>NC_081828.1:176730977-177980977 GCF_030867095.1 Alligator mississippiensis
TCTTTTCTCTATAGACATAAACTTCTGAACCTGAACTGTATCAGTTAAGCTTGAGCTAAGTTTCCCCAAATACTTAGTGAAACTAGGGTAGTACTGTAATTGTTTGTTTTTCTTTTGCATGTCTATTACTATTAGTACCATTATATATTTCATATACTTAGCAATAAATAACTTTTATAGTCAAACTGGTAGTAACTGGGTATATTTTTCCTTCTCTGTTTCGCTTTCCTCCCGTGCTCTGCAGCAATGCTTCTTTTACCTAAGCTAAAGATCCCTGTGAAGCCCAAAAATACTGTGGGGTCTGCTCATCCAGAGGCCAAAGACTGGGACGTGCTGAGTTTGAAACACATAAGGGGATCAGCTTCTACAGGCTGATTGTCCCAGTTTGACTCAGACGTGCCCTTATGAACTGAATGCTGGCCCATGAGGGTGTCAGCTGGACACCCAGCCGGATTCAGAGGGATTCTGTTTACCTGTGTGCTTGTGTCTGACTGCAGTTTATTGTTGCTCTGATGAACTGATTCTTGGCATATGAGGGTGTCAGCCTGTCCATGCTGATCAACCCGGCCAGGTCAGGTATGTCACGTTAATCTGTGTGTATGACTGATTTGGTGACTGGAGGAACCCAGCCACATTGAAACTGAGTCCTGCAAGATAGCTCCATTGGGGGTGAGGGCTTGCAGAGGGGAGAGACACAGCTCCGTATAGTAACACAAGCAGCACATTGACAGAATTACCAAGACCCTAGAAACTATCCCTAATGTATGAGCACACCCCAAAGTAATGGCAAATCTGGTAACAGGACCCACACTTCCCCTGATCCTCCTCTTGCAACCAACATACACTTGTAGAAACCCTTCTTGTTACCTTTACGTCCTTTGCTAGCTGCAACTCCAACTGCACTTTCGCCTTTCCAACTTCATCCCTGCATGCCTGAGCAATGCTCTTATATTCTTCTCTAGTTATCTGTCCAAATTTCCACTTCTTATAAGCTTCCTTTTTGAGATTTAGTTTACTGAAGAGTTCCCTGCTAAGCCAAGCCGGTCTTCTGCCATACCTGCTAGTCTACCCACACATCGGGAGGGTTGGTTCCTGCATTCTCAGTAAAGCTGCTTTAAATTACAGCCAGCTCTCCTAGATTCAACTCCCACTCAGACTGGCTTCCTAGGGGATCCTGCCCATGAGTTTCCCGAGTTGAAGTCTTCTTTTCTGAAGTCCAGGGTCCTTACTCTGCTGCTCTCCACCTTTCCTTTCCTCAGGATCCTGAACTGTATCATACTGTGGTCACTGCTGCCCAAGTTGCCATTCACTACTACATTGCCCACCAATTCTTCCCTGTTTGAGAGCAGCAGGTCAAGAAGACATTGGCCTCTAATTAGCCACTCCAGCACCTGCACCAAGTAGATGTCACCAAAACTTCGAAAACTTCCTGGATCACCTGTGCACTGCTGTATTGCCCTCCCAACAGATGTCAGGGTGACTGAAGTTCCCCATGAGAACCAGGGCTTGTGATGATGAAACTTACGCTGTTTGAAGAAAGCCTCATCTACCATTCCTCATTCTTGAGAAAGCCTCCTGGTCTGGTGGTATATAACAGATCCCCACCATGACATCACCCTTGTTGCTCTCCCCTCTCGCCCTAACCAGAGACTTTCAACAGGCCTATATCCAGTTTCATACTGGAGCTCTGAGCAATCACTCTTTTGCATACAGTGCAACTCCTCATCCTCTTCTCCCCTGCCTGTCCTTCCTGAACAGTTTTTACCCATCCATGACAGTGCTCCACTCACATGAGTTATCCCACAAAGTCTCTGTTATTCCAATCATGTCATAGTTCTGTGTTTGTGCAAGGACTTACAGTTTTTCCTGCTTGTTTCCCAGGCTCCATGTATTTGTGTACAGGCACCTAAGGTGGCTCAGGCTAGAAGCTAGGGGGCACTAGAGCAGCCCTCCTTTCTATTCCATGGTGCTGAGCTAAGGGAAGGGCATGGCCAGGCCCCAGAAGGACTGATTAGAGAGGGGCTCCCCCTCCCCCCCCGCCTCACTCTTGATAACAGAGCATTGAGTTACACAGCAGGGAGTTACACAGAAAGTTGATAACAGAGCATTTATGAGCCCATCAGCAAAACAAAAGCTTCTCTCATTAACTCAAGCTCTTCTTAAACAACTTTTTCCAAGGAATGAATGGAGGGACATTACCAACTACCTGTTGATTAGCACCAAAAAGTCCTAAGCTGACATTGTCCTGTCTGCCTTTGTCCTGTGTCCCACAGCATGGACTGTAGCCAGCATGTGGTATACTAGCTAATGCTGAGAGGTGTGTGTGTAAGGCGGGGGGGGGGGGGAATCCCTGCTTGAGCAGGAAGTGGTGAAGGGGAGAGGAAGGAGCAGGGGGAAGTTTCATAGTAGCTAGGGTCAGGAGGGACCTGAACAGATCATCTAGCCTGACCCCCCTGCCACAGGCAGGAATGAATTCTGGGTTCACAAGACCCCAGACAGGTGATCATCCAAACTCCTCTTGAATTTGCCCAAGGTAGGGGAGAGGACCACTTCCCTGGGAAGTTGGTTTCAGATTTTGGCCATCCTAACTGTAAAATATTGCCTTCTGATCTCCAACCTAAACCTATTATTCATCAGCTTATTACCATTGTTCCTTGTCACCCCAGGTAGTGCTGGGGTGAAAAGGGCTCTACCTATTTGCTGTTGATCTCCTCGATGAGCTTGTAGGCAGCCACTAGGTCTCCCCTCAGCCTCCTCTTGCAGAGGCTGACAGGTTTAGGTCCTTCAGTCTCTCCTCGTAGGGCCTGTCCTGCTGCCCTCTCACCAAGCAGGTGGCCCTCCTCAGAACCCTCTCCAGGCTGGCGCACATCCCTTTTGAAGCATGGTGCTCAGTACTGGACGCAGTACTCCAACTGCGGCCTGACCAAAGTCGCATAGAGGGGGAGTATCACCTCTCTGGACCAGCTTGAGATGCACCTTTGGATGCATGACAAGGTATGGCTGGCCTTGCTGGCTGCGATCTGGCATTGGCGGCTCATGTTCATCTTGGAGTCAATAATGACTCCAAGATCCCTTTCCACCTCTGTGCTTTCAAGAAAGGAACTCCCCAACTTGTACGTATACTGTGGATTCCTTCTCCCAAGGTGCAACACCCCACATATGTCTATGCTGAACCCCATCCAATTCTCATCTGCCCACTTTTGTAGTCTGTCTAAATCTAGTTGCAGCCTCTCTTTCTTAAAGTGTGTTCACCTCGCCCCACATCTTAGTGTCATTCACAAATTTGGACAGCATGCTTTCCACCCCCTTGTCCAAATTGCTGATGAAGATGTTAAACAGTGTGGGCCCGAGGACAGAGCCCTGGGATACCCCACTGCTCACATCTCGTCAGGTTGAGTACAACCCATCATCAAGGCTCACATTTGCGAGAGCCCAGCAGGACAAATTATGCTGAGGGGAAACCAGCACGGGTTCGTAGCAGGTAGATCATGCCTGACTAATCTAGTCTCTTTTTATGACCAGGTTACAAAATGCCTGGACACAGGACTAGGGGTGGATGTCATATACTTAGATGTCAGGAAGGCCTTCGGTACGGTATCCCACCCCATACTGGTGAACAAGTTAAGAGGCTGTGACTTGGATGACTACACAGTCCGGTGGGTGGTGAATTGGCTAGAGGGTCACACCCAGAGAGTCGCGGTGGATGGGTCCGTTTCGATCTGGAAGGGTGTGGGCAGTGGGGTCCTGCAGGGCTCGGTCCTTGGACTGATACTCTTTAATGTCTTCTTCAGCGACTTGGACGAGGGAGTGAAATGTACTTACTCTGTCCAAGTTTGCAGATGAGACAAAGCTATGGGGAGATGTGGACACGCCGGAGGGCAGGGAACAGCTGCAAGCAGACCTGGACAGGTTGGACAAGTGGGCAGAAAACAACAGAATGCAGTTCAACAAGGAGAAATGCAAAGTGCTGCACCTAGGGAGGAAAAATGTCCAGCACACCTACAGCCCAGGGAATGACCTGCTAGGCGGCATGGAAGTGGAAAGGGATCTTGGAGTCCTAGTGGACTCCAAGATGAACATGAGTCGGCAGTGTGACGAAGCCATCAGAAAAGCCAATGGCACTTTATCGTGCATCAGCAGATGCATGATGAATAGATCCAAGGAGGTGATACTCCCCCTCTATCGGGCACTGGTCAGACCGCAGTTGGAGTACTGCGTGCAATTCTGGGCGCCACACTTCAAGAGGGATGCGGATAACCTGGAGAGAGTCCAGAGAAGGGCCACTCGTATGGTTAAGGGCTTGCAGACCAAGCCCTACGAGGAGAGACTAGAGAACCTGGACCTTTTCAGCCTCCGCAAGAGAAGGTGGAGAGGCGACCTTGTGGCTGCCTATAAGTTCATCACGGGGGCACAGAAGGGAATTGGTGAGTATTTATTCACCAAGGTGCCCCCGGGGGTTACAAGAAATAATGGCCACAAGCTAGCAGAGAGCAGATTTAGATTGGACATTAGGAAGAACTTCTTCACAGTTCGAGTGGCCCAGGTCTGGAACGGGCTCCCAAGGGAAGTGGTGCTCTCCCCTACCCTGGGGGTCTTCAAGAGGAGGTTAGATAAGCATCTAGCTGGGGTCATCTAGACCCAGCACTCTTTCCTGCCTGTGCAGGGGGTCGGACTCGATGATCTATTGAGGTCCCTTCCGACCCTAACATCTATGAATCTATGAACCCGTCCACAGGCAGATGCCGCTGTACCTGCAGTCTCTGCTGAAGCTGCAGCCAGGGACCACAGGGGAGGGGCCAGCGCCCCTGGGCTGGAGCAGGGAGCAGAGTCCCACTCAGAGTTGCAAAGCATCTGGGATGCTAGAGGATTCTGATTTAACTTAAACCAGGAAGGGGTATGGGACAGACATTGCATAAACCAGTTTGAGCCAAATCAGTTAAGTCTGATACTACATTCAACCAGGTTTATCTCAAACTGGTTTCGGTCATTTTCAAACTGGTTTATATGCACTGAACATCTGTTCTGTTACAGGTTTAAACCAGTTTCTGATCTCTTGAACTAGTTTACGTGTAATGTCTGTCCCTAGCTGCTGGGACTAAAACCTGGGGGTTCCAGGCTAGAGGGCCCTACCCCTCTGCTCAGAGCCAAACTAATCACAACATTTGGGATCAGGAAGAACTTTTACCTCATGATCAAACTGTAAGAGTTCTTGCCTTCCTCTGTAGTGGGGGTGTGGCCCTCTTACTTGGATGTCTGGAGCATATTTAACAAACCTTACAGCAGCTGGATACTGACCACCATTGCTGCCTAGCAAGTTAGGGTGCTATGCCCTGTAGCTCTGTGTAGGTTGACTGTGTAGTTTTAGTAACAGGTTAGACAGGGAATTGTATGGTATGGTTTGGATATGGTTGACCGTACCTCAGACAAGAAGTTGGATCTGAGGACTTCCAAAGGTCCCTTCCAACCCTACTTCTCTATGGTTCTATATATAGCTTATACTTCTTAGCTAGTAAACACTTTGGGACATAGACTGTCTTTGTTTTACATGCACAAAGTGCCTGCCATAAGTATTTCAGTCAAAAAAATGGTTAAATTGGAATACAAATATGGAATAATGAGAGTTTTTTTAAAGCTGACTAGGGAATTTAGACACGCAATTCATTCATCTTAATTGGAGTTGGATGACTAAATCCCCTAATTATCTCCAAAAATCTCGACCAAGAACAGCAGCATTTTTAGTGAAGAAAACATAATGGTTAAATCAGAAGGCTATGAGGTAATACAATGTAGGTAGTACAATTTACCTGTACCTACCCTGTGTTATGAGGATTAGTTGTCTGTTCAACACTTTGAAGCTTTCAGATGCTATGCTCTTACCACGTTCTTATGCATTTATAGATTTAAATCCAGAATAGGCCATAATGATAATCTAATCTCATCTCCTGCATAACACAGATCAGAGACGTTCACCCAGTAATTCTTCTACCAAACTTGTTACTTTGCATTGAGGCAGACTATATCTGCAAATGTATTTAAAATGAATATTTTTATTGACATAAGTTGATCATCAGTACAGAAAGCCTTTTCATGAACATTTATTTCACAAAAGTCAATTATGAAGATCAGCTGGACATTTCTAAAGGAAATACGCATAAGAAATCCTGGAACAGACAGTTTTAAAACTGATGCATTAGTGGAATGTGCGACTAATTTCTCTTCTTTGTTTAAGGACAAGCTATTCTTCAATTTATGAAAAATGTACTGTCCGGTCATATACATGGTATTGATGCATCTACTAATTCAGATCTGTTTGACGAATCTCATTTGATATATAACACTGGTGCTCTTTAACAGGAGTTCTCTTGAAAGGTTCCCCTAAAAATATTTAACTATTTGTTTCAAACAGTATTTCTTAACATGGATGACAGAAAGATTAGCTTTTCTGAGGGATATTGAATGATGGCACTACATACTGTATAGAAGTATAGAAAGAAATAAAAGGAAGAAGGAAAGTTCTGGATTCCTAAATACACTACCTTTGGGATGGCGATAGGGTAGAATTTCATACAATATGGCTTTGTGTCCAAGACATAATAGCATGTTTTGTCTCACAGCAGTTGGGCCATATAGTAACTTGGCATGCATGATACGGCAAGTCTCAATATTCATGCTTCACTTACTTCAACACTAATCACTGAGGAATGGTTACTGGCCACGACAGCATACATAATTTCAACAGAAAATGCAGCATACAGCAAAGCACAGTAAAGTATTAAGCACCAACCATTAAATTATATGCCATGATTTAAAATATACTTTTAAAAGAATCTGTCAATATTTACAAAACATCTTTTAAAATAAAATCTCAAACTGTATCACTTTAACAACTAAACAAATGTCATTTTAGTTTAATTCACATTAAATGCCTATGACTAGGACTAATTTGAATGGTTGCAAATCTCACTGGATTAGAAGAATTTGATTTAATTTGAAAAAAACAGGCTTAAATTTATTTCTATTGCAAAGGAGGGTCAGTATTTGGTCAAGCAGAACATGACTAGGATCACTAAGTTTAGTGTAAGTTTTTGAGGAAAAAACAAGATATTTAGACATGTGCAGTGAACTTATGAACTTATAGTGATTTGCTTGTTAAATTAAATAAGAGTGAGAGTCAAATTCATATTAATAATTAAAACATGGGCATTTAAAAACAAACAGATTTGTTTTGTGTATGCATTTTTGATGGAAAGCACTTACTTCATTTGCTAAGGTATACACATTTTGTTTTCTATGTGCATTTTCCAAAACAAGTTGTGATTTGACAGTACAAATATCATGGCATATCTAATTGGTTTCTCTTGACTGGCATTTTCAGTGGAGCCTAAAGGAGTTAGGCACTTACATTTTTTAATCCCTTCAAAAGTCCCAGATCTGCATCCTTATTTAATGGTATAAGAAAATACTGTGACACTTTTTTCGTTAATTATTTTTATTATACTTGTGCCAAGAGACCCAAACTGTTAACAAGGCCTCGCTGTGTTAAATCCTGTGTGGTTGGCCAGAACTTTCATTTCAAAGAGTTTGCAACCTATATAGACTATGGAACAGTGCACACTACATGGCACAGTGTAGTGACAGGTAGAGACACCAGAAGCTGTATAAGTATCTTAGTACAGCACCCCACTTGGTCTGTTTATACTTATTTATAAACAGGTCTAACCAACCCACGCTGAGCATCCTGATAATGCAAAGATATAGCTTCTGTTAAGCAAGCCAGCTCTATAGCTGTGCAAGGCAGTGCATTGTGCCACATGGATATACCTGGTTGAATGTAGTATCAGACTTAACTGATTTGGCTCAAACCAGTTTATGCCATGTCTGTCCCAAACCCCTTCTTGGTTTAAGTTAAATCAGAATCCTCCAGCATCCCAGATGCTTTGCAACTCTGGGTGGGGCTCTGTTCTCTGCTCCAGCCCAGGAGCACTGGCCCCTCCCCTGTGGCCCCTGGCTGCAGCTTCAGCAGAGACTGCAGGTACAGTGGCATCTGCCTGGCTTCCTCCTGCTCCTTCCTCTCCCCCTCACCACTTCCTGTGACAGACCCAGGAATAATTTCTTCCTCATTCTAATTTTCAGTCTCTCCTCAGTGCAGACATTGTATGCAACACCTAATTTTTTTTTGTCAAGTCACTCAATCCTTCTGTCAGATATATCTCTATTTATATTTCTGACAAATACAACGCTCTTATATTATAACAATATTAAAAAGTTCAATGAAAGGAAAAAACTCTTTCTGTAAATGTTTAAAATTAAGTCTTAGGATATACAAAGTCAAAATACCAGCCACATAGAAAAATTGCTATATAATTCCATACCAAGATTTCAAATTTAAATGTTTTTCGGATAGTTACAATTTAAGCCAGTTCTTTTCAAATTTACTTTACTGATCCTGTAAATGGATCCTATCACTCAGCAGTCTTATATGGCAAATAATATTCATAGATTCATAGATGTTAGGGTCGGAAGGGACCTCAATAGATCATCGAGTCCGACCCCCTGTATAGGCAGGAAAGAGTGCTGGGTCTAGATGATCCCAGCTAGATGCTTATCTAACCTCCTCTTGAAGACACCCAGGGTAGGGGAGAGCACCACCTCCCTTGGGAGCCCGTTCCAGACCTGGGCCACTCGAACTGTGAAGAAGTTCTTCCTAATGTCCAATCTAAATCTGCTCTCTGCTAGCTTGTGGCCATTATTTCTTGTAACCCCCGGGGGCACCTTGGTGAATAAATACTCACCAATTCCCATCTGTGCCCCTGTGATGAACTTATAGGCAGCCACAAGGTCGCCTCTCAACCTTCTCTTGCGGAGGCTGAAAAGGTCCAGGTTCTCTAGTCTCTCCTCGTAGGGCTTGGTCTGCAAGCCCTTAACCATACGAGTGGCCCTTCTCTGGACCCTCTCCAGGTTATCCGCATCCCTCTTGAAGTGTGGTGCCCAGAATTGCACGCAGTACTCCAACTGCGGTCTGACCAGCGTCCGATAGAGGGGAAGTATCACCTCCTTGGATCTATTCGTCATGCATCTGCTGATGCATGATAAACTGCCGTTAGCTTTTCTGATGCCTTCGTCACACTGCCGACTCATGTTCATCTTGGAGTCCACACAGTTGCCTAATTAGCTCCACAGTAAAACATCAGCATCTACACATGTGATGTGATTATGATGGAGTAAACTAATTAACTCTTCTGTAGCATAGTACTGCCAGACATAGGTAATATTTTATAGCAAAGTTATTTACTCCTCCACAACACATGTGTAGATGCTGATGGAGCTGGCTGGGGTGCAAGGGTGCTTCAATGTGGGGCTGCCTGCCAGCTAGCCCCGCACTCAAGCAGCCTCGTGACCCAGCCAGGCCCTCTGCAGCATAATGAGCTGGGTCAAAACAGCTCTGGGCTGGGAGGCTGACCCTTGGGGGCCCCAGCTATCTGGGGCTTCTCTGCCCTAGCTCAATGTGCTGCAGTCATAGATTTCATAGACATTAGGGCTGGAAGGGAACTTGCGAGATCTTTGGGTCCAGCCCCCTACCCAAAGGGCAAGAAGCCAGCTGGGGTCAGATGACCTCAGCAAGATAATCATCCAAATGCTTCTTGAATGTGTCCAGAGTAGGTGCTTGCACCACTTCTGGGGGGAGTCTATTCCAGACTCTGGAGATTCAGACATCAAAGAAGTTTTTCCTTATGTCCATTCTAAAATGGTCTTCCAGCAGTTTGTGATCTGTGGACCTTGTCTTCCCTTGGGGTGCCCTGGTGAACAGACATTCTCCCAGATCCTGACAGACAACCTTGATAGAGACTGCCACTAAGTCCCAACATAGTCTATGGTTTTCCAAGCTGAAGAGTCCCATGCCTCTCTTGACTTCATAAGGCCTGCTTTCTTTTGACCTCTGACTGTGCACATGGCTCTCCTTTGGACTTTCTTGAGGTCTCCACGTTCTTCCTAAAGTGTGGAGCCCAGAACTGGATGCAGTATTCCAGCGCAGGTGAGCAGGAAGGGCCAGGAAAGAGACTCCTGTATGGGTAGAACATAGACACCACACAGATCTAACAAACAGCAGCGTATAGAATGGTGTCGACGAGGAGTGCTGGTAGGGCCTCTGCCCAGGGGGCCATGCCTACCTGGGGCTGGTCTGAGGCCTCCACCCAGACCGAGCCCAAGGGGGAGCCGATGTCCCCCTGCCTCCTGGCCTGCAGGGGATCCCCAGCAGGGCCGGGGGGGGCAGAGATTGGGGGCCCCCACACCTGTCTGGCAGGTGCCCATCTTAGGGCTCTGCAGGCGCAGGTGAGGGAGCTCCGGGAGGAGGTTAGCAGGCTGAGGGGTATCAGGGAGGCAGAGGATGAAATTGACAGTTATTTCCTTTCCTTGCAGGACCAGGCACCTAAGGAAGAAGCATCCTGGGGACTGCCCTCCACAGCAGAGTGGCAGATGGTCACATCCAGGACCGGAGCTGCTCGCAGCAAACTGGTACCAGTTCCTCCAGTCCAACTGGAAAACAGGTACGAGGCCCTGGTGACCCTGCAGGAGATGGAAGTAAAGGAGGAAACCTCTGGGCAGGAAGCAACACCACATTCTCCACACTCCGAACAGGTCAAGAGATCCAAGTGGACCCAGAGAAGGAGGCGTTGAGTGATCGTCATAGGCGACTCCATCCTGAGAGGTAAGGAAGGGCCCATCTGTCGCCAGGACCCCTCAACATGAGAGGTCTACTGCCTGCCTGGAGCAAAGATTTGGGATGTGACAGAAGTAATCCAGGCCATGATTCAGCCCATCAATTACTACCCCATGGTCCTAGTCCATGTGGGTACTAATGATGCGGCCAGGACAAGCCCCGATCACCTGATGATGGACTACAATGCTGTGGGCGGCGTGCTGAGGGAGGTCGGTGCACAGGTGGTATTCTCTTCCGTCCTACCAGTGAGCGGACGCAGAAGACAGCATGAGAACTGCATTAGAGAGACCAATGGGCGGCTTCGGCAATGGTGTCTCAAGGCAGGCTTTGGCTTCCTGGACAATGACCCGCACATCACGACGAGGGACATGCTCAGTTGAGATGGGCTTCACCTGTCCCCCAAAGGTAAGCGTGTGTTCTTTTCTAGATTGGCGGATCTCCTCTGGCGGGCTTTAAACTAGGCTCGTCGGGGGGAGGGGAAGATGAGGGCGGGGAAAGCTGTGGACCACCAAACCATGTGGCACCCACAAGGACAGCCCAGCCTGAAGGAGGAGAACATTGGGAATCTGCAAGCCATGGGGCGGCCAGCAGTACAGCACAGGTAAGCAATAAGCAGGTAAGAAATAAGGGGCCCGTTGGGAATCGGAGCTGGGGGGCAGCAAAGGCACCAGTCACAGGGCTCAAGTGCCTATATACTAATGCTAGGAGCATGGGGAACAAGCAGGATGAACTAGCACTCCTGCTTGCAGAAAACACCTATGACTTAGTAGGGCTAACAGAAACCTGGTGGGATTCATCCCACGACTGGGCGGTACATATTAAGGGTTATAGGCTGTACAGAAAGGACAGGGTGGGGAAGAAAGGGGGAGGGGTTGCGCTCTATGTCAATGAGCAATATAAATCGACCCTCATCACGACAGAATCGAAGGATGAGAAAGTAGAAGGATTGTGGGTTGTTACATGGGGGGCAAGGAGAAAGGGATTTGGTAGTAGGGGTCTACTATAGACCCCCACACCAAGGGGAGGAATTAGATTAGGGGCTCCTGAGGCAGCTCTCGGAGACCATAAAAACTAAGGAGGCAGTAGTTATGGGGGATCTAAACTACCCAGACATCTGCTGGGAGATGCAGACAGCAAAGTCCCACCCTTCACACAGGTTCCTATCCTGTGTACAGGACCTCCACCCGACGCAGGAGGTACATGGTCCCACTAGGGGGAATGCCTTACTGGACCTGGTATTGGCAACGAAGGATGATATGGTAGGGAACCTACAAATCAGTGGTCATCTGGGGGACAGTGATCACCAAATAATAGAATTCTTCATAAGACGTCGAGTGGGTAAAGTAACTAGTAGGGTGAAAGTGCTAGACTTTAGGAAAGCTGATTTCAATGAACTCAGGCAATTAGTCAAGGACGCACTGCAGAGTAGGAGTTTTGAAGAGATGGGAGCCCAGGAAGGGTGCCTGTGCCTTAAGGAAATGATCCTTCAGGCACAGAGGGAGACGATCCCAATGCGAGAAAAAAGACAGAAAGGGGCCAGGAGGCTTCCTTGGCTAACCACAGAAATCCAGGGCAGCCTACAGGCCAAAAGGGGGGCACATAAAAAGTGGAAACAGGGAGAAATTACCAAAGAGGAGTATACCTCCTCTGCTCGCGCTTGTAGGGAGGCAGTTAGACGGGCCAAAGCTACCATGGAGCTGAGGATGGCATCTCAAATTAAGGATAACAAAAAATTGTTTTTTAGATATATAGGGAGTAAAAGGAAGGCCCAGGGAGGAATAGGACCACTACTAAATGGGCAGAAGCAATTGGTGATGGACAGGGGGGACAAGGCTGAACTCCTCAATGAGTTCTTTGCCTCATTGTTCCTAAGTGAAGGGCAAGACAAGTCTCTCACTGGGATTGTAGAGGCAGCAGCAAGGCGCCAGACTACCATGCGTAGACCCTGAGATGGTGCAGAGTCACTTGGAGGAACTGGATGCCTTTAAGTCGGCAGGCCCGGATGAGCTCCATCCGAGGGTAGTGAAGGTGCTGGCCAACGTCATTGCACAGCCACTGGCAGGAATATTCGAACGCTCGTGGTGCACGGGCCAAGTCCCGGAGGACTGGAAAAGGGCCAATGTGGTCCCCATTTTCAAGAAGGGGAGGAAGGAGGACCCGGGCAACTATAGGCCAGTCAGTCTCACCTCCATCCTAGGCAAAGTCTTTGAAAAAATTATCAAGGCCCACATTTGCGAGAGCCCGGCAGGACAAATTATGCTGAGGGGAAACCAGCATGGGTTCGTAGCAGGTAGACCATGCCTGACTAATCTAGTCTCTTTTTATGACCAGGTTACAAAACGCCTGGACGCAGGAGTAGGGGGGGATGTCGTATACTTAGACTTCAGGAAGGCCATCGATACGGTATCCCACCCCATACTGGTGAACAAGTTAAGAGGCTGTGACTTGGACGACTACACAGTCCGGTGGGTGGCGAATTGGCTAGAGGGTCGCACCCAGAGAATCATAGTGGATGGGTCGGTTTTGACCTGGAAGGGTGTGGGCAGTGGCGTCCCGCAGGGCTCCGTCCTTGGACCGATACTCTTCAATGTCTTCATCAGCGACTTGGACAATGGAGTGAAGTGTACTCTGTCCAAGTTTGTGGATGACACAAAACTGTGGGGAGAAGTGGACACGCCGGAGGGCAGGGAACAGCTACAAGCAGACCTGGACAGGTTGGACATATGGGCAGAAAACAACAGAATGCAATTCAACAAGGAGAAATGTAAAGTGCTGCACCTAGGGAGGAAAAATGTCCAGCATACCTACTGCCTAGGAAATGACCTGCTGGGTGGCACAGAAGCGGAAAGGGATCTTGGAGTCCTAGTGGACTCCAAGATGAACATGAGTCGGCAGTGTGACGAAGGCATCAGAAAAGCTAATGGCACTTTATCGTGCATCAGCAGATGCATGATGAATAGATCCAAGATGATACTTCCCCTCCATCGGGCGCTGGTCAGACCGCAGTTGGAGTACTGCGTGCAATTCTGGGCACTGCACTTCAAGAGAGATGTGGATAACCTGGAGAGGGTCCAGAGAACGGCCACACGTATGGTTAAGGGCTTGCAGGCCAAGCCCTACGAGGAGAGACTGGGGCACCTGGACCTCTTCAGCCTCCGCAAGAGAATGTTGAGGCGACCTTGTGGCTGCCTATATGTTCATCATGGGGGTACAGAAGGGAATTGGTGAGGTTTTATTCACCAAGGTGCCCCTGGGGGTTACAAGAAATAATGGCCACAAGCTAGCAGAGAGCAGATTTAGACTAGACATTAGGACGAACTTCTTCACATTTAGAATGGCCAAGGTCTGGAATGGGCTCCCAAGGGAGGTTGTGCTGTCCCCTACCCTGGGGGTCTTTAAGAGGAGGTTAGATAGGCATCTAGCTTGGGTCATCTAAACCCAGCACTCTTTCCTGCTTATGCAGGGGATCGGACTCGATCTATTGAGGTCCCTTCCGACCCTAACATCTATAAGCTGCGGCCTCAGCAAGGCTGAATAAAGTGGGAGGATGACATCCTGGGTCTTGCTTGAGATGCATTGGTAGATAGAAGCCAGGGTTTTATTTGCTTTGCTGGCTGCAGCATCGCATTGGTGGTTCATATTCATCTTGTGATCATGACCTCCACGTCTCTTTTTGTCGTAGTGTTAATGAGTGTAGCACTGCAGAGACTATAGTATGATGCGGGTTCTTTCTCCCAAAGTGGAGCACCTTGCATTTCTCTATGTTGAAAGTCATTAGGTTTTGATCTGCCCACTTTGCAAGACTGCCCAAGTTGGCCTGAATCCCCAGCCTATCCTCTAGTGTGACTGCGTTTCCCCATAATTTGATGTCATCTTCAAACTTAGTCAGGCTGATTCTGACACCTGAATCCAGGTTGTTTATGAATATGTTAAAGAGTACTGGTCCAAGTACTGAACCCTGAGGGATGCCACTGGTCACCATGAGCCATGTCGACTCTGTTCCATCGACTAGCACTCTCTGGGTCTGACCACGGAGCCAGTTCCCCAGCCACTGGACCATAAGGTTGTCAAGGCCACATTTCCCCAATTTTGTCATAAGGATATCATGGGAGACCAAATCGGAGCCTTTTTTGAAATTCAAGTAAATGACATCAGCTTATCCTCCCCTGTCCAAGTTACGTGTCACTTGGTCATAGAAGCAGATAAGGTTGGTCAGACACAACCTACCCATAATAAAGTTGTGTTGGATGTCTCTCAGGATGATATCTTCTGTTAGCCTATTCTTGATGGATTCTTTAATAATTTTTTCCATGATCTTTCCAGGGATTGAAGTCAAACTGACTGGCCTGTAGTTTCCTGGATCTTCCTTCCTTCCTTTCTTGAAGATAAGCACCACATTGGCCCTCTTCCAATCTTCAGGAACCTCTCCCAAGTGCCACGAGTTCTCATATATCTTTGTCATTGGTCACACTATGATGTCAGCCAACTATGTTAGTACTCTTGGGTGTATTTCATCAGGGCCCACTGACTTATGGGTGTCCAGCCTCTCAAGATGTTACCTCACAAGGTCTTCACCAAATGTAGGCATGTGGTCATCTGTACCCTTGCAATCCTGTGTCCTGCCAAGCAGGGTGATCCCCTTGAGCTGGTGAAAAACTAATTAAAAGCAATCATTAGGGAGAGTAGCTTTTTCCTGGGTGTTGGATGTCATCTGCCCCATTTGGTTCAGCAGGGGTCTGATTTTGCCCTTATTTCACTTTCAACTTCCCATGTATCTGAAGGAGGACTTTTTATTGTTCTTGATTCCCACAGCCAGTTTGAGCTCAGTTTGGACCTTGGCTTTTCTGGTCCACTCCCTACAGGCGTGGGCCAGTGATGCATAGTCCTCCTTAGAGGTATTTCCATTTTCCAATCTTTATAAACTTCTCTTTTAAGATTCAGGAGGTCCATGAGTTCCCTATTGAGCCAAGGGGATCTTCCAGCCCTTTTACTACCTTTCCTATGGGCTGGAATGGACTTCCCTTGGGATTTTAGGATCGGGTTCTTAAGGAGCAACCACTCATCTTGGACTCCCTCCTCTGTCAGATCATGATCCTTCAGGATCTTGACAACCAACCTCCTGAGCTTATGAAAGTCAGCTTTCCTAAAGTGAAGGATTTCAGCATTGCTGACTGATTTGCCACCTTTGCAATGGATAGAGAAAGTGATCAACTCATGATCACTGTCACCAAACTTCCCTTCAATCCTTGGGTCACTCACTAAATCATCCCCTTTGGCTAGGACCAGATTCTAGCAGCGTCTCACCCCTTGTTGGCTTGTGGACTTCACGAGTCAGATAGAGCTTGTCAATGCAGGTGAGGAAGCTGCACAACTGATCACATTTAGCTGGTCTTCCCATGAGATGTCAGAGTGGTTCAAATCACCCATGACAACCATGCACCAAGAGTGTGCAGCCCCTGTTAGTTCCCTAGAAAATTCATGGTCGAGCTCTCCCTCCTGGTTAGGAGGTCTGTAATAGACTCCCATAACAGTAATATCCCCTTCACCACATTCTCCTCGTATTCTAACTCAGAGAGTTTCAAGTTGCCCGCCTTGGGTGCCGATGTCAGCTAGTAGGGAAGTGTACTGCTTCTTGATATAGAGAGCTACACCCCGCTCCTCCTCCCCACATGGACCCTCCTGTACAAGGTATAGCCATCTATACCTGTGGTCCAGTCATAGGTAGAGTCTCACCAGGTTTCCATTAACCCTATTAGATCATATTTGTTATTTCTTAGCAGAAGGGTCAGTTCCTCCTGTTTGTTCCCCAGTCCCAGGTACACGTGCAAATGGTGCACCTAGGAGCAATTAACTCTGGTGCAAACTGTGCCAGAGTTTATCCAGGTGCACTAAATGCAAGTGTAGACATGCCCAGTGAGAGCTAAAAGCTCCAGGGCCGTTCTAAATGGAATGGCCTCAGTCGAAGACTTTGAAGCCTCAAGATGGCCTTGGAGTTTTTGCTCTTACTGTTATGATTTCTATCCAAGTTAAGACTAGACAAGATAAATTTGAAATAAAGGGATTTGAATGATGGCTAGATAAAATACAAATTTCTTCTAGAACCTTGATACAAGTTTAAATCATTTTGCATTTTAGAGCATGTATGTGACCTCACAAGGAATACTCACAGTTAAACATGTGGACCAGGGGAGGGCCTAACTTTAGTAATGCTAGCTTTCATCAAATATTATGGATCATTTCCTGCCATGAAGGTATGCAGAGAACTTATATTTGCTTCAGTGAAACCATACTTAATATGCACAGTATAGTATTTTGCCATGTAAGTATAAATGTTTAGGCTAATTTTATCCCTACTGTATCTCCAGTACTGTAAACTGACTTATATCAAAGATGTAATTTGGCCATTATTATTACTAATGAACTCATCATAAAAAGGAGTAGACTAATATTGTTCTCTCTTTTGGATGGTTTTAACTTCTAATGCAGATAAAACGTAAAACCTAGAAAGACTGTGACAAAAATCTAAAATTGTTATATAAAAGTCTATGTTCCTTATCTCTCCTAGTTTAACTTACTACCCCTATAAGATGTTATATCCTATAGATTATCCGGGAGAAAGGGGGCAAAAATTGTGTAAAAGTTGAAGCAGCCCTTCCTTAGTCTTCTGTTGTTTTGAGAGATCACAAGATTCACTTTACAAGATTTTGACAAGTTTGGAGATTTTGAGGCCAGTTTTCTTTTAACTAAGCTAGCATAGTAGAACATTCTTATTTTGTAAAGTGCTGAAAATATTGTTAAAGTCTTAATCATCAAAATAAAAGCCACACTGGTCATCAATGGCCATTTTCTCTATGGTGTTTGTAGATTATAACGAGTCTAAAGTATTAGATTTCTTTGTACTGCCACTAATATAGTTGTTCAAGAAGGTCAGAGTTCTGTTTAGAAAAGCCATGTAGGTGAGTTAATTTACTGCATTCCAACAAGGTAATAGGTCTGACCTTTTTGAACTAATTCTCACTTAACAGCCACATAGATGCCATTAACTGTAGAGAAGCCAAGATGAATACTGTATCATGAAAAAAGGGAGCATAGATGAAGAACTAATGAGGGACACAATCATGGGTGGATTTAGGATTTTGAAAAGAGGGGTGCAGATAGTATGGTGCATCATCACATAACATGACACACATTTTTCTCAAGTTAAAAAGAAGCTAGAAGCTTTGCAAATATACTAGGGGACTGTATTATTCAGTTTAATATTGAAGCAAAAACAACTATTTTATTGGAATGTGTATTAATTAGCTATATAATATATTATGTACCAAAACCACAACAAATTCCTCAAAATAATCAACAGATGTTGTTTCTTTAACCCTGCTTTCATTGGAGTTAAATCTACATCTCATTCAGATTCACAGTACAAAATATAACCTTCTTGAGCATGTTGACAGTGCAATGCTTCAATTAAATTTATTTCCACACCTGAGCTGATGTTTACCAGAGTTAATGTTTTTAGATAGAGCTAAAAATAGTCTGCAGAACTGTGAAATAGGAGCTACGTGATAAGGGGCAACTAACTGCCAGAAAAATTGCAGAAGAAAAGATAGCTTGGTTAATGGAACATCAAGACCATTCAAAAGTATACTTGTTAACACCTGCAGAATGAAGGGTTTAGAAGGCATCAGCAATACAGTCATGTGACTCCCTCACTGCTGCCTTAATAGAAATTCTGCTACTCCTGCCAGACGGTTGGTTTTAAACTATGGGGCTAGGGACAGACATTTAAAAAGCCTGAGCCTGAATGATTCAATCTTTGCAGGACAGATGTTCCCAGCAATAGAAGCAGCTGGGCAGGCTGTGCGGGGCTGAGCTCCTCACCCCCAGTGCAGCACTGACTGTCTCTATTGCAGGGATTCTGCACCACACACCTGCAGCTCCACACACACAGAGGGGAAGCCCCGTGCTGGACTCCGTGTGAAAGCAGGAGGCGGGGCTCCCTCCACTTCCAGTGCAGTGCGGGGACCTGCAGGCTCCAGTGCAGAGCTTCCCCCATTGTGAGTGCTGGAGCTCCAGGTGCGGGGAGCAGAGCCCCAAGGATGGGGCAGGCTCTGCTCCCTCCCCCTGTGCAGTGCTGGCTGGAGCCTCACCTGCACCAGGCATCAGCACCCTGACCTCCCCACCTGCTGCTGCTTCCAGGCAGAGGGGGCTGCATGCCATGGGGAGAGTGTATGAGGGTCCCTACACCCTCCACCCTCACATCCTGCCCAGCTGAGCTCCACACTCCTACTGTCCCTCTGGGGGGAGGAGAAGGAGGAGAAAGAGTTCCCCTTCAGCATGGAACAGAGCTTCCCCCTGCCCCTCGCCCCTACTCTGGGGCCAGACAGCATCGCATGGAGCCCCCTCCTCCAAGCCCCGAGGTGGTGGGGGGGGAGAAGCGGAGGAGGAGGAAGAGTCGCCATTCAGTGCCTCACAGAGTCCCCCATCTCACCCTGGGAGGAGGAGGAGGAGGAGGAGGAGGAGGAAGCATGCCCCCAGCATGGAACAGAGCCCCCCTCCCCACCCGGTGGGACAACCAACCCAGCATGGCCCCGTTAAGGTGAAGGGAGCAGGGAGAAGGGTTAATTCCTCCCTCCATCCCTTCCCTGTAGCCGGGGTCTGCCAGCTCCAGGGGCCCCCACTGCAGCCCCATCCCTTCTGCTCCCCAGCAAACAGGCTGACCCCAGCTGCAGTGGGGGGAAGAGGGCAAGGTAGGAAGAATTAACCCCCTCCCCACCCATTTTGCCTTAGTGAGGCCATGCCTGCCAGTGTCTCCACTAGGGCTGGTGGGCTGGAGAGCAGAGGGGCGGGGTCAGCCCTGTGGCTGGAGCAGAGCTCCACCCAGCCCAGAGAGCATGCCAGGATGCTGGGGGAGTCTGATTTAGCTTAAACCACCAAGGGGTCTGGGACAGACATTGCATAAATCGGTTTGAGCCAAATCAGTTAAGCCTGATACCAGGCTTTATCCAGGTTTATCTCAAACCAGTTTTGGCCATTTTGGAACTGGCTTATGTGCCCTGAATATTTGTTCTGTTACAGGTTTAAAAAACAGTTTCTGATCACTTAAACTGGTTTATGTGTAATTTCTGTCCCTGGCCTGGGTGGACCAAGAATTGAAGGGGGTAGAGAGTATGACTGCACCACTGCACCACCCAGGAGTTCACCCTAGACACAATTACTGTATTAAAACATTTGCACTACTTTGTGTTTCTTTTGCAAAGTACGGTTGTAGGAATTTTTAAATCCAAAATCTACTGATTTGATTCAATTCAATTCAATTCAATACTGATCATTAAACTCAGTTGTAGGTAACCAAGATATAAAGCAGTTTACAAAACATTTTCTCCATGTTGCACAGACAAGCAGAAGGCTAAAAAGTTATGTCTAAGTCTAGGTTTCTAACAGTCACCAGGACACACTTCCTTCTCTGTGCAACTCTGCCTGCAGGAGGACTTAGCCAATTGGTTTTCTGCTTGAAGTGGAGGACTTGTCTAGATGCCTTGCTAGACTAGCACTTTTGAGATAACTGTGGCTTTTTTCAGCTACAACATTAAATAATCCTATCTATGAAGCACTGCAAAGCTAAATTCTTCAGTGTTTAAGTATGTTATGTGATCTTCAGATAGAAGGCACAGATATCATAAAATGCGGTTGATTTGAGCTCCAAACACAGGGCTTAAAGAGTTATTGTAGTGTTCTTCTATTGTTCATATTTGTGGCAAACTCTTTGAGCACACAGACATGTATTTGTAAGTCACCTTTAAATATTGCATATTTTACTTTACTTGCAATTTTAATCAATTTCTCTGAGGGAAAAATATTTCCTGGGAAAAGTATTTCCTAAGAAATTTTAATCATAGCTTCCCTCACCATTTTTCCTCAGAAAGATTTTAGCAATTACTTCTTTTCAATTTTGCATGCCACCATCAATCAGTTATCTAAATTCTTTCAGAATCCTAGTTAGTCCAGTATTAAAGATATTCATTAGGGCAGACATGTAAAAGATTACTTGTACCATGACAGAATATTTCAGAATGTGCTAGATTTATAAGTTTATTGGAAGTTCTTTGCTTGCGGTAAATGTAATTAATGAAAAACTACAACTTGGTGGCTAAGTTTAATCAGAAGCTTTTTATTCCTTTGAAAGCTTTTAAAGGGCATGAATCTTCTGATCAGGATAGTGCTTTATAAAGTCCTTCTTCATGCATCTCACAGCAAGTTGAACAGTGTATCCTTGGAAAATAAATAGAGCTAAAAATAATTACTAAAACCCCCATCATTTTATGAGCTATTATTTTGCCAGAAAATGGGGAAAATATATCTTTAATCCTGAACAAAAACTCTCCAAGGTTTATGTTCTCTATAAACCTTTCACTGAGAACTGAAAATATAAGTTAGTAATGCAATAAATGCTCTAACAAATATATCAGATTTTTCACTTAATGCTTTTTACAGGCTTAAACCAAACTGAGTGAAAGAAAATCACCTTTTACAGTCTGACTCTTAAAGGAAGAATGCCTTTCTGTTATGCTTTTTAAAAGAAGGCATGGTGAATTTATATCAACTTCACTGAATCTTGGGGCATGATAAAAGGAAGAAAATACGCCAGTGCAGTTAACATTCCATAGCATTCTTTCTTCACATATTTATTTCCTCACTGACTGGACATGAGCCAGTGTAACGAAAAAGAGGGGAATAAAAAAGACAACACAAGACTAGCTGAAATAAATCCTTGGCACACTATGCAGTCAGTGTTTTTTCCTCTAAGCAACCTGGACTGCTGCTCTCAGAAGGAATCTTAGTAAAAAAACCCAAACAGGAACAAACTAATAAACAAACAAACCTCCAAAAAACAAAACTTTGGAGTTTCAGTCTGTCAGTGGGTACAGCTGATGGGGTAGCAAAATTCTCCCTACTAAAGGACTTCAAAAATAAATAAATAAAGATGTTTTTCTGGACTTACTGCCTTTTGAAGTCTAAAAACTTCCCAGCTCCTAGTAAAGAAACATTAGCAATGTGTTATAAATTCCAGTTTTCCTGTTTCATGTTCTAACATTGTAGGGTTCAAAAAGCCTTAATTTCATTAAAATGTAGATAAGAACTGGCCTGTTTGTTCAGTACTCCAACAAGAATTTGTGGCAAGGTTGCAGAATGTAGGGAGTGTCCTGAAAAGGGTGACCTCTCTGTAGTCACTGAAGCCAAAGAACATTAATTACAAGTTAACCTACAAATCTGCCCAACCTGGGCCTCACATCCATCAACCACTTGTACTCAGCTACTTGTCCCTTCATTCCATCCTTTCCTAAGAAGCCAGACCAATCTGATCTTTTGAATGACAAATGCTTTTCAAGATGAAAAAATCTTTATGGGTATGGAACAATGATAAGCGCTATGTATTACTTACATAGCTGCTTAAACATGGATATAGATTTGGACAAAAAGAGAGTGCCCCAATGCCATAAGGTTACAAAACAAAAACCCAGTGCTCTTAAGACATGTGGCATGCTTCACTTTATGCATGTCAGCATGCCTGTTGAATTTAGTGAGGCATTATGTAAAATCAATCTGGTATACAGGTCTTTGCAGAATTAAAGTATAAGTCATAGCAGTGACATGATGAAAAATTGAAACAATGTGGGATAGGGGTGCGCGAAGCAGGCAGTATTCGATTCAGATTTGGCCCGGTTCAGGGGACAGTGATTTGATTTGCTGATTTGGATCACAGTCCCAATTCAATTCAGCCCAACCAGGTATGATATCAGCTGGTTCTGAACTCCTGCCCCTAACTATCCATGGCATTTCTCCGCTTTACGCTGAAGAAGATGCCTTCTATAAAGGAAATTTTCCCATAAGAATTTCCAAAGAGTTTAAGTCTACTTTGGCTACGTAAACAGACAAAAGTTAACATGGCACACTGGAGACCTTACCCTGCAGTATATTTCATGATGCCATTAGTTTGGAAGATGACTTGGTTTGTACAGTTCTCAACTTGATATTTGAAATGGGCAAAAGATGAGCTGGATCAAGTTGGGCTGGAGCAAAAAGGATTTCCCAACTGTAGGAAGTACCATGGAAGGTTAAAACTGGCTATTTGGTATATGGACTGGGCAGAGCTGAATATGGGTTCCCATTGAATACCTGCTATCCCATCATTCCAACTTATGCTACTTTCAGGGTCACTGTTGTTTGGGAGATATCTAGAAGTTAAAAGTGAACCAGTACAATATGCTTCACTGGCATAACAGTAATCCAGTGCTAATAAATCTGATCTCGACCACCAAAGATAGCGATTGATTTAATTGGATTTAATGGAAAATCATGGTGATCCATGCTCTGCTCATTCTGCTTACTTCACCCACTTTTTCCTACTGTTTTTGAAAATTAGTTTAAAGAAATAACATGATACCAAAAGAGAAAGACTTAGGGGAATCAACACTAGAAACTGGAGAAAGGGCTCAGTGGCAATATCCCATGGTGCCCACATGATCTGGTCCAGCAAAGGGATTGAGCTTAGACTGCTTCTACATCCAGCTCCTCCACTGACTTCTTCTGTGACTTTGGGGATGATGCGGTCTCTTAGAGCCTCAAGATCTTTGTCTATTGGTAAATTCTTAGTACACAGTAAAATCTGTGCTATGTGTTTGTACAGTGATCAGCAAAAGATGGTCTCAAGAACATTCTAGAAGAGCATTCTGAAACAACTTTTCTTTTTTCTTGCACAGCATAGGTGCAAGATGATGTCCTGGTTTCAGGAACAGCTGTGTTGTTATGCGTCTTCCTGAATATGCTGGATTATAAGGGTGCAGTCTTCCTGCAACAGATGTCTCTAAGAAAGTTGTTCATTTTACTTATGGAATATATTCACTTAACAATGAAAATTTGCAAATGTGCTGACAGCAGTGATACAGTAAGTGGTTCTTTGAGGACCACTTGAAATTTAAACACACTGTGTGAGAAGTCCTAACTGGCGTCTCAAAGTAGGATACATAAGATTTCTTTGGACAAGTATTTTTGTACAAAATTCAAAACTACTTGAGTATTAGATTTTAATTTTACATTTTTTTTACATTATGCTGCTGTTGGCAAAACTTTTAAAGCTCTAACTCTAATTCTGTAGAAACCTTATTTTAATTATTGGATGCATTTATTATTGAAAACTCACATGAAATGTAGGAAATCTATTTTCTTTTTCAGAATCTATGGCCTCTTCTTGAGTTGATACCTACATACTATTGTGACCAATATATTAGAGACAACATAGACCCATCAAAACCATTAGCCCAGTAATGATCATCGGTCTGATTTTCAGAACTGTTGAGACTACTACAACTCCAGGTGAAATCTATGGAATCTGGGCAGGCGTGGCTGGTGAGCTCAGACTGGTGTGGAGGGTGGAACGTCACACAGGAGCATGAGGGGGGAGCGGTTTACAGCTGCCTAGGAGCAGGGTAGGGTTTGTAGCCACTGGGAGCTGTGAGGCTGTAGCCTTCCCGCTCCCAGCCAGAGTGCCTGGCTGGCTGCAAACCTCTCTCCACCCCACTCCCAGCTGGCTGCAAACTCCACCCTGCTTCTGTGTGACGTTCCACCCTCCCCACCAGTCTGAGTTCACCAGCTGTGCCTCTACTCAGCAACTTAAAAAAAAAAAGAAATAGGATTAACAAAAAAAGAAAATGCTAATACTAATATTTTCAGTGTTTCCAACATGATGCGTCTCTTGGTATTTGGTGGTCCAGAAATCCTAGCTCCTTAGCCATTTAATTGAATAAAAGGATTTCACCCTTGGTTGATTAGTGAATCCAAAATGGAATGTATGCATTGTGTTTTCTGTGAGGTACCTGATTTTGGAAATGTGATAATCAATGAGAAACATGTTTGAAAAGTTGACAAGTTCGAGTATCCGGGGTCAACCATTCAGCAGAATGCAGAGTTAGATGAAGAGCTGAACCATTGAATAAAAGCAAGGTGGACAACTGGAAACTGGCAACAGAAATATTATACAACAGGAAAGTATCAGTGAAGCTGAAGGGGAAAGTCTACAGGACATTTGTGCATCCAGCGCTACTGTATGGAGCAGAGACATGGCCCCTGAAGAAAACTCAAGAAAGGAGACTGAACGTGGCAGAAATGAGAATGCTCCAGTGGGTATGTGGAGTGATGAAGACAGATAAAGTGAGGAATTATTTACATCAGAGAATTGGTAAAAGTAGTGGAGGTATCTAAGAAAGTACAAGAGAAAAGACTGACATGGTATGGGCATATTCAAAGGAGTCAGGAAGAATACATGGAAAAAAAAGTTACCAGAATGGCACTACTGGACAGAAGGGGAAGAGGAGGACTGAAGATGAGATGGAGAGAGATAGTGGAGAGGGACATGGGAGAGAAAGAGTTGGAAGAAGAGGATACGTATGACCGAAGCTGGTGGAGAGGAAGAGAAACAGGAAGAGGAAGAGGACTTCACCCCTGGTAAAGTCTTAGGCACTTGGAAGCATGTGATTAACCTGAGAAGTTTACATTAAAAAACAGCTATTAAAGATTGCAGAATAAAGCTTGCAGATTTGATTTAAAGGCTCAAAAAATAAGAATTCGACCACAAAAATACTAAATTTATTATTAAGAAAAAAAGCAGTACCCTCCCCCACAAAAAAACCCTTCACAATCTTATTAATTTCAGACCTTAATCATGATTTTCGGATATTGTGCTTAGTAATGCTGTAGTTGTTTGAGGCACCCTCATGTAATCCAATAGAAAACAACAGCTGGAAGGGTGTCATGTAATCTGATCATTCAAAAGGACGACTGAATTAACTATTAGAATTAGAATTTAGAAACTAAAGAAAAGTCCTAAAGATTGTCAATTCTTACTCAGATTTCCTGATTTTTGTCAGTTAAGGTTACAAGCTCAACCATATTAGAAGACTCATTCTGGGTTTCCAAACAAAGGAAAGTAGTAAATTACATTATTTTTATAGGCATTTAACAATTTTCAAATTACTCCATTTACAATTTTTGCAGTAAGCTTAGGAATTCACAAATGTAACTAGTCTTCTTCATTTTTTATTACAAACCTACTCTTACAAGACTGAGTATTATAAAACAAACACAGCTGGCATCTTTATTAGTTTATTCGCTGAAGGATTTAGCTGGACAAACATCACAAAGATAGTGGTTGATTTCATTGAATTTATGATCAAATATTCTCCAGTGCTGGAACTCTGCAAGATCAATTATTCTGAGATGTGAATAATTTAAAGGAAAGTTGTGCATTTGGCATTGTTTGTAAATCAGATCTTGTGGGAGTAAATTCAGCTGAGGAACTAGCAGATGGTCAACATACTGTACTATACATTACACTGTTTATAATGAGACAGATCTTTCTGTGAATTAACACTTCTTTTCACTTACTGATAATACTTGCCATTTAAGTATCAATGCATTGTGAGGGAACTCACCCAATATGCCAGAGGTTTGCAACCTTTTTTACTCAAAGGACTCCCGAGACATAAGGCACCCATCAGTGGAGTCAAGGCACCCCTTAGAAAAGGCAGGCTCTTAGGTTTTCATTTGTTTTTATAGCAGTTCCTCTGTTGCAAAGAACTCAAAAAAGACCACAGCAGGTCAGAAAATTTCTACTGCTGTCAATTCCTATTTGAAATCTCTGGGTTTAATTTGTTTGCACCTAACAATGTTAACATTATGTGGTACCCCAGAGCATCTCTGAAAGAATCTTAAGGCATCCTAGGGTTCCACAGCAACCTGGTTGAGAATCACTGTGATAGCTATAACAGCATTTTAACCTAAACTTAAATTAGAATTCATTGTAATCAGAGAATAAGTTAACTGACCTAGTAACTACTTTCAAAATTAGACATTTTTCTATGAAGCTAATTTTTAAAAGAGCATGTTATGAGCTTTTTGTTAGAGCAACAGAGAAGTCTGCTGTTAAGAGCAATACCAAGAGGGTTATAATAAGTTTAACACAGAATGTGCGCCTTAGGATATGGAATTGTCTCTGCACCTAAAAGAAAAAGGTCAGTTCCCTTTGGAATCACTTGCCTTTTTGCCCTCAAGCAGTGACAGGTGTACCAATGCTTTGCTGAGTCTCTTTATTCACAGTGCATTGCTAAAGATATATAATCTATCCTCTCTCCATTTTAATGTAGCCATAGACCAATTACCTTATGGCTGGCTCATTTTGACAACCAAGACACAGGGACTCTGAATCTAGATACACTTGCCTATCTACCCACAGGCAGCAAATTCATAAAGTTTTTAATACTGATTAAAAGACCTAACAATTAAATGAGCAAAACTGTTAAATACATGTGTTTCAAGTTTTGAAACAAATCACTGTTTTACATTAATTATAAGATGATAAGAAAGGGCTGGAAGGGAGATCACAAGGTATAGTCCAGCCCTGTGCTCAAGGCAGCATCATTCCTGACTAAACCATCTCAGCTAACATCTGTATAATCAGCTTTTGAAAATTTCCAGGGATACTGATTCTACAATTTCTCTAGGTAGCCCATTTCAGTGCTTGACCATCCACGTAGTCAGAAAATTCTTAATCTCCAAAATAAATTTCCTCTGCCACAGCTTGAGGTCATTGCTCCTAGTCTGTACCCTACAGCTATGGCAACAAGGCTAACCTCCATCCCCTCTATGATCATCTTTTAGGTATTTGGAGACCAATATCAAATCCCCCTTGTATTTTCTTCAGATTAAATAACTCTAGATCTTTCAGACTTTCCTCAGAAGTCATGCTTCCCTGGACTGTAATAACTTTTGTGGCCCTCTGCTGGACTCTTTCTAATCTATCCATATCTTTCTTGAAGTGTGGGGTCCAAAACCAGACTGAGTCCTCCAAATGAGAGCTTACCAGAGCTGAACAGAGAAAATTAATTCCCTTGATTTGCAAGCGACACTGCTGCTGATACACCCCAATGTGCCACTGTCTTTTTTTCCCCGCAAGGGCACATGGTTGGTTCATAATCAATTTATGGTCCAACAGAACCTCTAGGTCCTCTTCTGCAGTACTGCAGCCTAACCAATCATTCTCCAGTTTGTATTTGTGCATGTTTGTATTTATTCCACCTCAAATGCAGAACTTTGCACTTGATGAATTTCAGTTGCCTAGCATTACCCTACAGAGAAGGCTGTACAATCCCATTTGTTAACATGTCTCTAGTTTGAAGGAAATTAATGAAAAAACTCTGTGTATTGGCTATACATGACATTACTTTATTAAAAAAGGTCCTATGGCTCAGCTTTTAAAGATCTTAGACGTGAGTATGAAGAAATAACAGTCAGAAATATAGGAGAGAAAGCAATGAGAGAACAGTGCCTTAAGGTTTTTTTGCCATGAAGTACAAAGAATTCTGTGACGTGGTCACAAGAACTTCTAGAGTATAAAAGTGGTAACTTAAATATCATGAATGCAAAAAGCTAAAAGCTCTATTCATAGGATTCCATTTTATGCAAATGGACAGTGAAAACAGACCCCAAAGAACCTGGGCCACATAATCATAAGTCAGCCATACAGACTAGAGCAGTAAAACTGGACCATGAGTTTCCAGAATTCAGAATAAGAAATGAGTACACAAACAAGTGCAGTATATGTGCAACAGCCTGCAACAAAGACAACTCAGGGATTAATAAAGCATCAGCAGCTGCATCTACATGTGCACTTAACTGTGGACTAGACTAATTACCTGCGAAGTAAAGCATCACTGTCTATACCTGCAATGCTTTTGGACTGCAGTTACCAAATTAACACCACCATAACAGCACCGCAGGATAATTAACTGAGATTAAATGCATGTGTAGATGCTGACCGCAGGCATGAATTGCACCTGGCCAGCCCAACCAGTGGGGGCCAGATTCCTGCCTGCCACCTACCCACATCTCCACATTTTCAGCACCCTTGTGCCCCAGTAAGCCTCAATACCGCCCAACACTACCACTGGGTGCCTGGGACTGACCCCTTGTACTTCTGGCCCTGGCATAAACTGCTCCACTCATACTCAAATTGCTGGTGTCCTGGGTACATGTGCAACTGCTGTTTTGGGAGTAGTTTACTCTCACTCAAACTACTCCGGAGTTTATTGCTTCGAATTAATTGTATGTGTAGATGTACTCAGAATATAGCAAAGAGAAGTGAAGCAGCAGGAGCAACTGATATTCCTTCAAAAATGACCATTCAGGTTAACATTTTAAAACTACAAGAGAATATGAAAGAAGAACGTATAGTGGAAAACTCATAATTGCAAGCACTGAATGAACACAAACCAGCTTGTCTGGAAATACAGATTTCAAGATTTGAAGGATTTATCTAATGAATTTAGTAAATCAATGCAAAATATTTTTTAAATTCATTGTGAATTTGGAAATACTATTATTTTGGTGGAAAAGTAATTGCAGAGACAACAATGTAAGGCAAAAGAAAAGAGAGCAATCTTGAATGTTTGCCTGGGAAATACTAATCCCATTAAAATACATATACAATAGTAAGAGAAAAGAATCTGTAAATATTTAATCAGTAAAGAAATTATAAACAATAAATAAATGACAAAAATAAAAAAGCAGATCACTTTTTAAAATGAACTTAAGCATTTAGGGATCAACGTAATTTAATAGATATAAACACAACTGGACTTTGAATACTTAAATAATATCTCCCAAAACCTTGCTTTATGGAGAAATTCAAATTATGAGCAGTGTCACATGGATTAAAAACTGGCTGTGTCCAGCTGTGTGCCAGAAGGATTAGTGTTTGTCCCAGTTTTATTAAACATCTTTATTAATGAACTGGACTAAGGGATAAACAGCATAATGATTCAGTTCACAGGTTAAACTAAATCGGGACATACGTGAAACCCCAGAGAAGGCAGAGAACTCGTACAAGAGGCCTGCAGAAATGAAATATGTGAAAAGAAAAAATACCATGGCAAAATTCAGCATGGAGAACTATAAACAAATGTAACTAGGAATTCAGCGAAAGTAAGAGATATTAGGAAAACAATAATGCCATCAAACTCTAATCCAACAGAAAACAGGATTTTAAATTATTTTTATTGAGCAAACAGGAAATATGATATGATATATGGCAGGGGAAAAAAGGCTAATGTAGTTTTGGGCTCTCTTTCTATAGGCATCACAGATGGGCAAGTTAGAAAAGGGTACAGAGAAAACTGTACCTAAGAAAATATATGAAGTAATTATTAGTGACAGAAAGTCGTGAGGTTTTTTGGCGGGGGGAGGGTTTGGGGGGCGGGTTAATAGAGAAGTGGAGTAATGCATTGATTTAGTTAACGAAGTAAATGCAGTGGTATAAATTACACAAAGTCTGTGAACATCACAAGACAGTGATGGCTAAGGGTAGCATAAGGAATCAGACTTAAAGAGTAATAAGATACAGTTTGGCAAAGATCAACTGTGGCTGAATGTCAGGATAAATATTCTAATAGTGGAGGTTGGTAGACTGTGGAATAGACTCCCAAAGGAATTGATAAATGCTTCATCATTTGAGTCATTTAGTTAGAATGAAAGAAACACTCAAAATAAACTGGAGAAAATTATTCAGATAACAGATCCTACACAGGTCTTTCTCTTATTGGTTTCAATGTAAAATATTTCATAACAACTACAATGCTGAGTCCTCATGCAGTGCTTGGCAACTCCAGATCTGATAAACTGGTCTATGGATACAACGGGTCTGATTCTCATTTAAACTCAGGTTCCTTTACAGAACAATGCAAGATGGTGTAAAGTGAGTGTAAGTTACAGTGCCAGAGAAACTAAGGGGCTAAGTGTAAATGAGAATAAAACCCAACATACTAATTATGAAAAATATCTGAACTGAATCTACAAAAAACTGCTGGTTATTCATTAAAGACAAAGTTTGAATTCAGTACTGAAATAAAAGAAGTAATAGTGATAAAACAGTCCTTTGACATAAATGATGGTGTCCTATTAATGGTCTTTAAAAGAAAGTGTGCCAACTCAAGTGCTCAACTGCATTTTTCTAATGTTTCTGAGGTCCACTAAATGTTATTTCAGGTGGTACCTATACTGCACATTGCAGTACTAAAAGTAAACCCCTGAAAATAAGATAGCAATGTGGCACTTAAAAAGAAATATACAGGACACAAGCATTAGACATTTTTTAAATTAAACAATTACTAATTTTGCCATATATTAAGTGGCAGTATTTGTTTGCAGCATAATGAATAATGTATAATCTGTACTGGTATATTTCCTAATGGTGTGGTATGTCAAGATAATAGACTGATAAGAGCATTGGCTCTAGAAACAGCCAAGAAGTTAAACAGTTATTGAATTTTGCAGAAATAAAACACCACAAACATTTAGGATGTAGCAAGACCACACAAAGCAGCAAGCAAATAAAAACTATGGATTAGACCAATGATTCTCAAACAGGTTTCCATGGAACCCTAGGTGCCACAAGATGCTTCATTATATCAGCACTGTTAGACATGAAAACACCTACATGTGATTCACAAGATAAACCCAGAGATTTCAACAACCTGTTGTGTTCCTTCTCAGTTCTTTGCGACAAAAGAATTGATTTACTACCACATTTTCTTGCATACAACATAAACCTTTCCCCCCCAAAATCAGCTTCCCAAAATTGGGGTTCATGTATTAAAAGGGAAGTCAATTTTCTGAAAACAGTCTGAAGCACTGCTTTGATTCCTTCTCCACAGTGCAGCAGCTGTTGCATTACTATGTAGGCAGCTGATGGGATCAATTGGCCTAACTGCTAATTGTTCTTCACTCCAGGGATGTTAATGCTAGTCTCTCCTTTTTTAAAGGTCTTGATGTTCTACTACCAAGCTAACTATTCTTAGGGCAAAGTTGCTGTCTTATATCTTCTTCTGGTCACTCCTCCTATTTCACAGCCTTTGAGACGCTATAGATCTTTTTAGAATCATAGCTCAATCCATGCAGACCAGTCTAGAGCAGCAGCTAGGGTTTCAGTATTAGTTAAGTAGGAAAGGGGAGGTGAGTCAACTGAAGATTAGGAGCTGTCCTTCTCTAGAAAGCCATAACTCTAAATTTTTTTCTTTTTCATTCTGCCTTTTGAAAGCGAGACATGTATTATATTCCAGTGTGTGCTGTATGCAAGACTATGACACTTTCCCTACTCAAAAAATGAGTGAAATTGAAGAGCTGGCACTTTCTGAGGAGTGGTCTTGAGTCTAAAAAGTTTGAGAACCACTGGATTAGACTCATATGTCTAATACTAGACTCATATATCTCCAATAAATAGTATTTTTTCAAGGTAAAGCACTTAAACATAGGTTCAAACCTCAGAACATGCACATCAGACCATTAGTGCAGGATTACCTTTAACCCCCATCACCTGGTTTGACTCAGCAAAGTACAGAAAAAAGGGAGAAGTTGTATTTACAATAAAGTTATTTTACTATTCCCACTGTGCTCAAAAGCCTGAATTTTTTTTTTAAAGTGGTGCCTATATATTTGAAGAGCAAGTTTGTACAATCACTCTTACTTCATTGCATGATTTTCACTGACTCACAATCATAAAATGTATGATTCTACCCCCTGGAATCCTAGTCTTTAACTTTTTCAGTCATAAATATGGAGCCCTCATCCCCAGTGATTGTTTTTTATTAGAAGTAGGAACTCTTCTACAACTATTAGAAATCTCCCTAGAAAATCTGAGAAAGACTCAAAGAGATACAAAAGGAAGCTAAAGGGTATGCTCAAGATTTTTGGCTGAAACTCTTCTGAGTTGTATTCAGAAAGCAGTAGACACAGGTAATTGCCCTGGAATGTCCAAAAGCATCACATGAACAACTGGTCCAGTCAAGAAAAAACAGCTCCACTGAAAGACTTAACTGGAAATGTCATTACTGATAAACAAAAACAACCTAAGTGTTGGATTGAACACTATGGAATTATACACTCCAGTAAGACTGAAATCGAACATGAGGAACTCAAAGGATTACCACAGTTCAAAGTTATGATGGATTTAGACAACAAGCCTACATTAGAAGATTTGCATAAAGACGTTAAATTGATTCCTGGGAACAAGGCATCCAGCAAGGACTGTTTGCCTGCTGAAATCTACCGATGTGCCATTGACAAATTACTTCAAAAGCTTCATAAAGTAATACTGTTCTGTTGGAAACAGGAAGTGGTACCACAAGATTTCAAAATGCTCAGTTTGTATAATTATACAAAAACAAAGGGGACAGAAGTGATTGAGACAACTATGGAGGTATTTCCCTGTTGAACAGTACCAGAGAAATTGTCACTCACATCATGCTCTCAGGATAGATTCTTTCACCTCAGAAGTCAATGCACTTTTTGCTCAGGACTCTGTGTGATTGCTATGATATCTTTGGTCAAGCAACTGCAAGAGAATTGTAGAGAAAAACGAATACCGCTGCCTTTGATACAACCAACAGACAGAGCCATTTTACTGTTCTAAAGAAACTGGGTTGTCCCCACCAGACTGTTGAACATCATTTGCTCATTATATCAAGGTATGAAAGCCATGATAGTGTATGAAAACAAAGAATCAAATATCTTTGGCATCAACAATGGGGTGAAACAGGTGCGTCTTAGCCCCCATGCTCTTTAACATCTACTTTTCATTCCTGCTTCTTCATGCATTCAAGGACAGCAATGATGGCATTTATCTTTGAACCAGACTAGATGGAGGCTTGTTCAACATTGCAAGGCCGACAGAGAAAACCAAGGTAAAATAATTTGTTCTGAGAGATTTCCTGTTTGTGGATGACATGACCTTGGTTGCCCACAAAATCTCTTGGGCAGAATTTCTGAATTATGCAAGAGCTTTGGGATGGCAATTAGTCTCAAGAAAACTGTGATCATGTACCAAGGAGTGAAAGAACCAATACCTGACATCACTCTGGAGGATAAATCTCTTGGTGTCATTGACAGTTTTTGCTATTTAGGTTCTATGCTCAAGCAGGAATCTTGGCCTTCAGACTGAACTGACTAACAGAATCAGAAAAACAGCTATAAATTTTGGGCTATTACAGAAATGTACATGGATAACAGCAAACTATCAGCCAAGGTGAAGATGAGAATCTATGAGACTTGTGTGCTGTCATCCCTGCTTTATGGTTCAGAAATGTTGACTACACGTGCAAGGCATATCAAGAGACTGAACAGTTTCTACCTAAGCCATCTGTGTAAGATCCTGAAAATAAAGCAGGAAGACAGAACACCAAAGACAGAGGAGCATGCAGGACTGAGACAGAAACCACTATCAAGAAGAGGAGGTTGTCATGGATTGGCCATGTCAGGAGAATGGGAGAAGACCATATCCCCAAGAATATTTTGTATAGTGAGAGTCAAGATGATTCTATAAAGTGGACTCGCCCTCTATGGCAGTACCGTGTCACGTGCAAAAATACAAAGTTGTTCAACATCAATGTAGAGAGCTGGGAGGAGCATGCAGAATCCCACCTGATCCACAGGTAACATCTGGCAATCTGGCACTGGTTGCATCTCAACATGAAGTGGCTTTGATCCAGAGGATGGAAGCAAAGCAAGAAGAAAGCAGTATGCTGTAAATTTAGACTTCAACTTAGATAATATATGGATTTGTGAAACTTGTAACAAGCTATGTCGCTCTTGAATTGGGCTTGTCAGCCACAAATGGATTCATCAGGCATCTGAATAGAACTCTTACATGTACACCATGATCCAGAGGATCGATAGTTGCCTTCTCTAAGAAGTAGAAATTTCCAGCAGTTGATCCATTGTACAAACAAAGGTCCCATGTATATTTTAAATTATACCACCTTGGAGAATTCATTCGTATGGAAGCACATCTAACTTCTTGTGATGCATTGCTCCCACAACAGTAGCATATGTGAACTTTACAGGTATATGTAGCAAATATATTCTGGTATGAATAGTTCTCTCTTCTCATCCTGTTGTAAGAGTATATTTAACCTTAGGATACTGTGAGCTGAAAGGCAAAGTGGTTAACGGTCACTGCAGTAACATAGATATAATTGAGATGAATTGAACAGTGAAAGAACAAAGTTAAAACAGTTCAGAAACACCAAATTATGAATTAATGTATTCTAATAACATCCCCAACATACTAATACATGGTGAAGGTGTTATTAAAAACCATGTAAGCTGGATGCCTAGCTGTTAGGCTCTTGAAACCTCTGCCATAGAACTGAAGACCATGTGATTTTACACTGCGTGTCTTGCATAACATTTATAACTGTGGACTCTAGAAATTGAAGTTTTTAGCTAAAGTACTTATTGTTTCTTCTGGTTTCTCTAAAAACCACTCAAAAATTAAATGGGTCACAGTTGTTGTACCTAATTTAAGAGCTTTAGGAAATCTGACTTTTCACATACTAAGCCTGTTGACTTCACTTCTCTGTTTTTTTGAGTAGCTCTCTAACAGCCATTCTTGGTTTCTTTCTGGTGTTCTATTGGTTCTAGTGCATATTTTTAAATGTATTATATTGCTTATCTCCTTATTTTGAGCAGCTACTTTCAGTAGATATTTAAAGAGGTAACAAGTTGTCAGTTATTGATTTACCTATTTTACTTTGACTTTATGATTTGCCTCTCTTACGGCTAGTGCAGCTAATTTATCATCAACTACCATTTTTCTCTAAACTCTCAGCTTCCACAATATCTTGCATGAAAAAGAGCTTCCTTTTATTAGTTTTAAACTTACTATCTATTAGTTTAATTTTGTGACTCCCAGTTCTTGTGTTGTGAGATCCAAGGAACAGAGCCATGCCACCTGCTACAGAGGAAGAACCCGTCCCCCCTACCCCCCACCCCCAGCCCCTACCAAGCTAACCATGGGGTAAAATTCCTTCCTGATTCCAAAAATGGCAATCTGACCCTGAGAGGACAGGCAAGATTCTCTAGTCAGAAACCTTCAGGCTGAAGTCCCTGGAGGAGAGAAAAAAAAGCTGAAGCTTATGCTCTCTGTTCTTTCTTACTCCTGGCTTAAATAACCAAAATATTGAGCAGCCATCAGGAATGCTGATCTTCATTAGACCCCCAAATAAAAAAGACCCCTGTTGTGGTCATCTGATACTGGTATTTGGGTATGACAGAAAGGGCATGGGCAAAACCTTGGAGACTGAGCAAGTCTGAGTAAAGCCAACTGAAAAAGGGACACTCCTGTCTAAACCACAGAGAATTCAAATAAGTTTAATGAGGTAAATGAGAAGAACATAGGATCTAAATGAGCATTTGAGATCAAATGACAAAATGGCTTGCCTCAGTACATCATCTTATTTTTGAAGGGGGATGGGTAAGTGCAGACACCAATAAGAAGCCCAAAGGGCTATAGGAAAGGACTTCAGGAGGCCAAAAGCCTCCTAAACAATGAGGGGGGTGGAGGTGGAGAAGCTTTCAAATACTTTCAAAGGCATTCCATGGATACTCATAAGGCAAAAAAAAATCTCTAGTTGAAGCTTGGGGTGTGATAAATTCCTACACACAAACAATTACTCAAAACATAGGATGAATTGATCCCATGTCTCCTTAATATTGACCAAAATGGGTAAGTGCGCTCACCGAATCTTGTGAACATGGAAATGAACACATACCAGATTAAGTCAAGAGAAGGACCCTTCTCTGTCAATTTAAGATAATTTCAAAATTATTACAAAGTACTTTTTTATAAACACCCCTCCACACATTAGAATCTTTCTATAGGCAAGCTTGCCTGATGCAGTACAGTGACTCCAATTGAACTACAGCTTCAAGGCTTTCTAAAATATTTCCCAGCTAGGCTCTAATCCTAATAAGGACCTATGCACATGCTTTATTTTAAATGCCATGAGAACAGGAATATTCACAGTATGTATAGTCAAGCACATGCATATACCTTTGCAGGATCGTGGCCTTAGACTTGCTTTGAAGAGACCAGGTTCCAAACAATAAAACAAATGCATCTATTAAAGCCACACATGAAAAACTAATGATAACCTTTTGGCTCATCAGGTTAGTTTTTAAATGATTAAGAGCCTGTTCTTAATTCTAACTGTCACAACCCAAGGGTGTGATTTTGTGTGCGCACGCTTCGGCACTGCTAAATTATTTCCCACCAGGAGGAGCTTTCTTTGCAGGGTGCATTTCTCAGTTGCAAAGAGAAAACCCCAGTGCAAAGAAGTTCCCGCCACCCGCATGCAAATTTGTGTCCCACTATTGGCCAGTTCTAAATTATTCCCACGTGGCGGCTAGCGATTGGCTTGCTAGACATATAAGAGGCTTGAGCGGTTTCCACCCAAGTTGGAGAACTCCAAGGAGAACCCCGCAAGGGAGGACTCCACAACTATCTGGAGGAGGAGAACTTCATGTTTCGTGAAGAACTCTAAGCGCTGCGGAGCCTAACGGACCCAGCATGTACCTTAAGAAAGCTATAGGGGTCTGATCAACCTCTGGCCTCTCACCGTCGCCAAGCACAATCCCTCGACGAACCCCTTCCCTGCAAGCTTGTTCCACGGAGCCTAGCAAACTTCGTGTGAGTGTATCCAGAGCTCTTCTCTGAGTTGTTTTCGTCAGTTGACACGACGGGCTCGCGTTTTTAGAGCCTTCAGCCGGATTGGGCTAGAGTTCGCAAGTTTAGAACTCTTGTCCGCTTTTCTTCTTTCCTATCTGCAACTGCAACTCAAGCAAGTTTTCCTGCCTGCACCGCGACCATCTACGGTGTAAGTAAAATAATCTTTAATCAACTGCTACGCGTCCGTGCCTAATTCTAGTCCGCCGGCCTGCATTCCTCGACCCGCATGCCAGGGCTGCTGGCCACAGCCCGCCGCACGCCCCCAAGGGCCTCGGACCGCTCCCGGCCCGCACACTAACTAGCCTGAAGATTATTCCATTCTAAATTAACAAGCCCATATTTGTGTTATACAAATGAAAAACAAATTAAAAATTAAATTAGTGTTATTTTACAGTGCATGTTTTAGATTAGAAATCACATTTGCACTCTGTTTTACTAAATAAAGAAACAGTTCTAGGCTCAGCTAGTCTCTGAGGATTTTTTCACATTAATTTTATAGCTGAATTATAAACACTTAAGAGTATGATTGCTATTATGGAAAAAATAATATAGTCAAGCAGGTGCCAGATATTGGAGCGTGGGTGTTTTCAAGTTGGCTTATATTTGTCGTGCTGTCTCAAGATAGTATCCATGATGAGCAAATCATGTTCTGCACATTTGCTGAGGAGGGGGATACCATTGGAATTGACTTTCCCCACCCCCTCTTTCCCAATAATGCTACTCCATAGTTCGGAGTGTCGCCCAACTCTTGCACTGAAGTCACCCATGAGGATGAGCTTGTTTTCCTTGGCAGTGGCAGTCAGGACTATATCAAGAATGCATTAGAACTGTTCCTGGTTGACTTCATCATCAAGTGTGGGGGCATACACACTGATGACTGTAGAATAGTGGTTGTTACTGAGCTTGAGGCATAGAGTCATAAGGCATTCATTAATGCCCACAGGAAGTTCTGAAAGCCAACTGACAATCTTGCTCTTGATGGCAAAGCCATCCCCATGAATGCACATCTCTTCAGGTGACTTTCCTTTCCAAAAAAAGGTGTAGCCACCTCCTTCTTCTTTCATCTGGCCTTCATCTGCCCAGCGAGTCTCACTCTGGACAACAATATCAATGTCATATCTTGCAAGTTTTCTAGCTACTATGGTGATTCTTCTTTCAGGACACACACCGTTCGGGGGAGTCCATGAGAGTGTGGGTCTGGTGGGACACCTGATCACCAAGCTGGGGGGATGTGGGGAGACACCCCAGCACACTCCCAGTGGACCCAGAAGTGGACCAGAAGTACTTCTGGTCCACTTCCAGGTTCATTGCCAAGCATGTGCCCCCCCGCACTCCTGTGGGACGCTCCATTTGCCCCAGCATCGCAGCGTTCACAACCCACACCGGGTACCTCAAGGTATGTAGAAAGAACATTTAAAGCTGTGTCTAGGGCTGAATCACTGGTTCTTCAAATCAGCATCAATCTTCAGATTCAGCTTCAGTTGAATCAAATCAGGGATGGTGATCCGAATCAACAAATCAAATCACTGTCCTTGATTCGGGCTGAATCTGAATCGAATAAGGCCCGTTTCGCACACCCCTGGTGGCAATCCAGCCAGAAGATTTTGAGACAGGTGTTGTTTAGTGCGCCTTTTCTAGCCTGTTCTGTGTTCAGAGTGAGCATAGGGAATCCTAAAGAGGATGGCTCAGTCATGGCCACATCTGTGTACTTGTGTCTTGGTAAGTGCATAACGATCATCACACGACTGTTGCCTATGTTCAGATTTGTGACTAGGAACTCCCAGAGATCACTGTTTTTGTCCCCGCCACCACATATCTGTCGCCATGGAACTTGATTTGTGGGAGATGTTAACATCCCTGGTAGAGGACTGAGCATGACATCTTTTAACAAGGGGAAGCCGGTGTGCAAGCATCAGCCACACAAACTTGACAGGATGGAGCCCTGAACTCAGTTGCAAAGATGTCCAAGACAACCAGAGACCTCCATCCCACTGCAGACCTCATCCACCTTTGCAGCCAGAGAGAGCCAGCATGTCCTCAAGTATGCCTGTTCCGCCACTGGGGTCTTCAGGAGTTTGGATCATGCTTAGTCTGGGACCTCACCTCAAACCTATTCACCAAGGGAGACCCTACCAGGAGTACAAGACTCCAGACAACATAGCTCTGAGGGTCATTGGAACACACAAGCCTCTCCACCATGATAAGGTTATGGTCCAAAGAGAGGCCTGACTATATTATTGTCAGAGCCCGTGATCGTACCAATGTCCATATCACCCAAGTCTGGAGAGGTGCAGATGATGGCTGCATGGACCATCTAGTCAGATCAATCATGGACATGCAGCTTGTACCACAACACTGTAAATGACTGAAGTAATGTGGAAGAGATTTAATACCAAGACACTCCAAGACCAAGCTAAATATGAGGCTCTTCAGCAACGCCTTACTGAGAGGCTCTCTGACCTACCTGATGACATCAAGGCTATCCAGGCACATTGGGAGGAACTTAGGAACGTTATTCATAAGGCATGCACTGAATCAACTGGATACTCCACTTACTGTGACGAAGATTGGTTTGATGAGAATAATGAGGAAATCCTAGCACTTATCCATTAAAACAGAACTGTTTTCTGCAGTTGGCAAAATGAACCCTCCAACCAGTAAAAACAAGAGACTTACCACTGGCATAAAGCTGTAGCTTAGAAGAGCCTACAGGATATCAAAAACCAGTGGTGGCAAGCAAAGACCATGCAGATCCAGAGTTTCACTAATCAGCATGACCTGAGAAGCTTCTTTCAAACAATAAAAGCCATCCATAGGCCATGTTTCAATGGCTCTACCCTTTTGCAATCCCAGGACTGTTTCACCCTTCTCACAGATAATGTACCCACTAAACAATGCTGGAAGGAGCACTTCATGATTCTACTCAACCGCAAATCTGAGGTCTCAGCTGCCACCATTGAGCCCATCCCTCAACACCCAGTAATAGAATCTCTTGCTGATCCCCCTTCCTTTAAGGAAGTCTGGCGTGCCATCACTCAGACCAAAACAATAAGGCACCAGAACCAGATGGCATTTCCGCAAAGGTCTTCAAAGCTGGTGGGAACAGCACAAGTGAGAAAATTTCACCAACTTCTCATCAAAACATAGGTTAACAAAGAAGCTCCACCTGACTTAAAGAATGCTAACATTGTGAAAATCTCCAAGAAAGAGGACAAGTCAGTGTGCAGGAATTACCGAAGCACTGCCCTCCTCTCTGCTGCTGGGCAGATTCTTACTCACATCCTTCTGAATTGCTACCTCCCCCTTGCCAAAGATGTCCTTCCAGAATCTCAGTGTGGCTTTAGATCATCACGGGATAACACCAACATGATTTTTTTTGCACAACAGATCCAGGAAAAGTGTAGAGAGCAACACCAGGAGCTGTTTATGGCATTCATTGACCTAACCGAGGCCTTCGACTCCATCAATTTTGAAGCCTTATGGAAGGTGATGGCTAGGTTTGGTTGTCCACTGAAGTCCATCAGCATCCTCAGGCTACTCCATGACGGGATGACTGCCACAATTCTTTGCAATGGATCAGCAACAGAACCATTTACCATTTATACTGGTGTCAAGCAGGGCTGTGTCTTTGCCCTAACCCATTTCTCCATCTATCTTGCTGTGATTTTGATTCTCATTCATGACTGCCTCTTCCCAGAATTAGGGTTGAGTACTGAATGGATGGTCAGCTTTTCAACCTATGGTGCCTCCACAGCAAAACAAAAGTTACCAAGACTGGCTACTGAGTAAGCTTAAACGCAGGCTAAGCTAGGGCCAAAACAGCTTTGTCAAATTTTATCACCATCTAAAAGTCTTTCAGCATTTGATCAGTCTCAAAGCCCACCTCCTGGAATTATGTGCTTGCATAAAAATGAAAGCTTTTATTTTACGAAAATCAGTAAGTTACTGGCCTTTATATCTGCAGCAGAAAACCTGAAAATATGAATCCTAAAGGCTCAAATATCAGAAAGCCAAGAAAAGGAAGCAGAATTACTCAGGGCATCCTTTCAGAGTAGGTTTTTGACAATAATGTTTTGGCCCTAACTCTATCTGCTTTTAAGCTTCCTCAGTAGCCAGAAACCTACTCTGAAAGGATGCTTAAGAATTCTTCTGAAAAAGGGAAAGCCTTGATGGCACAGATCCAACTCTAGGGCAGACAAAGGCGCAGTATGCAAAGAAAGAAAAAAAAAATCACAGCATTCCCCCTGATCCCTGCCCAAAGGACAAGCATACTTTATGGCACAATGTTCCCAAACAGACATCTAATTTTATCCAGGCTATTGCTTGATTAAAAATGTTTTCTACCTTTTTAGTTAGAAGTACATATATTTTTAAAAAAGGGCAATAAATACTTGAACCTCATATTTTTTGTAGAAAAGAAGAGAATTAGCCAAACTGTTTTAGTATCACTACAGAATTACTATAAACATTGAATTTTGGACCGAGGTTTTATGCCATGAATCTCTGAGCTACTGTTGCATGTCTTCTATTCATAATAGGTAAGTAAATGTATGGAAAAAATTACTGAAACAGTACCCATAGGGCAAAGTTCTATCTTCCTTATAAGAAGGATGTTACTTCACCAAAGTGCCTCATCCTCAACCAAGCAGCTAGAGGAAGAGATGCTGTGTCATCATGGTGGGCGACTCCCTCCTGAGAGGCACGAACAGGCCGGATCCCATGGCATAGGAGGTTTGCTGCCTACCCGGAGCCAGGATCCAAGACATCACTGTGAGGATATCCAACCTCATTCAGCCCTCTGATTACTATCCCATGGTGCTTGTTTATGTGGGCATGAATGATGCAGCCAGGATTAGGTTGGATCATGTCACGAGTGACTACAGGGCTCTGGGGGTCAGGCTTAGGAAGTCAGGGACACAGGTGGTCTTCTTGTCCATCCTTCCGGTCAGTGGTCACTGTCAGCATCAGGACACCTGCATCAGGGAAGTCAACCTGGAGCTCCGGAGTTGGTGTCATCATATGGGTTTTGGCTTCTACAACCATGATCTGCGCTTCCATGAGAGAGGCGTCCTGGGACGAAATGGTCTTCATCTCTCTTCTAAAGGTAAGAGTCTGTTCTCTTACAGGTTGGCTGATCTCCTCTGAAGAGCTATAAGCTAGGTTCATTGGATCAGCCCAGGTAAGCACTAAGGGGCCTGATAGACATCAGGACAGGGGGGTACCAAGGGCACACATCAGGGGGCTTAAATGTCTTTAAACTAATGCTAGGAGCATGGGGAACAAGCAGGAGGAACTTGCATTCCTGCTTGCAAACAACAACTCAACCTGGTTGGACTAACCGAAACCTGGTGGGACCCTACTCACAATTGGGCAGTAGCCATTGAGGGTTACAGGTTGTACAGATGGGATAGGAGTGGGGAAAAAGGGGGGGGGGGGGGTTGCTCTCTATGTTAAGGAACAATATACATCCTCTATAATCAAGATGGGATCAGAGGAGGGCCAAACCAAGGTACTGTGGGACAGGAAACAAGAGGGTCAGGGGGAAAGGGACTTGGTAGTGGTGGTCTACTATAGACTGCCACATCAGGAGGTTGAGCTAGACCTGGAATCCTCCAGACAGCTCTCAGAGGCTGTATGGTTGAGAAATATGGTTGTCATGGGTGACCTTAACTACCCTGACATCTGCTGGGAGGAGCAGTCAGCCAAATCTAACTGCTTGCATAGGTTCTTAACCTGCATACAGGACCTCCACCTAATGCAGGAGGTATACGATCCCACTAGGGGAAATGCCGTGCTGGACTTGGTGTTAGCTACAGGGGATGACCTGGTGGGGAATCTGCAGGTACAAGGTAACCTAGGGGACAGTGACCATCGATTGATTGAATTCACTATCTAGTGAAGGGTGGGTAAACTAACCAGCAGGGTTGAAGTGCTAGACTTCAGAAAGGCCAAGTTCAGTGTGCTCAGGGGATTAGTTAGTGAGGCGTTAAATCTCAAGAACATTGGCAAAATGGGGATCCAGGAAGGGTGGTCATTCCTTAAGGGAGCAATCCTATGGGATCAGAAGGAGACGATCCCATTGTGCATAAAAGGGGGCAAAGGGACCAAGAAGCCCTCTTGGCTGAACAGGGAAGTCCAGGAAAGCCTAAGGGCAAAGAGAGAGGTATACAGGCTGTGGAAACAGGGGGTAGCTACCAAGGAGGAGTATACCTCCCTAGCTCGCACTTGCAGGGAATCAGTTAGAAAGGCCAAAGCAGGATTAGCGCTTAGGCTGGCAACAAAAATAAGGACAACAAAAAGTCCTTCTTCGGGTATATAGGGAGCAAAAGGAAGGCTCAGGGTAGTATAGGACCCCTACAGGACAAACTAGGGCAATTGGTGACAGAGAGGGGGGACAAAGCTGAGCTCTTCAATGAGTTTTTTGCATCTGTATTCCTACACAGACCAAGACAAATTTCCCAACTGGATCATAGACAGACACACAAGGGACACCAGCCCACCAACTGTTAGTGAAGACTTAGTGAAAGGGCATTTGGAGGGGCTGGATGTGTTCAGATCAGTGGGCCTGGATGAACTCCATCCAAGGGCACTGAAAGAATTGGCTAGTGTCATAGCAGAGCCTCTGGCATGGCTTTTCGAGCACTCGTGGTGCTCCAGTCAGGTCTCAGAGGACTGGAAAAGGCCCAATGTGGTCCCTATTTTCAAGAAGGGGAGGAGTGAGGAACTGGGAAACTATAGGCCAGTTAGTCTCACCCCTATCCTTGGGAAAACTCTGGAAAAAATCATTAAGGGAGCCCAGCAGGGGAAATAATGCTGAAAGGAAATCAGCACAGATTCACTGCAGGTAGATCCTGCCTGACTAACCTTGTTTCTTTTTATGACTAGGTCACAAAATGCTTGGATGCAGGAGTCAAGGTAGATGTCATCTACTTAGACTTTAAGAAGGCCTTCGATATGATATCTCATTCTGTTCTCATAAATAAACTGATAGGCTGTGATGCAGATGATTACATGGTCAGGTGGGTGGCAAATTGGCTTAAGGGTCACACCCAGAGAGTGGTGGTGGATGGGTCAATATTGACCTCCAAGGCTCAGTCCTTGGACTGGTGCTATTCAATGTCTTCATCAGTGACTTGGATGAGGGGATGGAGAGCAGCCTGTCCAAGTTCACAGATGACAGAAAATTATGGGCCAACGTTAACACCAGAGGGTAGGGAATGGATCCAGGTGGATGTGGACAAGTTGGAAAAATGGGCAGAACGAAACAGGATGCAGTTCAACAAAGGCAAGTGCAAAGTGCTGCACCTGGGCAAAAGAACCACCAACACACTTACAGGTTGGGGGATGACCTTCTTAGCAGCACAGCAGTGAAAAGGGATCTTGGAGTCATAGTAGACTTCAAGATGAACACAAGTCATCTATGTGACAAAGCGATCAACAAGGCTAACCGCACCTTATCATGCATCTGCTAAAGCATGATGAACAGGTCCAGGCAGGTGATGCTTCCCCTCTATGCGGCACTGGTCAGGCTGCAATTGGAGTACTGCGTCCAGTTCTGGGTGCCGCACTTCAAGAGGGATTCGGAGAACCTTAAGAGGGTTCAGAGGAGGGCCACTCATATGGTCAGAGGCCTGCAGGCAAGGCCCTATGAGGAAAGACTGAGGGACTTAGATCTCTTCAGCCTTTGCAGGAGAAGGCTGAGAGGTGATCTTGTGGCTGCCTATAAATTCATCAGAGGGCATCAGGGAATAGGAGATGCTCTATTTACTAGGGCACCCCCTGGAGTAACTAGGAACAATGGCCACAAATTGACAGAGAGCAGATTTAGTTTGGACATTAGAAATAACTTCTTCACAGTAAAGGTTGCTAGAATCTGGAATGGGATGGTGCTCTCCCCAACCTTGAGGGTCTTCAAGAGGAAACTGAACAAGCACTTAGTTGGGGGTCATCTGACCCCAGCGCTCTTTCCTGCCAAGGGCAGGGGGTTGGACTCATTGACCTACTGAGGTCCCTTCTGACCCTAACATCTAAGAATCCTTGATTTGCTACAGATGTACCTGGTAAATAATTCAGTCTTCTGTTCACCTAGCCCTTGGTCTCTCTGGTAAAATTATCTGCAAAAGAATGCCAATTGAGTCCAACAAAATGGTAGCTTTATATGGATGCCAGTTGTCTGGTAGTTTTGACTCTGTTACAAAAAAAGTGTGTCCAGAATAAACCAAAGCACATTCAAAAGAACCTAAGTCTCCCCTGAAAACTTCTTTGCCTCACAAATGCAAACTTCTGGAAAACATCTTTTCCCACCCACCAATTCTAGGTTTTATTAATTTCATTTCAGAGTACAGAAGGTATTGACGCCATTCTATACTCTGTGCACAAGACTATTACACTGGTATCAGACTGCAGTAAATATATGTTGATAATTCATTTCTGATAAGAAGCACTGTATTTACCCAAATCCAAGATGATTCTGAATTTAAGAGAACCCTCTAATAATCAGATTCTATACATGGAAAATTTATAAATTTGTTACTATTTTTCATGTATAGAATCTAAACATTGGAGGGTCTTAAATTTGTTCCTCCATTGCTATAGCAGGGCAAGCAGTAGCAGGGGGATAGATGGTAGGGAAGTCAATTTACCTGACCTTTTTTCCTTCCCCTCCTCCCCTCCCTAGCCTTGCCCCTTGCTTCTGCTTGCCTGGAACTGGATGAAAGAAAATATGAACAAAGTTGATAGTTCAAAGTGATGACCATGATACTTCTTCTGTAATGACTGTATCTGCAAAAAAAAATGGCCATCTCCACAATGAGTACACTGCTAGCAGGCTTTCCTGTTTACAGAAAGGGAAATCCAGTTCATGGGTGCCTCAACTAACATCACTATCAAATTATTTATGCTCTAGAAGACAAATTTCATAGGCCAGAGAGTTCCAAAGTTAATAATGACTTTGGATGCTGACTACAGCTAGTTTAAAGCACAGGCAGTCCTTGACTTACAACATTTCTCACTTACAACATTTATAAATCGACACAATGTTTCAACTTCATGACGTCAGTTTCAGCTCTACAACGCTTGATACGATGTGATGTCACGCCAGCAAACAAGTTTGCTGCATTGCTCATTTCCCTGGAGAACATCTGTCCAAACTTCCTTGGACACCTTCTTTAAGAAAGCAGACAAGACTCCCGAAAAACCTGCAGCCAAGACTCCTGAGAAGACTCCAGCCAAGAACCCTTCAAAAAGTCCAACCAAGAGTCTTTCAAGAAGTCCAGCAAAGTCACCTCAAAGAAGTCCTTCTAAATCAATATGATTGCTATTTACAATATAAATACATTAATGTAGCTATATTACTCATCTATAATTGATCGAGTACAAACTTCTGGGTTATTTTTAGCAAAAATAGTGTATCAGGCCTTGGTTCAGGAATCAATCCCCCATTTATAACATTGTTTCTTAAGAGAAAATTGGTTCCAAGTTACAACGTTTTGACTTAGGATGTGGTTTTCAAGAACCAATTGTGTTGTAAGTCTGAGGACTGCCTGTAGTTGATTTCAAAGTGAGCATTATTCAGCATTTTCTAAATATAAGGTCATTTAAAGACAACCTAAAATGGATATCCAAAAATTGAGGAACCCAGTATCACCTATATTTTAAATCATGACTTTAGGACAAGAGATAGACATACACAAATTGTAGCGAATGGTCCAAAGACCTATATGTGTACTTCTAGCATAAAAATATATTTAGCATGCTAAATGACCACAATGTTGTAAATAAATAAAAATCAAGTTTAATCTTAACATTTGGTATTTCCCAAAGCTGTTTGATTTAAAAAGTGACATGCATACAAATGACATTTGCTTTGGTGAGGAGGAAAAATATTTTTTTCCAGCTGAAAAGAAATCATGTAAAGAAAGTTCAGAGCTGATAAACACAGGAGTAGGTAATCCTGTAATGATTCCATATTACTATAGGAATGAAAAGAACAAAGGGCAACATAAGTTAACTTCAGTAATTCCAGGCTGAAGAGTCAAACACTGTATAAAAATTTTTTACTTACTTATTCCATGCTTGTCTAAGGTTTTTAGGACCATACTGGGTAAATCGTTCTGTAACAAAAATAATGACATTTAATCTTTTGGTTTAATTATAGTAAAAAAAAAAAGAAAAAAAGTATATGAACACATTTTAACTAGTAGCAGTTATTGCTAGTTAGCATTACTCCTAATCTGCCCTATTATGAGCTAAATATTGAAAGGCACAAAGGTAGGAATGGGGAGTGGGGAGGGAAGAGACATAGTAAAAAAACTATAAACAACAGACTTTGTAGGTGTAACTCATTTACAGCGAAGTCACTTTATACCAGAAACAATGCTTATTTTTGTCAGAACTCAGTAGTTAAGTGCCTCGGCACAGTGGAATTTTCTAGCACAATGAAGCTTTTCAGCACGGTGAAATTTTCCGCTACGGTGGAGAACCCCGATGCAGAAAAGTTCCTGCCATCCTTATGTAAATATGCACACCATTATTGGCCGGTTCTAAATTATTCCTACGTGGCGACTAGGAATTGGTTCGCTAGCCGTATAAAAATTAGAGCAGTTTCCGCTCAAGTCGGAGAACTCCGCGCCCATCTCGGAGTGAACTTGGCGGACTGATCAACCACCAATGACTCCCCATCATCGACTTTCCCGACGTACCCCGTGTCCTGCATGCTCGTTGAATTGTCCACGGACATCTCACCTCGGTTTCTAGAGCTCTCGTTCGGTTTGCAACTGTAACTGAAGTTAACTCTTCGCCTACACTGAGTCCATCAACAGTGTAAGTAAAATAATCTTGGTTTAATAGATACGCTTCTGTGCCTAATTCTGCTCCATCGCGGGAAACTACCCACCTGCCGTTTCCCGGCCTACCACTCGACCGCTACAATTTTTACACCCACTTTGAGGCCATTATATACTGCTAAAGTGGTACAAACAGGTTTTAAATGCACATGAAAAACAGACCTTATGTTTCTTTATCATGAAAACATTTTTGGCAATCTTAGTTTTCTGATACCATATTTCAGAGGTTAATATTTTATACTAGTTAACTGAGTTTTCTGTGATATACATTTACATAGCTAAAAATGTTGACAGTCGCATGAAAATCCTCTTTTTACAAGGTGCATAAATGTAACTGAATACACTGCAAGTATAGTGATGGCTTCTTTCTTTATCTCCACACATTACACTTTTCTTCAAAAGTCTGTGTGTAAATACTGCCTCAATCAGTTACTGCCCATTCTTCCTCTGCAGGACTGTAGTTGGCCAGTGCAGAATTCTTAGAAAAGTGGGAGGGACAGATATTGCATTTCTCTTTAAAGGGTAAGCAAAGCATGCCCCAGATATAAAAATACAGACTAGCTGGCTCGTTTAGGAATTGCCAACAATATTAATTCAGGTCTTGGAATATAGTTATCAATTTAGTAGGTAATACATTTATTAGAACAGCTCCCATGTTGGCACTGGAGTACTAAGGGGAGTAAACTGTAGGACAATAGGGACAAACTTTTTTGGCAGGTATGCCACAAACTAGCCCTTGCCCGCACCAAGCACCACTCTGATCCCTTTTCCCAATCTGCTGCTCTGCTTTCTGGTCCTTGCCTTGTGATCCCTGCCTGATTGGCTGCAATGCTTTTTGCCCTCTGCCACTGTGCTGCCTGCTCCCTACCACACGTTAGCCAGCCCTGAAGTAGGAAAATATTTTAGTGAGCAAAGAAAGGAGACATAACTCTGAGAGAATAACTATAGAACAAGCCACCATCTTTACAGTTACCCTACAAACTAAAATCATTTTGCTATACTGTATCTGTGGGAACAAATAATCTCACTATATTTATGTTAGCTTTATGTATTATTTTTATTTTAATTTGCTTTTCAGATTAGAATATTGGGAAGAAAACCTTAACTCTGAGACTTCCTGCCTAAAGTAATAAGTGATAGGCTTTTAATACTTTAGCAGTAAAAGTACGTTCCTCAACAAATATACCTTATAAAACTAAAATATGCACGTATATGATGCATACCTTAAAACAGTAAAAACATTTGCCAAGAGGATTTCCTGCTAAAAACACTATTACATTTACTTAGCATTTACATGAGTGGTGCTCAGATGAAATACTGCAATGCTGAACATCTTTGTTATTCTAGTCTTATAAAAAGTTTAGTAAATTACTGTACCAAGAACTAAAGTGCCTTCCCACTCCAATTATGGTTAAACTGAAGAAAATTCAAAGCATATTATCTAAGGCACTCACTAGCTTGTAGCGTAACAGGGAAGTGCAATTAATTTAAACCTGCAGGGTGATTTTTCACCTATTTCCATTATGCTCTGATACTGTGGTAGATACACAGCAGCAGGGGTTAAGGAAAGAGAGGAAGAGTAGAGAAGTGAGAAATTACTGTGTACATAATTGCACAAAGTAGCAAGTGAAGAGTTTCTACTCCAGTTCTCTCTGTGCATATACTGCAATTAAATTATCTTACTTCTGAGGTACACTGAATAAAACTATGGGAAATAACAAATATTTATATATATATTTTATCTTTATTGCATAATGCATGTAATGCAACTGCTGCATATATGACTGTAGAAAGAGACACTAATTATGGTAGATTTTTGAAGGATGTAAGTACTGACAATCATTACTACATTCAAGATAATGGAGGCCCACAGGAAATATCATGATATGAAAGCAGTGTCCATGATCAGATATAAAAATATAACAGAATATGAGAGAAAGAGGTAGGACTGAATTAAATACTTTACAAATTAAGTGACTCAAGCAAAATATCAGCCATGGAATTTAATACAAAATTAACTGGGAAATGAGCATTATAATCTAAGTTCCTAAACTCGACCCATTGCTTAATGGCTCAATCACTGTTGAGGTAAAGTCTTGATTTCCCAAATGACAACAACAAAGCTAACACTGGATTTAGCAGGGAGGGCCCGGAACAAACCCTTGAATTTAAGTTTAAAAATACTGTATGTCTTGCTGGAGCGCGGACTGGTGCAGCCATTGATCAAATCAAATAGGCCTGTTAGCTGCATGAACCTAAGTAGTCCTCAGTAACAGCTTGAGCTATAGACCTTGGTGTCTGGAAAGCAGACCGTACATGGCCTAAACAAAAATGCTGGAAAAGTTAGGAATATTAACTTCTAGGCATATCAGATGACCAACAAATGGAAATGAGGAGTTAAGCTGGGAACAAAACACCAGAGTGTCCTCTTAAACAGACCCCCCTCTCCAGCGGGAAGGTCACAATGTCCGGTGAAAACTGGATGTGAGTGAAGGATGTAACCTAAAAACATTTAGTGACTGGTAAGGATTCGAATGCATATGTTGTAAACATAAGATTGTTTTGATCAATCTATAAAAGAGACCTAGAAACCCTGAATACTTTGGGGCAATATGGGTATATTTCATGCCAGTTTCTAGGCTTGCAAATAAACCTCACTGGCACCAAGCCTGATGTATACTGCTAGTGTCTGGTTGTTTGGGACCAATAAGCCCCAAAGAATCTTTCTTACTAAGAATGAGGGCCTGTACTCTCTTAATTACAACTAATAAGGTCATTAAAAGTACTCCTAGTAGTATTATAGTATCACCAATGGTATCCTGACAGTGCACAAAAAACATCCAAACAGAGGGAGCCTGAAATGACCAGTACTATTCCACCCTCAATGCTGACTGCACCAGACATGACAGGAGTCTGACACGAGTGACTGTTGGGCTATGGACAGAAGTTGCACATAAACCGGTTTAAGTGATCAGAAACTGGTTTAACCCCATAACAGAATAGCTCAGTGCACATAAGCCAGTTTCAAAATGGCTGAAACTGGTTTGAAATAAACCTGGTTGACTGTAGTATCAGACTTAGCTGATTTAGGTCAATCCGGTTTATGAAACTTCTGTCCCAGACCCCTTCCTGGTTCAAGTTAAATCACTGTCCCCCAGCATGCTTTGCAGCCCTGGGATGGGCTATGCTGTCTGCTCCAGAGAGCAGGGTTGGCTCCACCTCTCTGCTCCCTAGCTGGAGCAGTGAGGGCTGGCTGACAAGGGACCCAGCTGGGGAACGCAGCTGAGTCTGCCTGGGGGCAGGGGGCAGGAAGCAGCCCCTGCCAGACTTCTCCCTGCTGAAGTGGAGGGGACGGGAGTGTAGGCAGAGGCACAGCGGGGGGGAAGGAGCAAAAGCCTGAGTGGGACTGCCTCCCCAGGCAAACCACAGCTTGGGTCTGGGAGGGACTTTAATCCCCCCTTCTCCAGCTCAGTGTGCTGGCCACATCCCCTGCTCTCCACTAGAGCAGGGCACGGGGTGTGGGGGTGGGGGCAACAGCCTGGGAGGGACTGCCCCCCAGGCAAACCCCAGCTGGAGCCTGGGGTTTGGGAAGGGCTTTAATCTCCCCTTCCCCAGCAGGCACAGTGCTGGCAGGAAACCAGCAGACTCCATCTCTTCCCACCACTGGCAGAGACTGAGGCAGGCAAGCAGTTGATAAGGGGAGGGAGAAGGGAAGGGGGCATGATTCTCTTTAGCTCCCCCAGACCATGGGGAAGGTGGAAGAGGCCAAGGAACCAGAGTTGGAGGGGATGGCTGCCTGCCACCTGTGAGCACAGAGCCAAGCCCTGCAGGACCAGACTGAGAAGTAGGAGGTGTTGGCAAAGACCTAGCACAATCATCCCATGTATGTGCTGGAGATTGAGGTAAGGGAATGGGAGAGGGTCCCAGACTGCTTGGGCTGGTGTGACCAAAAGAAAGCAGAGAACTACATTTCCATTATGAAGCAGAACCTGTAAAAGGTGGGAGACTGGAATACCTAAGCAGTGACAAAAGATACTGAATGCATGAGGGTCTTGCCAAAGGTGCTATAGGTGACAAGCATACTAATGTCAAGACACCCAAAGGGGAGAAGGGGTGCAAGTTCATCAATAAAAACCCAAGTAGAGCTGAGGCCCATGGGATCTCCACTCCAACACCTGACACCACCTGCTGATTCCCAAAGAAGGACTTTCTAATACCTGGCTGTACGGAAACACTCTGCCCCCAGGATTACATACGACTTATGCAAGGCTTTGTCTTGTCTTTTTGGTTTATTATGTTCCATTTTAAATTAGACTAAGCTGTATGTGCTCTCACTGTGTTTTACTAGGTGTATCTTTGCTTAGGCAAAATTTTTGGATGTTCTTTGTTAGGTGTTTGAGGTTCAAATTGCTGTGTTCAATATATGCTTGCTTCAGAGAAAGGACTATTCTTGTTCCAGCTTTTATGAATTCAATGCCACTGCCTTTTTCCCCACCCATCCCCTCCTCAGCCTGGCAGGAGCTGCCCTACCCCTGAGCAGGGAGCAGGGTGGGGCAGAAGTCTGGCAGGCGCTACCCCCCCACACACACACACTCAGTCAGACCCAGGCTGGGGTCTCATGCAGGCCACAGTGGGTTAAAAGCTCCCCTTCCCCCTGCCTCAGTCCCTGGGCTGGAGCTGAGGGCTGGCCACACCACTCCGCTTGAGCAGGGAGTGGGGGGAAAAGCCTTGGAGCTTCATCCCCTCCCTTTGGCAGCGGCGGGCAAGCTGGGAGGCATGCTCTAGTGCCCCCCAGCTTCTAGCCTGAGCCACTGCAGGCATGTGGCTGCATTCCCAGAATCAAAAGTGAATGTCTGTCACTTGCTTCTCAGTTTAATCTGTGCAGCTTAGACTAACCTGCAAAGACTGAATTGGTTTCAGCCTCAAGCTTTTTGACTGCACTTAGCCCCAGTGCCCAACAAATATAAGTGAAAATACGGTAACAAATTGATGATAAAGAAAGCATAAGTGCATAAAATAGAAAAAAAAATAAAGGTGTATTTCTAAATTTTGAAACCAAAGTAGTATTCAAGAAATAACATTTGTTCAATATTTGAGCAGAATTGCACATGAGACTATTTTGGTACAGGGAAGTGGAAGGTGGAAAGAAAGCTAAACTGACTTGACACACTGCTGAAAAGCTAACCTAAATATGTAGAAAACCAAAACCGCTGAATTTGATTTTTCTGTCAATCTGTAATATGTACATGCAGATCCTTAGCTGCTGCAAACTGACAGAGCTACACAAACTTCACTAGAGCTATACCACATTACACTAGGGCTGTTTGCAGATGTAAAAAAAAATTAAACCCCAAAACAGTGTTTTACTTTAGACTCAGTGTGCCCCCGTGACAAACCCAGCGCATGCCCAGAAGAGGCATTGCGTTAGTTTGACCCAGCTCGCCCAACATCTGTATAGACTGGGCACTTCAGTGGGGCTTTTTTGGTGTTTTTATCTTATAGCCGATTGAATCAGCTTTAGATAAAAGTACCAAAAGGCCCCTCTGAAGTGTGCAATCTATACAGATGCTGTGGGGCTTGGTTGAACTAACATGTCGCTTCTTCCAATAAAGCACTTTTTTTTTGGGGGGGGGGGGGGGAGAGGAGGGGGGAAGGTTACACCTGTCAGCAGCCTAGGAGACTCTCTGCTAGAGTAGGCTGGCAAATGCATTACTTGCTTGACTGGGATGACAAAAGATCTAGGTAATGAACTTCCTCCATTCTTACTACATAAAGGAAACCTTAGGTTGGTTACTTGTTCTAGTCAGCTTTCAGGCTTTTGCTCAAAAGTAATGTTCTAAAGACTGGTCCCTTTCTGGGGCACATTTGAAAGTACCGTTGTGCTGAATGGGGAAAAATATGTGAAGCTGAATGAGCAGGAAAGTTGGTCTCTGGAGTGCTAGGGAACCAAGGGACACACTGGAAACTAAGCAATCAACTTTTTAGGAAATAGTCTTGATATTTCTACATTAAAAATAAGCAAGCATATTTTTTTTCTTCAGGAAAACCGGTAAAAACAAACTCAGTGCTGCCATCTTTTACAGGAAATTGTCTTACAACAATATGGTTATAATCAGCAAGCTTATCTATCAGAAAAAAGGGTAAAAGGTTAAAAGAGTTTATCAGCTACCTTATGAACCCCAAAAGCAGCTTTCCTGAATAACTGGAGGGATTATATTACATCTGTACATCTAAAAAGTACATAGGGGCCATGAATGTCTTCAGCATAAGCATCAGGGAAAGTGCAATCTACCAAATACAATCCAAGACAACCCCCACCTCCATTTACCATGAGGACAATTTACCAGAGTGGATGGAGTTCCGCCCCCTGCTTCACCACAGAGTCCAGTCTTGGATTTAACTGGGGGAGGGAAGGGAGCGGGGGTGGAGGGGGCAGGAGCAGGAGCTGTGGCTCTGACTCAAGCCCCAACCTGGATTCAGGGTTGGAGTTGGAGGCACAGATGCTGCCCCCACCCCCACTGCCCCTGTTCCCATCCACCCCTGCAGCTTACCCTCCAGTCTGCACTCCAGTTCAGGGCAAGAAGCACATGTTAGCTCTGACACCTATACAGCCATGCAGCAGTGTTTGTGGAGATGGTAGCTCTGGAGTCAGGTGGGCAGGGTTATAAGTAGGAGGGGCAGGATTCAGAGGGTTCAGGCACCAGGGGACAGAGACATAGGAGGGTGCAGGCAAGAGGGAGGGCAGGTACCCGGTGGCAGGGGGAAAAGTGGTGGGGAGGCAGATGGGTCAGATGTCAGGGGGGAGGGCAAGTGTCAGGGGGAGGGGCAAGTGGTGGCAGTAGGGACAGGTGGCAGGGGAAAAGAGACAGGGATCAGGCCACTTGACTCCCCCACTGCCTGCCCCACTACTGCTGCTTACTCTGCTAGATTGGTAGAGAGAAAGAGAAAAAACAGAAAAGCGCCCAATAAAAAGAAGAGATACAGGGGACAGTAAAGAGCCAGAGAAGGTCAGGAAAGAGTGATAACAAATGGAATGAAAAAAGATAACAGAACAAAACCCTTCAACCAGCAAATAAGGCTGTCAATAGATAGGGTCAGGACATTTAGATGATGAAATAATCAACATATATTATTTTGTTGGAGCCAACATGATTCATGGAGACATGATGGTTTTAGTAACGTTTTCATCTGAAAAGGCTTTCATAGTGAGAAAGAAAGAGTCATGCTTTTGGGTCTGGTGGGGAAGGCACTGACCTAGAAGGAAGAATGCCCAGTCCTTTCTTTAGAGAGCTCTGGAATGAAAAACATTGCCCTGAATATGGAAAGATGACAATATTGTACACACTGAAACTTGTGAGACAGAATTAGTGTCCAGTTCTAGTTGTTCAACTGTTTCTTCTTATGTTTGCAGATCAAAACTGCCTGAACAAAACACTTAAGGATGCTTGTTACATCCAGCAAGTGAATTTGGGACAGCTGGGCTTGTAACACTAATCAAATGCAAATATAATATAAAAATAATCATCTTAAGTACTACTGAAGCTAATGAAAAGATGTGAAAATTTTTGGAACCTCCTTCACTCTGCAATCATTTTTAGTTACTGCCTAGCCTTGCACAAACTAATAACCATGGTAATGAGTGCAGTATGAATGCCTAAATACGATTAGATTAGATTTGATAGTGCATGCTTCCATGACACAGAATACTAATGCATATTTTATTGATCCCATCCTTAAAAGATACTGACATATATTTGTGCACTGGAATTTAATATTAGGTTTACTAACATACCATCAGAACATACTGTGTAAAACGATTAAAAAAAAATCTTCACTCCCAGTAACCGCAAGAATTAAGGTTGTAACAGAACCCACCATATATAACTCCATAATGACAACAGTGTTAGGAAGTTCAGAACTAGCAATGCAAAGAATTATTAGCCATTTTAGTCTGTAAATAACAAAAGAGGGAAGCAGGATGCCACTAAATACCCATCATAATATTAATTCTATGTCTTTGTGACATTCAAGAACTTTAGGTTGAGGCTTTGAAGAGTTTAAGGGACTTAGGTCCATAGATCCAGAGAGGGTGGGCATCTAACTTCCTTTGAAAATCTATTTTAGCCTTCAAAGACCAATTTCAATCATATAATGCAACTATAAACTATTGTTAAATTAAATATGATAAAAGGTGCCTCCTAGCACCTGACCCTATGGGGCCCTTCCATGATTATACTATGAAGGGCAGGTGTGACTGAAATGAGCAAACTGAAAATTTACGTTTTTCCTTCACACTGTCTCCTGCTTGGTTTCATACCTATCTAAAAGAAATTCTCTATGTATCCATGAGTGGATCTAGGATTTTAGAAAGGGGGGGGGGAGGGGGAGGACAGGGGGAAGCGAGGGACAACTGCATCACTGCACGCAACCCCCACCCCCTAGATCCACTCTTTTATGTAACATTATTTATTTGTCCAAACAGTTCTCTTAAGATGAGAGATATATTAACTCCCTTTTTTACAAAGGAAGATTTTATCCCTCCTGAATTTCACAGTCTATTACTAAGTAGCCTGCTTCCCCTAATAATTGATATTTAAAATCTCCCAGAGTGGCTCAAGCCTATTAGGTCACACAAACCAGTTTATTTGATCAGAAACTGTTTTAAACCTGTAACAGAACAGACTCCCCCAGCACCCAGGCATGCTCTCTGGGCTGGGCGGGGCTCTCTGCTCTAGCCACAGGGCTGACCCCACCCCTCTGCTCTCTAGCCCAAGCAGAGACCGACCCTAGTGGAGACACTGGCAGGCATAGCCCCATTAAGGCAAAGTGGGATGGGGTTAAGTCTTCCCTCCTCCTCTTCCCCTACCACAGCTGGGATCAGCCTGTCTGCCAGGGAGCAGAGGGGAGGGGACTGCAATGGTCGCCCCTGGAGGTGGCAGACCCCAGGTACAAGTAAGAGACAGAGTCAGGAATTAACCCTTCTCCCTGCCCCCTTCACCTTTAATGGGGCCATACGGGGTTGGCTGTCCCACTGGGTGGGGAAGGGGGCTCTGTTCCACGCTGGGGGACACTTTTCCACCTCTTCCTCCTCCAGGGAAACTCTATGAGGTGCTGGATAAAGACTCTTCCTCCTCCTTCCCTTCCCTCCCACCACTGCAGGGCTTGGAGTGGAAGGCTCCATGTTATCCTGCCTAGCCCCAGAGTGGGTGTGGGAGGGCAGGGGGAGGCTCTGTTCCATGATGGGAGGAACTCTTCCCCCTCCTCTTCCTCCTCCCGGAGGGCAGCGAGAATGCGGAACTCAGCTGAGCAGGGTATGGGCGTTTAGGGTGTGAAGAAGTGTGAAGAGTGTAGGGACCCCCACACACTCCCCATCATAGCGTACAGCCCTCACTGCCTGGCAGCAGCAGCAGGCAGGGGGGTCAGGGCACCAGTGCTGTGTGGGGGAATGGAGCAGAGCTTGCCTTACCCCCACGCGTCTGTTTCCTGAGCTTGCAGCTCCAGCACTCTCAGCAGGGGAAGCCCCACACTGGAGCCAGCTACGTCCTCTGCTCCCTTCTGTGCAGGTCCCTGCACTCTGCCAGAGTGGATGGAGTTCCGCCCCCTGCTTTACCACAGAGTCCAGTGCAGGGCTTCCCTCTGTGAGTGTGGAGCTGTAGGAGCATGGTGCGGAGCCCATGATATAGGGGCAGCCAGCGCTGCACTGGGGGTGAGGCGTGCAGCCCCATGCAGCCTGCCCAGCCACTTCTATCCCTGGGGTTCCGAGCTGCGTGCCTGGAGCGCCACACACACAGAGGGGAAGCCCTGCACTGGACCCCGCAGGGAAGCAGGGGGCGGGGCTCCCTCCACTCCCGGCAGAGTGCGGGGACTTACATAGAGGGGGCAGGGGAAGCAGCTGGTTCCAGTGCAGGGCTTCTCCCACTGAGAGTGCTGGAGCTGCAAGCTCAGGGAAGAGAGTCTGGGAAATAAGGCAGGCTCTGGTCCCTCCCCGTGCAGCGCTGGCTGGAGCCACACCTGTGCTGGGTACAAGTGCCCTGACCTCCCTGTCTGCTGCTGCTGCCAGGCAGCAGGGGCTGCACACCATGGGGGGAGTGTGTGGGGGTCCCTACACCCCCCCCACTCACCCTCACACCTCCACACACCCACACCCTGCCCAGCTGAGCTCTGCATTCCTGCTACTCCTCTGGGGGAAGGAGGAGGAGAGGGAAGAGTTCCCCCCAGTATGAAACAGACCCTCCCCCTGCCCTGGGGGGGAATTGGGGTAAGAGTCCCCCTTTGGGGCTGGGCAGCATCCCAAAAAGCCCCTCCTCCCCACCCCACAGCAATGGGGGAAAAGCAGGGGGAACAGTCCCCCTCTGGGGCCAGGCAGCTTCACATAGCTCCTCTGCCCACCACACTGCATGGGGGGGAAGGAGGAGGGAGAAGAGCGCCCCCAGCACTGAACAGGTCCCCCCTCCCAGCCACAGGGAGGTGGGGGAGAGGGAGGAGGGAGACAAGTTCCCCTCTGGGGCTGGGCAGCTCTGTGTGCTGGGAATCCTGGCTGTCAGGGAGCTGCTGGGTTGGGCCTGCCAGGGCCTGGCCATGCCCCCTCTCCTCAGCTCAGCTTTCCTATGGATGGGAGGGCTGCTCTAGCACCCCCAGGCTTCTGGCTTGAGCCACTGCAGGCATGTGCTGAACGTCTATCCACTTGCAAACCAATGCACTCTCCGCAGGTTAGTCTAAGCTGCAAAGACTGAATCAATTCAGGCTCCGGCTTTTTGAATGTCTGTCCCTAGCCTTAACATTCTTTTCTTCAATCCAAGAATTGCATGAACTAAACTGTAAAATGTCTAGGTAACAAAAAACTATACAGGAAGAAAATGCTACCCTACATTTTTAAATATAGGAAAATTATTAATAAACTCTTAGACATGCCCACTCCAACCAGAGCCTCACTGTTATCATTCATAGATTATGGGGACAGAAGGAATTATTGTAATAATTTAGGAAGACCTCCTGAACAACACAGACCTTAGGAGTCTTGTATGTATCTACATAGTTTTGGGCTCCCCACTACAGGAAAGATGTGGATAAATTCGAGGGAGTCTATCAGAGAGCAATAAAAAGGTTTAGAGCGCTGGAGCACATGAATTATGAGCAGAGGCTGAGGGAACAAGGCTTATTGAATGAGGAAAAGAGAACACTGAAGGGTGATTTAATCACAGCTTTCAAGTATTTGAATGGTGGTTCCAAAGAGGATGGAGCTAAACTGTTCTCAGTGGTGGCAGATGACAGAACAAAGAGCAATGGTCTCAAGTTGCAGAAAGGGAAGTTTAGGTTACCTGTTAGGAAAAATTCTCTCACTAGGAGGGTAGTAAAGCACTGGAACAAGCTACCCAGAGAGGTTGTAGAATCTCCATCCTTGGAGGTTTTTAAGACATGGATAGACAAAGCCTTGGCTGGGATGATATATCTGGATATGGTCCTGGTTTCAGCAGGGGGTGGGACTAGATGACTTCCTGAGGTCCCTTCCAACCCTAATTTTCTATGATTCTATGATTATGATAAAGTTCCTGCTTTATCTTTTTTGATAAATCGAAAAAGTTGAACTGGTGTTTTTAATAATTTCCATGGCATCTGAACCTGCTGAAATCTATCATAATCTTTCCTGAACTGTAGAAGGGCAGAACTAGATACAATATTCCAATGCCAGTCACAGAGAAAGTATAACCTCCTCACACCCATTCAGAAGTGACATATACATGGAATATTCATAACCGTGTTACATTATGAGTTCATATTAAGCTGCTTGCCCACCATGCTCCTTTAGTCCTTTTCAGACTTACTTTTTCTCTAAAGTGGAATTTTCTCTTTCTAAATATGCCCTACGTTCTTTATTCCTAAGTATACTAGTAGCGGTTTTAGGGGAAGGCATACCGGACGACCACCCGGGGCCACACTTTAGGACTAGGGACAGATATTCAAAAAGCAGGGACAGATATTCAAAAAGCCTGAGCCTGAATTGATTCAATCTTCACAGGTTAATCTAACCTGGCAAGGCTAAACCAGGTTTTGTAACCAGATAGACATCCCAGAAATGCAGGCACATGCCTGCAGTGGCTCAAGCTACAAGTCAGGGCAGGGTGCTACAGCAGCCTTCCCTTCCCTTCATAGTGCTGAGCTGAGGGGGGCATGGCCAGGCCCTGGCAGGACACTGTGATAAGGGAGGGATCAGGGGTGAGGGGGCAACAGAGAATTTATCAGCTCCGTTATCAGCATTTAACACCCCATCAGAAAACAAAGCCTTGCTCATTACTCTTCTTAAACAGCTTTTTCCAAAGGAAAATGCCAGCCTCTGGCTTCTTTACTATTCATTCCATCCAGGAAGAGCACACATCAACTACAGATGTTTCCTCAGCCTGATGAAGGGTTTTTAAACCCAAAAGCCTGCTAAGAAATTTATTTCCAACTATTTACTCTGTCCAATAAAAGATATCAGATTTACCTAAAGAACTTTATCTGCCTTTTCCAAAAGAAGGAATGCAGGGATATTACCATCTAAACTGTTGATTACTTCCAACAGGTGGTGACGGAGCAGGGAGATGAGGCCCTGGCTCCAGCCCCAGCCCCGAAGCAATAGGGAGGGGAGGGGAGGAGAGGGGAGGGGAGGGGAGGGAGGGAGGGAGGGAGGGAGGGCCGGATGCAGGCCTCTGTCCCTGCCTGCCTCCTCCCACATCATTCCCGCTGGTCAATTTGCTAGTCTATATATATTTTGCTTCCACATGCAGAACACCATTCCCAGGACCTGCACTGCGGGTGGGAGTGAGGTGTACAGAGCTGCCGCAGACTGTGCAGGGCAAGCAGTGCCACTGGGACTTGGAAGGGTGGTCATAGCCCCCCAGACTCCTCCCTAATGTGCTTCCATGGCTCACCCTGTCCAGTCTGTGGCAGCTCTACCCACCCTTCCCCAACCTGCAGCATGGCCCCCCAACACTGGGAAGAGGCTTGTGCTCCTGGGACACCATGACAGGGGCTGCTGCCCCATGACGGTTGCTTCCCCATCACCGCTTCAGCAGCAGGGGTGGGGGCATGGCCAGAGGCCAGCTGGCATGGTACCATAAAGGCGAAGGAGGTAGGTAGGGAGTTCATTTCCCCCCTCCCTCCAGTATCTGGCAAAGGGGACAGAAAGGGGTGTATTCCACCACTCGCCCCATGCAGGAAGTGATCAGTGGAGGCAGTGATTAGGGTTGGCAGACCCCGGCTGCAGTCCCCCAGAGGCAGAGAGGGTGGAGGGGGAAATAAACCCCCTCCCTGTCCCCTTTGCCTCAGGGGACCATGCCGCTGGCATCTTGCCACACTCCCGCCCCTGCTACTGCAGTAGCAATGGGGGAGTACGAGGCAGACCCTGGCTCAGGTCTGTGCTGGTGGGATGGGGAGGGGGGAATCAAACCCCCTCCCTGGCCAGTTCACTTGAGGCTACTGCTGGAACTGGCAATACCACCCCCACCCCTCAGTACATCTTTCCTGAAGCTGAGGGCATGCGCTAGTGCCTTCCCAGCTTCTGGCCTGAGCCACTGCAGGCATGTGCCTGGATTTCCTGGACATCTATTCACATGCAAATGGGTTCAATCTATGCAGGTTAGACTAACCTGCAAAGTTTGAATCAATTCAGGCTCTGGCTTTTTGAATGTCTGTCCCTAGCCCCTGCCACTGCTGACATGCATCCTTAATAAGGCTTCATACCCCAGATTTTGGCAGCTTGTCTTGTTCTCGCTCACTACATCCTCAAATTCCTAGTTCCTCTGGGTTCTCCATGGGCCAGATGACCATACATTTGACACCTCTGGTATAGGGCAAATAGTCTTAGCCTTGAGATCAAGAAATAAAAACCGCTTTTCTCTTCTCCTTTGTTTCCACATAACTAAATGGGAAGGGATCCCAGGTAGAAATGGCAGGGTGGAAGGGGGGAGATCATAAATGAGTTCCAAATGAAGGTGAAATCAGTTTCTGTGGGAGGATATGACTGAACATGAGATTAAATACTGAAGCCTCTCTTACTCAGGTGGGTTGAAAATAGAAAACTATCAAGTAACATCTATAATTCTGTTCTTTTGCAGAAAATAAAGGTTCAAATCCCTTGAGCTAAGTTTCATTTTACTAAATAAATTAAAAAATAGTCTACTAGACAAATAGTTTAATAGACAAATATGCTGGTTCTTTTGAGAACTTAAAACTAAAAAAGATGGATTGGGTGTGAAAATTATTAATTGTAAAGGAACACTTAGCTGATTGCCAAACCTTTATAAATACATTCAGCAAAATAGATTTTTTCTTCATTAGCATTCACAATATACATCCTCATCACTAACATTGTGAAGCACATCTTACTGAGAAAAGAATGGACTTGCATGCAACCATGGCATTTCTTTAGTTAAAGATGATTTCCAGTCATATGAAGCAAGAGAGAAAGGAACAAGTGACTTCAGATTTTGTTTAAATTGAACAAACACTTAAATGTGTTTAACATTTGATTCTGAAAATGTAGGTCCAAGCTAGCAAATTTGCAACTAATGAAGTGGCCTGTTCATAACTAAGTGCTATGTAAACAGATCAGAGTTCTGAATGGCTAACAGCAGCAGTTTCCTAATAGTAATATTTCTCATCTGAAAGAAGAATAAAACCAATATTTTTTATAGATTATAGGTTACTATTAGGGTCTAAAAATCTAGCAAATAACATAACAGAGGGGAAGTGGGTTACATATGCCTATGTATTTGCATTCACTCATGTGCTCACACACATACCTACATGCTCTCCTCCACAAACATCATTATCTGCCTGATAAATAGGCTCTCTCTGACAGCCTTGCATCAAGGACATGTTCAAACAGAAAAGAATTTCAGCAGAACTCACTAGTGAGCTTATTAGCAGACCGTTCAAGGAGCTACTGGTCTGCTGTGAGAATTGAAAAAATAAGTGCTTGCATTTTAAGTAACATAAAACAAGATGAGTTTCTTTCTTTCATCAGTCAAAAAACACATGAGCTATTATACCTTTCCCATATATTTGACTTGAAAAAAAATCTAGAACAGGCAGAAAAAGCCATGTGAGGAATTAAAGTAGGCTACATTTTGATTATGGTAGCTTTATTTACAGTAAAACTGGTAATCAGCTTCCCAAAACTATATAACTTAAAACACAGTTTGTCTTCAAGGCATTTTTTGTGTTATTAATCAAACCATGCAAGCTAATATGCATTCCTTGATTACTGTTTTTCCTTTTTAAAACCAAATGTGATTAGTTTCAATGCAAATATTTACATATTTATCAAATAATTAATATTTTGAACAGTCTAGTAAACAGGGTTCTCCAACTGTGTTGTCTTTTTATTCAAATTAAATATTTTAACACTGGAAAATTATATTGTATAGCATCTGTGATTGTTATATAGTCCATCCTTTTCTTACTTCAGATTAACTGATCTTTTCTTGCTGTTAAATCAGCTGAAGGTATAAAAGACAAGTAAGCATGAAGACCACCAAATTCCACAAGTTCTGTATGAAGACAAAGCACACAACTTGGGTTCTGTAGCTAATTTTATAGATATGCATTAGTTCTGTCTTGCAGGTGTCAGACAGACTGGTAAGAAGTGACCTTGCCTCAGTATGATCCTAGAAGTTCTTCAGTGCATTCCAGAAAGAAAATCTTCTCCTTCAATGAAGGATGGACTTACAGAAAACACACTATCCCCAAATCATCAAAAGCACTTACGTGTTTAAGCCACAGTGAAAGCTAAGCATTTGTACTCAAGTGTCTTCCTGAACAGAAGCCATTGTAAGGAGGGCATGTTTGGTCTTGCAGGCAAAATATGAATAAACCTCATCACCTCACCCTAACTTATCAGCAGAAACAGATCCACACAATGCAAGAACAGTTGTCTTGAAGGTTCTGCCTTTCTTTCTTTGCCAAAAAATAGCTATACATTTCACTAGGGACTGAAAGAGGATAATGAGAAAAAGAAAGCCATAAAAAGTAGAGTAAATAGTCATATATTTTATACTCTCTGTGACAACCCTGGGGTGCTCCTAGAGTATGCTTACTGGTACAGTTGGGTATGTCCTGTGCAACAGGGAGCCAGGGTTCCAGTTACTTTAAGGGAGAGACTTCAGCAGAAAGAGCCCCAGGCAGTTGAACAGGGGTTAGCTTCAGGAGGGAAGGCAGCAAGGGAGCAACTGCAGCCTAGGCAGTAAGCTGCTAGGGCCTGTCCTGCTACACCCAGATCATTCATTTGCCCAGGAATCACAATGTACCTCAGGCACTTCAGAAAAAAACAAAAGAGCTCATCACACAGAAAGAAAAAAGCAATCAAATGCTTTGACAACAGAATATGGAAAAACAAAACCGACAAAAACCTTTCCCTACTTTCAGACTACCACCTAGGCCACATAAAATCCCCCAGGGTCAACCTCCCTTCAGTCAGAGGTAGCTGTCTCCACCAGGGACCTCCAAGCCACCTCTCTTCACAACTGACACTCCCTCCATGCAGCGCCCCCTCCACCTACCTCCCGGGGAACCAGAGAATCTCCTTGAATGTCTCTGTCTGTGGCTCTGCGACACCCTCCCCCTAAAAACGATGATGCAGAAGTTAGCCCTTGGGGCTATTCCAGAGGCATCATAACTAGCTCCTCACAGCAGGATAAGGCACTTGCTATTATATTTTCTCTCCTCCTGCAGGGACAGAATTTACACATAAACCCATTTAAGTGATCAGAGACTGGTTTAAACCTGTAACAGAACAGATGTTCAGTGCACATAAACCAGTTTCAAAGTGGCCGAAACCAGTCTGAGATGAACCTGGCTGAACGCAGTATCAGACTTAACTGATTGAGGTCAAACAAGCCTGGGGAACTTCTGTCCCAGACCCCTTCCTGGTTTAAGTTAAATCAGAGTCCCCCAGCATGCTCTGCAGCCCTGGGCTGGGCTGTGCTCTCTGCTGCAGAGAGCAGAGCTGGCCCCCTGCCTCGGCTCTCTAGTCAGAGCAGGGGTGGGGGTGTAGCCAAACGCCAGTAGGCATGGCCCCCTAAGGCAAAAGGGGCAGGAAAAAGGTTTATTCCCCCCACCCCAACCCCCACTCCCTTGTCCCACCAACATGGACCCCAGCCAGGGTCTGCTAGGCAGGGATGCAAGCAGCCCCTGTCAGGCATTTCACCCCACCTGCTGCTCTAGTGGCAAGGGCATGGCCAGGCCTGGCACTAGCCTCAAAGAATGGGGCACAGACGGGATTTAATTCCCCACTCTCCCCTGTCCCACTGGCATGCCAGGGTCTGCTTGGCCAGGGCGGAGCAGCCTGTGTCACAGTTCCCCTCGCCACTTGCTGCTGCAGTGGCAAGTGTGGGGGGATGGCCAGGTGCTGACCCAGCATGGCCCTGAGGTGAAGGGGGCAGGGAGGGGGTTTATTCCCTTCCTTCTCCCCCTGGGGAACTGCAGCCGGGGTCTGTCTGACTGGGGTGCAGCATCCCCTGTCAGGCATTTCCCCTCCCACCTCTCACCACTGGAGCAGCGGAGGGCACGGCCAGCCCCAGCAACAACCTCATATCAACCAGGGACCCCTTGCTCCCCTGTCCCACCATCATGGACCCAAGCCAGGGTCTGCCTTGCCATGGTGCAGTAGCCTGTGTCAGGGTCACTCTCTCCTCACTGCCCCAGTGGCAGGAGCGTGGCTGGAGTCACCCAGCATGGCCCCCTGAAGTGAAGGGAGCAGAGAGGGGGTTTACTCGCCACTCCACCCCCTCTCCCACTGGGGGACCACAGACAGGGCCAGCCAGCTCCCAGCCTCTGCCGCTCACCCCTGGCCAGGCAGACCCTGGCTGGGGTTCCCCAGGAGGAAGAGGGTAGGGAGGGGGGAAACAACCCTGACACCGGCTGCTGCACCTTGGCCAAGCAGACCCTGGCTTGAGTCCGTGCCGATGGGACAGTGGAGGGAGGCGTCTTCAGTTCATTTGAGGTTGCTGCTGAAGCTAGCCACACTCCCCACCAATCCAGTGGCAAGAGGTGGGGGGGACGAAATGCATGACAGGGGCTACTGCACCTGAGCCAGGCAGTTCCCTCGGAGGAGAGGGGAAATAAATCTCTTCCCTACCCGCTTTGCTTCAGGAGGCCATGCCAAGCCAGCGCCTGGCCATGCCCCTGCTGCTGCAGCAGCAAGTGGTGGGGGGACCCTGAAATGGGCTTCTCCACCCTGGCCAGGCAGACCCCAGCACACCAGCGGGACAGGGGAGGGATGAGGAAATTAAACTTCCCTCTGTCCCTTGTTCTTTGAGGCTGGTGCTGGGGCTGGCCACACCTATCACCACTCAAGCAGCAAGGGGCAAGGGTGGGAAATGCCTGGCAAGGGCTTCTTCCCCTTTCCCCCTCCAGGCACACCCTGACTGGGTCCCTGAAGGCCAGAGTGGGGGTTTAAACCCCTCTGCAATCATACTCAGGCCTACCAGGGCCTGGCCACACCCCCATCTCAGCTCAGTTTCCCTGTAGCTGAGGACTCACTCTAGCGCTCCCTGGCTTCTGGCCTGAGCCACTGCAGCCACGTGCTTGCATTTCCGGAATCAAAAGTGAATGTCTAGTCACTTTCAAATCAGTTCAATCTATGCAGGTTAGACAACCTGCAAAGATTGACTTGATTCAGGCTTGGGCTTTTTGTATGTCTGTACCTAGCCCTCTTGATATGGATGATTTCCATATCAACGTCTTAGCATCCTAGCATTGGGTGCCTATTTTATGGATCTAAGCCAATGGTGATCCCACTCCACCAGGACCTTAAATCATTGACTAAAGAGATAGTATTACAATTGTTTTAGACCAACATAATGATATAGCACTCTTTTCATATCACGGAGTATCTCTGCTCATAGGGATTTAGGTTTTTACTCAGGAAGGTAATGGGGTGGCTTTTTAGCTCCCTCCCCTGTTTGCAACAGTACAGACCCAAACCCTTATACCTGAGGCATCTGTACATACTATATTTACTCAAATACAAGATGAGGTGTTTTTTTCCCCCAATCAACATGGGGGGAAAAAACTCCTGGTCTTACATTCACATACAAGGAAACCGCATTAAATACACAGTCTATCATTAAACTGCTACCAAAAACAGTAATGGAAACCAGCTATGAAGTTGATTATATGCAATCAACACTGAGCATAACTATAAAACACATGGCTTATATTGGGTAAACATGCTGATGGGCACCTACCAAAAGGACAGGCTAGTGCAGCTCATCTGAATAACATATATGGTAGTGTCCATTGAACACAGTCCCCATCAGCACCAACACATTTTAAAGTCATGGCAAGCCATGACACTACATACATTTTGACTTCCTCTTCATTCCCACAGCTGAGCTGTGCCTTTCTTTCCTATTTCCAATGATTCTTGTTTCTTTGCCAGACTTAAATGGTGGTCCCTTCATCCCCACCAACCCCTCACAAGGGCCCATGGGGCAAAAACCTTGCCATTGTACATTATCACATTAATCATTGGAATTTTATTTATATTGTTCCCCATAAGAATATCCACATACAGTTCCTTGACTACTCCTGCTTTGGCTTCAATGTATAGATTGGCCTGCTTTGCAGCCTCCACAGCATCCTTTGAGTTCTTATTTGAAACTACCTCCTTCATATCCTTGCTAAATATGTTATAGAGTTGTTTGAGGTCAGCTAATGTCATTTCCATGTATTCTGCCTTTTGCCTTTGACCCATTTATTCAAATAATCATTAATTTTGTTCAGGGCTGCTGTGTAATTTACTCCTTTCTGCTTCTGCATAGACCTGAATTTTTGCTACTAAATTTCAGGGGTAATCTGAAACTTGTGTAACATAGCTCTCAAAGCAAGTAATCCAAAATTTGGTTCACTTTCAGAGTGTTAAGGACACTCATGGCCTCCCCCTCCAGCTTGGGTATGAGCTAGAACATTTTGTGTTCATCCTTGACATGGTAGATATGGCACATTCTCTCAAAGGATGGTGCAGGAAGGACACCATGTGGGGAGAAGAACTGGAGCCTCACAGTCTCTGTAGCTCAATCTCCAACGACTTCTGTTCTACTACCAGCTATGCTAGCTGCAACTGTTTGCTTATATCTACTCTGGCTTGGGCCAGACTTGTCTCAGAAACCCTGTCCTTTTTCAGGTCATAATGGGCTAGCATTGTCCTGAGCAACTTCACAGACTTCCCAGCACACTTTACATTTCTTGCTAGGCAGTTTTCACAATCTGCTTTGCTGAGTTCAGTGTAAGCTCTAGTTTGGATCATTCTTTTGCCTGCTGTTGTCCCACAAGCTTACAGCAAGTTTCTTAGAGCAGCATTATCTCCCAACCATGCAGAGACTCTCAGCTTACTTTCCACACATTCCCCACTTGTATATACAGGAAGCACAGGAACAAGGCTTCAGGGCAAAACCAGCCCTCAACAGCTGAAGTCCCTTCACTTGTCCCTGCCCTAATAAAAATTTCCCAAGCAAATTCACCACTGCTTGTAGCTACAGATTCATTTTACTTGGAGATGTTCCCTTCTGTTTCTTTCTAGCCTGTCCCTGGAAAAAAAAAAAACAACAACAAAAAATAATTTGTCTCCAAAGTACAATCATTCCATTATTTATTCAAGGGAAAACAGTGATTCAGGCAAGTGATAACCAGACATTGATCCTGCTGGCTATATTAATGTGTTGGGGTACTCCCATAGATACACCCTGGATTTGTGCAAGCTTATTGGTCCTGTACTCTGCTAAATAGGTATGCCCAGGTTATTAATCTGCCCAGAAATCACAAATGTACCACATGCACTTAAGTCAAACAACATGAAAAATAAAACAGAAAGAAAAAATGATCAAATGCTTTGACAAGAGAATATGGTCAAATAAAACTGACAAAATCCTTCCCCTACTTTCAGATGACCACCTAGCCCTTGTCAAATCCCCCAGGGTCAACCTAGCCACATCTAGCTCCCTCCACTGGAGGCACGCAGTCCACCGCTCCTCACAAGAAGCCCTCTCCTGTCACTCCCTCCAGAACATTGCACCCAGCACCTGCCCCCAACCTGCAGGGAAGCCAGAGAATTTTCTCTAGCATCTTTGCCTGTGACTATGACACGCTCTTTCACCCCTGTCTGCACCAAGCACAGCTCAGATCTTTCCCATCTGAAATGTGATGACATAAGTGCCTCTATCACAGTAGACAAGTTTAACTGAAGCGCCTTAAGAGCCTATATTTAATTTAACAGCCTAGGTTTGACATGGTTATTTTGTGGAACCATAACTGGCAACTACTATGACCCAAACTATTAAAATAACACTGTTAATTTTATCCAGTCAAATATAAACAGTTCAAAGTAGAGGTGCACCGATATATCGGTCCATATCAGATCAGCACCAATAAAAGGAAAATTGACATTATCAGTAATTGGCTCCTTTTGCCAGTGTAGCTGATAATGTCACCGATAAATGCCACGTGCATGTGCCTAGCCACAGCATGCATGTGGCCAGGAATGCAGCCAGGCATCTTGGAGAACAGCATCCAGCTGGTAAGTCTGTGCGGGGAGGGGAAGAGTATGGGGGGGAGGAAGATCGAGGCACCCATGGTGAGTGAGGGAGTGGGGCTGGGGCAGGGTCTGCCCAGGCAGGGTGGGGTGGGGCGTGAGGCAGAGCTGTAGGTGGCTTGTCTGGGGGGAACAGGGGGAAGGAGGGCTATCGGGGAGGCATCGGGGGCACGTGCCCCCCAGATTTGTGTATGGGGCAGGGGCATGTAGCCTGCTGTGGGCCCAGGGCCAGAGGCTGCGTCAGCCTCTTCCTGAAGGGGGGTGTGGGCCAGGGCTGCACTTGGGGTGAGCGGGGGTAAGTTGGGCAGCAGCGGTGCTGGGAGGGTGACTACAGGGAGTTTTGGGGCCCACCCGTAGCCCACCCGTAGCACCCTTCCGAGCACCACTGCTTCCCACCTTGCCTGGGCCACACCAGCACTGCTCGCAGGGAATGGGGCTACACCAGACAAACACCGACTCCAGCACTGTTTGCAGGGGATGAAGACACAACAGCCAAGCATCAAGCCCGTCCCTGTCCCCTGTGAGCAGCGCTCCCTTGGCTGTGCCAGCCGAGTGTTGAGCCTGGTCCTGTCTCCTATAAACGGCGCTGCTGAATGCTGAGCCCAGCCCCATTCCCTGTGAGTGGCATTGGGCTCGGCGTTTGGCAGTACTGCTTGCAGCAGACAAGGCCAGGCTCAGCGCTTGGCTGGCATGGCCCCATCCTCTGTGAGCCCGGTGCAACTCATAGTGGAAGGGGCCACACCAGTGGAGCCCTGAGCCCATTCCCATCCCCATCCCCTGTGATGTTTGCCCTGAGGGTGAGTGAAGCTGCTTTGGAGGCAGCCCTCTTTGAAGGAGTGATGTAACCCCAGCAGGGGTTTTTGAATGAGAGGAAAGGTAGCAAAAGCCCAGGAAGAGTTCAGGCTGAGGACTGGCTGAGAGGGCTTGTCTGAAAAGGGGAGCAGTTTTTCCTGGGGAGGAGAGCAACAGGGAAAAGAGAGACAGGCTGGAGGCCAGGAAAAGGACCTCAGGGAAGACCCTGCTACAAGCCTCTATGTGGCGTGGGTAAGCCCCGGAGGGGAGGGGAACACAGGACCAGGGAGAGACTGCTTGAGACTGCCCTGGTTCTCTCCATGAGTGAGAAGGCACCGGGGAGGGGCAGGATCAGGGTGCTGGAGGAAGCACTGGGCTAGAGGGGGCAGGGGACTGCCCCAGCTCACCAGAAGCCCTGGGGGCAAGCAGGGCCCAGGGACGGGCTGCATTTACCAGGTGCTGTGAGGCAGTGCTGGGCAGAGGGAACTGCTACAGTCTGCAGTCCAGGCATTACTCCCTGCTGTGCCAGGGGATGAGGGTTGGGGCAGGAATAAGCTGTCTTGCAGGGATCACAGGGGAGGAGCCACCACTTGCCACATGGAAACCCCCTGGAGCTTGTGAGAGGGATACCAGCAGCAGGGACCCACCCATGGCTCCTGTACCAGGGATGCAGTCCTGATCCATGAGAAACCAAGCCAAGGGGTAATGTACAGAGGGTCCTCATAGTTACTCTGGGGTATACAAGTTATAGATTGAGTGTGTACATAAGTTACTGATGGTTTATTAGCTGGTGTATCTATTTATTTATTTACTGGTTCCTTATGTAGCATGGGTGATCTGTATTCCTTTCCCTGGTGTAAGGTGTATCTGAGAAGCATTCACTCTTAAGCCACCATCACCGGGTTATGTTGTGTAACATTATTTGTTTTATTGTATTAGTTATATGTTATTTTGAAAATAATTGAATAGCTTTATAACGGTCTGCAAGGTTGTTTTGATTGTAAGGTGAGGTTCTCCACTTGGGGACCCTGCAGCAGCTACCCAGGTTGCTGAGCAGGCCCACCTGCTACTGAGTACCCCAGGACCCCACTGTTCAGGTGAGAATGTGGGTAGCATTATGCCCAGGGTTACATTTCTTTTAATTATTCAATGTGGTTGTGTCTATAAAAATCTGTACTCCATTCATCTTAATCTCTAGTCATAAGGACTATGCATTCAGGAGAAAAATGAATTCCTTTCTCAGATAATTTTTTTTGTAATCAGTCCAAACCAACTTGGATAGAAATTGTGAGTTTAGAATACTGTGAAAAATCACTACCTTGCAATTTTGACATTTCGTCTTCTACGGATCTACAATATGACTATAATGCAGAAGTCTTGCCTCCTAATCCAGGTTTCTAAAGTGCCAGTTGCATCTTAAATCAATGCAAGATCCTTCAGCATTGGTTATTACGTTCTGAGGGGAGAAAGCCCAGGTCTCCAGAAAGAAATTTCTGAAAAGCTGAACTACAACTTGTCACTGGCAACTGTTTGGTCATAATCAAAATAAATAAATAGAGCTTCCTTACTTTTTTATCAAGAAACACCAAGTATGATGTGACGGTATGTTTCTTTTTTAGACCCTCTAGTGAGCATAGACAGGAAATGCAAGTTGTAATTGGTATTATATTAGGCAGTTAGCCAGCATTGTCTTATAATGCCATGTTAAATTCACTTTCAGAGATTAATCTGCCCTTCGGGGTGCTTACATTCTTGCTCCCTCACATATGCAATGGATGCTTTAACTTTTAGCTCTGCTGAATTCAACCAGATTTTATGATAATGTTGATCAGCCTGCTTCCTCCCAGATTGTGGATACTACAGATCATAATAAACAGAATTTCAGAATGTCAAAATTAAAAAAAAAAAAAAGAAGGGACTAAAAATACAGGAATCCTTCCTGACTCTTCCCACCCCTTTTTCAAATAGCTCTAATAGATACAATCATTGAGTGACCTGATAGCACAGCTGTTGACCCAGGGCAAAATAGAAATTGTTAACTGAATTTTTGTGAAATTCTACAGTGAAAGTTACTAGGAAAAGTTCAAAAAAACCCCAACAAACTCTTATTTCCACATGCAGTATCATAATATTAGAGATTCTGCTAAGTTTAGATTCTCTTCCTGTTCCTTAAGAGCAGTCAAGCATTGATTTAATCTCCCATGCTATTTGGCAACAACAGTATGTTAAATCAACACAAAACTGTAGGTATCCCTATCACTTTCTCCTAACAACTGCTCATACACCCTCAGTGCTAGGATGGTTGTTGCTACATCACCAATCTTCAATAAAATCATTATCATGTCTTACCTCTTCCCATTTTTCCTACTGCAAATGATTTTCATATTGCCTCTTTAAATCTTAGGAAGGTGTTGTGATGGTATGTACAGGCCCTATACATTATGGGAGAAGTTAAAAGGTAAATGCAGATCCTGGGAGAAGCAAAAAAGATATGCAGCTGAATTCACTGGACAATCCATTGGACAAGTCAGTGAATGCAAAATAAAAGCAAGACTCAAGGGAAGAGAAGTACAAGAATTCAGACTGAGGCAAATTTCATAGATTTCATAAGACATTAGGGCTGGAAGGGACCTCACAAGATCATTGGGTCCAGCCCCTGTCCAAAGGGCAGGAAAACAGCTGGGGTCAAATAATCCCAGCAAGATAAGCATCCAAGTGCTTCTTAAGTATCTAGAGTAGGTGCTTGCACCACTTCTGGGGGGAGTCTATTCCAGGCTCTAGCGACTCAAGAAAAAACTTTTTTATCATCTATGTGTAGCCTAAAACAGTCTTCCCAGTGTTTCTGACCATTAGACCAGGTCTGTTCACCAGGGCACCCCAAGGAAAGACGTTCTCCCAGTTCCTGATGCACACCCCTTATATACTTATAGGCTGCCTTCGCTTCTCTAGGCTGAAGAGTCCCATGCCTCTCAGCCTCTCCTCATAAGGCCTATTTTCTTGTCCTCTAATCATGTGAATGGCTCTCCTCCAGACTCTCTCAAGTTTCTCCACATCGCTTCTAAAGTGCAAAGCCCAGAACTGGATGCAGTACTCCAGCTGTGGCCTCACCAAGGTCGAGTAAAAAAGAAGGATGACTTCATGGGTCTTCCTTGAAATGCATCAGTACATGCAATCCAGGGTTTTGTTTGCTTTGCTGGCTGTGGCATCACTTTGGTGGCTCATCTTCATCTTGTGGTCAATCGTGACACCCAAGCCTTTTTTGGTCATGGTGCTAATGAGTGTAGCACCGCTGAGCCTATACATATGATGTACCTTGCATTTCTCTGTGTTGAATGTCATCAGGTTTTGATTCGCCTACCTTGCGAGCCTGTCCAGGTCAGCCTGAATCGCCAGCCTATCCTCTAGTGTGACCACACTTCCCCATAATTTGGTGTCATCAGCGAATTTAGCCAGTCCACTTCTGATACCTGAATCTAGATCTGTTATAAATATATTAAAGAGTACTGGCCCAAGTGGAGCCCTGGGGGACCCCGCTGGTCACCATGAACCACACTGAGACAATTCCATCAACTATCACTCTCAGGGTCTGACCATGGAGCCAGTTCCCAAGCCATTGAGCTATAAGGTTGTCAAGGCTGCAGTTCCCCAGTTTAACCATGAGGACTTCATGGGAGACCAAGTCAAAGACTTTTTTGAAGTCCAAATAAATTATATCAACCTCTTCTCCGTGTCTAGGCGATGCACCACCTGGTCATAGAAAGAAATGAGGTTGGTCAGACAAGACCTACCTGCAATGAAACCATGTTGGCTATCTTTCAGAATGTTGCATTCCATTAGCCTGTTGTTAATGGTTTCTTTGATGATTTTTACTAATATCTTACCAGTGACTAAGGTCAAACTGATTTGCCTGTAGTTCCCCTGATCGTCCTTCCTCCCTTTCTTGAAGATAGGCACCATATTAGACCTCTTTCAATCTTCAGGAACCTCTCCTGAATGCCACAAGTTCTCAAATATCCTTACCATTGGCCATGCTGTGATGTCAACTAGTTCTTTTTGCACTCTTGGATGCATATCATCCGGGCCATCTGATTTGTGGATGTCCAGCCTCTCAAGGTGTTCCCTCATGAGATCTTCACCAATGCTGGGCATGTGTTTGCCTATACCCTGGTAATCCTGCATCTTGTTTTGGCAGGGTGATCGCCATGGGCTGGTGGAAGACCGACACAAAGTAATCGTTAAGGAGATTAGCTTTTTCCTGGGTGTCAGGTGTCAGCTTCCCCATTTGGTTTAGCAAGGGTCCAATGTTGCACTTGTTTTTCTTTTGACTAGCCACATATCTGAAGAAGGACTTTTTGTTGTCCTTGATTCCCATAGCCAGTTTGAGTTTGGTTTTGGGCTTGGATTTCCCAGTTTGCTCCCTACACATGTAAGCCAATGCTGAATACTCTTCCTTGGTGATGTTACCTGACTTCCACCCCTTATAGACTTCTTTTTTCAGATACAGGAGATCTGCAAGACCCCTATTTAGCAACGGAGGGTCGCCCAGCCCTTTTGCTACCTTTCCTACAGACTGTCATGGATTTCCCTTGTGCTTCAAGGATTGCATCTTTAAGGAGCAACCACTCATTATGGGGTCCCCTCTCTAGCAGATCATGGTTTCTCAAGGCCTCGGCAACCAGCCTCCTGAGCTTATAAAAATCGGCTTTCCTAAAAATCAAAGATGTCTACTTTGTTGACTGATTTTCTAGCTTTGCAATGGATAAAGTGATCAACTCTTGATCACTGTCTCCCAGCTTCCCTTCGATTCTCAGGCCACTCACTAGATCATCTCCTTTGGCCAGTAAACCAGATCCAGGAGCGCCTTACCTCTTGTTGGCCCATAGACTTGAGATAAGTAGAGTTCCTCAATGCAAGTGAGAAAGCTACGCGACTGATCAGATTTGGCAGAGTGCTCCTCCCATGAGATGTCAGGGTAACTGAAGTCCATGACAACCATCCACTGACAGCATGCAGCCTCTGCCAGTTCCCTAGTGAATGCATGGTCAAGATCTTCCCCTTAATTAGGTCTGTAGTAGACTTCTATCATTATATCCCCTTCACCATGTTGGCCCCATAATCTAACCCAGAGGATCTCAAGTCACCCTTCTTGGGTGCCAAACTCCACTTGTAGGGAAGTGTACTGCTCCTTCACATAAAGAGCTACAGCCCCATCCTTTCTAGCAATATGATCCGTCCTGTACAAGGTATAGCCATCTATATCTGTGGTCCAGTGATACATGGAGTCCCACCAGGTCTCCGTTATTCCTATTAGATCATATTGATTTTTGTTTAGCAGAAGGGCCAGTTCCTTCCGTTTGTTCCCCAGGCTCCTGGCATTTGTGTACAGGCCTGCCACTGGAGGCCCTAGGCTTCCCAGCACTCCTAGAAGAGTCTTGTCCCTAGGCTGCAGTAGGAGCGAATTCTCTTGTGCTGCATGACCTACTGATTCTGCAGTTGACATTTGGTGGGCTTGCACTGGTGGTTAGCTGCCCATCCCCCAGCAAGCTTAGTTAAAAGCCCTGTCGAGTAGGTCAGCCATTCTGGCTGAGAAGAGCTTCTTTCCCATTGGAGTGAGGTGGAGGTTGTCCCTTCCCAACAGACAGATGCCTCCGCCTCTGAAGTGCAGACTATAGTCGAAAAGCCGGAGCCTTCATGATAGCACCAACACCACAGTCTTCTGTTGACTTCATCAATTTTTCTCTGCCTTCTGTGCCCATGACCCATAACAAGAAAGATTGAGGAAAAGACTATCTGTGCCCCCAACCCTTTCAGCCCCACCCCCAGAGCCCTGTAGTCACTCATAACTCAGCTAGGATTGCTCCGAAGCATGTCATTTGTGCCCACATGGATGAGGAACATGGGGTAGGGGTCAGAGGGCCAGACAAGTTTCGGGATCCTCTCAGCTACATCCTGAATACAGGCACCTGAGAGGCAGCAGACCCCATGGGCCAAGGGGTCGGGGCAGCAGATAGCTCCCTCTGTCCCCCCATGAGGGAGTCACCCATGACGATCACTCTGTGTTTCTTCCTTGGGGTGGCTGCAAGTTGCCTTTCTTCCTTGAGTGCTGGAGCTGGTGGCTCAGCTGGCTCTATTGCTGCTGTGAGGCATTTGTATCTGTTTGTGAAGTTCCAGGGGCTGGTGACCCTGGTGCAGTGTGCCTAGGGGCCACAGTCAACCTTAATCCAGGCATCCCCTAGCTGGACTTCATGGGAGCTTCGCTTGTCCATCCTTGTACTGCCAGCCATCCTTGCGCTTCCCTCTTCATTCTTCAGGTGAACAGTCTGGTGGTAAGAGTTGATCCCCTCTTTGCCACCCCTGATGGCACGCAGCCTCTGCACCCCAGCCTGGAGCTCCCCTATCCGGCACTTCAGAGACAACAACGAGGAGCAAACCTCACACGAGGAAGTGTCATCGCTCCTGACCCCAGTAGCCTACAGTCCTTCCTGGCAGCCCCCACAGCTGAGAGCCAAGGGCCCCATCTGTGTGGAGGCTGGAACCATGGGTTTTGCCTGGGTGGAGGCCTCAGTGGTACCAGAAGTGTGTGTGTGTGTGTGTGCGCGCGCGCTGGTGGGGAGGCGGGTTACCAGATGCGATGGGGATCTTTGGGGTGCGGCACGTCACCACCACTGCACAGGCAGCAGTAGTCTGGGCTACTCATTGAACACGTTTAAGTTAAAGTGCCCCATATGCCATTTTGAAGCACAGAATGCTGAATACAAATGCACTGTGGGTGCTTTAACTAGAGCTGCTCTCAGAGCCATTCTAATTAAAGCATACCCCCTCCACTCCAGAGCATGTGTATAAACACCCATTAATTTTAACCTGAAACAAAGAATAGGCTAAGCTCATATTTCATTTGAATGTAACACAGATGTTTAAGCAAAAGCTCTACATCAGTAGTGTTCAACCTTTTACTGCCATGGGCAAGATGAGAGGCCCAAAGCCCCTCCTGGTGCATGGGGCTCCATCTGGCCCATGGAACAGGCCCAGTACTGACGCTTCCTTGCCTGGTAGGCCAGAACTGGCCCCAGAGGGGCCTTATGGTAGAGATGCCAGGCACCACCCTTCCCTCTGGGATTGGACCACCTCCACATGGTAGCATTGAGACTTGCAGGCCCAGCACCACCCCCTCCCACCACTATTGGACCTCGAAGGTCTGGTGTTGTCCCTTTCCACGTCCTACATTGGGATTGGGCCCCAAGAACCTGGCAACTCTACCTCCTCCTCCTGCCCCCAACACCAGAATTGGGCTCTGGGGTACAACCCTGAAAGCTGGGATTGGGTATCTGATCCAGTATACCGGGCCCTAGACACCCTGTGGGTTTGGAAATTTGACAGTATGGGAGCAGCACAACTGTTCCCCCAGTGCCAAATTTCCAGATCCACAGGGAGCCCCACAGGCTAGACGGCATGGCACCATGGGCTGGATCTGGCCCAAGGGCTGGGGGTTGAGTACCCTTGCTATGCATTGCGTACTGTACATCCAGTGGGAATAAGTATACAGTGTTTAAGGATTATATCTTAGTAAAAGGGAAAAAATATGAAAAAAAACCATGACCTACTAAATGGACCTATGCAAGGGAGTGAGGAGATTCATGACTCACCTCCTGATCCTTCATGAGTTACCAATATTGCAGGTCACAAGGCAAGCAGTAAAATGGCTTCCCTTGGAGCTGGTACCCACTTTGGCATTCAGCTTGGTAGACATGAGTAAATCCACACCTTCCATTCCCCTACCTAATGCAGAAGCCACCACAGGTGAGCTAGCATGGAGGGGCTGGGTCTATTCTTGGGACAGCACATGTGTTTAAACATGGCAAAGAACTTTCCAACATCTTCAAAATTTGTAAGAGGTAAAGGAACAAAAGTTTGCATCAGGCTAAGACAAACAGGTGGGAAAACAACCTATATGAGTGCCTCATTTAGAGGTGAAATAAATTTAAAAAGTGTTTTACAGGCTGTGAAAGCTTCTGAAACAAGACTGTTGGCTAAACGTGGGCTTTCCATGGCTAGAATAGAAACGGATGTCATTCAACCTCAGAGAAGTATATTTATCTATTAAGACATCAGGGGGCTTCCCCTGACCAATCTCTGTAAAATGCCCCTTATGTCATCATTTACACACTTGCTACAGTCTGCAAAAATGGGACCCATGGATCCTCAAGGGAGAAGAGATTTTTTAAACCAGCTAATGCAACACTTTTTAGGTGTTGTTTCTCCCTAGTAAAATGTGATTAGCTGTTTATGGTTAAATCACAGCCTAACAGTTATCTAAACTTGAATGCAAGCAAGAAATAAAATGAAATATTTTTTCAACTCTGCTTAGGGTTTATTATTATTATTATTATTATACGTAATATTTCATTTTGCTGCTCCACAAATATTTAATTAATTCCAAGGGGGTTTTGTTGTTTTGTTTTGTTTTACTGTAGAAATTGTTTATAACTGATACCTTCTGCTCAATGTCTATTGTTTTATGTTCTTAAACACAAGGCTTATAACATCAAAGTCTTTCTTAAGCAGATGTTTATGTTTTATCATCAGTGCCTTCCTTGTATTTCTTCCTTTCAAATAAGTTAGTATACTTACTGTTAGTAATTATTGGACTTAAAATTACAGTTCCTACATTCATGTCAAATGCAGAGTTATTTTGTTACAGACCCCTCTACATCTTGTGTGTATTATGCAATTACCTGAGTATTTGAAAAAGTCCAACCAGCTATAAAGTTATTGCTAGAAAATGCATAATAATTTCATTATGCATTTATGCTTGTTTTTTATCTAGCTTCAATTTGCACATGTAGCTTTTGCTCCCATGGCTGGGAGCCCCATCAGTTGATCAGAACTCCCAGCTGCAGGAGACCCATGTTCATGCCCAAGCTTGGGAGCTCTCAGCTAACTCTAGCTCCCAGCCACAGGAGCACTTGTCCCTGCAGCTGGAAGCCTCATCAGCTGAGAGGGCTCCCAGCCACAGGGGTACTCCACACATCCCCATGACTGAAAGACCACAACTGCTGTGATCTCCCAGCTGCAGGGGTGCCCCAAACACCCTGTCGCTGGGAGAGCACAGCTGCAGCAATCTCCTAGCTCAGGATCAGGCTCCCCCTGCATTGGCAGTAAGGCATGATGGGATCTGATTTGTTATCCCACAGTCACACTTTCTGCAATGCAGGCATGGTATAGCAGGAGGTGTAACTGTGTGGATCATGAATTACATCTCCTCCTGCCTTTACCTGCATGTTTAGAGGGACCCTTAGGGTTCCAGTGAGCTCTCACAGCAGTTATGTGAGTGTTAAAGAGACCCTTTGAGAAAGAGAATCTACCCTGTGCTTTCTATTTCTAAAAGTAATAAACTCACAAGGATGGAGTCAATTCAAATTCTGCAAGACCATTTCCGATTCACAACACAGTATACTGTGACTAAGTAAACAAAAAGACCAAGGAATCTCAGAACTTCAAATCTGAAAAGGAAAGCATTAACTCCTCCATTTGTTATAAAAATACTACTTACTAAACTCAGTGAAGTTCTCTCAGAAAAAAAACTCTTATCAGTTATAATTCAACCTAATGCAGGGGGTCCATCTACAAGTTAAGCCCCATAGGAAAGAAAGAAAGACTAGTTAAGCCTCTGTAGAAGCAGAGGAAGCAACCACTGCTTTTTCCAGAGACTGCCTTCTAGGAAGGTTAGTGTGGAGGGCAGCTTTTCAGGAATGGGTCTCTGATGTTAAGATGCAATGGGCCTAATAGCCTGGACAAGTAATAATATTCCTTACTTACACACAGGTTGGACTACCTGATATGGGGTGGAGCTTGCTTCATGTCCTGATCCTATAAACTAGAGACAGGTATTTAAAAAGCCTGAGCCTGAATTGATTCAATCTTTGCAGGTTAGTCTAACCTGGCTAGGCTAAACCAGTTTGTAACTGTGCAGATATCCCACTCTGGACTGAAAAAATGCAGTGGTTCAGGCTAGAAGCCGGGGGGTGCTAGAGCAGCCCTCCCTTCCCTCTGACAATGCTGAGCTGAGGAGGGTGTGGCCAGACCCTGGCAGGATGCTGTGATTAGGGAGGGGTTCTCTCACTCCTGACCAGCCCAGCAGGGAATTGAAAACAGTGCTTATCACCCCTAACTCAGTGTTCATCACCCCATTAAGAAAACAAGAGAGGGATGTTACCAGCTACCTGTTGATTCTGCCTTTGTCCCGTCTACCACACCATGGCCTGTAGCCAGCATGTGGTCTGCTAGCTAACACATAGACATCTCTCCACAAGGCAGAGGGGAGGGGGGAATTCCTGCTTAGCAAGGAGTGTTGGTGGGGGGGGGAGCAGCCTACAGTCTCTGCCAGAGCTCCAGCCAGGGAGCAGAGGGGAAGGGCCAGCCCTGCAGTGGAGCAGATAGCCTGGGCCAGGCCAGAGAGCATGCCAGGATGCTGGAGGAGTCTGGTTTAACTTAAACCAGCAAGGGGTCTGGGAAAGATATTGCATAAACCAGTTTGACCCAAACCAGTAATGTCTGATACCACATTCAATCAGATTTATTTCAAACTGGTTTCAGCCATTTTCAAACTGGTTAATGTGCACTGAACATATGTTCTGTTGCAGGCTTAAACCAGTTTTTGATCACTTAAACTGGTTTATGTGCAACTTCTGTACCTAGCCCTACTGTAGATTTTGCTTCCCCAAATCAACCCACCTTTCACCAGCACACCCAAACACTTAGTTTTTATCTGCAGGCAAAACAGATTGCTATATAAAACAAAACCTTTCCATCTTTGTAGTTTCTAAAATCAATTAGAAGGGTTCAAGCAACCTTTTTGTCACTTTACAAAGAGCACTAAGGAGAATGGACAGGGCAAAGAAAGCTCTGAGCTTTCACTTTCACTATGTACTTCCAACAAAAAGAGGCTTTTCCTGTGCTTTTTAGGATCCTCATGTAAGCAAATGGGAATTGCTCAGCACACCTTACAACAAGAGGCCCCAGAAAGATGAAATAGCTGCCAGCTAGGATGATAATTACTTTGACTTGCAAAACTGCATACTTCACTGAGGCAGAGAAGGGCTGAAGGAGACAAAGAACAATCTATAAACTCCTACGGAAATAGGGAAAATGTTGAGTGAGCATTTACCACCTTGCATTTATCTTGTTTCCCCCCACTGTACTGTACTACTGTATTTTTATGGCTAATATATATTCATAGCTGGCAAAATCGATGCCCTGGAATGGAGGAAACAAAAACAAATCTAAAACAATGGCCATTTTAAAAACAACATGCCGTAGCTATGTATTGCTAAAAACCAACTGTTAATTTATTTCCAAATGTCCTTTTGTGGAAACCGGAAGAACAAATGAATACTGCTTGATGCATTTCTAATCCAAACATAAAATGAAACTAAAAAGTTTCTTGACTGCCATCTGCTGTTCAAAACACTTTTCTGACAAAAGGGCCAGAAAAACCTGAATGTGTTAAAAAGAGTTTTATCTTTGGAATTTTGTTACAAATGGTGTTAAGAGTAAAACAAATGAAACTATAAAGAGTTAAAGTTACATAAAACTAGTTTTGCATTATATAATATCTATATAATGCAAAAATATAATAAAATATATATTTTTTACTGTAAAAAGTGCTTGGCTAAAAGGTCAGTGCTATGAATCTACATGATGCTCTTATTAAAAGATTTTATTTTCATACATTTTTATGATCTACTATGGCAAGCAGCTCTATATTCACCTTTTTATATAGGTCTTTGGGTCTACTTAGATCCCCAATTATGTAAACACATACATACAAAGTTAAAAAGAAAAGAGCCATGGCGGCATCTTAAAAACAAGAAGAAAGGAAACAATGGGACAAATAATAAACAACACTCAAATGCTTAAATGATTGACAGAACCTTTGGGCTAGGGACAGAAGTTGCACATAAACCGGTTTAAGTGATCAGAAACTGGTTTAAACCTGTAACAGAATAGAAGTTCAGTGCACATAAACCAGTTTCAAAATAGCTTAATGGTTCAAGATAAACCTGGTTCAATGTAGTATCAGATTTAACAGATTTCTATCCCAGACCCTTTCCTGGTTTATGGTAAATCAGAGTCCCCCGGCATCCCAGCATGCTTTTCAGCCCTGGGCTGTGCTGTGCTGTGCTGTGCTGTCTGCTCCAGAAGCCAGGGCTAGTCCCACCCCTTTGCTCTCTAGCTGGAGCAGGGAAAGGGCCATGGCCCAAAGCCAGCCCAGCATGGTCCCCTAAGGTGAAGGGGGCAGGGAGGGGGCTTATTCATCCTTCCCTCTCCTCTCCCACCAGGGGACCTGACAGGGATCCTGACAGGGGCAGCAACCCCATGGTGTCCCAGGGACTGCAAACCTCTTCCTAATGAGGGGGCTGAGAAGGGACTGTGCTGCTGGCAGAAGCAGGACGAGCAGAGCTACTGCAGCCTGGGAGGGGTGAACAGAGGTGGCAGGGCTTGGAGGGGTGGCTACAGGGGATAAGGTGAATTTTGGGGTGGCCCTCCTAGAATTGCCCCTGCTTAGCCCCCTGTAGCCACCCCTCCCAACCTGGCCACCGATGCCTCTCACCCCAGCTCAGCTCCAGTCCCAGCTCCTCTAGCCCCAAGCAGATGGTGCAGCTGGGCTCCGGGGGCAGTGCAGCTGGGCTCCGGGAAGGGACCTGCCTCTGAGGCCCAGCCCCACCACTATAGATTTCATGGACACATGAAAGGGAAGGAACCTCACAAGATCATTGGGTCCAGCCCCCTGCTCAAAGGGCAGGAAGTCAGCAGGGCTCAAATGATCCCAGCAAAATAGACATCCATGTGTTTTTGAAAGTATCCAGAGTAGGTGCTTGCCCCATCTCTGGGGTGAGTCTATTCCAGGACCTTGGGACTTGGACAGTAAAAGAAGTTTTTCCTTATGTCCAGCCTAAAACAGTCTTCCAGGAGTTTGCAACCATTGGACCCCCTCTTCCCATGGGGTGCCCTGGTGAACAGTTGTTCTCCCAGTTCCTGGTGCATACCTATTATGTACTTATAGGCTGCCACCAAGTCACCCCTGAGCACCTGTACACCTCACCTGAGGCTGGGACTGGGGCTGGGGATGGAGCTAGGGCCTGCCCGGCCCATGGGTGCTGCTGAGGGCAGATGCAGAGGGGCTGGGCCTTCCCTAGCCAGCAGTGGCTTGGGCTTGGGCTGCAGGAACTGTGCACCTGGATTACTGACAACTCCCTGCACCCATGCTGAGCCAGGCTGTCAGGGAGCTGCTCAGGTAGCACCGCACAAAGCCTCCTGCCCCACCCCACAGCTGGGGAAGAGGATGAGGAAGAGAGCTCTGCCCGCTGCAGCAGCTCCCTGGCAGCCTGCCTAACCTGAGCACATGGGGACAGGGCCCTTCCCAGTCAGAGGTGGGGCTTGGGCTGGGGCCACAGGAATTGTGAGCCCTGATTGCTCCTGGCTCCCCACACCCAGGCCTGGCCCAATTTGCACCCAGCTCCCTGTGTCCAGGCTGGGTTGGGCTGTCAGGGAGCCGCTGCAGTGTGCAGGGCTCTCCTCCTCCTCCTCCTTCTGCTCCTCCCCTACCACGGGGTGGAGGAGGAGTTTGGCTGTGCCCCTGCTCTTGCTGCTGGACCCTTTGGCACCAGCTGGGGGACGGAGTCTGGCCACACTCCCTCCCATAGTTTTGAAAAGCCAAGCAAGGGCTGCTTCTCCCCCACCAGGCACACCCAGGCTAGGGTCCCTGAAGGCTACGGTGAGGGATTTAAATTCCTCCCCAATCATAACTCAGGCCTGCCAGGCCCTGGCTACACCCCTCCCCAACTCAGCTTCCCTTGGCCACTGCAGAAAAGAAGGGAAGGCTCGCGCTAGCACCCCTGGCTTCTAGCCTGAGCCACTGCAGGCATGTGCCTGCATTTCCAGAATAAAAAATGAATGTCTATTCACTTGCGAATTAGTTCAATCTACACAGGTTAGACTAACCTGCAAAGATTAAATCAATTCAGGATTGGGTTTATTGAAGCTCTGTACTTAGCCCTAGAGTGTAACAATAAATAGAGAATGGAGAACAATTATATTTGAAACTAGTTAGTTATTAACATTAACAAGGTATAGAATTTGGACTGTGCTAAATCACAAAAGAAACTTCCTAACAGAAAGATCTATTAAGTCTGGAGAAACGTTTTTCCAAAGTAATGTTAGAAGCAATATGAGTTATGCCATTTTAGACCTAGATTGTGAAAATGTTTGAAAATACAACAAACTAAACACTAGCAATGGGAGGATCTAACACCAGAAGGATATGTATCTCCAGTTTCCTTTATCTAGTTGGTTTCCTCCAAAGTAACTGCTCACCAACAATATTGTACCACTTTGGCCTACCACCAACTGGAAATATAAGAGGCTTAGTAGCATGATCTGCTACCTGAATATGGTCTAATGTGTACAGATTATACCAAAAATGAAAAAAAACCCCCCACAGAGATGCATAAAATGAAGTAAAAAAAATAGCACAATGACATGTGTAAAGTGAATGCACTGCTGTATGCTGATAAAGCGTTTGCTCCAACACTATTTTAGACAGTGCAACAGGTTATTTTAGACAGTGCTATAGAGTTCCACTAGCAAGTATGTTAACATGTGCCAAAAATTCCTAAGTGTCTTTTTCGCAACACTCCTGTCAGCTGGTGAGTAAGACTTGGAAAGGCATTTCTGGAAAGGGAATTCTTAAGAACTAGTTTAAACCTACCTGGTTTGAAATGGGGTAAAGAATGGACTCCTGGCCAAGTGTCTTCATTTGGTGTTCCAAGTACCTATTAGCAAAGGGGAGGAGAGAGAGAGAGAGAAAGACTCTTTAATTTATAGCCTGCGCACGCTTGGCAATTATATATAGAGCCATTTTTCCAAAGATCTCAAAGCACTTTATAGAAGCCTAATTAAAGTTTATATTGTAATGAAGAGAAAGGTTAATTGACTCATCACAAATGAGTCAATGACAAACAGTAGAGTAGATATAGCTGCTCTTAACTCCCATTCCTTCAACCTTCACTAATGAACTAAATCATCTATATATAGTAAAGCTGGTTTCCTATTGACAAATGTCAACCTATTAGAACATCACAGACAGTAAAAATTGCAGAGACTAGTTCTTTGAGCTTATTAGAAAGAAAAATCTCTGTACTTATTAATAAACTGAATGGATGCATACAATTTAAACTATGTAGGAGCTTGCACAACTGCTGTTGGGACAGAAAAGGTACACAGAAGATGAAGACTGCATTATGAGCCAGATTATATAAAGGAGGGGGGCAGATGAATAGTTTATACTGAATTAAGAGATGGGAAAAAGACTTATCATATATCATCAGATTTGCATTAGCTGCTTTATGTCTGTTCTATCCAGGGTAAGTGGAAGATAAATCACAGTAATTTAACACAGTGGTGTAACTAAGGCAGGGCAACTGGGGCAGCCGCTCTGGGTCCTGATTTGGAGGCAGGGTCACTGGAAAAAACAGGTTGCCGCTACTGCAGATGCAGCCACAGCCACAGCCACGCAATTGCTCTAGCAGTGTGGCAACAATCAAAAGCCATAGGTTCATAGGGAAGTAGGACTGGAAGGGACCTCACAAGGTCATTTAGTCCAGCCCTCTGTTCAAAGCAGGATCATCCATGACTAGACCATCTCAGCCAAGTGCCTGTTTAACCTGCTCCAGAAAACTTCCAAGGATGGAGATTCCAGAATTTCTCTAGGTAGCCTATTCCAAATCTTGACTACTCTCATAGTCAGAAAGTTCATCCTAATCACCAAACTAAATTTCCCCTGCTGAAGCTTGAGGTCACTGCTCCTAGTCCTGCCTCTACAACCACAGACAAAAGCCCATATCTATCTTTGCTGTACTCGCCCTATTTGAAGACTTTTCAAATGGCCCCTTAGTTTTTTCTCCAAACAAAATAATCCTAGGCCTTTCAGCCTTTCCACCTAAATTTTGCTTCCCAGAATCTTAATACATTTTGCTGCTATGTGCTGGACTCTGCCCAAAACTGTTCACATCCTACTTGAAATGTGAGGCTCAAAATTGGACACAGTACTCCAGATCAGAGGCCTCACCAGTGCTGAATACAGCAGAAGAATCGCTTCTCTTGAACTCCTATTAGCCAGGATGTTGTTGCCTTTTTTTTTGGAACAAGAATCATAGGATCATAGAAAATTATGGTTGGAAGGGACCTCAGGAGGTCATCCCAGTCCAACCCCCTGCTCAAACCAGGACCATCCCCAACAAGATCATCCCAGCCAAGGTTTGTCTAGCCGGGTGTTAAAAACCTCCAAGGATGGACTTTCCACAACCTGTCCGGGCAACCTGTACCAGTGTTTTACTACTCTCCTACTGAGAGAATTCTTCCTAATATCTAACCAAAACTTCCCTTGCTGCAACTCGAGATGATTGCTCCTTGTTCTGTCATCTGTCACCACTGAGAACAGTCCAGCTCCATCCTCTTTCAATTCCTCCGTTAGGTAGTTGAAAGCTGATGTTGAACCCCCTCTCAATCTTCTCTTCTTTTGACTAAATAAGCCCAGTTCCCTCAGCCTCTCCTCATAAGTCATGTGCCGCAACCCCCACACCATTTTCACTGCTCTCCACTGGACTCACTCCAATTTGTTCACATCCTTTCTGTGGTAGGGAGCCCAAAACTGGACACAGTACTCCAGATGTAGCCTCACCAGTACTGAATAGAAGAGAAGTATCACTTCCCATGACCTGCTGGCAACACTCCTACCAATGTAGGCCAGTATGCTATTAGCCTTCTTGGCAACAAGGGCACACTGGAATTTTATGGAAATTGAAGTAAAAAGGGTATACTTCAGCCTTTTCTGAATCATCCATAACTAGACTGCCTTCTGCGTTCAGTAAGAGACTACCTATGGTTTCTCCAATCTTTCTCTTACTTTCAACACACTTGTAGGATCCCTTTTTATTCCCTTTTATGTCTCTTTCCAGCTGTATCTCAAACTGCATCTTGGCCTCCCTAATCTTCTTTCTGCATGCCCATGAGATACTCTTATACTCTGTCCTAATTATGACCAAGTTTCCATTTTTTATAGGATTCCTTTTTGAGCTGCAACTCATTGATGAGATTGCTGTCTAACCAGGTTGGCCTTCTGTTACACTTCCCATTCTTCTGTCGTACCAGGATAGCTTGCTCCTGCAATCTTAAGAGGGCCTCATTAAAGTACAGTCAGTTGTCCTGGACTCCTTTTCCCCTCAGACTTGCCTCCCAGTGCCACCAATTGCCACCAATTGCCTGAGTTTGTTACAGATTCTTTTCTGAAGTCCAGTGTCCTTATTCTGTTGCTCTCCCCCTCAGGATCATGAACTCTATCATTTAATGGTCGCTGTCACTCAAGTTACCTTTCTGTTTGTGAGCATTAAATCAAGAAGAGCTTCTCTCCTCACTGGCCTTTCTACCATCTGCACCAAAAAGTTATCCTCAACACTCTCCACTAATTTGCTGGACTGCTTGAGCACTATTGCGTTTTCCTCCCAAAAGATGTCCCATTATTTAAAGTCCTCCATAGAAACCAAGTCCTGCAATCTGGAAGTTTCCATCACTAGTTTAAAGACTTCATCCACCTCCTCCTCCTGGTTTGGAGGCCTGTAGCAGACACCCACCATGACATCTGCTCTCCCCTCTGATATTTATCTGGAGGCTTTCACCAAGCCTACCTTTCACCTTCTAATGCACCTCTGAACACATGTACATCAACTTTATATAGGGCAACATTGCCTCCTTTATTCCCTGCCTATTCTTCCTGAACAAGCTATACCCATTCAAGGCACCACTCCAGTCATATGAACTATTCTACCATGTCTCCATAATTCAATTATATCATAATTCTCTGCTTGTACTGGGACCTATGATTCTCTCTCTTTGTTCCTCGTGCTTCTCACATTACTGTACAAACACTTCAGGTATCTGACTATCCTATCCTCTCCCTGGAACACTGTTTTTGCTTACTACATTTTTATCCAGGTCTGCAGACTCTTTACTTTCCTCTCAGCTTTTCTCTCCATACCTCATGGAACCTAGCTGAAAGCCTTCCTCACTAGGTTAGCAAGCCGGGACATGAAGACACTCTTCCCTCTCTTCATCAGAGGTTGTGTCCTTGTTGTGTCATCAGGTGGACTCTGTGATCAAAGAAGCCCAAGCCTTGCTGGTGACACCACCTATGCAGCCACATGTGCCTACTCCTAGCCAGGCCTTTACTCTCGACTAGAAGCATCAACAAGAACACTACCTGGACCCCTGTCCCCTTCACCTTTGCACCCAGAGATGTGTAGTCATTTTTTATCTGTTCAAGGTTGCTCCTGGCAGTATCAGTGCCCCCGTGGATAAGCAGCATGGAATAGTAGTCAGAGGGCTGGATGAGTCTCTTCTATAATGTCTTGGATATGGGCTCATGGCAGGAAGCACACCTCCCAAGCTAACAGGTTAGGGCATCAGATAGATGTCTTCATGCTCCGCAGGAGGAAGTCACCAACAATCACCACCCATCACTTCTTCTTGATAGCAACGGTCTCGATCCTCCCTCCTCTAAGGTACATGGCTTGGCCTCCCCTGTCACTGGAGTGGGCTCCTTCTTATCCTTTGCAGTGTTCCATACATATTCTTCAGCTGGACAGCCACAGGTTCAGAATAGTGCTTTCTGTTACCAGAGGTGACAAGCTGCCCGCTTCCACCTTCTAGAGAACCAGTGTCTTCCAAAGTCTTCTCTGGCTGTGCCTCTTCCATGATGCTGGAGGTCTCTGTGCGCCAAGTCAATGAAAGCCTCATGCTAGTGGATGCTTCTTAACCACCGTCTCTTTATATAGCAGTTTCCCTGGCCACCTGACCATGTCATTACAACTCTGACTTAGCAGCTGGTTAATTGAGAGCAGTTCAGAGGTGTAATAGAGTATCTCTGGGCCAGGGGAAGCAACAGTGCATGGGGCAGTGGGGATTCCTGATTCTGGCAGTGCAGCCAGCAGGCAGCAGCAGTAGAGACTTAATTTTCAGCCCTCATCCTCTCCCCCAATTCCAAGTCAGCAACTAGGGCTACTACTGCAGTTGGTCCCCCTTAGTTACACTACTAAAACAGTTACTGTGTATTAACTAATGCATATTTAGGCTCCTCTGCTCCCCAACCTGATATAATTTGTTTATCTGTCCATGCCCAAAGAAAGATTTTAATTTTAAGCTGAAGGCAAGGGTCATAAAAAATGCAGTCCTGCATCAACTCATGCAATAGGTTCTACTTTTATTCTCTGCAGAAATATTAGTGAAGGTGGAGGTTTAGTTTAGTACACAAGACTCTGCATAATACTTAGCAGAACCTGTGTGAATACGGGCTTTAATAAAGAGCACTCCTTTCCTGCTCCCCTATCCCCAAACTTTACAGGAATACTATGACCTCTCCTTCATATTGTGCACTTGGCCAGTTACTTATACTTTGATATTTCAAAACTGGATTGCCATAGTGCACTCCACTTGGAACTATGCACTTAGGTAAACAAAATTAGTTGAAGACACTGTGGTCTATTTATTAAACGTAGCTACATGCTGAGCACAAATTGCAGTGGCGTTTGAAGATCTGATCTAGCTGCAATTGAAACTATTGGTTTTCCTCTAAAAGACCCCAATTGATTTGGGACCTGACAGATTGTCACTATTTCTCCATGTCTTTCTAGCACAGCTAAGATACGTGGAGGTCTTCAAGCTGGAGCTCCCTCAATGTAAATGATGAAGTTGCAGCAAGGGGTCTTCATTAAGGGCCTGCAAACTTTGAAATTCATTCCTCTCTTAGCCCAATTATTAAAAATTCTGTTAAGATTCACAGAAAGCTCCATCTCTTCTCTCCAGTATTTGCTTTTAAGGTGAGCAGAGTCAGAATGACCATTTTTGTGTGAATAGCATGAAGAGATTTTTTAGTATTCTTCCCTATATAAACCAAGGAAAATTTTGCATATTGTACAACCTGGATTGATTTTAAATTAGCCATTATTTTAGATGAGATTCACATGCATTTAGCAAAATTAAACTGAAGACAGTTCCAAAGTAATCTAAAAACTTGGGTGAACTTGGCTTTGATTATGAAATACAGGAGTCAGAGAACAATGAACTGGTGCAACCAAGGAAGCAACTCCGGTTTCAAAAGCAACACAGGGACCAACACACCTGACTTTGTTGTGCAATCATTTTTGTACTAAAACTGTGTTGTCACTCTTCTCCACATCCTTTTTCACTCATTGCTCTTCTATATACTTTAATAAACCCATCTCCACAGCACCTAAAAGGCAGCTACAAAATGAATTCTGCTTAAATGGGGACACAACCTCTCTACAGTTCTTTGCTTTAGTTACTAGCTGCTCTCCTAGTAAAAAGATGCTGGGTTTTCTGACTTCCATCCTTCGACCCCCTCCCTTCGGAGTTTTAGAGAGAGTTACTTTGGAGACCAAAATGGTGAATGGGGCTCTTGGGAACTAAGGAAATTAAAGACAAAGATTATAGTGATTTTTTTTAATTGCACCTGCTGCAACATATATGAGCTGAAATTGGTTGAGCAATCTAGAATATATATTATGAGAAGTAAATTACATAAGGGTGACCAAGTTCTCATCTGAGGGATGAGGAGTTGGTTTTATAGATCTCTCTCATCTCACCTCTCACCCCTCACTCTATATATATATATCCTTAATTTAAGAAAAAATGTTTAGAGCCAAGGTCCAGGACTCTGAGCCCTCTACTGTTATCCCTGTCTCTGCCACAGATTTACTTCACAACCTTTGGCAGCTTCACTTAAATTTCTCCTTCTGTGCCACAAGTTTGGCAGATAGGATAATTCTTCCATACAAAGTGGAGAAAGTAAGTTTTGATGTGTTAAAAGCACCAACCTATATGATTTAAAACATGAGTACAAAGACAAAAATCTCTGCTCCAAACACTTTTCTAACTAAAAAGTAAGTTTTTGGTGGATGCATATTAACCTAATTAATGCAAAATAATAGCATTTTAAATACTAATCAAGAGGAGCAAATACTGAGAATTTGAGTGCCAGAAGCCAGGGAAAGTCAAGCGCTAGAGTTCAATATTACATGGCCTCTGGGGTATGGGATACATATATTAATGACTACATTAATGTTTTGGTTGTAATTCATTGTTTTCAATATTTATAAACGAATCTCTAATTACCACTTCAAAAAAAGACAGAATATGCTAGAGAGGTGTCTCTCATACAGTGCCACTTTCCCATCTTTTTTTTCTTTTCATTGCTGTTAATGATTAAGAAGAGTGTAGTACGGCAGTAAAGGCAAGGTTTAAAATCCAGGAGACAACTCAACTTCACTGTGTTGTGATTAAATAAAACATTTAGATAGTTCTTTACAAAGCAATTTTCTCCTAAGAAACTCCAGCTTGTGTAAATCCAGCTCCTACCAGCAACTGTGTATTGTTTCTGTCAGACCAGCAGAGGGAGCCAACAGATTAAAAACAGAAAGATTTTTCCACTTGTAAAGTTGAACAGGGTGTATGTTCAGACTTGGTAAACTTTACAGCATGTCTTAGCAATTTGAAAAAGAACCCCTCTGTGTCCCTGTATACACCAGGGAAAACTTTGTATGTTCTACAACCTTGATTGGTTTTAATTATTTTAGATGAGATTCACATGCAACTAACAAAATGAAATTGAAGCCAGTTCCCAAAATAACCTAAAAACTTGGGTGAACTTGGCTTTGATTATGAAATACAGGAGTCAGAGAAAGATGAACAGCAACTCTGGTTTCAAAAGTGACACAAGGCCCAACACACCTGGCTTTGCTGTATGATCATTTCTGCACTGAAATGGTGTTGTCACGTCTCCACACCCTTTTTCACTCATTGCTCCTCTATATACTCTAATAAACCCATCTTCCCAGAACCAAAAGACAGCTCCAAAATGGGTTCTATTCAAACTAGGACACAACTACAGTACTTTACTACAGTACTTTACTTTAGTTGGAAGCAGCTCTTCTGCTAAAAAGACACAGGGTTTTCTGACCTCTATCCTTCAACCCCCTCCTTTAGAATTTTAGGAGGAGGTGCTTTGGGGATCAAAAAGTTGAAAGAGCCTCTTGGGAGCTAACAAAACTACAGGCAAAGATTACAGAGTGAATTTAAATTGTTAGGATATCCAGACCAGCTCAGCACACTGGTGAGGATGTCTGACCATCATCACTGTGCCAGCCAGGGCCGATGTAAATGGCTGGGAAGATAGCTGCCTAGGGCACAAAAGTGAAGGACGTGGCAAAAATGGCATGCACACAACTCACATATGCTCATTGAGATGGGCCTTTGGAGTCTAGGCATATACAGAAGCAAGCATGGCAGCTCCAGCAAAGACCCCAACCCAATGGACACACTATCCTAACCTCTCCCTGATTCTCCTTTTCACATTCTGCTCTTCTGTTCTCTTGGCTTTTTACTTGATAAACTCCACTCTACAGAGCCAAGGTGGTGGGATGAAATAGCCAGAGAACAAGTTAAAAGAAGGAATCGGAGAAGGAAGCCATAGCAACTGCTATGATCAGCAATTTTCTCTGTTTAAAACTGCAAAAACTCCAATTTAAAAAACAAAACAAAAACCCACAAATTCTCTAAACCCCCAAATCTGTTTTTCAGTTATTAGAATTAAACACCACTATATATATATATATATATAGGTATCAGCTGAATACAATACTTTATTGATATATTTAGTTTTAAAGCAACTTGGAAACCTACCAGTGCCTCAACCAGTGCAACCACTATAATAAAATAAATTCTAAACATCTATACATTTTGGCATGTGGTTCTGGGTTTTTTATAATGGAAAATCAGAGCTCCCCCTGCCCCCTTCGCTCATCAGGACATGGGTCCAGTTGTGGCTGCCCCCACCCTTCCCTCCTGCTCTGTGGCAGCGAGCAGCCCTGATATGCCGGTGTTGTGTCCATGCCATTGCCCCTTGCTCCTGACCCACAGCCCCCCAGCCCTGCCAGTGCCCATCATTCCCCACCCACAGCCCCCTGGACCCTGTTGGTACCCCTAACTCCCCAATCACAGCCCCTCTACCTCCGCAGTGTCCCTCACTCCCCAAGTGCAGCCCCCTGCTGGTGCCTTTTACTCCCCACCCACAGCCTCCTGGGCCCTGCTTGTATCCCTCACTCACCTCTGCTGTAGCAGCCCCCAGTTGCCAGGGCTATGGGACAAGGGACCCAGGTCTACAGTCCCCTACGTTCCCCAGCAGTGCCCAAGCTCCGGCTGCCACCCATGGGAGGCGGTGGCTGCTGTGCTGAAATGGAGAACGGAGCCTGGCTGCCCCTTCCGCACAGGCAGCATGGGTGGAGCAGAGCCCATTGGGGGTGGGGAGGGGCAGATGCCTGCTGCCCGCTATGGGCTCAGGGCTCTCCACCCTGCTGCCCACCCTCTCAGACCTCCATGGCCCAGTGGGTGAGACCTAGCACAGCAGGGCACAGCAGGGCCAGGCAAGGAAGCTCACTGCTGCCACTGGAAGCTCCGTTCCACCATGGCGAGGTACACCCTGCTCATCTGGCAGCAGTGAAGGGCACAACTTCATGCTGCCATCCCCGTTGCTGCCAGGTGGGCAAGTGGTGTCTCATCATAGAAGCATGGGGCTTACGGCAGTGGCACCGAGCTTCCCTACCCCACTCTGCCCTGCAATGCCGGGTCCCTCCCACTGGGCTGCAGAAGCCCTGGGGGGAAGGAAGCAGGGCAGGGAGCCTGAGTGTGCAGAGGGGAGCCTACCCCTACCCTGTGCACAAATCTGCAGGGCACGCGTCCCCATACCTCCCCCAGGAATATGAGCAGTGGCAGGCAGCCAGACCCTCCCCCTCCCCCCCCAAATGAGCCACCCACAGCTCTGTCCCACTCCCTGCCCAGGCCCTGCAGCCACACATTCTGGCCCCAGGTCCCAAGCCCCATGCACCACCCAAACTGGGCAGCACTCCCAGCCCTAGCCCCATGCTCAACTCTCTTCCTCCCTCACTATGCAGGCCTCAATCCCCCATCCCTGCTGCCAGACTTAGCCGTGGGACCCGCTCTCCAGGCTGTCTGGAAGCCACGTGCATGTGTACATGCACATATACACATGGAGATCCCTGCCTGACCACTTTCCTCCCGCTCCCACCATTTCCAGCGTTATTTTCTTCTAAAGGAGAAAATCCAGATTTTTCTCCTTAAAACGAGAAAATGCAGGTTTTACCAAATTTTTCTGTGGTGAACAGAAAACCTGGATCCCTGGTCATGACCAAGGTTCCTTGATTGATCAGACACCTTGTATCCTGAGAACATCAACAAAAGCCATATTTCCTGCCTTTTTATTATCGCTTTTCTTCTCCTCACTTGATTGTCTTTCTGTTTTATCAAAAGCAGAAAAGGAACCACTTTTTGCAGTGTGCAAGTTTAACAGAGCTAGCCTTTTCTTTCCCGTTAGAAAGAATTGCTAGATAGCAAAAATGACTATTATTTTTTCTCTGAGAGGCTTTGATTGCATTTGCTTTGCCTAACTATTCAGTTGTAAATGCTTTTACATTTATATTTCAATTATTTTCTTTTTTCACTTGTACCCTACCTCATACATTTCCAAACTTTGGCATGAATTTTCTAGTGTGTGTTCTATGGAAACAGGCAGGCTGAGGTCTCTTTTGAAGTGTTTGATATTGTATGGTTACAGCATTATGTTAATACCTTTGGCTCTTTGGACTTATTTATTCCATTGAAATTACCACCAAACTACTTTAATTCTCACCATCTCTCTTTCTTTTTCAGAAGCAAGGCTAGAGGCTAGTCTTATTTACATGAAAAGAAACTGGTTCATATTTAAATGCCACATTTATGTTAATGTAAGATGGCAGAAAGCTCCTTACAGCTTCCTACTATATTTTCTAGAATATAACATGCTCCAGAATACATGACTTGTTTTTGAAAAGCAGAGTAAAGAAAAAATATTTTTCCATAGTTATGGCTACATAGAGAAAGGACAGAGCCTAATATTCAGGTGGCTCATCCTCACTTTCTTGCTCAACTAAATTTAAACCCCAGCTGTTGCTGAAGAATGGTCTCTATGAAGGGATCTATCATTTTGAAAAGAACTAAAGAGACTCCAAGGCTACAAAATAGAAAGAGAGAAACCAGAAGCAGCTAGCAGACATCAAAATTCCCTTACAAAAGGTTAACTTGAATAGTAGAACATCAAGATCATTAAAAAGGAGGGACAACTGTTAACACTTTTGAAGTAAAAAACAATAAGCCATTAAGTCATCTGAGTCCTTGCCTGAATAGTCACGTAACAGCTGCTGCACTATGGAGAAAGAATCAAAGCAGAGTGCTTCTATTCCATTCAAAAATTGACTTCCTAGTTTATATACTTCATATTTGCCAACTTCCCACACCCCAATTTTGGAGGGCTGAGTTTGTGGGAAAAAAGTGCATGTTGCATGCAAGAAGATATTGCATCCAGCACAAGAGAAGAATGCTGATTTTCCATACAGATAGTGTCAGGCTGTTGCCTTAAACCTGGGGCCCCAGCCTGCCTGGCATGATCACTCATCTTGGTCTGCCACCTCCACAGCAGAGCATTGGGACAGGCACAGGTGGCCAGAACCCTCTAGCTGGGACATAGCCATATGTCCACTTCCTACCACTGGAGTGGCCAGACAGGGTCAGTTTATCCCCTCATCCCTTCCAGTGTAAAATCTCTGAGCAGGTAGAGGAAGTATCTGGCCAACAAGGTTCCATCTTGTACCTGGTTTGTTGCACCCTTGGCTTGTGCTGCTACTGACTGACAGATTCTGTGGATACCTCACCTGGCTGGCCTCCCAACCTCACTCTCTGCCTGACCCTCTGGATACCTGGCCTGGTTCTGGGCTGATCTCCCAGATACCCTAATCCAATTAGCCCTCTGACCTTGCATTCTGCCTGACCCTCTGGATCCCCAACTCAATTCTCCAAATAGATCTCTCAGATTATGGTTTCCTGGCTTCTCCCACACCCTGAGGTGACCCCCCCCCCCAAACATGGCCACCCATGACAGAGAAGAAGCTATTATGGACAGATTGCCCAGGGAAGATATGGGATGTATTAAGGAATAGGGTTGGATTAAGAAACGATGGGGTTTTATTGCATTACCTTCATTTTTTGAATTAGGAAAACAGAATTGTTTTTTTAATCAATTTATTTTAATTATTTTCCTTCAAAAAGGGCAGAGATTCTTTCAAACATGGCCACCCTACTTGCTGATTTACCACATTGCATTGGGAGAGTTCCTGTCTATAACTCATCATAAGAGATTATGACTGTCTTGACAATCCAGTTCAAAGGCATGAATTAGGCCACCAACATCTCCTTCCCCAGGACCCAGCAATGACATTTCCAAATTAGCATTCTTGTGTGGTGTCAGAAATGGTATGACTGAAGAGATGGAGTTTCACGTGTTTGTATTTTAATAAAAAGGTGATTTTTTTCCCTGCAGAAATCATATCATTTTCACAAAAAGTTAATTTAGTAAAAAGCCCAGGAGCAGGCACCATTTTATTTATACGGAAGGTTTTTCCAAGCGAGAAAAGCCATCCTGACTACTCTTGATATATGCTGCTGAGACTAGGACTATCACAACCAGTCTGTACTGCAGCAAAGCCTGCTCATAGGGTCATTTCTTTTGGTGAATAAATCCCCATCTTGTTGCTGAGAAGTTTATCTGATCTGTTCCCTCAGTGATGAGGGGTCATTTGTTGTGCTCCCATAACTACAGGCACAAGCAGAAAGTGAAGATGGCACTAAGTTAAAAAACAAACAAACAAAAACAGACAATGGAGGAGAAAAGAACTGCCTGTCCCAGGCAAAACAACTGCAGTGAAGCTCTCCTCCAGATAATTCATCTTTATTATAATACTCAGCAAGTTTCATCATACTGATTTCCATGATAAGACCAATATTGCTACCAATGACAGTAAGAGATACATTGTAGTGGAACAGGAGAAAGGGTAACATACAAATTTTGCTTTTTCATATTCGTATTTGGTCTTTGGAGAAAGGATTTTAAAAGGTTAGAAGTAACTTTCACTATAACAGATATGCTGACTTGGAGTCTCCTGACTGACAGTTGCAACTACTTATCTTACTCTGCAGGGCATGGTGTATGGGAGTTAGGTGTCAAGTATAATAACGAGAGAGAGAAAGAGATGGTATGGTCTCAATATCAACATTATTTTTCATGTACATGTATGTCAGGAGGTTAGCCATTCAGTCTCCTTAAAAGGCAATAAATCTATCAGTTAGCATTATACACTTACACAGGTACTAGATATAGGGCAAAGAAATTTGCCCCATATGCAGTACTTATCTCTGGCAGGGTACTAGATATTTAGAGATCACTAGAGTAACTGGAAAATTATATAATCCCTTCTATAGGAAGGACACTGACTATTAATTAATAGATAATTGCAATAGAGCATTTGGGGATACATACATACATACATTTAGTTATTTGGATTTGCACACAATAAAAGATCATCCAGATATCTGTTTCAACTGTTCTTGACATAACTTAAAACTATCAAAACATTATTCTATTATTATTATTATATTAAAGTACAGTGATTCCACATAGCCCTAACCAGGAATCTAAGCTTAATTAAAACTTAAAACAAAAGAAAATAGATCACCACCTACTTGCTAAGGCACAGAACTGGGATGAAGGAGAACCAAATTAAATTCCCTTCTATGTCACAGACTTACTCTCCATGGCTAGGTAGAGGCATTGAAAAAGCCCAAGGCAGAATCAATCTAAGTGATGTGGTTTTCTGTAAGCAACATAGTTTAGATCGGTAGCAAACAAAAACACACATTAACCCCCTGGTGGCAGAGACAGGGGATGGACAAATATTAGACTGGGTTCTGCCATTTTTAAACGAGTCTATCTGTGCTGAACTTCTATTATGGGTATAGACTGCTTTTGCGTACTAACCTGTTCTGTTACAGGTATAGATTGGTTTCCAATGACTTAGACCAGTAAAAGTGTAATGTCTGTACCTGGCCCATGTTATCTTTGGCAAGTTATTTAAATTTACCCTGTACTTCAATTCCTCACCTATAAAATCAGGATAATACTACTTCTTTTCTTCATTCTTTGGTCTACTTTGTCTCTCAGGAAGTAACTCTATGAGGCAAGAAATGTCTCTTACTATGTGCACATGCAGTACTTAGCTTTATAAGGCCCTGATTCCAGGTGCTATTGTAAAACAATAGCCAACATTCTCCTTAATTGTCAATAATTAAACATCATCACAATTATCATCTCTTTTCCTAACAGGCACAAACTGTGAGACGATACAATACATTAGGCATATGCAGAGGAGACAGTCATTAGATCAGAATAAGATGCATTCATTTTGCAACCGAAAGGAAAACATTTGACTTAGACTTAGACACAAAAATATATTTAAATTTAGGTTTTTTTTAATTTTACTATAAACGTGTTGCTTATTATTGCTACTTTATTTCTTTGCATAATTCTACTACAATAACTGAATATTTACAAGTGATACATGATGTGAAGAAAATATTTTTTTAAATCACAGCCAATGCAATAAGCCAGTGGCACAGGTGCTCACTACTCACAGCTGCAAATGAAGTATATTGTGAATGTATTTAATGTTACATAATGCTAAGTGCTCCAGATCCTCAAAATGGCAGCCCAAAGAAAAAGAGGGCTGGTCAAAAAACTTGATGAATTCTTAGCACAAATATTTTGTTGAAAAATAGATAGATAGAAATAGATAGATAAATAGTTATAAATAAATTAATAAAATGTACACACAAACACATATATATGCATAGAGACACAGGCAATTACATCTCTAGGCAACACTTTTATTCAGGAAACTTGAAATTCTTTCAGTGAATTGGAGAAAATAGAGTATTGACTGACAGGCTGCTAATGGCTATCGTGTCCACAAGAGCAAGACTCAGGCTATAAAAAGGGAAAAGAGCATTTACCAACAAAGCAACTACTAAGCTCTCTTCTGCTGTTCAGTGAAGTGATACTGTTTGGGGAAAAATACAAGTTGCTAGAGTCTATTTTCTCCTGTGCAGCATGAAGAAATCAATAAAAACAGAAATGCGTTTATCTAAAATAAAACTGACACTTTCAGCCACTATGCAGTATTTTGTTATCCCATCACATGAAAAAACACCCATCAACACATGAAAAACATCCACCTCGACGCGTGAACGGTGTTTTATTCTTGAATCTATTCAAACTAAGATTTAAGTGCCACGTCAGTAAGAATAAGAAAAGCAGACCAGATACAGTTAATACTGACCTGCCCATAAACCTTGAACAGAATACAAAATTAATTAAAATTCAATTTGTGCTTTGTGGTTCTGGCAAAGACCAACAGCAGAACTTCAAAGCAACATGGACAAAATATCTATTCTTGCCATACTCTGTCAGAGTGAAAACAGAAAGTTACTAGGAAACTATTTTACCATGTGATTTCTCACCTAGTTTTTAGCAAACTTAAACTGATTCCAATCATTTTTGAGTATTCACCCACATCATACCATTGCAATTTATCCCAACGCTGGCTATGTGCCATTCACAGGACTTCAGCAGTACAACCACTCATAATTCTCTTTGTGTAGGGGTAACTGAAACCATTTTTAGGGTGTACTGGCAGGGACCCAGCATATTTTTGCTGAGCAAGAGTAAGAGGATGGAGACTGAAGGCTGCACAATGGGATTCCCCCCTTTTTGTTGTGAGGCTCCTACACAACAAAATAATGAAACACAAGAATGTGTGTAAATTAGTGAAAATTAGAGCTACTTCAGTAACCTCTAGAGCAGTGATTTTCCGCCAGGGTGCCAGACACAAACCAAGAGATTTCATATAGAAATCCATAGTTATGGTCTTTTTTAGTTATTTGCAACAGAAACAACTACTCTATTAATTTTCTGTGGTCAAAAAAAAAGAGTGAAAATTAAAAGTTGGCACTTTCCAAGAGGTGCCTCAAGTCTCTCCAGGGGTGCCCTGAGTTGAAAAAGATTGAGAACCACTGATTTAGAGACAAGATGCGTCTTGGTACAATACTTACAAAGGTCCCATCACCAGACTCTCTGAGATTTATACTACACTTTTCTCTTCAGAATGGTTACTCCAGGGGTGGGCCAAATATGGCCCGTGGGCTGCATCTGGCCCATGGGACCCCTAAATATTTTAGAAAATTAATTTTTATCTGCCCCTGCTGCCTGTCAAAGGTGACCAGCACCAGTGACAACAGGATCCAAGGGAAGCCGGCAGCAGGACCCAGAGGCTGAGCAGCAAGGCCTGCCTGCCTCCACACCATCCCCAGCCCCCCCACCTCCCCTCCCACCCCCAACCCCCAACCAGAAGCCTGACGCTTCTGGCTTGGCTACCCTGGGGCTGTTCCCTGCCTCCTGCTCTGTGAGTGGAAAGGAAACCACTGAGATCTGCCAAGAAGCCTGGAACCGCATGGTGCTGGCCAGGATGGAGCCAGAGCAGGCTGGGGGGGAGGGGAGGGGGCAGGGGAAGTTCTGGTGGCATGGGGAGCAGTGGTGGGGGCCACAGGAAGTGGTGGCATGGAGAACCATGGGCAGTGGTGGCAGCAGGAGTGGCAGAAAATGGCAATGGCACCCTGGGAAGTGGCAGTGACATAGAAAGTGGCGGGGGCAGCAACAGGGAGCAGCGGATGGGCTGCAGGAAGTGGCGGTGGGGGGAGTGGTGGGAGGGGCCATGGAAAGGTGGCTAGGAAGCAGTGGCAGGTGGGTGTACAGGAGGGAAAGCAGGGTAATGGCGGGGGAGTGGTTGTGGCAGGTGGGAGCACAGAGTCTGTGCCACTCTCCTGGGGCTGGCAGGGACCCAGGTTGAGATGGCAGGAGTGTGGAGCCTGCGGGTGTGGTCTGCCTGGCTGCATCACATGAGGCTCTCACAGAGTCAGCGAGAACCACATGCGATATAGCCAGTGGCCTGGCCTGCAGGGGGGGCTTCCTGTATTCCCTCTTTCTCCTTCTCCCACCCCACCCCACCCACCATAACCCCACCCCCTCCCACAGCCCCCACCCCAACCACATACCTCACACCCATCCACACCCACCCACCATACCCACACCCCCACTCCCTAACCACATCCCCACATATACCCCCTTACTGCCCACACGCCATATACAGTAAGACTGTAGTTTGAGCTCGTACACAATCACCTCTAGATACACTTCGCAAACACATAAATCAGTACAAAAATATTGTTACATAAAGTTAAAATAAGTTAAGAGTAGATTTTTTTTTTTTTTTGTATATGATGGGGGGGGGGGGAGGTCCGGTTTCAAAAGGAGCACCTTCCCTCCCAAAAGGAGTACTTCCAGGGCACAGGGAGGGACTTCCAGTGGCAAAGGTCAGGGGTTAGGAGGCAGGATCTCCAGTCTCAATATGGTGACTATGGGAGGGACAACTGTCAAGTGGCAGGCTACCCACATGGCCCTCGACAGCTCACCAAAACTCTGTTTGTGGTCGTCCACCCAAAATAATTCCTGCCCCGGGCTACTCTATGAATCTGATGAAGTAAGCACACCGTTTATGAACGCTTATCCTATGCAGCTCTGATTTAGTTGACAGAGATTCTCAACCAGGGTACCTTGAGATCCTTTCATGGGTGATCAGGGATGCCAAAAAAATTTAGCTTTGTTAGATTTATAATCACGATTCATAAGATAAACTCAGAGATTCCAAATAGAAATCCATACTTGTACTCTTTCTGAGTTCTTTGCAACAGAAAAAAAACGGCTCTATCATTTTTCCATAGGCAAAAAAAGAACAAAAACTAAGAGCTGGCATTTTTCAAGGGATGCCTCGAGTCTATCCAAGGATACCTCGAATCTAAAAAGGAAGAAAACCACAGGTCTGTAAACTGCAAATCTACCCTGCCTTCTGTTCACTCTATGGACACAGTGACTGGAGAGGCAAGGTCCAAGCCATAAACCTAAAGCAAACTGTGCCACAGTGCTACCCAGATGAAGAGACTGAAAGCATATGAAGTGAGCAGGTGGTGTATTGAAAAGCAGCTACATGAAAAAATTTTTAAATTGCCTTGGATTCATATGGGGGTATATTTGCCACTCTCAATGGGGGACTACACTGCTTTCAGAGGGTGCATTATATCGTACCTTTTAAAAATGAGAACAATTTGAGTTACCACAGATTAACGCAATCACGTGTCTACAGCCTATGCAGTGAATGTGCCCCTGGGTTAAAAACTTTGTGGGACTGTCAGAAAAAAGCAGAATGAGAAATCCTGGGTCATAGTTCTGTACTGATAATGCCCAACTCATATATGTTCCTAACTATTCAGCTGGGTGAGTGATTTTTGCAAACAGTATTTTCAGAAAAAAGTCCTATAATTTATCTATGGTTTTTTGGTGGTAATAGCTCTGTCAGTGAGTTGCACTGTTAAATATATATTTAACTATATTATGCATTTATTTATAATTATTTATATAAATAAAAGAAAGATCAAAGTTGGGTATATTCGCCATAATTTTCAGTGGACAAAAGGAGGAGACAGGAAAGAAAAGTTCAATGTTAAATAGCATTAATCCTGAAATCACTGGTTGGTATTCTACTGGGCTGAATCACTCCTTCCCTCCTCTTTATAATCTCCATCATAAGCAGGGGTGTTGGCACCACTTACATATAAGACTGCTGAATACTTCTCATTATAAAATCCAGTCTTTGGTTACTTCTAACTTTACTAAACGTAATTGGGCTGAATTTTCCATGCTGTGCGTCTGCCTCGGATTTATTTATTTATTTAGTCTCGTTTCAGGCAAAATTGTTCAGCTGTTCCTGAGAATAATGCCAGGAAAAATACCTTATCATTGTTAAAATAAATTCTGGTAACTTGATTTGAGTTTCCCCAACTTTTGGAACAATGATATGAAGCTTGGTATGTGGTGGCCTCTGTGTCAAGGATGTGCCTTTTGCACTCCCTGTGAAAATGTGCCTTAATTTGCCTGAATTATATGCTTTGAAAAAGTGCAATTTGCATGTGTTTAGAAAAGGCTTGCTTTAGTTGTAATAGCTAAAATCTCTGAAGCCTGCATTCCTACTCAGTTTCTCACGACCTTAGAGTTGAGCAGACTGCTTATGAGACTGCCACAAAGCAACCGAGCATTCTCCATCCCAACCCAGACCCTGGGTGTGAGACTGAGCTGCATATTGTTGAATGTAAAGCAGTTATTTAGCTATGTGAAGTCACTGGGTATACATTTATTGTAGTAAAGCTGTATGTTCCCTTATAAATATACCGTTGTGTACTATAAAGTGAAGGGATTCTGTTTTGTGTTATGTCAAGCTGTGAACCAAACTCTCACAGTGCTTGAACGTTAATATTAGTTGAGTTCTGAATTGCCTCAGCGTTGCTTAGTGAACATTTCTCAAACCTGTCCAGTCAGAGTTGTTTAAAGTTTAGCAGCAAACGCATTATTTTGTAAGTAGAGATGCCGAGCTGGGCAAAGAGGTGGTGTTCATAGATTCATAGATGCTAGGGTCGGAAGGGACCTCAATAGATCATCGAGTGTTCTGAGAACTAAGGAGGGAAACAATTTGAGGGAATGCAGGAAGCCAATAAGCAGGTAACTGAGACAGGCAGGACAAGGAGGATAGTAAATGGGATAGAGAGAATGTCATGGAGGAGGGGAGACAGATCTGAAATGGATCTTGGAAGTGGAGAGAGAAATGACTCCAGCTGAACAAAGAGACAAAAAAAGAAGCTCATGGGAGTGAACACAGGTTGGGGGAAAAGCCTGGGAGCCAGAGGGGATAGGTACACAGGTAGTGAGAGGACTGGAGGCCAGGGTAAGGGAGACACATATCAGAGAGCTGGGGAAGGAACCTGAACAAATTAGCAAAGGAGACTGTCCAAAAAAAAAAAAAAATAGTGGAGGAGTGGGAAAGGACTGGAGAATGGCTGGCAGAGGTGCTGAATACTCTAAGGTGCAAATTAAGTCAATAGGAACTGTATTTAGAATATGTACATGCTAAATGCTCTGGGAAAAAATAGGGCTGGGGTAACACAAAAAGACAACCCAAAAGAGTGGATCTCTCTGAGCTTCAGTTTACCATCTGTAAAACTTGGGATAATACTCCCTCATCTGAACTCCTGTGCACTTAATGAATTCAGGGATCCTGCGGAAAAAATTAGCGAGAGAGCCAATAATTAAAAACTGCATCATAATGCACACTCACCATAGGGTGAAACTGAGGTTGCCCAAAGCACACTTAATTCCAGCATTTCCTAACTTTCTAATGCTTTACTTTGCAAACCTCATCATCATCATCTTTTCAATGCCAATTCTTGCATATTACTTTTATATAGAACACCTAAAGTAAGCAAGCTATACCAGAAAACTTAATTGGACTCTCCCTTACATGTTTCCCATTGGAACTGAGCAAATAACAACAGTATTAAATTAGCTTGAGAATTCTGATGCCAGTAAACCAATTAAATGCCAGAATAGAGATGGGGTAGTAAACAAAAGTCTTAAGAGTGCCTGCGAGCCCAATTTATTTCAGGATCTCTGGCTTTATGATCTGCACAAGCTTCCATATACTCTACATCAGGCTGAACCATGTTCAGAACAAAAACAAGTCAGCCTGCTCTTAAAGGCTAGGGACAGATTTACACATAAACCAGTTTAAGTGATCAGAAACTGGTTTAAACCTGTAAAGAACAGAAGTTTAGTGCACATAAACCAGTTTCAAAATGGCTGAAAATAGTTTAAGATAAACCTGGTTGAATGTAGTATCAGACTCAACTGACTGAGGTCCAACCAGTTTGTGGAACTTCTGTCCCAAACCCCTTCCTGGTTTAAGTTACATCAGAGTCCCCCAGCATCCCAGCATGCTTTGCAGCCCTGGGATGGACTGTGCTATCTGCTCCTCTGCTCTCTAACTGGAGCAAGGACAGGGGTGTGGCCAAATGTCAGCCTGGCACGGCCCCCTGAGGTGAAGGGGACAGGCATGGAGTTTATTCTCCTCTCCCTACCCCACCCAGAGTCTGCCTGGCCAGGCATTTCCCCCCTACACCCTTGCTGCTTGAGCAGCAAGGGGCATGGCCAGATGCTGGTCCAGGGTGGTTGCCTGAGGTGAAGGGGTCAGGGAGGGGAGATTAACCTGTGCGGGTGGGAGATGGGAGGGAGGAGGGGGATTAATCCCCTCTCCTGTCACCCACCTGCACAGATCCCCAGCTAGGTCCCTGCCTGGCATTTCGTCCCCCTTGCCAATCCAATGGCGAGGGGGAGGGAGGGAGGGGGAAGGTGGCCAGACACTAGCCCCTGGTGGCTGCCTGAGATGAAGGGGTGAAGGGGGGGGATTAGCCCCCCGCTCCCTCCCCTCTCCCCCAGGGAGACCCCAGTCAGGGTCTGCCTAGCTGGGGTGTAGCAGCCCATCAGGGTCCCACCCCCCTCACTGCTCCAGCAGCAGGGGCGTGGCCAGATGTCAGCCGGCATGGCCCCCTAAGATGTAGTGGGCAGGGAGGCAGTTTATTTCTCTCTGGCCACACTTCCGCCCCTGCCACTGGAGCAGCAAAGGGGTGGGGGGACGACACACCCCAACAGGGGCAGCAGCCCCTGTCATGGTGTTCTAGGGAGTGCAAGCCTCTTCCCATTGTAGGGGCTGCATTTGCAGGTGGGAGTGGGTCAGACAGAGGTGCCACAGCCTGTGCAGGGTGAGCAGGGGAGGGCTGGGAGGGGTGGCTATGAGGGGCAAAGCAGCAGTGGTGCTAGGTGGGGCTTGAGTGGGCTAAGGCCACTCCAAATTCACCTTAGCCCCTGTAGCCACCCTTCCCAGCACTGCTGCCGCTTGCCCTGTACAGGCTGCAATAGCTGTGCCTGCACTGCTCCTGCCCGCAGCACAGCCCCCCCACCACCACTGGGAAAAGGCTTGCACTCCCCAGGACACCATGACAGGGATTGCTGCCTCTGTCAGGGTTCCCCCACCCCTCGCCACTCCAGCAGCAGGGGCAGGGGCATGGCCAGATGCCAGCTGGCATGGCCCCACCATCCACCTGCCTTGCCTGGGGCTGGGAATGTGGGGCTGAACTGGGCTGGCCCACAGACACTGCTGAGGATGGGCATGGAGGGGCTGGGCCATGGGGCCAGGGCCTTTCCCAGCTGGCTGAGGCTCAAGCTGGAGCCACGAAAGCTGTGCGCCAAGTGTGCTCCCAGCTCCCCACACCCAGGCCAGGCTGGGCAGTCATAGAGCCACTGTGGTGGACAGGCTCTCCCCATTCTCCTCCTCCCCACCGCAGGGCCAGGGGGGCTTTATCTTTCAGTGCCAGACAGGGACTGGGTCTGGCCACAGTCCCTCCCACACCCTCCCCCAAAAGCCTGGCAGGGGCTGCTTTCCCCCTCCCCTTCCAGGCACACCCCAGCTGGGGTCCCTGCAGGCCACAGTAGAGATTTAAACCCCTCTCCAACCATACTCAGGCTTGCTGGGCCCATCCATGCCCCCCCCCCCCAAGGTCAGCTTCCCTCCAGCCTTCTAGCCACTGCAGAAGGGAAGGAAGGGCTTGCTTTAGTGCCCCCCCCCCCCCCCCCCCCCCCCCCCAGCTTCTGGCCTGAGCTACTGCAGACATGTGGCTGCATTTCTGGAATCAAAAGTGAATGTCTATTCACTTGCTTGCTGTTTCAATCTACACAGGTTAGACTAATGTGTAAAGATTGAATCAATTCATGCTTGGGCTTTTTGAATGTCTGTACTTACCCAAAGTGAACAAAAATGACCTGGCAGCCCTCTACACACCTGGAAACTATTTCCCACCTGACTCCAAGTCAGAGCTACTTATGTATAAGCCTACAGCCCATCCTCTCCACATTTATCTTCCCTGTTTCCAGATTGAAGAGGCTGGGCTTGTGGGTGTGGCCAATATTATTGCCCCTAGACTGTCAAATTAGGAAGAGATGGAATTGTTTTTCTTCAAGACAAACCTAAACAAGTCCTTACTGTTGAGTGAGTTGATGGAGAGGGACAAATAGAAGTCCCTGATTGGTGTCTCTGCTCTTAATTTCTACTTTTTGAAAGTCTCTTTCCCACTTACTGGAGAGGAATAAAATTTGTCTCTTTTGGAGGAGGTGAAACAGTACATCCCTGCCAGGCACAATTGTTTACATGTACTGTCACCCTTTAAAACCAGCTCTGGTTTACAATGCAGAGAGAGGGAAAAGTACCATCATGCTTTGCCATCATGCTTATGCGACCATGGAATGCCCTTCCCCAAACAGGTACAGGAGCAGTTCTTACCTGAATGGGGTACTTTCCCCACCTCAGATTCTCTACTGATTTTCTTTCAGCTGAACAAGAGTCCTAAAAAAAGCTGTAGGGGGCTTTTACAAAATGTATTTCCACAAGCCCTGCAGCACTGGCTCAGCAGCCAGCTCATTTAAACTAGACGTTGCTGGAGTATATATTGTACAAGTTATTTTGTAAATAAAGGCATATCAGAAGAGTAAAGCTGTTTTTGGATCAGAGCCATTTTTGACGACCATAAAGCTGGCACAGATCACACACACACAAACCCCTGCTGGGTGTCATAGTGGCAAATCTCTTTGTCACAGACTAAGATATACCATTTCATCAAGATACTGAAAGTTAAAACTATGATCCAGCCTGAAAGCTAATATATCCTGACTATGTGTGTATTAATTAATATGAATCATTATAAAAGTCATAATGAAGCACCTTTAAGGCTAAGTAAAATGGTTTTCTCTAGAATAATGTTGTGTTGTGTATAATCTAATATAAATGTTTTAGAAAGAAAAACCATTTGTGCAAACTACCGCATTTTAAGGTAGATCTTGAGCTGGGATGAATTTATCTAGCACCACTGATGTCTGTAGAAATATGCTAATTTATGGCACATGTAGATTGTGTCTAGGGTTTCTAATTTGCATATCATCACATTTTGCCAGGGAAAAATTCCACTCAAAGCAGCAAGATACACAGTGCTGTTGGATGCTGGATATCCTTTTCTCTTGGGCATAATTCCTAGTCCTAACACATCTGAGGGATCTCTCATTATGTTGGTCCACCAGATCTCATCTATCTTCATGCACAAAATAGCACATACACAGTACAACAGAACCTCAATTACATGACAGAAATGCATTCACAATGTTAGAGAGAGCTGTTATAGTTGTCTGTTGACATACACTAGATGACCTAACTGCTGAGCTGTTGTTTGGAAGAAAAAAGACAAGTAAGTTCCTTTTTTCACTTTAAAAATAATATATATAAGGTTGACACTTGATTTTCATGCCCTGGAGTCAGAGTAGTTGTGTTAGAAACCTTAGTTATTGTTGGTAGTTGGCTCAAGAGATCAGTATTACTGTGCTTATGAAACAGCATTAATAAATGAGTTTCAATTGAGTATGGAGGAAGAGCAAGGGAAGGGAGAAGTGGATATACATGCCCTTTTTGGTATGCCTAAATATCCTAGTAATCCCTACAATAGGCCTAATCACATACCCTAATTAAAAAACAGCTCAATGAAAGTCCTACCATTACAATTCTAGGCCCCATCTTAAACTGCTCTGCTTCCCGCATGCTCAATGCTCATTGCAAGACTAGTAAAGATGGAAGAGTTGCATTCTAGTATTAGAAAGAAGGAAGCTTGTAAACTTGAATACTCTTTTTGAGCACAAGATCAGCAGAAAGCAAAGACTCTTGGTAACAAAGCACATCTGTTGAAGGAGGGGAAAAAGCCCATCCTATATATGGCTGATGGATGGCCAAGAAGAGGCTAATCTCTCTTCTCTCCTAAAGTCAGAGTGACTCATAAACATTACATTCTATGCATGACGTAATTATCATCCTTAATTCACAAATGAGAGACAGAGGCACAGGGAGACTTTGAACATTATTCTAAGAAAAGACTCCCATTGAATAGGATGGGAGCTGGACCAGCCTTAAGTGACAGAAACAGGGCCCCCAATTACACCCATGACTTTTGAGTTGAGTCCAGTGCATTAACGCATGTATTAGAGTTGGTTGGAATGTTGTTTTTTATCTCCTGATAGATGACAGATTGGTTTCAAAACTTTCCTACCTTATTTCCAACAGTTTAATGACAACCCACCAGGAGCTGGTGGGAGCCTATAATACAGAGAGAGTTGGACAACACAGGAAGCCAGATAGCCTGGGAGTCTGGCAGCCTTGGAGCCTTGTAGAAGTCTCCATGGCAGGGCTGTCACTGAAAACAGAAGCAGCGACAGCTACAGAATGAAACTGTCAGTTTCACTGCTGCCCACCACTGGATAGCAGTGTAAAACAAATGCCGTTTAATTTCAGAAACATCTGTGTGCCACTGATTCCAAAATGAAAATTTTAGGAAATTTCCATTTTACAGCAAAGTTGGGGGAGGGGAGACCCTGTTTCCAATCAAAATTGAAACAAAACCAAATTCTGAAATGTTGAAAATTCTTCAGAGCCAAAACTGCAAGTTTCAAATGGCTGTATTTTACACATCATTTTGGCAACCTTGTTTTAAAGGGAGATGCATCTAGCACTATTAAAACAAAATATGCATCATGTTTAAAGATTTTCATTTTGTTTTCAAGTAGATGAACGTAAAAGCTGATAGGTATATCTCAACTAGAAGAGGCTGACACTGACAATTTCAGCAAAGGTTTAACTTTCACTTTAGCACTCGCTCTTTCCCTGTGACTACTGAGCTCTCAGGCTTTTGGAGACAGAGGGACCACTCCCCCCCCCAAAAAAACTTCTCTCTCCTGACCTCTGAGCAACTACCGTGCAACAATTGCAGCCCTTGCTTTGCACAGAATGCTTCCTCTTTCACTTTTCCACAGGGCATGATCTCAAGAAAGACATAAAGGTCAAGGATATAACAGACTGTACTCCATGGGCTCCTGCTTGGAGTCTCAAGGAAATTCTTTGCATCACTATTTAGGGGTGGAGACAGACCAACTCAAACTTGAACAGTATAAAGCAATTTGTATGCCAGTGTAAAACTGTCCTGTGACAGAATAAAACAGATGCAGTACCATCACCCAGCTATGCCAATTTAGCACTCTCACAGGGTGTGAAAAATGGGATACCGTTACCTAGGAAGACAGGTATTCCAGCACTCCTTGCAGCTTACCTACTCTAGTACCTTATGGTGAATTGGGCTTGAGATGTCCAAAGCCTCACACCTTATAAACCAGGCAGGAAAAACACACTGTCAGGAAAAAGATACTGTTACAGACCTGAGATAAGCAGTGGGATGAGAACTTTAGGATGACAAAGCCTATGTTCTTTTGAGATATGCTCAAAGCGGACCCTTGTGGAATCAGACCACCAACATATGAGTCCCCTTCAGCATGGAGAAGCAAGCAGTGGTAGCATTTTGAAACTGAGAAATCTTAACTGCCACAGGTCCATCATCAACCAGTTTCCCAGTCTGGCCTGAGAAAAACCCAGTGCTATATCTCCTGTTCATGAGGTATGCAAGTTTATCAAGAAAACAGTCATGATGTATCTATTCAGGCTCTCCTATAGCCAGGAGGTATAGATGGATTCATGCACGTGGGGTTCTGTGCAGAACTACCCCATGCTTTCCTGTACCTGGTATGGATGCACCTCTGGTACCTGTATGAGCTCACACAAGTAATACAGTGAGGATGGTTAAGCTTCAGTAGTTATGGTAGCTTAGACAAGACCAACATTCAGTGAGGACTAACTCATGCTTCTGAGTACTGCATGGGATCTTTTCTGAAATGCTCATATCATGATCTTCTGAACCTTGTCCAGAGTTGGCATGAAGTATCAAGGGCACAAAACTGACGAGCAGCCCACCTCACACCTGAGTGGTGGATTGCATTCCATGGGTTTTTTGTAGTTGTTTTTAAGGTCTTTGCCCCAGACCTACAATGCTATCCATTCCAAATGTGGTCTCAGGTAGCCATCTCCACTGTAGTGCACTCAAAGATAGTCTACAGTTGTGCTGGCTTCATCAAAGGGTCTGATGAACCATGTCTGCAACCTAGAGGGTCAAGAGGTTAAGAACCTCTTCGTGTTTATAAGCTGGTCAAGCAGCAGGTGGCCCTAACTTCACAACAGTCAGGATCAGAGGGGGAAGCCAGGGTGGCTGTCTCACAGGGGCAGATGACCAATAGTCATATGATCAAGATGAAATCTGAACTCATATATTCTATACCAATACAGGTTCAATTGTAGCAGAAAGCCCCCTTTGTACATTTCCCTCTGGACATAGATATAACAGAAGCCCCTTATTGCCTGCACCCCACATTGTATTGACAGAGACCTAACACACACATTGCACAGGTGTGGCAAGGCTCAGAGCAAGCCAGAAAGCTGAAGTGGCTTTCTGCAGGAGAAACCTAGAAAATATATCTACATATCAATTAAGCTCAGTGGTCACTGAAGAAAAAAAAAGAACTAAAATATGCACTTCAAAGACTGTAAATATATCCTGATGCTAAACTAACTCACTTACTGCCCCCAGTAGCCTTTGATCATCCCTAGCTCACTCTTGCATTTTTATATATTTCTTACAGTGCATTTTTATATTTCATCTGTCTCATCTTTACCATGGCATTTTGTATTTTATATTTTATATTTTTAATCCATTAAGGAATGTACTCCCTGTAGAATGAAGTTACATCTTGGACCATTGTTAAAAACTGCACTATAACTGTAATTGTAAAGTGATAAAATCTGCTATATTGTGTGGCCCCTTGAGTGAATGCAAGTATGTATGGTGATCAGTAGGTAATTAAATGACTATAGCCTAGCCAAATGAATTTACCATTACAAAACTATACTCCATAAGCTATTTTAAGCTAATCAAACCAAGGAACTGATTCCTGGGACTGAGCACCCACCCTATTGACTATTCCTGCAACCCTTACCATTGTTAATTAATCAAAATCACAAACTGATTCCCAAAACTACGCTATTGGGCAAAACCCTCAGGGACTGTGACTAACAGCTGTCATGCACTACTCAAGACCCACCTGGGACAGCAACCTCGGGATTAGGTAGCCAAAATGATGCTGGCAGGATCACAAAAGTCTGCCAAAAAGGCAGTGAAGCGTGACTCTCAGTGGCGCCCTCTCCTCCAGCACCTGACCTACCGAGACAGAAGGACAAGCAGACGACCCCCTTCTGGAGAAGACATCATCTTGAAGGGAGCTGACCATAGACAGCAGACTCCAGGGCCTCTGATGGGCAGATATACTGACATGAGTGCTCTCACAATCAGTACAGCAGCAACTATACATTATACTACATGGGTTTAAATGACATGGGTTTGAGTGAGTGCATGTGTGTGTGTATGTGCGCTAAGGTGACCAGTACCACTCATAACTCAAAGTTTGCATTTATGATGTTATTGGTAACTTCAAATCCTGTCCAATGAACTAGAATTTATGATGATGATCCCAAGAGTTGGTCCTTTGTAGCCAACACAGTCCTGAAGTATATTTCCATTGATTTGCCAGGCTTATGACAGTTTATGGCTATGTATCACCTGTCCTTTTTAAAGCTGGTTTCAGTTCACTTAAGTCTATATAAATATGTTGTCTGTGCATACCCTACATGTTCATACTTAGTTGCTCAACAAAACATCTGAGCAACTATTGCTCACAGGAGGCTCAGAAGAGGCTACTGGGAGAAAAGGAGCCATTTCTCACTGAGATTTCTACCCACTGCTAAAAACATCGCTCCTAGTTACCTTTTCAATTCCCTCTTCTCAAACTGTTCCTCTTCTCATTTAGTTTCCCATACACTGCATCTCAGCAGGAACTAGAAACAAAGGGCAGTTGTGGAGTGGAGTACTGAGGTCTGCTGAGGCTTTTGTGGAAAGTGAGGACCCATTGCCTAAGGTCTTTAAGAGAATAGAGGGCCTGGAATGAGGTAATCATGGGATAAAGGATAATCAGTAGTGAAGCCTAAAAAGGGAAAATGCAGAGCTGCTGAAATACACTTCAAAACAAACACACATTAAGGTCAACTCTGCCACTGGAGAGAACACAGGAAAGAGTGGAGACAGAAGATGACACACACAAAACCATTTACAAATACAAACAAGAGAATTTTAGATGGAAAAAAAGAGATGCACTAAAAGACTGAAGGGGAAGGGTAAAGAAAGAAAGAAGAAAAATAGAAGAGGTCTTAAATGGTGCCCAACAACATTTTCCCCAATGAGTAAGGCTAAATGCAACACTAAGCTACAAGTTCAATTACAATGTAAGAACTTTCTTTGCATGCAAACAACCTTTATACTGAACCCCTGCTGCCATGAGTAGGGTCTCTGACTGAGGATTATGGGGGAACACAGCTCTGACTTTATAGCTCTGGCTACAGACCTTAATTAAAAATTAATCTAGCACGCGTGTTTGAAACCACAGAGGTTGCTGTATTGTGAAATACAGCTTTACAAACTTAAAGATTACCTATACTTCCAAAAATACTGGATAAAACTGAACTTACTAACACACAGTACAAGATAAAAATCCATGTTTGTACACAAGACAGTATGCATACTTTATGAGAAGTGTGTATTATTTGAGCAAACTGTCTTTGTGTGCTCCTTTTCTCTTCAACTCACAGTTCCTAAAATTGTCAGTAGCCTACTTGTGGGTTTACAGAACTCTTTCAGGCTATCTACAGGAACAAGATTACAACCCAGAATACAGACCCAAAGATATCACTGAGCTTATACACTTCATCCTCACACACAACAATTTCACTTTTAATAATCAACACTTCCTCCAGATGATGGGAACAGCTATGGGCACTAAAATGGCCCCACAGTATGCCAACCTTTTTATGAGCCACCTGGAAGAAGACTTCCTCAAGAACTGCACCATCAAACCCTTGCTGTACTTACGATACATCGATGACATCTTCATCATTTGGAGTGAGAACCAGGAATCTCTAATTGAGTTCCACCAGAAATTCAACAGTCACCATCCCTCCATCCGACTTTCTTTAGAATACTCCAACACCAACATCCCCTTTTTAGACACAAGGATCAGTATCCAGAAGGGTAAAATACAGACCACAGTACACAAGAAACCCACAGACCAACATACATATCTGCACAGAACCAGCAATCACCCGAAACACACCAAAAAAGCTGTGATATACAGCCAAGCCCTCAGATACCACTGCATCTGTACTGAAGAGAACACCCGGGATCGCCACCTCACCAATCTTAAAAAGGCTTTCACCCAGCAAGGACATTCCTCCAGAGAGGTAGATCGCACGTTTGAAAGAGCCACCTGGATACCACGTGAAGAACTGCTGCAGTACAGAATCGCACACCGCTGGTTATGACGTATCACCCCTCCCTTGAACCTGTATGGAAAATCCTCAAAAAATTGCAACCCATATTAGAAAAAGACCCTATTCTTTAAAAGTTCTTCCCAGAGCCACCCATCCTAGCCTTCAGACAAGCACCAAACCTTGCCAACCTCATCACCAGCAGCAAACTTCCTCAAGCCCAGAACACACCAAAAGGATCCAGACCGTGCAAGGACAAGAAATGCAAAACCTGCCCCCATATCTCCACCACCTCCACTATTACTACACCCCACAACAGAGCCATCAGCATCCCAGAATCTTACAGCTGCACCTCCAGGAATGTAGTATACCTCATCCAATGCACCAAATGCCCTGCTGGAAGATATGTAGGAGAGACCAGACAACAACTGTGCACCAGAATGAACGCACACTGGAAATCCATCAAAGACAGAAACACCCAATTACCGGTGGGGGCACATTTCTCACAGGAGGGCCACTCTCTCTCCAATCTCTCAGTCCTGATCCTCAAGGGAAACTTACACAACACTTCCCAGAGACGAGCCTATGAGCTCCATTTTATCAGCCTCCTGGATACTAGAGATCAGGGACTAAACATAGACATTGGATTTTTGATACATTACAATCTGCCTGGCAAATGACTCCCCAGCCCAGCCCAGCCCAGCCCAGCCCAGCTCCTGGCTTCTTTACTTTTCATTCCATCCAGGGAGAGCACACACCAACTGCTGCAGCTTCCTTAGCCTGACGAAGGGTTTTTGAACCCAAAAGCTTGCTTAATAACTATTCTCCAACTATTTGGGTTGGTCTAATAAAAGATATCAAATTCACCCAAGGAACCTTGTCTGCCTATATCCTTAGACCAACACGGCTACAACCTAAACCCCTTCAGGCTCTCATGAACTCTCAAATAGTGCACACAATTAATAAGTCTGTATTTGCATAGCTACAAACTATTTACAAATGTGTAGCTTGTGCTACAAATCTATGAGAAAGTGTACATACTTCTACTTCAGAATTGAATAATGACTACATTCATTCCTTCCATAGGGACATTGTTGGCATCACAGTTAAAGTGCTAGAGTGGTACATTTCAAAAACATAATTGAATCTGAAAGGAAGGAAATGTTATCCTAGTACAACACAGATAACTGTAACTAAGGACTTTATTAAAGAGAAAAAACAAACTTTCAATAAGACTAAACCTGGTGTGGGCAATGGATCTCTTGGGCTGAAGAAGGAATGAAGAATTAGTAGTGGGAAATTATTATGAGGCTAGATAAAATAGCAATAATAATATTAAAGCGAGGAAGAATACTTTTGTCAGCAAGAAGTAAAATATGATTAAGTGAAGGAGTAGCAGTAAGGTACAGAAAAGTTTGCCTCCTACTGCTTTGGATAAGAGAACAGAAAGCAGGCGAGTGAAATGACTATTTTAGATTTTCAGTTAAATACCCACTTCTGATACCATTCTTTATGAACAGTACAGAACAGAAATTTAGAAAAGTAGCACTCAGGTTATTCAGACTCAAGTCAATGAGGTCCTGCGTTACCGGCTAACTGGAACAGCCCACAAAGAGATGTGTTGCTGAGGGGTAAGTCAGACCATAGGTGGCGGAAGGGTGCAGCTAACTGGACTTAGCCCCCCCAAAAGCGGGACAGTGGTAGGGCCACAAGGCAGCCCGGCCATGGGCTTCCTGCAGCTGCCGCAGGGGTGGGGAGGGGCACACAGGCAGCAGTGAGGGAGGGAGTGGGGCTGGGGCAGAGGGAGGTACTCAGGGCAGCACTGAGCCCTGAGCAGCTTGTCCAGGTGGTGCGGCTCCTGCTGCTAAGCACACCCCAGAAGACATGAAGGATGCGTGCCTCCAGATCTGCACGGGGCAGGGTGGGCTGCCACTGTAGGCTGGGGCCAGGCTCTTCCTGGAGGAGCGGGGACAGGACTATGCTTGGGATGGGAGGCAGCAGTGCTGGGAGGGGGCTGCAGCCATCCCAAGATTCACTTGGGGTGCTCCTAGTGCCACCACTGCCCATTTGGAGCACAGCAGCCCCCACCCCCTGCCAAGAAGAGCCCAGCATTGCCCTGGCCCCAGCCCACAGCATCAGCCCACCCTGCTCCGTACAGATCGGGGTCACACGGCCTCCATGACTCCTGGGATGCGTGCAGCGGCTCGAGCCACTGCCCCTCCATGTGCCCCCGGACGAGCCGTGGCTCTGTCCCATGCCCCACAGTTCTGTCCCGCGCTCTGTCCCGCCCCGATTTGGCCGTGTAGGGTCTGGTGGGGTGGGCACGGGAGTCCTAGGGGCTCCATCCCCTGCAGAACAGCAGCGCAGCTGAGGCTGGCCCTGCTCCAGCCCCTGGCTCTGGGCCCCCCCCCCCCAGGAGGTGCATGGCTGGGGCAAGGGCAGGGAGACAGTCAGAGCTGGTGCGGCTGGGGCTGGTGTGGTGCGGCACTGGACAATGCAACTCCTCCCTGTGGCTCTTTCCCCTCGCCTCTTCCTCTGCAGACTTTCCCACGGGGAGGGGGTGTGTGCATGCATGTGGGCACTCAGCCCCCCTGCAATTTATTTTTCTTCCTCCACCTATGATTCAGACTCATCTTTACCCTGAATCTTCCCCCACAGGAAAGGGCAAAGTACATAGTAATGCTACAACCCAGATGGCTATGAAAGAACACACTATCCAATTGAAACTACAGCAGAAAAATAAGTGAGAAGTTTACTGGTATCCAAATGGGAATTCGGACATGAGACAGACATTAATCATACTTAAAAAAGGCACAAAAAATGCCATAAGATCCTTAAGAGTTATATAGCTAGAGTCACTTCTTAATCCAAACAACTTAATGCACACCCCACAAACAGATGAGAACCAAAGGAGAAAGTCATGAGTTTTAACAGTAAGGATTAAATCTGTGGACTCAATACTCTAATTTTAGTAAGAGGTCAGTCTGTGGTCTATTTTAATTAACACAGAATCCTCCTGAATAATGAGAAAGTTCATTAACTTTTGCATTTTTCTCTGCAATAAGATTGGCTAATTAGTAACTGCTGGTTATACAGAAGAATATTTAACGTTCATTTTAAAATTGCATAGGAGTGAAGTGGGTTATGATATAATGAATTCTGTTGTCAAGGAAGACAATGGTGCCCTCACTGGCAATATTTTGAATGATTTCACTTCATAAGGGGAACATTAATCCACTTGTGTGTTAATAATTCTATTTCTCTTCAGGGAAGATTCATAAAATAAACCACCTGAAAACAGATTGAATAGTCATTTTATAATGATAGAGCTAAATTAGGGCAGAGTACAAATCTTTTAAAAATTCAGCTCCAATTTTCCTCCCAAATGTTCATATTGACATTGATGCTTGCTCCTCTGGTAAAAAGAACCCTCCAGTCTTACAGCAAATTTATTGGCCTGAGCATGAAAGATGATGAGTAGTCACTGCTTCCAGTAGCTTCAATGAATGTAAAGCTAGCCTGAATGCACGCACAAGCAGGAGAAAAAAAACCACATTATGAGTGAAGTACTTTGTATGAAAAGATGGATTCAAGTTTGTATTATGCTTCAGACATGTCTAAACTTGTGCCAAAGCAAGACTAAAGGATTACATGCCAGACAATCGTCTAGTCCTTGCTACTACTACAAAGGCACACTTGCTACTTTGTTCAAGGACTAGAAATGAAAAGCCATTGGATTTAATTGTCTCTTAACAGCTTAGACTACCCATGTGAAACAATGGCCTTTCTATACAGAAGGCCTTGGAGGATGGGGCTTGGGTTTTCTAGTTCAGCATGTGGCAAAAAAGCAGAATTCTAGTCTAAAGTTGTGAATCTTCTAAGTATGGCTTATACTAGTAAAACTGTGCTTTTAACTTTATAACAGGCTAACCAGTTCTCTGAGCAAAGAAAGGGTATGAACAAGCATTCGCAGTACCTGGTTTAGGTTTAGGTGGCTGACTTTAAATAACATCAGGCGTGGAATGATTTAAGCCCTGCAAGTGCTTGCACGACTGGGCATTTAGATGGATCTACCCTGGTTAGGTAGATCTAAACCAGATTTAGATCTACCCTGGTTAGGTAGATCTACATGTAATACTTGTATGTACCTCCAGCTATTCATGGGAAAAAGTATTGATACACTAATAAACCCGTGTCCATATTAAGGCATTGAGACCTAAAGATGCACCCCTGACCAACAATGCTATACTGGAAACAGTTCTTGGGGCTGACCTGGTCAGTGACTATATTTAAGAGGGCAGTAGTGTTTTGAGTAGGTGACTGACTGATCACCACACATAAGAAGGAACTGCAAGAGAGAGAACTTTGCTTGGAATGCTGAAAAAAAAACTAAGACTGTACATGGAATACAGCAAACTTTTGTGGAAATACAAGCAGAAATCACTAATTCTCAATTAACTTTCAAGAGCAATCTTTCCAGATCTTTTCCACAGTGACCCCACTTAGAGGACTGGACCAAAAGAAATCTCATGAAATTCAATGAGGACAAGTACAAAGTCGTGCACTTAGGACAGAACAATCCCATGCGCTAGTACAGACTGCGGACCAACTAGCTAAGCAGCAGCTCTGCAGAAAAGGACCTGGAGATTACAGAGGATAAGCTGAATATGAGCTAATAGTGTGCCCTTGTTGTGAAGAAGGCTAATAGGAGTTGCATTAATTGAAGTGTTGGCAGCAGATCGAGGGAAGTGATTAATCCCCTCTATTTGCCACATCTGGAGTACTGTGCCCAATTTTGGGCCCCCCACTATAGAACGGACGTGGACAAATTGGAGAGAGTACAACAGAGGGCAACAAAAATGGTTACAGGGCTAGGGAAAATGCCTGATGAGGAAAGACTGAGGGAACTAGGCTTATTTAGTCTGGAGAAGAGAAGACTAAGGGGGGATTTAACAACAGACTTCAACGACATGAACAATGGTTCAAAAGAGGATGGAACTAAACTGCTCTCAGTGGTGGCAGATAACAGAACAAGGAACAATGGTCTCAAGTTGCAGCAAGGAAAGTTTAGGTTAAATATTAGAAAAAATGCTCTCATGGGAGATTAGTAAAGCCCTGGAACAGACTACCCAGAGAAGTTATAGAATCTCCAACATTAGACTTTAAGGGCCAGGTAGGCAAGGTCTTGGCTGAGATGATATAGTTGGGTATGGTCCTGCTTTAAGCAGGGGGGTTGGACTAGATAACTTCCTGAGGTGCTTTCCAACTCTAATTTTCTATGCTTCTATAATTCTGACACCAGGTGTGAGCCATTTTAGTAAATCAGGAATGAAGTAATAGAAAAAAAAAGGTTAGAGGTCTTGCTCAGGTTGCTTTAAAGTATGTTTAGTAGTTAGACAAAGCATTTTTTAGACAAGACAGAGTTTATATATGAGATAAGACTAGGCATATAAATATTACAATAGCAGCTGTAAGACAGATTTTTGATATTTTAGCCAAGCAATAGATTATAAAAATCTGGGTTCATCTTAGATTCTGGGTTCTTGCTGAATAGCCCATCTGCAGATGAACTAAGATAAGAGCTCTTTTAAAACTTAATTTGAAACCTACATAAGAAGGTCCTTTTCCTAATGGGCTGTCCACCTGATAAAGGATTTTTAAAGACTTTTAGGATTTAGAAAGTCTAAGAGTATATTGCTTTAAAATATTGATGAGATTGTTATGTCTTGAGATAGCAAATGATTCAAATGTATAAAATACACATCTATGCTACATGTATTTAATTTTGGTTGAATTGGCTCTTTAAACCTTTCTTGGCTCTTAAAAATCTATCTGAGGGTCAAAAAAGGGCAGAGGCAAAGTCTTAATCTGGAATTGTGTCATAGGAACCTAGAGCTAGAACCAGTAATTCAATTGTACCCTGTGGCAGGTTGTCCCTCCTTTAGCTGGACCCAGGAACCAGTTTGCTAACAGGGTGTTTCCACACTTGCAAGCATGTGTGCTTGCAGCAGCTCAAATAGCAGTGGCACAAATGTGGGCCAGAGATTTGTGCCTCAGAACATGTGCCTGAATATGCACTTTGGTGGGGGCAAATTGTGCTCCATGGGGCAAACTGACCCTGGCCAGGTCCTCCTGGATCTTTACCCAGGACAGCTGGGGGCTGGAGCCAGCAGTATAAAAAGCTGCAGCTCAGGGCTACTTGCCCTCAGGAGCTTCTGAGGCCTGGCCAGTTGGTATCTGGGAACACTAGCCCCCTGTGCCAGCTGGTCTATTGCAGCAGCCCTGACCTAGAGTGGCCCCTGCAACCTTTATCCACAGCAGCAGTCTGGCAGCTGGAACTGCTGCCTGGCTGTGACTTGCTACCATCTGCAACAGCATCTGCCCCCTTGGACCTGCAGCCCCATAGCTGCACACTTGCCAGACCCATATTGAGACCACAAGGTGTCTGGTTTGTGGTATGGACACTGTAGCAGAGCCACCTGCACTTCTGGGCCAGCTGCCATTGGGCCGTGGTTGCACAGTTGGCCTTCATGTGGCACTGTTACCATGTTTTCCAGTACTCCTGCTCTGCCACCTGGACAGCTATGGCCAAATAGCCAGGAGATCAGCTACTTCATCTGCCCTCCAGCTGGGTCCCCAATGCCAGCCCTGGGAAGGCTCCTCTGCCCAGGTCCCCCCACTTGCCTCACCAGGGATCCTAGTTTCTTTGTTTAAAAATTGTGAAATCTCTGATAAAAATCCCAAATTCTCTGATTAACCCCCCCCATCTGTTTTTTCATGATTAAAACGAAACACTACTATATATACACATAGATATAAGTATCAGTTGAGCACAATGTTTTATTGATATATTTACAGTTTTAACGCAATTTATAAGCCTACCACTGCCTCACTACTCATAAGAAAATAAATTCTAAATACCTATCCGTTTTAGCATTTGCTTTTGGTTTGTTTATCATAGGAAATCAGTGCTCCCTCTGCCCACTTTGCTCACCAGGCTCACCCTTTGTCCCTACAGCTTTGTGGCACTGAGCAGCACCAAGATGCTGGTGCCCTACCACACAGCTCTGCCAATTCCCCTCACTTATGACCTGCCCCCAGCCCCTGCCTGCTCCCCACTGCACCAGAACACAGGTCCAGCTGCAGCTGGTCTACCTGCTTTGTGGCTCTGAGCAATGCTAGACCTTAATGTTCTGCTCCCTGTGCCTGTGCCCAGGACCCAGTGATCCCCATGTCCTTCCTGGGAAGCCCTTGATTGGTGCTCAGGGACTGAGCTGGGCAAGCCCCTTCTCTACCAGGCTGGCCTTCTCCTGTATAGGCTGCTCTAGGAAGGCAGGGGGGCTCCAAGCCCAGCTCTGGTGGCCACTTCTACCTGGAGCACACTGCACCAAATCGCATCTCTCTCTCTCTCTCAGACACATACATAACCCTGCTGCCACCACTGGCCCATCACATGCATACACAGACCCCTCTGCCACCTCAACCCATGCCCACTGCCACCCCATCATATCCCCTAAGTAGTTCCCAGGACCAGAAACCCACCAGGCTGGGGCCAGTGCAGGTGCAGGGCAGGGATGTAGTGTGGCAGCTACCCATACGGCCACGGCTCCCACCAACAGATCCCATCCTGTTCAGTGGCTGGGCCCACAGTGTGTGGGTTTTGTGGTGATGGTGTGGGTGGTATGAGAATGTATGGGGCTTGTCAAGGGGCATGGATGTGGGATTGTGTGGGGAGGTTGTGGTTTGTGGAGAGTGTGTGGGTGGCCCCTGCCACATGCCCCCCACCATGGTGCACAGTTCCCGCCACCAGTGGCACCAGCAGCAGCAGGCCCTCAGGGTGCTCATGGTCCATGGCAGGTAGAGTGCACTGGCAGCACATGGCTCTGGCTGAGTCCTGTAGGCTGCAAGTGGCGGCATGGAGCCAGCCTAGCCCTCTGGTGCATGCCTTTGAGGGGACGATGCTGAACTGGGTTGGCTCTGCACCAGTACATGGGGCCCCTAGCACTGCAGGCAGGAACCATGTGCCATCAGGCCAGGTCTGGCTGGCTCCATGCCTCCAGGTGGGGCTTCCAGCACTCCAGCAGCCCACCCGGCCCAATGGCATGCAACACCCCATGACTCCCAATCCATATGTGCCACCAGGGGACTCTGCATGCTGCAGACCACAAGAGCTCTGAGGGCCTGTCACCTGCTGCTGCTGTTGCTGCCAGCGGCAAGAGATGCGCACCATGGGGGGTGGAGGTGGGGTGGAAAGGGGCTGCCACACTTTTATTTTCTCTAGCATGAAGCAGCATGCTGGAGCAGCAGAGGGATGCAGCAGATGTAGAGACACTTGGGCCAGCTGCCTCCAGTTGTTTCTGGGCATGCTCTCAGAGCACGCCCTGCACTGTTTTTTTCTGGAGGCTTTTTTTTTTTATACCAGGATTTCCCCAGTATTAAATTTAGAGTTCGTGATGCAAATATGCAACACAAGGAACATTTTCTTGTGTGCAGTGTGCCTTTTGTAGCATCTCAAACTTCTTTGAGATTCCGCAACACACACACTCATGTGGATGTGGCCATAAAGTCCAATCAGCTCTCAGTTCCAGTCGATTTATTGTACACGTATGCATAATAACACTTCTCACCACAGCAAACAAAACAAGCAAGTGTGCAAAGAACAAACAGAAAATCAAATTTCAGGTCTTTCTTCAGAACTGCAAAGAGAGACAACCCAGGCTCTGTGCTTTTCCCTCCTCATACCAGCCTCCTCTCTCCCCCAGCTTACCTCCCTGGGAGCTTTTTACTTCCTCTGAGCCCAGCCAATTATCTCTATCACCTGGCCCAGTGTTCCTAAGCAGGTAGACTATCCCTTGGACTCCTGCAGCTGGGCTCCAGCCCTTGAGTCATGTACCTCATTACATACCCAAAACCCCATCAGTTTGGAAGATGATGGGAGGCAGTGATTGGGTGCCCACTGAAAGAAGTACTATACCAGTTTGTAACACACCTGGAAAGTTTTATTTTATTCAGGTCACCTTCAGGATATATATTTTTTAATCTTTAAAAATTAAACAAGGGCTGCTTTAACATTATAATTGTTAAACTTTAGTGCACTGTAAAGGTTAATCAAATAGAGAGTGTCCTTTTTAAGTCCCGGAAGACAACTGATTTCTCAGCTGACAAAGTTACAAAAAAATCAAACTGTACATTTTCAGTACAACAAATGGCCACCTAAAAAGAACATTTTCTTTGATTTCTCCTCTGGATATCATCATCATCAATGCTATTCTCATTCATGTGAGTATGTAGCCCGTTGCACCATGGTACAATTTACCCCACGTGGTTGCCTGTCTCATCTCTCACTGACAGGCTTTGGAGTTTTACACAACAGCCATTCAATTGTGTTCTATCTAGAGAATGCACTGTGAATAATTCTGATTAATCTGTGCTCTGGAAAACTATACAGTTGTTAGTTCACTGACTTAGAAACACTTCGAAAAAAACAGTAATAATAATAAACAATCATAATAATGCTCTACTGTGGCAGCTGTCCACTGCCAGAGCAAAACTGAAACAGAGGGACGTTTCGTTTCTTGCAAATGCCAAACAGGAAAACTAGTTTCGCAGTTAGCCAGTTAGTCCAGAAAATCAGCGAAAGCGTATTCAAGTGAGTATGAAAGGAAGAAACCAATGGACAAGTGCTACCTAAAATACTCTTATTTTGACATGCTGGTTTCCAACACCCTACAACAAACATTGCATTATATCACTCGTGAAGTACTTTACTTATCCTCTTAATTTTTGCTTTGTCGCCTCTTAATTTGCAGTTTCTTTCCTCAGTAGTTTTTATGCATTTCCATTTGACATTATTGATCTTCCTACTATCAAGACAGCATACACTTACCATGGATCTTTTGCTTATCACTTTTACCTTACTATAGTATACTAACATAGAAATGGGGGGAAATATGCATCTTTTAACTTGAGCTCCTTCTAATGACTTGTTTTTGCAGTCATATACAACAAAAGTGTCAAAGTAATTAAAAATAATGATTATTTTTTGTACTCTACATTTTGGTGACTATTGTCAGAGCTGATTTGGATTAGTGCCTCGACACAGTGGAACTTTCCAGCACAAGGCACGGTAAGGCAGGGGAAGTCTCAGCATGGTGAAGAGTTCCGGCATGGATAGAGTTCCTGCCAAGGAAATGCAGATTTGCATAACACGATTGGCTGATGTTAAATTATTCCCACGTGGTGGCTGGCAATTGGCTCGCTAGCCATATAAAAGGTTAGGGGCGTTTCCACCCTAGTTGGAGAACTCCGCGATTCCCCCTGGAGTGGAACTCCGGCAGCTTGATCACCTGCCAACGACTCCCCGTCGACGAAGCCTTGCAACGTATCCTCCGTGTTGCATGCCCGAGTTAGACCCGAGCTACCCAGTCTACAAGAGTTCCTCGATTAGCGACTAGAGATTAGAATTGTTGCAACTACGATTGCCTGCGCTGTATATGACTCTACAATGTAAGTAAAGCCATCTCTATTTTTCCAATTGATACGTGTCTCATCTGTGCCTAATTCCGCTCTAGTGATAGAGAGTACCCATCTGCCCGTCACGGGACCGCAGCCGCAACCCCAGCTAGCGTTCCCGAGGGCTCCTGATCCTCGATTCCCACTCGGCCCCCACATGGCGTCACAAACAGGATCAGCGGGATCGGGATTAGGATCAACGGAGTCGGGATTTGGGGAAGATCTAATGGAGCAGGAGCTAGTGAGAAGTTGCCCCTGGCGTAGCGGGAGACGCCACATGGCCAGCTCCGAGGAACTAGGTGCCCACATCGCGTATCACCAGGCGGGTGGAGTGGGTGAAAGGTTTATCGATGGCTACCTTTCACTGAAGGAAAAGGGAGAAGAAGTATCGGAAGTATGGGAGGCACATCTGCACCCCGAGGCGTTCGGGTGTGTGATGGGCAGCGAGAGAGTCTAGTTCAGGCCCCGGGAGAGAGGGAACACCGCACCCCTCGCCAGATGGGAATCCGGCGACGTGAACCTGGCTCTCAGCCAGGAGTTCGCTTGCTGCGTGCAGCTCGCACGGGAGGGTGAAGAGCCGATGACGGCTAACCGGTTTAGCCCCCCGCTGGCGCTCAGGTTGAGAGGCCACATGAGTGTAGCCCCAAGGGATAAAAGAGAGAGAGTGTTGGATGTGTTGCTCCGCGCTGTGACAACTTTGCTGCGGAAGAATGCAGACCTAGAAGCCCGACTGCTCGTGGCCGTTCCGGTGGCACGAGAAGCAGCAGAGGAGAGAAGCCCCGAGTCGACGCCACTCCAAGATGGAGCCGAGAAAGGAGTGAGCTGCCTGGAACCGGAAGAGAAGGGAGGAGCTTCGGGAGAATCGGCGGGAACCCGTTTGGCGACCCCGCCCACCGACGCGACGTCGCTTCCGGCAGCCCCGCCTCCTTTCCATGGGGAGGGAGCAGTGAGCGGAGGACATCCGCCCCTCTCCACGGATGCATTGGCAGCCTCAACAGCGGCTACGTGTTCTGCAGCAGCAAGCAGCCGAGTGAGGGAGACAATCCACACTACCCATCACACTAGAACCTGGACTGAGCTACAGGAACTGTGCAAAGAGTCGAGGATCAAGCCCGATGAGACCTTGGCTGTATGGTTAGGACATCTGGTCACGGAGTTTGGATCCGACCTGCTTGATCTGGAGGAGGCTAGTTTCTTCACTCGACAAGCCTCGTGGAGTGGAGGACACGCCACCGATATAGATTGGCTAACGTACAATACTCACTGGCCTGTTCCGCTCCCAGCACTCGTCGCAGGTCAAGTGGATCACAAGCCCCACGTCTGGCACGAGGGTCGTCCGGCGAGGATCAGCAGCGGAGACCATGGCCGCATCGCCACCTACGAAACCCTGGAACTGTTCCAGTGACTTTTGACAGCATAGAGGCTTGTGTTGAGGTGTATGGAGGGAGGAACGATGTGTGTTGGTCCACCGTCCTTTGAGCCCTCCTCAACCCGTTAGCCAGCCAACCGGCCTGCAGCCTTCTGCGACAGCTTCCGCGAATCCAAGTGCTCATGAAGTCAGACATAGGGACTTCGAATGACCCAGAGCGAGTGTGGCAACCGCCGCAGAGGACGACAGAGGAGAGGGTTATGTTTGGTTTCCTGTTGCACCGCTCCAGACTCACGAAGCGACAGCTGCGGATCCTGGGAGACGAGGGTCAATGGCAGTTGGCCCATGAGTTGGGTTTCCAGTGTCCGAAGGATCCAGACGGCAACTCCGGAGCGTCCTCATCGTGCTAGGACAGGACAACGCAGTGTCCGTGTGTGGATCGTCATTCGTGACGGTGCATCTGGGGGCGTGCAAGAGCCATCCGGAGCCGAGTCGAGTTCAAGCACCTGTGTCACATGCTTGAAGGAGAGTGGGGAACCAAGAGAAGAGATCTGATTACCTCTCCAAATGGATAGTGTTATATAAGTTGATTAACAGTGTCTAAGAATTCTTTTTTCTACAGGTTTACCCGAGGTTCGAGATACGTGTCAGAAGCGGATCCAGAGACAGAAAGAGAGACACAGAGGTCGTCTGACACATGACTCCGCCATGACACCTATTGAACTCCTCGTGATTGAACTTTTTGTGACCAATATATTGATGTGTGTGTGTATGTGTGTTGGTTACTATTTGGTTCGATCCATAGAGGACGAACTACTGTCGTTGTATACTTTTGTACATAGTCAGTTATCTTTAGAAAGGAGCAATAACTTGGATGGCATGCACGTGCTTCAAGTCCCAGCTGTGTCTTCAGCGAGGGGGCATGTCAGAGCTGATTTGGATTAGTGCCTCGACACAGTGGAACTTTCCAGCACAAGGTACGGTAAGGCAGGGGAAGTCTCGGCATGGTGAAGAGTTCCGGCATGGATAGAGTTCCTGCCAAGGAAATGCAGATTTGCATAACACGATTGGCTGATGTTAAATTATTCCCACGTGGTGGCTGGCAATTGGCTCGCTAGCCATATAAAAGGTTAGGGGCATTTCCACCCTAGTTGGAGAACTCCGCGATTCCCCCTGGAGTGGAACTCCGGCAGCTTGATCACCTGCCAACGACTCCCCGTCGAGGAAGCCTTGCGACGTATCCTCCGTGTTGCATGCCCGAGTTAGACCCGAGCTACCCAGTCTACAAGAGCTCCTCGATTAGTGACTAGAGATTAGAATTGTTGCAACTACGATTGCCTGCGCTGTATACGACTCTACAGTGTAAGTAAAGCCATCTCTGTTTTTCCAATTGATACGTGTCTCATCTGTGCCTAATTCCACTCCGGTGATAGAGAGTACCCATCTGCCCGTCACGGGATCGCAGCCGCAACCCCAGCTAGTGTTCCCAAGGGCTCCTGATCCTCGATTCCCCCTCGGCCCCCACAACTATATGGGTAGAATCTTAAAATGCATATTTAAACCCTAGAAGAGAATGTTAGAAAATTTTCAAAACAGGATAAATTTAACACCCAGGTTATTTAACTACTACTTTAATGAACCAGGAAAGCCCTAACTTAATTAAATTGGCTCTTCAATGGTAGCACTCTCTAAGTTCACCTGATAATTTATTTTGTTAATGGGAGTTGGAGACACTTTCCATCTTATAGAAAGAGCTCTGCAGCCTTCAGGGTTCAGGGTTCACACAGATTTTGCAAGGTCTAGCACAGATCCAGAGACATATAAGGGCAGATGAAATGGTTAACTTTAGGCACTTGAGCATAACTGTCATTAATTGTGTTGAAATAGGATACTTTCTTGAATTGGGACTGATAATAAATAGACCTTTATGCTTTCACCAAATGTGAGAAGGCTGGAGGTATTAAGCACTGAAGCATTTCAGGGACAGTCACATCAAACCAACCTATAATTCTCAGAATGTGTGTCTAAAATCATCAGCTAAAATGGTCTAAAATTGATTTTTCAAGTTTTTTAATTTAAGGAGTGTTTAAACTCAAGCTACAGATGATAAATACCAATTCTGGCATTCACTACAGTACTTAGCACCTATGGTTCAAATGTGAGACTTGAAAGTTGAATTCAAGCAAAAAAACACAGTTGGGCAGAGGGGTAGGGGGAAGGTTCCGTTTCATTATTCCTTTATTTATCAGTGGGGAAAAAAAAGCAATAGTTTTTGAAAGCTTGGTGTCTCATCATTTATTAACTTCCTTACCAAATAAAAGCATGTTTTTGTGCACTTTACTAATGGATTACTAACCTGTACATAATTTAGTATAACAGACTACTATTTCACTGCACTTTAAGTTAGGAGTGCACTGATTTTTTGGGCTGTGTAACAGGGGGCCTTCTCAGGGCTGATCTACCAATGCCCTGCCCTTCTGTTCTGGCCCAACAGCCCGCCTTCTCACCCACCATGCTTTGTTGTTATCTAATTAGGATGTTAATTAGGCAGGAGGCTGCCCATTTCTTGCCCCAATGCCAGGGGGCGCTATCTGCGGCTCTGTTCCTCCCCATACCGTAACCCAAGCCTTGCAGATGGCATCCACAGTTGTTCACATCACTGGCCCCACAACCCTCCAGTCCAGACCCCTGCAAGATCCCTCCACTCAGGCAGCCTACTCCACCTTCATTCAGGGCTGCCTAGCTCCCTGAACTGTTCCCCCTTACGAGTGTGGTCCCCCCGGGACCTTTGGATACATAGGCCAGTCAGAACCTCAGGCTCTCAGCTCTGGGAATCCCTTGTGGTGGGCCCCTGGCCGTTTGAGCCTTCCCATCCCTTGCAGTGCGCCCCAGCATTGACCACTCGAGGGATTTCAAGTCAGGCTTCTGAGTCTATAGCGCTCTCTCTTGGGTTTGCCTTCCTGACCCTTCTATGGGGTAACCCACCCGGTTGTTGGAGCTAGGGTTATTAAGGTGCCCCAGCCTACCTTTCACCAGGGTGGTAACTGGCCTGGCATTTTCTGGGGGCTCCCATGCCACTGAGAGCCCCACCAGGCCACCCACTCCCAGCAGGATGCAGTCTTAGGTCATGCCCAGAACCAGAAGCCTCCTAGCCATCCCCTACAGCACCTGCCTTTACCTCCAGGATGTTCCAAGCAGCCTTACAGCCAGCTGATGTTATTGCCTGGCCTGTCAGCAGCAAATTCTCTGTTTATATAGGCGACCAGAGATCTAAAATGGCTGCCGCAATCAAGTACCTGCTGGCTGCTTGGCTGAGTTCTTAAAGTGGCAGGTACCAACAGTGCCTTGCCACAGGCTGATACCAATGGCCAATTATTAATGAGCCATATTGGGTGATACAGATCCACTTGTTGATATGCAGCCCAGCAGCTAAGAGAAGAGCGCCTGGCTGGTAAGTCTTTGGGGGAAAAGGGGTGAGGAGAAGGAAAGGGTATGGGAGGGGGGAAGATCTAGGCCCCATGGTGAGGAAGAGAGTGGGGCTTGGGGCTGGGGCAGGGACAGGCTTTTCCCTGCCAGGGCAGGGCGGGAAATGGGAAAGAGCCATGAGCAGCTCATGCAGGGGTGTGGGGAGGGAGGGCTGGTTCCCACTGCTGCCACACCCCAGGGAAGGCATGGAGGGACACATGCCCCCCAGATCTGTGTGTGGGGCGAGGGTGGGCTGCCACTGGAGCTGGGAGCAGCACCAGGCTCTTCCTGGTTGGGGGGCTGTGCCAGGGGTGCGAGTGGGGCGGATGGCAGTGGAACTGGAAGGGGTTCTATGGGGTGGGCTGTGGGCACTGCAGATTCATGGTAGCCTTCCAGCCCCAAGCCCCTTTTCCCAGCACCACCACCACCTGTCCTGCATGCAGCCCCAGCCCAAACCCCGCACCTGGAAGAGCCCAGCACCAGTCCTGGCCTCAGCCTACAGCAGCCCACCCTCACCCCACACACAGATCTGGGGGGCACATGCCCCTCTGTGCCTCCCCTGGGGTGCGCCAGGAGCGGGAGACTCCCCCCACTCTCTGGGCCCCTGAACAAACCGCTCATGGCTCCTCCCCCCCCCCCCCGGCTGGGCAGCACTTGACCCAGCCTCAAGCCCCACTGCCTCCCTCACCATAGGGCCCTCAATCTGCCCCTCACTCTTCTTCCCTTCCCCAACAGACTTAACAGCTGGATACTGCTCTCCAAGGTCCCACATTGTGCACATACATGCAGCATTTATCAGGAACATTATTGGCCACATCAGTCAAAAAAAACAATTGCCAATAATGTCAATTTTGCTTTTATCGGTGCTGATGCAATATGAACTGATGTACCAGGACACCTCTACCTTAAGGTCATCATTTGCTTTTTAATAGCACTTCTGTCAACATTACCTCCATTTGTATGCACAAAAACTGTTTGCTTCATTATTTTTCTATTTCATTTGCACATATAACATGTAAGCTGTTAGCATTTATGCATGCAAAGAGGTTGTGTGCGTATGTAAGTTTCATCTCTTTGTACATAGGAAACAGTGTACAAAAAACTGCCTGTACAATTATATGAGCACAAAAATACTCAATGGAGCTACACTGAGAATATAGACAGACATAACGTAAAAAAGTAGTGAACTATACTTTTATAAGTTCTTCTGATATAACTGTTATATCTGTCTAATCCAGCATAAAGGATCTAAACTGCTATTTTTATTCAGGTTTAAAGTTATAGAAGTTTAGCTGCACATATATAAGCACAGGAGTGGACAGATGTAATAGTTAAATTGAACAGCTGATGCACACTTCCAAGCAGCAACTCCCTCCTTCCATCTTAAAATAGTTTAATGTTACATCTGTGCACAGCTTGATTTACCAGAGCTGAGAATCCAGGCTCATGTTTTTAAAACACAGCTTGTAATCATTCACTTGCATGCCACAGGCAAATGCGGATATGAAACAATGTTTCTTTATGACTAAAGCGTATTTGTCATTTAGCAACTAAAATATGGTAGATACTAGAGAAACATTCCTATTCCAAAGAAAACTTAAGAGGCAACTGTTTTCCATTAAAATGTGTTTTAATTTGTTTTCTTTTTCAATAGCCAATTGCTTTCCACATTTTGCACTGCCAAGCAGGCAACGAGCCAAGACCCTGAAGTCCAAGTGATGCTTTAGGCTTCTCAGAGTAGCATCTGGGTAAGAATTACTCCCAAGAAGCAAAAAATGCCACCTCTGTGAGAGCAGGCATCAGAACTAGTAGTGAATCCAAATATGCAAGTAATATACATAGAAAAGAAGGCACATAAATTAGTATTATGTGCAGATGATGATATACTATTTGTTACAAAACCAAGTAACACGCTGTCTGAACTATAAAAGGAAATAATAAAACATAGCAAAATTTAAGGATTTAAAATTGACTATGAAAAATCAGAACTCTTAGGTATTGGTGTAGGACCAAATACACAAAAAAAGATAAAACACAGCTACAAATATAAATAGGTAACTACTTCTTTAAAACACTTAGAGGAAAATATTACTAGAGCATGACAGCACTCGTACAGTTTTAATTATATTCCTTTCATCAAAAGAATCAAAATAGAGAACTGGTCTAAATATGAATTTTTTTGGTTAGGTAAAATAGCAGCAGTTAAAATTAATATTTTAACATGAATTTATTTTCTGTTTCAAACTCTACCTATTATAGCACCAACAAACCTCTTAGACAAATGGCAGACTATGATAAATTTCATTTGCAGAAATAAGAAACGTACATTCACAAATGCCATCCTACAAAGAACTCAGCAAAAGGAGAACTGATACTTCCAAACATTAAATATTCCTATGAAGCCAGCCAACTTAGAAATTTATGGATTGGGTAACACCAATTCACAGTAAGTATTGCAAAGAGAGCAAACATAACACAATAGTTAAACTTACTATATGTATTATCATGGCTACAGAAATCTTTCAGACCAAGTTTAAGTCACCCCTTTATGAAAAGCTGCAATAATATAGATAAGGAATTGAGCTCATACCCATCACCTTTTATCTACACATAATAATAATAATAATGAATTTAATCCTAATCATTTATTATGAAGCTTCAACATCAGGAAACACATTGGTATTCTGGACAATTATTCAAAGAAAATATATTTAAATCTTCTGAAAAAATATGTGATACTGCAGGAGACATAAAAATGCCAGTTTCCCAATACCTGTAATTGAGACACTTTTCAACGCATTCCCCCAAAAAAGGAATTTCTCAGTTGAAATGTGACAGAATTGGAGAAAATATTGGTCATGCTTATGAAACACACAGACCTGCATTATATGAAGTAACTTTAAATAGCCATATAGAAGAGAAAACACTGTTTATAAAGAAGTGGGCTAATGATGTTGGATCATAAATTAGTGCTAAAGGATCAGAGACCATCTGGAACAAAAGTCCTCACACAATAATAAAAGAAAATGAATTTAAAATCTTGTATCAGTGATATGTCACCCCACTTAAAATTAAACATATTTATAGTACAGGAGCAATCAAATGTTGGAGGGGGTGCAACTGGTTGGAAGGATTTCACTATATATAGTAGATATTAGGGCTGTGTGAAGCTTTGGGTGCTGATTCAATTCAGAGGAGATTCGGCTCGATTTGGCAGTCAAATCTCCGAATCCAAATCGAATCGGGAGACCAATAACAAGGTCCAAATCAATTCGAAGCCTCCAAATTGATTTGGAAAAGATTCAGAGAAATATTCTGTGATTCAGGCAGCCCCGCTCACTGCTGCAGGGCGCTGGACCTGGGCTCCATGCTGGTAAGTAGGGGGCAGGGGGGGAGCTGGAGGAGGGGGGCAGGGATCAAGAGGGGACCCCTGCCAGGCCTTATCCCCTGCCTACTCCCCAGCCCACTTGAGTGCCCCCCGACCCCAGCCCACTCAGTGGTTGCCCCACCCAGCCCCAGCATACCGGCTCTTTAAAAAAAACAACAACAAAAAAAGCCCCACACTCACCAGTGTCTGCCAGGCAAGGGGGCAATCCCTGCTGCCCCCCACTGCCCTGCACTGTGTGGGAGGCTCTGCCATAAACTCCCATCCCGTCTGCTCTCCCAGCCCCATCAATGGCTGCCCTGCCCAGCCCCAGCAACCCGGTGCTTGAAAAAAAAAGAAGCCCCTCACTCACTGGCTGCTGCAGCAGCCATTGGGGCTTCTGGGGGCTTATGGCAGAGCTTCCCCCACAGCGCAGGGCAGTGGGGGCAGCGGGGATTGCCCCCCCCGCCTGTCAGGTGAGTGAGGGTTTGTTTTTTTTTTCTTTTTAAAAGAGTCAGGACGCTGGGCCCAGGTGGGGCAGCTGTTGATGGGACTAGGAGAGTGGGTGGGAGATGGGGGCTCATGGCAGAGCCCCCCCATGCAGCATGGGGCAGTGAGGGACAGCGAGGATCCCCCCTTCCCCCCCCGGCAGGAGTTGGTGAGCGCAGGTCTTTTTTTTTCCTAAAGTGTTGGGATACTGGGGCCAGACGGGGCAGCGATTGACAGGGCTGGGAATGGGTCCTGTTTGATTTGAAGATTCAGCCACTTCAGCGGTGGCCAAATTTCCAAATCAGATTTGGTTGAATCAATTCAGGACAGTGATTCAAATCACCAAATTGAATCACTGTCTCCCAAATTGGACAAATCTGAATCCGAAGTGAATACTAGCCACTTCACAGAGGCCTAGTGGATATACCCAAAAATTTAACTGTTCTAGAAGAAGGTTGGAGACCTGGTAAGAAAAATAACTATCAGATAATCCCCTTAGTGCTCTTGAACCTTCCTGAGAGCTTTGCAACACAAGAGTCATAAGAAATTGATCACTCATTGTGGCGGCAAAGTGCCCCACAGGCTAGTGAGGGAGAGAAAGGGGGACCCACAGACCCCAGACCCCGAGAGCAAGCCCCCAGAGGGGCATACGTACCAGCTGAGGAGCAGCGGGAGGAAGAGCCGCATCCGCGGCTGCAGCCGCGCAAGCCGCCATTATGCCGGCTCTGGCAACAGCTGTTCCCGGTGCAGCGAACAGCTGAGCCAATCCCAGCGGCCGTAGCGGCCGCTGAGGGAAGGTTTAAAAACGCTGGCAGGACAGGGAGAGAAGGGGAGCCAGGGAGAGAGAGTACGGGTGTGCTGCCCGTGCTGCGGGCTCACGCACGGAGCGGAGAGGACCCAGCCTGCGGGTCTCAAGCAGGCAGCTTAGACAAGAGCTGGAAGCCTTTCGCAAACAGCAGAGCGAAAGGCAGTCAGAGAGTGCAAGCCGAGGCACTCTCTCTGCATCCTGAAGCGGCTGACGCTCAGGAGGCAGGGGAGCGCTCTGCTGACGGTAGGAGAGGGGAGACAGCAGAGGCTCCAGGAGGGGGCTGGAACCAGGTGGAGCACCCACCAGCTCCCCCGGATTCGGAGGAGTATTTTCTGTATAAGAGGAGAAAGGAGGAATCCCTCCCAGCAGGAGGAAGGACAACCGGGAACCGGGGAACCGGTCTGAGGCCATCATACTGGGCCTGGAAACATCTGGAACGCATCGCCCAGCGGTTGGTGTGTGGACGGGGTGTAGGGGAGGCGGAGCCCCGTGGACCACCGCGTCAGACAACCGTGAGTAACACCGTCTATCGGGAGGCCCCACCCAGGATAAAGATCTCCACTGTAGACCCCTCTGAAGGTAATTGATTACATCCAAGTCGTGGCAGGCGAGTTGAGGGGAGGGGCAACACCCCGATAGGCCAGGCGGAGCGAGGCGCAGGCTCCACACTCATCTTCTAGTGTCCACAAGAATTACAACTGCAAATGCCTGGAATAGAAGTGACACCTCTAAAATGACTGACTGGTTTCAAAAACTTTGTGAAATTTTAGTAATGAAAAAATTGTCCTATCAGGTCAGTGCCTACAATGGAGAAGGAAAAAAATGCCTATGTGGAATTTGATGGAAATTTTTGGAATTTACTATAAATAAATAAATAAATAAATAAATAAAAATAGTCTCCTGCCTCCAAATCATAAAACTTGAGAAACTTTTCTGAATATTGAAGGAAAGTGCAAGTTCTATGACCTAACACTTGAGAACAAATTTGGAATAAATTAATACTCACAAGCAGAAATGAGTAGAAGATAGAGAAATTTGTATTAGGCAGAGTTCTAAGGAAAAAGGTGGGGAGTGAATTATTATAGAGGCAAAGAAACACAAACACTTAGCATTGTCAGAGACCAAAAGAAAGAGAGTAAAAGAATACAAGAGTCTTTGGATGTCAGCTTGGATAAAGTTAGTACTGTCTTTAGTATATTTTAGGGGATGGGATGCATCTTCAAATGTAAAATCTGTTATTTGATAAGTTGGCCACATTAAGAAATAATATTTTTATAGGTAGTATGTTAAGCTATTCATCTAGCAGTCCTGATGTCAGCTGAGCCCTTAAAAGCAAGAAATAACGGGTGCATTTACATATAAAATCAATGCGACAAAATAAACTCTGGCACATATCATGCCAGAGTTTATTGCTCCCAGGAGTTACATTTACACATGCATCTGAGACCATAGCATGTTGAGCCAGGTTGGAGCAGCCCTGGCTAGCAGGGAGCTGGGGGGGTCAGCCTGCCAACCTGGGGCTGCTCCAACCCGGCTCCATGTGTTGCAGAGGTGATGGCTGGGGCACAAAGGTGCTCCTGTGGGGGGCTAGCCAGCTACCCATCATTCATGTGCCAACCAGCCCGTTCAGCATCTACATATGCATTGCTGTGCACTAAAGAACACTGCCAAAGAATAGCAATTATATTTACAAGTACTAACCCATGGCGGGGTTAATTAGTTTACTGTGGGCTAGTAGGGCCATATGCATTAGCGACATGTAAGGGGTGCACACGGGTGCACATGCACCTCCTGAGATTGACTACTGCCAATGCTGCCAGAAGTGTCTGTGGGCAGTTGCCGCTCACCACACCCCACACACCCCCCCCTGATGCTGCTGGTGCGCTGTTCAGTGCTCACCACCCCCACCCCACCCCCCACCACCAACACCGCCACAGCCGCCTGTGGGCGGTCCCCACTCAGCCCACCCTCGCCGCCAATGTCACCGTGGCCACCTGCAGGCAGTCCCAGCTCACAGCCTCCATGACCCCGCTGCTGCCAACGGGCAGTCACTGTGCCTCCCCAGCCTCAGGAGGCATGAGGCGTTCATGGCTGTACATGTAGACACTGTGACTTTACTGCAGATCTAATTAGGCAACTCCACAGTAAACACCTCATGTAGATGCACCCAATATCAAGCATTAACTAATATTTCCTACCTTTTCCTTTATGCTGTTGGCTATATAGCTTTCCTAGTCAGTTCTATTTTTCATCTGAAGCAAAATTTAGAAATAGTAATAAAATGGATAGGTAGATATCTCTCTTTCCTGTTTCTGAAATTGTAAATATAATGCAGGTATATGCAATCTGCAGGTTTATTTCTTGCTTTCCCTACAGTCTTCCTTGTATGTAGTATCCTGGGTGCTCTGATTTTTTAACTTCTATTTCATTTCCCTTTTGAAGCATGGTTGGGAAATGTTACTTAATATCTTTCCTCAATTTTTCACAGGGTCACTACTTTTAAACCTCTTGCTTCTTTAAGTTTGGTGAATAGAGAAGGAATTCAGCTCCCTGCTGCAGTGGAAGTATAGTTAAAGCACTAAAACAAAAAATTGAGAAACCTTTCAATTCCACCTATTCAGGGCATATCTTCCATTCATTCTCATGCAAGTATTCTGAGAGAATTCAGTGAGCCCCTTCTGTAAGTGAAGGCTGTAAAGTTCCACCCTTTCTTTCTAGTGGGGAAAGATGATGAATGTTTCAATGGAGTGCACTTCTTAAGCATTTTAGCTAATTTTTAGTAAATTACCCACTCATCTTCACTAGAAAAAACAGTCTTTTTGTATGTCTTCGTAGGACTAAAACCCACTGACAATCCTGGATTGCAACCTATGCTACAAGCAAGACAATTTTCCAGGGATCAGTCAGAAACACCTACTAAACTGTACACACACACTGTAACAGGGCCCTGCCCTGCTACTAGGGGCTTGGGGGAGTATGAACAGCCCCACACCCGAGAAGCACCTCTGCACACCCACCCCAAACCTGGGAGAACTTGCTGGAGGCTGGGGAACCAGGTCCTGGAAGGTAGTGAATCCAGCAGCAAGGGAGCTGACACAGGTGTGGGGAGTGAGAGAGGATTAACCAGGAGAGCCCAGAGTGGGAAGGATAAAAGACACTGAAAGCAACCTCAAGGGGCTGCACCTAGCAAGGGAGTGGGCTGTCTAGAATTGCCAGGGGTTAAGCAGCCATCAGGAGAGCCTGGAGCACGGCTCTTCTCTGTTTGTTTTCTTGCTTGATCATTTGCTTTGTTGCATGAGCCTGCAGGCTCTGCAAAACCTCTGAAAGATAAGACGCAGCCAGGGGGTCAAGCCTGGAAGAAACACTGGAAGACTGGTAAGTGCTAACTATATGTTTAACTTCCTTTGTTTTGCATCGTTAACAAGCCTGGGGTGGCTTCCCTGGGTCCTTGGCCAAAGCCAGCAGCAAAGGTAAAACTGGTCAAGTCAACTAGCTTGACCAAACATACCCTGCTGTGATCTGCCCAGACTCTGCCCATAGCAGCCTACAACACCAATTAAAATTAATACCAATTCTCAAACACCAAATAAGCTTAAGATCTATCTGTTTTTTCGCAGTATAAATACAGATTTATATGGATAGTAGTTAGAAGTCCATTAGTTCAAACTGCCACCATTTCTACAGATGTTGCCATAATAAGGAGAAGTAAATGTGCCATTCTATTTTTTTAGTAGAGATAAAGGATGGTCAGATTGATCATGAACTGCAATTACTAAAACACAATTTGAAGTGAGAGCCACTAGCAGGCCTAAAATATTGGGATCTGATGACATCACTGTCCTTGAATAATGGTATCCTGTTTCTCTACAAGCTGCCCTGCCACATAATTTTATTTCCATAGAGATGTGCAGGGTGAACTCTGACCAGGCTTGACAAAAGTGCTGACCTAGAAACCCCACTCTCAGCTAAGTCAGCAAAAAGCATATGAAAGGGGGAAAAAAATTAAAGGACAAACCTGGTACAGTATCTACTGTCACTTAAGGTATGCAGAAACCTCCAAACATTTTTCCAAAGAGTCCTGATTTGATATGAGACATCAGTAGGGTTTTCTGTTTCCTGTGGAAAACTGTGGGTCCCCCCTTTTGCAAACAGCTCTCTGTAGGCTGGCAGAGTTCTAGCCTGCAGTGAGCTGTTTGCAAAAAGGGGCGCACAACCCTAAACCCTGTCCAAAGAGGAAGTGGGCAGAGGTAGGGCCTGAGAACCTGAAACGAGCCACGGTTGGCTCAGTTTCACTTTGCCTCCTGCAGCCTTTGGGGTAAGTAGGGGCTGGGGGCTTAGACTGGGGGCAGGGGACAGCTGGAGAGCTACTCAAGTAAGGCTGGCTGGGGCACGGGGCTGCAAGTTAAGAATGAAGAGCACCAGCACTGGCAGTACTGGGGGGGGGGCCCCCGTGGGTCAGGTGTGGGTTGCACTGCCAGGATTTGGGGGGGGGGAGGGGCCTGCAGGGAAAGCCGGCAGGATGGGTATGGGTGGGCAGTTTGGGCTATGTGGGGTGGAGGGGAAACATATGGCAGTCCTCCAAGACCTGACTTCCTGGCTCAGGGCTCCTGAGCTGGGTGACTGGTAGCAACAGGTTTAATTTGCAGAGCTTGGGGCTTAAATTTCATGGGCTCATCACAGCCCCAGGCTCCATTCTGCTCTTGCTACACCCAGCTGCCTCAGCCCAGCTGGGCCAGTGGGGATGGGGTGGATCAGGGTTGGGAGGATGCTGTTTTTTCATTTTTGTGTAGCAGGCTCCCCTTTCAGAGCTTGGGTTGAGTCCCAGGCTTGAGATCCTGCTGTTTTGATTGGTGGAGCCCATCTGCCAGTCAGGAGGCAGCAAGAGAAATCAAGTCACGCCCCTTTCCTGAGAGGAGGGAGAGAAGAGCTCCCCTGGACTTGATTGAAGACTGTAAACTGTCAGGTCTGGAAGACTTCAGGGGCGGAGCCCTCAAGCATATAAAAGGAGCTGTGTGCCCAGCACAAGGGGCAGATGCAGCAAGGGACTCAAGAAGAGTGGAGGCAAGAAAAGCTGGAGAGCTCTCCCCAGCAGACAGTAGGCCCAAGGATCCTGAAGCTGCCACTGGAGGAGCAGCCTTGGGAGTGGTGCGAGACTGCTCGGGCTGTTGACAGCGCACAGGGATGGTTCACAAAGACCCAGCCCTGGGAGCAGTGTGAGACCACTCAGGCCCATCACGGTGCACGGTTTGGTGCATGGAGCCGAGGCTTTGGGAGCTGCAAGCAGCAACTTGAGCCCGCAACCTCCAAGGGCCAGCAGGCCATACAGTGCACAGAGCAGCGCATGCCTTGGAAGCTGTGGCAGGGCAGCTCTGGCATCATTTGGAGTAACCCTGGCAGGCGGCCAGGCAGGGAGGTGCGCAAGCGACGCATAAGGGAGCAGAGCCAGGGAGGCTGTTTGGGTTAGCCACCCAGCATAAGAACAGATGGCCAGAGCCTGAAGGGCCCAGCGTGTGCTAAAAGAGCCCTCGGTGCTGAGCCAGGGCACAGGGAAATAGTAGTGCTGCAGCATGAGGCCCAGCACCCAGGAGCCAGCAGCAGTGGTGCAGCAGCTGAGAGGAGCTGAGCCCTCAGTGCCCAGAGTGGGGTGCAGGGTGGGGAGGAGCCCAGCAGCACAGGAGAGGCCTGGAGAGGGTTTCCAGCAGAGGAGATCCCATCGAGCTGTGCCCTGACTACAGCCACCTGAGGAAGTGAGTCATTGGGTCCTTGGGTCCCACAGGAGAGACTTCTGGAGCAGGCAAACCCAGAGAAGGGGCTGGGTGAGCAGCCCCTGCCTAGTCAAGGCCCTTAAGGGAGGGGCCCTTGGTGCTTCCTAGACACCCCCCAAGGGACCCCATTGGAAGAAGGACTATCTCTTGCCATGGGTCAGGAACTATATTAAGGAATAGGTGTTATTAAGATTGTTCCTGTTTGCGCCTTATATTCTGTAATTGAAATGTTGTATTGTGATGTTGTTTTGTGTTGATGCTGCTGAAATTGTTTTATTGTGATGGGTAAATAGTGTTATTTAGGGCTTGACCTTGGTTATTGGTTAATGTTCACTGTGTAAATATATGTATATATCTAGTTTTGTTTATGCATATTATAACTCAATAAATTGTATATAGTTAAGAACTTTGGGCTTGGGTTAACTCTATAGAGAAAAGAGAGATCTGCTTGAAATTCTGGCATCCCTCGCACAGCACCCCCTCCTGCCTACCCATCCCATCCAATTGAGAACAGGGCACACCCTTGGGTGTATCCAGGTTACACTTGCTCCCCCTAGGGCCAGGAGAGATGCATATGGTGGGTTGTTATTTATTTATTTATTTATTTATTTATTTTTCTTTCTTTCTTTTTCTTTTCTTTCTTTCGGCCTGGCGGGCGGCCTTCCATCTCTGTCCCCAGGCCAGGCACCTGCGGTTCCCGCGGCTCCTTCGAGAGCCCTTGGTCCACAACCCGGCCCTGCACCGTGTCGTGCCGAGCCTGGCCTCCGCCAGCCTCACGGCAGCTCTCGTCGAGGCGCGCTCCACCCGCCTGGAGCACCTCCTGGACCCCGCTCGGTCGGACTGGCTGTCACCCGAGGCCCTGGCTGCCCGGCCGGCGATGCGCTCCGTCCACACCGCGGGGCGGCTTCTGCGGGCCATTAGGGCCGCCCTCCCGACGGAGGCAGAGACCGCCCTGGAAGCCCATCTCCAGACTCACCGGCCCCTCCCCACCGCAGACGCCGCAGAAGACGCCTTCACACCACTACCCGTCATCCCAGCGGTACCCGGCGAGCTGGCCGAGCGGCCCAACACGCTGCTCAGGCTCCCGGTGCCCCCCAGCAGCAATACGGGCTGCCCTTTTGGCACCCTGCCCCGCAAGGGCCTCTACATGTGGGTGGCGCACCCGGCACGCCCAGGTGCTCGCCGGCCGCCCTGACACCGCGTGGCGGCGGCGCCTGGCGCGGCCCGGGACCCCGGCGTGGCGCACGCTGTATAAGGCGCCCATCGCCAAGAAGACCGGCGACCTGCAGTGGCGGCTCGTGCACGGCATCCTAGCCACCGGCACCTTTGTGCGTCACTTGGACCCAGCGGCCTCAGCGGCCTGCCCCTTCTGCCCGGGGGTGCTGGACGAGGACATTTTCCACGCCTTCCTCGACTGCCCCCGGCTGCAGCCTCTCTTTGCCGCCCTAGGCGCACTGCTTCGGGTACTGGGCCGAGACCTCTCCGAAGATGCTTACGTCCACTCCTTTCCATACCGGGCGGCCGAGCGGGCCACGGTCAGCCTGGCCAACTTCCTGCTGGGCCAGGCCAAGATGGCCACCCTGAAGAGCCAGCGAAACCAGCTCAGCAGCACCGGGATGGTCGACGCCCTGCAGCTCTTCCGCCTGCTGGTGCGGGCCCACCTCTCGCTCGAGTTTGAGCACGCTGTCCTCCGGCGGACGGTGCCCGCCTTTGAGGAGCGCTGGGCCCTCGAGGGGGTGCTGTGCCGGGTCGAGGCGGGACGCCTGATCCTCGTTCTGTGATGCCACCGGCTGCTCAAGCCGCAGAGACGCGTCAAGCGGGCCGAGGCCCTGGACTTTTGCTCGTGCGGGTCGACCCCGGAGGCCTCCATGGGTGTCCCTGCTGGCAGAACTGTAAATACTGTAAATAGTCCTGATGTTCGTTGTGTTGGTTGTTTTTTTTTGTCTAGAGTGTACGGGCAGGCCTTGCAGGCCATGAGCCCAGGCCTTGTCCATGAGGCCCAGAGCTTCGGGCATCCTTGTACATGCTTTTTACTGGCTCCGAGTCATCACCCTCCGGGGAATAAAGGTCTCTTAAAAGTCAAAGTCTTTCTTTCTTTCTTTCTTTCTTTCTTTCTTTCAAGATGGCCGCCGACAGCTGAAGCCCTTCTAAGCTCCTCCAGCTCAGGTGCTTTCAGCTCGTTGCCTCGCACTCCCTGCCCCCCTTTTCCTGCCCCCCCCCAAAACAACCCTTGCCTCTCCCCACCCTGTCCCTGGGGACCCCCTCCCTGCCCCTTCCCCCCACTTTCTGAGCCTTTTTCCCCTGGGCTCTGGCAGCCTCGTTTGCCTCTGCCCCTCCCCCACCCCCGCCTCAGTTGTCCCTTTGATTTCTGCTGCCTCCCTCCCCCAGGGCCCCTTCCCTTGGTCCCTGCCATCTGCCCCTGCCTTGGGGCTTGCCCTGAGCCCCTGCGGGGTTGCTCTGCCCCCCCTCAGGCCGATTTTGGGGCGTTTCCAGCCCCGTCCCAGTCCCAGTCCCCTGTGTCAGCCTGAGGCTTTTTTTTTTTTTTCTGCGCTTCGCAGTTTAACCCTGTCCTGGCGAGGAACGGCGGCTCCTACGCCTGGCAGCTGGCATGAGGATGTCTCTCGGGACCTCCCACTGTCTCATGGCCTGAGGGTTCATGCCCCTCTCCATGTGGGGCTCGAGGCTTGCGTGGAGGCTCTGGCCGCCCTCCTGGGATGGCGTACCATCCGCTACGCGGGGCGCGTGAACACGGTCCCGATGATCTATTTGAGCAAGCCCGCCTTGGTTGACAGGGTGTGTGCGGAGGGCCTGGACATTGCGGGCATCTACTACCCTGTCACGCCCCTAGAGACTCAGGCAGTGAGGGTGGTGATTTCCAACGTCCCACCGCACGTTTCCGATCGGGAGCTGGCCAGGGGACTCCAGGCCTATGGGGTTCCTGCGAGTCCTTTTCGCCGCCTGCCGATGGGAAACAAGAACCCTCAGGGCAAGCACGTCCTGTCCTTTCGGAGGCAGGTCTTCATGCTCCTCAAGGAGGGCCCCCAGTCGCTGCCTCGCTCCCTGAGCCTCACGCTCGAGGGGCGGCGGTTTATTATCTATCTGTCTGTGGGAGAGACCACGTGCTTCAAGTGCGGGGGCTCCTCCCACCTGGCCGCGCAGTGCCCTCGGAGCAAGGCGGCCGGACCATCGCCGCCTGCGGCAGCGCCGAGAGACGGCGCGTCGACCTCTGGGGCACGCGGCAGGCCCAGGGAGGCTGGGAGCTCTTCCTCCCGACCTCCTTCCCCCCCCATTCCATCTCAGGGGACCGGGGTCTCCAGCGGGAAGCCATCATCCAGCCGAGGGGCTGGTGCTACTACCGTGGCCCCACCGCCCCCTCCCCCGTCTGTGGCGCCCCCTGCCCTCGGTGCGGCAGCCCCACCAGGTGGAGAGGCGGACGCCTCCCCTTGCCCCCTGCTTGCCCCGGCCGAAGTGGCTGGGGTGGCCGGGGACTGCGGTGCTGGAGCCTCATCGCATGATGGGGCTCGGGCATCCTCCCTACCACCCGAAAAAGAGAGGGAGATGAGGGGGGCCTCTCAGGACACCCCATCCCTGACAGACCCACTCTGACAGGTTCAACCAGGCGGCCTGGCGGGCTGCCTGGCGAGGACAGGTGTTCCTGAGCCACGGCACCAACCTCCGCGCGGGGGTCGCGACACTCTTATCGCCGCAGCTGCAGCTTGACGCGGCGGTGCCACGGGAGGTCGTCCCCGGCCGCCTGCTGACCGTCCGCGTCACCCTCGCGCAACACCGTCTGCTGCTCGTCAACATCTACGGGCCCTCCGATGGCCAGGAGAGGGTCGCTTTCTTTGAGAGCTTGGCTGCCCTCCTGTGCGACGCTAGCGAGGATGATGACCTGCTCCTCCTCGGGGGCGATTTCAATTGCACCACTGCCCCGCGCCTCGACCGCACAGGGCCTGAGCCCCACCTGCCCTCCGCTCGCAAGCTGCAAGCTGCCCTGGAGGGGGCAGACTTCATGGATGTCTGGCGAGCCCTGCATCCCGATGCGCGCCAGTACACCTGGGCCAAGATGAGTGCCGGCGGTCTCACCATGGCTCGCCTCGACCGCCTTTATATCACCAGACACCACCTGCCACTCCTGCGCAGCAGCCGCATCGCTCCCTCGGGTCTATCAGATCATGGCCTGGCCTTCAGCGAACTGAGCCTGCCGGGGAGAGCCTGTGCACGGGCACCGTATTGGTGTTTGAACATTAGTCTGCTCCAGGACTCTTATTTCCGGGACTGCTTTGCCCACTTTTGGCGGAGGTGGGAGGCTGCGAGACCGAGCCACTCCTCCTGGAAGCTGTGGTGGGACGTGGGCAAGGTCCAGACCCGAGCCTTCTGCCAGCAGTACACCCAGCTGGCCGCAAGCGAGACGCGCCGCCGTATCCGGGAGTTGGAGGAGGACGTGGTGGAGCTCGCGGCTGCTCTGCTGGCCGCTGGCAGCGACGCGGCACTGAGCGAGAGCCTCCGGCTCCGCAGGAAATGCCTGCGCGACTTGGCGGAGAGCGCGGCCCGCGGCGCGAGGATCCGCGCCCGCTGCCAGGAGCTGGTGGAAACCGACGCCCCGACCCGCTTCTTTTTCGACCTGGAGCGGCGGCGGGCAGCGAGCAAAGTCTTGGACCATCTCAAGACTCCTGAGGGCCGGGTCATTACAGAGCCGGGCGAAGTCCGCGAACGTGCCGTCGCCTTCTATCGCGACCTGTTCGCGGCCGAGCCGTCGTGCCCCGAGGCCACGCGGGAACTCCACGAGGGCCTACTGCGTCTCGATGCCCTGGAGGCCGGCGAGCTGGAGCGGGACTTGTCCCTGGAAGAGCTGGCGGCCGCCACGGCCGGCCTCGCCTCCGGCAAAGCCCCGGGCCTCAACGGGCTGCCTGCCAAGTTCTACAAGACCTTCTGGCCTCTCCTCGGCCCCAGCCTCCTGCGCGTCTTCCAGAAGAGTCTCGCCGACAAGGTCTTGCCGATCAGTTGCCGCCGAGCGGTGCTGACCCTGCTGCCCAAGAAGGGAGACCTGGGCTACATGAAGAACTGGCGGCCGGTCTCCCTGCTGTGCGTGGACTACAAGATTCTGGCCAAAGCGCTGGCCACCCGCCTCCGCGCGGTCATGGCCTCTCTCACCGGGCCCGAGCAGAGCTACTGCGTGCCGGGCAGGACCATACAAGACAACCTGTTCCTGCTGCGGGACCTGCTCACGGCTAGCGAGCTCTTCGGCCTCGACATCGGCCTCCTCTCTCTCGACCAGGAGAAGGCCTTTGACCGCGTGGGCCATGCCTACCTCTTCTGCACGCTGGAGGCCTTTGGCTTTGGGCCCCTCTTCACCGGGGCCCTCCGGGTCTTGTACCGGGACATTTCCAGCCTGCTCAAGGTGAACGGGGTGCTTTGCGCTCCGTTTCCCGCGCGCAGGGGCATTCACCAGGGCTGTCCGCTGTCGGGCATGCTCTACGCCCTGGCCATCGAGCCGCTGTTACACGCGCTGCGCTGCCGCCTGAGTGGGGTGGCCCTGCCATCGGCCACGGGCCCGTCCGCCGGCCCTCGTCTCCGGCTGTCGGCCTATGCGGACGACGTCACCGTCTTCCTCACCACCCAGGAAGACGTGTGGGCTCTGGCAGATTGCCAGCGGGCCTACGAGCGCGCCTCCTCCGCCCGCATCAACTGGGGCAAGAGTGACACTCTGCTGCTTGGCGCATGGACTGGCAGGCCTCCGCCGGACTTGCCGGGGGGCCTCGCCTGGCGCCGCGAGGGCCTCAAGGTCTTGGGCGTGTTCCTGGGGCCGACGACCTTCATGGCGCTCAACTGGGACGGCCTCGAGGAGGGAGTGGAGGCCCGCCTGCAGCGGTGGCGCTGGCGCCTGCCCAGCCTTTCCTACCGGGGGCGCGTCCTAGTCATCAATAACCTGGCGGCGGCGACCCTGTGGCACCGCTGCGCGGTGCTGGACCCTCTGCCGGAGCTACTGGAGAGAATGCAGCGGCTCCTGGTCGATTTCCTGTGGGACGGACGCCACTGGCTGCCACGAGCTGCCCTTTACCTGCCCACCGGCGAGGGGGGCCAGGGCCTGATCGATCTGGCCAGCAGGGTGGCCGCCTATCGGCTGCAGGCCCTCCAGCGGCTCCTGTACACCGAAGGCCACCTCCCGTGGCGACAGCTGGCGTGCCGATTCCTGCGGCAAGTGGGGGGCCTCGGCTTTGACCGGGAGCTGTTTCAACTGGACCTCACCTTCCTGAACGGGGCGGTCCTTCCCCCGTTCTACCGCAGCATGGTGCGGGCCTGGCGGGCGGCCTTCCATCTCTGTCCCCAGGCCAGGCACCTGCGGTTCCCGCAGCTCCTTCGAGAGCCCTTGGTCCACAACCCGGCCCTGCACCGGGTCGTGCCGAGCCTGGCCTCCGCCAGCCTCACGGCAGCTCTCGTCGAGGCGCGCTCCACCCGCCTGGAGCACCTCCTGGACCCCGCTCGGTTGGACTGGCTGTCACCCGAGGCCCTGGCTGCCCGGCTGGTGATGCGCTCCGTCCGCACCGCGGGGCGGCTTCTGCGGGCCGTTAGGGCCGCCCTCCCGACGGAGGCAGTGACCGCCCTGGAAGCCCATCTCCAGACTCGCCGGCCCCTCCCCGCCGCGGACGCCGCAGAAGACGCCTTCCCACCGCTACCCGTCATCCCAGCGGTACCCGGCGAGCTGGCCGAGCGGCCCAACACGCTGCTCAGGCTCCCGGTGCCCCCCAGCAGCAATACGGGCTGCCCTTTCGGCACCCTGCCCCGCAAGGGCCTCTACATGTGGGTGGTGCGCACCCGACACGCCCCGGTGCTGGCCGGCCGCCCTGACACCGTGTGGCGGCGGCGCCTGGCGCGGCCCGGGACCCCGGCGTGGCGCACGCTGTATAAGGCGCCCATCGCCAAGAAGATTGGCGACCTGCAGTGGCGGCTCGTGCACGGCATCCTGGCCACCGGCAGCTTTGTGCATCACCTGGACCCAGCGGCCTCGGCGGCCTGCCCCTTCTGCCCAGGGGTGCTGGACGAGGACATTTTCCACGTGTTCCTCGACTGCCCCCGGCTGCAGCCTCTCTTTGCCGCCCTGGGCGCACTGCTTCGGGTACTGGGCCGAGACTTCTCCGAAGACGCCTACGTCCGCTCCTTTCCATACCGGGCGGCCGAGCGGGCCACGGTCAGCCTGGCCAACTTCCTGCTGGGCCAGGCCAAGATGGCCACCCTGAAGAGCCGGCGAAACCAGCTCACCGGCACCGGGATGGTCAACGCCCTGCAGCTCTTCCGCCTGCTGGTGCGGGCCCGCCTCTCGCTCGAGTTTGAGCACGCTGTCCTCCGGCGGACGGTGCCCGCCTTTGAGGAGCGCTGGGCCCTCGAGGGGGTGCTGTGCCGAGTCGAGGCGGGACGCCTGATCCTCGTACTGTGATGCCACCGACTGCTCAAGCCACAGAGACGCGTCAAGCGGGCCGAGGCCCTGGACTTTTGCTCATGCGGGTCGACCCCGGAGGCCTCCATGGGTGTCCCTGCTGGCAGAACTGTAAATACTGTAAATAGTCCTGATGTTCGTTGTGTTGGTTGTTTTTTTTTTGTCTAGAGTGTACGGGCAGGCCTTGCAGGCCATGAGCCCAGGCCTTGTCCATGAGGCCCAGAGCTTCGGGCATCCTTGTACATGCTCTTTGCTGGCTCCGAGTTATCACCCTCCCGGGAATAAAGGTCTCTTAAAAGTCAAAAGTCTGTCTTTCTGTCTTTCTGTCTTTTCTTCCCCAAGAGCGGGGGGGGGGGGGGCAAGAAACAGCCAGGAGGCTGCTATTACTGCTTCTTCCCCCGAGACAAGCAGAAGTTGGTGAGCTACCCATTGGGGTTGTGCCAATGCTCCTGCTGAGACTTGGCCCAGGAGGGTCCTGACTACAGGGTTTTGCCCTTCTGATTCAGGGTCACCCGGCACTGCACTGGGGTCAGGAATGAATTCTCCCCTAGTCATATTGGTATAGACTGGCGGGGGGGAGAGGTTGCCTCCCTCTGCAGAGGGGGCATGGTCTCTGTCTGGGATCTTGCAGCAACTGCTGAGAGGCTGCACCAAGGTGAGCCATGCAGATAATGCTAGCAGCCTTGTAGTGCTTTTTTTTCCATGGAAAACATTTGATATTGCACTTTTGGTGGGGGGGGGGGCAATCGTGAATTTGAATTGGTCCCTATGGACAGGGGCTCATGCTTTGATACATGCCAATGTTTACTTTAGCCTCCAGGCATCACATTCAAGTCTAGAAAAGATGCAAAGAGTGCAGAAGTCACCAGTAAAGACCATGTTGCTCAGTTTGGCAAAGATAAATTTCACACTAATGGTACTGTGCTGTTCTGCACTACTTTCAGCAAGACTGTAGATCACATTCGAAAACAGATGATTGTAGAACACATGGAAAGTGCTAAGCATGAACAGAATGAAGAAAGACAAAGAGAAGATGCTGAAACAGCAAGGCCACCAATAACAGTAAAGAAACGATGCACGATGATTGCCAAAGACCAGCATGACACCGTCACTTTGGATTTTGTTTGAATGTGCTTTAAAAGTAGATCTTCCTTTTGCATAACATGCACTTACCTGTTGTTAGAGATTATTTTTGAACAAGCATGTTGAGAGGCAGTGCCATTCCCAAGCCAGACCACTTATATTGCCACCTACTAGCTGTTTTTGAACAGGAAAAACAGCACCTTCTTAATGACTTTGAAGGAAATATCATTGCCGTGATCATCAATGAAACAACCAACTTCCAAAATAGACCAGTTTTCAATGTTGTGGGGTTTTTTGTTGTTTGTTTGTTTGTTTTTGGTTTGGTTGTTTGTTTTTCAGATGCTCAAGGTACATTGTCCTAGGCATGCTGATATTCCTGCACTATAGCTGGTAAAGACATGTGCTGGGGGAAAGGTAATCATGCCTCCTTTTTCACAGGCCTTGATTTCTTGTATGCTGAAATTCAGCATCCCACTTCAGTGGCATTTGTAACAGACAGTGCGAGCTACACAGTGAAGGTTTGGAATGATGTGCTTTGCAATCTGGTCAAACTGTGTACATATTCATTGCTATGCACATATAGTTGCTCTGGCAGGAAATACTTAGTGAAATACCTTCAAGCAAATAATCAAAGCAACAAACGCGATCTAAGTCACTTTTACTGAAAGCTCCAGCTCATGGTACACAGTTTTTGAGATACTTGAAGGAACAGAGTGGTGATTTGCTAACACTTCCACCTGAACCAGTTGTGAGCAGGTGGAATACATGGTTCAATTGTGTAAAGTACCATGCACAATACTACCAGCTCTACCATGGATTCATAATAGTATCAGCTCTACCATAGTTTTGTGGAGAACGAACGAACAAAACAAAGGGATACAACTGTTCTGTGGGAACTAGCCAGCACGTTAGCAGTAAAAGATCTGCACACTAACCTGAACTACATTGCAGAAAACTGTGGGCACCTGGGCTAAGTACAGGTAGTCAAAAATCCTGAAGCTGAATTGATTCAGTCTTTACAGGTTAATCTAAAGGTTAATCTAAGATGCAGAGATTAAACTGAGAAACAACTGGACAGACTTTCACTTTTGATTCAGGAAATGAAGCCATATACCTGCAGTGGCTCAGTCCAGAAGCTGAGGGGCACGAAAGAACGGCTCTCTGGCACATAGCCAGCATGGGCTGGGTATTTGTTTCCTCTTCCTGCTACCCTTTCTCCCCCCCCACCCCCATGGTCTCTGGGATTTGTAGCCCAGAATCACAGTACCAGGGCTCTGCAGGAGTGTTCATCACTTCCTCTTCCTGCTTCCAGGTGCTTCTGGGATTTGTAGTTCACAGTTGCAGCTACCTACCAATAAGTGGGGTTTTTTAGCAGGAAAAGGCAGCTCTGTACTCGAAGGAGAGGAAGCTTAACCTGCCTCCCTGGTCCCAGGCACCAGCTAGGGTTTGCCTGGAGGGGCAAACCCCCTACAACCCTTCTCTGCTGGAGCAGACAGCCCAGCCTAGGGCTGGAAAGCATGCTGGGATACTGAGTGACTGTGATTTAACTTGAACCAGGAAGGGTCAGAAATTTTATAAACTAAAACTCTTTTCTCCAACAGGTTGGCCAATCTCCTACGTTGGGCTTTAAACTAGCTCAGACAGGGGATGGGGAGGCAGAAGAAGAAGATCAGGATACATAGGATGTCCAGCAGTACAGCACAGGTAAGCAATAAGCAGGTAAGCAATAAGGGGCCCATTGGGCATCAGAGCCGGGGGGCAACAAAGGCACCAGTCACAGAGCTCAAGTGCCTATACACTAATGCTAGAAGCATGGGGAACAAGCAGGATGAACTAGCACTCCTGCTTGCAGAAAACACAACTTAGTGGAATTAACAGAAACCTGGTGGGACTCTACCCACGACTGGGCAGTACACATTGAGGGCTATAAGGTGTACAGAAAGGATAGAGTGAGGAGAAGGGGTTGTGCTCTATGTCAAGGAGCATTATACACCAACCCTTATCAAAATGGAATCGGAGGAGGAGAAAGTAGAAGGATTGTGTGTTAGGATACATGGAGGACAAGGGGAAAGGGGTTTGGTGGTAGGGGTCTGCTACAGACCCCCACACCAAGGGGAAGAACTAGATTGGGAACTCCTGAGGCAGCTCTCGGAGACCATAAAGACTAGGGAAGTGGTAGTCATGGGGGCCCTAAACTAGTGGTCCCACTAGGGAGAATGCCTTACTGGACCTGGTATTGGCAACGGGGGATGACATGGTAGGGGATCTACAGATCAGTGGTTGCCTGGGGGAAGAGTGACCACCAAATAACATAATTCATCGTAAGGCACAGAGTGGGAAAGGCAACTAGTAGGGTGGAAGTGCTAGACTTTAGGAAGGCTGACTTCAGTGAGCTTAGGCATTTAGTCAATGACGTGCTGCAGAGTAAGAGATTTGGTGAGATGGGAGCCCAGGAAGGGTGGCTGTGCCTTAAGGAAGCGATCCTTCGGGCACAGAGGGAGACGATCCCGATGAGGGGGAAAAGGGCCAAGAGGCTTCCTTGGCTGACCAGAGAAATCCAGAGCAGCCTAAGGGCAAAAAGGGGAGCATATAAGCAGTGGAAACAGGGAGAGATCACTAAAGAGGAGTATGCCTCCTCAGCTCACAGTTGTAGGGAGGCAGTTAGAATGGCCAAAGCTACCATGGAGCTGAGGATGGCATCCCAAGTTAAGGATAACAAAAAATTGTTTTTCAGATATAGGGAGTAAAAGGAAGGCCCAGGGTGGTATAGAACCACTACTGAATGGGCAAAAGCAATTGGTGACGGGGGACAAGGCTGAACTCCTCAATGAGTTCTTTGCCTCAGTGCTTCTAAACGACAGGCAAGACAAGTCTCACAATGGGATTGTAGAAAGGCAACAGCAGGGTGCCAGACTACCAAGCGTTGACCCTGAGATAAACACGTCCATTCCTCCCAAGTGACTCTGCACTAAGTCAGCAGGCCCAGATGAGCTCCATCCGAGGGTACTGAAGCCACTGGCAAGAATATTTGAGCACAGGTGGTGCACAGGCCAGGTCCCAGAGGACTGGAAAAGGGCCAATGTGGTCCCTATTTTCAAGAAGGGGAGGAAGGAGGATCCATGCAACTATAGTACAGTCAGTTTCACCTCCATCCTTGGCAAAGTCTTTGAAAATATTATTAAGGCTCACATATATGTGAGAGCCCAGCAGGTAAAAATTATGATGAGGGGAAACCATCATGGGTTCGTAGCAGGTAGGTTGTGCCTGACTAATCTAGTCTCTTTTTATGACCAGGTTACAAAACACCTGGACGCAGGAGTACGGGTAGACATTGTTTATTTAGACTTCAGGAAGGCCTTCAATACAGTATCCCACCCCATACTGGTGGACAAATTAAGAGGCTGTGACTTGGATGATTTCACAGTCCGGTGGGTGGCAAATTGGCTAGCGGGTCATACCCAGAGAGTGGTGGTGGAGGGGTCGGTGTTGACCTGGAAGGGCATGGGCAGTGGGGTCCTGCAGGGCTTGGTCCTTGGACTGATACTCTTCAATGTCTTCATCAGTGACTTGGACGAGGGAGTGAAGTGTACTCTGTCCAAGTTTGTGGATGATACAAAACTGTGGGGAGAAGTGGACACGCAGTAGGGCAGGGAACAACTACAGGCAAACCTGGACAGGTTGGACATATGGGCACAAAACAATAGAATGCAATTTAACAAGGAAAAACACAAAGTGCTGCACCTAGGGAGGAAAAATGTCCAGCATACCTACTGCCTAGGAAATGACCTGCTTGGTAGCACGGAAGTGGAAAGGGATCTCGAAGTCCTAGTGGACTCCAAGATGAACATGAGTTGTCAGTGTGACGAAGTCATCAGCAAAGCTAGCTGCACTTTATCGTGCATCAGCAGATGCAAGACAAACAGAACCAAGGAGGTGATACTCCCCCTCTATCGGGCACTGGTCAGACTGCAGTTGGAGTACTGCATCCAGTTTTGGGCGCCACACTTCGAGAAGGATGTGGATAACCTGGAGAGGGTCCAGAGAAGGGCCACTCGTGTGGTTAAGGGCTTGCAGGCCAAGCCCTACGAGGAGAGACTAGGGCACCTGGACCTTTTCAGCCTCCGCAAAAGAAGGTTGAGAGGTGACCTTGTGGCTGCCTATAAATTCATCATGGGCGCACAGAAGGGAATTGGTAAGGCTCTACTTACCAAGGCACCCCTGTGGGTCACAAGAAATAATGGCCATAAGCTAGCAGAGAGCAGATTTAGACTGAATGTTAGGAAGAACTTCTTCACAGTTCGAGTGGCCAAAGTCTGGAATGGGCTCCCAAGGGAGGTGGTGCTCTCCCCTACCCTGGGGGTCTTCAAGAGGAGGTTAGATAGGCATCTGGCTCGGGTCATCTGAACCCAGCACTCTTTCTTGCCTATGCAGGGGGTCAGACTTGATGATCTATTGAGGTCCCTTCCGGCCCTAACATCTATGAAACTAGTGTGACCCAGATCAGTTAAGTCTGATACTACATTCAACCAGGTTTATCTTATACCAGTTTCAGGTAATTTTGAAACTGATTTATATGCACTGAACTTCTTTTCTGTTAGAGGCTTAAACCAGTTTCTGATCACTTAAACTGGTTTATGTGCAACTTCTGTCCCTAGACCTTGTGACAGCACTGGATATTTTACAGTCCCCCAAAACGCCAAATACACAAAGTGTGTAAAAACAAAAAAACAAAAACAAAAAAAACAAAACCCAAAAACTGTCCTAGATGTAATGGCTGGAGCATCTTGCTTCATCAACTGATAATGTGAAAGGGTTCGTAGCTGCTCCAAGTGCTGCTGATAAACTCAGACAGTACAAGGTAAAGAGTAAACAATTAGCAATTAGTTTTCTCCATGCTGTTCATGCACTGGATACTAAAAAAATCAGTGTTGTTTATATAGATTATGAAACTAAAACAGGAATTAAAGCTGCCCAATAAATGCAACATGGAACAGCCAGTGTATTTAGTGATTGTCAAAGATAGACAATATGAGTTGAGGATCCAATTCAGTTCTGGATGACTGCTGAAGATTGCATTCCCAACCTGGTAAAATACGCAGTGGTTCTCCAACTGACTGTAAATTCAGCTGACATGGAAAGAAGTTTCAGCAAACTAGGGGTTCTTTTCAGTGCTCAGTGACAATGTCTGAAACATGGAAAATGTGGCTGGAATGCTGCAACTCTATTTGAACAACCTGGACTAACTCAGAAAGTGATTAAAAAACAAACAAACAAACAAAAAAAAAACAATTTGGCAAGCATTTGGGTTGGAGCCCTGGGCTATCCTGAAGGCTTTCTGTTTATTTAAGAGGGAGAAGGCCTTACAGGCATTAGTCACTGAAAGGCCCATCCAGTGAGAGCCTTTAATTCTGCTCCAGGGAGTTTGTGGATTGGGTCTAGGAACTTGCGGGTGCAGTTACTGGCAGAGGTCAGCAACCACCCCACAACAGCCGCCAGGTGGAAACAAGGACCATCACACCTCAACAGCTCCCTGAGGACCCTCCCAGGAGCAGCTTGTATCACAGCAAGGACCAGCACACTATAGTAACTTTGTGAGGGGCAGGGACTCCCCAGGAGCAGCCTACATTGCAGCACACTTCAGCAGCTCACCATTTAGCTGCCCTGCAGAGCAGCTTATAGGGTTCCCTGGTGTGGCCTGCCTATCCAGCCAGTTATGGTGAGGCTGGTACAGGGTGGCAGGCCCTGGGACTCCCCCCTTGGGTGGACCTCCCAAGTCCAGACTGCCTGGGCTTGGCAGAAGCTTCCCGAGGGGTGGGGTGTGGCAGGGTACTCTGGGCACCTGCCACTTTAGGAGTGGATCAGGAGCCAGGATACAGGGGAGCAACTGTCAATCAGGCCAGTCACATGACCCTCTAGGGATGGGGCTAGCAGTCTATAAACCCCAGCTAAAAGGCAAAGCAGACAGTCTGCTACTGGCCAGGTAATATCTGATGGAGTGTAGGTGGGACTGTAGGAGAAGTGGAGGTCCCAGTAGACCCTGGAATGAGCGAGTGGCCCCAGGAGGGCTGAGGACAGTGGAGAGCCCAGGTGGGGCTGGACTGCAGAACTTAAGCCTGAGAGTATAAAAGTGCATTAAGCTGTACTTTGTGTTTCTTTCTCCTTTGTTCTACAATAAATCTGGCTTTAATTGGTACATTGCTTGAAAAGGAGACATTTGTTCATTCGCGACACCTCAGTTTAAATCTAGTTGTCCCAGGTTTCTGGGTGGAGGCTCAAGCTGAAGCTAAATTTATTTGGGATGTCCCAAAACTTGAACACAGCTCTTATTGCTACCAATAGGCACAAGGGGCAGAACAACAGGAGCCAGCACTGCTCAGAGACACAAAGCAGCAAGGGGGACAGCCACAGCTGGACCCATGTGTCCTGGTGCAAGGAGAAGAATTGCTGCCAGGAGGGAGTGGGGGGTCAGCAGGGGAAGCAGATTGGAAGCGAGGGGCACTGGAAGAGCTGGGATGGCTGTGGCTTGGGAGTGAGGGGCATCAGCATGGCTAGGGGCAGTGCACAGGCATGTCAGGGCCGCTCAGCACCACAAAGCAGTGGGGGGGAGGGGGCGGGGAGTTAGCTGCAGTTGGAGCTGCATCCTGGGGCAAGGGGGGAAGCTGCTGCCAGGAGGGAGTGAATGGAAGGTAGGCAGGGGCTGTGGCTTGGGAGTGAGGGGCACTGGAATATCAAGGCTGCTCAGTGCCACAAAGCAGCGTGGGGGAACAGCTGCAGCTGGACAAATGAGTGAAGGGGGTAGGAGGAGCTCTGATTTTCAAAGATAAAAGAACCAAAATCAAATGCCAAAATATATAGGTAGTTAGAATTTATTTTATAATAATGATTGAGGCATTGGTACACATCCAAATTGCTTTAAAATTGTAAATATATCAATAAAACATTGTGTGCGCGAGAGAGAGATGGGTTTCACTTCAATTGCAGAAAAATATGGGTTTGGGGTTTTTATCAGAGAATTTTGGATTTTTAACAGAGAAAACCAGGATCCTTGGACATCACTAATATGGCTCTATGGTAGATGTACCAAACAACATTAAATACAATAGTGCTATTGGTACTTAACGGTCCCAGAACAGAGCTTTGTTGTGCATGTCCCCCCAGTTATGAAGGGGCTGGCTTGCTGGTGTGTACATCTAATGGAAGTTCTGCCACCAGAAAAAAAAAAAAGAATTGAAAGGCTACCTATTCTTTCATCACTAATGTATTTCTGTGACAGTTCTGTAGCTATATAAAACTCAGAAATAAACTAGAAGTCACATATATTGCTTATTTTTGTTCATTTTAATTACACATTTTCAGTAGGTGAAAAGTTAGCTTTCAAAAGAAGAGACAAACAAAAGCCAGTCCTAGTTGTTTTTCTCAGTCACTAAAATATATCTATCCAGACTGAAATATAGAAGAGAAGCATTTTAAAGATACATGCAGAAGATGACTATTACACAAGTTTAAAAATTGCACTCCTTTGCCCTCTTAGCAATCCTATACTACAGACATAGGCAGTAGAAAGGGAAAGCTCTTTTATATCATTTACTTCCTGGCCTTTGCCAATAAAGGATCATTTTCTATAATATATTCTGCCCTATTTAGCTCTGAAGTATACATTTTTTTTACCCAAAAATATAGAAAAAATTCTAAAGCTTTTACAGGTAAATGTATTACCATAGAACAGATCAGGCAGGGTGTAACTTCCTCTCAGAGCTCCCCCTCAGGAACACAAAAGATTAAAACCCAAACTCAGCTGCCTCAAAACCAAATGCGTTCCATCTGATCTGAACACACTCTACTTGATAGTCAGAAGTTTTAATGAGTAGCAAAAAAAACAACAAAACATGCAATAAAAAGTACTGAGGAATAATAGACTTTTATAAAGCTGAGAAAACTTTCAATATCTCATTAATAGGTACACTTCAAACAAATAAGAGCTAAAGAATTATTCCACAGGATTCTGCATTGTTTGCTCCTTAAATGGTGTTATAAGTACAGTGTGCCTCAAAAAGAGATTCTTCTGGCCTAACAGTTGATTAAAAGAAATCCAGGTCTGCTGAAAATATTACTCCAGGCTTTAGATATAATTGACATGAAGCAGCCTCTTCAGATGTGGAACCATATGGAGACACCTCAATAGATTTATAAATGCCAGTTAACATTAGGATCCCAAAGCAAATGCTAGTATCCTTCATTACATGGATATGAAATACTTCACGCAGGCAGTTTATATAAAGAAAAAAATATTACCAGCTTGTGACATCTAATAAGAGATGTATAACTTCCATAAGACTTTAAAGGAACAGAGCAATTTTCATAGCCAGCATTTAGAAATTTCAAACAGTCGATAATTTTGCAATACAAATATATGTAGACTGTATGAACAAAAATGGAATAGTCTTTCACAATAGAAGGATTTTGGGCCGAGGAAAACATATATTGTTCTCTCTCTATTATTTTTTAATATTATATGTGATAGAACACAATACAACAGTGATATCCAATATCACAGAGAAAATCAAGTTTTGCAGTATGCATTAGGGAAGAAAGAGTTTCCTGGCTATGAACTGGTTTTTGAGCCATGACATGGTATGCAAAAGTGTGAACAAGAATTTGTGGTAGTTGGCTTGGCTTTTAGTGATTTAATTTAAGCTGCCTAAACCTGAATCAGGAGTCCTGTGTGCAAGCACTTGCTGCTTGCTGGGAGGAGATGCAGGCAGCCAAAGGAAAGCAAGCTGGGTAGGGAAGAGGGAACAAAAATAGCACAGACCCAGGGGCTATGCTGTGAAATGTATGCAAGTATTCACTAGGTCAGGTTAACACCTTGCCAACCTAAAGTTAGTTCACATCTGATGAGAACTTTCTTTAAATCAGGAGTGCCATTTTTAGGGCTACCTAAACCCTACAAACACTTGCATACCCAGGCATTTAAGGCACCTTTACACATGCTCTGATGTGTTCTGACTGGAATGCATCAGAGCAGACTAAATTAACTTGATTAATTGAGTCTGTAGGAGCATTCTAATCAGAACGCTCCAGCATGCTGCAATGTCTATGTATTCCATGTCCCTGTATTTCAAAATGGCAGTGGGGGCGCTTTAACAAAAATAGCTTTACCTAAAGTGCCCCTGCTGCCATTTTGAAATGCAGGACGCTGAACACACAAGATATTATGGGCATTTAAATTAGACCAACTCCTGAGAACTGCTGCAATTAATACACTCCCTGCCTTTCCCTCCCACCCCCACCCAGAGCATATACATAGGCGTCCTTAGAAACCCCCTAACCAAGAGGGATCTAAATGTACCTACCCTAAGCTATAATAAATGTACTAAAATATTCATTCCATAACCACACCTGCAAAGTAAATCCACATTTACCGATCGAGCAGCGTTTGGTTTGATTTCTCTTGTCCTTGTGCAGAGATCTGCACAGATGCTTGTGTGTCATCTTTATGACAGAATGCAGCTCTTGGTGTGGGTAGCACCCAGGCTAGAGTTCAGTTTACATGGTGATTATTTTCCAAAGAGGAAGATTTAAGAGTCTGAAGTTAATTCATCTGTCCCTCCAACTGTTCCCAGAATCTTGGTTTAGCTAAAAGACAAAAATCTATGCTCTAATGCCTCACTAGAAGAAAAGAAAAAGTAGCCCAGAACATATGGCATTCGAGATTTAACCATGGTCTCATTTAGGTATGTTAGGAATGTTGTGGGAAGGAAATATACACAATGGGCACATCTACACATGTGAATTTACTGTGCAGTAACCAAAATTACTGTGCAGTATGGGCACGCATCTACACATGCATGCACATACTGTGCAGTAAATACGGTGACTTATGCCAACTTGAGTATAAATTTGATACCTGCTGCACCATATAGGTATCAAATTTATGCCCACTTAGTTACTGTGCAGTAACGCACATGTAGACAACTTACTGAGCAATAACACTGTATGTGTAGACTGATGTGGGACTAACTTCAGTCCCATGTCAGTCCACACACAGCATTAATGTGTTTTAATGCCTGCACGTGTAGACAGTGGCCTATTCCTACTTACTGCACAGTAAATTTAAGCCGGCATGAATACACATGTAGACATGCCCAATGTCACCGTGTCTTTTGTTCCTGAGCTATCAAGATCTCAGACTACTACTCAATATAATTTTGAGCAGCCTTAAGGCTGATCTAATTTATGCCAATTCCCAAGAGCTCCCAAATTGCTTCTGTTCTTGGCTGAAGTGCAGGATCAATCCAACTATGTTGCCTTTCCCTTGGTCACATTCCATGCAGTGCTTGCTTAAACATAGCTAGAAGCTGCATCTCCACATCTGGGGAAAACAGCCAGTAGCTGACTGCACTCAATTTTCTTTGTCTGGGAATATTATATACATCAGAATCACTGTATTAGGGGCACTCACTTTTTTGATCACCCAGGCAGGATACATGGCACATAGCCTGTCTACAGGCCAGAAACAGGCCCTGAGGCCTAGCACTGTACCCTCCCTGCCCCATAGGCCAGGATTGGGCTCTGGGGATCTAGCACTGCACTCTCCCACCCGTGCTCTGGGGGATCTGGAGGGCAGTACCACCCCCTCCCATGCTCCATGTGTCAGAATTCGGTCTCAGCTAGCCAGTACTGGCCCCTCCCAGTCCCCAACACTGAAATTGGGCCTTGGAACCCAGCATTGCCCCCTCCTGGCCCTGTGCTCCAGATCCAGATCCAGCTCCAGCATACAGAGCCTGGGGCTCCCCATGGGTCTGTATATTTGGCAGCAGCAGAGCGGTGTCACCACTCTCCTGGTGCCAAATTTCCAGAAACCAAGGGGCACCCCATGGACTGGCTAATATAGAGGTTGGGCACCCTTGTACTATATCAAATTAGTCAACTGGTCCATGAAGTTTTGGTCCATGATAGGTCACCTGGTTGTAGAAGGAAATAAGATTGGTCAAGCAAGACCTACCTACAACAAACCTGTGCTGGCTATCCCTCAGGATGTTGCTATCAGCCAGTCTGTTAAGAATGGCCTCTTTGATAAACTTTTCTAACACCTTCCCTGGAATAGAGGTCAGGCTGATGGGCCTGTAGTTTGCCAGATCCACTTTCCTCCCTTTCTTGAAGATAGGCACCACATTGGCCTTCATGCCATCTTCGGGCACTTCAGAGTGCCAGGAGTTCTCGAAGATCCATGCCAGGGGCTGAGCTATGATGCTAGCCAGCTCCTTGAGTACCCTGGGGTGTAAACTGTCAGGGCCACCTGACTTGAAGGTGTCCAGCCTCTCAAGATGTTCCTTCATGAGTTCAGCATTGATGGAGGGTAAGGAATCTCCCTCACCTAGGCCTCCCTGTCCCGTAATGGGCAAGGTGTCCTATGAGACTGGTGAAAGACTGACGCAAAGTACCCATTTAGCAAGTGGGCTTTTTCCTGGGTGTCGGTTGTCCCATCTAGTTTAGCAGGGGTCCAATGTTGCCCTTGCTTTTCCTCCAGCTCCCCTCATATCTAAAAAAGGACTTTTTATTGTCATTGACACTTACAGCTATTTGGAGTTCTGTCATAGCCTTGGCTTTCCTGGTTCGCTTCCTGCAGGTCTGGACAAGTGCAGAGTATTCATCCTTGGAGGTGGATCCAATCCTCCATCCTTTGCAGGTCTTTCTTTTTAGACGCAGGAGGTTCGCTAGTTCCCTGGAGAGCCAAGGGGGCTGCTGTGCCCTTTTGCTGCCTTTCCTTTGAGATGGGATAGACTTGCTTGCACACCCAGGATCGTTCCTTTGAAGAGCAACCACTAATCCTGAGCTCTTCTTCCCTTTGGGTTGGCCCTTTAGGGCCTCTCTGACAAGCCTCCTGAGCTTGTCAAGTCAGCTTCCCTGAAGTCAAGGACTTCTGTATTGCTGACTGACTTGCCAACTTTATGGCGGATGGTGAAGGTGATCAGCTCATGGTCACTGTCACCCAGCTTCCCCTTGATCATTAGGTCGCTGATTAGGTCATCCCCCGTTGCCAGAACCAGGTCAAGCAGCGCTTTACCTCTTGTTGGCTCATCGACTTCTTGCATCAGATAGAAATCATCCACGCATGAGAGAAAGCTTTGTGACCACTCGGATTTGGCCAAGCACTCTTCCCACAAGATGTCTGGGTAGTTGAAATCTTCCATGACAACCATGCACCGGGAGTGTGCAGCCTCAACCAATTCCCTGGCAAACTCCTGGTCAAGCTCTTGATCCTGGGCAGGAGGTCTGTAGTAGACTCCTACCATTGTGTCCCCTGTGCCATGTTCCCCATGGATTTTAATCCAGAGGGTCTCCAGTCATCCACCCTGGGTGCCAATATCACTTGCAGGGACACACAGCTTTCCTTGACATAGAGAGCTACACCCCTGCCCCTTTTGTCCACTCAATCCCTCCTGTACAGGGTATAGCCATCTATACCTGTGGCCCAGTCATGGGTAGAGTCCTACCAGGTCTCTGTTATCCCTATGACATCATAGTTATTTGTGTTAAGCAGGAGGACAAGTTCTTCCTGTTTATTCCCCAAGCTCTTGGCATTTGTGTACAAGCAGGCAAGTGTCCCTTTGGGGGCTCTTGCCTTGCCCACAATGCTCTCCAGGGCTGGGCTCCCTTAAGTGCCTTGGCCTGCTGGCTTTGCAAGGGTTCCTCAGTGGGCCAGAAGTGGAGGTAGTCCCCGCCTCCCCCAGCAGGCTTAGTTTAAAGCCCAGTGGAGCAGGTCAGCCCGTCTGGCTGAGAACAGCCTCCTCCCCAGCAGAGAGAGGTGGAGGCTGTCCCTTCCCAGCAGCTCACTGCCTTTTGATTTGAAATAAATCAGTTAACTCTGATACTACATACATCCAGGTTTATCTGAAACCATTTTCGGCCATTTTGAAAGAGGTTTATGTGCACTGAACTCCTGTTGTGTTACAGATTTGAACTGCTTTCTGATCACTTACAGTGGTTTATGTGTAATTTCTATCCCTGCCCCACATGATTATTTATAAGGACTCTTCATACTTTTACTAGGTGAGAAGAAGAAATCCACATACTAATTAATGACCAGGACACACAACTTGACAATGGTAATTTGCAACCTTTCATTCATGGTGTTTGATCATACCAAGTGAAATCCCAGTTCTGTCACTCTTGGTTTATGCATGCATAAACTCTTTGGAGCTCTACTGTAGTAATGGGACTTGGATTTAGTTAAAACAAGCATGTAAAACAGGCTTAATATGTATAAATAACCTAAATTATGCCTGTATGTTAAGAAAAAGACGGAAAAAACTCAAAAAACAGGACTTGAAATATATGTGAAAGATGAACATTTTATCCTAGTCTGATATAGATAGCAACTTGTTTGCAACCAAATCAGTGGTTGTAATTAACTAATTCATAACCTTAAATAGAGGGAGGCACTTTTTGTAGCCAATTCTACTCTTTATGGTCACATTTAGACAAGTGCAGCTGTGCAGTATGTGGTGCCGCAGACATACCCAGGGGTCAAAAAACCCCAGGTTATCCAGGGGTTAACTCCCTCCTCCCCCCAAAAAAGCAGAGTGGCACATGTGGGGGCAGCACACGCTGCTCAAAACCAGAGCCTGGATGGCTGAAGCCATGGCCCAGATGTCGGCCAGGCTCCAAGCAGCAGGATTGCTGCTGCTGCAGCCCCAAGAGGCCCCCAGGTAAGGTTGTTGGAGCCAGCCTAGTGCTGACCCCAGCCTTCCCTACCCCACCCAGGGGAACCTGCTGAGCACCAGAGAACGCGTGGCACAGGTGTTCCCCAGGCGCAACTAGTGACACACGGTGTCTTGCTACTAGTTGTGCCCAGGGAACCAAACATCTATGCTCGTATGGACATGGCCTATGTGTACTTAGCGCTTAGTACTATGTGGACTTAGCGAGGAGTTATAAAGGAACACTCAGAGGTTGCACTCTAATATGCACCTGATAATCAGTGGAAAGGATAATGAGAAGAAAGGATGCATTATTTTTATTGCACTTATGTATACTAGGAAAACATACAATAGAATCAGGACCAGCTATTTAAAAAGTACACAAATGCTGTCTTGATAGGATTAGTCTGTTTACATTAAATTATGTTCAGTTGTCCTACATATTATTTCTTATCAAGCATTGTCTTTTCCTTCCAAAATACAAGTTTCCAAGAAAGCTAAAATCAAATCAGATTTCAGCCAACTGCAATGGGGCATTAGTCTTTGACTGGAGTTCCTACATACTACAGTAATACAAATAATGAGAACAAGGACAATGACAAGACATGGTTTAATGTATTTTAGATCGCAAAGTTTAAGTTTTAAAATACATTACCTCAAAACACTGCAGGGCTAAAGGATCAAAGGGAAGGTATATTGTACTGTGTATCCAGTTGCAGAATACCACACAGTGTGGCATAAAACCTTTTCACTGTTGGAGATATTCAAAATGTGAACTAAAAAAAAGTCTTTTGTTGCCTGATCTGTACTTCCTTTCACAGCTGAATAAAGACTCTGTGTGTGGGAGTTAATTGTATTAGTTATCTTGAGAAACAACCTGATTAATTTTGTACTTCGAAGTTATTAACCACCTTACTGTACACAATTCACTGGAGAATGTATTAATTTAATCCTTATGTTCAAATACAAAGCAAACAAGAATAATATCTTGTTTTATAATTTTTAGATAGATAACTTCTTAAATTCTTAATGATGCTTACAGGATTTTATGGAAGTCCTCACCAGAACCATTTTAACTAAGGATGGCCAGATATTTCTATTATGACCTCCTAGTCTTAGTTAAGATTTAAAAATTAATTCCAGTTTATAACATGCCATAAAAACATCACTTCAAAAGCCTCCCTTTCTTTCTTTTAAAGTTTGTACAAGATCACTATGACCTCATGAGACGAACTCAAAAAATTATGTTTAATTATTTCAGAGGCTATACTTGATGACTGCAGCTGCAATTTAAAAACTTTTTTCTAAGCTAAAATATGGCAATCAATTCATGCTAGGATGAATAAATTTCAGTATTTTAATAAACAAAGCACACAGGGGCAAGGAAATTCAGCTATGGTTTTGAGAAGACTACAAATGCTCATACATGCAGCCCTAGAAGGCAGCATGCAAGTGGGCCAATTGGACAGCCCTGTTTTATACAAACTGAGAAACTGATGTAAAAAAATCAAAAGACACTACAAAAAAAATGTGACAATTTTGAGAGTCATTCTTGAGAACTGAACTGTATTTTAATACTGTAATGTCAAAACCATTGGCCCAGCCATCACAGTAAATAAGACACCATAAACAGATGCTTGGTTCAAGTGAAGTCTATAACTCTTATTAGGTTTAACAAAACAGAAGGAGGGAACTGCTAAGATAGCTCCTCCTTCCTAACAAACACCTGGCAAGATAAAACCATTACTGTTCAAAAAAGGGCCATAAAGTAAGAGTATTTTAAGGGAGGGCTATGCACTCACTCCTGCTAAATCAACCCAGTGATTATGACTAGGCAGAGGATGAGGTGCTTCTTTCTGTATCAGATATTGAAACCTCCACTGCTTGCCACTTGCAAACAGCAACCATCCAGTCAAATGGTCACTGCCTGAGACTGCTATGGCTACCTCAGTGAACCCAAAGAGCTGCAAATCTGCCTAGACATTCCTCAGCTGCTTTGAGGCAGGTTGAAATAACAATGAAAGTCCATATCACTCACTGCCTAGCATATTCCTGGGAAATTAAAAAGCATTTTTTAGCTACTTGAGGTCAAACCTTGAGTAGGTTTAACAACAGAACAGAAAACCAACAAAGCACAATCCAAAAATTAGGGCAAAAAACAAGAATGAGTGATAACCTATATGCCCATTAGGAGCAATATATGCCCGCCTTTGTGGAGCATGTGAAGAAGTATTCACAAAGTGCATAGCAGGTTGCAAATGTAAAATTAAGGACCACACTCCCTTCTGACTGTTAGTCATTATCATCAGTTTTCCGGTGCCTTTGTAGTTACTAGGGCTATCAAATGATTAAAAAATTTGACCACGATTAGTTGTGCAACTAAAAAAATTAGTCGCAATTAATCACTATTTTAATCACATGGATAAAAACTCAAATTAGGCAAAATGATGCAGGTACTTTGTATGGTTGGGGGTGAATGTGCAGTGTGTGTGGGGTGGGAATCTGTGAAGGCATGGAGGGATGTGGGTGTGTGTATGGGGTTTGGAGCCTGGGGAGGAAAGGACCCCACATGCCCTGGTAGGATGTGGGGTACTGTTGGTCAGGAGTGAGGGGCAGCAGCAGGGCTGGGGGACTTATGACTTGGGAGTGAGAGGCAGGGCACAGGCATATCACTGCCCCAACAATCATATTATACTGCCTCACAGGTGTCCTCTTTTTTAAAACTGGAAATGTGGTAATCCTATCAAAATGCAGCCCAGTAGCATGTAGAATAGGGCCCAGAAGGTAAGTCTGTGGAGGGGAAGGTGCGGGGGGGAGAGGGAAAGGGGGAAGCAGATCAAGACCCCCACAGTGAGGGAAAAAGTGGGGCAGGGGCAAGTACAGGGGCTGGGATGAATAGGATCCTGTGCCTGGAGCAGATCATGGGACAAAACTGCAGGAGGCTTGCCCAAGGATGCAGGGTGGGGAGTGGTGCGCTTCCCTGCTGCTGCGTACACCCCCAGGGGAGGCATGGGGAAAATGTGCCTCCTAGATTTGTGCATGGGGTGGAGGCAGGCTGCTCACTGCAGGCTGGGGCTCTACGCCCTTTGTCCCAGAAGCCGCACACTGGCCACACCTCGCATTCCCTGCCCACCTGGCTTTAGGAAGCACAACATGGTGTTGCGTGGCTCCTGGGGCAAAGGCAACACGGCGCAGAGTCCCAGCCCACAGAGGCCAGCCCGCCTCCACTCCATGCACAAATCTGGGGGGCACATGCCCTCCATGTCTCTCCCACGAGTGCATGCAGTGGTGGGGAGCCGCAACCACTTCCTGCGCCACTGGATAAGCCTCCTGCAGCTCTGTCTCATGATCCACACTGGTCCTGGGGCCCCATTCACCCCAGCCCCTACCCCACTCCCTCCCTCACCGTGGGGTCCTTGATCTGCCCCCACTTCCTCTCTACAGACTTACCTGCTGCGTGCTGCTCTACCCACTGCTGGGCTGGAGAGAGAGAGAGAGAGAGTGTGAGTGTGAGTGTCCTCCTTCCCCCCCACCATCCTGCTCCAGTCACCCAGAACCCATGCCTGGGCTGCTATACAGCTCCTCTGCACCGCTACCACTGCCCTACTGGGCAGCCCGGAGGCAGCAGTGATGGTGGCAGAGTGATGTCCTGGCATGGGCTCCAAAACCATGTATATAATTAATGTGTTAAAAAAATTAATGCAAGAACCAATTAATGCATTAATTGTGTATGTTAACAGTGATTAATTGAGAGCCCTGGTAGTTACTTATTGTTGCAGAAAGCATCAATGAGTGGGAAAAACACTCAACATTACTATGATCAAGATTTATTCCTTCTCTGTTTTCCTTCCTTTTACAGTTCCCATTGCATCACTTTGTCTTACCCCCCCAGTATATCCTTCCGTACAGCAACTCTGACATCTCACCCAAGGTGCATAGGCTTCACTTCTACCCCGTGGGCCATTTCATTAGGAGTAATATAATTCAGACATTAAAACAGGATTAATATTAAGAGGGGTACCTCTCACAGAGTCATTACTTCTGCTTGTATGTAGATTCAAGATAGCAACATAGCATTTCTTTCCACTGGGATCACATCTGGAAGACTGTCTTCACAACAGTGAGAGCAAGAAATATGCCTTTTTAATGAAAGCTAATATTATGCTGACCACATCATACTCAAGAATATATCCAGCAGGCTGGGCTGGGCTTGTGGGCTGGGTTTTTTTGGCACATTTGCTCCAGAACAGAAAAGAATAAACATTTCAAATGGGCTAACACCCTGATTTTTTTTAATACCTTTTGTTATTCACTATGAAAGACAAAATGTTATATGCAAACATATTAATTCAGAAATAAAGAACTCACCAGAAATATTCTTTCAAGTTGGTCTTGAATGTCTTTCATTCCAGGAAAAGCAGCAACTCCTTGGATCATTTCTACAAAGATACAACCAACTCCCCTATAAATAAATAAAAAAAAGTATAGAATGTGATAAAATATTTTCTTGAGGTTAAATCATTAATATACAAAACTGTTTTGTCTTCATCACTAATGTCACAGTACCATCCTCAACTGTTTATGGGTGACAGGATGACAACTTAAATGCATGGGTTGCTAAAAAATAATCTATACCTTTAAAATACGTATTCTTTAATTTCACTTTGTTCCCAAGAAGTCAAACATTGGGAATATAAACAGTGGGGGGGGGGGGGGGGTCGTATCCTGCATGTTTTCAGTAAGTCAGAAAATATGACCAAATATTTATAGATGCCAGTTAAGCAAGATAATTAGTACACTACGTATCGCACATCATTATGACTGCTACTGACTGATATAATTTTAAAGTGAATTGTGTGTGATAATCAGATTTTTTATATATAACATTACTTTTCAATTATATTTCCTAAAGATTAAATATCTCAATCAGCTATTTTCATTAGCCCCTAGAAAATGAAGAAAACACAGCCAACACAGTGCAAATCTGTCCCTGGTCACATCCAGCAGATTTTAAAAAGGAGGGATTAAAATTATGTTCCTTATGCCCTCGTTGGTTACTGAAGAAACTGAATTGATTAAACTGCCACTCATCATTTACTCTGGTTAGTGCTTCATTAGGCACAGAGAAGCACAATATATCTTAGTCAAATACTTATAAGCAGTATTTAGATTTCAAGAAAGGAAAATTTCAAGATTTTGGACAGGAGCCATTTACTCAAGATAAGAAATAAACAACTGAATTTGGTCTAGAGACAAGAGGATTAGACTTCTATTTTTGCAACCAGACAGAACTTTGATTATATTAGTTTATCATTTTAGACCATGTCCAGATAGAGACAGACAAACACTAAAAGCACATTTGTACTGAAATGCAATAAAAGCAAGCAAAAACAAAATGTTAGCAAAAATTTTATATACTAATCTCACAGACTCTTACTGTTACAATCAATGGAACTTGACTCAGGTATGGAATGAAAATTGGATGAATTGCTAACAGAAATTTTAATAAAGAGTAAGATCTCTACTTGGAAGCATGACAAGGACATATCTGCCATAACACTTTATTTTATTAATACACTGAAAGAAGGTGGAAAGGCACAGCAGTTGAACTAACAGATAAAACTAAAGCAGGAGGTGTAGTTAAACATCACTAAGGAGAGAAACCACAAGATGATTTCTGCCTTGATCTGGAAGTTATGATCACACCAGCCATAATCTAGAAAATCACTTCAATGTACACTGAATTATAAGCATAAAAGTTGTCCAATTGTGCAAGATCAGGCCCTGGAGAAGATACACATTTGAACAAAAAATAATAAATAAAAATAATTAAAAAAATTTTAAATAAAAATGAGATTCCTCCTGGGGAACTACAAGAAAATAAATAGTGTCAAAAATAAATCTTAAGGAAAAACAAAATTAATTATAGGTAATTTTCTACTTGTAAGCTGCTGTGTCAGATGAGGACTTGGGGGTGATAAGGCTGACAGAAAGACCACGGGATTAACAGGAATCTTTTTGTTCAAAAGCTTCAGTTGGCTTTAATCAGGCCCATAATGAACAGGAAACTGAAAATGAGCATATAATATGATTATTAAGCCAAACAAACAAAAGCAATGTTTTGTGTTGTAAATACACACAGACATCAAAACTCTACACAGCCTTGCAATTCTGTGTATACTCCTAGGCAGCCCTGAACAGAAAAAGTGTTAACAGAATGACTTTTAAGCAAATTCTAATAGTAATTTTCAATTGCTGGAAAAATTGGCTTGTAAGGAAAAATCAAATGTACTGAGTAACTCTTAGCTACAACAGTGGCTAAGGGGTGGGAAGGACATAACCATATGAACATATATATGAAATGTATGAATAGCAAAGAAGGAAGAATTCATTAAAATTTCACTGGTCTGAAGTACTGCAGATATATCTGAGAGGAGGGTATAACTCAGAGTAATGGGTAAATGTAAGTGTAAAATTTAGGACATTGGGGAAAATTACTGAAAAGCATGGACATTTATACTGTACAAATAAGTCTCCCAAAGTCACGCAAAACCAGACTTGCTGAAATATATTGGGCCCCTATACATGAGCAGCAAGGCTGCTCTGACACACTGCAATTACCTGATTAATCAAGCCTGTTGGAGCATGGTAATTACCACACTAGAGTGGACGCCAGCGTCTCATGCATCAGTGTCCCCATGCTGAAAAATGGCAGCAGAGGCGCTTTAACTAAAGCTCGTTTGACAAGTTAGTTAAGGTGCCCCAGTGCCATTTTTCAGCGTGGGGATGATGATACACAAGACACTCTGGCTGCTTTAATTAGAGAGCCACTTTTATTAAAGGTCCCTCCCTCGACTCCTGGACCACATGTATAAATGGCCTTTAAGCCTATCTTGCTCAAAACAATCTCGCAGGAAAAAGTAATGGGACAGGATGAGCTAACACATCTTTCTCATCCCTGATCTTCACTATGCTAGATTATTTGTTCATATTTCACATGTCAAGCAGTAACCTTTGCTTTAAGTGTGTGTGTGTGTGTGTGTGTGTGTGTGTGTGTGTGTGTGTGTGTGTGTGTCCCCTGCTCTCCCATCACCAAATTTCTAGACTCCTGGGAAGCCCCACAGGCTATATGACATGGTGCTGCAGGCTGGATCTGGCCTGCAGGCTGGAGGCCCTATATCCCTGGCCCACACACATACACACACTATAGCCATTATTGTATAGCTTTCCCTAATGTTTTCAGCAAAGTATTTCAGAAAGTATTTGTGCATCAGCAAAGACCATTAGCAATAGTTTAATCAACTTGATCTTGATGCTCTGATTCCCTTTGGGGAAGATCTGAATTTTGAGAACTATGCTGAATGGCTGTTTTTTGGAATATTCAACTCAGGAATCTTTGATGAGCTAAGTAGGATAACCTTGCAAAGAAAACATAACTGAAGCTTAAGTGACAGCCATTTAATGTTGAAACGGGTGACTTACCCTCCAATGACAACAAGCATGACTAATCCTATTGATGTATTGATAAAACCATGAGTCCATACTGTCTAATATAGCTCTACCACTGTCCTGGCTAATTTCCTAGGATTTTAGCTGTCGCCTTACTACATTAGATGCAGAATAATACAACATAAGAGTTCAAGCTTTAACTCAGTGAATTACTCTTAAATTTCAGTTTAGATGGCAAATGAATACCTGATGTGAAGTTGAGGTATCTAAATACATTTCATTTTTCTGCAGAGTACTTGTAAACTGAGAACCCCATTTTGTAAAAACTAACTTTATTTTCTGGCTGTTGCATTTGTTTTTAAGAATTCTGAAGACATACCTGTACACAGCAGTGGACATAATGCTACAATCCATCAGATTGAATTATTAAAGTCTTTGTATTACTTTCCTTCACACAACACTACCTACAAATCTACTAAGATTAACAATTGATAGTTTATTACTTCTCAAGAGCTTCATATGAGAATATAGTCTCATTTTTGTTCAATGATTGTTTTTACAATTATTTTTTTTGTTTCATTTAAGTACAGATGTTAAAATTTGTAGGGACAGCTAGATACCCTAGTTATAATATATGTTGTACTTTGTGCCCTAAACAGGCAGGTTTTTCAGAGTTTTTTCTTTTTAGTTAAAAAGTGACTTCATTCATCATGATGTCACTCCACACAACAGACTTTTATGTTTTAAAAATCCAGAAGATCTGACATGAAGCCTTATTTAAGATTGCAGGATATAGCTCCCTATGAGATATAGGTGATTATTTCAGTACTTATAAGTATTTAACAACAATACTTATAAAATTCACAAAATGAACAATTCAGATTATGGTGGGGAGGGGTTGTTTGTTTCTTTGTTACTGCTGTTATAATAGCAGCAGGTAAAATATGCTTGGCATTTTCTACATCACCACCAAGAGGCAATATTGGAGTACTGAATGCTTTAACAAATACCAAATGCAAACGCTTCAGGAACAATAGCTATACTTCATATATCAAAAAGCTAAAGCACTACCCTCCATTCCCAACATTAGCGGCTTGACAAAGAAAATTTTACACAGATTTCCTTTCAGCTACATTATTAAATTGGAAGTGATATACACCCAATATTTTTACCCAGAGGAAAGCTACTGTTTTCTAGAGAATGTGTGTATGTTCATTATACCTCTGATAAATTACTGTAAAGGATAAATATGTTTTATTTTGATTATTAAGCTTGGAGAAATGAAATGTTGGTTTTGATTACCAATGACTCTAAGAATGTGGTTATCTGAAAAAACAAACAACTTCTCGTATGAACTCAGGTCCCACTGAATTAAATAACAAAAAGAGTCTTCACTTCAATGGACTTTCACCTCCATTTTGCAGAGGTTTTTCTGTCTCATGGAATTAAGAATCTATGACTCCTTTGATAGTTTACAGAAATATGCCATTTGACTGTATGAAGCTAAGGGGGTGTTTGCTAAAGTTGAGTGAATATTTTCCAGCAATAAATGGGGTGTTAAACAATACTGTTTAAATTTCAGAACAACTAAGGAACAGCGCAGAACAGTACTGGCCCCATGGCACCTGGTAAAGTACTCTAATCAGTTTAACGCACAAAACTGGACAATTTTTGACTAAAGGTGTGATGTTATATTGATTTAGTTACACCAATCAAAATAATATGTGGACACTATTCTTACTTCCTGAAATAAATTTAGCTTGTCTCTTTTACAACTTCTGTGTATAGATAAACTCTGAGACTCATGGGATATGGACAAACAAACATTTGGAGCCATATCAAATGGGGGATGTTTTAAAAGGGAATCTGTTGGATTGGGAAAGTGCAGCAGCTGTTACACTGTAACAGTTTAAGAGATTGTACAGTAGAATTGTCACACATGAAAACCTCCCAGGTTGATAGACCTCTGCTGATAGCTCTAGTAAAACTTGCATCCCAAAAAGTAGGAAAATATTAAATTTTTAAATACCTATTAACAAAAGAAAGATTTCATAAACATTATGCCTCCGTACCTGGCCCCAGAAGAATGTTTTAGTTGCAGGTTAATTCAACAGACTAGAGCTGATAAGACTTCTTTCATTGATAGTGTCTTCTCAAGAAGTGTAATTAAAAATACTTTGATAGTTATCACAGAATCCTGATCTCTTAGACCAGGTACAGGCATTATACTTTTACCAATATAAATGATCAGAAACCAATCTATGCCAATAACAGAAGAGAAGTTTGACACATACATCTGGTTTATACCCATAACAGAAGTTTAGCATACAGACTGGTTTAAAAATGGCAGAACCCAATCTAAGATTTGCACCCCCTCTAAGGGCAAATGTGCATTCGGTTCTCTACCAATCTAAACTATGGTACTTAGAGAAGACCACGTAACTTAGATCAGTTCTGCCTCAGGCTTTTTGAATGTCTGCACCTAGCCTTAAGGATTACCACTTCTTTGGAGTGGAAGTCATTATGACAAAGCACATAAAGGGCAAGAGAACTAATTTACCCTGCTGCACGGGCTCTCTTTCTCTCTCTCTCGGGTCTTCTATACTAGTTCTTTAGACTGTTCTGGGATTACTAGTCCCAGACCCTTTCACTGCAAACTGTTTACAGGGGATGTAGGATAAAGAGGCCTCTGTAATGTCCCCTGTGTAAACAGACAATTTAGTGCACCTGTGTCCTAGAAAGGATGATTTTTGTATAATAAATACCTTAATTGTTGCCATAGGCCTAGATTAGACATGTATTCATGAAAACAGGAGAAATTATATTAGAAAATGTCAGATAACGGTGAACTGAGTCTATGTTACCAGAAGAACACCAGTATTTTTCATATATAAGAGAAAAAACTTAACCTGAGCACTTTTCCCTAGACTCAGATCAGCAGTGAGATCATATCTATCAACCCAGCTGCTACAAAGTTAAATAAATTAATGTAAATGTGAAGCCAGAGATGTAATGTAGATAATGGCAATCTAATAGGCAATTGCATTACATTTGACAGGCTTAGTTAAAAGCAATTTCTTCCACAGCAATAAGGACAGTTCATGTTAATTAATAAAATTAAAAGAAAAGTCTGGACCATCATTTCTTATTTTACCTAAATTCTGACTAAGAGTTCATATCCTATCAGGGTTCCACCAAATCTTATAAAACAAAGAAATTTATAATATGCATAAGATATACTAAGAAAACTGCTGTTGTTTGTCAAATAGTTTACAACCATCTGCATTTTAAAACTAAATATCCCTAGGGACTTTCTGTTTTAAAAACAGATGTAGAAATGCACGTACTGTGAGAATCAGAAAGACACTAATAACCAGTTTAAGTGACCTCAATTACTAAATGTGTGTTCTTTTTGTAAGAAATGTGCAAAACATAAGTATAAAGGCCCCTTACATTTTTATATTACTGATATATGATTTTTAATGCTTTATAAAACTGTTAGGTATAGGAGCTTAAAGATTATTACCCCTGCATTGACTTTCAAAGGACTATAAAATACAGGGATTAAGAATAGTTATACCAGAGGCAAGGAAAAATGGTACTCTTACATACCAGTAAGCCCTCATCAAAGAATAAAAGCATATCAAAGGTTATCAAAACTCTTTGATGAAGTCTCAAATTGAATAATACATTCACACAGTGCCACTATATCATATGCTGACAGCAGTAAATCATACTGCATACTGCACTGATTTCCATCACTAGCTGACACCATTAATGCATGTATGTCTTCATTAATATTTTTTTATTGCCACTGGCTATTTAAACAGAAAGCAGTAAAATGTAATACTGTATTTGGATCATTAGGTTTTAGTTACTATCCTAATGCCCTACAATAGCAAATGAAGTGTAAAAATAGCCTGCAGCTACTGCCACCTGCTTCTCTGCCACTGTCCAGTGGTTAATATTCGTACTCTTTTTTGTACAGCTGTTCTGCTGCCCCCCATTCAGTTTCATGCGAATCCCCATTAAATGTCATTTATCATGGCTGAAGTCAATGCTTTGTGATCTTTTTTTTTCTAAATGGAAAAAACAAATGTCAATTTTATATTAACATTATTTAAATATTTAGTGAAATCCCTGACCGTTTTTGTAATATAGATGTACACGATGAGCCAGAACACAAAATAGCACACAGGATTTAACATAAGGACGTAACACCAATACTTGCTCATAAATGCTAATACCCCACACACTTCTTTCTGGATAACTGAATTCTCTTAGCAACTGATATAAGCAAGGATACTCTCTCCATCAATTCTGGGAAATCACTACTTAGCTTTAATTCAATCATTGTTCAGCAATATACTGCTGCTGAAAAGAAACTCTCAGTACAGTCCTTTCATGTGCAATATGAATTTGCTGTGAACCATGCTGTGATCCTGTTAATACTTGATATCCAGAAATGCTTATTATTTGCCCATCAGATATATAGCTTTGACACACAGAATGAGACTTGCCGCATTTTTTTCATTTAGAACAAAGCTTTCCAGATCTCCTTTGGACCTGTGTTGAAGGTCTTACATCAAGGGACATCAATATTTTGTCTGTTATTGAAGACATTTCTTTTTATGCCCTCTAGCAAGGGTCCTTGCCTTACCTTTGAGGCCCATTTACTGAATATGTTTACATTGACCAGAGATGTATGGTTAAGTCCTCCTTGGACTGGTGTCTATTAGCACCTTCATGCATAATAATGGAGACATTAATAGTGACTTCACTGTTAAGCTGGCATGTAGAATACTAAAACCACTTTATTAGAACAATGTATCCTTTAATTTTATTTCCCAGTTTGTTATAATCCATATTTACTTGAATCAAAGACAAGTTTTTTCCCCCCAAACAGCATGGGGAAGAGAAAGCCCCATCCTGAATTTGAGTACCTGTCTGGGGCAGATGACAGCTCAGCTTCAGCTTTGGCCCCAGGCTCAGGGCTGAAGCCAGAGCTAGGTTGCCACTTGTCCTCAGCTGAAATGGCTCATTTCATAGAATCACAGAAAATTACGGTTGGAAGGGACCTCACGAAGTCATCTAGTCCAACTTCCTGTTCAAGGCAGGACCATCCCCAACTATATCATCCGGGCCAAAGCTTTGTCTAGCTGTGTCTTAAAAACCTCCAAGGATGCATTTGATAGGGGAGGGGGCATGCAGCCAGAGGGAAGGATGGGGTAAGACTGGAATGAGGAACCTGAACCCCACACTTACCTTCTGTGTCAGCTCTGGTTCCTCCAGCCTGGCTGGAAGCCATCACTTCTTTACCCTGGCTGGGCAGGGCCAGAGCCACCACTGTTACTGACTGGCCCAGAAGAGCATAGCTGCAGCACAAGGGAAGGGGAAGGGCAGGGAGTAGGGTGGGGGAGATGGGCTGCAGGAGATGGGCTGCAGTGGGGACCAGGGGGTGGGAGAGACAGGCACAGACATGAGGGCAAGGGGCGTGGGGCAGGAACTGGGTGGGGGGGGCAGGCACAGGCACTGAGGGGCAGGCAGCAGAGGGTGAAGGCACGGGTGGGGGGGGGGGGTTCCAGGTGCAAGGGTAAAAGGGGTAGCGGTCTGGCCCCTTAACCCTGCTTCTTCTTTCCCTACCACAGCAATGGGGAGGACAAATTTAAAATGACCCCAAAATTTACTTATATTTAAAGGTATAAAGCTATAATAAAAGGTATCACCTACAAGAATTCATGCATTTCTTTCAGTTTCTGTAGCTAAATGTGTTCACAGATCCACTCCGAATATGCATGCACACACACCCACACCCACCCACCCACCCACAGACCCCAAGGTTCTCAACTATCTGTAACTTTACAGTCAGTACAAAATCAGACAAGAATGTTTGTCCATAAAGTCTATTAAAAAATTGAGCTGTCCAGAAAACCTCTAAGCAGTTGGAGCTGATTGAAGATCCCTGGTTGCAACAAGCTGGATGCAATATTAAGGAACACAGAGAGCATAGCAGCACTACCTGGTGTCTAAGTGGGAGTGCAGCACCCTCCAGAGAGTCTATGGTAGGTGCAGTTTACTGGAAAAAAGCTCTTCCTCCCTCCCTTTCCTCTGACACTGGCACCCACCTCCTTCCTCTCTTCTCTCCTTCTTTCCTCCCCTCCCCCCCACTACTGGAGTGAAGCAGTGGCCAGCGGTATAACTGGGTCGCAAACTCCCGGCCTGACACTCTAAAAGGTTTAGTTCCATTGGCTTAGATGATCCAGCAACCACTTCAATTTCCCAATGCAGCCAGCCTTGCCTCACCTAGTGCATTCTTCATATCCCTTACAAGAATTAGTTTGCATGTCGAGAGTGATGGGGAGTGTCTCTTTAAAGAGGTGAGACCCTATATGATAAGTGGGATGCAGAGCAGGCAGAGAGGGTACATGCCTGTGGAGACACTTGGTTGAATACAGCTTCGTGCAGGTAGGGAAGGCTGAGTAGAGATTGGAAGGCAACATGAGGGAAAAGAGGCTAGCATACATGACAGAGAAATCTCTGTCCATATGATCTGTGGTGCTAATTAGCAGCTATAGGGCTCCACAGAAGCCCTATCCATTTCTTTAACATTCTGGTACACTAAGTTATTATATCGTAGCACTGGCTCACCAAGAGCTCTAACATGACACAACTGCCTTGAAACATCAGGGATGGTACCACAGGCACCAGTGCATTTTGGCTTACAATGTTAGATATTCTAGCATGTATTCTACACAACCCATGAAATGAAACAATAATACCAGATACTGCCTTCTACTCCTGGGAAGCTGAAACCTGCAAGGAGAACAGCATAGTGCTTGGGGGAAGAAAAAATGATATATCTGGGGGTGGGGAAAGTAATATTTGCTTTCAGCTTTCCCTGGTAACAGACCCTCAGGAGCAACCACAGACTAGTCATGCATAGATTTTCCTCCAGGCAGAAAGGATATTCCTGTTTTAAAACATCACTTTTCAGCTGCAGAAAATTGAGGTTCAGTACTGCCAAGTATTTCAGACATTTTGTTGAAAATATTGCTTCTTCTCACTAGAACTGAACTTAAATAAGTCCCCCTTTTGGCTTTAGCTTAAGACTCTCTCTAAATTTAAAAAAGCCTATCCTTGTACTAAATTTGTTTATGAATAGATTCATCACAGAGAAACAACACGTAAGTGGTATTTCTGGTAATTTTTTACTAAATTGAGACAGTACTGTGCACCGTTTAAAAACATCATAAAAAGCCACATGTAGGCTTAAAAAGGTCATACACATAAATCTTAAGACAGCCCAACTAAAAGTCATTTCCTTTGGATAACGCTAGGGCTTTAATAAATTGGTAGTAAGATTCTCCTCTTCCACTTGCAGGCAAGTATCCTGACCTTAGGGTTCTGTGCTTTCCCTGAAATATTTGATGCTGTCACTAACAGCAGAAGCAGCATGGGTTATGTAGGTACTGGTGAACTTAACAACTAGTTGTAGGACAAAGAACCACAAGCTTGGAAATTGACAATAAAAAAGGCGGTTCAGTTTACTATAAAGTAACGAACTGAAATTACAAGTAGTATAATATCTCGACCCCACTTGCTCCAACCCCAGATAGACAACCCCCACCTCAGCAGATCAGCCAGCCCCTCTATCCTGCAAGCAGCTCCTGGTGCCAGTTTTCCTGGAGCCGAGGAACTAAGCTGGGGTGGGGGAAGGGACAGGGGGAATCGGGGATGGGGGTTGGTTTGCTGGGGCACAGTTGTTGGTCTGGGAGAGGGGGGCCTCAGGAGGCTAAAAACAGCCCCTGGTCTGGGGGACTCTCCCCCCTGCCCTGTAACTCCCCCACAGACCACACTAGCCTCCCTGATCCTGCCAAACCCTCACAGACTCCGCCAATCCCTTTGCCCCCTGATCCCTCCAAGCCTCCACAGATCCCACTAGTGCCCCTGATCTCCTCAAAACCCCTACAGAACCTGCTTGACCCCAATCCCCCCAATCTCCCCCACTTGCTCTCCCCTTCCGCCCCCGCCCGCCCCCCCCCCCCGAATCCCCCAAGACCCTTCGCTAGCTCCCACATCCTAACTTACCCTTAAATCAGGTGGCCATTTTTAACTTGATCTAACCTCCCCCTAACTTTCCCAGATGTCTGTGAATACCCTTGTGTCACACTGCATTACTACAACTAAGGTAGATTAAGTATCAAGGACAGTGCTGTGCTTTGATCAGGAAAATCCTGATTTTACCCCTGCTGTTACTATGAAGTTCTGAGTGGACATGGCACATGTTATAGCATAGTGACAAATGTGAATGTCAAAACATAGTGACAAATCAAGGTCTCATTAGTCATAGGCTTATAACAACAGTTTTTGTCACTGTACTAAGTACTGTATCATATTAATGTAACGTGGATTACAAGGCATTTACCATTCATTTATTCTTTGCTAGCAGGTAAAAATCAACCTTCTGCAAAGCAGAATTCTGGAATAAAGATATGAAAATAGGCAATCATGACTAACATGCTTTCCTGAAAACTGTAATTATCCATACTAGTCATGTATCATTACTGGACACCAGCTGCAAACTGCTGGAGGGTGAAGAGGGGGTTCCTCTAAGGAAATACCATCTAGGAGAATCCACAAGGAGTACTGCACACAAACAAACTATCCTACACCATTAATCTTACTACATACTTGTTATGCTATTTGTCTGGACTAAGTCAAAACCAAAGCACCTAGATGGTTTATCTTGGGTAAGGATGTTATTCTTACCACATGTCGAGGCAAGTGGAGTATTCTGTTGAGCCCAAAAGGACATCTGGAGGTCTGTACCACAGGGTAACCACTTCATTAGAGTATGTGTGGCTGGGGACTGATTTGGCTCTTGCAAGACCTGTAGGATAAACGCAGTAAAAAGCCATAAACCTAAAGAAAACAAAGAAATGGACTGCTATACACCTCATATCTTAAAAACCTGTATGTAACATGAACCTGGGCACATGGTATGAGCAGGGCAGCCTTTTGTATCTTTTGGCCTTGGGGTAAGTCAGGGGTTTTCAACCTTTTTTGGTTGGGGTACCCCCCGGCAGCCAGTCAACAAGCAAGGGTGGGGCAGAGGGGGGAGTTCCCTGGTGGCTGATCAACAAGTGGAGGTGGGTTCCCTGCACAGTGCATGGCACCAAATCCAGAAGTACCACTGGCAAAACTGGAAGTGCAGCTGGCTTCTCCATGCCACTGCCACGTACCCCCTGAGGCGTTCCAAAGTACCCCCAGAAGTACGTATACCCCTGGTTGAAAACGCCTGCTGTAAGTTAATTAGGGAAACAACACAGTAACATTTATAATTTGATACATGACTAAACAAAGTCACAATTATTATGGAAGGACTATAAATACAAGCTTTTAGTAACTAAGGAATCGCAATAAATTTGGCACCATTCAGAATTTTATTCTTAGCATTCTTAAAACACAGTATTAAAAAAAATAATAAAAAATCAGATAAATCATTAATAGTCAATTATTCAAAGGAAACAAGAATCAAACTAACGTGTCAGTAGAACTCCAGACAACACTTTGATTTTATAGGGTCTTAAATCTTTCCCTGGGACAATCAATATGTATTCACATGAGAAAAAAATACACTGAAAAATATTTACAATTTCAGGAATGCTTTGTGGTATTCCTATATGGCAGACAAACAAATAAGTGTTGTCCTTTCATTAACTGCTCATAATTCAGCCAAGTTTTCATCACTGATCATCTTTCATTTCATTTGAGAGAGAGCACATGAGAGAGCAAAAGCTCTAATGTGAACAATACTACAGCTGGAATTGTTGAGAGCAGCCAAAGAAGTAAGCATCCCAAAACTGATGCTGAAAATCTCGGCCTATATATTTAAGGTTACATTTTAAAATAGTCAAGGCCCATATTCATTTACAAAGAATTCTCAGAACATACTCATAGTTACATTGACCACTGCTAACATTCTGCAGGTAGATTCACTAACTGTACATACAAAAGCTTTATTTCCCTCCCTCCCAGAATATAAGCATTGTAGAATCAGGGAACTTAGTTAACGGAAAGTTTAGGAAAAGATAAAAATCTTTATTTTCTAATAAAATCTCCCCACAACCATAACCTATTAAAGACATGGAATTGTCAGTGGTCACCCTTAAAGACTGTCTGTTGCTTTAGGTAAATAAAATTATCTTACCTTAAGAACACACATGGAGTACAGCATAAACTAAGGTAACTGCAATTTATTTAGGGCAAAACTGGCAAGATATCATAAGCAATCACTATATGCTGGGAGACAGAACATGCACCTCTTTTATCTCTTCCCAAAAAGGGAGCCATGATTTAGGGACAAAGGCTCGGAGGCTTTTAGGACTAGTACAACTGGCTCCAACTACAATATGGTAGAACTCTTTCTGTATGGTCCACATTTGATGACTGCTTTAATACTACCAGCTGCTGTAATTTAACAGTTGCTGTCTTCATAATGCTTGTAGCCAGGGACATAGGCATGCATGCACGATAGCTCATGTAGCTGGATTCTCACATTTAAAATAGAATGTCAGTTTTCTTCTAGAAGTTAACAAAACTACTACGGCAAAGGAGACTATGATGCCATATAACCCAGAGAAATCAAGGGAAAGCCAAAAAAGCAAGATCATGCACTGAAAAATGAGAGTTCATATAAAAGTGCAAAATAAACTATTTCCTGGATTGGCAATGAGCATTACTTAATTTAAAGGAAGATAAAGAGCTAACAGGCTTTGAAAGGCCAAGTGGGAGGAAAGGGAGTAGAAGCCCCATGTTAGTCACCACATGTATGGAAAAGAGAATGAGGGGCAAAGACTAACTCATATAAGGCCAGGGTTGTGGGGACAAGGCATGGAGAAACTTGGCTAGATCCTAAATCCTGAAGAAGAGGAAAGTATAGAAATCATTATGAATCCAAAATCTGAGAGAGATAACAAGACAATGAAGAGGGATAGCAAGAGAAAAAGCAAGGTACATTAATAGGGTGAAAAACAAACAAACTTGGATGTGACTTGGATGACTACACAGTCCGGTGGGTGGCAAATTGGCTAGAGGGTCGCACCCAGAGAGTCGTGGTGGATGGGTCGGTTTCGATCTGGAAGGGTGTGGGCAGTGGAGTCCCGCAGATCTCAGTCCTTGGACTGATACTCTTTAATGTCTTCATCAGCGACTTGGACGAGGGAGTGAAGTGTACTCTGTCCAAGTTTGCGGATGACACAAAACTGCAGGGAGAAGTGGACACACCGGAGGGCAGGGAACAGCTGCAAGCAGACCTAGGTTGGACAAGTGGGCAGAAAACAACAGAATGCAATTCAACAAGGAGAAATGCAAAGTGCTGCACGTAGGGAGGAAAAATGTCCAGCATACCTACTGCCTAGGAAATGACCTGCTGGGTGGCACAGAAGTGGAAAGGGATCTTGGAGTCCTAGTGGACTCCAAGATGAACATGAGTCGGCAGTGTGACAAAGCCATCAGAAAAGCTAATGGCACTTTATCATGCATCAGCAGATGCATGACGAATAGATCCAAAGAGGTGATACTTCCCCTCTATTGGGCACTGGTCAGACCGCAGTTGGAGTACTGCGTGCAATTCTGGGCACTGCACTTCAAGAGGGATGCGGATAACCTGGAGAGGGTCCAGAGAAGGGCCACTCGTATGGTTAAGGGCTTGCAGGCCAAGCCCTACAAGGAGAGACTAGAGAACCTGGACCTTTTCAGCCTCCGCAAGAGAAGGTTGAGAGGCGACCTTGTGGTTGCCTATAGTTCATCACGGGGGCACAGAAGGGAATTGGTGAGGTTTTATTCACCAAGGCGCCCCCGGGTGTTACAAGAAATAATGGCCACAAGCTAGCAGAGAACAGATTTAGACTGGACATTAGGAAGAACTTCTTCACAGTTTGAGTGGCCAAGGTCTGGAACGGGCTCCCAAGGGAGGTGGTGCTCTCCCCTACCCTGGGGGTCTTCAAGAGGAGGTTAGATAGGCATCTAGCTGGGGTCATCTAGACACAGCACTCTTTCCTGCCTATGCAGGGGGTCGGACTCGATGATCTATTGAGATCCCTTCCGACCCTAACATCTATGAATCTATGAATCAAACAACAGCAAAAAAGAAACAGACTAGAGAGATGAAAAAAAAATCTTGCCAGAAGCCAGGATTTTTTGCGATATCTTTTCATAGATTTCATAGACATTAGGGCTGGAAGGGACCTCGGAAGATCATCGAGTCCAGCCCCCTGCCCAAAGGGCAGGAAGTCAGCTGGGGTCATAGGATCCCAGCAAGATAAGCATCCAGTTTGCTCTTGAAGGTGTTCAATGTAGGTGCCTGAACCACCTCCGGTGGCAGGCTGTTCCAGACCTTGGGGGCTCGGACAGTAAAGAACTTCTTCCTTATGTCCAGCCTGAAATGGTCTTGTAGTAGTTTATGACCATTCGACCTAGTCGTCATCCCTTGGGGCACTCTGGTGAACAAACATTCCCCCAGATACTGGTGGTCACCCCTGATAAACTTATAGGTGGCCATCAGATCACCCCTGAGCCTGCGCTTTTCCAGGCTAAAGAGCCCCAGGGCTCTCAGCCTGTCATCATAGGGTCTGCTTCCCTGACCTCTGATCATGCGCGTGGCTCTTCTCTGGACTCTCTCAAGCTTCTCCACATCCTTTTTGAATTGTGGAGCCCAAAACTGGACGCAGTACTCCAGCTGCAGCCTCACCAAGGCCGAGTACAAGGGGAGAATGATGTCCCGGGATTTGCTTGAGAAGCATCTATGGATGCAAGCCAGCGTTTTGGTCGCTTTACTAGCCGCAGCATCACACCGTAGGCTCATGTTCAACTTGTGGTCAATGATGACCCCCAAGTCTCTTTCTTCCATAGTGCTGACCAGTGTAGCACTGCCGAGCCTATAAGGATGCTGCGGGTTTTTCTTCCCAAGGTGGAGAACCTTGCATTTATCGGCGTTGAACACCATCAGATTCTCATCTGCCCACTTGCTGAGCCTGTCCAGGTCAGCCTGGATCACCCGCCTGTCTTCTGGTGTGGATGCTTTGCCCCAAAGTTTGGTGTCGTCGGCGAACTTGGCCAGTCCGCTTCTGACTTCAGTGTCCACATCATTAATGAAGATATTGAACAATATGGGTCCAAGGACAGAGCCTTGGGGGACCGCACTGGTCACAGGACACCATGATGAGTGACTTCCATCAATTACTACCCTCTGGGTCTGAGCACGGAGCCAATTTTCCAGCCAGTGGATCGTGGCGGACCCAAGGCCACAACTAGCCAGTTTCGCCAAGAGGTGATCATGAGATACCAGATCGAAGGCTTTTTTGAAGTCAAGATATATGACATGAATCTCTTCTCCCTTGTCCAGGTGATAGGTCACCTGGTCATAAAGGAAATGAGATTGGTCAAGCAAGACCTACCCACGACAAATCCATGCTGGCTATCCCTTAAGATGTTGGTGTCGGCCAGTCCATTAAGGATAGCCTCTTTAATAAACTTTTCTAAGATCTTCCCCGGGATAGAAGTCAGGCTGATGAGCCTATAGTTAGCCGGATTCACTTTCCTCCCTTTCTTGAAGATAGGCACCACATTGGCCTTCTTCCGGTCTTCGGGCACTACACCAGAGCACCAAGACTTTTCAAAGATTCGTGCTAGAGGCTGTGCTATGATGCTCGCCAGCTCCTTGAGTACCCTGGGGTGTAGATTGTCAGGGCCGGCTGACTTGAAGGTATCCAGCTTCTCAAGATGTTCCTTCACAAGGTCAGCATTAATGGAGGGCAGGGGATCTCCCTCACCTGGACTTCCCTGTCCCGTAGCGGGCATGGGCGTCCCATGGGACTGATGAAAGACCAACGCAAAGTACCCATTTAATAGGTTGGCTTTTTAATGGGCGTCAGTTGTCAGTTGCCCCATCTGGTTCAGCAGGGGTCCAATGTTGCCCCTGCTTTTCCTCCGGCTCCCCACATATCTGAAAAAGGACTTTTTATTGTCCTTGATGCTCAAAGCTAGTTGGAGTTCAGTTGCAGCCTTGGCTTTCCTGGTATGCTCCCTGGAGGACCGGACCAGTGCAGAATAATCCTCCTTAGAGGTGACTCCCATCCTCCATCCTTTGTAGGCCTTTCCTTTTAGCCTCAGGAGGTCTGCTAGGTCCCTGGAGAGCCAGGGGGGCTGCTGTGCCCTCTTGCTGCCTTTCCTCCGAGATGGAATAGACTTAGCTTGTGCATTGAGGATCGCTCCCTTGAGGAGCAACCACTCTTCTTGCACTCCCCTCTCCCTGGGGTCATGGTCCCTTAGTGCCTCACTGGCAAGCCTCCTGAACTTGTCAAAGTCGGCTTTCCTGAAGTCAAGGACTTCCATGTTGCTGACTGACTTGCCAGCTTTTTGGCGGATGGTGAAGGTGATCAGCTCGTGGTCGCTGTCACCCAGCTTCCCATCGATCACTAGGTCGTCAACTAGGTCATCCCCAGTAGCCAGTACCAGGTTGAGCAGTGCTTTGCCTCTCGTTGGCCCATAGACTTCTTGAGTCAGGTAGAGGTCATCCACACATAAGAGGAAGCTTTGCGACCGCTCGGATTTTGCTGAGCGATCCTCCCACGAGATGTCCAGGTAATTGAAGTCACCCATGACAACCATGGTCCTGGAGCATGTGGCCTCAGCCAGTTCCTGGGCAAACTCCTGGTCAAGCTCAGGACTTTGGGTGGGAGGTCTGTAGTAGACTCCCACCATTGTGTACCCTGCGCCATGTTCCCCACAGATTTTAACCCAGAGGGTCTCCAGTCATCCGCCCTGGTCGCCAATATCGACTTGCAGGGACGCGTAGCTTTCCTTGACATAGAGAGCTACACCCCCGCCCCTTTTCTTTACACGATCCCTCCTGTACAGGATATAGCCATCTATACCCGTGGTCCAGTCATGGGTGGAGTCCCACCAGGTCTCCGTTATCCCTATGACATCATAATTATTTGCATTGAGCAGGGGGATGAGCTCCTCCTGCTTGTTCCCCAAGCTCCTGGCATTTGTGTACAGGGGGCAGGCAAGTGTCCCCTGGGGGGCTCCTTCCTTGCCCGCAGATTTTACCAGGGCTGTGGGACAATTGCAATTTTATTGGACAATTGCGCAGTTTTGGAGCCTCTACTGCCAGCATGCTGCCTTCTCCTCTCATACCTTGCTACATTTGAACCAAAAACACACTTTAACAGTCAGTACGCTTCACCCCAAATAGCACTGCTGGTCCTTTACTCTTGACTTTGTTCATTTGCCAACTGGGCTTTTATCCTTAAAGCTGCTCTATAACTCTAATCCACCATATCACAAGTTAGTGACTGTACCTAGTTTTGCAGTTGTTTGAGAGAGATGCTTGTGTATTGCAGGCATACATGAATCTTCATTTGAAAGAAAACTATATACCCTAAAAATGTGATGAGACCATTTTTGTGCTGGTTTTTAGCATCTTATGCGTCTGAAAAAGTTACTGACTGAATCTGAGGATATAATGAAAGATCTTCGTATTGTGCTTCCTATTTGTGTATGTAGACCAGCAGGGCAACTAGGGCTAGGTAGATATTACACCTATTGTATGCTAATTGTTCAGAAAGCACTTTAAAGACATAAGTGAACAGATGTTCACAGCTCTTAGAGCACTTTAAAAATGTGGATCTTGTGCTAAGTTAACCCTCAACAGATGAAGTATTAGACTAAAGCACTTTCTGTTACAGCACTTTATTTAACATCTGTACCAGATCCCACTGAGGGTTAACTTAAGAGTGCAATCACCACCATCCTAGGTGATGTTGTGGGCTGTGTTCTAGCCTCAGGCAGAACTCATTTGCTAGAACAAAAAGCTCATTTGCTCTGCCTCAATGCTGGGCCAGCCACGACCCCCACCCACCACTGTCAAGGACCCAAGTCAGTGATGGCTTCTGATTCCAGCCTTGCTTCCTCTCTCTAGCCAGCTGTGAGCCACAGCCTAATGGCAGGGGGGAAGAGTGGGGGGGAAGGGGAGAGAGAGTTCTCTCTCCCTGCAGCCACCCCAGACTCATGGCACACTGCTGCCTGGGTAGAGGCACTACAGGGGGATAAGGTCTGGGCTCTGCCTACCTGCAGCAGTCCTGGTCAAGCAGCAGTGTGCTGTGGGCTGGGGTTGCTGCAGGGACAGAGCCCAGATCCCTTTCCCCCAAAGCTCCCCTGACCCCACAGCACACTGCTGCCCACCTGGGGACACTGAAAGGGAAAGGTTTCTGTGCTCTGTGTCCCCACAGCAGCCCTGGCCCTGTGGCATACTTCAGCACAGTCAGGGGAGCTCCTTTCCCCAAGCTTCAGCAAGGTGCTGTAGCACAGTGCCACTTTTCACCATCCCAGGAACTCTGGTGGAGGGAGAGAAAAGGGGCTCCTGGCTGCAACTAGGGGAAAGGAGCCCCCCTCCTGGGCAGGCCCCCCAAAGATTCTTAGTTCAGGTCTTAGTGGGGGCTGAGACAAGATGCAGTGACTCTTTCTGCCACACTGCAAGCTCTGGCAGGGGGAGCAGAGAGTGGCCCTGCCCCTCCTAAGGCCCAAGCTGGGAAGCAGGGGAGGTCCACCTGGCAAGGGGGCTCTTTTTTCACCCCCCTGACAGAGTTCCCAGTGCCGTGAAAAGCAAGCAGAGCTCAAAGGGGGTGGGGGATGTGTCTGTGTTCAGCCTCTCCCTGAGTGATCCTGCTTTTCACCCATCCCCTCCCCTGGTCCACAGCCCCCATTGTGGCTCCAGGGAGATGCTGGTGCCCATCTGCCCCTGTAGGCACTTGGTAGATAGGCTTCCCAACCTGGGTCCTGGCCCCCAGGCATCCCTAACCTGGCAAAGAGATCCCTTCCAGCTCTGCTTCTCTGTGATTCCCTGATTCCTGTCACTGACAAAAGCAGAGGAGGGAACTGCTCCCCCATGTCAGATAGCCCATCAGGGATGACTTGCCCATTTGACTGCACCTAGGAGTCTCCAGCAACCTATGGAGTCGACAGGACACACTGGGAAGCATGGGAGAGCTCCCCCTACCTGCTGGCCTTGGGCAGTGTGGGCCCCCTCTCCCCATGGAATGGCAAATGTCTGTTTGGTTTTAGTACACTCTAACTTACAGCACTTTAAGTAAAATGCAACAGTTAGAGTGCTTTTGCCACAGGTTTTTTGAACATCTGTACTTAGCATATTTGACCAAACTGCAAGAGCAAATGCAGTCACAGAGTGCATATAATGCATATACAATTAGGAGTATTTGGACTCATATGATCAAAATCAGTGCATATAAATTGCATTACTCAAGGCATGAAAAAATATTTTCAGCCTTTAGACATTTACAATTGATTTCAAGCCAAAACTGCCAAAAATATATACACAAAACTAACAAGCTACAGTATTTCTGGTTTTGATGCTCTAGGTATGAATAGATGACAGTTACCAGCTTTTTCAAATATCCTTCTGCAAAGAGATTGTTACATATTTTATACTGTTTGCACACTGAAATATGCTTACTCATGAAAAATTTATTTAACTGCATCCTTCAACTGAAGGAAAACTGTAGGGTAGGATTAATTAGCACAGCATGTTCGATCACTTTCTTTAAGGGTTCCTTGTCTGTTTCCATGGTTACCCTACAGGAAGAGTCACAATCTCTTTTTAAAAAGACAGTGCTTATGGGTGATCATCAAAACTTCTAATCCTAATGGCCAATGTGAATAAAAAAAGATAAAAGGAAGAGATCACCAGGTGAGTACACAATATTTGCATAGTGCTGCCTAAAGACATAGTGATGATTTCATGCCAGTTTAGTGAACTGCCTTTTAGCTCCTGTGTCTTCCAACAGATTCAAAGGTCATCAATATAGACACCCTACTGGTTCAGTCCTATTCTTAAAGTAGCAAAGCACTCATGACGTTATTAAAAGATAATTCACATCAAACCCACTGTGGAACTTCTATATAATAGTCAGAACACTTCAGCATACTGTTCTACATATTAACTTATTTCTTTCTATTGCTTTACTTGCTAATCCTTCCCTTTCCTTAGAAGAAAAAGCACAATTTTTTAAAAAAACTTTGCATAGTAAATCTTTTCTGCAGGAATATTTACAATGCCCACAGCTTAGCATTTAACATTCAGGGCCCAGATATCCAGGTATAATTTTTAATCACCCAAAAATAGTTGTCTCATGATTATGAAAAAAAATGCTTGACACATATGAAGATACTTCCTTCTTCTGTAAATATAATTTTCTATCCTTTGGTCTCATCTCACACCTCAGGCTCCATGAGAATGTGTCTGAGTTTACCTTTTATGGTCAAATCCACAAACTGATTTATTACTTTAATATTTTTGTATTATATTTACAGTTAAAAGATGATATAGCTATATTCATACTAGAAGCCTATTTTGAGAGAGGATTGTTGGATGATCATGATAGCCCTATGGCCACATAACAGCTCTCTAGTCAACACTGTGTGGAAAATCAGGAGGAGTGTATTCATACCTACTATGTGTGCACAAAGGAGGCAAACATTTGCAGGTAAACAAATGTGGGTTTTCTGAGTATTCCAAAAATCAAAGCCTTCATAAATTCATGCATGCTAAACACCTCTTAATTAACATTTAACTGAATATTTCCATGCAGAACTATATACGCTGATGTTTTCTCTTACATTTGAATTTTCTTGGCATGCAACTTATCTTGACTTGGATAAAACAAAAGGGTTTTTATAGGTCCTTGACGAAAATTTTTTAAAATATATTTTTATTTTTCCTTAGTTCCGCATCCTGTTAGGGCTATCAAATATTATTTTAATAGGTACCACTAGTGTTACATAGCTAACTTTTACAATCATAACTATTCTTCAAATCATCTGATTAAACATTATTTTATTCTACTGTAATTACAAGCCACCTATTTCAGTTTACCAATGGCACTCACTGTCAACCTACTTACTGAACAGGGAGTGGCACATTTATCTAGGGAATATCTAAAGTAGAACAGGACACAACACAAGTAATTTGGGTAATCACTATTTTGGTAAAATAGCCAACTGTCCAACCCGGTGGGCAGTCCTTGCAATTCAAAGCTTTATTTCAGCTGTCAGGTACTCTTGTGCTTAGAATCATAGAATAGAAGGGCCACAAGGGACCTGTATGATCATCAAGTCCAGTGCCCTGCCATGGGCAGGAGGTTATTGGGCCCAAATGAGCTCAAAGAGGTGCCTGTCCAGCCTCCTCTCAAACACCTTCAAGGATGGCAACTGTACCACCTCTGCTGGGAGTGTGTTCCAGATTCTAGATACCCTTACGGAAAAGAAGTTTTTCCTTATGCCGAGCCTAAATTTTTCCTCAGTTAGCTCTTGCCCATTGGTCCTTCTCCTCCCAAGGGGTGCTTTTCTGAAGAGTTGCTCCCCTAGATCTTGGTGTTCACCCCTGATATACTTGTAGGTGGCTGTCAAGTCACCTGTCAGTCTTCTTTTACGCAAACTGAACAAACCCAATTCCCAGAGTCTCTCCTCATAGGGTCTATCCTCCAGGCCTCTAAGAATGTGGGTGGTTCTTCTCTGTTCCCTTTCGAGCTTATCCAAATCCTTCCTGAGGTGTGGTGCCCAGAACTGGAGACAGTATTCCAAATGTGGCTTCACCAATGCCGAATAGAGGGGGAGGAGCACCTCTCTGGATCTATTTGCAACACGTCGGATGATACACACCAGGGTTCTATTTGCCCTGCTTGCCACTTCATTGCATTGTTGGCTGATATTCATCTTCTGTTTGTTTGTCACCCCCAGATGCAGGGGGGTGTGTTTGTCACCCTTTCACATGCAGTGTCAGCCAGTGGACCACCGCCCATCGTCTAGTTATGGTGAAGGTTCTTCTTACCCAGATGAAGGACCTGGCACTTTTCCCTACTGAACCTCATCTGATTGCATTCGGCCCATAGGACCAGTCTGTCAAGGTCATCCTGGATACTTACCCTCTCCTCAGACATGCCCACATTACCCCACAGCTTGGGTGTCATCCGCAAACTTAATCATTGCGCTAGCCACACCCTCATCCAAGTCATTAATAAAGATATTGAAGAGCACAGACCCAAGCACTGATCCCTGGGAGACACCACTGGAGATGGCCCTGCAGGATGAGGCCATCCCAGTGATTACAACTCTCTAGGATCGGTCTCTGAGCTAGTTGCCAACCCACCTCACTGTAGACTGGTCTAGGCCAGTACCCTCCCACTTAATTGAGAGAATCTCATGGGAAACTGTATCAAAGTCCTTGCTGAAGTCTAGTTAAATGATGTCAACCTTATGCCCCTTGTCCAGCTGGTTAGTTACCTGGTCATAAAAGGATACCAGGTTTGTTAGACGTGACCTACCCTTGACAAAGCCAAGCTGGTTGCTTCTTAATATCCCCCAGTTGCAAGCTTGTGATTGATGGCCTCCTTGACCATTTTTTCAAAGAATCATTTTTGCAAAGATTTTTCCCCAGAACCAAAGTCAGACTGACCAGTCTATAGTTTGCAGGGTCGTCCCTCTTCCCTTTCTGAAAGATGGGTACTACATTAGCCCTCTTCCAGTCATTAGGGACCACTCCTGAGTTCCATGACTCATCAAACAGCTACACCAGAAGCCCTGCTATGAGCTCAGCCAGTTCTTTCAGGACTTTTGAATGAAGGTCATCTGGCCCAGCAGATTTGAAAACGTCCAAATGTTCTGAGAGTAACCTCACCTGTTTCGGACTGATTTCATTTGCATGTTGTCTTTCCCTTATTCCCTGGGCCCCTAGACAGGTGACCACTTCCCATTTGATTTTAGGAATACTGATGTTAAGTAAGTATTTAGGAGCTCTGCCTTTTCGCAAGGATCAACTGTGGGCTGCACACACCCCCACACCCCAGGCACCATGACTGGACTCCTCTCCGGATGCTGAACCGTTTTTCCATTGCATATACAGGCAGTCCTTGACTTAAGATGTTTCGAGTTACAACAAATGGCACTTACAATGTTTATAAATTGATACTGTTTCGACTTTCTGACATCAGTTTCAATTTTACAATGCTTGATCCAACAACACGCCACGCCAACAAACAAGTTCACTGCATCACCCATCTCCCTGGAGAACATCTGTCAAAACTTCCTTGGACATTTTCTTTAAGAAAGCAGACAAGACTCCAGAAAAGCCTGCAGCCACAACTCCTGAGAAGACTCTAGCCAAGAACCCTTCAAAAAGTACAACCAAGAGCCCCTCAAAAAGTCCAGCAAAGTCACCTCAAAGAAGTCCTTCCAAATCAATGTGATTGCTATTTACAATATATATACATTAATGTAGCTATATTACTCATCTATAATTGATTGAGTACAAAATTCTGGGTTATTTTTAGGTGAAAATAGGGTATCGGGCCTTCATTCAGGAACCAACCCCCCATTTATAACATTGTTCCTATGAGAAAATCAGTTCCAAGTTATGACATTTCAACTTAAGATGTGGTTTTCAGAAACCAATTGTGCCATAAGTCTGAGGACTGCCTGTATGCTTCTTTTTTCTTTTTCAAAAGTTCCCCAATAGTCCTGTTGAGCCAAGCAGGTCTCTTGGCCCCTTTCCCTCATTTTGACTGCGTGGAGATCGTCTCTTTATGAAATGTGAGAATTTCCTCCTTAAGGAAGCACAGCCACTCCTGAACTCCCAAATTATCCAGTCACTGGTCATGAAGGGCATTTCTAACTAGACTCCCAAGTTATCTGAGCAGTATCTGAACAGAATTTATATAGAACTATACAGGTCTCTTTGAATTACTTAAGTTATACCAACACTGTCACACCATTCTATCCCCATCAGGAAAATAACCACATATGGCTGACAGAGATTTCAGGCTAGAGTTCTGATTTTTTTCCATCAGCCTTAGTTCATGTACAGACATTCAGTTTTTCCTGGGAGAGTCACTGAACACAAGATGTTCAATATTTTTCTCCCAGAGCAAAAATAGCCACTCCAAGAGAAAAATAACCCGAGAACAACCAGCATTAGATCATTCCCAGAATGTCTGTACAACTTAAGCTTGTGAGAGAAGCCACAGCACCATCCTCCAGCATCCCAGGTTCTTTGCTCCTCATCCTACCCCCTAGGCCAGTGTATTGCTTAGGCTAGACTCTACTACTCTAGTCAAGCAAGGAGCAGAGCATGCCCTCTTCACAATCCCACTTTGTTCTGTAGTGAGATGCACACTGACTCTAAGTAGTCTGGGTCAGCCAATCAGGGCTGTCTTATGCAATGTTGCCATCTGTTGCCAGGCAGACTGAAAGAGCCTACAGAGCATGATTAGATGTGTGCACAGAAGGCCCCTAACTGCACAATGTCAACATTACAAGCTCCCTGCCCTTCAGGGGCTCAGCATTCAAATGTATGTTCACACATCTCCCAGGTAAGGATTTCTATCATGAGAACAATCCGAAGAGAATTCTCCCAGATCATTCAAATGTGTGTGCTGCCTTAGTCAGCACATGGGATCAAGAATCAATTAGCCAATACCTGCATATCTATGTGCAGCATGGTGGCAGAGCAATCAAAGCATTTTACTATGATTTGGTTGACTGTTCTAGACTTGGGCTGAAGGCTCAGTAGACCCAGCTGTAAATGGAAACCTCGTCACCTAGGTTGGAGAGTCAAAGGCAACTAGATATGATGCTAGAACCATCTCTCTCTCGTGTATCATTGGCTACAGTAGCCTGTGTGCTTTAACTGTACTAGCCCAATAAGCCACTAGACTAGACCTTCCAATTACCTGGGCCCTACATGACTGTTGTTTTATTGCAAGAATTACCTGTCAGGTTCTTTCTAACACAAATGACAAACCATCTAAGTAACAGCGCATGAAGTACCAAATGGAAAGTGATAGAGACATTCAAGTGGGCAGATGGAATCCAACTGTCAATATGACAGCCTAGAGGTTCAGCAAAAAGTGTGCTGAAAAGTCAAGTGACCTTTGCAGTCATAAAAGGAAGCTTTAGTTCCTTGTTAAAGCCATTTTTCTCTTCTCAAAAATTCAAAGATTTTCCACAACCCTACTGTCTAGGAATCCTAGCCAATGTATGAGTGGAATCACACAAAGAGTTCTGCTACTGACTGGCCACTGATGATCCCCAGAGTTCATTTGAGCTGTTAGCCATTTAGCTCTAAGATTTGTTTATTTCTCACTTTAAAAATGCTTTAAAAAAAGGTTTTGTCATTTTTGAAAAAGCCAACTAAGTGCAACATTCACAAAATGTGCAAGCCATTTTGTACTGCAAAGGTGTTCCAGTTTCATGCTGCTGTATATAATATTTTAGTTGAAATGTGAACATGTTTGTGTCTATATTGGCCTCTCCTTTCTTTGTCAAACTGAGAAGAAATGTGTTGTCTGCCACAGAAAAAACCTCCTTTGTTTAGGCCCTTTGTAAACACATCCTGCTGTGTACTGTAAACAAGAAAGCATTGGGTTCAGTCACAGTAGCAGGGGGATCAAACCCTAGCCTGATTTGCTATTTGTGTAGTGTACTTTTTAAATTAATTCACTAAGAGAGAAACTAAAGCATGGCAATCCCTAATTGGAAAACTTAAGGGTGATGCCAAGGTATATAGGAATCTCTCAGTTGAAGCTCTAGTCTCTCTCTTGGGGTTGCTGAGGACTAAAAAGCTAAATGCCATCTGGGGAGAACTGCTCCCTATGTGGGGGCAGGTCTTCCCCACTCTTCACTGGAGAAGTGAGTTGGAACTATGTGAAGCGGAAATCCAATGTAAAGAAAGAGAAAGTCTGTCTCAGAGTTTAAGACTCAGCTTCTCTCCCTCTTTCCCCCCCTGTGTTTTGTCTTTCCTGGGTTTTGAGTGGAATAATACTAATGGGATATCAATCCCTGAAGAAAAATGACCAGAAATGGAGTCCTGGTAGTTTTGGGCTAGGCTTAAGGCCTTGAGTGAGATAAGACCATGGGCAGAGCTGTCCCTCGGGGTGTGCAAGGCCTGGGGCATATCAGCCTATGCAGAGCCCCGGGGAGGGGGAGGGGGTGGCAAGCAGCTGAAGCCAGCAGCGCTTGACAGCGGCAGAGCCAGTGGCGCATGACGGCTGTGGTGGGGCCTGTACGGCACTGTCCGTGGGGCCCCCCAAAGTGTGGGCCCAGAGCAATCGCCCCGATTTGCACCCCCCAGGGATGGCGCTGACCATGGGGGTACTCTTTTGTCTCAGCCTAGCTGTGTGGCTGAACCCTGTTGTATTCCAGGCCCTAACGCAAAAAGGTCTGGCACCTTCTGTTGCTCTGCAGCATTGTATCTCAGCCTAGATGTGTAGCTAAGGCTAGCTGTATGTTCAGGCTCTGGTGCAGGATAGGCCTGGGCCCCTCTGAGTTCTTTTTGCAGCTCTTCTTCCCCAGAAAAGCTATGGGACTGGGACTAGAAATTATGGGGGTGCTGTATGATGACTGGAGGCACAGTCACTCCCTTATTGCCCCTACTTGGAAGTGGAGATCAGCACCCTACACCCAAAAGCAATGAGGGGGCCCTTGCACCACAGAAGGACCTATGCTCACTAGCAGCAAACCCCCAGTGAGCAACTCATTTAAGACTCGGGTGTGGGCCCCCCTGTCCAACCTGATGCTGAGTGGCAGGTATAGAGGTACAGGCCCTTTGGGTGAGCTCTGTCCCATGTTCCAGACTGCCAAGGCAAGTGGGAATCTTCCCAAAAAGAGTGCAACCTATAGACTATACCTTGTACGTCATAGTGTTTCAAACTGCATTTGATGTTTTTGCTTTCTTTGCCTTTGTTTTTTATAATAAATCTGTCCTTTGTGTTTACACTACTTGCGAGGAGGGGTTTTATTTATGCGGGACAACCCAGCCAAATTCAGGGATCCCACATTTCTGGGTGGGGGCCCGAGTCGCATTAAAAACTTTTTGGGTACACTGAAATTTTAATCTCGGCCTTGCTGCTGACCAGTGCCTGGCAAAAGGGTTACATAATGTTGAACAGAGTACCACAATTAACAAATTAATTCATTTCCCATTGGTGGAGAGAATAATTGCAATTTTAGTCTCAAACCAGTGATTTGGAAGGTAAAGGGGGAAAAAATGTTGCACGTGCTAGGCAATGAGAATATACCTTATGGGTCAGTCTGAACATGTGCAAAATGTCTGTATTACTTTGGAAATAAAAAATAATGATGTAGGCAAAAAAAAAGTCTACATCAAGGACAGAAACAAATGCAGGCTCATGATATTCAGCAATTCCACATCAAAGATAACATGTGCATTAATGAAGAAACTAGAATCATTATGAATACAGAATATGGGCACACAATATTTTAACAGTTGACTGATTTACATTTTGCTTTTCAGTTTCCGGCTTCCCCTTTAATGAAACTCACTTTGTTGTCATGCAAATATTCTATAAGAAAATGACAGCCTCTGTTGCTAATAACATCACAGCAGGAACATGTCACTTTGATAGTAAGACCATAAGTGAAAATATATCAAAATCACTCCTTTTGCAGATTAGTCATTAAGGTAAAAGCAAAGAGTTAATAAAATTCAGTGCACAGATGGTTCTAAATTAGGAGGAGTTGCAAATAATTGCAAGACTATTACAAAGGGATATAGAGAAACATGGGCAGAAAATAATTAATCTTGGAAAAAAATGAAAGTTAATGCATCTGTGGGATAATAATATGAAACATTGTCAATGAAAGAGACAAACTTGGGAAGCTCTGAATTAAAATAAAGGGTGATGCTGGACAGCAATTTAGATGTATTAGGAATGTGGTATGACTATAAAAATGATCAATGAAATTAAGAGGCATATGCAAAGGTCACATGAAAGAGAAGGCAGACAATAGCCCATTTTCCTGTAGCAATCTAGCAGCCACTTTTGGAAAACTGCTCCAATTTCTCAGAATCCCATTACTGGAAAAATATTGACAAATTGGAGTAAGTTCAGAGAAAATAAATGAAAATGACCCAGGTGTGCTGGAGGAATGGATTTATGTGACAAGACTGCAAGAGGCACATATGTATACCTGGGCTAATAGTCAAATTATTTGTGACTAGTGAATTGCCCATTAAGAATGATGGGGGATGGGGGAGGAGCAGGCAGGTGGGCACAGAGCACTGCAATCCACTACCGCACGCTGTCACCTCCCAGAAGCAGGGAGGGGGAAGCTTGCTCCACCTGCCAGCACCCTGTGCTGCCTCCACCTCTGCCTCCAGTGCCGGAGGGAACAGCAGGGACAGAGTGGGGTGGCAGAGCAGCACCATGACGGTTGGGACAGAGCTAGCCAGTGCTGCTGCCACCTCCAAGGAGCAGGGCTGGTGGGGGGGGTTCAGGAAGCACTGTGATTGGCTGTCGAGACAACCAATCAGAGTGCTCCAAGAGTGTTACAGACAGACAGACAGACAGACAGACAGACAAAGCCCTTTATATATATAGAATAATCTATAAATACCTTAAGAGCTCAGACCACTAAAGAGGAACTAATATTTTTTGTGGGACATAACAGAGTAACTAAAACCAGGACTGAGACACAAATATACAGTCACTATTCAAGGTGGACTCTGACTTTCAGGGTAAATGAACACTAACTTCTAGCAGCTGGTTATAGTCTTTTAGGCTAAGTACAGACATACAAAAAGTCTGAGCCTAAATTGATTCAATCTTTACAGGTAGTCTAAACTGCATAGATTGAACTGGGAAGCAAGAGAATACATATTCAATTTTGATTTCAGAAATGCAGCAACATGCCTGCAGTGGCTCAGGCCAGAAGCCAGGGGGTTCTAAAGCAAACCCTCCCTTCCCTTTGGCAGTGGCAGAAAAGCTGGGAGAGAAGCCATCTATGCTTTTCCCCACTCTATTCTTGAGCTGGGAGCGGGGGTGTGGCCAGGCCCTGGCAGGCCATTTAGTATGACTAGGGAGGGGTTTAAACCCCCACCCTGGCCTGCACAGTCCCCAGCTGAGGTGTGCCTGGAGGGGGAGAGGGGAAGCAACCGCTGCCAGATTTTTCTCCACTTATCCCATGAGCAGCAGGGGTGGGGGCATGGCCAGGGAGGAGCAAGGGGTGTTTAATCTTCCAAATATTTTTTTCTCCCTCCACCTATGGGCATGGGACCCCAGCTGAGGTCTGCCTGGCAGGGGCACAGCAGCACCTGCCAGGCTTCCTCCTCTCCCCCTCCCCCCCGCTAGCCATTTAGGGAGCAAGGGCAGGCCTAGAAGGGGCTGCTGTGCCCCTGCCAGGCAGACCCCAGCTGGGGTCCTGTGCTGGTGGGAGAGGGGAGGGAGGTGGAGATTAAATCCCCCTCCCGCTCCCCCCTTTCCATCAGGGGGCCAGCTCAGGCCAGCATCTGGCCATACCCCCACACCCATCACTCGAGTGGCAAGTGTGGGGGGAAAGCCTGGCAGGCTGGGGTCCCATGCTGGTGGGAGAGGGGAGGGATGGGGGATAAAATCTCACATCCCTCCTTCCTCTTCACCTCAGGGGGCTGTCCCAGGGTCTGGCCACTCCCCCTGCCCCCAAGCAAGGAAAAGTGTGGCACAAGCTACAGTCCCAAGCAGGGTTTCCCACCCCCCAGCCCCATCTCAGCTAGCCAGAGCAGTGATAGTGCTCCAGCTGGGGAGCAGAGGGGCAGGACCAACCCTGCTCCACTGCAGTAGACAGCCCAGCCCAGGGTTACAAAGCTTAACTTAAACCAGGAAGGGGTCTGGGAAAGAAGTTCCTTAAATTGGTTTGACCTAAATCAGTTCAGGCTGATACTACAGTCAACCAGGTTTATCTTAAACCAATTTTGGTTATTTTAAAAGTGGTTTATGTGCACTGAAATTCTGTTCTGTTACAGGTTTAAACCAGTTTCTGATAACTTAGACTGGTTTATATGCAACTTCTGTCCCTAGCCCTATGGATCAGCTCAGCATAGCCTAAGTAGGCAGCTAGATGTTTGTACCAGGGTCAACTGGAACAGGCTGGTACTGGGGCAGCACATAAGCTCTATGCTGCACAAGAGCGCTTCTAGAAATTCACAGGTGCAAGGATCCAAATACTCTCCAGCCACTGTGCTGCTCAGGTGGTACTAAAGAGCTGGGAAATAAACCAGAATTTAGCCTATTAGATACAATGAGTCAGCAATGGCATTGATACCCTTCAATCATGGTCTTACATCAAATCAGTCAATGGACCAATTATGAAGATTGTAATGTACTCAACCATTGTGGTGATTAATTTAACTTAGGAACTGACCCAAGAAAGAGTAGATAAAAGTTTCCTTTACATAATTTTATATGTAGATATCTATTTAATTCTTTAAATATTTGAAAGCATGCTGTTTTCTTTCAATTAGAAACAGCTGTTCTCAAATACCTATAAAATGCTATTAACTATGCAAGACCACAAAGGCTATGAATTGCCCATCCTATTAATTAATGATAGTGAACAGCTATGGTAGTACTGACCACTCTAACAACGGTATATGCTATCACCATTTCTGTTTCCAACTGGGGGACTGCCTTGAACAGCATCTCTTTTAAAACAGATGGCCCTGTTCTGATATTCAATCACTTTTTTAAAAAAGAGGTAAAAACATCCAGGGAATCTGATGAAAGAAAATATTTTAAACCATGGTTAGTTATTATAAGCATGGTCAACTGCCTGTAAATTAACTTGAGAATAAATGTTATGGAAGAAGTTTAGTTGTACATATTTTTATATAATAAGATAATGAAAGGGCTGCCCACTGAAGCAGTTCATTTTTAATTGGGTGGGAGGGGGGCACATGAATAGCAAAACACAAATAATATTATTTATCTAAAAAAGATCCATCTTGGCAGTGTTTGTTTTTCAAATGAGACTGCTATTTACTCGAGTTTCTGTGCAGGAATGAATTATTTCATGTTTGAAAAATTAGCACCATATGAATTGAGAGTTGTAGAGTTTTGCAGTTTATAGGTGAAACTGCAAAACAAGATAATCCATCTACATGTAAGGAAATGTGTGAAGTGTAGGGCTCATTTTCATAAGCCTCCTAGCTCTTAGGCAGTCCTGGCAAAGACTTTGACAACAACTGGTCATAGAGCAAGTGCACTTTGTGAGTAGAAAAGCAAAAAAGTAAACCTCAACAATCTCAATCCAGGTTCTTTGAAGTATTTTATCAATCAAGTAGCCACAGAGATTCTGTGTTCATTTGGGGGCCAAAACTGTTAGGGTTGAAGATTAAAACTAAAATATGGAAAAAAATGTGACAAGCAAACCAGGAGGGGAAAACAAATTGTACTAGAAACAGTGCTTCACTAGTTAGCATTCTTGTCATTTCAATTTGCTGGGCGTGATTATCGCCCTTGTTCTCAATTATTCATTTTAGTTAAGGTAAGACAAGGCAGTAGAGGCAACTGCCTAAGGATAGCATCTTAGCATACATAAGGAGCTTGTCCATGGAGGATCTCACAACACTGCGGAGATTCCAGGCACTACTGCAACTCATAAGACTCCTACAGAAAGAAGCTGACAATTTTTATGTATCCATGCTGCTCACTATGGCAAAGTAATACCTGAACTAGCTTGAATACCAGAAGCTGTCTAACCAGAGTAGCACAGAACTGTGGGGGCTCATTTATGCTGCAAATAATACTAGGGAAACTCATTTTATCAGTGGGCCTGATCATGATTTCATTTGCAGTTATCTGAGTCTGCAGGAAATGCTTTGAAGACAACAGAACTATACCAATGTAAAACAAGCTACATTTTAAGATTTTGTTGACAATAAATGTGTAATTTAACTCTAAAATTATATGCTCTATACATATTTAGAATATATATTTCTTTTGCTTTTTAAAACTCCAAAAATGGCAAGTCTGTATGATCTGCACAGACTAATTTCATCAAAAGGACATGATGGCACAACTTAAGTGTGAAAGGAACTTCTAGAGTCCTCAGATATAACTTGATTATTTTAATTCTTCTTCAAAACTTATGTTATATATAGTATGCTAATTTAATTGAATTACAAATTAAAAAGGCAAAATTTTATGCGAGTAAAATACATTTAAATACAGCCAGACTTGAAGGATTATTTTAATTTATATCATTAATTGGATCATATTATTTTAGACCCACCCAATCAGGTAATATACTTTTGCAACAAAAACATCCATTTTATTAAGGCAAAATTAATGAAACACACAATAATTACACTAAAAGAATAGAGTTGCAACTGATACAAGAAATACCTGGACACTCTGTTAATATTTAAACAGCTGCAATCAAACAATGAGTTGTCATCTTAAAATGTCAAGGGGATTCAAAAACAGCTGGAAGGGACTTCAAAGATCATCTATTTCAGCCCCCTGCTCAGGGCAGGATCATCCCTGACTATACCATCCCGGTCAAGTGTCTGACTAACCTGCATTTGAAAGCTTCCAAGGATAGACATTGCAAGATTTCTCCAGGGAGCCTGTTCCAATGTTTAACCATCCTCACGGTTAGAAAGTTCCTCCTAATCACCAACCTAAATTACCTCTGCTTCAGCTTGAGGCAGCTGCTCCTAGTCTTGTGTCCTGCAGTTACAGAGAAAAGCCCATATCCATCCTCTGTGTACTCGCCCTTCAAGTTTGAAGACTGTTATCAAATCCCATTTCAGTATTATCTTCTCCAGAATAAATAACCTTAGTTGTTTGAGTCTTTCCTCATAAGTTGTGCCTCCCAGGCCCCTAATCATTTTTGTTACTCTATGCTGGACTCTTTCCAAACTGTCTACATCCTTCTTGAAGTGTGGATCCCTAAACTGGACACGGTATTTCAGGTAAGACCTCACTAGTTTTGAACAGAGCAGAAGAATCACCTCTTTTGATTTACAAGGGACAATCCTGTTAGTACAACCCAGTTTGCTATTTTGTTCTGTGGGTTTTTTTGTGGGGGTTTTTTGCGGGGGTGGGGGTGGCTTTTTTTGCAACAAGAGCACACTGTTGGCTCACATTCAGCGCATGGTCTAACCCATAAATCCTTCTCTGCAGTCGTGCAGTCTAGCCTGTAATTTCTCAGTCTGTATGTGTGCATGCATTCCCTCCTAACTGCAGGACTTTGCACTTGTCCTTGTTGGATCTCATCTGTTCACCTAGTCAACAGATAATTGTTGAAGAAATGTCTTCACTTAGTGACTGAGGTATACTACTCTTAAAAAAATAATTTGGTAGCTTCCAAGAGGCACACAACTATATGCTGAATGCAGAAAAATAGAGGGCAGCTACAATATAAATATTTGCCAATCAAAGTTTTATTTAAACTATTCTTCGCTGAAGTCCCAAGCTATACATACTTGATGGTAACTGAAAATTCTACGCCTCAATTTGCTGGTTTAAATGATGACCTGAAATATGTGGAAAGAGATAATAATCTTTCTGATGAAGGTTTGCACAGCTAAATATACACTGCAAACAGCTCAAACCTAAGTCAAATTCTGACACCCTATTTAGCTTCACATATTATCGAAGTAGATAACCTTGATGGCAAAGCTGGCAATGTTCACGCATATTTGAAGACAGTATGGTATGGCAATGCCATATTTTCAAAAAGCTGTCAAAAATATACAAAAATATACATTCATATTTGTACGTGAGGAGGTAGCCATCTCTTTTTGTGGTCTACATTTAATTTGGCGGGTGCAGCACATTTTCAAAGGTGAGTTAAACACCTTTGCTATGTCAGAACTATATGAGTACAAAGGTTTTCTTTTCTAATTTTTCTGATTCAAGCATTTGCTTCTACAGTCAATCCTTCCCACGGCAACTAAGCCTAAATCAAGAACAGTAAAAACATAGAAATAAAATGCAAAATGAATGTAAGTTAATTTCAGAGAGAAAAAAGAAGCCAGTTTTTATGTGGCTAAAAAGACTTGACTGAGGGAAATTGATGGCATTTCATTGGCATTTGAAGAACCAGGGTGATGTATATATGCTAAAAATCTCTCTCAGTGCTCAATATAAGAATAAGCTAATGATGTTCTCCATGTGCAGAGATCACATCAGTTTTGTTTGTTGGTCTTAGCACTGCTCAGGAGGGCCAGAAGCTGCTGACTTGTAATCTCAGCTCTTAATGTTGACAACCTCCATGGCTTCCAGCATTTCATTTAACCTCTATCTTAGTTTGCCTATTTGTAAAATGCATTGCAGGAGTTATGTCAGGTTAATGTTTGTACAGCCCTCTGAAAATGTAAATCACTAGGGTTAGTGTTAAAAATTACTGTTATGAATTCTTCCTGCAACCTTTTGGGTATTCAGAAATCCAATTGCTGCAGGGGGAACAGAATATTTTCATCTTATTGCCAGCAGATCTGCATGCACAGCTCCCATTTCTATTAACAGGAATTGTGCATGTACAATAAAATCCTGGGACATCTAGAGGAAATTCAGTAACAATGAAAATAAAATTATTTAAAGTTACAAACCTTAAAAATAACTTTTGTAAAGGTGTTAAAAGAGTATTTAAAGCAAAAGTTTTCATTTGGATTTTATTACAAAACTAACATGGTATCCTTTTCATTATTTCTTAAAAATTCAATCATAATTATGCGATTGTTTCATTTTATATTAAAACAGTACATTGGTTAACAAGGACTCTTCATCCTCCCTACTAATCTCCTCTCCTGCACATCAATATTTTTATTTTGCTACTGATAAACTCTTTCTTCTCTAAGCCATACTATTTTTCCTTTAAGATACCTTTTAATTTCATACAGTCAATTATTGTCTATGTAATATAATTTTGCACAGCTATTAATATATTACAATTTAACTATAAATATTTAAATGCATTGCATAAATTTTCTATAATGAAATACAGTGCATTCTGTCTAATAAAGGCTCATTAAACAAAATCTTAATCAGAGTAATATGCCAAGGGATTGAGACAATCATGAGGGGGGGTCAAACAGGGTACCTTGATTCAACAGCTTCAATGTCAGACCCATAAAATATTAAGCACATGAAAAATGTTTGTAGTAATAAGAACACTTTGTCATTTTTCAGGTTAGAAGCAAAACTCTGAAGAGGTAGACTAAGAAACCATTATTTTTGTGGAAGTCAGTGGGAGTTACACTTGCTCAGGACCTCTGGAATAAAACAAATCAGGCTGTATATTTTTAAAAACAGAAGAGCATTTCAAGGAAGTTTGCAAGGAAGTACATTAAGCTGTATCTCAGTTTTGTTTTATGCTTTTAAAAAGGTTGTATTGTTTTGTTTGTAGCTTATTCTGCTAACTAACAGGGAGGCAGAGGCTCCCATTGCAAAACAGGATCAGACTTATTGTAAGGGTCACTACATGAGCAAACAAGCAGGAGAGAGAAGACAGCAGGGAACTGCTCATTATTCCATAATTAGAAAGACTATCACCTGGGGCCAGGGATACGGATATTTCCAGTTCTAAAAAAGAGGACATCTATCGGGGGAACATCTCACTCCCAACCCATACCCCCCTGGCCCTGCCAGGGCCCCTCACTCCCAACCTGTGGCCCCCAGTCCCTGCTGCTGCCCCTCATTCCTGACCTGCAGACCCCTGGCCCTGCCAGTGGCCCTCACTCCCAACTACAGTTCCCCACCCAGGCCCTGCTGGTGCCCCTTACTCCCAACCTACAGCCCTTTGGTGCTACCAGTGACCCACATCCCCCCGCCCCCACCCTATGCCCTTACTCCCAAGCCACAGCCCCGCCAGCCCTGCCACTGCCCTTCACTCCCAACCTGCAGCCCCTTGCTCCCCACAACCCTGCCAGAGGGGGCTCCCACCTGCCCCCAGCCCAAACAGGCCAGAGCATAGCAACTCCTACTCGTGGTGGGGAGGGGGGTGATGGAGCGAGTCTGGCCCCGGGGCAGGCAGGAGGGAAGAGGAGGGGAGGCCTGTGGCACCCTCCACCTTGGGCTGGGGCTCCAACAAGGTGCCAGATGGTCTGGCCACACAGCCTGGCCACACACCCCTCCCCAGCATTGTCTCCTAGCTGTCCTCCCCTGCAACTACAGGCACCAGCCCTGGTGCCATCACCTCAGCCACAGAGTTCCCTCCTGCCCTTCCTACCCTCCTCCCCTACTGGAGGGCATGTGCCTTCCCCCCCCCCCCCCCCCACTGCAGCCCTGGTGCCTGGACAGCTTCTCCCAGTGCCACCTGGCACCTGCCCCACCTCACACATCCATCCCCGCCCCCCATATACCCCTCAACAGTCCCCAAGCCCTAGCCTTCCACCCCCTGCTCCCCATAGACTTACTAGTATCTAGCTACCAAGGTTGCCCCCACCACCCTGCCTGGATGCATGCTGGCCACATGCATGTGTGCATGTACTTGCACATGGTGCCTCTGCCTTCATTTGCCCTTCCCCCACTCCTGCCAGTGCAGCAGAGCAAAATCCTGGACATTTGTTCAGATTTCAAAAAACTGCCCAGATGGAAATAAGTGGATCCAAAAAGATGACATGTCCAGGAAAACCTGGACATAGGATAACCCTAGCCAAGGAGTTGTCCACGGGTGATAACGGGAAGATGGAGATAATGGCTTGCTCTGAAGCAAGGGAGGCAGCAGAGTAATGAAAAGCAAAGTGAAGCACAGCTGTGGGAAGAAGCCCCGGAAACTAACAGAGCTCTCTCACAAGGAATGGGGAAAGAGAAAGACAGTGCTGAGGAACCCCAGGAGTGGATTGGACTTCAGGAGCCTGGCAGTGAGAAGTCCAGGGGTGCATTGCCTGGACAGACTTGTTTGCCCTACTAGGCTGGCAAGTTCTACTGCTGGCTGGGGCACTGCCTGACCTGGGGCTGGATGTATTAAAGAGACAAAATATGTTTTGTGCCTCAAGGTGGGATGTATTGTGTTAAGGCAGAAGCTGGATTTTCAGTTTGTTTTCTCACTGGTGATTTCGGTTTGGAACTGTCTGGGGAAAAAGGAGGTCCTGACAGCATCAGAAGGGGCACAGAGCAGGCTTACCCAGAAGACTAGAGCTCGGCAAAAGAGGCTGAAGCCTAGCTAGGGCCTAGCAGCCTGAGAAGGGCAGAAACCAGGGCCAGAGGCCCAGCAGCCCAGGAAGGGCAAAGCCAGGGCCCAGAGTAAGAAATACAGGTAACAGAAGTCCAAAGATACTCGTGGCTAAGGGCTCAGGCCAAGAGAATCAGACCTGAATCAGTGCGCCAGGGCTGAAGGCTTGCAGCCGAAGAAAAGGAGTGGGGGCCGAAAGCATGGACACCCCCAAAAGGGATTAATTGTACAGAGACATCTGCAAGGCATGGGCATGGTATAAGGGGCAGTTCAAGCCATGTAATAAGACCTTAAGGCACTGAATAATGAGATCGAAGCTCAGCAGTGGATGCAATCTCACTCCGGGATTCCTAGGGCAGCCGCCCTTTCTAAATACTTATTTATACCAGGTGTGGCCTCACCAGAGGACTAGAGAAGGGGAGAGTGCTTACAGAACTGAAGGCAAACAGGAGCAGGGTGACCACCAGGGGGGGCACTCGGGGTCTTTGCCTGTTACACTATTGAAATCTCATTTCTAGCCTCACCATTTCTAGAATCTGTTTCTAATGTAGTTTCAAAATGCATGGTTTAAAAAAAAAGTCACAGGGCTTAGACACACACAAATTCATAGTGATGAATGAACCTGCCTTCCACAAGCAAGAGTTACATTTGTTTGTGCTATGTCTTCAAGTCACAAACTGAAGAAGGAACTTGGTCAGCAGCTCTGAAGAGGGTTTCAAGACACTGCAGGAGTGCTGGTAATTCTGTAGACACCACAGAACTTAAGTCATTCATACCGAGATGGTTTGCAATCCACTTAATATGCAATAGGATACTGAATGAAGGAGCAATCTGTGCAGCTGCTTGTCATGGCTCTTACTTCAAAGGGCCTATTTCTGCACTCAGCTGGAGGACACCCAAGGTCCTATACAGGTGTTTGCTGTGGTTGTGTATACCCTCAATTGCTTTGCAAACCCTTATCTTCATATAAGTTAACTACCCAAGTTTTTCTTTAACTACCACTGCACTGAGATGGAGGTCCTGTGAACAGAACAAAACTTAAATCTAAGACCCTACATATTTGTAAGTCATTAAAAGACACAGGTAAGTCCTGACAAAATTTCGAACTGGATGATTAGGATCTATTCACCAGCCCTAGTATTTAGTCCAACTCCACCTGAAAATCATAGCAACTGGATAGATCCTATATTTGCTATTTACTTTTAACCGAAGACCTATTTAGTGGACCATTCAGCTCTAGCTCCTTACTGGCAGAACAGTTGCCAGTTGCTACACCACAAAGGTGGCTGTATTTTACCAATAGGCAAGTAGCCAAATTCAGTCTAAGAAACACCTATAGAAAACATTCTGCTGTGACTAGAAATTAGTTTCCTACTACCCACACATTCATCTTCCTTTCCCTTGCCACCACATATCTTTCTGGGGCAATATGAAAGGAGATCATGAAAACAGTATATGGCAATTATTGGTGAAGAGAGCCTCTCCCTGGCAACAATCTCTGTCCAAAGTTCCTCAACTCTGAGGACAAATGAGATTTTTCTGTTTTCTGTTGTCCTGGAATAGCCGTTGACCAACATGTGAACCTGTCAAGCCTTCTGGTGCTCAGTACTCACAACCTTACACACCAGAACATTCAGTCTTGCTTCAAAAACCAAGGGATTTTAGGCTCTTATCCACCAAAATAGCTTCTGAATGATGGCCTCCTTGACCTCCCTCACCCTCCCCTGCCTTAGTCACTCCAGAAAAGTATGGGAACATTATGAGTGTTTTCACTCGCTTGGTCTAGTTGTGCATGCATGCGCGCGCGCACACACACACAAACACACGCACACACAGAGTTCTGCTTCTGTAAGCCTTGTGCCCAGATGTTGCGCTGAACAATATTCCTAGCTCCTGTTTTATACAAGACTACAAAACCTAAAGATTAATTCCATTGGGGGGGGGGGGTATGAAAAGCAATTGGGGTTTCAGTTCAACTTATTACCCCTAGTCTCTCTTGCTAGTACTACCCAGTCAACCCTCAGCTGTATGTGAACAGAGCTATGTTGCTTCTGGTTTGGGAGGCTGTGCATATGAGGAACACAGCAGCATGACAGAATGCATCACTGACCGGCACAGTAACTTTGTGCTGTGAACATACCTTAAATCTATTTTGCAGTCCAAAGGTGCAACTGCAGCTCATAGAGAACTGGGGCTAGAAGGAACATCCAGAGGTCATCTAGTCTAACACCCTGCCTGAGGCAGGATCATCCCAACCATCCCATACAAGCAAATTATCTAAACAATATATAAGACAACCCTCATCCCTAACACAACATTGACCTAACACCCTAACCTGCCACAGGTAAATCAGGGGAATGGTGGCAACCAATGTCTGGATTCCATAAAATATTTTCAATATACACTCAAGAGATCCCCAGTAGAGTAATGTGCCCCCCACTACAGAGAAAGGCAAAAACCCCACAGTTCATACCAATCTGACCATGAGGTAAAATCTCCTAATCCCAAATATGGCAATCAGTCTGACCCTGAGTGGTGGGCCAAGATTCTCTGGCCAGCAACCTCAGTTTTGCTCCTAGCAGGAGAATCGGCACACTTCAGCCTTGTCTGTAGCCACCACCCAATACCTCTGGGGAGACTTAAAAACATTCTGACATGTATAGCAGAAAAAAGGGAGGTAGGGGGCAAGAACAACCAGCAAAGCAGAAGCATGGGAAATATCTATGGTAGAAAATAGGCATAGCTATGCCTAGATCATCCCTGACCAGTGGCTGTCCCAACTCTTCTTAAATACCTCCACTGATGGAAAGTCCACAACTTCCCTAGGCAGTCTATTCCCCTGCCCCACTATTCTAAGAGTGAAGAAGTTTTTCTGGATACCGAATCTAAATTTACTTTGCTGCAACTTCAAGCCACTGGTCTACATTATCCTCTGTGCAGCAAGAGAAACATAATTGAGCTAGCTTTATATTAGCTAGCTCAGGGATTGATAAATTCTTTATTCAGTCAAGCAGAGCTCAGCATGGCCTACCTGCATCAGTATTACTCACGAACCCAGGCTGCTTTTGCAGGCCAGCATGAATCTCCTCTTGTTGCAGCTGTGCAAACTCCTAGTAGCTAAGTTCAACTAGTTAAAGCTAGTCTGGATACATCTATATGATCATAATTACACTTCTGAACGGCAGTGTAGATACACTCTCAGTAGAACAAGCTCACTGACAACACTATGTTGCTGCTCCTCGAGCACCATTATGATCTCTCATAACAAGATTAAAAAAAAAAAATCTATAGACCATTGACATAGCAAAACAAAGGAATCTATGCATATTTACAGAATCTTTCATGTAGGGATAATATATATGATACACTACAAAGAAACTTCTCATGGAACTTTTTATTTGCTTCAGTTAAATAATGTAACTTCTATCATTTTACCAGTAAATTATGTGGTGCTGGGCCAATCCCTTGAGACATATTTCCAACACATCCTCTCCACAGTAAGAATCCTTATGAAAATTCATGTAAACTGTCTCTGCCAATGTGCAGCAGCCAGTTTTCAAACTGCATTTCCACTAAGTACAATTCTTTTTGTTACAAACCCCAGACCTCTTAGATCATGCTATCTATTATTAATCAACCTTGATATCTAAAAGGACAGTCTCAAGGTTTTAATCATATTTATCTGAAAACATTTTCTTTTCTTTAATTTATCATTAAAAAACCCCTGTAAGCTTAGGGCAGATCCTCCCCACACTTGAGGCCAGCCTCCTGCAGATCTTTAACATTCACAGAGATCCCAAAGGAAGTAGCAGGGTTGAGTGAAAAGCTGCAGGGGAAACATCTCGCCCTCAAACAGTTCACAGAAATATTAATTGAGAGCTCCTTGCACAGATTTTCTCCCCCCTTAAGCCCACTCTCATAACAAAAAATATGGTTTGGATACTAAAACCCCAGGACAAAACACTATTTTTTTTTTTTTTTTTACGTTCCTTCCCCCTACAAACCCTGGAATATTAATTCATTAGACTTCATGAATGAAGTGCCAATTAAAAGCAGTGACCAAACACCTGTGCTCTACAATAATTGCACAATCCAAAAAACCATCCCGACTCTGAGAGTCTCTGCCTTCTCTTGTGTTGATAGAACCACAGACAAGTAATTGCTGTTTCCCTGCACTGCACATCTAGAAGGAAAATGCCAACAGGAAATGGCAGTCCCTGGGAAATTTCATCAACAAGCAAGCACCTAGAATTAAATTTTTGGTCATGAAATAACAAAACAATAGCCCCAGTAATACTGTGGCCAATTTCTCCCATAACCACACAATTTGATAAAGTTGCATCATTCCCCCATATAGTAGCCAAGTTAACCTGTCACTACTTCCTAGATTCCCATGCCCAGTGGAATTTTCAATACATTGACAGATAATGGTCAAGTCCCTACTTTCAATGATTCTGTGAAAGTTTTTAAGTCTTCACTGTAATATATTTGAGTTACACATACTGATAGATTTTTCCCTTTAGTTATATTAACTTTACACTAATTGACTTTCCATGCACTTTTGGCTTACATCAGCAAAACTATAAGAATCATATAAATTACTGGAACCATAAATAAAAAACATTAGTAACTGATAAGCTTTAAACACTGAGTATTCTACACACTGAAATTTAAGTCAATATGAAATTGACAGAAATGTGACTTAGCTGAAGGTTACATTTTTCTTGTAACACCCCAACCAATCCATATCTCTAGTTTACAGAGCACAACCAAAACTAAAACATAAACCACTAGTTAGTATGATCATGACATCAGATGCTGCTATGGAACTGGACAGCAGTTCAGTCTTCCAAGCCTGAAATGCAGTCAACTTAGTGGTACCAGTGCTATAGTAATTAGCACAACATTAGTTGAATTTAGACTGGAATAAGGAAATGAAAGATGGCACTTGACATTTAAGAGGGGGATTTCAAAAGTGCTCTCAGCATTGCATAACCCTGCTCCTACTGACATCAGTGCAAGAGAAGTTAAGCCCCAGACTGAGGGCATTTGACATTCCACCCCAAAGGCTATTCTCTACTACCTTTTTATCCAGTTGGGATCACTGCCAAGCGACAACCCTCACTCATTTGCTTCCTCTAGCACAGTAACTAGAAAGGTTTTTAAGACCCAGCTAGACAAAGCTTCAGCTGGGATGATATAGTTGGATGGTCCTGCTTTGAGCAGAGGGTTGGACTAGATGACCTTCTGAGGTCCCTTCCAACCCTAATTTTCTATGATTCTATAAAAGACGAGTTAGCTCATGGGATCCTGAATGTGCTCCGACAACACTTTCGGGCTTTCCCAAGACAGAACATGCTTCAGGACCTTTGTAAACACTCTATTCTGCCAAATTACCAAGATTGGCACAGTATAGAGCAGCAGCTGGTAGACAGAACTCATTTCCTGATAGGGGCCCTGGCCTAAAGAATGGCACTGTATAGATATGGCCTTTGGGTTGGAATTTCAAACATATAGTGTTAAGCCTTCTATATGCAAAACTGAGCAAGACAAGGGCTATAATATTTTAATACACATTTTCTTCCAGTCTTTGAAACATTGTTTTCTTGTGAATGCCTCAGGTCGCATTTTCCTACATTAATCTGAAAATAACTAATCACTAAAACAGCACATGGGATTGCTTATGCTATGGATTTGCTAAGGGGTAGCTACATGCTATGTAGGGCTTGATAAAAAACAAAGGGCTTGATAAAGTGGTTATGATTTTAAACTGATAATAGATTTTTTCCCTTATGCCAATAAGTGCATAATCGCATATACATTTTTGTGACAAATTATAATATTTTTAATATTCTCTGAGTTCATACTTCCATCAGATACACATTATCTTTCCCTCATGCATGAATGAGCTCTATCTGACTCAAGAAGTCTACAGGTCGATGAGAGGTAAAGCGCTGTTTGACCTGGTACTGGCAACGGCGGATGACCTAATCAGCAAGCTAACCATCAAAGGGAAGCTGGGTGACAGTGACCACGAGCTGATCACCTTCATCATCCGCCGTAAAGCTGGCAAGTCAGTCAGCAATACAGAAGTCCTCAACTTCAGGAAAGCTGACTTTGACAAGCTCCGGAGGGTTGTTGGTGAGGCCCTAAGGGACCATGACCCAAAGGGGAGGGGAGTTCAGGAAGAGTGGCTGCTCCTCAAGGGAGCGATCCTCGATGCAGGAGCAAAGTCTATTCCATCTCGAAGGAAAGGCAGCAAAAGGGAACAGCAGCCCCCTTGGCTCTCCAGGGAACTAGTGGACCTCCTGTGTCTAAAAAAGAAAGACTTACAAAGGATGGAGGACTGGATCCACCTCCTAGGAGGAATACTCTGCACTGGTCCAGACCTGCAGGGAGTGAACCAGGAAAGACAAGGCTGCAATGGAACTCTAACTAGCCACAAGTATCAAGGACAATAAAAAGTCCTTTTTTAGATATGTAGGGAGCCGGAGGAAAAGCAAGGGCAATATCAGACCCCTGCTAAACCAGATAGGACAACCAATGCCCAGTAAAAAGCCAACTTACTAAATGGCTACTTTGCATCAGTTTTTTACCAGTCCCAAAGGGTGCCCCTCCCCATTACGGGACGGGAACACCTGGATGAGGGTGATTCCTTACCCTCCATCAATGCTAACCTTATGAAGGAACACCTTGAGAAGCTGGACACCATCAAGTCAGCCGGCCCTGACAGTTTACACCCCAGGGTACTCAAGGAGCTGACTAGCATCATAGCTCAGCCCCAGGCACAGATCTTCAAGAGCTCCTGGTGCTCTGGTGAAGTGCCTGAAGATTGGAAGGCCAATGTGGTGCCTATCTTTAAGAAAGGGAGGAACGCGTATCCAGAAAACTACAAGCCCATCAGCCTGATCTTTATCCTGGGGAAGGTCTTAGAAAAGATTATCAAAGAGGCCATTCTTAACAGACTGGCCAATGGCAATATCCTGAGAGATAGTCAGCATGTGTTTTTTGCAGGTAGGTCTTGCTTGACCGATCTTATTTATTTTTATGACCAGGTGACCTATCACCTGGACAAGAGATTGATGTTGTATATCTTGACTTTAAACAAGCCTTCGATCTGGTATCCCATGATCACCTCTTGGCAAAACTGGCCAATTGCAGCCTCAGCATCACCACAATCCACTGGCTGGGGAATTGGCTCCGTGGTAGGGCCCAGAGGGTGGAGGCTGACAGAAGTCAATCGTTGTGGTGTCCCATGACCAGTGGGGTCCCCCAAGGCTCCGTCCTTGGGCCAACACTATTCAACATCTTCATTGATGATATGGACATTGGTGTCAGAAGCAGACTGGCCAAGTTCGCTGATGACACCAAACTTTGAGGTAAAGCATGCACACCCGAGGACAAGAGGGCAATCCAGGCTGACCTTGACAGGCTCAGGAAATGGGTGGATGAGAACCTGATGGTATTTTACACTGAAAAATGCAAGGTTCTCCACCTTAGGAAGAAAAACGCGCAGCATGCTTATAGGCTCGGCGGTGCTATGCTGGCTAGCACTATGGACGAAAAGGAGTTGGGGGTCATGACTGATCACAAGATGAGCATGAGCCTTCAGTGTGATGCTGCAGCTAGTAAAGCAAGCAAAATGCTGGCTTGCATCCATAGATGCTTCTCGAGCAAATCCCAGGATGTCATTCTCCCATTGTACTCAGCCTTGGTAAGGCCGCAGCTGGAGTACTGCATCCAGTTTTGGGCTCCACAATTCAAAAAGGATGTGGAGAAGCTTGAGAGGTTCCAGAGGAGAGCCACAAGCCACGATCAGAGGTCAGGAAAACAGACGGTATGATAAGAGGCTGAGAGCTATGGGACTCTTCAGCCTGGAAAAGCACAGGCTCAGGGGTGATCTGGTGGCCACCTCTAAGTTTATCAGGGTGCTCACCAGGATCTGGGGGAACATCTGTTCACCAGAGTGCCCCAGGGGGTGACAAGATCAAATGGTCACAAACTCCTCCATGACTGTTTCAGGTTGGACATAAGGAAGAACTTCTTTACTGTCCGATCCCCCAAGGCCTGGAATAGACTGCCGCCGGAGGTGGTTCAAGCACCTACCTTGAACGCCTTCAAGAGGCATTTGGATGTTTATCTTGCTGGGATCCTATGACCCCTGCTGACTTCCTGCCCCTGGGGCAGAAGCCTGTACTCGATGATCTTCCAAGGTCCCTTCTAGCCCTAAGGTCTATGAAATCTATAATAATTTGACGCTGCTTGCAGTTAAGATAAGCATGTTTATTCTTGAAATACGTCTGCTTTCAAAACTGCTAAATGACACATCACTAACCCAAATGCTCTGAAAGACTTTTTAAAATCAATATACACCCAAATGAAATTCTGCATAAGGGCCAAATAAATACATCTTGAAATACTTGGAGTCTTAAAATGTACAAATAGTCATGCGAAGAAATTGTGAACAGAGCCCAAAGGAAATTAGACACATGATGTGGGCGCATCCAGTCAAGTGCGCAGGGGCCTGTTGAGGGGTCTCAGAACAGTTCGGGACCAGGCAAGAGGCACACTGGGAATGAAAAAATATCCCTTGTGCTGCATATTTGCAGCACTGACTCTAATTTTGATACCAGGAAATCCAGGTATCAAAAAAAAAAACCACCGTGAAAAAAAGTGGCACAAGGCATGCTCTTGAAGTGTGTCCTCAAGCAATCAGATGCTGAGACCTCCAGAGAGATGCTCTGGCACCCAGCCAGGGTGTTTCTATGGCTGCCTTGTGCCCCTGCTGCTCCAGCATACTGCGTCACTGTGCTGGGGCAAATAAGAGTGGAGCAAGGCTGCAGCAGTGGATCAACCCAAGCTCTGTCCCAGCTAAGTAGGGGCATGGAGGTGGGGGGGACTGGGGTGGGTGACTGTGTGTGTAGGGGGGCACTTCTCAGGAGGGGTGGGACCCCAGCACAGCACACCCCCCACCCCCCACAGCAGCGGCTGTCAGGGCTACTGGCAGAGCCCAAACCTGGTGCCGCCTATATGACAAGGCACCGCACCAGCCTGGTCCATTCGTGTACATCCTTGACCAGAACTGGATCACTCCTGCTGTCACCTGGGGTCCTGGTACCACAGGCAGGGCCACATACTCTCACACCAGGCCAGGACCTGCCTGCATATGCCCCACACGCCTTCGGGCAGGGCCAGCTTCATGCAGACAAGACCCAGCATGGTGCAAGGGTGCACAAGTTCCAAACTGCTTAAAAATTGTAAACATATCAATAAAACACTGCCCAACTGATTGCTCTATATATAGTGGCATTTAATTTTAATAGCAGAAGAACATAAATTTGGGGTATTTTAATGAGAGAATGTGGGTTTCTTATCAGAAAATTTGCACTTTTTAAACAGGGAACACCAGGATCTCTGCTAGTGAGGCAAGTGGCAAGACCTGGGCAGAGGAGCATGCCCAGGGCCAGCACCGGGAACCCAGCTGGAGGGCAGACCAGGTGGCTGACCTGGCCATTTGGGGTCAACAGGAAACTCTTTGATAGTTCAAAGTTGCCCACTGCAACGAGCACATCTGGGTGATAGCTGCCTATCTGGCAGAGTGGGAGCACTAGAAGACAAAACAGCAGTGCCACCTGAAGGCCAACTGGCAAGCATAGCCCACTGGCAGCTGGCCCAGAGGTTCAGGAGGCTCTGCTGCAGTGTCCATACCACAGCCCAGGTGGATATGTGGTCCCCGTCTGGGTCAGGCAAGTGCACAGCCTTGGAGCCACTGGCCCAAGAGGGCGGGTGCTGTCACAAGTAGCAGTAGGTCACAGCTGGGCAGCAGTCCCCACTACCAGACTGCTACAGTAGGTAGAGATTGTAGGGGCCACTCTAGGTTAGGGCTGCTTCAGCAGTCGAGCTGGTACAAGGGGTCACTGCCCCCAGATACTGTTCCTGAGGGCAAGAAGCCCTGAGCTGCTTGTCAGTGGACCCTTTTATACTGCTGAAGATTCACTGCTCAATTTGCCCCACACCAAAGTGCATGTCCAGGCACGTGCTGAGGCACAAATATCCAGCACAAATTTGTGCCACTGCTACTTTGAGCTGCTGCAAGCGCATGTGCGGATGTGCCCCACACTTTGATGTGGGACAACTTGTGCCACTTGGGGCAAACTGACCCTGCCCAGCTTCTCCTGGATCTGCATCCAGGGGGAGCTAGAGGCTGGGGCCAGCACAGGTGCTGGCTGCAGCAGTGTGAAAAGCTGCCTTCATAAGCAGCTAAGGGCTACTTGCCCTCAGGAGCTTCTGACGCCTGGCCAGCTGGTATCTGAGGACACTAGCCCCTTGTGCCAGCCAAACTGCTTCAGCTGCCCTAAGTTAGAGTGGCCCATGCAACCTCTACCCACTGCAGCAGTCTGGCATTGGGGGCTGCTGCCACCTGTGATAACATCCACCCCCTTGGACCCATGGCCACAGGGCTGTGCACCTGCCAGACCTAGGTGGGGACCACACAGTCACCTGGGCTGTGGTATGGGCACTGTAGCAGAATTGCCTGCACCTCTGGGCCAGCTGCCAGTGGGCTGTGGCTGCACAGTTGACCTTCAGGTAGCACTGCTGTCATGTCTTCTGGTGCCCCCACTCTAACAGCTGGGCAGGTATCACTCGTGGTAGCCCACTTTGAACTGTGGAAGCATGTTCTCCTGGTCCCAGATGGCTAGGAGGTCAGCCACCTCATCTGCCCTCCAGCTGGGTCCCTAAGGCAGGCTCCTCTGCCTGGGCCCCGCCACTTGCCTCGCTAGCAGAGATCCTGGTGTTCCCTGTTTAAAAAGTGCAAATTCTCTGACTAAAAACCCCAAATTCTCTCATTAAAATACCCAAAACCCATGTCCTTCCATGATGAAAATAAAATGCCACTGTATGTAGAGAGATCAGTTTGGCAATGTTTTATTGATATATTTACAATTTTAAAGCAATTTGGAAGCCTACCAGTGCCTCTATCATCATAATTGGGATGGAGGAGCCTGCCCAGGACCAGCACTAAGGACCCAGCTGGAGGGCAGATGAGGTGGCTGACCTCCTAGCCATCTGGGACCAGGAGAACATGCTTCCACAGTTCAAAGTGGGCTACCACGCCGGGGGAGGGGGCCGCAGGAAGACGAGGAGACGCCACCCGAGCAAGACAGGTTACACATGCAAGGAGTGCCCAGGGAAGAAACAGGGGTCCAGATAGTCTTCCTAATTGGGGGGGTGGCAAGCACAGCTATGCAAGGCCTTAAATGCCTGTATACCAATGCTCAGAGTATGGGGAACAAACAGGAGGAACTCACCCTCAGAATAGCCAGTTCAAACCCAGACATAGTAGGGCTTACAGAAACATGGTGGGATTCATCCCATGACTGGGCAGTTAGCATTAGGGGCTAGAGGCTCTACAGGCGGGACAGAGAAGGAAGGAAGGGAGGTGGTGTGGCGCTCTATGTCAAAGAGCAATACATATCCTCTGCCAGCAAAATGGGGTCAGAGGAGGGGCACGCTGAAGTGCTCTGGGTCAATATACAAGGGGGTTGTGGGGATTTAACGGTGGGGGTCTACTACAGACCCCCCAACCAAGGGGAGGAGCTTGACCGGGAATTTTCAGGCCAGCTTCCAGAGGCACTTAAGGCAAGGGATGTAGTTGTCATGGGTGATCTAAATTACCCAGACATCTGCTGGGAGGAGCAGTCAGCCAGGTCAGACCGTTCCAGAAGGTTCCTGGCCGAGATACAGGACCTCCACTTAACCCAGGAGGTGCACAGTCCCACCAGAGGAGATGCCCTGTTGGACCTGGTCCTGGCCACAGACGATGATCTGATAAGGGGACTCCAGGTCCTTGACCACCTGGGTGATAGTGATCATCGCTTGCTGGAATTCATCGTCCAGTGCAGGGTGTCAAGGGCCTGCAGCAATGTGGTAGCCCTAGACTTCAAGACGGCCAGCTTCAACGAGTTGAGGAGATTGGTGGGAGAGGCGCTGGGGTTCTCGAGGGCAGGGGAACTCAGTGCCCAAGATGAGTGGTCGTTCCTTAAGGAGACGATACTCAGGGCCCAAGGGATGATGATCCCAACAAGAAGCAAGGGGGGCAAGAGTGCCCAAAAGCCTCCCTGGCTCACCAAGGACGTCCAGGAATGCCTGGTTGCCAAAAAGGCGGCGTACACCTGGTGGAAGGGGAGGGGAGGGGCTATCTCCAAAGAAGAGTATACCGCCACTGCTTGGGCCTGTAGGGGGGCTGTTAGGAAAGCTAAGGCGGACATAGAGCTAGAACTAGCGTCCAAGATCAAAGATAATAAAAAGTCCTTTTTCAAATGTATAGGGAGGATGAAGAAGGCACCGGGAAATGTGGGGCCCCTGCAAGATGCGCTGGGCAATCTGGCGGTTGCGCCAGAGGAGAAGGCAGACCTCTTTAACAAATTCTTCACCTCCGTTTTCTTGTGCAGGGACCGGGACTCCCCCACCGTGTTTCAAGATGGACTCAAGGGGAACGCCTCAAGACCTAAGGTTGAGGAGAACCGGGTTAGAGTGTTTCTGGAGGGCCTGGATGTGTTCAAGTCAACAGGTTCTGATGCTCTCCACCCCAGGGTGTTGAGGGAGATAGCAGGGGTTATTGCAGGGCCCTTGGCATGGCTTTATGAGCGCTCGTGGTGCTTGGGCCAAGTGCCAGATGATTGGAAGATAGCCAATGTGGTCCCCATCTTTAAAAAAGGGAGGAGGGAGGACCTGGGCAACTATAGGCCCATCAGTCTTACCTCAATCCTGGGGAAACTCTTTGAGCACATCATCAAGGAGCACATCTGTGACAGGCCGGCATCGGGGATGATGCTCAGGGGCAACCAGCACGGTTTCATTAGGGGTAGGTCATGTCAGACCAACCTGATTGCCCTTTACAATCAGGTCACAAAAGCATTGGATGCAGGTGTCGCCATGGATGTAGTCTTTCTGGACTTCAGCAAGGCCTTTGACACTGTCTCCCACCCCATCCTCATTAAAAAACTAGGTGACTGTGGCATCGATGCCTACACGGTCAGATGGATTGCAAATTGGCTGAAGGGTTGTACTCAGAGGGTGGTGGTGGATGGGTCATATTCGACCTGGGGGGAAGTGGGCAGCGGAGTCCCCCAGGGCTTGGTCCTGGGGCCCTCACTGTTCAATTTCTTTATCAGCAATTTGGACGACAGGGTGAAAAGCAACCTGTTCAAATTTGCTGATGATACCAAAATTTGGGGTGAGATGGGCACGCTAGTAGGTAAGGAAAGACTGCAGAAAGACCTGGATAGGCTGCAAGGGTGGGCTAACAAAAACAGGATGCGTTTCAATATGGACAAGTGCAGGGTGCTGCACTTGGGCAGCAGTAACCGGCAGCACACTTATAAGATGGGAAACTCCCTTCTTGAGAGCATGGAGGCAGAAAGGGATCTTGGAGTCATCACTGACTCCAAGATGAACATGGGCTGGCAATGCGAGGTCACGGTTGGCAGGGCTAACCGGACCTTATCGTGCATCCACAGGTGCATCTCAAGTAGGGCCAAGGAGGTGATCCTCCCCCTCTACGTGACACTGGTCAGGCCACAGCTGGAGTACTGTGTTCAGTTCTGGGCACCCCTCTTCAAGAGGGATGTGGACAACATTGAGAGGGTCCAGAGGAGGGCCACCCGCATGATCCGGGGACAGCAGGGCAGACCTTACAATGAGAGGCTATGGGACCTGAACCTGTTCAGCCTTCACAAGAGAAGGCTGAGGGGGGACCTGGTGACCATCTATAAACTCACTAGGGGGGACCAGAAGGGTTTGAGGGAGACCTTTTTCCCCTAGCACCCCCCGGGATAAGAAGGAATAACGGCCACAAGTTGTTGGAAAGTAGGTTTATATTAGACATCCGTAAGAACTACTTCACAGTTAGGGTGGCTAGGATCTGGAACCGACTCCCAAGGGAAGTGGTGCTGGCTCCTAGCCTGGGGGTCTTTCAGAAGCAGCTCGATGCCTACCTGGCTGGGGTCACTTGAGCCCAGTTTCCCTCCTGCCCAGGCAGGGGGTCGGACTTGAAGATCTACAAGGTCCCTTCCGATGATTCTATGACTCTATGATAATTAAATGAATTCTAAATATCTATATACTTTGGCATTTGCTTTTGGGTTTTTTATCATAGAAAAATCAGAGCTGCCCTTGCTCCTTTGGCTCACTAGGATGTGGGGCACTGAGCAGCACTGATATGTTACTGCTCTGCCCCTACCCTTGCCCCTTACTCCCAGCTCACAGTCCCTGTCCACCCCCTCTAGCTCCTCCCCGGCCACAGTTCCATCCCAGCATCAGGACATGAGTCCAGCTACATCTGTCTCTCTGGCTGCTTTGCAGCTCTGAGCAGTGCCAGCCCTTCTGCTCCCATGTGCACCATGCCCAGGCCCCTGTGACCCCCATGCCATTCCTGAGAAGCCCTTGTCTGGGGCTAAGGGACTGGGCTGGGCAAGCCCCTTCTCTTCCAGGCTATCCTACCCCTACACAGGCTGCTCTAGGGAGGCAGCTGGGCTCTAAGCCTGGCTCTGGTGGCCTCTCCTACCCAGAGTGCTCTCCCATCCCCGCCCCCATCTCTCTCTCTCTCATACACACAAACACCCCTTCAGCCACCTCTACACCTCCCCCAGCTTATCAACCCCCCAAGTGGGTCCTAAGACCAGGAGCCCCCCCACCAGGCTGGGCTGCATGTCTCAGCACCAGTGTGGGCACAGGGCAGGGCTGCAGTGTGGCAGTTGCCCCTGCAGCCACAGCTCCCACCAACAGGTCCTGACCCATCTGGCAGCTGGACACACAGGGTGTGAGATGTGGGGGGGATGTGGGGTTTGGGGGGAAAGGCTGTGGGGGTGTTGTGGGTGGTTGTAGGATTTGTTGGGGTGAGGTCTGTGGTGGGGTGGGCCTTGTGTGGATGTTTGGGGGGCTGTGGGGTTTGTGGGTGGGGGCTTTCTGGATGGATTGGGGGGAACTTGTGGGTGTGGAAGGACTGTGTAGGTGTGTGGGTACTGCTTGGGAGGGGTACCCAATCTACCTCCCACATGGCACACAGCTCCCCCAAAGCAGCAGCAGCAGCAGCTGCTGGACCACTTGTGGCCCACTGCTGGCAGTCTCCTGACGGTGCTCTGCCACCTCAGACCTGGCAGCTGCACATGGTGCCAGCCCACTGCACTTGCATGTGCCTTCAAACAAAACCCGGCCTCTCTTGCTGTCCCCCACAGCTCCCAGCACCGCACGCAGAAGCCACACGCCTTCAGGCCGGGGTGGCTGCTGCCTCCATATGCCCCGCACACCATCAGGCTGGGCTAGCTCCATGGAGGCAGGACCCTGGCCCAGCACAATGGCGTGTAGCTTCTGTGTGCAGTGCCAGGAGCCCTGCATGACAGCAAGAGCGGCCTGGGTCCTGTTTGAGAGCACATGCCAGCAGCCAGGCCAGTGCCATGTGCAGCTGCCAGGTCTGAGCTGGCACCGCACCACACCACTGGGGGTCTCTGCCAACAGTGGGCCATGAGAGCCCCAACAGCATTACTGTTGCTGCAGGGAGGGGGGGTTGTGAACCGTGCAGGAGGCAGGCAAGAGACCCATCCCTCCCGAGCAGTCTCCCTCACCCCCACAGACTCCCTGTCCCCACAGTCCCTTCACCGCCACATCCCTACTTACCTGGAACAGAGCATGGGTCCAAGATGCTGCTGCAGCTTTGCCTGGTCCTATTTTCCCCAGCATGCTGAGGTAATGTGCTGGAGCAGCAGGGGCACACGGCAGCCATAGAGACACTCTGGCTGGGTGCCAGAGCATCTCCTTGGAGGACCCAGCCTCTAGTTGACTCTGGGTATGTTCTAGGAGTGTGTCCTGTGCTGCTTTTTTTCCAGCGTGTTTTTTGGGGGGGTTTTATACTGTGATTTCCTGGTATCAAATTTAGAGTCCGCGCTGCATATATGCAGGCCAGGGAACTTTTGTTCATTCCTAGCATGCCTTTTGCACTTTGAGATGCCACAACAGGCATGTGCTCACTCATCTGGACGTGGCCTCTCTATTTAAAGTAAGCAGTTATATTAATTTCATATTTGTAATTTCACATGGTTCTATTCATTATAGGTTTAGCACCTTACTTCCATTTAGAAAGGACATATCTAAAAACAAACAAACAAAAAATCCCCTTAAAACTAAATTCACAAAGAGGTTCAAAATTAATTCTTACTCTCAATTAATCATTCCATAGGGAAAACTGGCATATTCTAACTTCCCCTAGAATTTTAATTAGGTTTAGAATAAAGTAAAAGAGTGGCATTTTTATTTGGTCTATGTTTTGTAGCTGAAATTAATCCAGATATATTCTTCAATTTCATATTGTGCTACTGAAACAACTTTTTATACTTCATCAATTTTTTATGATAACATCTCTGGTCCATTCTCCTCTTTTCTTTCGATTACTGGGTCTCTCTTCTCATAAGTGCTCTTTTTGCAATGTTGCAGTAAAAGGCACAGTACTAAAAAGCAAAACTAGTGGCTGAACAATGATACTCACACACACGAAAGTGCCAATATCTGGGAACTATCCTCTAGAAAAGCCGGTGCCTACACTTTTGTAAAGATTCCTCTACAGCTGTAATAGTATGCACCAAGAAACATGAGCGGCTTTTCCTTTACCGTGTTTATACAAGAACAATGATCTACCAAAGCCTACTTGTGGGTATTTGATACATTAAACAGAGGGGATGAAACCTGACACTGAATTAAAAACTGGGACAGCGCAGTTGATTTTTGTAAACTTATGAAACCAAACTCTGAAGGTCTTCTCCTCTGGGACTGAAAGGCCTTTAGTCTAAGATTTGATATTTATTACACTGGCAAAGTCAATTCCATCTCTGACAGAAACTGATTTCTCCTTGGCTTTTTATTTCTGCCTTGGGTGTATTTAAAAAAAAAATTCTAATTTACATTTTTGTTTCTCATGTACTTTAATTAATCCGAAATATAATTTACACCAACTTCCTTCATAAGAACCTTCCAGAGAAGAAGTAGCCTGAGGGACATAGAGCTCAAACACGAACAAGATTGTATTTTACATCTTTAAAAGTATGTCCTTTTTTGTATAATTGCATAGTATTAAAGAGAGAGAGGGATATTTGTCTGCCTTCTCATTTCCCATGCTGTCAGTGAAGGAGGTCATGACCCTATAGCTTTTTACCTCATAGTTTTTAATTTTTCATCTTGGTTTTCAGGAGGGGGAACCAAATCCATCTGGTTTTCAATTTCACAAGGTCATGAGTCACAAGAAAAAATAACTTGGAAAAATGCAGACAATATAATCTTCTCTCAGCATATCAGTTATACAGGATTATACAGATTACTTTGTTAAACAAAATAAACACAAGGAAGTAATAAAAAATTCTCTCTAACCCCAAACAGCAACAGAAAAAATGGATGCTGCATTGCAAGCATTTTTTCTATCTATATGTCTGGTCCTTACCTAGACTCTGCCCTTTCAAAATAATACATTACGCCAAGACTTACATTCAAAAATTGAATTTTTGTTAATGAAGAAATGAAATCCTGGTCCCGCTTGACTTTGAGAATGCAGCCAGAACTTCATCTGAGGTAAACAGTGAAGGCATCTCCTCACACGGCAGGTGGAAGGCAGTCAGTGAAAACAGCAGATGCCACATATACTGCCTAATGCCACGGCTTAAAGAGAACAAGAAAGTGGAACTGTGGTGTTCAAGTAGCCTGCCTAATACTGGAAAGTGTTACTGGTGATTTCATAGTCCCAACTCAGTTAAGTATATATCTGATGTAAGCTACATGTATTTCACTAGTCCAGGAAGGAGAAGAGTGTCATAGACCCAGTGCAGCATAAGCAAGGGGAATTTGCAGTTAATTGTAGGCCTCAGCATTCTGCCAACACATTTTTCTAAAAAGAAATCTCCACAATTTTCTCCTGTTTTTTCAGGGACACCTTTAGAGGAGTGTGCTGCCTGCATTACAAGGAGATATGTCGACTGTTTTGGCAGATCTACACCTGTGAAGATATAGGGGAGGATGTGTAGTGATGCCATAAAGAGAACAAGACTTCATTAAAGCCTGCTAAAATTGTATCTGATAACCACCTGAGTAGGAAAACAAGCATGTTTTTATTTTACCCCAACAAACCTAACAAAGGTGCAACTCTGAAGAGAACTAAAATATTATTTACTTATTGCTTCATTGGTATTGCAATAGTACCTAGGAACCCAGTCATGGACCAAGACACTAGTTCTTGGGCACAGCCCAAACATGTCAGTATGGCTGTCTTTGTCCAAAAGAGCTTACAGCCAAAGTAGTATCCACGAAGTCAGAAGTTTGAAACTACAGCTAGGTTTCCTATTATCCATGTGTACTGAAACATAATTAATCTTTCTTCAGAATGAACTTCTTGAACTCAAACTGGATAAGTAGGATTTCCCATTGGTCACAGATCTTCAGCACAAAAGAAAAGGTAATTGTCTGAAATGTGGCATTAGAACAGAAACTGTTAGCAATCATAAGTATGCCTTTCACTACCAGTCAACTTGATAATATTTCATCAGAATCCCTTGAGGGGTTTAATGTCTCATAATACAAATCAGTACCTATTCAGTGTCCTTATGCATCTCATTGCAAAACTAGAAATTTCACTCAAGGAAACAAGTCAAACAACGCTTATTCCATCAGAGAGCTAATGTTTCATGTATTTCTCTAGGAAAATCTGAATATAAAACATAGTATCTAGCAGGTCTGAGATATATTTAAAATTTAAAAAAGAATTTAATCTAACAAGTACCCTTCAAGTACCAAAAAGCAGCAACAAAAAGGGTGAATAACACAGTACATCTCTCACTCCTGATTCTGTTTCTTTAACAGCTTCAGAATCTACAAGCAAATCAAGTTCTCGTGGACTGTGTGCAAGCATACACAGCTGTTAAGCAAAGTAACTAGAAGTAAAAGACAAAAACACCACCAAATTAAAAGTGAAATTGTCAATTAGTGTGTAAGGCCCCCTCATTACACTTGGGAAATTGAATGTGAAACCCAGTGTGGCGGGCAGGGTAGGAAAAAAAAAGAGAGACATTACAAGAAATTGATGGACCATATTCCCAGCTTGTGTAGTATTATGTATTTGAAATGCAAGTCCACGGCAGTCAATGGAGTTATAATTTACATCAGCTACATCTAATGCCTGAACTGTTTGTCTGTATTCGGGAACTAACACTTGTAAACAAAGAACTTTTCTTTTTTTTTATTAATACCAACAAAAAAGCATTAACATCTTCTGACACCTACATCAACATTGTCCTTGATAGGAAAAGGACATTTTCTAGAAAAAGAGTGTCAAGGCATTGCTAAGGGAGGCTAGCCTCACAAGGAAGGGACACAGAATATCTCATGATGAGATGCTTATAGAGTTCCCCAACAAGGGACCAACAACAGATACTGAAGTAGGCCACATAATCGTTGTCTCCACTAATCTTCAAGGGAAATATTTCTTTTTATTTCCACAAGCCTCAATCAATCAGCGGCCATTTCATGAAAAGTAAATCCTGTTTCTAGATCCTTATGTCCTAAGGGCTGTACACATAAGTGATCACAGACTTAGTATCTCCTGTATACCCTGAGGCCTGAATTTCTTTGCCTTTTCAAAGGTTTGCTTCTAAATTCTAAGTCTTGAGGTGCTGAAGCAATGAGGACTGAACTACTTTCATTGTACTTATTCTCTCTCATGGGATCTAGAGTATACTTTTTTTAACCACTTGCTCGTTTTAATCAAGCATTATGGTGACAATAATCAATGCCTTAGCCTTGGAGAATAATTTACAAATATCTACAATGAAGTAGGTGTGTCTAAGGAATGGGTAAAATCAATGAAACATCTGTCTGACATTCCTACAATGTTATAAGAGAGACTTGAAATTAACTGCTTTCCTACCAAAGTCTGCCAGCTTTAACTCCCCTGTGTCACTGATCAGAAGATTCTGTGGTTTCAGGTCCCTGTGCAAAATGTAACGCTGATGGGTGTAAGACAGTCCTCGCAGCAACTGAAATAAAAATAACTGAAAAAGAGGGAAACAGAAGAGATGACCTCTGTTAATATATGTATACAATGCACCAGTCTTCTACACAATCTGCAGGGTATTATCAATTTGTAATAAAACAATTTCTCATTATTGCAGCAAAATCATGATCCCCTCTCCCCAACTCCCCACAAAAATTGAAAAAAAGAACCTTTTCAAGCATAAGAAAAAGGAATAAATTTTGAAGAAATCCATCACCTATCCCTACTACCATCATACACTGAACGTACCTGCTTTAAAACAAAATGAGAACAATACACCCACAAATGGAAGGCTCAGTTTCTACCAAATAGCAATTATATTCTGTTTACCCATATGGCCTTAGAGATTAGGTGGTAGCCTGAAGACAGATGTGTATCTTCACTAATTACAGAAAACAATAATACAGCTAGAATGGTGATAATAGGAGGAAATTAGGTTGGGGGATGAGATGCTAGAGCTAAGAAAAAGAAGAAATTAAGGATATAGTAGCAATCTCTTCCCTCACCAACCTAAAGACATCTACAAAGAAAATATGGGTAGGCTTCTCTTCCAAGAGTTTTATACAGGAATACTGTTGAATTTTTAATCTAAAGAAATAATGATTCTCATTGAAATTCAGAGAGAATATCTTCCACCTACTTTTTAGGTTGAATTTGGACCCAAAACCCTTTGCTAGTGTTCTTTTTAGCTGTGCACCAGATTCTAAGTATGCATTTTAGAATTTAGGGAGGTTTTGTGCAATTTACTGTTATGGCCCCTGCACTAAAAAAAATTCAGATTCAGGTTCTTTCAGTCTCTTTTGATAGGCACTTGCCACTACAGAATGGCAAATGTTATCTTTGTAGTCACAAAAATCTATACTGCTGATTTTACAGGGATTAGCTAAGCATGCCCTCTTACATTTTATGTCTGTTGGTACACAGGCCTTTCCTGATGATGCAATTTGTAAAAGAAAAACTCTTGTTTCCCTGGAACAATGATTCAGTCCATTGTATGTCTAAGACAAGAAATGTAAGAGCGGGTATGACAGAATTACTTTCTACCTAGCAATTGAGCACTTTTTGAACAAAGATATCTTGCATGCTTGGGAGAGACGCACATGCAAAACCCCAAAATTTTCAAAACATCAATGCAGGCATGTGAAAGTCAGCAATTAGCTAGCAATACAACCTTTACATATATTTAGAGACTATTTAAATGAGAAAACATTATAAATGAGGTTATGAAATCTGATTACAGAAGAGAAGAGAATAAAGGTTGACATGAAAGGAACAGAAAATGTCACACTACTCAAGTTGGAACAGATTTAATTACATCCTATTTTTTTTCCCCAAGTGCAGACACAATATACTGATGTTTAGCTATTTAGCCAGGACACAAAGAGCCATATCAATCAGCTTTCTTGCCAGAGTTTAGCCTAACAATATGCTGAGGAAACGTAGGTGCAAACTATTCTAACAAAAGGAAAAATAGCAGAGAATTGATAAATAACCAAAATTCCCTTTGAATTATAGTTGGCATGGAATTCACAGTACAGAAAAACTAGTTTTAGGGCAGGAAACAAAACTGGCATTTATTATGGCCATAACATTTAGACTGTATTATTAAATGAGTGCAGTCATGTTGTGAACAGAAAAATATGATATAGGGTCAGTTTGCTAAATTAACCGACAGGTATTTTACTTCAAATATAAAGTACACGAAGAAACTCCAAACATCATGTAATCATTACCAAACAACATAACCAAAATCTCTTGTTTAAAGTTTTAAAAACTGGCTTTTAATATAATGCATTGGAATGACTTGAAGTGCTATTCCTAAGAAAATAATAATTTCACAGTGCAGTAAATGGAATGAAACTACAAGGGCAGATTTGAAACCTGAAAACTTTCAACTTTATTCAAATCTCACACATGTAGGTTTCATGGTAAATTCCACGAGGAAGGAACTTAACTTTCTTGCCTGGGTAACTGTGGTCTCAACTGTGTGCTTTTTGAGAAAATACACACAGGAAAAGGGAAAAGCTTACTGAAAGATTTACAAGACAGACTTTGCTCTCTTTTTACCTTTTTAGAGCTTTCTAATCTTTGGCAAGAAAGGTGGCCTAGTGAAATCCAAGGAACAGGAAACAAGACTGCAACAGCTTATTATGGAGTACTGCTCCTGATGCTTCATGAGCTGTGTCATCCTGCTCACAACAAAGCTTCCTCAGAGGCCTTCATACAAGCAGTCTCTTTCTCTTCCCTGACATCTGTACTTACCCTGCTCTGAAAACCAGAAGCCCTGAAACAGGGTTAAGCAACGTAAGTCACTACTAACTCTTACCCAAAATTCCAATGATAAATCAACCAAGTTGGCAGGGCTACATGCCACTTAAAGTGGCTGTTCCTGACTTCGCTCTCTCCCTACTCCAATGTGCTCAATTCCAACAATCATGGAGTCTTAACCTACAGAGATCGTATGTGTGGGGCTCCAAGAAGCAGTATGAATTTCAGGCTGAACCACTACCACTTCCTAGGTCTGCCAGCACTCTAACTTTCTTCCATCAGGAAAAAGGCAAACAAGCCACAAATTTTATGGATGCTGTAAGCCCATTCCTTTGGAATCTACTACAGACCTCAGACCCAGGATCAAGAGCTTGACCAGGAGTTTTCCAGGGAATTGGCTGAGGCTGCATGCTCCCGGTGCATGGTTGTCATGGGAGACTTCAACTACCCAGACATCTCATGGGAAGAGCACTCAGCCAAATCCAAGCAGTTGCAAAGCTTTCTCTCATGCGTGGATGAGCTCTATCTGATTCAAGAAGTCGATGGGCCGAAGAGAGGTAAAGCGCTGCTTGACCTGGTTCTAGCAACAGGGGACAACCTAATCAGTGACCTAATGATCTAAGGGAAGCTGGGTGACAGTGACCACAAGCTGATCACCTTCACCATCCGCGGTAAAGCTGGCAAGTCAGTCAACAATACAGAAGTCCTTGACTTCAGGAAAGCTAACTTAGACAAGCTCTGGAGGCTCGTCAGAGAGGCCCTAAAGGGCCACAACCCAAAGGGGAGGGGAGTTCGGGACGAGTGGTTGCTCCTCAAAGGTCCGATCCTACAAGCGAAAGCAAAAACTATCCCGTCTCGGAGGAAAGGCAGCAAAAGGGCACAGCAGCCCCCTTGGCTCTCCGGGGAACTAGCGGACCTCCTGCATCTAAAAAGACAGACCTACAGAGGATGGAGGACTGGATCCACCTCCAAGGAGGAATACTCTGCACTGGTCTGGACGTGCAGGGAGCAAACCAGGAAAGCCAAGGCTGCAACAGAACTCCAAATATCTACAAGGACAACAAAAAATCCTTTTTTAGATATGTGGGGAGCCACAGGAAAAACAAGGGTAACATTGAACCCCTGCTAAACCAGATGGGACAACTGACAATCAACGCCCAGGATAAAGTCCACTTGCTAAATGGGTACTTTGCATTGGTCATTCACCAGTCCCATGGGATACCCCTGCCCACTATGGGACAGGGAGGCCTGGGCGAGGGAGTTTACTTACCCTCCATCAATGCTGACCTCGTGAAAGAACACCTTAAGAGGCTGGACACTTTAAAATCAGCCAGCCCTGACAGTTTACACCCCAGGGTACTCAAGGAGTTGGCTAGCCCCTGGCATGGATCTTTGAGAACTCCTGGTGCTCTGGTGAAGTGCCCAAAGACTGGAAGAAGGCCAATGTCATGCCTATCTTCAAGAAAAGGAGGAAAGTGGATCCAGCAAACTATAGGCCCATCAGCCTGACCTCTATCCTGGGAAAGGTCTTAGAAAAGATTATCAGAGAGGCTATTCTTAACAGGCTGGCCGAAGGCAACATCCTGAGTGATAGCCAGCACAGGTTTGTTGCGGGTAGGTCTAGCTTGACCAATCTCATTTCCTTCTACGATCAGGTGACCTATCACCTGGACAAAGGAGAATAGATTGATGTTGTATATCTTGACTTTAAAAGAAGCCTTTTATCTGGTATCATGGTATCCCATGATCATCTCGTAGTAAAACTGGTTAACTGCGGCCTTGGCCACACCACGATCTGCTGGCTGGGCAATTGGCTCCGTGGTAGGACCCAGAGGGTGGTGTTTGATGGAAGTCACTCGTCATGATGCCCTGTGACCAGTAGGATCCCCCAGGGCTCTGTCTTTGGGCCTATACTATTTAACATCTTCATTAATGATGTAGACATTGGAGTCAGAAGCAGACTAGCCAAGTTTGCTGATGACACCAAACTCTGGGGTAAAGCACCCACACCTTAGGACAGGTGGTGATCCAGGCTGACCTTGACAGGCTCAGGAAATGGGCAGACAAGAACCTGATCGTGTTTAACACTAAAAAATGCAAGTTTCTCCACCTTGGGAAGAAAAACCTGCAGCATCCTTATAGGCTCGGCAGTGCTATGCTGGCTAGCACTACAGACGAAAAGGAGTTGGGGGTCATGATTGACCACAAGATGAATATGAGCCTGCAATGTGATACTGCTGCTAGTAAAGCAAGCAAAATGCTTGGTTGCATCCACAGATGCTTCTCAAGTAAATCCTAGGACATCGTCCTCCCGTTGTACTCGGCCTTGGTGAGGCCGCAGCTGGAATACTGTGTTCAGTTTTGGGCTCCACAACTCGAAAAGGATGTGGAGAAGCTTGAGAGGGTGCAGAGGAGAGCCACGTGCATGATCAAAGGTCAGGAAAGCAGATCTTATAAAGGGAGGCTGAGAGCCATGGGACTCTTCAGCCTGGAAAAGTGCAGGCTCAGGGGCGATCTGGTGGCCACCTATAAGTTCATCAGGGGTGCTTACCAGGATCTGGGGGAATGTCTGTTCATCACAGCACCCCAAGGGATGACAAGGTTGAATGGTCACAAACTCCTCCATGACCATTTCGGGCTGGACATAAGGAAGAACTTCTTTACTGTCCAAGCCCCCAAGGTTTGGAATAGACTGCCACCGGAGGTGGTTCAAGTACCTACTCTGAACGCCTTCAAAAGACATCTGAATGTTTATCTTGCTGGGATCCTATGATCCCTGCTGACTTCCTGCCCCTGGGGCAGGGGGCTGGACTCGATGATCTTCCGAGGTCCCTTCCAGCCCTAACGTCTATGAAATCTATGAGTCAACAGCAAATCTCTTACAGACTTCAATAGATAGAATAATAGATCTTTCTGAAAGGCACAGAATTATAGAGAGAAAGTGAGACTTGGTTTGGCACGTTATTAATAAAACAAACCAAATCTAGTATTAAAATAACCTAGACTGCATAACTGTCAAATAGAATATGAGTATGAGACCATGACATCATGCTGATAACTTATCTTTAGTAAGAACTGAAGTTTTGGAAATTTTGAAACATTCGGGTGGAAATGAAAGATAGTAATGATAGAAAGTTGCAAAGGAAGAAAAGAGAAATTGGCTTAGATTAAGCTATTTCTATTTTTAATTATTGAGCTTTGGAAATCTCTAGTGGTACATGATGGATGTCCAATAGTCTTTAAAACATTCCAGATATGTAGTATAAAAAGCTTCATTTCAGGCATTCACTTACTGAATACAACCATAAAAAGGCACATTCTTGGCATGACAGCTATGTGCTGCTTGCTTTAATAAGCACTTTTTTTTCTAGTAAAAGCTACCACAACAAAGGTGTCACATGCAAGTCAAACCTATTCAAAGTTTTATGGACTGTGATATTAGAATGAGTTTTCTAGGTTTAAAATGTAAAAGAAAAAAGTAGAAAATGCTCTCTCTCTCAAACAGGTATCTCCAGGCCTGATCCAACCCCCTTTGACTCAGGCTCTCAGCAGGTTGTCTACATGTGGATCACTCACCTCCACATTGATGCTCCCTCCCCCCAGAACCCGAGAAGGACCTTTGTTGGGCCCAAGATATACACTCACACAGATGTAAAGACTGGAGAGGTTGGAAGGCTGAGGGAGAACTACTTACAGTAAAAGGGGTGAGTGGAAAATGGAAAGAAATGCATATCATTAGTTCTCTATCACTCCCAATATGAAAAACAACATAGAGATGCATTATATTTTCTTCAGAGCTTTTCTTGGGGGGAGACAAGAGCAGCCTTGGGTACCACATTGTCAGGGAGGCAACCAGAGATCCGCAAACTCAACAGGGATATGACAGATTTATGGATTAGCCTTACAATACTTCCTTATACATAAGGGGTCCTTTCCTTGATGACATGACATGGAAGGACCTCTGAAATTATCTTGCATCTAAACCCTCTCCTCCCCATGTTTTATTGTAGAAGGGGACAATCTGGCTCTATGTAAGCAGAAAACTACACCAAATATTTTATTCTATAGAATATACACAGAGGTGTAAATCTTCACAACACTTCCTTCACAGCATGGGGCCCAAATAGAGCTGAACAGCTAAGGTAGGCTCTACATTTGCATATATGCTTCGGAACAAAGATAGAGTAACGCTGGATTAACGTGTCAATTCATTCACAGAGCCATATAGCCATATTAGTCCAGCTACTATTAAAATGTAATCACAGATACCGCGTTTTATCTTGCCTAGTAACACCGACGCTTATGATGTTTATCAAAATGTATCCATGGTGTATCACTTAATAATTTCAATTCCCTTCTGAGTATTCAAGATCAATCAGTACCATATTTGGTCTTAATAGGCCATCAAATCTAAATACTCCAGTAATGAAACCCAGGACACTTCATGTTTGAAACCAGTTTCTGTTGCCTACTATCCATAGGTTACTGAAAACTCATATGTATCACTGGGTAATTTGAAAGACAGGTTAGTGTGGGAAACGTACAGTAAATTTAAACAGCTTGTAAATAAACACAACAGGCTTGGATTATTATACTTAAATAAAACATTAAAATAAAACTTTAAAAAATCTGTGCAATGCTATATGAATGGCTGCACAAATGGCAAATGTTTCCATGTGACCTCTGCTAGTGTGTCCAAACCTAATCAAGTGAAATCTTTTATCATTGTAGGTTTGTCAATTGTTTTTTCCCCCCACTGTGATAATACCCATTAGATATAATGTAATTTTTCATTTCTAACAGTAACCTGGAGATGTATTGTGCTTTTTAGGTCAAAGCTTTGAAGATTCTCATTTCAACTGTGAGGAGAAGAAACTTAAGAAACAAAGTGCTGACTGACTATGGACATATGTCTTTACTAACAATGGGAACTTAGTTAACTAAAAGTATTAGTCAGTAGAGTCAGCATGAACTTCACCACCATAATAAGCTTTATTTCAGTAGAAATTACTGCTTTCTTAACTCCCCAGAACTATTGACAGGATTCTCAAAGAACAGACTTTTAAAGTGGTCTTCCAAGAACAACCACATTTTTAGAGTCTTAAAAGCCTTGTCCTGCACCCCTTACACACACAGGAAACCCACCTATTTCATGCAGGAATATTCAACAATATAAACACCAGACATGAAAAAAATCACATCCACTTGCTACCAATATACAAAAATTTATGCTCGATTGTAATGAAATGTGGTGAAAATGGACTGGAGAGCATTATACATGTGCTCCAGGTGGCATGGGGGGAGCACTTCAATAACATAGGTCCGAAAGCCACGCTAATTAAAAGTACCTGGAGCAGCACGTGTATTAGCAGCCCCATGCTGGAAAATGACGGTGGGGCACTTTGAACTAAAACTGGTGGAACAAGCTTAATTTTAAAGCACCCCGCCACCATTTTCAAGTGTTAATACACATGACACTGGAAGCTGCTGGAGTGCGTTAATTTCCACGCTCCAGCAGAATCAGTTGAGTCTGCTGCAATGTGCTGGAATTATGGCACACTGGAGCAGGCTCCCTGCACATGTATAGGAGCCCTTATGGCCAAGACCCATTTTCTTTGATACTCTTATTGATTGTTGTCTCTAAGAACTTATGTCATTCATAATGAGGAAAGCTGTGCTTTATTAACAAACCTTGATGATATTCCCTCCTGATCAGTTACAATGCGCATCTTGGTCACTTATGATCAGTAGGTAAACAATTATTGTTATTTCTTTATACAGCATGATCAAGAGTAAATGCTTTCCTTTTAGCTTTTATCATGCAAATGCACTTAACATGATGCAGCAGTTAAAGAGTGTATTTACTACATCAGTTCTATTGTAAAAGCTTTCTCATTTCTTTCTCTTTAATTTTTTTAATTTTTAATGGAAGCATAAGCATATCAATGTATACAGATTTAGTGAGACTTTTTGTGCATGTTTGTCCAAATGCAGTGCATATTAAATAAGTTCATTAACCTAGCATGTTTCCTACTTTATTAATAAAGTTTCTGCAGTTAATGTTCACATTTGTGCATAGTATCAAGTCATTTGTACATAACTAGCAACGTTGATACAAAATAGAGTGAAATCACAACGACATATTTAATGTCTGATCACAAGAAAATCTCATTTAAAAATTGATTCTCAAAGCCATCTGTAAAAGACAACCTTAATATGGCATAACATTATTCTGTCTGCTGTACACCTGCTTGTTCTCAGGCTAAAGAACAAAAAATAACAACTCCTTACCCACATTAAAAAGCATATCATCCTTTTTGACATATCTATTAATACACATGTGTGTATGTTATTTTATATTGTGCTTCACAAAAATGATATTACTAATTTCAATGAATAGGAAAGAAATGTAAGACACATTGCACTAGTTTAAATTTAATCTGGAGAAATGTAATTTGGAGAAATGCTATAGAAGAAGTGTAACAATTATATTTACTTTTTGAAGTAAAACTATATTTCAGCTAAACTATGAGGAGGCCATAGAGTAAGTAAAACAAGGTGTATTTTCATCTGGATATGATTTTAAATCCACCTTAGCCAGATACATCATTGTAGTTTGTTTAAATTCTTGTTGACTAAGGTGATGAAGTATCATAAGACAGCTCCACAAAAGGTCACAAAATTCTGGGCACTGTTGCTGTTGCCTATCATCATGCCAGAGTGTAATTCAGGAATTCTTAACTGGTGGGGTCTTCATGTCAGAAACTTTTTTTTTTATCTTACCTGCTTCTCTGTTTTCTTAGAGTAAATTATACAGCACAAAGAAATACAAAATGTTGTGCACTCTTCATATAATGTTTTAGTAACAAATACAGATTATAATTTAGCATTAATAATCAATACCACTTTCTATTTAGAAAAAAGCCAGAAGGTGTTTATTCATGTGGTTTCAGAAGTTATATTTCAAATAGAATAAGCTATATTTGAATAAAGTATAGGAGCTATTCTAAATGCTTCCTTATATTTTATGTTCCAGAGAAGTCTAAGTGTGGCGGCGAAGCGCCCCCACAGGCGAGCGAGGGGGAGCAAAGGGGACCCACAGACCCCAGACCCCGAGAGCAAGCCCCCAGAAGGGCATATGCACCGGCAGAGGGGCAGAGGGAGGAAGAGCCGCATCCGCGGCTGCAGCCGCGCGAGCCGCCATTACGCCGGCTCTGGCAACAGCTGTTCCCCGCGCGGCGAACAGCTGAGCCAATCCCAGCGGCCGCGGCGGGAGGATTTAAGAATGCCGGCAGAACAGGGAAGGAGCGAGAACCAGGGAGAGAGAGTACGGGGGTGCTGCCCGTGCTGCAGGCTCTCGCACGGAGCGGAGAGGACCCCGCCTGCGGGTCTCAAGTAGGCAGTGTAGGCAAGAGCTGGAAGCCTTTCGCAAGCAGCCGAGCGAGAGGCAGTCAGAAAGTGCACGCCGAGGCACTCTCCCTGCGTCCTGAAGCGGCAGACGCCCAGGAGGCAGGGGAGCGCCCTGTGGCCGGGAGGAAAGGGGAGACAGCGGAGGCCCCAGGAGGGGGCTGGAACCAAGGGAAGTACCCACCAGCTCCCCCTGGTTCGGAGGAGTATTACCTCTAAGGGAGGAAAAAGGAGAAACCCCTCCCAGCCAGAGGGAGGACGACCGGGAACCGGGGGACCGGTCAGAGGCCATCATACTGGGCCTGGCAACATCTGGAAGACATCGCCCAGCGGTTGGCGTGTGGACGGGGTGTAGGGGAGGCGGAGCCCCGTGGATCACCGCGTCCGGTAACCGTGAGTAACACCGTCTATCGGGAGGTCCCACCCAGGATAAAGATCTCCACTGGAGACCCCTCTGAACGTAATCGAGTACATCCAAGTTGTGGCAGGCAAGTTGAGGGGAGGGGCCACACCCCGATAGGCCAGGTGGAGCGAGGCGCAGGCTCCACACTAAGGTAGTAATCACTTCAGTTATGCCTTTCACAAACATAAATATTTATAAGCCTTATATACCCTAAGGCTTTGACTCGGGTTGTTAATTTTCAAATTGGTCATTAACTGCTAAAATTACCCATTTGTCAAAAATAGATGTTATTTTAAAAACTGTAACCAGCAGTTGGGAATAAAGTTCATAATAGAGGAAAATAGAAGGCAATAAATGAATTCTGCAAATGGTTAACTGACAGTAAAAACTGTTTTTCTGATTATGTGCACTATCATGTATTGTATATATATTTCAACATTCTCGCATAGTTTTGTTGGGTGAATCTTACCACTTAGACATCTCTATCTCATTAGGGGCTGTGTAATCTCTCAGGCCACCTCTATATGTGCAGGTAAATGGTGCAATTGGAGCTAATGAATGATCCACACAATTGCATCTCCTGCCATGTCACATGTGCAGGAGGCATAATTGTGGGATTGTGCATTAGATCTAATAGCACCTTATTGTAGGTGTAGGGGGATTGGGCTCCCCATGCACTGGCAAGAGGCAGGCACCCATAGCTGGGAGACTCCAGGCAAGTCAATTGCTCTCTTTGCTTCAGTTCAAGCAACCTATATGATGATAACAGATAAGTAGAAGGTAGAGCAGGATCACAGCTTACAGACTAACTCATTCAGAGAAACTTTCATAGACTACACTTTACTTGGTCAAATCAGACTAAATGGCTAACTACCTCTCTCTATGAAGAAAGGTAAGTTAGCTAGAAAACTAACTAATTTTGGATTGGAGCAGGAGACTGGAAAAGATTGGGCCATGTAGTACCTTTGGTCTTGGAGGAGTGCTGAAAGAACACTGTCCCTTTACCCTGAGTGTGATAGTGCCACTAGTGGACTGATGCTCCAGGACTCTTATATAATAAAGGAATTAGTCCATCTGTCTGTCTGTCCGTAATGCTCTTGGAGCACTCTGGTTAGCGAAACAACTAATCAGAGTGTGAAGCACTGCCATGATGGTGGTGATGGAGGGGACAGAGCCAGAGTGGGGGCGGGGTGAGGCCAGCGGTGCTGGAGGCAGCGGGGGGTGTTGGTGGAGGGGGACAGAGGGGACAGTGGGCAAGCTTCCCCCCACCCCTGCTCCTGGGAGGCAGCGGTGGCACAGGATGGTGGGTGGCAGTGTTCCATCCCCACCCATCTCCCCCGTCATCCTTGATGGGCAATTCACTAGTAGTCTACGAAACTGCAGTGAGAAAAGCTGCACAGGAATAGGAAGAGGGGCATTTTTTGTATAACCTTTTGTACCTCCCAAAATTTAGCTCATATCAACAAATCACCTTTATTTAATCTTCGGGTACCTTGTGAACTCAAATAAACAAGAATTAAAAATTACCTGTAATCATTTAGAAAAAAAAAAAAGAAAAAACTGAGCAGATTTTCAAAAAGCTCCCTCATATTTCACCACACATTCAACCCAGATAATCTAAGAAGAATCAAACTGTTCTTCTTTTAGATAGAGATGCAAAAGCAATCCAGGTATGGCTATTAGGAACCAAAGTGCTATATCTTCTGTCAGTTTTAGGAGTTACAGAAAATGGATTCAACCACATAACATACATATCAAGCTGGGGAAGAGTGACTTGAGCAGAAGGCTTACTAATCTGAGTCTCCAACAAATCACGGAAGGTAAGGAGAAAGAAAAGATGGGCTGACAAGGAATAGAAAGCCTAGCTTACATGAGGAGGCAAACAGAATTGCATCAAATAGGCTAGAACAGGACCAGTTCTTCAGATACTTTAAAGCAGGGGCACCAAACTCATCAGGTCCCATGGAATGGATGAACAGTGCAGGCCCAGTCCACAGGCTGAATGAGGACCAGAGATCGGCCCAGCACATCATATCCAGTGTATGGGGCCAGTGTGGGGTGGATACCATGTGCCAAACTGGCCCTGGGCACTACATAAAGCATGCACAGGGCCAGGGCTACTGCACACTGCACACACCACACAGGACAGTCCAGGGCACAGTGCATGTGATGCATGGGTGTCAGGCGATGGCCTCGAACTTGGGACCACAGCCTGGTCAACCACTGCTTTTCCCAGCATGCCAACCTACAGCTAGTTTCCCAGACAGCTTGAAGCTTCCAGCAGAGTCTAACTCTCCACTCACTCCCTGTCACCACAGAGGCTGTTTGGGAACAGCTGACCCCAACTTCTCCCATATAAAACCATATAAACAAGAAAAGAAAGTGTCCAGGGCTCAATCTGATCCCAAACTGCTTTGCTGTTCCCTCTAGTTTGTACTCTGACTTTGTACTCTGCTTGGTCTTCTGGCTTCCTGAGCCAGCTAGCACTTTGAATCTACTCTACGGGGCCAGGAGCTGAGCCAGACTAACTTTTGGGGGCCTGGGGCTGTGCCTGCGGGGGGCAGGGCAGGGTGGGCAGTGGCAGTGCTATGAGGGGTAGTTATGGGGTGGGCTATGGCCACCTCAAAATTCACTGTAGCCATCTCTCCTACTGCTGCCCACTCCACCCCTGCCCTTCCTGAGCCCAGCTCCAACCCAGCCCCTGCCAGGAAGAACCTGGCACAGCTCCTGGCCCTGAGCCCACAGCATGCAGCCCACCCTCACACCGCACACAAATCTGGGGGGAGGGGGAGGAGAGCAGAACATATCCCCCATGCCCTCCCCGGGGTGCATGCAGTGGTGGGGAGCCACACCCCTTCCAACCCCCATCCCTCTGCACCCCCCACAAGAGCTACCTGTGGCTCTGTCCCATTCTTGGTGGGGTCACATTCAACACCCTGGCTGGGCAGCACCTACCCCTGTCCCTGCCCCACTCCCTCCCTCATTATGGGGGCCTTGATATGCCCCCCCATGCCCTTTCCCTCCCCTACGCCCCTTTCTGTCCACAGCCTTACTGGCCAGATGCTTTTCTCCAAGCTGCCAAGCTGCATTCCTGTAAATTGGCAATGGGATCGGTGTCAGCCGATATGGCTGGTTCATAATCGGCCATCCATATTGGCCAAGAAAATCTTTATTGGTGCACCCCTAGTTTAAATCCCTTCTCCCCACCTAAGCCTGTGAGCCCATGGCCAGGGTGACCACACCCCCTGTTCTCTGCTCAAGCGCGGGGAGCGGAAGGGCAACAGCCTGATAGGGACTGCCCCCCGCCAGGCAAACCTCACTAGGGTCCAGGGCTATGGAGGGGATTTAAACCTCCTCCCTCCCCACCTTAGCCTCTGAGCTCCTGGCTGGGGCATGGCCATGCCCCCTGCTCTTCATGAGAGTGGGGAGTGGGAAGCAGAGCACAGTGGGGGGAAAGCCTGGCAGGGACTGCCCCTCCAGGCAGACCTTGCTGGGGTCTGGGGCCAAGGTGGGGACTTAAACCCTGTCCCTCTCTGCCTCAGCCTGTGATCCCCTGGCTGGGTTGTGATCATGCCTCCCCACTCTCCGCTCAAGCCAGGAGGTAGGGGCCTGGCAGGGGCTGCCTTCCTCCACCTCCAGGCAGACCACTCTGTCCCCCTTGTCAGCCAGCCCTCACTGCTCTGGCTAGAGAGCAGAGGGGCAGGGCCAATTCTTCTCTATGGAGCAGAAAGCATAGCCCAGCCCAGGGCTGCAAAGCATCCTGGGATGCTGGGGCACTGTGATTTAACTTGAACCAAGAAGGGGTCGGAGACAGAAGTTTAAAAACCAATTTGACCTAAATCAGTTAAGGTTTATCTTAAACCAGTTTCAGCCATTTTGAAACTGACTTATGTGCACTAAACTTCTGTTCTGTTACAGGTTTAAACCTGTTTCTGATCACTTACCTTTTTATATGCAACTTCTGTCCCTAGCCTTAGTGTGTGGCATCCTCAAAATCAAAAACTGGGTAAGGCTACCATTACTGAAGAGAGAAGTATTACATTTGTTGGGGGAAACAAGTCCCAAGCTTGGAGTAATTGTGCAGATTCATAGAGAAGGCCATGGGAAATATCTGCAGAGGAATATTTGCTTTGTATCGTCTGAACAGGTTAATGAGGTTCTGTAATTTGTCATAGAGAAATATGCAGGAAGTGAAGATATAGGTTGAAGCAAGGCAGAAGAGAAATAATATGAACCATCTAAAGGAACAGCAATAAGAGCTGGTTGAAGCAGTTTTCCCAAAGATACCTTGCTGACTAACTGAAAATATTTAAAGGGGGGACACCCCACTTTTGGAAAATCGAAGAATGCATATATTTTCCAGAGAAAAACATAATGAAAGAAAAAAAAGTCTGCCCAAATTTTTCTTGGGAAAAATAATATATTATCAATCAACTTTAATTACTAGGCAGCACCAGAAGCAGAATCGAGCCCACAACTATGAGGTCAAGCACTTGCGACTTATCTCCCTCCAAGCAATGGATGAACTTCAAGGAAACTCTTTAGGATTTGACCCCAGAAACCCTGAACTTGCCCATCCCAATTAAACTGTCACAAGGTTTCACTGAGTTGTATCTTCCCCCTCCATCTAATTAAAGTTTTGTACCCTGCGTGTTAACAATTTCTTTATTGCTGGCCTTGGTAAAGGCTTACTTACTACCAGATGGGAACATGAACATTTATTCGCTGTCCATCCAGCTAAAAGAGTCTCCAGGGTCTAGCATCTGGAGCACCTCTGGTTCAGGATTTGCCTCCTAATTTAGAAAGATGTTATGAGACATCTAAATACATTTGGCTCACCATGACACATATTTACACTTTCAGGGTGCTGGGGTACACCAAATGCACTATGGAAAGATCTCAGGCCTAACATAAAATCCCAGGTCTACACACCATGCACACTTCAAGGTTCTAAAACCTGAATGTTGCTTTTGATATTTTGACTCAGGCATTGAGAGAGGTTGAAATAATTATATGCACAAATATGCAGATTACAATTACACACACCTGAATTGCTAAATGCCATACAAAAAAAAGCATTCTCTGTGTGCTTAAATGTTGTGTCACAAGACTCTTAAAAGTGCATGTTTTGAATTAGTCATATGTGCACTTACATACAAAAAGTAAGCAAAATATTACAACTATTTTGAATGTTTACGTGACATTAAGTAGTCTTCATGGAATCATGAAGAAAGACAGTAACGTCAGAGGCAATACCCAAGTGGACAACAGTATCTGCATCCATTGGAGCAATTTGGATTTGTTTCAGCTTGCATTTTTTTTCTCCTAAGAGTAAACCCTAGAGAACTGCATTGTCTTTAGCTGGCAAATAAGGAATAAAATCTGGTTCATAATTAGGCTGGAGGGGGGCGAGGGGGGGGCAGGGAAGCCAAAACATTAATAAATGATGCCTTTTCTTCCACATACTCTGAAGTTACTGGTACCACAAGTCAGCACATTACTTTAATTGATATTACATAGAATATGAGAGAAGGCATTTCCTGTGTAAGTACATATAAGAGTCCATTTACATATTTATAGTCATTAGCAATAAACCACAACAGAATGTAAATTACTAGGATGTGGGTACACTTCACAAGAACACAGCTGAAGGCCTAGGGCCTTTAGCTACTTTCACAGAGGATCACTAGGGCTTAGTATTAGAGTTTAGCCCAGACAGCCTAGAACAGAGATGGGAAAATGCAGCCCACCAGGCCATTCTATCTGGCCCAAGTGGCCCCTAAAAATTTAGAAAATTAATATTTATCTGCCCCTGACTGTCACGCAGCCCTCAATGGCTTGCCAAAACTCAGTAAGCAGCCCTCCACCCAAAATAAATGCCCGCCCTGGCCTAGAATGTTTACTGCTATGCGAGTATAATTGCTTAATTTGAAAATATGATTAAAAACTAACTTTGATGGGAATGTATGCAAAGTATTATTAGGAAAAGAAAATTCACAGTGGAAGGATAAGAAAGAATTCCTACAATTTGACCAAGTTTCTCCTAAAACTGTTTGACTGCTTATTCACATGTTGTGTGGGGGGTATGTGTATCTTCTGTCCCTAGCCCTATAGGTACCTTTTGTAAATAACTACTCTTCTTTCAGGTGCCCTGTTTGGCTCATGGGATCCTGTATCTCATTCCCCACGAGCCTACTTTTCCTCCCAACACTTTGTGATGTTTTGGTCATTTTCAGCTCCTATTTTCTAGAAGAAAAAAAATAATTTGAGAATAATAAATATGTGCACAACTACTGGAAGTGAATGTTAACTACAGAAGAGAATTTAAAATGTCCAAACGGGTGCTGCTGAAACCAGGAGATCATCTGAAAGAGAAAGGCAACTTTAAATTATTTCTACTCCCCTCCTTCCTTCTCCTCTTGCCATTACCCTAAGGCTCCAACTGAGCTTGATCTCTTAATTTAGAAATGAGAACTCTGGTTCAGCTTCCTACTAAAACACGTATTTCAGAGGTACTCAGCTGCTTTTCAAACATGACTAAATACTGTGGCTAGCTTTGTAAAGTAACCAACAGTTTCTCTTTGAGGTTCTAATGTATCATGAGCACTAGCAGCAGTTTCCCTCCTAATCCAGCCGCAGCATTGACCAGTGCTTGAGATGCAGCTAAGCAGTTTTGAAATGTGGTCGTCAGCAAGAAGCTGAGCTACAAATACATGAATGGGAAAATCTCGTCTCTGCCTCCATAGCTGAGGTGGGTCTCCTTGCAGTAAAACTGAAGCAACTGAAAGAGGGTGAGCAGTATTCACAGCACCCATGCAGATGAACGGTATGGCTATGCAAAACCAGACCACTGAGTAGCTCACTCTAGGATAAGCTCTTTGGGCACTGAGAACTCTTGCACCCTCAGCTCTGGATCACCTACTCCCACCACTCAGCTGACTTACACCCCTCTACCCCACCACACAGACACTGTGCATGCATACCTTTGTATGCTGTACATGCTGTGCATGCATGCCTTTCTCACTCTCCCTTCCCTGAACAGCTCCCTATTGCCCAGTTTAGCTACTGCAGCTGAGTACTGGTCTGAGGTTTTTTTCTTAATGGTCATGATTCAGTTTCTTCACAATACCCCACAGTGAAAGGGCAAACGATAAAAGGCAGAAGGAAGTTTGGGCTATAAACTAAACAAAATAATGTGACTACAGGTTTTGATCATACTAATGGGCTTGTCGCTATATTTTGCAACTACTAGATGTACGTGTGTGTAGTAAACAGCTCCAAATGATTCGTGGTCTCTAGTAAACAAGTCAGACAAAACTGGAACCCTGCTTATGTCTGTGGTTAGTTGTTTCCTTAATAAACAATGAAGGGGAGTGTAATTCTATAACTGTAAATATCACAGTATTAACTGCCATTGTACCTGAAGCCAGCCTAAGCTTATTTTCTAATTTTAACTAAATTACCACCAGAGGCATAAGGAGATATTGTCTTTCTGGAGAGTAAAAGAATGACTACTTTTTGGAAGGCACTCTCAGAATCAGTACTGAGGGAGTTGTTGGAAGAAAGAATTTATAAGGAACCAACAAAAATATGCAGACACAAATAGGAAAACATAGCTATTGTTTACAGTTATGTGAAGAAGCATATTTCTCCAAAAGCAAGACAATTTCATTTTCTATTAAAGTTCACAGCTAGGTGAAGGGGGGAGAGGAAGAATACCAAAGTTTACTTAACATGAGTAATTTATTATATTAAGCAGAAAGCACAGTAGAGATGCACCTTATAAACCAGCTAAATCAAAGATGTTGAGTCAAAATTGCCTCAAATGTCCAGGCTCCAAAATCTTTTCAGAGATGAATTTTTAAAATTTACTTTTATCAAGAAATGCCACAATTTCAAAATGGCACAAAGCTAAAATGCCACACAAAGAACTATGGCAGCCATCTCGCAAGCAATATTAGGTAGAAATCAAAAGGACAGAGTGCAATAGCTTCATGCAGACATTGAACACACAATAAGACAAATAGTAAAAAAGTGGAGGCCCAGAATATACCCCATTATCTGTCAACCTGTAAGCTGAAGGTTTCAATCTTACTTGGTTGTTTTAGCCTTCTTGCTAGCCTGGAGGATAGCAGCCAAGAGCCTTTGGAAGACATATGTCCTCTTTTCATTCCATCCAGGAAGAGCACACACCAACTGCTGAAACTTCCTTAGCCTGACAAAGGGTTTTTGAACCCGAAAGCTTGCTTAATAACTTTTCTCCAACTATTTGGGTTGGTCTAATAAAAGATATCAAATTCACCCAAGGAACCTTGTCTGCATATGTCCTCTATGGTTTCTTCTCAAAGTCACCAGGCAGGACCACTATACACTTAAAGCTCTGAAAGATCTTTTGGGCTGCGAGGGGAGAGGAGGAAGGCTAAGGAATATGCATGCCCTCCTCTAATACCCCACTCTGACACACTGTGTCAGGAAACAATTCCTTGTTGTTGCTGCCAACAATAAATGGGTTTCTAGTAGTCATAAATCCTTAATGTGCTCACTACATTGGAGGTGAGGGGAGTTCAGTCTGCACGGACAATGTATTTGGGCCATAACTACATATCTCAAAGATATTTTAAATATGTTGTTATTGTTGTTGTATAGACAGGCCACAGTTTAAATGAGAATCACTTTCATCTGATGTATAAAAGTATAGAAAATGCAATAAAGGAGTTTGTTTTTTTCTTTAAAGCATTCTTATTTTACAGATAATTTTATCTAAATTATATATACTGAATGGCAATTTTTAATGAAAGCAGAGGAAATTAACCAAACTACAATTATGCAACTATTATTTGATGTACAATGGTGATCACATATTACAAAAATTAGATTCCTTCCTTTTTTTAAACTGTTTTCTTCTTAATAAAGTAAAAACCTTTCAAATTTGTCATAGGAAAACCACTGTGTGGATTTTTTTTTTTGATTTTTTTTTACAAATTCTTGTATTACTTCTTTTAAAAGACCACATTTCTTAGCATGGAGTAAAATTCTTAGCATGGTGAGTGAAGATTTAAACACTTCCAAAGTAAAACAAAAATGGGAACAGCAACAATGCACCAGTCTGGTGCAACAAATATAATCTGGATAGTCTGTACATGTAAGATATGCTCTGCATGTCTGACTGGCTTCTGTTTTATGCTAAAATAATTTGGCTGACTTCCCAGAAGGTAGTTCTATCATATCCCAAAAGATCTCTACCATCTCACCCCTCCATTAAATGCTAACAATAAAAACCCACATTTGGCTGCATGATATTAAATATCTAACTTTTTAAAACTGCTTAATAAGGATAAAAGCACACAACAATTAGGAAAATATTATCACTATAGCAGATTAGGGGTAGGGGTAGCTCTAAGACTTTCAGATGATGTAAATCAAAACAGACACACTAAAATCAGTGAGATTACACTGGTTCACCTCATTTGAAGGTCTAATTCTAACCATTTAAAATGTTCCAGTCAAAGGTTTTCTTTTGAGAAGAGAGTCAGAGGAGCACTCTTTTCTTGTTTTCCAAGCAGAAATGAAAAATGTTCTGATACACTGGGATAATATTTTCCAATTTATTTTGGCTCAGCATCTACTGGCCATATTCAAACAGTTCATCTGTTGTAGGAGTGTTTAAATAATATCTGCGTTTGCATTTTTTTATGGAAGGAATAATAAAAGGCAACATCAATACAATTAATTCATATGGCAACTCACTTTTCTGTGTCTAATAACCAAGCAAACTTCAGTGGACTATTTCACCCTACTTTCATCACAAGTTTATTGCTACTGTGCTTTCCTTGAAAGTGTCCTTTTTCAACTCTTACCTTCACATTGTCTGGATGAAGTCCTCCAGGGTGTTTGTCCATGTACTGACATAAATCAGTATGCTGAAAGAAAGTTAAAAGGGAAAAATAAATGTATTAATATCCCCATGATCACAACAGATCAATATCCTTTCATTTCAAAGTCACTGTCTCCTCTGGACACAGCAAATGGAAGACAAGTAGAAAATATATTTTCTCACTTGTACCGTGTTGTCTTTCCTTCAGGCTCTCTTTTAGTTAAGCAGCTCTGTAACTTGACTGATAAGACTATTCATAAAATCTAAACTATATATGGTTTCCTTCTAATTTCCTATACATGGTTAATTTATTGATTTAAATCTCAGTCAGTAACACACACAGTATGTCATGGTATACCTCGTCACAATCATTTCAACAGTGATGCCTACAGGTAACATCTGTGAAGGAAGCAAATAAAGAAAAATATCACAAATCCTACTTTCACTGCTCACATCAAAAATCTTGAAATGTAATGTTTTATGAATAAATTGAGCAGGATTTGGGACCCTGTTCATTTACAAAATAATTCCTAAAGTAGTTGTAAAACAGAGTACCGATGTGGCTTTTCCTGAAAATCTACAAAATCTATAAAAACGAAGAAATAGAGAGGCACATCACAGCATACATGCATGCCCATGCATAAATAATCATCATGTAGATATTGGAAATAGCCTCACAGCAAAGATTACTTTAGATTTGCACTTAAAGCCAAATTAAAATCTGTTTTTCACTTCTTAATTGAATGTAGTCTCTGTGAATTTATCATAATAACTCTCTAGAAGACAACTGAATTCTCCATGTAAATTTGTAATAAATATTTATTAACTCCTGCAGGAAGCATTTAAAATGCTCTCTTTTAAATTTTCCCCTCACACTTCTTTATTTTCCTCCCAATAAGCAACCTTTTTTCCAATCAGATTGCAGTATGAATCCCTAAACTTAGCTTCTGAAATTAAAGTCAGGGTAGACAAAGCAGCAGCATTGGCTACCAAAAATGTCAACAAACTGGGGTTGATCTCACCCTTCAGAAAACTGGAACACATTTGGGAAAAAAATCAACATGCATTCCGGCAGTAGGTACTTGGCAATGTATGCCTCATGTACAGAAAAAGATCAACTGTGCAAAATGGCATTAAAGGTGCGCCTTGGACAGAAGCTAATCTCCTCCAAGCCAGAATGGTCTCCTGGGCTATACTGTGCAACCTATTCAACCTCAGGAATCATTCTCTTATGTTCATTTACAAGCTTGCCATGAACATCCACTTAAGTTTCCACTAGATAAGATTTAAATTAGCTTTAACAGCCATTCCATGGTATGTGACTCTCTCAGACAACTCTCTTACAGTATGCACACTCAAGCTATCCTTTACTCTACTACTCTATCCAGCAAGTGTCCATACACATTAAAAAATATGATACAAGAAAAATATCTTTTTGCTAAAATTAAAATTAAAGTGGTAAAGATACAAAGATATTTCATTAAAACTTTAGTTTTTAAATGAAAGGTAAAAAGATACGTGTTCAGTAGGCTATAAACTAGCACATTTCTTTAAGGAACTGATCTAAGAACTAAAGGCAGAAAATATCCTCTGCTCAGTGAAAACTGCTTGAGTACCAAAGTGTTGCGTGCGACTATCACAGGGACAAACAAAGTGAAGATTTGAATTGGTATGTGATATTAAGCACAGGAGGCAGTTTTCTTCCAAGCAGAGGCTAAAAAAAGTAACGTGTCTGTTCACTTCCAATTAATACATCAATGAAGTAGGTGACAAAGAAAAAGGTTAATGCAAGCATCCATCTCCTCCCTCATTTTCAATTCTGGAGACCAAAACAAGAACTGACCAGTCACTCTTCAGCATTCGTTAGCACACTGCCCATTCACACTGATGTTTCATTGACTGATTATTATATTTCTTCACTGTTGAAACAAAGTTGTACAACAACCTGGTCACCTGGTGGTTGAATGATTAATACTGATTTAGCACTACTATTGACATAAATTTCTAGTGTCCCCCCAGGCAAATATCATTTGAAATATCATTATTGGAATGACAAATATTTCTTTGTAGCTTCTACTGAGCAAGTTTCTTCCTGTTTAATTGTTCTGATGTTTTTCTGTCATGGCAAAAGAATGATATTCTCAACAAAATAAAACCTCCTTGTTTAACTTTAAGTGACTTTATAAACAATGGTGTTTGCTCTTTTTGATGCACATTTAATTGAAGTGCTTTGAAAAAAATTCAATGGATTTTGATTTTCGAAGAATATAGGAGAAAAGACAAAGACTTTCTTATTGTGCATCTATCACACTCTCAGAAATCTGGTAAACCTGTCTGACATAGCCACATTGCTGTGGATTCTCACTTATCTTCTTGCAGGACTCAGTAATGTAGCTAAGGCAGAGTTACTGACCATCTACAAAATGTCTGCTTTAAGTAATTTATCCAGCACTGCATAGGAACTCTAACACTGGAGAGGTGGAATCGAGTTCTTCAGAGCAGCACTCAACAGGCTTAACCATAAGCCAATTCTTCCCTTTTTTACAACCACTAGCCTCATTTATTTCATACATTCCAGCTTCCACAGACAAAGCCCAACAAGACAAAAGTCCCCATCACTGCACAACCTTGATTCATTCCCAGAGCAAATCCACTCTGCACTGAATGTGGCTGAGATCCTGTGGACAAATTTTCAGTGATCATACATTAGATATTAGACCAGCATAATACTATGGTACAAGAAGGCCAAATTAACCTTGCATGGACAACCTTAATCCTGGTAATCTTCAACTTCTGAATGTTGGACCTTTACCACCTTAATGATGCATTTTTACAAGCTTCTTGTAACCAATATCCTACATCCTTAAAAGAGCAAATTAAAAAATACTCCACTGTGCTGCACTGGGCGCATGTACATGAGACATGTTAAAGCGCATTAGGCTAATTTACTGCATAGTACAGGCACATGTCTACATATGCGTGCCCTTACTGCACTGTAAAAATGGCTAATTGTGACTAAATTTGATACCTGCAAATGCAGAAGCCTCACATGCCCTTAGCCCAGGCGCCATGGGCTGGGTGGCAGCACAGTAGAGCAGCTGGCCTGCAGTGGTAGGCGAGGAGCAAGTCTGAAGCCACAGCACCAGATGCTACCATCAGCCTGTCCTGTCCCACCTGGGAAGGGAGCAGGGAAAGCAGACTGCAGTAAGTGACACATCCCAGCAAAATCACTTACTGCACATTAAGCTAACACTTAATGTACAGTAAGTGATTTTGGGCAGGTGTCTACACTTGATTCCCGAGGAATCAGGTGTTCTGACTCCTTGGTTGTCATTTAGTTTGGCTCTCAGGGAATTAAAGCATCACGTCCATGGATTCGTTGTGTGCAAACACAAAGGCACTCCAAAATGTGTAATGAGCCACTTTGCCCAGCAGGTGGCACTGCGACTTTTTTGTAGTTCACCCTTTTGAATTGCTGCTGCTTAAAAATTACTGCTTTTTTTCTTGTGTTGTGTGACAGCTCCCTGCTCCCACAGCTGTATGGCAGGGCACAGAGTGGGGGACCCTGGGCTGTGGGAGGGCAGCACAGGACTGTCCCACTCTCCTGCTCTGGCCGGGAACTGGGCTTAATTCATTTGAAAGCCTAGTATGTGTAAACACGGATGCAACGCTCCAAAATAACAAGTTTAAATGTTATAAACCTATTTAATTTAATGAGGACTAAACCCTGTGACATGTACAGGTGCCCACAGTTAGTGTCTACATGTGCATTTAATCACAGTTAATTACCCTGGCATAAGACAGGATTGTCCCCGACAGTACTATCATATTGCGATGTTAATGAATTTACTGTGGCCTAATACTATCGCACATGCAGAAGGTGATGCTTTGCTTTCCAGCTAATTAGCCTATTCATCAGTAAAACACACAAACATTTTTAGAGTAGTATAAAGAAAAAGCAAACAGATATCTATGCCCTTTGTCGTGCCACAATTTGTGGCTGCAATAAAAGACAGTATAAATTTGCACTGCTATTTTGCTGTGGGCCATTTGTGTGTATTAATGTGGGAAAGCATGGGCAGCCTGGGGTGCCCTGGGCAAATAATTCCTAAGGCTTCAGGGGCCCAATACAATGTGTCCCACAAATTTCTTTACAGGAACCCCAGGTTTCCCTACTTTCAGAGGCACGCTCCAAGTGCTGCTGGACAATGGGCATGTCTGCTTCTTCCAGTAAAGCAGATCAGCTGTGCCAGACATCCCAGCACAGTTGATCCACTTCATTTACTGTGTGGAGTGATTCTGAGCCAGGGTGATGAGATCTTTTTATAAGTGCTTTAGGTGACCAAACACTGATTGACAAGATAAACCCAGATATTTAAAATAAGAATCCAGTGTCAAAAACATTCTGACCTTTTGTGGTCTAAGTTCTTGCAACAGAAGAATTGTTCTATTATTCTTCTGTAGTAAAAAAAGAGTGAAAACTAGGATCTGGTGTTTTCCAAGGGGTACTTTAAGTCTAATGAAGTGAAGAACCACTGTTTACAGGACCTCCATCAGAATCCTTACCCGATACTCATCCCCACCTGCATGGGGATGAGGATGCAGCAAGAGAAAGGAGATCAGGAAGGATCATCCTGGTAGGGGGATGGAAGATTTTCACCTTTCTTACAGCACTGTAGTAGGAGTATAAGTAGGAATTTTATTATTAGGATGCAGTAAGAAAATGTTTAGTTTATTCAAACTTCAGTTAATGTTCACAAGAGATGAAGGCTAAAATGACTGAAGCTTTTGAGACTGTACTTTTTCTCCTTCAAAAGGAGTGAACAAGAAAATTCAGAACTGACCAGGTCCTGGGGATTAACACTATAGGTTCAACCACAGATAGTTGCTTAAATTGTGAAGGACTTTAAGTCCCACAGTCGACCCAATTAAATTCCAAGTATGTAAAAGGGTTGGACAGATAACAGAGGAGAGACGTGCTCAATTAATACATTTTTAGCCTGCTGATTAAATTCATCACTATGTCTGATCAAAGCCATGGAGTAGCAAAGGTGTTTCCTGTACAGTATTTCAGCCTCACTTACTGAAGTAAGCCAGTTTCCACAACACTTGCAGCCCTTAATCCCAAGGTGAGTCCCACTGCTTACTGTACTTACTTAACTAATAGCAGAATTTGTCCCAAGAAATTGTTTAAAGAGTAAAAAGTTAAAAAAATCTTCCTTGGACTCTCTCTGTTTTGCTATTTTCTGTAATAAACTGTTTAATTATTTAATGTAAATGATACATAGGTAGGGGTCTATCCAACCCAAGGAGGCAGCCAGCCAATTTTGCAGCCAGATCACGTCACTGGCTGCCATTTTTGAGGGCTTATTGTGGCCTGCCCCCTGCCCAACAGCTCTGATTGGCTAAGGGATCCCAGTGGCCCTGTTCCCTGCTGTTACTGGTAGAGGACTATCCATCATATGGCCCCTCCCCTTGCCACTGTTTGGCTGAGGGCTGTCCACCATGTGACCCCACCCCTTGCCACTGACTGGTGGAGAGGGGAAGGGCCACACAACAGGAAACCCTCTCTGCCAATCAATGGCAAGGGGTGGGGGATGCAGCCATGTTGCCCACTATCCTCCGTGCCAGCAGCCTCCCTCCACCATTCCCCAGTGCAAGCTGCATGGCTGGGAGAACTGCTGGCTGCCACTGGGGATCCAGAATTTTATTTTTAGTAAGTTTTTTGTTTCTTGTATTTTTTTCTATGGATTTTGTGGTAATCACCCGATTTTGTGTTTTCCATGAAATCCGTACAATTTCGATTTGGCTGGTTCCCTACACATAGGACAGTATTTTATAATGTAATTAATTTATTTGCTTGAATCTTGTGGCAGAAAGCAACTATAAGTAGGTAATTCTTACTCAGTAAGATACTGGCTTATGTTTGCAGACACACGTGTGAGAGTTTGCAAGCATAAGCAATTGTGAAGGAAAAAGGAAATCAGTATTTATCCAGCTGAGCAAAGTTTATATAAACTTTATGTATTCTACTTCTACAGAAAAATATTATGGAAATTTAAAACAATTACACAAGGGTTAAAGATTCAGCCCCCCTCCCCCCCGGTTATAATAAGAATGCTAATATGAATAGATGAGCCAGCATAAACTAGGTACGCCCTCAGACTTGTATCCTATATTTGTTCTAAAATACCAAACATTTTGCATGGTTTCAGCCAGGTTAGAAATACAAGATAGTTCACACAGAAACACAAGGAAATATCTCTTTTAAAGATGCAGTCAATCATATAAACTGAGCTCTACTTCAGCATCCTCTCCATTATAATAATATGACTGCCATTTTCTCTTAATTAAATTACTCAATTTCTATTTCTCATGTAATATATTCTTTTCATCCTCTTCCTCAGTCATGATAAATCTACATGCGACTTAGCTGTCCCATAATATTGCTTAATTGGTTTCAGCTGTCATTTCTGAAACTGAAATGCATGGACAGCCTGGGGCTTGTGAATGGAACAAGGAAGCATTTCCAACCACATTCCCATCATGTAAAACCAGTAATGTGAAAGGGACCTTCCATTAAAACAAAAACTGTACTATTTGGCTTCTGGCAATGACATCATGCAGCAGACAGATTGTATTGTTTCACTGAGGCAGCAAGACTGTTGCAAGCTATTCTTTTCTGCTAAAAAGGGTGCACACATTATTTATGCCCTAGCAGTTTTACTGACTGAAATACTTTCCCTTTTGTCACTCACGAATTCTTAAACTGACAATACAATTTACCAGCAAAAAAAACAATGGTTTCAGTAACATTAAATTCAATTAACTGGCCTGTGATCTATTCTAACTTGCATTTTTAAATGGAATGTGTGTTTTAAGCTAAGCAACCTGCCAAAATACAGCTCTAATCACGTTTTAAGTTCCTAGAGCCTTAAAAAAATACATAGAATTGTGTACAATGAAAATCAATGGAAATATTTGCAAAACAAAGCTCTCCTGCCTTATATGGGAAAGGAAGGAATCAGCCATACCAATAAAAAGAATCCTCCTGCAGGCTATTTTGGAGACCAAGACCTAAACAACCTGCAGAAAGACACTGGGTGGCAACAGCAGCAGCTGGGCTGGGCAGCAGGAGAAAGATGCATGTGAGGGATATGAAAAAATAAAGAAAAGAAAAGAAACACAAGACACCTTTAATGAAAATAAGTTTTCTAACAGATGTTTCTGGCAACTTGGAATTCCCACAAACTAGCAGCAAGGACAAATTTACTTAGAAATACACAGTGCTACTGCAGAGAAGAAAAAAGTACATAATTTATACAACAAATCTGAATGTGCCTCAGAAAAAAACAGTTGATACAAGATTCTTTCATTTTGGGTAATTTGTTGAAAAAAATGTATTATTATTATTTCTACACACTATTTTTGCTTTAAGCACATGAATAGCCCCTGGAGGTGTGTCACAGTTTTAGGTCGTATTTAGACAAGCCAGAAACATCACTTGGGAGGGAGTTACTGGACATAAATTACAATATGTACATATTTCACAAAATTGGAGAGGTAACAAGGAAGCGAAAGGCTTTGCTTCACACTTCCCCATAGGATACAAAGTCCCTCTTCTTCATATTCTATTCACCTGCTATGCCCCCCAGTGAGACTCTTCTGTTTAGAAGTATACATTCAAAATACGAACGCACACACCATTATATAACAAAATAAAAAATACACAGTAATCATGGGCAGATCTAGGATTTTGAAAAGGGGGGCCCAGATGGTGTGATGTACCATCACATATAAAACAATACATGTTTTTTCCCATTAAAAAGGAATTAGAAACTCTATTTAGGTACTAGTGGGACAGGGCTACATTATTCAGTTTAAGACTGAAGCAAAAACAAATAACTTTATTGAAATATGCATTAATTTGCTGTGTCATATATAATGTATAAAAAACCACAAACTAGGCAAAAAAAATCAAAAGATTTTGTTTCATTAGTTTTATAGCCATTACATTTAAATATATGTCTCTCAGATTCATAAAACAAAACCTAGCCTTCTTGAGCACCTTGATACTACTGCATCCAATACTTCACTGAAAGTTATTTCTATACCGAAGCTAATGTTCACCTAAGTTAATGCTTCCAACCCTGAATTAATTTTTTAGCTAAAGTTAAAAACAGGCTGCAGGACTGAAATAAAAGCTCCATTAGTAGAAGCAGCTAACAGCATAACTGCAGAAGAAAAGATAGTTTGATTTGTGGAACATTAAGACCATTAAAAAGGAAAGAAAGTTGTTAAAACCTGTGGAATGAAGAGTTTAGAAGGAAACAGGTAGATTACAGTGAGCCATTAAGTCACTGATACCTGAATAGAAATGTTGCTGCCACTGTTAGGAACTCACTTTTAAGCTTCAGGTGAAGCAGGAATTAAAGATGAACGCAACTGCCCCACTATACTCCTAAATCCATCCCTGAATATAATGCAATCAAATGTACTTTGAAGGTAAAGTTCTCACAGGAAATAGCAATATAGAATATTACAGAAAATTTTAAGAGGTAAACAGAAATTGAAGACATTGTATATGTGCAATGTAGTTACACACATTTTGTTAAAAGAACTGTAACTTTATGTCCATATGTAGAAATAGAAAACAAGATTAGAGTAACATTATTCTTAATATTTTAATTCCCTTTTGTTATTCCTCCTTCAATATAGCACGTAAAGAGGATGCCTTAGAGTTCTTAAAACATTACACTTCTATAGTAACTTCTACCTGAGGTTGTGAAAGTACTTACAAACACTGGTTATTTTATCCTTATTTGGAGGGGGTGGGGATTAAATTAATTTTAATTATGTACATTTCACAGTTGAGGAAAACCGCACAGAAAGACTGTTATAGATTCAAGAACAAAGCTCAGATTTAATTCAAAGTTCTGTTTCAGCAATGTGACTATCTTTTGTCTAGTACAATGTTTCTTAAAATGTTTATGGGCTTGAGGACCCCTCCATAACACTTGTAATTGAGCAGCACCCCATTTATTTATTACAGTGCTTACCTCCTTGCACAGGGGCCAGACAGCAAGGGTAGGGCAATGGCCAGGTGTGGACAAGGCTAAGCTTGCACGCCCTTTAAAAGATCTCATGGCACCCGGGGTGCTGGTGCTTTCCCTCAGCAGAAGCCTCCCCCCAGGTGGCACCCACCTGCAGGCAATCAGCTTGGGAGGGCCCGGGGGGGGCACCACAGCCGTGGAGGGAAGCAGCAAGCCCCGTGCAGCTCAGGCAGGCAGGCAAGCTCCAGGGGGGGCAGGGTGGAGATCAGGTTCACCGCTTTTCTTCGGTGGAGCCTGCTTTCCTGGGCTGCTGCCAGGCTGCCTGCAGGACTTCCTGCAGAGCCATGAAGCTGCATGGAGCCCAGTGCTTCACTCCACAGCTATAGGGCAGCAAACTAAAACTCCTCAAAGGAGTTTTAGTTCACTGCACCCCAAGTCATTTAAGGCACATTATGCTGCCAAATTTGCTACAGCGGCTGGAATTAATGCACAATATACCGCCGAGGCATGCAAACACCGACACCATTAAAGCGGTGCAAAAGTATTTAGCCCACTTTAAAGAGTCATGCACACACGCTTCTCATTTCATCTCCACACAGCCCATGTTGTTAAAGAGCTTTCAAATTGCTCAAGTCTGATTATTCAGGAGGTCCTGAGCACTGACTTGTCAGTTAAGGTTGTTTAGCATCTGTAAAACTCATATCCTTAAGGATTTCAACTCCGCCATAAACTATAACTCAGGGTACACTGATAGAAAATTTGGGGACCGATAGCCCCAAGTTTTAAGGAGGCATATTGGTCAATACCAATCCAATTTCCCATACGCAGCCTGGCAACTTAAAGAGCAGTGTCTGGCTGGTAAGCCTGTTGTGATTAAAGGGGAGGTGGAAGGGAAGGAGCGTGGGGGGGGCAGATAGAGGCCCCTGTGGTGAGTGAGGGAGTGGGGCTGTGGCTGGGGCACGTGCTGCCCAGCCAGGGTGGGGCGGGGCATGGGACACAGCTGCAGCTCATCCAGGGGGCACGGGGAGGGAGGGCGGCTCCCACCACCATGCGCACCGTGGGAGGACATGGGGGGGCGGGGTGCCCTCGGATCTGTGCAGGGCAGGGTGGGATCGCACTGTGGGCTGGGGTTGAAGCTGTGCCAGGCTTTTCCTGGTGGGGGCTGGACTGGGCTGCACTTGGGGCAGGCAGTGGTGATGCTGGGAGGAGGCTTTGGAGGAGGGGTTGCAGCAACCCCAAAATTCACCATAGACCTCCCAAACTCCCCTCCCAACGCTGCCGCCTGCCGTAAGTGTTGCCCAGCCCAGCCCCCGCTGGGAAAAGTGTAGTGCAGCCCCAACCCCAGCCCACAGTGGCAGCCTACCCTCCCCCATGCGCAGAACCAGAGGCACATGCCCCTATGCCTTCCCAGGGTGCACGCAGCAGTGGGAGACACCCCCACCCTCTCACACCCCCTGGACAAGACAAGGCTTCGTCACATGCCCAACCCCAACCCAGCTGGGCAGCACCTGCCCCGGCCCCCACCCCAGCCCCACTCCCTCCCTTCCCACAGGGGCCTTGATCTGCACCCCCCCCATGCCCCTTCCCTCCCCCCCCCTACCATCACAACAGACTTAACAGCTGCACACAGCTCTCCACACTGCCAGGCTGTGCTCCTCACCACCGATGTGCTGCACTGCAGCTGCACAAATGCATAGGGCATTAATCGGCTACATCAGGGAAAAAAGCTGTTTTCCAATACAGTCGATTTTCTTTATATTAGTACCAATCTGATATCACACCAGTGTATTGGTGCACCTCTAACTACAAGCTCATGCAAATCACTTTCTTCACTTTGCTCATACAGAAAATGGGGATACTACTTAATTTCATGACTTCTCCTTTCCTGGGTATTGATATAGTTAGTTGTGTTAGTATAAAGTCAGGGTAGAAGGTAGAACAGCGTGGCACAAACCTGGCTGCAAACAAACCTTCAAACAACCCTACTCAGGTTAGGCAGTTAACTCTGAATCATGTTAACCTGAGTCAGGTTCTGCCATGTACAGGAGTTTGCCAGGACAGCCAACCAGAGTTAAGTAAGTTGGGGCAAAGGGGAAGCTGATGAGTGCATAGAGGTGGCTGGTGAGTCCACAAGAAGGGAAAAATAGGTTCAAACAACACAGATCTGAGGCTGTAGAAAGTGGCTGGGCTTTCCCACTCCTGAGGCTGTGCTATAGATTAACCCATTTTAAAATCAGGTTAACCCATGCTGGTTTAAAGTTAGTTCACCTCTGAGCTAACTTTAGGCACAACATTTTTTAGGGTGATTTAAGCCTTGTGAACACTTGCATACCAGGCCATTTAGATTGACCTAATCTAGGTTAGGTCAATCTAAATGTATCACTTGTGTGTATCCTTAGAAACAAAGCAGGGTGGATAAAAATCAATTATGATTTTGTTATTTAAATCAGATTTTTTCTATTTAATCATATGTATTTATTTATTTTTGTTAAGATGCTTTTCAAAAAATAAACCTATATAGTTTTAATTTAAAGTATGTTAAAGTTCAAAGATCTCATCATGGAATAGGAATTATAACTTCTCATTATATACTATTTGAGACAATACATTCATGTAACCTTTTTAGAAAAGTTTTATAAATAGGTCACAACAGGCCATGGACTATATTAGGGGCCCAATCTTATGGGGTTCCCAAAGGCTCCTCTACAGATTAGTAAAAATTGAAGAAAACCATTATACCCAATGGGACTCAGAGCTCAGTCTAAAAGATCCCATTTAGCACTTTCTGAACCAGTTACTCTTTAAGACAAGGGCAGGCAAAATACGGCCCGCGGGCCACATCCAGCCTACCAGGACCATTCTAAAAATGCCCCACAGGGCCCCTAAAATGTTCTTAAATTAATATTTATCTGCCCCTGGCTCCTGTCAAAGCCGACAGGAGCCAGGGACAGTAGGACCCAGGGGAAGCCATAACAGGACCCTGGAACAGCAAGGCCTACCCGGCCCCGGCCTCAGCCCTGCCTAGCAGAGGCTTCTAGCCTGGGACCGTGGTGCTGTTTGTGCCTGGCGTGGGAAATTCAGGTAAGAGCGGGGGCACAGGGAGGCAGGGGAGGACTGCGGGCAATCACCCCAGCCCTCGAGGCTGGGCCAGACCAGCTCGTACCGAGTCCCATGATCCAGCCTCACAGCCAGGAGCAACCGGGCATGTGGAAGCCAGTAATAGCCAGGATCCTGTTGCCCAGACAGGCAAACATGGGGTGTGCAAGGTTGGGGCTGAGCGCGCTGGTCCCTGCCTGTACCATGGTGCTGGGGTGGGGGGGCTGTGAGAAAGTGGGTGCGAGGGAGCCAGCAACAGCTAGGTGGAAACGTGGGGCCCGCACCAGTGCCCTGGGGCCAACGATGGCAGGGCCCAAAGCACGGTACCAGGAGTGTGGAGCATGGGTTAGCAGGGCTCTATGGACACAGGCTGGGCTGCACCAGCAGGAAGAGGGGGAGCCGGCCCAGCTCCACAGAGCCCCTATGGGCCAGGACCCCGTGCTCCTGCCACCCTGCTCTGGGCCACGTCAGCACTGGCCCCAGTAGACCAGCGCAGGCCCCACGCTCTTGCCCGGCTGTCACTGAATCCTGCACACTCACTCCCAACCCCCCCACCCCAGCCCTGCAGTACAGGTGGGGACCAGCTGTAAGCCCCAACCCCAGGCACCCCGTACTTGCCCAGAGCCAGGTACCAGCAGAGATTTGGACTGGGCACGCAGCCACTTTTATGCTCCGGGGGCTCCTGCTGCCACCAGGAGGCCCGGGGCCACTGGGGAAAGGCCTATCCAGCCCTGGGGGCAATGCAGGGGGTGCCTGGGGCTGCTTGGGGTGGCACAATCTAGTGGGGACACGGCATGGGGCACTGAAAGCACAGGGAGGTGGCACAGAAGTTAGATCACACACCTGAGGCTTGGGGCAGGAAGAGCCCAGCTGCCCTGCCCCACTGGAGGCCCCAGTGGGCACCACCACCCAGAGGGATGGCTCAGCCTCCCCTGCACTGCAGGGGCCTGCCGGCAGCTCACCCTCCAGTTCCGGGACAGGCAAGGAAGCTCCACCAGGAGAAGGGTTGGGCCCATGGCTGCCTTTATGCTCCGGAGGCTCCTGAGGCCACCAAGAGCCTTGAGGCTACCAGGGAAGCTCCTGTCCAGCCCTGGGGCCAGCATAGTGGGGCACCTGGGACCTCTGGGGGTGGCATGAGCCAGTGGGGACCCGGCCTGGGGTGCTGAGAACCCAGGCAGGCCACAGGAGCCTCCGGAGCACAAAAGTGGCTGCAAGCCCCATCCTGCTCCTGGCGAAGCCTCCCTGCCCATCCCAGGGCTGAGGGGCAAGTTGCCAGTGGGCTGCCGGTCCCTGCAGTGCAGGGGGGTTCAGTCCTTCCCTCTGGGGCAGTGGCACGCACTGGGGCCTCCTGTGGCAGGAGGCAGCTGAGCCATTGCCGCCCCAAGCCTCAGGCGCATGACCTAACCTCTGCCCCACCTCCCTGGGCTTTCAGTACCCTGTCCCCACTGGCTCATGCCACCCCCAGCAGCCCTGGGCATGCCCCGGAGCTGACCCCGGGGCCAGACAGGTGCTTCCACAGCAGCCCCCAGCCTCCTGGCAGCGGCAGGAGCCACCAGAGTACAAAAGCAGCTGTGAGGCTTTTGGGCAGAAAGTGCCCAGATGCCCCTCCCCATGGCTGGCCCTGGGGGGCAGCACCACCTTGTGGAAGAAGGCCCAACTCCCCCACACACCACAGGCCTGGAGGCCCATGGCAGCTCACCCTCTAGCCCCAGGATGGACAGGGAAGCTCTGCCAGGAGCAAGATTGTGCTCGCGGTCACTTTTGTGTTCTGGGGGCTCCTGCAGCCACTAGGAATCCAGGGGCCATCCAGGAAAGGCCTGGCCAGCCTGGAGGGCAGTGCGGGGGTGCAGCCAAGGCTGCTGGGGGCAGCACAAGCCGGCAGGGACCACTCAGCATGGGGTGCCGGAAGCCGGGAAGGCTCCCCCAAGGTTGGATCTCAGCAGCTGCATAAGGGCACTTGGACTCTGAGCTATTGCAGAGGAGGGATGGGTGCTGACTGGCTCAGGGGGGGAAATGCAGGGGGCTCCCATGCACACCCCACATACCCTCAAACTCTTCCCGCAAACCCCACAGCCACATCCTCCTCCACACACATCCCAGAAATACCATACCCCCCCCACACACACACACACACAGAGCTCCCCATAAACCCCACACCCACCCACCCATACCCCCTGACACCCCTGCACACCCCACACACTATACAAGAGTAAGACTGCATTTTGTGTTATTATGGAATCACTTCTACGGATACAACACAAACACACACAAATCAGGACACAAATATATATTTTTAATTAAATTTAAAAATATTATTATGGGTATCTGATTTTTAGTACATAATTTGTTTTTTCCAGTTCTAAGATAGCAAACCCTCTTCCCCAAAGGAGTACTCTTTCAGGGGCAAGGGGAAGCACTTCTGGTGACAAAGGTCAGAGGTTGGGGCAGAACTTCCAGTCCCAAGATGGCAACCAGGGGTTGGGGCACCTATCAAGGGACAGGGCTACCCATGAGGCCCTCGACAGCTTGCCAGAACCCAGTAAGCGGCCCTCCACCCAAAATAACTGCCCGTCCCTGCCCTAAGATGTCACCCTACCCTGTTTTCTTCCTACCTTGCATATCATGAACATTGTGTGCCCCCAGAGACTGGGGTGGGGGCCATGGTGAGCTCCCATGGGCAGCCGCAGCAGTGTTGGCGGCGGGGAGTGGTGGCAAGTGGCAACTGCTCACAGGCACCACCTGCAGTGTTGGCAGTGCTTTTTGCAGTGGGTGCACCGCCAAGTTCAGGGGATCATATGCACCTGCTACGCGTCACCAGTGCTGCATATAGTAATATCCTTCCAACACCTCTTAGGAAAAATCACTTTTTCTTGTAAATCATTTTGAGATCATCTGCATATTGCAAAAGTGAAAAGAACATTGTTTTTCACTATTATGAAAAAAGATTAAACTAAAAATATACATGATGCTGTTACAGGTAGACAGTTAGGATCATAGCTGAAAGTAGCAAGAATTTCTACCTGGCATGCCCAACAGCAGTGAGCCAGCCCTCAGCTTCTGTAAACTCAGGAACTATCACCCTTGAAGTCAATTGATCTGTAACACTTATACAAGCTGAGGACCTACCCACAGGTCTTTATTACATGCTGATAACTTTTATTTTATAATATACTGTAGCAAATGTATCCCTCAATAAGACTATCTATTTGGAAAGATGCATATCGTGCATAGCAGTGGTGGCCGTGGTAGATTTTCTGCCTCCCGTGTGGGAGATCTGTGTTCAAGTCCCAGCTGGGTAGGAGTGAGTGAAATGACAGAGGAGAAATTCTCCTCGCATGGTCAAGGGGTCAGCAGGGCAGGCCCATCAAAGAAAGGCTAAAGGGCCTGAACCTATTCAGCTTCCACAAGAGAAGGGTGAGAGGTGATCTGGTGGCCTTTTACAAACTTACCAGGGGGTACCAGTGAGAATTGGGGAAGGCTCTGTCCTCCCAGGCACCACCTGGGGTTACTAAGAATAATGGCCACAAATTCTTAGAGAGAGGTTCAGGCTGGACATCAGGAGACATTACTTTACAGTTAGGCTCTGGAATGGGCTCCCAAGTGAGCTGGTGCTCTCTCCTACCTTGAGGGTCTTCAAGAGGAGGCTGGACAGATATTTGGCTGGTGTGATATGACCTCAGCACCCATTCCTGCCCAGGGCAGGGGGTCAGACCTGATTATCTGTTTAGGTCCCTTCCGACCCTAAGCACTATGATACTATGATATAAAAAAGCATGTCTTTTTTTTAATTAAGAGTTCACCAAAATGCATATTTTAAAATACATAGCTTCACACCTCAGAGTGTATTTGAAAAAAAGGCTGAATGTTAAGTTGAAAGGCTGCCTGAGAATTTTCAGCACCAAAGCAGAATTTCTAACAAAGTTACAATTAACAGGTTATCATAACTAAAGTCCTGGGAGAAACTTAACTGTAAAAGCCACTATACCAAGTAACCACAGAATAAAAGAACCTGGAAAGTAAATCACCAAGTTCACCAAGGTTTTCTCAGAGATTTCAGAATCACAGTTGGTCTTCAGGACAGGAACAGCCAGGTTTGTGAAAATACTTGTTTTAAGAGGGCGAAGATTTAAATACAGAATGACACCTAAAAGTTTTGGTAATAAACACCCCTCAAAATTGTAGTGGCCACATGTCTGTCTTACAACTTGTTTCTGATAGTCAGTGCACCTTCCTAGTGTTGACGCAAGCTTTTCAGGAAATATGTGCTTTGAGTTCTGGACTGTGTGGGAGCTCAAAGTACAAATGCTTCATGCAAATCTTATCTCACTGCTACACAAAGTAGAAGAACATACAAAAAAAGACGACCAGGAAATGAACAAATCTTTCTTTTAAGTTCTGGCTACATTAATTGTTATTGAAATTTGAATTTTGTCATTTGTAGCTTGGCTTTTTTATGAAGTTTTAAATTGTAGAAGGCATAACTTGTAGGTAATTGAAATTATTGATCTTTTTTGTCCTAATCTTAGTTAAATTTTACCAGATGGTTTTTAATTTTTATTTGAAGATTTTTTCTTGTATAAGTTTCCAGTCAATCTGATTAAACTGAATGTGAAAAGTCCAATCAAGAAGAAAAATGACTGCTGCTTTCAAGAAAGATAAAATATAGAAAATTTGTTTTTCTAAGAAATACATAATTTAGATTCAGAAACATAGTAACTGTGTTGCAAAATGATTTCTTCTTTCCTTTAACTGCAAAAGGGCTATTCAGTTAAAAAGTTCTGTGTCAAATTAGATACAGTTTCTCACTGTAAAGATTCTCAGGAACAAACAATGGTAATAATCAACATTATTTAAAACTTACATTGGATTAGATCAGCAGTAGGTAACCACTAGTACATATGCCAGAGTGGCACACAAAGGCATTTTGCTTGGCACGTGTGCCTCGGGGCAGAAGGCGGGGAAGTGGCCAGAACTGCACTGCCACAGCAAAGATCTGGCCCGTCACAGTTCCCCTACCCCCGGCCCCTCGCATGCCACTATCTTACAAGTCGAGGTTAAGGGTGTTTTTGGCACTCTGCCCAAAAACACTGCCAACCCCTGGATTAAATTATCTGTTGTATTGGCTGAGAAAATAGATTAATTTTGATCCTAGACTATGAATGTAGTAACAATTGTTTATCATGAAAACTGAAGACAGGTGCAGTCAGAATGATGTTTGTGGCATATATGCCATTCATAAAGAACAAATTTAGGGACCTCAGATATGGAAAACATGATTTTAAAATACCTGTTTAAACAAATATACATTTCTAATGCAGTCCCTGATCCAGGAAGGCACCTTAAGCATGCACTTCATTTAAGGATATGACTATTCTTACTGACTTTAATCTAAGTGTTCATATTTTTTAAAGGTAAACATATGCTTAAGTATCTAGAGAGACTAGAAACTAACTTGCTAAATGTAGTGCATTTAAAGAAATAATTCCAAATGAGGTTTGCCAACAGTCAGAGCAGCTGGCTTCTTTCTCAGTATTTCATCTGAATATGCGTATGGCTAAGTAACAACCATATTTACTCAAATACAAGACAAGGTTGCCCCCTTCCCCCCATCAACATAAGGAAAAAGCCCCTTGTCCTACATTTGCATACAAGGAAACGGCATTCAAAATAATGTCTATCTTTAAACTGCTGTCAAAAGCAGCATGTACAAAGTAATGGAAACTCGCTATAAAGTTCATTAAATACAGACAACACTGAACATGACTATAAAAACAAATGGCTCAATTCGGGTAGCCATACTGATGGGAACCTACCACAAAGACAGATTAGTACAGCCCATCTGAATTAGATACATGGTAGTGTCCATTAAGCACAGTCTCCCTCAGCACAACTCTTTCAAGTTATAGCGAGCCACTACACTGCATACATTTCAACTTCCTCTTCACCACCACAGCTGAGCTGCACCTTTCTTTCCCATTTCCAATGATTATGTTTCCTGTTTCTTCACCAGTCTAAAATGTCTGGCAAACATCACTTAATGGGGCCCCAAACAGTTCACCCAGAATCCCTCTGTCACCCTCTCTCTCAGCCTGTCACACATGATTAGTGTGGCCGCACTCACCAGACCAGGTTGCCCTGCACCTGATCTGCATATAAATTTTTGGAGAACCCTAGGACTTGTGACAAGAACACACAATTCCAATTATGAGTGGAGGGCTAATTAGCACGTGGATTTTTTTGGGGGGAGGGTATCTAGAGTACACACACACACACACACACACACACACACACTGAGCAATGCTGAGCTGCTCACATACTCAGCGGCTGGTGAGGTCACCATAGCACTGATTTCATAGACATTAGGTGCTGGAAGGGACTTTGCAAGATCATCGAGTCTAACTCCCCACCCAAGGGGCAGGAAGTCTGCTGGGGTCAAATGAGCCCAGCAAGATAAGCATCCAAATGTGCCTTAAAGTCATCCAGAGTAGGTGCTTGCACCACTTCTGGGGTGAATCTGTTCCAGACTTCGAGAACTCAGTAAAGAAGTGTTTCCTTATGTCCAGTCTAAAACAGTCTTCCTGGAGTTTGTGACCATTAGACCTTGTCTTCTCTTGGGGTACCCTGGTGAACAGACATTCTCCCAGTTCCTGGTGTAAAACCCTTATATATTTATGGGAAACCACCAAGTCCTCCCTGGCTGCCACCAAGTCCCCCCTAAATTCAAGTGCTCCAATCACTACAATGAGATTGTAAGAGTTATTTCAGAAAGTTTATAGTAAATGGAGATCTGGTCTAAACAACAGAAAATTATTTACACAATGACAAAAATCAACAGTTTAGTGGAATGGGTGACTTCATGATACTGCTGCAATGCAAGAAACTTAGTCCAAATATTTTTCAAGAATTTTCCAACTCATGGAATGTTGTTGACTCTTCTGGGCCCCATCTCAATGAACTATAAGGTAAATCATGAACTTTTTTTTTTGGACTAAGCATAGTTTGTACTATATATAAGTAGGTGCCAAAGTGCTGCTTTAAAGTGTGTTTCTGGAGTGCCTGTGCTAAAAATTGCAGCAGTTTGGGGGAAAAAAGGTAAAATACATCAATTCTGGATTAACCAAGTACATGGCTAATCTACTGTATGCAAATCTACTGGAGTCAGAAGCAGACTGGCCAAGTTTGCTGATGACACCAAACTTTGGGGCAAAGCATCCACACCAGAAGACAGGCGGATGATCCAGGCTGACCTGGACAGGCTCAGCAAGTGGGCAGATGGGAATCTGATGGTGTTCAACGCCGATAAATGCAAGGTTCTCCACCTTGGGAAAAAAAACCCGCAGCATCCTTATAGGCTCGGCAGTGCTATGTTGGTTAGCACTATGGAAGAAAGAGACTTGGGGGTCATCATTGACCACAAGATGAACATGAGCCTGCAATGCGATGCTGCAGCTAGTAAAGCGACCAAAACGCTGGCTTGCATCCATAGATGCTTCTCAAGCAAATCCCGGGACGTCATTCTCCCCCTGTACTCGGCCTTAGTGAGGCCGCAGCTGGAGTACTGCGTCCAGTTTTGGGCTCCACAATTCAAAAAGGATGTGGAGAAGCTTGAGAGAGTCCAGAGAAGAGCCACGCGCATGATCAGAGGTCAGGTAAACAGACCCTACGATGACAGGCTGAGAGCCCTGGGGCTCTTTAGCCTGGAAAAGCGCAGGCTCAGGGGTGATCTGATGGCCACCTACAAGTTTATCAGGGGTGACCACCAGTATCTAGGGGAACGTTTGTTCACCAGAACGCCCCAAGGGATGACAAGGATGAATGGTCACAAACTACTACAAGATCGTTTCAGGCTGGACATAAGGAAGAATTTCTTTACTGTCCGAGCCCCCAAGGTCTGGAACAGCCTGCCGCCGGAGGTTGTTCAAGCGCCTTCATTGAACACCTTCAAGATGAAACTGGATGCTTATCTTGCTGGGATCCTATGACCCCAGCTGACGTCCTGCCCTTTGGGCTGGGGGCTGGACTCGATGATCTTCCGAGGTCCCTTCCAGCCCTAATGTCTATGAAATCTATGAAATTACTACAGGTATGTTTCTTTCAAGGTCAGTGTTTTCAGATTTGGTCCTCGCTTCCATGTACTCAGGAAAAGTAGGTTCTGACAGTAAGGAGGGGAGGAAGGGCCTTCAGGGGGAAGAAGCTGGGGGGAGGCAGAGAGCAAGAGGGCTACCCAACACCCCAGATTTATTTTCCTTGCTGTAGCAGTGAGAAGAGGAACAATTCAAAGCAAACCTCCAATAATTAGATAACAAATTTATAAAATTTCCATGTATAGAATCTAATTATTGGGAAGTCATTTTATGTTCAAGTAAATACAGTGAGTCTCCATGTATGTTTAGTTTTTGGGTAACATTTTTATACTAAGTAAATTTATAAACAGTTAATAAAAAGGTTAAGAAGTAACAGAGGTTAATTAGTAATTGACATAAAACATAGTACAGAGACAAGTAATATTCACTGGGGTTATGAAAATATCAGTAGAGGGCAATATGAACTGTTATAACTGGCATTACAAACAACTTGCTGATCTGTTAGACTATTACAATTGATTACCCAGTCATTAAAACATGTATTAATCATTTATTCAATCCTTAAGGAGCTATTTATAAACATCTCTATTAACATAATGAGCAAAAAGAAAATCTCAGCATATAGAGATAGATGGATCTTGAGTCAGGCACATGTATGAAATGTTGAACTGTTAGGCCCTATTATTCATTATATCTGTAAAGATGATACTCTCAGAAACATTCTTAATGTAAAAAACAGTTTTAAAGTGTTAAAATAGAAGTCTTCAGCATTACTTCTAAAAGACCTTTGCTAGAGTTTCTAATGCTTTAATCAATGCTTCTAGTTTTAGTTGGAGATATGAAAACAGCAATAGAAACCCTTCAGATTCCATGAAGTCTGTAATGGGGGAAAACACCCTCTTCATTATCCTTTGGCCTCATGGAAGCCCTTAATTATGTGCTGTGCCTAATCCTCTCTCACTCTCAGCATTGTCTATTTTTCATACTTCATTCCTTTTTTTTCCCCTACCAACTCCTACTGCACCTCCATCTTCTCCCTCCTACAGAAATCCTGTCTGAAATTTCACTTCCTCAAGGACTTCCATTGCTTTTATCACCTGGCTGCACTTGGGAATTAGCAGGTTCTGGTCTCATACCTGCTCGTTAAAAAAAGTTTTGAAAAAACAATGTCTTCCCAAGAGCAGTATTCCCTTATTACTTGTGCTCCATATATAGGATTTCCTCTCCCTCTACCCCTCTGGCCTCATTCTGTGCCTCTTTCATTTGGTGGTATAATTTAAATAGTAACCATCAGTGTACAGACCTTAGGGGCAAAGATTTAAAGAAGTAAGAAAGGCGGGTCTCCCTTCTTTGGTGAAAGCAGACAGAGAACTCTTCCCCTCTGCTCATATTTGGGAATGCCCTGCTCCTCCAGAGATCTCATTTCTTTTTGGCTATTGAAGTGGTATCTCATACCAAGTAAAAGTAAACTGAAATGGAAACAGCAGGAGGAGCTGAGATTTGGTTTAAAAGCTGGGGATCTGAGGCTTTTCTAATAGCAGACAGAACATCAGCTCTGCAGCCCCACACAAGGGGGCGAATAGTAGGGTTGTGAGAAGCTTTGGTTGCTGATTCGATTCAGAGGAGGGAATCGCTGAATTGGCCAAATCTCTGAATCCAAATCGAATCAGGAGACCTATTAAATCTCTCCGAATCAATTCAGAGAGATTCAGAGATATTCAACGATTCGGCCATAGACATGGCTTTATGTTTTTTCTATGCACCTCAAGGTGTATGGTTCATGAAAGCGGAGATGGTGGGGTGGATGGACTGTCCCACAGGAGTGTGGGGGGGGTCCCCCTCATGCTCAGTGGTGGACCTTGAAGTGAACCAGAAGTAATTCCGGTCCACTTCTGGGTCTCCCGCCAAGCACGTGGAGAACCTCCCCACCCCCCCCACCCCCCAACTCCTGTGGGCTGCTCCATTTGCCCCACCATCTCAGCGCTCATGAGCGGCACCTAGTACCTCAAGGTATGTAAAAAAAACATATAAAGCTGTGTCTACAGCTGAATTGCTGATTCTCTGAATCAGAATCAAATCTTCAGATTCAGTTTCAGCCAAACCAAAATTGGGACAGTAATCCAAATCAGCAAATCGAATCGCTGTCTCCTGAATTAGGCCAAATCTGAATCAAATACTGCTTCCTTTGCACACCCCTAGTGAATAGCTCCCAGGCAGTGGTCTCTCTACTTTTGCTCATATACAAAAAGATTGCCCTCCCCTTTCTTCCACCACAATACAAATGAAGGTGGATGAGGAAGACACTACTTTTGGCTCCCTCCAAAGAAAGAATGGAAAGAGGCCTTATCCAATACCATTAGCTCTTCTGACCCTCTGAAGATCTCAGACACCCAAGGCCAGATTTCAGCCAAATATGTACTGTCTGTAAAATGCTTTGAGACCTTTAGGAGTGGCACACAAAAATTGAAAAGCATGATCTATTTATGTTGCTTTTACTACATATCAACCATTAAATATTAGCTTTATTATCAATGAATAGACTAGTAAACAGGTCATAATAGTTTGACCTAAGTTGTAAAGTGATGATAGATTGCCATTGGAAGTTTTGAAGAACAGATTAAAAAATATCTGTCAAGAACAGTTTCATTAAAAGTTATCCCTACCTTGGGGCAGTGGATGAACTAGATGACTTCTTGAGGTCTCTCCCAATTTTATTTTCTATGAAGCTCTGAGTTAGAATGCTTGACTTGATTTTTCAGATGGCAGGTGGCCACCATTTTCTTACATTAGGACCTTTTAAGGTATCTTAATACTGACCCTCAATGTAAGAAGTCAGTTTAAAAAATTTAGATCTTTTAATTTTAACAAACAATGCAGTTGAATTTACCAATCAATGTTCATGTCAAACAGGCAAGAAACATTTGCCTGTTTTTGCCAAAGGAAAAAAAAAAAACAGGAATGACTGTAATTTATTAAACTAATCCATTGCTTAAACAAGCTATATTTCAGCTCCTGTAATTAACCAATGAAAATTAACTTTTTTCTTCAATGAAAATAATTTAAAAAAATAATACAGACACACACACAAAGATTAAAATAGGCAAGGTAACTGAAAATACATGATTTTAAATTGCACTGATATGTAAATCTGGGGTTTTTTTCTTGCTAATAGCAAAGTTGAGGCAGAAATATAATTATTACTCATTCCAAATCATATTTTCATTTATAAATATATCTGTTCTCATTTCAATTCTTGTTCATAAATATTAAAAGCATAATAAAAAGAATTGTTACACAAGTTCACTTTTTCACATGCCATGTATAGACATAATGTAGTCATCCAGTTACAGATAATGTATTTCCATAATTACTGGTACATGTAAAACTATACATATCATTACCATTTACAGACTGCATTACACTAAGCTTGTAGCTACATTTCTGTAGGTTGTTAAAAGTAGTTTAAATGGTCATAGATGAATTTGCCTTCCCTTTAAACAAACAAATGAACTATTAATAGCAGCTAGTGCCAAGTTTAATCAGAGCAGATGTGAACCCTTGTTCAAATAGCTTTGCAGTTCTCACCTGAAAAATTCATCTTTTCCTCTAGCTAAGTTGGCTCAGTATCAATACACAGACTTTTGTAGCTGGCACATCCCATAAGGTCATATATACTCTTTCTGAATAGGCCCTATGTGGGAGGGGAACAACTCTGGAATGAACTGTCATGCTCTTCCATCACAGTGTGCTGGTGAATAGGCTTTTGTTAGCATCTGCAACCTTGGAAGCCACAATACAGCTTTTTCAGTAGTAATGAATACAAAAAGTAAAAGATGTTTCCACTAAGTTAAAAATATTTTTCATTTGCTTTGGGATACACTGCTCTTAAATTATTTTAAATGCCCTGTATAAAACACACTCAAAACATTGTGAAACAAGTCATTATATTATATTCTATAGGAATGCAACTGCTTCTGGAGTAATCAGTTATCATCCAAGCCAGCAACATATGGTACCAAAGAATGGTAAAATATTTAAGCAAGAGCAGCATGAGAAACCCCACTTCTTGTTAAAAGTGATACGTGAACTTTAACACATAGGAACAGCAGGCATGGCACAGCTTTAGCAACTCATGTAACCAACTCAAATGCAGTGAACTAGACACAAATCCAATTTCTCTCACTGCAGACAAGTCGAATTCATCCTCTCTCCGCCCCCAGGCTGGATTCAGACCACAAGGCTCCTTGCAGGCTGGATCTGGGCCCAGCAATAGCAAGGTAAAAGGCATTGTGTCAGCACAGCCATTGGTTGCCTCCTGCTGCCAAAGGCCATCCCCACTGGAGCCCTGAATTCTGTGACAGGCACCGCCCTTGGATTCTCATGCCTTTGTAACCTTGAGCATAAAACGCATTGCAGTAGTCTAGGTGGGGCTACCCTCGAAGACCATCCAAAAGCTGCATATGGTGCAGAGCACTGCAGCCCACATTCTTACAGGGTTGGGTCATCAGGAGCACATAACTAGTGCTCCAGAGAGGCTTTATTTTGTTATTGAATTGACTTCATGAGATTGAGTGCTGTAATTTGGCAACCAGAAAATACAGCCTCAGGCCTGCAAGGTCCTGTACACTCTACTTCTTAAAAGTTGTAAAGGGTGCTCAATCCCTCACAGGGTCAAGTCCTAAGGCCTGTACCTTGGAAATCAATTTAAAAAGTGAATTCAGTGAATATACCTTTTACAACCCTATTCACTGCATAAAATTATGAGTGCATATATTTTTGCAGGATTAAACCCTAAATAATCTTTACTATAGAAGGAAAGCAAAACCTTCCATTAAATTTTTCATGGAAAACATTATCCATTGCTACACACAGTATTTGATATAATAATGGCACACTGTATTCATGTAAACTAATGGCAATAAATCTCCATTGCCCATTATAGAACATTAAATATAATCACTACTCCAATACTAATTCAGTTTAGAAGCTAGGGACACTGGAATCACTGCTTTAAATGAAAATGTGTTAGATTTGAGCTAATGTCTCTACACCTAAGGTAGGAAACTTGCTATGTATGCTACTATACCCAAAGATCTGAGTCATTAAAATCATTTATATGTCAATAGGCAAAGTGAATGTTTATTTCAGATGACAAAAAGTATACTTCATCCTATAAAAATTAAGAAATGTTACAAAAAAAACCCCTCTTTCTCTCTCTCAAGTATTGGTCCAAGTCACTGATTTTATAGTAAAATCAGTCATGGTATCTCTCATTTACAAAAACAGACAATAATCGTTTCATGTTACAAATGCAGAACCTTATTGACTATAATACAATAACAAATACTCTATTTCAAATCAAATCTCTTTTAGACTTATTTGTTTCTTATAAATTACATGTTCTTAGATCCATCTGTGAAAACTGGAAGGTTAATTATGATGGTACATAGTGTGATTCCACAGTTAAATGCTAAAATAGTTCTACATAAATACCGTATGTTTGTCTTAGAAAAATGTAGAAAGATTAATTAGGAGTTCAAGCCCAAGACTTTGGAAAGTAATACTCTGAACACAATTAGATCATTACATTGTGTACTATGCAAATTGAAGTTTTAATTAATAGCTGAAACACCAGTCAAGGGGGAAAAATCTATGAAGTCTAAATTGCATGCATCAGACTTTTCTTAGTGACGCTTTTTACTAAAGAAGGTTTTTCAGAAACTATGCACTAGTTAGTCACAACAACAACCATTTTAATTTAGCACATTATTTTTTATATAGAAATTACCTGTGGAACATTTTAATCCTATTTGCTCCATCTATTTTAAAATTGCTTCCCACCTTGACACTAAGGAAAGTGATTGAATAAACAAGCCACGATCAGAAAGCAGACTGATAAACCAGTTGAAAAGTCAATTTAGCATTACAGTGACCTGATGTGCTCTTTAGTCTCCTAACTGACTCTGAATTCAGGAGTACTGTAGTTAGCCTTTCGTTTTTAGTATACTCCAGAACAAAACAGCACCCTTCCATTCTCCTGGTGAAACCAATGGGTTATTGTGGGCCTGATCTGAAGATAATAAGGGCTTTTCCACTGATTTCTAATGTACCCTGGACCATGAACTATAACTTTAATTTAATTTTACTTACCACATATTCAAATACAAGTGTCAATGTTTCCTTGGTGTGAATGATGTCATGAAGCAGCACAATGTTTGCATGTTTCAATCCTTTCAAAAGAGAAGCTGCAAGACAAAATGTGCACATTATAGAGGCCAGGTTATTTTGAAAGAGAATAAAATATTTTAAAGCAAAAGATTAAAATAAGTTCATTTTAATAATTAATTGGATGGCCTCTGGTCACTGGCAGAATTTTTAATTTTTTCCTTATAATTTTGATGGCTATAATTGATTCATATTCTTTAGCATTTCTTTGCCTTTGTCGATTTTTATTGATGTTTATCGATTGAAAATTTCGGGGTTATGCTCCTAGCCCAGGGCAGGAGGCACTTCCCTGCTCCCCACTGCCCCTTAGGGGGGCAAGCCCACCTGGCAGGCACCAGCGGAGGGGCAGCCTGGCCCCTTGCTAGCCATGGCCTCCTGCCTCTCTGGGCAGGGCAGGGACAGCAGCTGTACCCTGGGGGCACCCCCACTAAGGTGGCCATTGGTCTTGTTTTATACCAGACCATCCTGTTTTAAAACACGGTTTCTTGTCCATTTCTGAACAAGGAACGGACAGCAAAACGTCAAGTTTTTCAGTTTGTTGCTGGAAATGCATGTCAATCATTTGTCCTCATGATTCTACTGGCTGTGCCTAGAGATAGTAGTGCACAGCCAGGAGGACAGGGGTTCTGAGCCATCCAGGGAAGGAGGGAGGGAGGTAGTGGCCCCACCCCTTGTTGCTGATTGGCCAAGGGGCCCAGTGGCCCCCACCCCTTCCTGCTGATTGGCTGAGGGAGGCAGCCCCTCACCAAGGGGCTGTCCTGTATTCTGAGGATGCATCAGTGGCCACCCTAAGCCGTGCACACCCTGCCCTGAACGTGCTGCCTCTCTGTAAGTTCCTAGAGCTCCTGCCCAGCCCAGCTCCTACATGCTTGAGCCAGGGCATATAGTGGTGGTGCCAGGGCCCAGCCACTGCTTTTGTGCTGCTCAGAGGAGTAGGAGGATGTGGTCAAAGAGCCAGTTTGCCCCTCCACTAATGCCTGCCAGGTGGGGCCAGCCCCCTATGGAGCTGCAAGCAGCTACTTCCTACCCCAGGCTGGATGCCTGCTACTTCTCCCCATGTCCCCAGAGCTCATGCCTGGCCTAGCCCCCATGTATGGGTGGAAGGAGGAATCTCCCCTCCCCACATATGCATGCGTACACCTGTGCATGCACATGTGTGTGCTCCTGCATACACAGTACCCCTTGCCCTAGATTTCACTACCACCGTCCCAGGTTATTTTTTTACATCTCTTTTCTATTTCTTTCAGTGATTACTGATGGAAATAGTTTTCCTTCAGTCTGTGAATGACAGGTGAAATCTATGTTTATCGATAAAAATCAAATCCTGTCAAGCCTATTCTAAGCTAGCCATCAATGGCCTAGCCCTAGGGAATGCTAAAATAATATCTACTTCCATCAGCTTCAATATTCAACACCTGTTAGGCCCTACCTACACTATTTCCCTGCCACATCTGGGACAGCCACTGAGAAGCACACACAGGCGCCTGGTCAGTTCACATGAAATCCCAGACATGAGTTAGTGCAGCTGTCTTAGAGTAGCCTTAAGCACACACCAAGAAGCACGCTTGAGACGAGAAAGCCTAAAGGCATATCTGTACTTCTGGGAGTGCTGCTGGGAAACACACTTCCCCCATTCATCCCCAGTCAGAACACACCAAATGCCAGAAATAGGCAGTGGAGTCCATTTAGAGTAGTCATAACCATGTGCCCACAGCCACTGCCCAGTTCCTGTGTCTCAAATGCACATATCCACAGCCACACTAAACCTTTTATAATACTATATTTCTAAGATTAGGACAGACTGAGCAGAAGCAAGTGGGAAGACAGTGCTTCTTTATGGTGGTCCAACAGAGGTGTGTAGATAACTCCTTAGGATCATGAGCTTCTCTCACAGCATTGCGTTTCTCCAGTTTGCCAGTCATACTCAATTCTGCTCAGAGGCCAGAAGCAGCAGTGATTAAGAGCAGACTACAGATGCATCGCTCAAAGAACATTTGCTAAGTGAATCAAACATTAAGTGCTGGCCAATCCAACGTGCATGTTCATTTTACAATCTAAGAACTTTCTTGTCTCCAAAATTACATGTTCTTTTCATAGTAAACGTAGCAAAGTGGCTCTCTAGCCAAAGCTAAATTTATATTCTGGGTATATCCTTTTTAATACCATCACATTTCCCTACTTCCACAAGTACACACACATGCATAGCTTTGATGGAATTAACTTTTGGGCTATTTACAGAGGCCCAAAAAGCCCAAGGCAAAAATCAATTCAGACTTCGCAGGTTTTTCTAAGCTGTGTAAATTGAACCCATCAACTGAATTGACGTTCAGTGCTCGGGTGGCCAAGACAGGCAGAAGCCTACACTGGCCGAGGCCAGGAGCCTGGGGGCACTCCTAAGGCTGCTGAACCCAGATCAGCTGTAGTTCAGGCCTGATTGTCTGTTGACTCTACCCTCCGCTGCTAAGAGGTGGGGGCATGCGTCTAGCAGCCAATCGTTCCACAGCCCCCACCTCTGGGGGGGAATGCACCCCCAAACCAGCACTGCCCCCCACCAGCCAGGGTTGGCACAGGGTGGGGAAAGCCCCCCCCCCCCCAACTGACACAGCTGAAGCAGGACTGGAATTCTTCCAGCCCTGCCCCGTCCTCAGCTGGATGGGGTGGGGGATGGGAACACAACCAGCCCCCACCACCATCACCCCAGCCTGGCACTGGAACCCCACCTGGGTCTGCCCCATGCTCCTGCTAGAGCCAGGCTGGGATCACCCCAGCCCTGCCCTCTCCTCAGCTGAAGGCCTCTGAGGCAGGGGGTGGGAATGCACCCCCATGGCCCAGTACTGGAGCCCCATCTGGAGCCTCCCCAGCATGGGGGGAAAGCCCCCAACCAGGGAGCTTTTCACCCCACTGTACTTGGAACCAGGCTGGGATTGCTCTAGCCTGGTCCCCTCCTCAGACATTGGTCTCTGAGGAGAGGGCAGGGGGAGGGAACCAGGTGGGGGTCAGGTGCCAGTCCATTGCCACCACCCATCCCCATCTCAGAAGCCCCCACCTCCTCTGGCTGACAAGAGGGCAGGGCTGGAATGATCCCAACGTGGCTCCAGCTATGGCGGAGACCAGCTCATGGCTCCAGCCCACATCAGGCAGCCCCCAGGTTGGGGTCTGGTGCCAGGCTGGGGGGCTGCATTCCCATCCCCTGCCCCCACATCAGAAACATCTGGTTGAGGAGGGAGCAGGGCTGGGGTAATCCCAGTCTGGCTCCAGCTGTATCAGGGTGTCAGGCAGACCCTGGGTAGGGATCCAGTGACAGGCCATTTGGGTGCATTCCTACCCCCTGCCCTCCTCAGAGACCCACAGCTGAGGAGGGGGCTGGTGTGATCCCAACCTAGCTCTAGCTGCAGCAGGGCAAAAAGCTCCTCCCCCCCAGTGAGTGCTTACACCTATGCTGGGCAGACAGTGGCTGGGAAGCCGGTACCAGGGGAGGGGGGTGCATTCCCCAGAGTCAGAGGGTTAAGGAGGGGTTGGACCTAAGCATATCACAGCCTGGCTCGCTGGTCTGCAGGTGGGTGGGGGAGCAAAAAGCTAGGGGTGCTAGGAGGATCTGGGGAGTCCATTCCTCTACCCATCCTGCTGAGCTGACAGGCAGAAAGCAGGCTGGGGAGCAGAGGCTTTACTTCCTCAGATCTGACAGCTAGGGGCAGGGCCAGCTCTGCTCCGCAGGAGCATTCAGCACAGCCCAGGGCTGCAAAGCATCTTGGGATGCTGGAGGACTGAGTTAACTGCAATCAGGAAAGGATCTGGGACAGAAGTTCAATAAATCAGTTTGACCTAAATCAATTAAGTCTGAAGCTACATCCATCCAGGTTTATCTTAAACCAGTTTTGGCTATTTTGAAAGTGGCCTTGGTGCATTAACTTCTGTCCTGTTACAGTTTTAAACCAATTTATGATCACTTAAATCAGTTTGTGTGCAACTTCTGCCCTAGCCTTGATAACAGACAGTGACAATAGAGAAATATTTTCTAATTTTTTAAAAGAAATGTTAGTTCACATTTCTTAACACCAGGGATCTGGAGAAATGACAGAGATTTATCTACTGAACTTACTTATGATTTCCCTCTCCCCTGTTGCAAAGTCCAATTTATGTACTGCAAGATTTTAGCAATATGCCCTCACAAGTCACATTTTGTCACCAATATCATTCTGTCATTGGTGTTTTGTCAGCTCATGTATACATCTGAAAAAGACTAAGTCACCACAACAAAATGAACAATAAATATAATAATGTCAATAAATGACTTGTTTCAATGGTGATTTACCTGACCTCTTCTCCCTTGGCCCCTTTGTTTAGTAAAATAATGAAACATCAAATTGTGACCCCAACCTCTGCATGCAGGCGCTTCACTGCTCCGCAATGAGGAGGTTCAGAAATACTTTCATAGCATACTTATTCTCCATGATCCTGGAAATGATATTCCATGGGGTTGGGACCCACAGAGGAATAATATGAACTGTTTCAAATGAGTGCAAGAAAACACATCATCTTCCATATTTCCCAAAAAAGATTGCCATAGCAAGGTTAAAAAAAAACCACAGACAGACTTCACTGCCTTTTAGAACAGCACTACCTTCATCCTATTTAACAGTGTTCTTGTAGCACAAGACATTGGAACTATGCTACTGGAAAGCAGAAGGACACAGCAAGTTGACTGTCAGTCCCCCACACATAGATAATTGTGGTCTCTTACAAGTACAGTAGAACTGATTATTCATATTCAGATGATTTGCAACTTGCTTAATTAGCAGCAGGTTGCAGACTCAAGGACAAGCCACACAGCCATTTAAATGTGGCTTTTAAATCCAAGAGTGCAACATTTTCCAGCCAACTCAGCACCTCACCTTCCATCTGCAATTGTTTGATGCAGTTGTAAATATGCTGGGTACTTTGCACATCCACACCTACACAGGATCCAAAGCACCCAACCCTACAAATCATTCGGTTCTACCATATTACCATATTTCTGGACCTTGAGGAATATCTTCGTGGCATACGGAACAAAGGGTGAGGCAACCTTTGGCCCCTAACAGAAGTCAGGGACGAATACTACAAAAAATCTTGGCTAATACTTCTACCTTTGCCCACCTTTCCTCTGCAAAGTTTATCAAAGGGATGGGAGGACATGCATACTGATAGCAGGAAAATTCAGTCTCACTATTTCAGCTGTTTTAAACATGCTATCAGAGAGGTCATGATCACCTATAGAAATTGCATGTTGGGCAATTTCCCAGGCAGTGAAAAACTACACTATTTATTTAGTTACTATTGTAGTAATAGTTTTAAAAAGCCTTATCACTCAAGACATTAGCTAACCCTTAGAAGTTTATTAGAATTTTGATGGAGTACCACCAAAGATAACCACTAGTGCCTAGAAGGTGAAGTTTCTAGCCTTTGGGGGTAAAGGCTAACTTTTAATGCTTCTCCAAAATAAGCTGAATGACCCTCTACAGACATCGTTCAGGTCTCCTTCCCCAGACTGCCTTCCTGCCCCTTGACAATTTATAGTCAAGGAATCAACAAAGTGGTGGGACATACTAATAAGGCAAGGTATATAAAAAGAGGTGCTGTTATTTAAACCACAAGAGGTGAACTGGTAGTAAGAGCAGGAAGAGGAATTTCCATTGTTAGTAACTTATAGCATTTAACAAGAAGCTGGAACAGAAGAGATTAACTCTGATTAGGTAGAAGCAGCAAGGAGGACCACAGTATAATTTTCATAGCACTGTCAGCTTATAACCTGAAGATTGTCCTGAGGTCCTATACACATAGTAGGTAAAAACCCACTACACATACAGAATATTTTTTAATTGACAGAAGTGAACAATCAAAAGGAAAATTTGACTACAGAAAGCCATACAGACGTAAGTCAAGTGCATTCAATTAAACACCAATCCCACACTTCTGACTAATGAAAACCTCTTACAACTTCCCATAGATTTAAGGAAACACTGACATATGATAGTTAAGCTTCTTGCACTTCTGCTCTTATACCTTTCTGACTACCATTGACACACACACACACTTAAATTGGGAGCATAAAAATATCCCCAGGCTCAGCAGAACTGTAATAGTATTTATGATCTCTGTCAGACTTTACTGTTCAGGCTATCATCTCAGGCTCTTACCTCCTCCACTTGTCCATTAGTTTATTGCTAAGTTCCCTACATGGGTCATTAAAATTAAATAGTACACTGACAACATAGCCTTAAAGCCCTTTGTACACTCTTCCCCTTCCTTTCTTCCCAAATCTCCCCTCTCATTTATCATCTTAATCCTCCCCCTTTTCTGGATCATCAATATTTCTATAGACCTCAAGAACTAGAAAATGGCTGCCGCAGGTTCACCTATTGCCTTGTCCATTAATCCTACCAAAAATAATAAGTAATAGAACAAGTTTAATAGACTTTAGAATCAGTTCTACTACCAGCTATATACTGGTGTAAAATCATAGAAAATTAGTGTTGGAAGGGAGCTCAGGGAGTCAACTAGTCCAATCCCCTACTCAAAGCAGGACCACCCAACTAAATCATCCCAGCCAAGGCTTTGTCTATCTGGATCTTAAAAACTGGCTCCAAGGATGGAGATTCCACAACCTCTCAGGCTAAGTACAGATAGTAAAGAAGCCAGAGGCTAAATCGATTCAATCTTTGCAGGTTAGTCTAAACTGCGCAGATTGAACCAAGAAGTAATTGAACTCAGAATTCACTTCTGATTCTGGAAATGCAGTCACATGCCTGCAGTGGCTCAGGCCAGAAGTTGGGAGGCGCTAGAGCACACCTCCCTGCCACTGCCAAAGGGAAGGGAAGAAAGAGCCCTGTAAGACATTCCTTCCCTAAGCAGAGGGAGCGTAGCCAGGCCCCAGCCTGGGGCCAGCATACTGAGGCCAGGGGAGCTTTAAACCCCCCTCCCTGGCTCACATGGGACTCCAGCCCTAATCTACCTGGGGGGACAGCCCCTGCCAGGCTTGTCCCTCACTCCCCGCTGTGAGGGGCAATACCTGCCAGGGTTTTGCCCCTACTCAAGCAGAGAGTGGGCAGTGTGGCCACACCCCGGCCAGGGTTTGTAGGGCTCCACACCCTGTAGCCCAGACCCCAGCCAGGATTTGCCTGTGGGGAGGGCAGCCCCTGCCAGGTTTTGCCCCCTCTTGTTACTCACTGCCAGGCTGGCATGCTGAGGCAGAGGGTGGTGACAGGGTTTGCACCTGCCTTCCCCCCCCCTACCCTGCAAGAGACCCCAAGGGGTTGAAGCAGCCCCTGCCTGGCTTTTCCCCTGCTGCCCACCTGAGTGGAGGGGCAGGGAGCATGGTCAGATGCTGGCAAGGCCAGCACACTAAGGGAGGGAATGAGCAGGTTTAAACTGCCTGCTTCCCGCCTGCAAGGGACCTGAGTCAGGGACTGCCTGGCAGGGGCGAAACAGCCCCTCCATGGCTTTTCCCCTGCTCAAGAGGAAGGGCGGGGGGTATGGCCAGACACCGGCCTGTCTGGCACGCTGGGGCAAAGGGGATCAAAAAGCCCCTTCTGTCCCTAGCCTCCGAGTAATCTCTTCCAGTGTTTTACTACCTTCCTAGTGAGGAAATTTTTCCTAATAACTAAACTAAATTTCCTTTGTTGCATCTTGAGACAATTGCTCCTCGTTCTGCCATCTGCCACCCCTGAGGACAATTTAGCGCCATCCTCTTTGTACCACTCTTTAGGTAGTTGAAGGCTGCTATTGAATCCCCTCTCAGTATTCTCTTCTCCAGACTAAATAAGCCCAGTTCCCTCATCCTCTCCTCAGAAGTCATGTCCCCCAGCCCCCTAACCATTTTCATTGTCATCTGCTGTACTCTCTCCAATTTGTCCACATCCTTTCTGGGGGTGGGGGACCAAAACTGGACGCAGTACTCCAGATGTGACCTCACCAGTGCCAAATAGAGGGACAGAATCACTTCCCTTGATCTGCTGGCAACCCTCCTGCCAATGCAGCCCAGTATGCATTAGCCCAGTTAGCCTTCCTGGCAACAAGGGCACACTGTTGGCTCTTATTCAGCTTATTGTTGTCTGTAACCACCAGGTCCTTTTCTGCAGAGTTGCTGCCCAGCCAGTCAGCCCCCAGCCTGTACCAGTGCATAGGATTGTTCCGTCCTAAGTGCAAGACTTTGCACTTGTCTTTACTGAACTCCATGCAATTTCTTTTGGTCCAATCCTCCAATTTCCCTAGGTCTCTCTGAATTCTAGTTCTACCCTCTAGCATATCTACTATTCCTCCCAGCTTGCTGTCATCTTCCAACTTCCTGACAGTGCACTCTATCTCATCTTCCAAATCGTTAATGAAGATACCGAACAAAACCAGCCTTGGGACAGATCACCGGAGCACTCCACTTGATAACAGCTGCCGACTAGTCATCAAGCCATTGATTACTACTTTTTGATCCTGACTATCCAGCCAGTTTTCTATCTACTTTACAGTCCACTCATCCAATCTGTACTTCTTTAGCTTGCTTGCAAGAATGTTGCGGGATACCATATCAAAAGCCTTACGAAAGTCAAGGTATATCTTATCTACTGCTGTCCCCTCACCCAAAGAACCAGTTCTCTTATCATAGAAGTCAATCAGGTTTGTCAGGCAAGACTTGCCCTTCATGAATCCATGCCGACTGTTCCTAATCATCCATATGCTTAAAAATAGATTCCTTGAGGACCTGCCCCATGAGTTTTCCAGGGACTGAGGTGAAGCTAATTGACCCCATGGACTTGGATGTGTCCAGCTTTTCTAAATAGTCCATAACCTGTTCTTTTGCCATGGTCAGCTGCTCATCTCCTCCCCAAACTGTGCTGTCTGGGACCTTGCCTCTGAAGACTGAAGTAAAAAAGGCATTAAATACTTCAGCCTTTTCCACATCATCTGTCACTAGGTTGCCTCCCTGCTTCAGTAAGGGACTTAACTTTCTCTGATCTTTTTATTGTTGATATTTGTAGAAACCTTTTTTGTTACCTTTCATGTCCCTTGCTAGCTATAACTCCAATTGCACTTTGCCCTTCATGATTTCATCCCTGTATGCCCAAGCAATACTCTTACACTCCTTCCTAGTAGTTTGTCTAAACTTCCACTTCTTTTAAGCTTCCTTTTTGTGCTTTAGCTCACTGAAGAGTTCCCTGCTATGCCAAACTGGTCTATGTGCATTGGGATGGTTCATTTCTGTGCCCTTATTAAGATTTCTTTAAAGTACAAAAATCAGAATAACTAATGCAACTCAGAAATTTATTCTGCATTTATACCAGTGGAACCAATGGAAACAGTACTGGAGTCCAATTCCATTACTCTATTTTTCCTCAAATTATGAAAACATATCCTTGTAAAACATAACAAAATATATATTTTTTTAAAAGAAAAAACCCTCTGTTTTAGCCCAAAGTGTAAAACATATCATTTAATTAGTGGACTGTTGCTCCCCTGCAAAACAACTACTTCAAAATCTTGATATTCCTTGAGCATGCAGAGATTCAGACACACATCTTTTCAAAATAAACAGCCACAAATATTTGCTGTTGAAATCTCACCAGGCATTTTATGCAAGTCTTTGTTCAGCGGTGGAGAGAACTGTACAAATTCCACTAATTCAAGGATGAAGCTAAGCAAGTAATCCAACGGTAGAAAGCAGCCTATACCATCCATCAGTATCAGTCTCTGTGACAGACCTGAATTTAGCTGTGAAACTGCCAGTGCAGTTGCTGTTGGGGCTCAACAAGGAATCAGGTGCTCTTATTCATGCTGTTACAACTAGAACAAAACACTCTCCACCAGAATGCCAAACCAATCTGGAAGTTATCACTTACAGAGATCATACAGCAAAGATTTTTTTCCCTTAAAAAAATTAAAATATTATTGAAACAGCCTTTCAAAAACTATAAGATCAGCAGAAGAAAACATCAATTTGTACATTTACTCTGAAAAAAATTATTATATTACTTTAATACTGTTGGCATTTTCTGGCCTCACATCCAATGTAAGGTAAACAGATGGCAGCATTTTTAATTCATTTCCCCAATGAATTTTAAGCAAGCATAATAGGCACGTGAGGCTAGAACCTTAAAAAAAGGTAGTATTTGGGAGCAAAATATTACATTAATTGGGAGGATAACTGCTTTTCCTATATGAAACCATGTTCTTAATTTTTATAGAGGATAGGAATTGATGAAGATTCAAGGAGGGTGGGAAAAAATGAGATAAAGCACTTATGAAAGATACTGCATCATACTACTTTCTGTGGATGGTATACTAATGCTCATTCTGAGCTGCTGAAGACTGTCCTACTAAGCATGTGAAAAAATAAAAAAGGCTGCCTATTATATCTATATTTGCACACTTAAAGCACACATACTAGAAATCACTGTTGGATTGGATTTTTTTTATATTATATACGTTTAAGGCAGCATAGACAATAGAAAGCATGCTTGAACAGTAGCATTTCAGAAGCTTGCAGAAGTTTACCTACATGTAGGTGCAAATAAAAACTTGTTTATGGTTTTGTATGACATTTCATGATGCAGACGTTTTGTCACCAAGTTAAGGTGGAAGAATATGTAAAAGTGCTTAGTGAAACAAAAAAGAAATGAAACAGCTACATCAGAACTTCAAAATAAACTGTTACAAGGGATGGACCCAAACCAGAACTTTTTTCTCCTGATCTTTCCCCTCTCCCTCCTTCCCAAGCTGTACTCTAATGGTTTGACTAAAATAGGCAAACCAAGTTCTTCAAAATTAAAATAAAGCTTTTGTTGACCCATGTCTAGATCATTTGTAATGACCAGGGAAAATGAGTTGTAGGAAACTTTCCTGCTAATAAAACCAGTACATACATTCCCACACACTGCTTCCCCACGCTTCTGGTATAATATAACCGAGGGGAGATCCTCACCATCCTGAAATGCTCAGGTTATATTTCAATTAAGTTAAAACCCTGAACATCAGGCAAGATCACATAAACCCATGGATTCCTCTAGCTGAATGGGACTGGATACAAGATATTCTACCAGCAGATGCACAAAACTAGTTTGTTTCTATGCTACCTTACTTGAGGCAGTAATTGTCTGACATCCTTTGCAAGAGATGCTGTACTAATTTTAAAAACACTTGTGAGCAATTCCAGGAAAGGGACAGCAATACAAGCAACACATGAGGGCCTGGTTGTAACTGGGATTTCAGTGGACTGACCTGTTTACAGGTCATTTCATCCTAGTGACTTCTTCCAGATCTAAAAGTGGCCCTCATTGGACCTCATTCTTTCTGTAAAGAGTCAACAACAACCATTATAATTAATGGAAAAGGTCTTTATTCCCCTCACATCAAGGATTTGCTGGTATTTTATCTTTCAGAACAATAAGCTATTTTGCTGAAGAAAAGTAGCATTAGATGTGATTAACTGCCTGGTAAGGTTCAGACTGTTAATATCTAGTAAGCAAAGGTGTGGTTTTATACTTAAACACATCTGTGTGAAGTCCCTGTTTGATGATCTAACCCTGACAGTGCAACATTCTTAAAACAAGCACTGTATAATACAAGAAAAATTGGATATCCAGTGATGAGATCATTGGAGTAGGATTAGGCATTTTGGGCTCTACTCTTTATTCTGATTATCATATTGGAAAATTCACTACGCTTCAACATATCCATCTGTAAACTGGGGTTGTGTGTTTTGACAAATTATCAGGTAATGTTGTAAAGCACTAAAATTCTTCCTAACCAATCTCCATCATCAAAAAGGATGGGCTTTCCTGCCATTAAGATGTATCAAGTTAGTTTCTTTAATATTACAGCTATGCATCTCTGATGTGCTGGCTTTCAAAAAAAGGCTTAAAACACTATCTTACTAGGCTACCTGGTGCTATAGCATCCTGTTTCATGAAAGCTGCTCCCAGTTCTGGGAAGGTAAGAGTGCTTAAAGTGTTTGAGTTACTCCATGATTTTCTTAGCCAGAGGTCAATTTGACCTACAGAAGCTTCACTGGTAAGGTGTCATCTGACAACCTTAGCTGGACCATTGTACCGTGCTTCAAATGCCAATCATCTTTTCCCACGGGACAATTTCCATGATTTAAATGTGGTCCTGCCATCTCACTTTCATAGCTTTTTGGAGATGGCCCAGAAATAAATAGTCAACATTTTGGATATGGCAGTTGTATACTTTCAGTTTGGTCTGGAATAGAATGCCTTTGCTTTTTGTCTGCCTCATAGTTATCACATGTCAGAACTCTACCAGGATGGTTAAATTTGAGGACTGAGTGGAATTCTTCCCAATTTTGACTTCTGGTGACACATAAGGCTTTGCAGGAGCAGTCCAATAGATGGTCATGGGCTTTCTGAGATTTATGGCCAGTCCAAAAGCAAGCATGCATTTTGCAAAGCAATCTGACAATTCCCATTGAGCATCTAAGGCACAATCAGCAGCAAACAAAAGTTTGTAAACAAATCCAAGTATGAATATTTTCACATAGAGTCAATGCAAATTAAACAGACCTCCATCAGACTCCTTTATCAGGAACCCAAATTGCAACCATCAGAATGGCAGCATATAAACACTTATGAGGATAAGCACAAGAATATGTTCTGGTTTACCGCAATTTGTTCTAGGAAAAGGCTTTGAGGCATCCTGCTCATCTAGCACTCTTGCCATGATGAAATTGCTTCAACGTAGTAATAGATTTGTCGTGACATCCTTACAAAGCACTAAAATATGGTATTATAATAAGACAAATATAAAATAGCAGACGTTCATTTAAATGAATTACATTCAGACATTTGCTGGAGGTTGATATAACTTCATTCATTATGTAGTGTATAGATTATGCATTAGACTATGTGCAAGTAAAGAGGAAGGTTTAAAAAGAATGAAATCTCATTTGCCTATTAAGTCAGAATGCCAGAAAAAAAATCTTATAATATGCTAACTATATTGAGTGACAACCAGTCATGGCTTATCATCCACTTCAGTATTCAAGAAGATAATGATGTAAAATAAAAACAGTCTATTGTGTATATAAAACAACAAAGTCATCTCTTGCAATAGTCTGACACATCATATTTGACCTCTGGGTTTGTTAACTTTTCTCTGGATGTGCACAGATCGTAAGTGGAGTTGGATGCATTACCTATTCAGGGTGTTCGATTCTTTGAATAAGACCATGCTTTCAATTGCTTACCATTTTGCTAACCTGTAACTGTTCAGGATAAGACTTTACATGTAAAGGCTTTTGCCTCAGGCTGAATTTGGAAAACTTCAGCTAAAACAATTCTGCTGTTTCTCAAAAGTAGCCTAGGGAAAAATATTTAGCACACGTTAAAACACTCTAACAACCTTCCCTGTGAACAGTTCTAGTTCCCCTGCCGCTCCCCACAACCGCCAACATTTTGGAGCAGATGCCTGAAATTTGTCAGGGGTGGTCTTTCTGGTTTTTGTCATCCTCATGAAAATATGCATTAATTTGGCCAAGATATAAGCCTTTAACAAGCCTCTCAGTAAAGATTTTTTACATTTTAATGGCTAAACTCCCCGAAGATTCTGCCCCATCTGATGTGCTCCAGCCTGGGGCTAACACAGCTCTCCCTGCAATTGCAGCCCTGGCCTGTGATGGGTTCAGGCATTTGTCTCCTTTGTGTTCTAAATGAGCAATCTATTGGGTAGAGGCAGAATGAAAGAGGAAGCTGGATTATTTAAACAGAGAAAATTTATGAAGAAATCAGACCTTGAGTCAGGGTTAAAACCTGTGACTGGAAACTGATGGGAGAGAGAAACTGGGGGAACGGAAAGAAAATATATTAAGGGTATATGCAAGCATTACATTTAGATCACTCTGGTGTTTTAACCTCTCCCCCTCTACCCCCACCCTGAGTTATTGTTACCCCCCCGCTACACACGCACACACACACGCACACACACACTAACCCCCGCAGATCTGCCAGCCCCTCCTGCCTATCAGAACCCAACTCAGATTTAGTTTTAGATTTACTCAGAGTAAGCTTCCTAACCCAAGTCAGGTCATTTGAATACTCGTTCACACCTCAAGAATCATGGGAAGTGGTGGGCACCAGTAGACTGCAGGTAACAGAGCAGATAAGAAGCTGAGTGGTGTCACAACCCAAAGTTGTGATTTTTTGTTTGTGTGTGTGCTTCGAAACCGCTAAATTATTTCCTGCCATTTTAGTCGCTTTCTTTGCACGGTAGAGCTCTCTGCTGCAAGAGAGAACTCTGGTGCAACGGGGGATTTCCCGCCAAATTACAGCTTCTTTGCAGTGTGCATCTCTTTTGAATCATAGTGATACACGCTGTAAAGAAGTTCCCGCCATTTGTATTAGGGTCCACGCCATGTTATTGGCCGACTCCTAATTTAGGCACATGTGGCGGCTAGTGATTGGCTTGCTAGCCGTACAAAAGGCTTGGGTAGTTTCCGCCCAAGCCGGAGGAGGGAGGAAGAGAGAGAGATTCTGTGTGAAGATCTCCAAGCGCTATGGACCCTCGCGGACCAGATGCGCCTCCCCTAAGCAGGCAAGAGAAGCAATAGAACCGAATCTACGGAGCTTTTTGCTTCTCGCCTCTCCCCGTCACCGAGCACAATCCCTGGACGTATCCCTTTCCTATAATTTCAGACCCCGCGGAGCCTAGCAAACTCCGGGGAAAACATATCGGACCCGCGGAACCTGAATAACTCCGGGGAAACTTTTTGAACCCAACTTAACCAGACCCGCGGAGCTTCAACAACTCCAGGGAACAGACACCGGACCGAGCCCAATTTTCGAACCCACGGAGTCTTAACAGCTCTGGGGGCCTGGGAACCGAATAAGAAAACCCACGGAGCCTAGCAAACTCCGTGGGAGCAACTGAGTTTGTCAGAATCCTCAAACAAGGGTTCAAGCAGGAGCTGTGCCTGGAAACTTGTCCAGCCTACACTGATACCATCTTTGGGTGTAAGTAAACAATCTTTTCAATCAACCGTTATGCCTCCGTGACTAATTCTAACTCGCGTGCACAAAATGATCCCGCAGTTTCTCCCACCCTGCATGTCCAGGCTGACGGCCACAGCCCACGTGCACCGGAGACGGGTCCGGTACAACCCCGGTTCGCCCCCGGCTTGCCCATGGCGGCCAGAATGGGATCAGAATCACTGCCGCGCATGGCGACGAGGGCGGGCTCGGGGCCCAGCCCGCACAAGTGGGAGATCAGAAGTAGCTGGAGAAAAAGATCCTTTGGGCACAGAGTTAGACAATCCCAGTACAAGGGAAAAGCAGGAAAGGAGCCAAAAAAACTTGCTTAGCTAAACAGGGAAACCCAGGGGAGCCTAAGGGCAAAAAAGAAGGCATATAGGTAGTGGAAGCGGGAGGAAGCTACCAAAGAGGAGTATACCTACTAGGCCTGCACATGCAGGGAGGCAGTTAGAAAAGCCAAAGCAACTAACAGAGCTGAGGCTGGCAACACAAACCATAAAGACAACAAAAAGTCTTTTTTTTAACTACGTAGGGAGTAAAAGGAAGGTGCAGGGCAGCATAGGACCCCTACTGAACAAGGTGGAGCAATTGGTGACAGAGAGGGGGGACAAGGCTGAGCTATTCAACAAGTTTTTGGCCTCAGTGTTCCTGAACAGGGCTCAAGATAAGTCTCCTAATGGGCTCTTAGATGGGCATCAGAGGGACATCAGCCTACCAACTGTCGATGCAATGCTGACTTGGTGCAGAGTCACAAGATGAACTGGATGTGTTCAAGCCAGCAGGCCTGGATGAGCTGCATCTGAGGGTACTGAAAGAACTGGCCGGTGTCATAGCAGAACCACTAGCATGGCTGTTTGAGCGCTCGTGGTCCTTGAATCAGGTCCCTGAGGACTGGAAAAGGGCCAATGTGGTCCCTATTTTCAAGAAGGGGAGGAAGAAGGATCCGAGTAATTATAAGCCAGTCAATCTCACCTCCATCCTTGGAAAGGTCTTTGAAAAGATTATGAGGAATCATATTTGTGGTAGTCCAGCAAGAAAAATAATGCAGCAGGGAAACCAGAATGGATTTATAGCATGCCTGACCAATCCAGTTTCATTTTATGACAGGGTCACAAAATACTTAGACACAGGAGTAAAGGTGGATGTCATTTTCTTGGACTTTAGCAAGGCCTTCGATATGGTATCTCATTCCATTCTCATAAATAAATTAAGAGGCTGTGACATAGATGTTTACATGGTCCGGTGGGTGGCAAATTGGCTTAGTGGTCGCACCCAGAGGGTGGTAGTAGATGGGTCGGTATCAACTTGGAAGGATGTGGGTAGTGGGGTCCCACAGGGTTCGGTCCTTGGACCTGTACTCTTCAATATCTTCATCAGTGACTTGGATGTGGGTGTGAGGTGTACTCTGTCCAAGTTTGTGGATTATACTAAATTGAGGGGTTAAGTCCACACTCTAGAGGGTAGGGAATGATTGCAGGCAGACCTGGACAGGTACGAAAAGAGGACAGTACACAATAGGATGCAGTACAACAAGGACAAGTGCAGAGTGCTGCACCGAGGGCGCAAAAATATCCAGCATACCTACTGGCTGGGAAGTGACCCTCTAAGGGGCACAGAAGCGGAAAGGGATCTCGGAGTCATAGTGGACTCCAGGATCGATGTGTGATGAAATCATCAGCAAAGCTAACCACACTTTATCATGCATCAGCAGATGCATGACAAATAGAACCAAGGAGGCGATGCATCCCCTCTATGTGGCATTGGTCAGACCGCAGTTGGAGTACTGCGTCGTTTTGGGCACCGCACTTCAAGAAGGATGTTGATAGACTTGAGAGGGTCCAGAGAAGGACCACTTGTATGGTTAGGGGCTTACAGGACAAGCCCTATGAGAAACTGAGGGACCTGGACCTCTTCAGCCTCTGCAAGAGAAGGCTGAGAGGTGATCTTGTAGCTGCTTACAAATTCATTAGCGGGACACAGCAAGGGATCGGAGATGCTCTGTTCACCAGGGCGCCTCTTGGGGTAACAAGGAACAATGGTCACAAACTGACAGAGAGCAGATTTAAGCTAGATATCAGGAAAAACTTCTTCACAGTAAGGGTGGCCAAAATTTGGAATGGGCTTCCAAGGGAGGTGGTGCTCCCCCCTACCTTGGGGGTCTTTAGGAGAAGGCTGGATAGGCATCTGGCTGGGGTCATCTGACCCCAGCACTATTTCCTGCCTAGGCAGGGACTCAATGGTCTATTGAGGTCTCTTCGGACCCTAGCATCTATGAATCTATGAATTTATGTTAATCAGTGGTAGCAAAATTCTTACCACCACTGAAATCAAGTTTGGGGTCAGGATTTTTCCCTTGATGCAGCAAACTGTGACAAATTCCCTTAGCTATATATATTCATAGTGAGAAGTAAGGTAAGATTTTTGGGGGGATAATTTTTATTTGCAGGGCTATCCAACAGGCAGCCTGTGGGTCACATCTGGCTCACAAAGGTTTAACATTATGGTCCCTGGGCTCCAGCTCAGCTGTCATTTCTCCTATTTCTCTGGCTGCTGTGGCAGCAATGCCCAGGGTGTCTGAGGCAGGACAGAATGGCATGAGGCTTGGATGGGTGGCACTGACAGTGGCAGGCATACACTGTTAATGCATCACCAGAGGAGGGGAGACTGCCTGCAGAGTAGTAGCAAGGGAGTTAGGGGTGACATTAGTTACCCATGCAGTGGTGGCCATGATGGGGAGGGTGATCACCACTGTGGTGGTAGAAGTTAGGGGGAGCCTCAGGCTGCTCACACAAAAGTGATGGGAGGGGGCCTGCTCGTGCAGTAGTGGCATCAGAGGGTAACGGATGACTTGCAGGGGGGCCTATATGAGGCAGGGTAGGGGGAGCCCATCTGATGGGTGACCTATGGCTTGCGAGCTAGTGTTGGACAGCTTTGTTTTATTAAAGCAACCATATGTTTGAAAGATATTAGAAGCTTTCAGGTGCACACACCTTTCATAGATTCATAGATTCTAGGGTCGGAAGGGACCTCAGTGGGCCATCTAGTCCAACCCCCTGCCCCTGGCAGGCAAGAAAAGGGTCACTAAATCTGGGATCATATGATCCCAGCCAGGTGCCTATCCAGTCTCCTCTTGAAGACCCCCATGGATGGGGCAAGCACCACCTCCCTTGGAAGCCCATTCCAGATCCTGGCAACCCTGACCATGAAGAACTTTTTTCTAATGTCCAGTCTAAACCTACTCTCCAGTAGCTTATGGCTGTTGTTCCTTGTTATTCTAAGGGGTGCCCTGGTAAACAGATTATCACCTACTTTGTGTTGCTCCCCCCTTATGAATTTGTACGCCGCCGCAAGGTCCTCTCTCAACCTTCTCTTGGAGAAGCTGAAAAGGTTAAAGTCCCTTAGCTCTTCCTCATAAGGCCTTCCCTGCAGGCCTCCAATCAGATGAGTGGCTCTTCTTTGGACCCTCTCCAGGTTGTCCACATCCCGCTTGAACCGCGGCATCCAGAACTGGACACGGTACTCCAGCTGTGGTCTGACCAGTGCCACGTAGAGAGGGAGAATCACCTCCCTGGACCTGTTTGTGAAGCACCTATGGATGCACAATAAGGTGTGATTGGCTCTGCCGACTACTTCATCACATTGATGACTCATGTTCATCCTGGAGTCAACAGTGACTCCAAGATCTCTTTCTGCCTCAGTGGTGCTGAGAAGGTCACCTCCCAGCCTATAGGTATGATGGTAGTTTTTCCTCCCTAGGTGCAGCACCTTGCACTTGTCCTTATTGAATTGCATCCTGTTGTTCTCTGCCCACTTCCCCAACCTGTCGAGGTCAGCCTGGATCTGGTTCCTCCGTTCCAGGGCATTAGCTTCACCCCATATTTTAGTGTCATCCACAAATTTGGACACGGTGCTTCCCACCCCCTCATTCAGATCAGTGATGAAGATGTTGAACAGCACCGGCACCAGAACTGAGCCCTGAGGGACTCCACTGCACACATCTTTCCAGGTTGACACTGACCCATCCACCACCACCCTCTGAATGTGACCCCTGAGCCAGTTTGCTACCCATTCTACCATATAATCATCCATGGCAAATCTCCTCAGTTTATTAATAAGGATGGTATGAGATACCGTGTCAAAGGTCTTCTTGAAGTCCAGATAGACAACATCCACCTCAACTCCTGCATCTAAACATTTGGTGGCCTTGTCGTAAGAAGAAACTAGGTTAGTAAGGCAGGACCTGCTCACTATAAACCCATGTTGGTTGCCCCTCCACATCACATTAGCCAGCGGGCTCCCACAGATGTGTTCCTTGATAATTTTTTCTAGGATTTTCCCCAGGATAGAGGTAAGGCTATAGTTCCCCAGATCCTCCTTCCTCCCCTTCTTAAAGACTGGGACAACACTGGCCCTCTTCCAATCCTCTGGGATCTGACCCGAGCACCATGAGTGCTCATATATCCTTGCTAGTGGTTCGGCTATGACACTCGCTAATTTCTTCATTATCCATGGCTGAAGTCCCTCCAGTCCCAGTGATTTGAACATGTCCAGTCCCTCCAAGTGTCCTTTTACCATATTGGCAGCGACCGTTTGTTGGCTGATGTTCCCCTTGTTGATGTCCGTGATGCGTATTGAGGGTTCGTCCAGATTTCTGTTTAAGACAGAGGCTTAGACAGAGGCTTAACCTAAATCCACTTAGTTGAGAGTGGATTTAGGTTAGATATTAGGAAGAAATTTTTCACAGTAAGGGTGGCCAGAATCTGGAATGGGCTTCCAAGAGAGGTAGTGCTATGACCTAGCTTGGAGGTCTTCAAGAGGAGGCTAGATAGTCACCTGGCTGGGGTCATCTGACCTCGCTCCTCTTTCCCACCAGGGGTAGGGGGTCGGACACGATGATCCATTGCAGTCCCTTCCAACTCTACAGTCTATGAATCTATGAATCTAAGAGGCAAAAAACTCATTGAAGAGCTCTGCCTTGTCCCTGCTATCCGTCACTAAGCCCTTTCTTCAGATCTTTCCCATACCTAAAAGGGCACTTGTGCCCAAAAGTTTGTCTGTCTTTCCCAAATATAAAGTTGTTTCAATAAGAGATTATCACCAAAAAAAACTTTGATTCTCATCTACTTCCTGGGCCATCGTGACAACAATGCTGCAACTCTACTATAGTCGCAGCTACATTCTAATGGGGGTATATGTGTAGGTGCATGCATGTGCACATGTAAAACATTTCTGTATTAGCTTTAAGAACCTAGGGATGTCCTAGACCAAAAAGGAAAGGTCATAAATTGGTTACTGTGAAACTTAATTACAAGCATATTTTACCATCCTACTTACAGATTAAGAGTTTTATGTATAAAGACATTTTTCCTTAAAAATTACTTTTTCATTATATTTTTCACTGAGGCATGTCCTTCAGCAAAAACAATGCATTAAATGCAGAGTGATATTATTTTTGTCAGCATACACTTCAGGCTGCAGGAAAAAAGACGTGTGGCATATGTTTTACTATTTTTTTAGGATGAATGTGAAACAGAAACCTTTAACTGATGATGTCAATTTCATTTTTATGGGTGGGCAAGGTTCAATATGTCTTTTTGCTAACAGCTGGAAAATAAGATTGGAACTAACATGACATCATTTTTTGCTCCTGTGGAACAATTTAGAGGTCAGAAGAAAGGCACTGTGGATGGAAAATGCAATGGATTTAATTAACATTATTTTATAAAGTTATTTAAAAACTATATATACTAAATATTAAACACTGATCTTGTTTACTATTAAAGTAATAGGAACTAACATTAGGAAAAGATTGGGATTTATTAAAGTACAGTCTAGCATGAATAATAACTATATTAAGAGTAAAAGTAAATTAAGTACATTAAGAGTAAATTAATGGTTGCAAATGTATATAATTAGTAAAAAATACTACCATATTTACTTGAATATAGGATGACCCTGAATATAAGGTGACTCCCCTCCCCCAATAATTAGATTCTTTTTATGGACAATTTATAAATTTATTATAATTTTCCAGGTATAGAATATAACTACCAGTGGCAAAACTTGCATTATATTTTTTCCCTCATCATGCAATCTGCTAAATCAGTGATTCTCAACCAGGGTGCCTTGAGATCCTTTTGAGGATGCCATAGGGTGCCACACAATATTAGCACTGTTAAGTACGCAAACATGTTTCACAAAATAAACCCAGAGAATTCAAGTAGGAATCCATAATGTCAAAAACATTCTGACATGTGGTCTCTCTATGCTCTATGATTGCGCTATGATTTTTCTATAGTTAAAAAAAAAAAAAGAAAATTAAGAGCTGGAATTTTCCAAGGGTGCCTTGAATCCAAGGAGAGGTGCCTTGTGTCTAATGAGGAATGCCTTGCACCGAAGAAGATTGAGAACCACTATGCTAAATGCCTCAAAACTGAATATGACAAGAAAGTTTGAAACTATTTTCACATGGGAAATAATGAGTCCTTAAGAAAGAGGAAAAAAGTATGAGAAAGTTTGGCAAGGACAACTTCAGTAAGATTTAAATGGTGACTTGGTACATTTTTTTCTCTCTCTAGATTAACCAGGTAAGTAGATAATGTAGGTGGAAACTTCCATGTCATACTAAAAGTAGGCATTCTGAGAGAATCCAAGTGCTGAAAACAATGGCTCTGTAGACCACTTGAAGAACGAAGAGCATACAGAGAAAAAACACAGAAATCACTGAGATACAGAAAGCTTGGCAAACAGGCCCTGGTATAGTTGGTGAAACAGAAGATAATAACAAGAGACAGGTAGGGAAACAGGAAGACTCAGTGCTAGACAGGATGACAAATAAATATAAAAGAAGAGCTAGAAATTCCAAAGGACAGCAGTTTTGGTGATGATGAACAACATATTTAACTAGGAATATAGAAATATTCTAATGCCAAGTTTTTGTGTCTATTTTAGCTTTTGCATCTCATCTCCTGATTTCAACATATACATTTTGCACATCTTAATTCTTCATTCATGAAGGGGTTCACAATTTCTGACATTTAGCATAATATGAACATATATATCAAAATTATTGTTCCTGAATAATACTCTAATTATGATTCTCTGTAATATTTGACATTGTATATTACCGTGGTAATTGCTTGTGATATTGTTCCATCAACAATAGACACATTTTGCTGCACGTATTTGTTCTCTTTCCCCTCAACAATCCTATTATTTCAAAAGACGCTATTAAGTATTCTTTTCACATATCTAAGGAATGCATTGGCTCACTAGTCAGGTTCATCTGTCAACACATGGGGAATGGATGTGCTGTCCAGCATCCTTTGCTCACATGGATGCTCCATGTGATCTCTAGGTCTTGTCTCCATCCTAACCTTGTCATTCATTTGCCATTTATCCTCATGGTTCATAGCATATATCAATGATAATAGAAAGTATGTGTAAGAAACATGAAAAGAACAGACAGGCCTCTCCATATAAATTAATATGTGATTTATATTTTATTTTCTCATGTTATTTTCCCTTTTATTAACACTAGAATATAAATTCTGCCCAACAAAATCAGATTGGCTACAGGCTTTGTAAAGTTATATTTAAAAATGACAATGAAGAATGATATGATCGTGTCACTGCTTAGGAGACCATGTACATATTTAAGCCTTATGGGCTATTCAGTTTAATTTTGTAATTTGCTTCTAAAAATTCCAGCAATTTTCCCTCAAGCAAATTGATGGCAAAAACAATGTTGATGCTTATTTCAAAAACAGCTGGCCCTCAGAGGAAAATAGGGAGGTGCTGGAACAAGACTGATAGGCTGAAGGAATGTCTCAGTTTCACAGACTTGACAGCCACAGCTGACAGTGACAAGTCAATAAAGTGATACTTAAGAGATACAGTTTAAAGTAAACTAGTTATTTCTGTCCTTCTCTTCCAGTATGTAAAAACAGCTAATTTTGTGCCCATGACATGACCCCCACCTAATGATTAACATAACTTCATATGATATGACTATTTTGAACAATGAAACAATTAAAACAAATCCACAGAAAGTGAGAAAATGTGTTGAACATATTTGACATATGCCAGGATATCCCACTCACACTATACATGGCAAGTAACCATTTTATTTTAACACAGACAAATGTAATAACCAAGGTCTTGTCCATCTGTTATGTGGTGACATTAACCTATACTTATTTCCGGAAAGCAACCTTAATCCTACCCCACTGTGCTGCCATGCAACAATAAATTATGAGTATGGAATTTTACTGCTTGTTTCCAATTTTTTTTTTAAAAAACTCATAATAATTATTGGTTATACTCATTACTGTCAAGGCTTATAGCAGAATCTATTATTAAGGTGTTCTCACACTTCCTATTACATGGCCCTATTTTCAGTTGCAAATAACTTTGCCACATTTTAGCTACTCAAGCTGAAATTTTCTCATCTGCCTCAGCTATTTTATTTTTTTAATTTGGAAATTTCAGCCAAACAGTTTAACATTCTCAACAAAATTAAGGAAAATATGATTTTCATCATTAACAAATTTAGGTGAACTTTCCAAAACTCTCTAATACTCCTGGCTTCAGTGCAAGGTCTAGAAACGTGTTAACCTTTTGTGTCAAGGTTGTTTCTGTTGTCATCCGTGAGAAAATCTGCCCAAATTTGGCTATCAGCCTCTGAAAAACTGTAGCTAGCATTTGTGCAGTATAAATTTGCTAGACTTAACGCTAAAATCTCCCAAAGTATCCATCCTCAGAGCAAAAAGGAGGACCTGAGAATTACAGCCCAGTTAGCCTTACCCTCAATACTAGGGAAGCTACTGGAGCATATCCTAAGGAGTCCCGTCTACATGTGCCATTACAGCATTATTGCTCCTGGGACACTCCTGGTCATACTGTTTACACATGCACCCAGACCACAGCATATTGATCCGGGTTGCATCAGCCCCAGCTGGCAGAGGGTCTGTTATGTGGTGACATTAACCCATACTTATTTCCGGAAAGCAACCTTAATTCTACCCCACTGTGCTGCCATGCAACAATAAATTATGAGAATGGAATTTGACTGTTTGTTCAGCTTGCCAGCCCTGGGCTGCTCTGACCAAGCTCAACGTGCTGTGGAGGGGCTGGCTGGCACATGAGCATGCTTCAGCATGGGGGTAGCCAGCAGATAGCCCCCACACAAGGGCTAGGGACCAATATTCAAAAAGCCTGAGCCTGAATTGATTCAATCTTTGCAAGTTAGTCTAACCTGCCCAGTTTGTAAACATTCAGACATCCCCACTGGACTGAAGAAATGCAAGCACATGCTGGCAGTGGCTCAGGCTAGAAGCCAGGGGGCACTACAGCAGTCCTCCCTTCCCTTCCACAGTGCTGGTGGGGGGGCATGGCCTGGCCCCCCCAGGACCTCTAATTAGGGAGAGGTTTTAACCCCCACCCTGCTTGCAGTCCCAGGCTTTTCCCTGCTCGCTGCTCAAGGGGTGGAAATGTTGTTGTCAGACCCTGCATCTGTTGATACTGAGCTTTTCAATCTCCATCTCCCTGCTTCTTCAGACTGTCTACAAACCAGGTTATGCCTAACACCTTTCTCTGCCCCCTCCTGAAGACTGACAAATTACAACCAGCAGGTTGTTTGACAGAACAAAGTTTCAGCCCATTAAGCCCTACGAAAGAAAACATTTCTCACAGTAGTCTCAAGCTTTTCTTATCTGCAGGGTGCATTTGGAAAGCCACAAGCTGTCTGCCTTTATTCCAGTGAAACTGGAGATCCACACAAATACCTCTCAGAATTAGCTAAGATGGGGGGGTGGGGGGGCATGACTACATGCCAGATCCCTGCGCTGGGGTCCCTGCCATGAGAGAAAGATGGGAGAGGGGATCCTTGCTTGAGCAGCAAGCGGGGAAGCGTGGCAGCCGCTGTAGTCCTTCAGCCAGCCAGAGCAGTAATAGTACTCTAGCTAGGAAGGAGAGGAGCAGGGCCAGCCCTGCTCTGCTCCAGCAGACAGCCCCGCCCAGTCTGGAGAGTGTGCCAGGATCCCGGGGATCTGGTTTAACTCAAACCAGGAAGCAGTCTGGGACAGACATTGCATAAACTAGTTTGACCCAAATCAGTTCACTCTGATACTACATTCAACCAGGTTTATCTCAAACTGGTTTCAGACATTTTGAAACTGGTTTATGTGCTCTGAACATCTGTTCTGTTACACATTTAAACGAGTTTCTGATCACTTAAACTGGTTTATGTGTAATGTCTGTCCCTAGCCTAAAACACCCTTGTGCCCCAGCCAGCCAGCTTAGCATCTACATGTGCACTGCTGCACATGAAAAAACGCTGCAGCAGGGCCTACTGAAGAGAGTATTAGTTTCACGTGACCTCATAGGGGTGCACATGTAGACACTGAGACATTTACTGCATAGGTAATTAGTCAACTGTGCAGTTAAACGTCTCATGTAGATGTGCCCAGGAAGTCCATTTGCAAGCATCTAGAGGAGCAAAGACTGATCACAAGTACCCAACATGGATTTACTAAGAACAAATCGTGTCAAACCAAATTGATCTCTTTCTTTGACAAAGTAACTACTTGAGTGGGTGAAGGGAATGCTGTGGATATAGTTTATCTGGACTTCAGCAAGGCTTTTGACAAGTTCCCACATGACCTCTCAACCAGGGTGCAGGGCACCCTGAAGTCCCATCTGATCCTTCTAAAGATTTCTAGGGTACATTAATAACACAGTTAGGTGTGAAAACATCTACACAACATTATTCACAAAATAAACAGAGCTTTCAAACAAGAATTTATAGTGCCAAAAACATGCTGACTTGTTATGGTCTCCCAAGTTCTTTGCAACAGAAGAACTCTATTATTTTACCATAGTCAAAAAATAAGCAAAAGCCAATGGTTGCCATTTTGTATCTCAAAAAGTAGAGAACCACTGACTTATCTACTAGCAGAGATACAGGCACCAAATGCTATTGTTCCCAGTGTGTAGCGGGATAAGATAACCGCCCCCAACCCCCATAAAATAGCCAGAGCAGAGCCCAATAGAGCCCACAGGGAGCAGGGATGGGTGTGGACTGCCTGCTGCGGGTTTGGGGCTCCCTGCCCTGCTGCCCTCACCCTGGGAGCTCTGTGCCAGCCGTGCCATTGCTGCTGGGTGGGCAGAAAGCACTTCGCCATGGTGGGGGGAGAGCAGTAGGGCCCTCTTCTCCCTCCATAGATTTACCTGCAGGCGGCTGGGGAAGCTGCTTTCCACCACTGCCTGGAGCCATATTCCTGACCAAGTGCATGTGTGTGCACACACACATGCATGTGATATCCCCTGCATCCCACTCCCCACAGTCCCTTGTAGGCTGGAACTCTGCCAGCCTGGGAGAGTAAACCCGCTGTTTCCCGTATTTTTCCATGGTGAAAATAAAACCCAGATATCTGCATGATACTGGGAATCCGAGACAAATCCCTGATTGATTCAGCCTGGGACCGGGACTTGATGTTCCCATTTCAGGACTGCCCCACAGAATTAGGGATGGGTGGCCTCTTCCTGAGGGGGCCCAGGGACATTGGCCCCCACATACTAGGCACCAATGAGCAGAAATCCTTGATGCAAATCATGGCATCACCTTGTAAACAGACAATACATCACTCATGACTTTCAAACCTACTAAAATTTTTAAATTTATAAGAATCTGAAAATATTCTGCTACATAATTGCTTAAATAAATCAGTAGAGCTATAAGTCCTAGACAGGAAAAGATGTACTCATTCTAATGTAAAAACTGTGGTTTTAAATCTTTAGGTTTTCATAGTCATGTCAACCAAAAAAAAAAAAAAGGATACCCTTCTTGAGAAAAATAAATGAACTGCAAAAGGAATAAAAACATAAAATAAATCCACCTTGTTTGACCTGTTCCATTTTGATTTCAGACGTTTGTATTATTACATAGAGCAAATTCAATTTGGAAATGAAAAGCAGGATTCACAAAGGAACTTACATGCTTTGCACAGAACCAAGAAGCAGAAAGAGAAGGGAAACCCATATTTGCATGGCACTGCAGACAGGTTAATTAGCTCCACTCAGAGACACCACTAATTAACCCATCTGCATCATGATGTAAACAAGGCTATGCTGTTTCTGGTTAGGGGGGGAGGGGTCAGCCTGCACAATGTAGTGCTCAGGCCGTGGAGGATTTAAGGGAAAAGAAACTACAGCACATGTGGATTCATATGCTTCCCCAAAATTTCAGCTTTTAATTGTCAAAGACTTGGGCAGGGAGAATGAAATATTGCCACATCTGTTTAACATAGATAAATAAGTCTAGCAACAATCTCACAGAGTCCCTAAGGAGACAAGGTAAGGAAGAACTCAAACTTCTTTGACTAAACACCTTGGAGCCAAGCTAGTGTTTTCCTAAGTGTGTATATACAATGCTTCAATACAAAGGATTTCTGATCTTGATCAGGGCCTCCGGGTGCCACTGTATTGTGAGTGAGAAATAATAATGGAGGAGCAGTTTATCACAGGCAGGGGAGAGACTGTTCTTTTTCGATCCTGCCAAGTGAAAGCCAAAGAAAAAGGCAACATATCTATTTGTGTGTAGGCATGAGCCTTCCAAATAGGTGTGATACAATGAGAATGCCATCCCTCATGAATAGTTAATGATAGTATTCATATATTGATAGTGGTGGTGTAGTTTTAAAAGCTTGATCTCAAAAGAAAGCTACCTCCACTTTAAGTAATTCTCCAATCTCTATCTGAAAACTTTCTCAACACATATTGCTGTAATCAGCTTTTAAAAGCAACTTTTGAAGCAAGTTCATCTGTATCATCAAGATGCTACTGAAGGGCATTCAACAATTTCCCAGTCTTCTCAGATACAATGAGGATATCTTGTTCTGCTGGAAAACCCGGCCAGAATATGATGTAGTTCTTAAAGCTCTTTGCCAAAACATCACCTTTACTTCACATCACTTCATCCTGAATAAATCAAATAGGACTTCAAGAAAGCCACCCAATTTTGTAGGTTTCACTGTCTTTGTCAAGGGAACATAGCCTGACCTGAAAAAAGTCACAGCAATTCAATTAGAAAAAATACCCACAGATGCTAATGAATTTCACTCCTCTGCCAGCATGGCTAATTACTGTGCATGCTACATCAGAGACTTCTTAACAATAAATTACACTTCTGCGGGAACTTATTAAGTGAGGAGTATCATATCCCTAGCTCAACATATGCCAGAAAGCTTTGCTTTAAAAATCAAGGAACTGATTATGTCCAATATGCCAAAGGCATATTTTAGTCTAGATCTGCATATTGAAATAGTGTTTGATGCCAGAGGCTAAGGACAGACATTACACATAAACCAGTTTAAGTGATCAGAAACTGGTTTAAACCTGTAACAGAACAGAAGCTCAGTGCACATAAACCAGTTTCAAAATGGCTGAAACTGGTTTAAGATAAACCTGGCTGAATGTAGTATCAGACTTAATTGATTTGGTCAAACTAGTTTATGAAACTTCTGTCCCAGACCCCTCCAGTTCAAATTAAATCACAGTCCCTCAGCATCGCAGCATGCTTTCCAGCGCTGGGCTGAGCTGTGCTCTGGCCCTGCCCTCTGTTCTCTTGCTGGAACAGTGAGGGCTGGCTGACAAGGGGGTTGGGAGGGGCAAGCCCAGCTGGGGATGCACCCAGTCTGCCCCTTCCCCCACCCCACCCCCAAGCAAACCAGCTTGGGTCTGGGGCTAGGGAGGGAGCTTAAACACCCCTTCCCGTGCTCAAACTTACTGCAGGCAGCAACTACAGACTACAAATGCCAAAGGCACCTGGAAGCAGGAAAAGGAAGTGATGAGCAAACCTGCAGAGATCTACTGTAATTCTGGACTGCAAATCCCAGACAGCTTGGGGGCAGCAGGAAAAGGAAGTGAACACACAGCCAGAGAGCCTTGCTTTAGCACACACTCCCCGCCCCAGTTTTTCTGGCCTGAGCCACTACAGGCATGTGGCTGCATTTTCTGAATCAAAGGTAAATGTCTCTTCACTTCTGTTTCAATTTAATCTGTGCAGTTTAGACTAACCTGCAAAGACTAAATCAATTCAGTCTCGGGCTTTTTGGCTGTCCGTACCTAGCCAGAGAGTTAAGTATCCTCACTGGATAGGCACCTGGGTTCATTAGCATAAGCAGGACTATCTTTTAAATCAGAAGCCTGACACTGTTCCAAGAAAAATGCTTGCCACCTGCAAAGAAAAGGTCAGGTTTGTCAAACCCAACAACTGGCACCTTTTTCTCCCCAGGCTGTCAAATTTACACCCACCTCTCAGAGAATGAATTCTCCTGCATTTACGTTCACTGTCAAGGCCCATCCCCAACAGCAATGGAGAGGGGCATACTCTGTGGTGAAGATAATCACAAGCAAAAGAAAGTAGCAGGGAGGGCTGCAGAGAGGGAACTGTAGAAGGCAAGGACAGCATGGCACAACTGCACGCCTGTGATCCCCACTACTTCCCAGGGCAGGTCTGTCCTACTATTTGGTTATATGCAGGGCTCTATTTTCCTATTGTGTCAGATCAAGCATTTCAACAGCTCATCACAATGATCCTACACCAAAATGAAATGATACTGCCTAAGAGCACTCAAAGCAAACAAAACGAACATTTTTATCCTTTCCTTCAAGCTTTTATCCAATTTGCTCCAAATGTCTAAGATGCCAGACAAAGCAACTTGCAAACTATTAGGAAGAATAGATTCTTTTGCAAGAAGGATGAGGCATGACTAAACAAAGGGTTTGCACTGGAGGTAACATCTTACAGGATGACTACCAGCCCTGCATAATAAAGAGTTCATAATACACAAATATACAAAACTGTGTGCATCACATATGTTGGTCACAAATGGTTAAATAGAATGGAAACATGAGGAGTTATGGGACATAGCACAGGAGTGAGAAACAGCAGCTGAGCTGGTAAAATGACAATTAGAAGAGAAAACACAGAGAGTGAGAGGACAGAATGGGAAGAGGGAAGATGGAGATGGCAGGAAGCAGGGCAATACAAAGCTGGCAGAAAAAGAGATCCCCAACCAAGTAGGCAGCAAGAAGAGGGGCTTCAAAACAGGCAAAGAGAGAGGAAAGAAGCCAAGCAAGAAAGGTGGAAAAGATTTTTTTGGAAAAAAGTAAGAGGGGCTCTGAACAGATCAGGAAAAGATGGCAACTAGCAACTGCTAGCAGGGAAAAGGAACTAATACACAGTTATTACTGTGGGGGAGAAAAGAGGTTGCAGAATTTTATTTGCTAGGAAAGGAGGTGGGAGCATAATAGGCAAGCACTAAGCTGGTGGGAGAACTGAAGAGAGTAAACTAGAAGAATGCAATAGTGTTGCTGTAGCTGTGATAGTCTAAGGAATATGTAAGAAACAAGGTTTGTAAGGTGAAGTAATATCTTTTATTAGACCAAGTACACAAGTGGGAGAGATGTCACACTTTCAGGCACAAGAAGGTTGTCTAACCTCTCTCCCACCTATATAGTTAGTCCAATAAAAATATTACTTTACTTCACAAATCTTGTTTCCAGAAGAATCATAATAAGCAACCAAGGCAAGCAGATGAAGCATTACCAGTTCCATGAAATCATGTACATACAGGAAAAACTCAACTTTCATTAAAAGAAAAAGTTTCTAACCCCTGTGGTTACAGAGAAAAACTTGAAAAATTGAGACAGCCGCTGAAGACACAAAGAAAACATGCAAATAGAAAAAAAAATCAGCATTTATTATTTTTTCTAAACCCTTGTGATTTGTCAAGACTGACTCTCTACTACAGTACTACAATGCCTGGGGTATACTTCAGGTATAATCTTCGTTGTTTTCTGGGTGGTGAACTATCTTGGACGCTTCATCTTTACAAAAGTGCTTTCCAAACCTTAGTAGAATTCAGAACAGATTTGATGTTGTAACTCCCAAAGGATACATATCACTAGTGATTTTCCAATAAGGTATCATTTTTGGTTTGGCGTCAGCAACAGGTACTTTCAGCAAGACCCATTTTGAAATGTGCATTATATTTAATTTTTTTACTCTGACAGGAATTGCAGTAAATTATCTGATGCAACTTTGTGAACAGAAAGAGCATTCCATGCCCCCCCAGCCCAGTTATTTCACAAGACCAGTGCTCCTAGTCTCCGTGAAAAAAAAATAAAGATGTCCTAAATGTTTTTAAGACTCAAGTTACAGATTGACTAGAAACTTTTTGCTTCTTCTGGTTACTAAGGAAAGCTTAGCCCTGGTCATTTGCTCTCCCCCACCTCCCACCGCCAGGCTCAGTTCTGTGGGGCTACGGAGCCTCCAACCACCGCGCTGTGCTCACGAGGGCTGCGCTCCGAGCGGCTCTGCCACTGGCTCCTCCACCACTGGGCTGAGTTCCATGGGGCTGGTGGAGCCGCTCAGAGCACAGCCCTGGCAAGTACAGCCAGGTGGCTGGAGACTCCGCAGCCCCATGGAGCTGAGCCTGAAGGCAGGAGGCAGCGCAGAGCCAGTGGTGGAGCTGCTTGGAGCGCAGCCCTGGCTCTAAGCACAGCCCTGTCCAGTGGCTCTCCCCGACCTCAAGCCACCAGGCTCAGTTCCATGGGGCTGGAAGAGCCACTGGGAGTGTGGCCCTGGTTCTCCCCCACCTCCCACCACTGGGCTGCACTATGAGCAGCTCTGCCAGCCCCATGGAACTGAGCCTGGCAGCGTGAGCCACCAGGCTGTGCTCACCACAGCTGTGCTCGAAGTGGCTCCGCCAGCCTCATGGAGGTCAGCCTGGCGGCAGTAGAGCCAGTGGCAGAGCTGCTTGGAGCACAGCCTGGCAGCTAGAGGCTCCGTAGCCCCATGGAACTGAGCCTGGTGGTGGGAGGTGGTAGAGAGACAGTGGAGGAGCCACTCTGCGCACAGCCCTGGCCAGTGGCTCTCCCACACCTCATGCCACCAGGCTCAGATATGTGGGGCTGGCAGAGCCACTTGGAGTGCAGCCCAGTGGTGGGAGGCAGGAGAGAGCCAGGACTGTGCTCCTACTGACTCTCCCAGCCTCATGGAGCTCAGCCTGGTGGTGGGAGGTGGGCGAGAGCCAGGGCTGCACTCTGAGTGGCTCCGCCAGCCCCACAAAGCTCAGCCTAGCAATGGAAGAGCCAGTGGCAGAGCCGATCTGAGCGCAGCCCTAGCTCCAAGAGCAGCCCCGGCCAGTGGCTCTCCCCTGCCTCCTGCCACCAGGCTCAGCTCCATGGGGCTGCAGAGCCTCCCACCGCCAGGCTGTGTTTGCCAGGGCTGCGCACCGAGTGGCTTTGCCAAAGCCACTGGCTCTCCCACCGCCTCCCCCCACCAGGCTGAGCTCCATGGGGCTGGTGGAGCCACTCGGAGTGCAGCCTGGTAGTGAGGGGCAGGGAAAGCCAGGGCTCCAATCTGAGCAGCTCTGCCAGCTTGACAGAACTCAACCGGCCCTCCCAGCACTGCCAAACTCATCCCGGGGGGATGAACCCCCAGATCTGTGTGCGGGATGACAGGAGGCTGCCGCTGCTGCCTGGGGCCAATGGCAGCAGCAGTTGTCCCAGAGCTGGGCACAGGGTGCACCCAGCGCCGGTCCCAGGAGGCAGTGGCAGCCTCCTGCGTGCAGACCTGGGAGCCTGCATCCCCGGGAGGAGTCTGGCACAGCCCCACAGCTCTCCCAGGGGCAGGGGCCCCCAGATCTGCGTGTGGGATGACAGGAGGCTGCCGCTGCTGCCTGGGGCAGCGCTAACAGCAGTCTTCCCAGAGCTGGATATGGGCTGAGCCTAGTGCCAGTCCCAGATGGCAGCAGCAGCCTCCTGTCATCCCAAGCATGGATCCAGGGGCCCACACCCCTAGGACGAGTCCAGCACAGTCCCACAGCCCTCCCAGGAGTGCAGCCTCCCAGATCTGTGTGCAGGATGACATGAGGCTGCCACTGCCGGCAAGTGACATGAGTTTTGCTTTTGCAATTTGAGGTGCAGTTTCCCAGAAATGCCTGCACCTGTCTCCTTGAAACTTGGCAGGCTTCAGGTCACAGAAGGGGCTACCATCCCTGCAATTTTCATCTGAATCAGGCAAGTAATGACAAAGTTGTAGGCATTTTCATGATTCCCCATTATAGCCCTGGGGTGAAACGTCAAAAAGTGAAAGTTTTGATGAAACGAAACTGAACTGTGCTTTGAAATGAAACAAAACAGTGAAATGAAACACTGTCCCTTCAAAATGGCAAAACAGAAGTTGAAACAAAATGGTGGTTTCACACAGCCCTACTGGATTCCTAGGCTAAGTACAGACAGTCACAAAGCCCAAGGCTGAAGTAATTCAAACTTTACAGGTTAGTCTAAACTGCATAGATTGAACAGATAAGCAAGTGAACAGACATTCATTTTTGATTCCAGAAATGCAGCAATGTACCTGCATTGGCCCAAGCCAGAAGCTTGGGAGCACTGGAGCATGCCTCCCTGCTCACCTGGAGTAGGACAGCCTGGGCAAGGCTAGCCCACCCACCCTGAGAGGGGTGTTTGCAGGGGAGGTGCAAAGTATCCAGGGATGCTGGAGGACTGTGACTTTACTTGAATATGGAGGGGATCTTGGATAGAAGTTCAATAAACTGATTTAATTTAAATCAGTTAAGTCTGATACTACATCCATCCAAGTATATCTTAAATTGGTTGTGGCCATTTTGAAAGCCATTCAAAAAATGTGCACATTTTGAAAGTGCACTGAACTTCTGTTGCGTTACAGATTTTCACCAGTTTCCCATCATTTATATCAGTTTGTGTGTAATTTATGTCCCTAGTCCTAATGTGTGTATGGAGAATCAAAACCTCCTTTTTTGTTTTGTTTACAATGCTAAAGGACTGTAAAGAGAACACCTTCTTACAACCTCATAATAGCATGTTTTACAGCAGACTACAAAAAAATAACATTTTATAAATTAAAATTGTGGTTGAGACAGAGACTAATGCAATTTCTATTTAGTTTCACAATCTCCTTAAAGGCTCTGTGTACGTACCAGCTTTACATTTAGATCATCCTAACGGAGTTTAGGCCAATCTAAATGCCCTGGCATTCAAGCGTTAATAGGGCTTAGGTTACCCTAAAAATGGCACGCTTGATCTAAAGTTAGTTCAGGTCAGAGGTCAGCTAACTTTAGATCATTAAAGGATTAACCCAATCTAGTGATAGTTAACCTGGACTAGAGAACATTTGCACGCATTCACACCACAACCCTAGCGCTCTGCTGTTTCCCCCACCCCAACTGCGCTATTTTTACCCCCCAGACTACCTCACCCCCTACTGGGTAGCAACCCCCATAGATTTACCAACCCCCACCACAGACCTGCAACCACCCTCCAAGCCTCCCAGTCCTGCCCCCCACAATTTAAACTAAGATATATAAACTTAAGCCAGGTCTTACAAATGTTTGTTTGCACCTTTGATGACACACTGGGTGCATCTACACATGCTATTAATGCATAGCAATAAACTCCTGCACATATCACACCAGAGTTTATTGCTCCCGGGTGCTGTTTTTGAACATCTACCTGGGACTACAGCACATTAAGTTGGATCAGAGCAGCCCCAAATGGCAGGGGCAGAGTTAATTAGTTTACTCTGCCTTAATAGCACTATAGATGCCGAAACATTTACCGTAGAGCTAATTTGGCAACTCCGCACTAAACATCTCATGTAGATGCACCCACTGTCTCTATTGGGTAACACTTTAAAGTACAGCTGCACAAAAAATAATGGGCACCACAATGCTGATAGGTTCCTGGAAACAGCCTCCCCTTCTAACAAGTGTATTATAGAAAATATTTTTCAATAGATTTCACTTGTAAAATTAAGTAGTACCTTTTTTATAAAAGAAAAAAACTTGTATATCTGGCCATAACCAAAACTTGAGACCCCTCAATCCAAAAAGGTATCCATTTTATATCAGTAACTATAATAGGGTTATATGCCAATTACCATCCTCTTAAAAAGTCATCAGTGTCATGGGAGTCAGCCAAAAGCTTCACCAAACAGCCTTGTACCATGTTCTGTTCTCTTTTAATTCTTTTTTCTTTTTTAATCAAATAACTGAAGCACTGTGCTCATCCTTCTGACAGCTATGCACTCTCCCATACATGCCATGGGGGCAATTTCTGTCACAAAATAAGTCAAGTAATTTCATGTTACAAAGTTAAGGCAGCATGACTGACTTCAGTGGCACTGTTGGTAAGTACAAGCTCAATTACTTTCCTGAAGCAGGGGCTAAGTTGTGTTTCTAAACACCCCGAGGGGTCTCAGAGCTCTTAAATAACTACTCTCATTCAGACTAACAAGTATATCAATAACAAACACACAATAAAGGAATTAAACTGTACTATAATTAACTATACCATGTGCTGCACATTTGGTGTAAAATCAGCACTTAAACATTCGACCCATAAAAATAAAAGTATGCAATTTACAAAATGTCTTTGACAGGCACATACAGATTTCTAACATTATTTCTTAGAATACAGTATATTGTTAAGTAAAAGTTCCAAGTAACTGCTGCTAAAGTTTTTCCATGTTTCCCAAGAGGATTCGCCTAGTTCTCATTAAATGCTTTCCCATAAATACGTTCAACTGATATGCTTGATATGTCTGCATAGCTGAACTGTAAATATCACAGCTATTCAGACAAAAAGTGAATGCCAGCACCTGCATTCCCTACATTTAAAATCATACTTTCTCTATCTTATAACATATTTTCATGAAAATAAAGTATTTGAAGCAGTTTGGAAAACAGATTTTTACTCTATGCTAGTTTATATAGGAGTCACACAGCACACTTAAATTGCAAATAAAATCTGGTCAGAAACTATTGAGCATGAAATTCTACTCCCTTTCCTCTGCCAATAAAAGATCCAAAATGCCACTGCATGAGAGAATGCAAGACATTTGGGTAAAAAGTGTTTATTAGGTAAGTGACTAAGTGGATCAAAAATTAATGGATCCAATCCAGAAACAGGAATAAGCTGAAGTTCTGGGACAGCCAATCTTTGATCATCTAGTCTAACTTCCTGGATAAAACAGGCCACAGAACTGTATTCAGTAATCTCAACAACAACCTCCCATCTCCTGGTTAAGCTAGAGCACGTTTTTAGAAAGACAGGCAATCTTCAAGGCATAGCCCAGGTGTAAAAGATGCTCCAATTCTTACCTATAATTAGAGTAGTGAGAATTCTGTTTATCTAATTCCAACCTTAGCCTGTTCACTGCTAGCACTGGCCCCCAATTTTTTTATTCTGCCTTTATATAGATTTCATAGACATTAGGGCTGGAAGGGACCTCGGAAGATCATCGAGTCCAGCCCCCTGCCCGAAGGGCAGGAAGTCAGCTGGGGTCATAGGATCCTAGCAAGATAAGCATCCAATTTACTCTTGAAGGTGTTCAGTATAGGTGTTTGAACCAATATAGATTTAGGCTTATTTGTGCAAGCAATACATCAACACTGATCACTTGAATTTTATTAGTGAACCAGGCCTACAATCTTCACCCTCTCTGATGACTTGTGAAATCATGCATTTTTTATTATGTAAATAGTCCTCTTCCTTGTGAATAGAGCCTCAAGTGATTCCAATGTTAATTCTTTTAACAATCTTGATGTGAAGCCAATATTTCAACCATGTTAGTTTTACAGCCAAACAAGATTTCCTGAGAAACACTTCATCATGTGGTGAAACAAGCCCCAAAACTCTGAATCAATTGAGACATATATGTAGGGTGACCATCCATCCTGGGTAAATCTGAACACTCCTAGCTTCCGTAGCCTGGTCCCAGCTAGATGGTCAAAAGTCCTGGAGCCGAGTCTAGCAGGGACATGGAGCAGCATGGTGCACCAAGCAGGCAAGCACCATGACAGGCAAAATGGGCAGACTGGAGCAGACAGTCTACCCACCTCAGTCCTGCCCAGCAGCCTGCCTGATGCGCCATACCACTCTGCATCACCACCAGATTCTTCTCCGGGATTTCTGACCAACCAGCTGGGAAGCTGCAAGTGTTCAGGTTTGCCCAGAACAGATGGTCACCCTAGGCATATATACTGGGACACCTTTTCAGTGTCCTCTGTAATAGGACGTTTTTCCTCAGGTTAAGGCTTGTAATTCCATTCCGCTCAGTCTATATTCTTCTGGGAGAGTACCAATTAAAGTATTAATTACAAGAGTTTTTATTACCTTTTTATTAGGAATGGAACTGATAGAACACAGCAACCAAATACCAATATATTGTTTTCTCCAATTCAGTCAACCAAAAATCCATCTAGGTATAAGTTTTATTTTAAAATTACATACATGGAGTTTTAGTAAATTTTTAAAAGAAGTTTAATAAAATTAGAAAAAAAAATGAGAAATGAAAAAAATCATTCATTTTGAATGTTTTAAACACAAGTCTGAAGTGTATTTATCAATTTATTTCTTTTTTTTTCATTTTTCAAGAGCTCTATTTCAGTTTGTTAAAGTATCTTAGGATGCACAATCTGTGTTCATGTTAGAATCTGGGTAAAAGGGCAGAGAGTCCTCACCAAGATTTTTCCCATATCATCCACTTCAGAGGGGATATGAGGTTTTCCCTTACTCTGGAATGGTACAGAGAAGGGTAGAACCCCTCCACTGAATACTAGGGGCACCTGCTTCCATTTTGCCAGTAGGACAGCTTCACAAGAACCCTACTACCAAGGACTGGACTCCTCCTTGACTTCAAAAGCCCCAGTCAAGCCATTGGAGCAGTCTGAGGCTAGGTACAGACATTCAAAGAGCCTGAGGCAGAATCAATCTAAGTTATGAGTTTTCTGTAAGCAGCGTAGTTTAGATTTGCAGTGGACAGAACACACATTTGCCCTTGGGGAAGGCAAATCTCAGATTAGGTTCTGCCATTTTTAGACCAATCTGTGTGTGCCAAACTTCTGTTCTGTTACAGGTATAGACCCAGTTGTGTGTGTTGACCTTCTATTGTTACAGGTATAGACCAATTTCTGATCACTTATACCGCTACCTGGCCTGAGAGACATACAACATATTACCTGGAGTTTTAGCATCTTTTTCAGGTAAAATCCACAGGATCCGAGGAGGGAATTATTTGCATTTCCCTCCTCCAGCGGTAGGGACTCCTTGGCTGTGTCCACACATGCAGGCAGGTGCACTTGCAGCAGCTCAAATACCAGCAGCCAAATCTGTGCCAGAGATTTGTGCCTCAGCACATGTCCCTGAACATGCACTTTGGTGTGGGGCAAATTGTGCCACTTGGGGCAAACTGACCCTGCCCGGCTACTCCTGGTTCTTCAGCCTGGGGGAGCTAGAGGCTGGCCAGCAACTGTGATGGCCCCAGCGGTATGAAAAGCTGCCCTGGTGAGCACCACAGGGCTACTCACCCTCAGGAGCTTCTGAGGCCTGGCCAGTAGCCCTGTGTTGAAGACACTAGCCCCCCTTGCCAGCTGGACTGCTGCTGCAGCAGCCCTGATCTAGAGTGGCCCCAGGTAGGGGCTGCTACCTGGCTGTGACCTGCTGACACCTGCAACAGCATCTGGCCCCTTGGACCTGCAGCCCCATGTCTGCACACCTGGCAGACCTGAACGGGAACCGTGCAACCACCTGGACTCTGGTACAGGCACTACAGCAAATGGCCAGGAGGTCAGCCACTTCATCTGCCCTCCAGCTGGGTCCCCAATGCCAGTCCTAGGCAGGGTCCTCTGCCTGGGGCCCGCCACTTACCTCACTAGCAGGAATCCTGGAGTTCCCTGTTTAAAAATTACAAATTCTCTGATAAAAAATCCCAAATTTACTCATGAAAATACCCCAAAATCCATGTTCTTCCACAATTAAAATGAAATGCCAGTATCTGTCTGTCTGTCTGTCTGCCTGCCTGCCTGCCTGCCTGTCGAGAGAGAGAGAGAGAGAGATCAGTTGGGCAATTTTTTTTTTTTATATATTTACAAGTTTAAAGCAGTTCAGAGGCCTACCAGTGCCTATATCATCATTATAAAATACATTCTAAATACCTATAGGCTTTGATGTTTGCTTTTGGTTTTGTTATCATAAAAAAACAGCTCCCCATGCCCCCTTCACTAACCAGGATGTGGGGACAACTGCCCCTGCAGCCACAGCTCCTGCCAGCAGGACACCATCCTGTATGGCAGCAGTGCACGCAGTGTGTGAGATATGGAGGGGGATGTGGGGTTTGCAGGGGTGGGGGAAGGGGTGCAGGAGGTGGGGGGGCGGTTGAGGGGGTGGGGTTTGTGGGAGAGATTTGAGGGGAGACTGCCACAGCCCCCACCCCACCCTCCACCACCACCCATGGTGCACAGCCCCTGCTGCTGGCAGCAACAGCCAGCCAGGCTGTTGAGGTGCTCATGGCCATCTGCAGGCACAGCCCTGTGGCAGTGCGACCCCGCCTGTGCCCTGGGGGCTGCACATGGAGAATGGAGCCATCCCAGCCCTCTGGTGCATGCCTTCTGACAGGACCAGGACAGCTCCTGCTGTGACCCTGGGCTCCCAGCACTATATTCAGAAGCCGTGCACCATCGGATCGGGCTGAGCTTCTCTGTGCCTGGCCCAATGGTACACGGCTTCTGTGTGCAGTGCTGGGAGCCCCAGATCATGGCAGGAGCCATCCCAGTCCTGTGTGAAGGCATGCACCAGCAGGCCAGGCCAGCTCCATTAGCCATGTGCAGCCCCCAGGTCTCAGGCAGCTCTGCACCGCTGAAAAGCAGTAACTTCTTTCATACTGTACCAATATTAAGATTGTATTTCAGCTCTCTGTAGCTGCCTTCCAAGCATGTCCCTGGCATTCTGGGGTTCACTGCAGCCTGTAGGCAAAAACTAGGAAAATAGACCTAAAATGTTTGCTGGGCAATCTTGAGTCTAAGAGGAAACCCTAGAGAAGAAAAAGGTCCTATCTATGGCTCTGAAGAACTACATAACCTACCCTCTAGCAGCCAGCAAAACCTAAATGAAAGAAAAGGAATCCTAGATATCAAAAACAGGAATGAGAAAATAGTATGATACCGTGCAATTTCTTTTATGAAATGGTGGTGTTTATCCCTAAATTTAATAACAGGTGTTTGCTGCAGCTTTTTTTTACTCTGGACTGTAACTACTGACTCCTTCCTAGCAGGATGAACTGGTGGTATAGGTTTCCTTCAATATGATATCACACTGCTGTAAAATCTCATGGTTACAATGGTACAAAGGAGCAGACTGCTGAAAATGTTGTCCAGATCACTTCATTTCACCAGCACAGATTTAAATCTCCAGCTAAATATAGGAATGTATATAAGTTTCTGAAAGAGAAAGTCCCAGATTCTGTATGAACAGTAGGTTTCACAGGCAAGGAAGAACTGATTCTTCATTTCAAAAGGGTGGAATTATAAAAAAAAAAAACCACAAAGCCAAATGGAAAACAGGTACTCTTCTGGATTACCTGTTTTCCTAGTTATCGGGAATTGCCATGTAAAGCATAGCCCTATCTCCTGTGAATAAGATTCATTCTCCCTTTGATACAAGAAGGTATGTAGACATTAATGCAGAATAATGCTTGTGGTTTGGAATAGGATTACTGACTGTACCTAGCATGCATTTTTCCCCTTAACTGTAGGTTTTGCTTACAAAGCAAGCTATCATTTGCATGCTTTGGAATGAATTCAAACTCACAATGTACTAAAAAGCACTGACCAAAACAAAGATTTCATAAAACCTTGTGCCACCCAGCAGTAACAAATGCACACATCTCTACCCTCACCATTTATACCTGTTTGAAGAATGAGGGCATCATGCTGCATTGTTGAATAAACAGTGCATGTACTTTGCATAAGGAAAGCTCACTGCAAAACTTCCTGAATAAGACTGCAAAGAAGTTTGTTTATTTCTTTATGACTAAGGCCTGCATCTAGAAACAAGGAAAAGAACAGATCTCTGGCCCCTGGCACACGTAGCATGATTAGCTGTTGTTAATAGCCCCATAAATGCAATGCAATGAAACAGTGACACATGTTCACACAATTTAAGGTGTCATAAAACAGCAAACCAATCACAAAGATATTCCATGTCTTTCTGGCTAGTTTGTATAGCGTCTTAAATTGAATGTGTGGCATGTCTACAAACCAAGGCTGTGGGGGGCTGATGCTGACAATCACCTGAATGGAGAAATCAAACCCTGACAGTCCCAGCTCCCCAACCAGCCCAGAGCCTGATAGGCTACATCAACCTGAGGCAGACCTGGATCTCTAACCCACCCAGAGTGGGTGGAGTCAAGGGGCTCCTCCTTCCACCCCTGCTGGCCTGTTGGGCACAGAGGATCAAGGCTGCCAGGGTTGCTAGATACAGAGGACAAAGGTTTCTAGCAGGAGAAACTGAGGGCTGCCCCCCAATGGGAATTTTAAACCCCAGATGCCTGACAGCCCCAGCATGCTGCAGCCCTGGACAGGTTGCTGGAAGTGGGAGTTTAAGCTCCTGGTGGGGAGAAACCACAGAAGCCTTTCATCTTCTATAACTGGCAGCAAAGCTGCTAGTAGTCATGCAATTGGGATCTGTCCCTAATCCCTATAATCACCCAAACATGTAGCATGGTAGGAGGCAAGACTGTTGGAATCAAAGATCAGATCCCATTGCATATTTACGTGAATGCCTGCTAGCAGCCTCTTGGTCATGTACTGTATCTCAAATAGAGCATAAAAAGTGCCATTTCTGCCTCCCATACTGTAACAGAGAGTCCAGGGCTCCTCTTATTTTAAGGGAAGAAATGGCAGCAGATGGGGTCCATACAGCTGAGAGGGGTTAGCCACAAGAGGGAAAGCAGCAAAGAAACACTGCTGCCCAGGCAGGAAGCTGCCTATTAGAGTGAAGTGATGCCCCTGCAGCCAGTAAGGAGAACTCTGCCTGGTGTACATTGGCTGCAAGGGAATAGGCTGCTAAGGACAAACAGCTATGACTGCCTATTGCAGAACTAGCTGCTCTGCAATAGGACAGTAGGACAGAGCCTGGCTTGGGCAGCAAGGAGCTGCTAGAGCAGGGGTAGGCAAAATGCAGCCCACAGGCCATTCTATCCGGCCCACAGGGCCCCTAAAAAATCTAGAAAATTAATATTTATCTGGCCCTGGCTTCCTGTCATGCGGCCCTTGTTGACTTACCAAAACTCAGTAAGCGGCCCTCCGCCTGAGATAATTGCCTGCCCCTGCACTAGAGCATCAGTCATAAACTGCTGTGGCAACCAGCCATCAGGCTCCAACGAGAAAGACCTGTGAGGCTGAAGCACCACATGACTGGAAGGGGCAGGGCTTAGGCAGCATAAAAGCCTGGGACTGAGCCACATCAAAGGAGGTGGGGGTCTGACCCTGCAAACCACAGGCAGAAGAGCTCCTGGTCAGAAAAACTGCAGGAAGACACCTGGCTGTCTTCTGAGCTGCCTGGAGAACTGCTAGTAGGACACTGGTGTCTCAGAGAGATACAGATTAGGGAAGCCTTGCTGCCCTGACCATAGATTACTGCTGATACTTGGACCTTGAGTGGGTTTAGACTGTTATAGCTAGCAGGCTTATTCTTTCATTACAGTTTAAATTGGCAGTTTGGGATGGATCTACCAGGGGTTGGCAGAGGCCCCAATTGTGCCCAAGGGCACAAGAGTGTTTTGAGTCCTGCCAGGGCTAAGGGCTCAAAACACAGAGCAGGCTGAAGCCTAAAGGAGATTGTCGCCTAGGAAGAAGTTGAAACCTAGCACAGACAGGGCCAGGGAGGCCAGACAGATCTAAAGTAGTCTCAGTACCCCAAGCAGGTCAGAGACAGGGCCGGGGGGCCTCAGACAGAGCCAAAGAGGTCCTGACAAGGGATCAGTTGTACAATAACACCTGCAAGGCATGGGCACAGCTATAGGGAAGGTCAGAGATTGTGAATAGCCCTTAAGTGTACAGGTGCCCTGGGGCACAGGCAGGCCAAGAGGGCCCACTCAGGTGGGGGTAGGACCAAGACCAGCAGGGGTCCAGGAGGGACCTGCTGGTGGTCAGATGAACTGGAGCTTGCTCTAGGACCCTTAGGCAGCCTTCCTTTTAATAAAACAAATACAGCAAGGCAGAGCAAGGAAGTTAAAAAAGGAAGGGCATCCTAGAGTAGGGCAAAGGTTGCGTGGTCATCAGGGAGTGTCACAGTCACTGCTAGAGCCTGAACTTGGCCAGACACATACACATTCCACTCATTCTTACTGGCTGTTCTCAATGTTGATCAAGGCTAGTAAACAACTGTCAGCAAAGTATTTGACCATGTTCATTTTTTTTTTTTTTGAGTCAAACACATACAAGATGCACAACAACATATCCCTTCAAGTCCATATGGAATATTGTGCCTTGTGAAAATATGATGTCAGTCTTTCATCCACTGCACGCTGTGGTAATGAAAAGAAGGCTCCTAGACAATATTTTAAATCTGCATATAAATTTGTATTACAACATGCATTTCAGCAGTTTGATATCCCACTGTGGTTAGTAATTAATAGCCACAGATTTTCATGTTTTTAAAAAAAATAAAGTAACAATTGGTCAGAGGTTTCTCCCAGGAAGCAGATCTCCCACGGTGCTTATTCTGATGTTTGCCTAAACCTTAAATCAGTTCTGCTGGGATTCAACTGCTGCCTGTTACTTTTTTTTTTTTTTTTTTTTTAACATACACAAAAGGCTCATGGAAAAACTATAAGTTAAGTCAACTGATTCAAAAAGCTTAATTGTCATCTTGCTTGGATACTTTTGAAGTTGAGGACACAACAGTGGGAGAACATAAATAAAACATTCAAAGAAATCCTGACAAAGATTAATAGTATTTTGGATGCTGGTCAGTGCACAATCACCGCTTGAACAGAATGCCAACAGTATTGCTACTCAAATTATTCTTTTCACATGTAAGAATTACAGCAAAGGAACACTAACTTGAAAAAGTGACTAGGACCAGGGACACTGCTACGTGGAACCAATAGTTTTGTCTTGACCATGGAGGTGTCAAGGGCTAATTTTGTCACTATACCATGGGTCCACACAAATGCTTGGACTGGTGATCAAAAGATAACTTCCTCCGTAATCTATTCCTCCTATCTGTTCCAAGTAACAACAGCATAACTGGCTCACATCTCTGTTGCCATCAGCTTCCAGCCAGCATTGCACACACTAGTTTCTCAAATAGAGGTAAGGTCAGAGAGCGCAGAGGGGAAACTAATGCTGATCTGAACAGAGCTAACATGTCTTTTATTTTTAAGTAGGCTTTAGACAGGGTCAAAGGAAGCTAAACCTGTCCACAGCTTAGAATGCCTGTCCTCTCATCTATTCCCACTTATACATGCAAATCACACAGAAGTTTTGCAAAAATATTTATAGCAAGGCCACTGCACAAAGTGAGGGAGCAGCCTCCATAATTGACTTTCTCCTCCATGTTCTCAAATACAGCTTTTTGCTCCCTCCAACTCATGCAGCAGTAGGGAAATAGAAGGCAACCAGAGTGTATAAAAAAAAACAACCCCCAAAAACACTTCTAAATGACTGAAGCAACCATTTTGATGCCCAGATTAAAAGCGAGAAGAAAATATTACACTTGCCCCACAAAGATAGCTCTGGGAAGACAAGAGAATTAAACAATAAATCAGAAAAGCCTTGCAATTCAAATTTGGGCCAAAACCATAACTCAGATTAATTTCTGGAAGGGAGGGAAGCAGATGACTTAATGGCATTCCTGGGTTAATGGATCTGTAATGTGCTATGTTTGGCCTCAGCACAAGATCCTTTATAGTTCACATTCAAAATGCACATTGAAGAAACAAGAACACCTCCCTCAAAGGAAGTGAAAACCAGACCAAAAACCCTATAATTAAAGTAGCAAATAAAGAGGCTAGGAAAGAATTCCTGCTACTGCAAAGTTACAAAGGTTTTTTTTAACCATTGAAAAAAAAAGTTTGACCACGTTCTTTTCCTTCCTGAATTGAGCCCTTGAACAAAAGCCAAAGGAAGGTCATGATTTTTGTGGGTAGGATAATCTGGAAAAAAAAACACCTATTCTTTGCAGTGAGTTTAGCTACAAGAAACAGCAAATTATCAGGCATTTTTTCATTGCAATCTTGAGAAGACTCAGACCTTTCAGATGCACGAGAACCTCTTAAATGACATTTCCTAGCAAAGTTTGTTTAAAGTTCAGATTCTTAATGGAGAACCTCATTGTCTCATGTTTATGAAGTGAAATATACTTAATAACAGGGACTCTTGGGAAGTGAAAACAAATGTGAATGCTGCAAATATTAACAGCAAAAAGCCTACAAAAGAGGTGATATGGGTAGACACTATCCCGTGTCTGTTGCTTTCAAGAAACTGCATAGAGGCTGCAATCATTCAGTCAGTATATTAGAGAAGGGGCAAATAGCACAGTACAGTTTGGCAGCCTGAAAAAATGCTATGCAATGACACTGGCCTGTCCCCTTGCAATGAAGCCAAGTGGGACTAGAAGCAGAAACAGAGGGGAGCCACATAGATGATAGTTGCCAACTGGCAACAAGAAAAATAACCATCTTCTCCTATGATGGCCAGACACACACTGTCAGCACATCACCTGCCCATTTTAGTCATTTTACCAGCCTCACAGCTAATTCAGAACAAAAGGATGGAAGGATTCTGCAAGAAGGAAAAAAAATCCACTCCAAAAAACAAAAACCTGAAGGGAGAGGGAAGTGCTTCTGATGGAAACAACACACAAGGATGGGAGATTCTGCAACTTCCCTAGGCTCCAAGTAGTTCTACTCTTAACATCTCTGTGTGTCACAGATGCATACATAAGCAAATACACAGATGCACACAACTATAAACATGCAAAAGTGAATATCACAGAAACTTTGCTGAGAAACCGAAGACTCAATCAGAAAATTCCCCAAATTTAAGGTTTCTTCTGTATCATTTCTAGCATGGGTGACTGGTACCTCCTGAGTTAGCGGGGGCACTTGCCCCCCCGCCAGCAGCCAGTCAGCGACCGGGGGGTCCCCCAGAACCAATCGTGCCAACTGGGGAGGGGGTCTCCCTGCGGCTAATCGCACCAACTGAGGCAGGGAGTCCACCATGGCTGATTGCGTCGACCCGGAAGTGGCAGCGGTCCACCACTGGCACTTCCAGGTGCACCGCCACCACTTCTGGGTGGGCACAATTAGCCGCAGGGGACCACGGGGATCACTTCTCTTGGCGCCCCAGCTGGCACTCTTGGGGGGCACCAGCGTTCTTTCCTGTCCCCCCTGGTTGGGAATGCTGGCTGTCAGGGGGTACACCAGCGCTCTTCAGGGGGTGCACATGCACTCCCTATGTGTCACCACTGATTCCTAGCCAAGTTTTATACATAGATTCATAGATTGTAGGGTTGGAAGGGACCTCAGAAGATCATCGGGTCCAGCCCCCTGCACCAGACAGGAAAGACAACTGGGGTCAGGTGACCCCAGCAAGGTGACTGTCAAGTTTCTTGAAGATTTCCAGGGTAGGCAATTGCACCACCTCTGGAGGGAACTTATTTCATAGTCTGGACACCCTAGCTGTGAAGAAGTTTCTCCTAATGTTGAGCCTGAAACGGTCTTCATGGAGTTTGTGACCATCACTCCTAGTTTTCCCCAAGGGTGCTCTGGTGAACAGTTGATGTACACTCCTCCCAAAACAAGTACTCTACTCCCAGCCTGGTAACAGTGTGAGAGCTCACAGTGGCCAGAGGAACCACTGCAAGGGCACACTGAAAGCATACCTCAAGAAAACAGATGCTAACATCAAGAGTTGGGAGAAGCTGGTTGCCAACTGACTCCAAGGGTACTGCAACCTCAACCAAACAACAGTCCATTTCAAGGTGTCTTGCCCTCAAAGCAGAGAAGAGAGAGCGGAGGAAGGAAAAGGAGAGGTATCCCAGCTTGCTGCCTATTCTCCCCTGCAGGTAGACCTGCTACTTCTGTGGATGGATCTGTGGCTCAAGGATTGGACACTTAAGTCACCTCAAGACCCATCAATGAGCTATGGTAGAGATCCTCCTCCAATCAAGGGATTGCCAACAACGATCTGATCTAAAGGAATGTATACTTTATATTACACATGCCATATTTTTACTTTTCTAACATACCAGTAGATTTTTTTTTTTTATCTATATGGTGTGCCACCCTGGGAAGGACAGGTGGTATCACAAGACAAAAAAATAATATTCCTAGCTGTATCTTCAAGGTCTTAGCTAATCTTCTTTGTATGTGTAATCAAGTGGGTCCTCAGGCAATCTTCTATAAATCATAACATGTTCTAAAATTATTCAAATACTCTGTGACCAGTACTTTATTGCAACTGAACTTCTGATGGAAGCTTTAGGTTAAAGAACTAAGTTTCAAAAGGAATCATTAGTAAGTGCTCATCAATGCAAAGCAGTTGGCAGAACTAGGACACTTACACAAACAAATCCTTACACTAGAATGTATTACTGCCATTTTGTAATGCACTGGCAACCCACTGGCCCACTCAGAGCTAGGGTGTTCTCAGTGGGCACACACTCTGAAAGCTTCAAAATACAACCTTTGTCCCACAAGCCAGATGTGACTTGTGGAGCTGTCATGCAGCCCATGAGGATCCCCACAGGTCTGAAAAACTGGCAGCAGGGGAGCATTGGCAGAGTTAAATTGCCATAGCAATTAACTTCAGTTAAAGGGCCTGGAACTTCAAAGTAAAAGAGAGTCAAGCCCTAGAGAGATTAAATGGTTACACAAGTTTTGACAACATTGCAATGGTGTCAAAAAAAATGTAGTGGACAGCAAATGCAAAACCCAACTTTGCCCAATCTGATGGAGAAAGGATTAGGGTAAAACTCTAATAATGTAAGTTACACCAGTTTAGGCCCTGGGCACATGATCTGTTAATGTAGTATAACTTACATAGCTTTTATATACTGGGTCAGTTATACAGATGTCTGGAACAGACGCACAGACAGTTCAGTGCAGGCAGATGCCTGAGCAAGCAAGTTCTAGAGAGACAGTAATAGCCTGTTTGCACTGAGCAAACTGGTACACTGGGATGGAAGTGAAGACACATCCCATGCAGCGGTCTAACTTACACAAGTGTGGCTTTAATGCAGCTCTTCTTCGCTAACTCTATGAAGGAAATTACGTCAGATTATGGCTATATGCCGTGGGTTGGCTCCTTCTTTACACTTGTATCAGGACCGATCACACTGGCATAAATGTACCATATGTTCAGGGCCTAGATTTCATGTGCTCATGTCTATTCTGAGGTAACTATATGCAAACATCTGGTCCCTAGCAGTAATAAGCACCTGGTTAGCTACATGCCTATCCTAAATTAGGATAGGCTGGTCCTGATCCCAATGTATTTTATATCGGTATGCAAAACCAATGTAAATTAGGGAGGGATTTGTGGACATCTATCAAGGCCCTCAGCTCCACAAAGCAAGGTAGTAGAAAGACCAGAAGATGTTTGTCCACATATACATAGAGGGAGAAAACCTGTAAAAATAGTTTCATATTGATCATAAGGAATGCCATTACTCAATACTGAATAAGATAAAAAACCACAGAAAGATCAGGAAAGAAAGCTGTTTCAAGAAACAGTTTCCATTACAGTTCAACTATTCATCTAGACGATCAGAGGCTTTGCTAAGGTTATTACAGGAAATTAAGTGGGAATAATATATAAGATAAAAGTTTGGCCTGGTGGCTGTAGGGTGATTTCAATATCACCCTTTTGGAGACGCCTAGTGATATCAATATTTCACACTGAGATAGTGATTGCAATATTAAAAAACTTGTACCTGACTTAACACAAAAACATTCTCATTGGCCAATACAACTTTTATACAACATAGGCAAATAAATCATTTCCACAAAAAACATGGATGTCTGAGACATAATACAGAGTGGAATAGTAGGGTGACAATTTATATACTGGCAAGCAGTACTGAGTTTGTGTAATTCAGATGTCATGTAGCCGGAAGATGATGTAGGCTAAAAGGTGGCCTATTATAACTGTCATCTATTTACACTCTCCTGTTAGCTGCTTTTCTTACTATAATCATCTCTATTCTGGCTCCTCAGAAGTAAATTAAAAAAAAAACACTTAGATTCAGTGAGATGAAGTCAGAGGTGAATGGATCCAGAAAGCTGCACATCAGTAAGCAAGTTGGACAACTCTTAGGAAGTGTTAGTTGGGATAACTCACATACAGAGACCCTCTTCTGAATTTGCCCTAATGAATTCAAGAGACAACAAAGGAGCAAGAACAGATGAGCACTTGTAAACATGATCCTATTCTCATGCAAATATCTCTATTTAAGATAAATGGGAAAAAAGACATTGAAAATAGACGCTGTGTAAGCAGAATCACTCTCTAAGCAAAGCGTTTTCTCTGAAACTCTTAGGGGCACATCTGGCCTTTACACAAATTCACCATTTTACTATTTTCTGTTTCTTATGATGCTTTGCTTTTCTTAATTTTTATTCTTCAATATATTGTTCTTTACAGAACTAGCTTGGCCTTTCCTTCTGCTTTTGCATAAACCCAGTAACTTATTTTTTCTTCAGTCACAGATTCCATTTTTTATCCTTTATTTTGCTGCATTTCTTAATCTTTTTTCCTTATTGCCTTGTTTTCCTTTGAGTCTCATTCTGTTGCTGTCACAATGGCAACAATATGCCTCTCTCTACACACAAGCCAACTACAAAATTCCCTCAGCATGAGCACCGCTCAAGATTTCTGTCTGCAACTTCCCTCTAATTAACATCACACATCATCTCCAACAAGAACACAATACACACATTTTTTTCTCCCACAGCTTTACACAAGGTGCCATGAGAGATGTTAAACAATTAATTTACACCAGTTTTAATTTATAAATAACTGGACTTCTGCCTGAATTTGATATACACTGAAAAATAAGAAAATAGAGCATGAGTCAGCAAACAAACAAAAAAAAAATTGTCTGGCTTTCACACTGGCTAGGGACAGACATTACATATAAACTGGTTTAAGTGATCAGAAACTTGTTTAAACCTGTAACAGAATAAATATTCAGTGCACATAAACCATCTTAAAAATGGCTGAAACCAGTATGAGATGAACCTGGCTGAATGCAGTATCAGATTTAAATGATTTGGCTCAACCCTGTCTATGCAATGTCTGTCCCAGACCCCTTGCTGGTTTAAGATAAACCAGACACCCCCAGCATCCTGGCAGTATGATGTAATGGGGAGAGGTTATTGTTTTGTTGATCAGGTGATAAACACTATTATCAGCCCCCTGCTGGCTTGCTCACCTGTCAGTTTGCTGCAAACAATATAAAGAAGCAGGGAGGGAGATTGAAAAGCTCTGTATCATCAACAGATGCATGCACTGCACACCCTGCTCCCCTTGCCTCAGAGTGCTAGCAGGGGGCTAGGGTCTGGCAAAACTCCCGCAAGCAGGTAAAAGCCTGGGATGGTAAACACAGACCTCCCTAATCAGAGCATCCTGCTCAGGTGCAAGGGAAGGCAGGGCTGCTCTAGCACCCCCTGGCTTCTAGCCTGAGCCACTGCAGGCATGTGACTGAATTTCCTCAGTCCAGAGAGAATGTCTGTCCAGTTACAAACTAGTTCATTCTAGCCAGGTTAGACTAACCTGCAAATACTGAAATCAACTGAGGCTCAGGCTTTTTGAATATGTGTCCCTAGCCATTATGAAAGACTTGAGAAAGAAATCTGTGTGCTGTGTCCCTGCCCCCCACAGTCCCCTGGCTCATGATGATATAACACAGGGTTTTGCCTTAGATTAGATAACACTACTATATAGAGAACTGAAATTAGAATTCAATCTCATCTGTAAAGTGTAGTTTTGTTAGTTCCAGGTATTCTAATCCAAATTGTAGGCTTTAATCAGCAAGTGAAGACCCAAAAAATACTCTTCAATCAGATCTAAGTAGCTCATAGTCTTATAGCCTCAACACTTTTCAGTCAAGCACATCAGGCATCTTCAAGAGTGCAATATTAATTATTCATCTATGTTCTTTCCATTTTTATTTCTAAAATTAGTGATATTATCAATTGACACAGTTCTGCTACATCTTTATAATTATTATCTTCACCACATTACCATTCAATCTATTTTGCTAACCTTTTCTGGTTCTGAGCTAAGATTTGTGTCCAGCAAAAATGAAAATATATGAAGCAAACCTCTCACATTTCCCCTCAACATGTCCAGGTTTTTCTCTTATTTAATGGTATAAGTATAGCTAAAGCAGGAAATTTCCTTCACCCTCCTAGTCCCCCTAGTCTGTATGCAGTTCATACCAGTAGAATTTATTCTGATGTGAAAAGGAAAATAAAGTAAACCAGTTTAAGGCCATTTATACTGGACTAGCACTAGCATATGCTAACTTACATGCACTGCTATAACTTTTTTTTTTTTGCTTGATCAGGCCCGAGTTCAAAGTAAATCTAGGACAGGGTAGGCAACCTTTCCTGGCTGCAAGCCAAAGTGACCCATCCCAGATCAGAGGCAATAGGAGGACAACACCCGCAGCCAAAGTCCTACATCCATGGGCCATATCCAGGGGCTCAATGGGAATGGATCAGGCCCATGAGCTATAGTTTGCTGACACCTAACCTAGGAGACATGGGTCAAATTCACCCATCCCCTGGGCCAGATCTGAACCATGGAGCTCCTCAGGGGCCAGACTGGCATCAAGGTGAGGGATGTTGTGAGGGTGGCAGGGGGGACGGGACCTACAGGGGTTTTTCATAGATTCATAGATTGTTAGGGGTTGGAAGGGACCTTGCAGATCATCGGGTCCAGCACCCCTGCTCTAGGCAGGAAGACAACTAGGGTTAGGTGACGCCAGTGAGGTGACTGTCCAGTTTCCTCTTGAAAACCTCCAGGGTAGGTGACTGTACCACCTCTGGAGGGAGTTTATTCCACTGTCTGGACACCCTGACTGTGAAGGAGTTTTTCCTGGTATTAAGCCTGAAGCAGCCTTACAAGAGTTTGTATCCATTGGTCCTGGTCTTCCCAGGAGTGCCCTAGTGAACAATTGTTCACCAAGCTCCTGATGCACACCTCTGATATAGTGGTAAGCTGCTATCAAGTCCCCTCTCAACCTTCTCTTCTTTAGACTAAAGAGGCCCAGGTCCCTCAGCCTTTCCTCGTATGGCTTGCCTTGCAAGTCCCTGATCATACGGGTGGCTCTTTTCTGGACCCGCTCCAGTTTTTCCATGTCCTTATTGAAGTGTGGCGCCCAGAGCTGGACGCAGTACTCCAACTGCGGTCTCACCAGTGCTGAGTACAGCAGGAATATCACTTCCTTAGTTTTACATGAGATGCATCAGTTAATAAATGCCAGCATGTTATTTGCTCTCCTGACCACTGCCTCGCACTGATGGCTCATATTCATGCGACGGTCAATCATTACCCTTAGGTCCCTTTCGGCCACGGTGCAAGTCAAGCTGCCACCACCAAGCCTGTATGTATGTTGAGGGTTGTTTGCCCCCAGATGGAGCACTTTACACTTAGAAACTTCATCTGGTCCCAGTCTGCCCATCTCTCGAACTTGTCTAGGTCTGCCTGTATCTGCAACCTATCTTCTGACATGACCACACTGCCCCATAACTTGGTGTCATCCATGAACTTGGCCAGCAAGCTTTTCACTCCACATCCAAATCATTGATAAAGATGTTGAAAAGCACAGGTCCAAGCATGGACCCCTGAGGGACACCACTGGCCACTTTGCGCCAGGATGACACATCCATTCATGAGAACTCTCTGGGTCCTACCCTGTAGCCAGCTTCCTACCCACTGAACCATTGAGCAGCTGAGTCCACAATCTTCCAGTTTTCCCACAAGGATATTGTGGGATACTAGACCAAAAGCCTTTTGGAAGTCTACGTATATAACATCTACCTTGTATCCCATGTCCAGGTGGCAAGAGACCTGGTCGTACAAGGAGACGAGATTGGTAAGACAAGACCTACCCATGACAAAGCCATGCTGACTGTCATTCAGAATCTTACCTTCCGCAAGTGTATCACAAATAGATTATTTAATAAGCTTTTCCAGGATTTTCCCTGGGATGAAGGTTAGGCTGACTGGCCTATAGATGCTCGGGTCCTCCCTCTTCCCCTTCTTGAAGATGGGCACAATGTTGGCCCTCTTCCAAACCTCAGGGATTTCCCCTGTGCACCACAAATTCTGAAAGAGCTTTGCCAAGGGTTCCATGATGACCTCAGTCAGCTCCTTCAGCACTCTCATATGAAGTCCATCCAGTCCCGCTGACTTATAAATATCTAGCCTTTCTAGTTGGAATTGCACCCACTCAGCATCCACAGTGGGGAGGCTATCAGTCCTGGCATATCCCCTATGAGCCTTATCTCGCTTGACTTTCCCCTTGGTCCAGTGAAATACTGAAGTGGGCATTCAGGAGTTCAGTTTTTCCTGAATGTCGGTTACCAGCTGTCCCAAGGTATTAAGCAGGGGTCCCACACTTCCATTTGTTTCCCTTCTATTGCCTACATACCTAAAGAACTTCTTATTGTCCTTCACTCCCATGGCTAACCTAAACTCAGTCACCGCCTTAGCTTCCCTGATAGTTTCCCTACAAGTGCTGGCCACTGTTGTATGGTCCTTCTTGAGGACCATCCCTAGCTTCCACTGTGCATACATCTCTTTTTTGTTTTTTTAGAGGACAGCAATGTCCCTATTAAGCCAGGAGGCAGGAATGGTTTTCTTTTGTGCTTTCAAGGATCATATCTTTGAGCAACAACCACTCTTCATGCACCTCACTTGCCTTCCTTTCCTGGTCCTGCATTGCCTCCCCTACTAATTCTCTGAGACTGTCACAGTCAGCATTTTTGAAGTCCAGGACTTCAATCCTGCTGGCTGATTTGTCGACCTTGTGGCAGATGGTGAACCTGATCATTTCATGGTCTCTGTCACCCTGGTTACCCTCAATGTTCAAACCACACACCAGATCATATCCCTTGGCCAAGACCAAGTCTAGGACAGCATTACCTCTGGTTGGCCCTTGCACTTCCTGGGTCAGGAAGAGCTCCTCAATCACAGTCAGGAAGCTGCATGAACGATCTGACCTAGCCAAGTGTTCCTCCCAATCTATGTGCAGGTAACTGAAGTCACCCATGACAACCAAGTCCCTTGCATGCTCAGCTCTGTCAGTTCTCAAGAGAACTCCAGATCTAGCTCCTCCCCTTGGTTTGGTGGCCTGTAGTAGTTTGGTGGCCTACAGTTAGGTTTCTCTCACCTCGTCGTCGTCCTCCCCCACCATAGCTTGACCCAGAGGGTTTCAAGTTGCTTATCTTTGAAGCCAATGTCAGCCTCCAGAGAGGTGTACTGCTCTCTCACGTAGAGAGCTACCCCTCCACCTTTTCTCCCTACTCTGTCCCTTCTGTGCAGGGGGTAGCCATCTGTTAATGCACCTGTCATTCGCCCAACGAGGCTCTGTACCCCAGATTTCAATGGAGAGCACCAAACTTCAATTCCTAGTCCCTCTAGGAGCCCTGCAGCACAGACAATATGGCTCTGTGGGCCGGATCCAGCCTACAAGCCATATGTTTGATACCCTTGGTCCGTTTGTTTTGGGAGGTTCTTGTTGGGGGGTGGGGCAAGGGAGTCTAATGTGTACTAAATTCACTAACTTGCAAAAAAATTACAGACTTGAAATATTAGCAGCTCAATCACAGTATGATATTAACATTTGAAGTAGTTGTCTTACATACACCTAGTTACCAATATGACTCCATAAGAAAACTATTTAAAAGTAAATATTATTTATATTTGCACTGAAATATGTATGTATCTGAGATTACTCTATTATTATTCGAGCAGTACTATAGATAAGAGACAATGGCAGACCTGCATCACAATAGCATTACAACAGCATATCACTGAGCGCATCTACACATGCAATTAGGAAGGCTGAATAAACTCAAGCACAGTTCGTACCAAAGTTTATTGTTCATGGGTGCAGCATTTACATATTGAGCCATGGCAGCACAGACCCAGCTGACAGAGTCCAGGGGCTCAGCCTGCCAGCCCAGAGCTGCTCTGCCCCAGCTCAGTGTGCTGTGGAGGGGCTGGCTGGGGCACATGAGCGCTACAGTACAGGGCTAGCCAGTAGGCAGCCCCTGCACTGTAGCACTCTTGTGCCCTAGCCAGCTCTGGTCACTGTCTGCATATGCAATGCAGTACACTAAATAACTCTGCCATAGAATAGTATTTGTATCAGGCAGTACTATCCTATGGCAGAGTTAATTAGTTTACTCTGGCCTAATAGCACTGTATGTGTAGATGGGGGATACGTTACTGCAAGCTAATTAGTCAACTCCACAGTAAAGCACATGTGTAGATGTGCCCACTGAGTCTCTTTTCATTCCCCTCTCCTCCTTCCTGGGGGCAGGGGGATCACCTTCGTTATGAAGTTGGCTCAGTCTTAAGAAAGGCTTGCTTTATTCTGCCAAGATAAAAGTACCAATCTTGGCTGACGTTTCGATGTACTCTGGACCCTCCTCCCTATTCTGGCAATTATACTGAGGTTATCAACATACTTTAGACAGACTACTGAATAGCTGGAAAAAAAAAAAAAAAGTTCTGACTTTAGCTACTACTTCTTTAGCTGAACTTAAATCAGTGATTGCAAGGTAAATTGTTTGTAATTTTATCCCCCCATGCCCATCTTTAGTACCTTCTAACACAGTGGGCCTGTACAAAGAAGACATGTACACTGACTTCTGAAAAGGAGTTAGAAGCAGCCAGGCTCAGATAAAGAAGCTGTCATCAGGGAACACTGGAGAGGCTGACAAGGAAGGATAAAGGGAGTGGAGCAGAAAGCATGAACAGACCTCTCATACTCAGCTAGATAAGAGTCATTCCTAAGCCAGACAGAACAGAGTCAGTGGGGCAAAACAACTGAAACCATGCACAGGAAGTTAACTAAGAAGATAAATCAGTCAGCATTGCTTTTAAAGGGGTTACCATATTTATCTCTGAACCTTACAAGACCTCAGTGAAAAAAAGAGGGAAATATTCATGGAATGCAACCTCAAGTAAATAAAAAGTTAAATCAGTCCTTATTTTAGGTGCAGCTTCATAATAAACATTGATATTGAACCAAACTCCTTCAAATCTTATCAGTGATACTCTTACTCCCACCCCAAACACACACATGCTCTATTCACGATGTCATTTGCACCCACACTAGCAGGTCTTATAAACAAAGTAGGGGCACAGATTTGTTTTTTTTAACAAGAACTCCTACACTGGAGGGAGGATTCGATTTTTAAAGTACCAAAATCTCCTGCTACAGGAAACATAACCATATAATTTAAAGTCTCATGCTATTCAATATAGTGTGGCATTGAAAAGAACAAGTGCAATGTTATAACAAAAACCACAAACAATCATTAAACATGAGTGCATACCTTCCCTGATAGCTGTAAATGGAGTTCCTTCCTCTTCTTGTAATCTAATCACCTTCAATGCCACCAATTTCCCATTTACCCTGGGAAGGAAAGAGGAATGAAGAAAAGAGAGAAACAGACAAAATTAAGGAAAAAAGGAAAAAAACCCAAATATGTCAATAATACAGCTAATTTTCCCCACATGTATTCATTTTCTTCCTGTCAGTATCAATGATTCACTTGTGGCACAGCAAAAAAACACTTCATAACCTTCATAATGTCAACTTTAAATATTCACACTCATATGTAATCCAAGAAGTGATCTCAGTTTTCTATGAGTCAGTCTCTGTTTCCTTTCTTTCATAGCACTTAACTGAAGGCTTTGTTAAAAGAAAGTATAGCATTGTAGAAAAATGGCTTTAGTATATCTGTTCATCTTTCAATCATTTAGTACAAGAGAAATAACTACAAATCAGTCATTCCACATGCAGTATCTTCATTTTAATATTTATTGTGCTCTTCTAATTGTATGAGATGCTATAATAATTACCTTTTAAGTCGTGGAAACTTGAGATGGAAAATACCTATTAGGTCATCCTGATCATTTCTCGTTAGGGCGAGCAGGATTCTTCCTTATGGTACATTCTAGTCTAGTTGCCTGGACTAGTTTTAGATTACAATGACTCCCCTGTATTATGTTTAAAATGTTTTCTAATGAACCCAACTTCTTTTCAACTCTATTCCAGCTTCTAACATTTATATTATTAAAAACATTTCTGTCTCATTCAACTGTAAATTGACTCATTAGCTGTAAATCCAGTCTATTCAGAAAATGTATCCAGGTGAAAACTTGTCAAAAATGGAATTGGATAACCAATGCCATCTTCTATATTCTCTCCCTCAAGAAGTTGCTTTTGTTTTAGAACGTTTAAAGATTTGCCAGGTCTGAAAAGGATGGTTAGGGTGGGTGTAGGATTCTAAAATGGCACTGTATAGCTGCAAATAGGAGTGATTATTATTACCATTTCCTTCTTTACAAGCAGAAATAGCCTTTGCAACTGCAGAGTCCAGCAAGCCTACAGAGCTTTCACACACTGGCAGTTATGGAGGCTATTCCTTATTGCAATATGTTGGTCTGAATCTTAAAGCAAGATGACATGAACAGCTGATCTCCTAAATCTTCAATCTAAATGTTCCCTTTGGCTTTAGTTTTTAATCTTTGTACTTAAAAGTATTTGCAATGACAGGATTGCTACAGTATTTTTTCTTCCCCTTAACATTTATTATTAGTATTTAACATTTACAGTGTGATGAGAATACCTGAAGGTTACAACTAGACTGAGTTCTGTTGCATCAGGCACTGTACAAACACATAATAAACTGGTGACTCTTTTAAAAGCCTGTTTTGCAAGGAGTGGGTTGTTCAGCAGCTTTCTGAACTTGAAGGCCTCTTTATAGTACTTCCAATTGGGAATCCAAGAACTGTGATGTTTCCAGTCACAAGCCGTTGTTGGAAAAAAGAGAATGGCTAAACTGCTAATTCACAGTGTCAGGCAGCAGTGTTGAAACAGTTCCCACTGCTTCTTGCATGCTACCTGTTGGCTGGAAAACAGAATAGCTGCCTGAGCGCAGCGGTGAGGTGAGCAGAACTACACAGGTTGGGGAAGAGCAGAATAAATGTGGCCACAGTACTTCAAGTAGAAGCAGCAGTGTGCCAAGCAGTGAGGTAACTGTTAACTTTTTAGCACGGTAAATTACTATTGTAGACATGCACACAATCCCATAATGTCAATTTGAAAATTAATCTGAGTTTCACATTTATTAGCACTTTAAATTATCACTATAATGTGTAATATTATATAATACATGGGGTTTTCAACCTTTTTGGGTCAGTGTACCCCCGGCAGCTGGTCAAGAAGGAAGGAGTTCCCCAGCAGCCAGTAGACAAGCACCCGGCGGAGATACTGGCTGATCAGTGAGTGGGGGGGGTAAGGTGCAGTTTCCCAGAAACCTCTGCACCTATCTCCTTCAAACATGGCAGGCTTCATGCCCTCAGAAGGGGCTTCCATCCCTGCAAGATTCATCCAAATCAGGCTAGAAATGACAAAGTTATAGGCTATAATGGGGAAGCATGAAACTGCCTACGGACAAAATGTCGAAACAGCAAAACGGTTTAGACAAAATGAAACAGAACAGTGCTTTCAAAACTAAACAAAACTCGAAATAAAACACTGTTTTGTCAAAATGATGAAATGGAAGTCAAAGTGGAACGGTGCCGTTTTGCACAGCCCTAGTATATAGCTATACCAGCATGGTACTGCACCCGGGGTAATCAGATGCACTAAAAAGCAAGACTTATTAGCCTGGGAAATTCTACAGCATGGCATTGTGCCAGGACTAACATGGTATCTCTATATGGCATATGCACTGAGAAGATATACCACAATTACTCTCTGTGGTACTTAGCACCCAGGATACAGCCTTTTCTAGAGAACATAAAAATCTGAAGATACATATTATACAGGTGCCGGACTAAGAGGATTATTTTCAAACGGTGTCAATGGAAAAACAAATCTTCAGGAAGGATGGAAACGAGGCAAGGGTGGGAGTCTCTCAGCCGAAGATCATCATAGGTATTCCATTTATATATGGCAATATGGACAAAGAGGGAAGCAGACAAACAATATATTAAAGTTGGAGCCACTAGTAGAAGAGGAGATGGGCAGGCTAAGAGACTGCAATACAAGATAAAAAACAGTAAATAGGGGAGGTAGTTTTACGAAGGTTTATGTTTATGCTCTTATAATTCTGAGGTTATTTGTCTAATCTCAGTGATTTACAACCAAGGTACCACAGCACTCTGGGGTGCCATAAGATTCTTTTAAAGATACCGCTAAATATCAGCACTGTTAGAACGATGTACCATTCACAAGCTAATCCCAGAGATTTCAAATAAGGAATCCACAGTGACAAAAACATTCTGGAACTTCCTGTGGTCTGAACTCTTTCCAACTAAAGAATGACTCTATTATTTTTCCATGGTCAAAAGCAAGTAAAAGCCAGGATTTTCCAAAGGGTGCCTTCAGTTTAACAAGGGGTGGCTCCAGTTTAATGAGGTTGAGAACCACTGGTCAATCTTCTGTGTACCCAGGAATTTTACCACCAATTAGAAATTAAAGTAGGAAAACTACACAATTAATATTGATGAAATAGGAAGCATATATAGTGCTCTTAAACTGGATCATAGGAATGTAGGGCTGAAAGGAACCTCATGATGTCATCTAGTACAGCCCCTGCTCAAGGCAGGATCATCCATGACTAAACCACCCCAGCCAAATGTCTGTCTACTTTGTTCCAGTGCTCTACCATCCTTATAGTTAGAAAATTCTTCCAAATTTCCAACCTAAATATCCTGAGACAGCTTCAGGCTACTGTTGCTAGACCTGACCTCTAAGGCCACAGATAACAGTCTATCTCCATCCTCTTTATAATTGTCCTTCAGGTATTTGAAGATTTAGAAGATCCCACCCCTACCTTCACTCTTCTTCTCTCCAAATTAAATAACCCTAGTTGTTTCAGTCTTTCCTCATAAATCTTGCCTCCCATGCCCCTAGTCATTTTTGTCATTCTGTGCTGGACTCTTTTCAATCTTTCCACACCTTTCTTAAAGTGTTGGGCCAAAAATTGGGTACATTACTTCATATGAGGTCTCACCAGTGCCAAATAAAGTAGATGAGGCAACTGAACTGTCTCACTTAGGCCCCTGGCACAAGTTACACTTAGGACATAATTAACCAGTTAATCACATCTTAGATGGTTACCCAGCCACACATTAATGCAATTAATAGCATAATAAAACAAGAAATAAGCCGCAACATTATTACACTAAAAATGTGTAAGAACTTCATGGCTGGTTCCTATTACGCCATTAACTGAATGTGTAGTCAGGGCTCCCAATCTCCAGGGTGCATGGGAGCCCTTTTCTTTCTTCCTTTTCATCTGATTGCTGCTCCGAGCCCTGGGGACACATCAGAGTTAAGGGCTCCAACGTGGCAGAGGCTGGGAGCCATGATCAGCTGCTGCTCCTAGCTGCATGGGTGCATCCGAAAGCCTTGACTCCAATACACCTTCTCCACTGGGAGGAGCAGCACATCAGTGCTCCCAGCCTGCATCCCTGCAGCACATCAGGGCTCCACTGCACCCCTGCAGCTGGGAGACCAGATCAGCTGCTGGGACTCCCAGCTGCAGGAGCTTACTACTTTCCAGTGCAGGCAATATGGAGAATTGGGAACTGATGCCACATCATTGCAGGAAGCGTGATTGTGGAGATCACACATCAAATCCCATCATGCCTTTAACTGCACATCTGCTAGGTGCCTTGGTTATCATTACCACTGTGTGTGCTATTTGTCATTGCTTTGATGGAAAGCTAGACCGCTATCACCAATGTTAAAATGATTTAACTAAGGAGCACTTGGTTGCTCTGCAATCGCAATGTCTTCCTTTTTATAATATTTATTTCAAAGATACCCATCTGTTATCTTTAAAAAATACCCCCCAAATGTTACCCTAATCTTGCTCCAGTTAATTAGGCAAAAATGGGAGTATTCTTTAATGTGCATTTTGGGGACAACAGAAACTACATTATCAATCAGTTCATAGTAATAAGTGGATGTATTTTCATCCTCCAGCTGTTCTTAGTGATGCAATCTTAGTCTTGCCATGCATTGTCAAAAGTGCAGATGTGGCTATCATAGAATTTCCATAAAATCTACACTGAAGAAAATTGTTATGCTGCAAAGTAGCTCTCCAGCCTATTAAAATTAGCCCTTGATTTATTTGGATGGTAATCACAGAATCTTTTCTAGTAAGACCACCCAGATGAATGACTTAATCTTTAGGTTCTGTGCCTTGTGTTCAGTACTTTTGATTATTACTTTCAAACCTAAGTAGAAAGTACTAATGGGCATAGAACCATTTAGGTAACCTGACAATAAGCCATGTTATGGCCTTTTCTGACATCAAGATGGATTAATTCCAAATCCATACTCACTTTTCTCCCCACTCAAAACATGGTTTCACAACATTTCAGAATGGTAAATAATTTTGCTGCCAGATTGCTTCTCTTTTCTCAGCAACTCCCATCCATGATGCAAATTGTTTTACTACCTCTTATAAAGCAGAATATTGATTATTAAATCCTGGTCTTCTAACATATAAATCACTGCATGGTTCTGTTCTCTGCTAAACTAATAGGCTTGCACTTAACTCCTTCTTTCCTCTCCCTTATCCAAATATTCTTTGAGATGGGCTACAGGAGTTCTTCCCAGCTGTAAATGTCACTTGAAATAATTCTCTGATAGGGACACTGTTCATTCTGATTCTCTGGGTATAAAAATCATGATCAGCCGACAAACAGAATGCTTAGGCTCATGAGAATTTAAAATGTTAATCATAGCTACTATCCTTTCCATATTTTAAAATAATTAGGTTTTAGAATTTTATTATAAACTGTTTTGGTATGCCTTGCATGGTAGACAATAAAGAAATAGGGGTTCATATAAATTTTATGTGACACACAACAAATTATGTGTGTTCTAAAATTATAAATGAGCTTCAGACTATTTCAACAACATGCTTCAAAACAAAAACCTTAATAAACTAACATGCACTATACTGCATTTTCCGAAGTACCAAATGGAACACCACCCAAATAAATTACCTTGAGAAAATGTTACTATTTATTGGAAAATGTAAGAGATCACAAATAATTTAATGCTCCAATGCATCATCAACAAAATATAATGCTAATGAGTATAAAGCAACTGAGGGCTAATTGGTTTTGCTGAGGATAATGCATATACAAGAACAAAAAAGTAAAAGTGGAACAATACTATATTTTCACAATTTTTTCAGTTACATTCAGATGTAGTGAATGTCCTAAATTTAATACTCTTAAGGAGTTTGATTCACATAAAATGGGTCAGACTAGATGGCCCACTGAGGTCCCTTCTGACTCTATGAATCTATAAAATCTGCCTCAGTCTGTTTATTTCGTATAGAATGTTATTGCTGGCTAAAGCTGAAGCTTAGCTCACAGCTCTAGCAAACACAGAGTTTAGGAACATTTCAGTAAAGGAAGAAAAATCAGCAGATGGCATTTGTACTGTTATAACATTCCTGATTTTACTTTCATATCTCAGGGAACTCATTTGTATAAAAATGTGAATCTTAGTAAATACAGAGATATTCATTCGCATCAAAAATACGAATTCCTATATAATGAAAATGCCTTAACATCAAAAACAAATTCTATAGGTAACTTTATACGCTGATGTTCAAAGCTGGAAATAGATGGTAGTTTTAATAAATCCCCCCTCTGTCAGCATTCTACTTCGGTAAAATCTGGTGTAGATGCAAATTGGTCAGATTTCAAAGACAACTGACAGAAAACAAACTGGTTTTTGCAATAGCAAAATGTATCTTTTCACCATTACTGCTTGACAGAAACCTGTGAAAACATGGACTATATTATTAACATTATATATACTATATATTTCTGTTCCAGAAATGGGGTGCTTACATATTTACTATTTTGCTTTTTTCTATAAGTGTTCAAAAGCACAGTGTGATACTAAAAAATCTCTGTTCAACTGTTAACAAACTTTTAACTGCAACTCTTTAAAAATCTAGACAGTTATTCTTTTGATTGATTTCTGATCTTTTGAAATAAACAATACATTAAGGACTATTTTAATGCAGCTATTTATGATGACCTGATTATGAAAAAGATCTACAGCTTCCAAAAGTCGCAATAAAATTTAGAATGCCCATTATATCACAATTAAAAATGGCAACTCAAACACTTCACTTCGCTACAGGAAGGTCAGGGAAAGTGTGGGTTTCTTACTGAATGGGGGAGGCAACTTATTGACAGATAATGAGCAAAAGGCCAAAGTACTCAATCCCTTTGTTATCTCAGTCTTTCCAGGCAAGGTCAGCTCCCAGAGTACTGCACTGGGCAGCACAGTTTGGGGAGGAAGCCAGCAGACCTCAGCGGTGAAAGAACAGGCTACAGACTATTTAGAAAAACTGGATGTGTACAAGTTCATGTGGCCAGATGCAATGCAGCCGAGGGTGCTGAGTTGCCTGATGTGACTGAAGAGCCATTGGCCATTATCGTTAAAAACTCATGGCGATCAGTTGAGGTCCCGGACAACTGGAAAAGGGCAAATACAGGGCCCATCTTTAAGAAAGGGAAGAAAGAGGATCCAGGGAACTTCAGACTAGTCAGTCTCACCTCAGTCCCTGGAAAAATTATGGAGCAGATCCCCAAGGAATCAGATTTATTAATTTCTCAGATCATGGCCTGGCGTGCTGCAAACCAAGCCTGCCCAGCAGAGTCTGCGCACAGGTGCCTTACTGGTGCTTCAATGTCAGCCTGCTCCAAGATTCCTCCTTCTGGGATTGCTTCACCCACTTTTGGCAGGGCTGGGAGGCTGCAAGACTAAGCAAATCCTCCTGGAACATATGGTGGGACATGGGCAATGTACAGATCTGGGCTTTTTGCCAGCAGTACATCCAGCTGGCCATGAATGAACTGCACTGCCATATCCGAGAGCTGGACAAAGATGTGGCAGAGCTCAAGGCCACCCTGCTGGCCGCGAGCAGCAATACAGCTCTGTGCGACAGCCTCCAGTTCCACTTGACATGGCGCAGAGTGCTGCCCATGGAGCGAGGATCCACGCCTGCTGCCATGAGCTGACAGAAACTGATGCCCCAACCTGTTTCTTCTTTGACCTGGAGCAGCGGCAGGCAGGGAACAAAATCTTAGATCACCTCAAGACCCCTTAGCTGCATTAAGAACTGGCAGCCAGTCTCCCTGATTTGCGCGGACTACACGATTCTGGCCAAGACACTGATGACCTGCCTCCGCACCATCAATGGGCCTAAGGAGCTACTGGATGCCAGATGGGACCATCCAAGACAACCTGTTCCTTCTGCGCAACCTACTCACAGCCAGCTAACTCTTCAGCCTGGACACCAGCCTCATCTCTCTGGACCAGGAGACCACCTTAGACCAAGCAGGCCAAGCCTACCTCTTCCAGACCCTGGAGGCTTTTGGCTTCAGGTCCCTCTTCACCGGGGCCCTCCAGGTCTTGTACCAAGACATCTCCAGCCTACTCAAGGTGAACGGTCTGCTCTGCACCCCATTCCCCATGTGTACGGGCATCCAACAGGGCTGCCCCCTGTCAGGCATGCTCTACGCCCTGGCCATCAGGCTGCTGAGGCATGGCACTGCCAATGGCCACAGGCCCGTCCACTGGCTCTCTGCTTTGGCTGTCGGCATATGCAGATTACGTGAACATCTTCCTCAACACCCAGGAAGATGTGTGGGCCCTGACGGACTGCCAGTGAGTCTATGAGTGTGCCTCCTCAGCCCATATCAATTAGGCCAAGAGTGATACCCTGCTGCTTGGCACATGGACCAGCATGACCCCTCCCCCCAGATTTGCCTGGGGGGGCCTCACCTGGCACCGTGAGGGCCTCAAGGTCCTGGGCATGTTCCTGAGGCTGCCGACCTTCATGGCACGCAACTGGGACAACCCTGAGGAGGGGGTGGAGGCTCACCTGCAATGGTGACACTGGCACCTACCCAGCCTCTCCTACCATGGACAGGTCCTCATCACCAACAACCGGGTGGCAGCGACCCTATGGCACTGGTGAACCGTACTCAACCCGCCACTGGGCCTACTCGAGAGACTCCAGTGCCTCCTGGTAGATTTCTTCTGGGATGGGTACCACTCGCTCCCACAAGCCATCCTTTACCTACCTGTCACCAAGCGGGGCCAGAGCCTGGTCGACCTGGTGAGCAAGATGGCTGCCTTCCACTTGCAAGCCCTTCAGTGACTACTCTACAGCGAGGAGCACCTGCCCTGGCAACAACTGGTGTCATGGTTCCTGCAGAGGGTGGGGGCTCTCTACTTTGACTGGGAGCTCTTCCCGCTGGACCTCATGCTCCTGAACTGGACGGTGCTTCTGGCATTCTACCATGGCATTGTACAAGCCTGGCAGGCCACCTTCTGCCTATAGCCCCAGGCCTACCACCCGTTGTTCCCACAGCTGCTGAGGGAGCCCCTGGTGCACAACCCAGCCCTGCAGCATCCCGTGCTGAGCTTGGCTTCCGCCAGCCTCACGGTTACCCTCATCCAGATGCATGTCCTCTGCCTGGGCCATCTCTTTGACCCTACTTGGTTGGCCTGGGTCTCGCCCGAGGCCCTGACCGCCCAGCTGGGCATGTGCTCCATCCGCAGTGTTGGCTGTCTCCTGCATGACATCCAGGCTGCCTCCCACTGGCTGCTTGCCAAAATTTGTTACCATTATCAGACTCCTTCCTGACATCACAGCAACAGTCCTAAGCAATGGCTCAGAAATGAACCCTTTCACTATTAGAACAAGCAAAAACATGCCATTGCACCACACTTTTCCATCTATATCACAGATATTTTGCAACTCATTGCTGATAGACTTCCATCTCGAGTCAGCATCCAGGACTGCACGGGCAGGAATCTCTTTTACCAGCAACAAGTTACAGTACAAATCCAAGAAAACCAACATTTGAATTACTAATCTTCAATATGCTGATGATTGTGTTGTGTGTGCTGATTCAACTGAAGAATGCCAGATCAGTCTTGACTGCTTCTGTGAAGCATATGAAATGCTTGGACTCTCTGCCAACTTCACAAAAACCAAGATACTTTATCAATCTATCTCAAACCAATCAGCTGCTCCTCTACAAATTACAATTAGAGGGTAATCTTTGGAGAATGTTAAGCATTTCCTTGCCTCAGTAGCCACCTTTCCCAAAAAGTAGATATAGACAACAGCATCTGCCAGTGATACCTTTGGACACCTCCAAAATCATGTCTTTGATAGTCACGACATCAGGACCCAAATCAAACTTCTTGTCTACCAGGCTATCACCATCCCTAGCCTGCTGCATGTGAAACTTGAATAACATATCAGAAACATTTGACAGCTTTTGAATGTTACTATCAGCAATGTATCCAGAAAATCCACTGTATGAATTGGAACGATAGAAGAACAAATGGCAGTGGTCTGGCGCAAGCAAATACCACCAGCATTCAGTCAGCATGTGCGTAATCGCCAAGCCATGTGATAGTGTCCTCAGTGGCCATGTGCAGTTCCTGAGCTTAGTCAGTGAGCAGTCATCAACAATATGCAACATAGTGTGCGTTTTGACACAGGTACAGTCTAGGCCAGGGGTGGTAATTATTTTGGCTCAAGGGCTGCTTAACAGGTTTTGAAGAGCTGTCAAGGGCCCACACCCTTTGACAGATGCCCCACCCGTAGGGAGCCCGACCCCCTGACAGGCACCCTGCGTCCTGGTTGCCATCTTGGGATGGGAAATCCCACCCCTAACCACTGACCTTTGCCACCAGAAGTCACTCCCCTTGCCTCTGAAAGTGCTCATTTTGGGACAGGGGTTTGCCGTCTTGGAACCAGAAAGAAGACAAATTATAGACTAAAAAACAAACATATACATAACGTATTTTAATTTTATTTCAAAAAACATTTTTGTTCTGATTTATGTGCGTTTGCATCACGTATATAGAGGTAGTTGCATAATAGCTAAAAATGAAGTCTTACTCTTGTATACTGGAGGAGAACCCAGAAACTGCATGCGCCCCCCACACTGTGTTCCTGTGGAAGTGGGGACTTCCAGTCCCGAAATGGTGACTAGGGGGAGGGACACCTGTCAAGGGGCGGGGTCACCAAAACTCGTTAAGTGGCCCTCCAGCCGAAATAATTACCCACCCTTGAATTAAAGCATACTGATCCTTAGCTTTAGTTAAAATACAACACCTTTGCTGTCTTCAGTAAGTTTAGGCCAAGTGATTAGAAGAAGCAAAATTGACAAATGTGTTCACAGCATTGCTCAGAGAAACAGTGTGACACTTCCATCATTTTTCTAGGAAGCAGCTGCAGAAATCTTAGCTCTACATCAAAGGCTGTTTTTAAAAATATTCATTTCAAGTAATTCTAGATTTCAACTAACATCTGGGGTATGCACACTTCCAGTTAGGGCTTTCTATTACAATCCAACAGATACTTTCTGGCAGAGAAAAGGAAGGAAATACACAGTAGAGGTTTCCTGCTCTGAGTGTGAAGAACAACAGACATACTCAAGGAAACACACCAACCTATTAATGTAAGGCCAGTTGTGGAAAAGCAGCATTGGTTTCTCTTCTTTAGAAAATAACTGCCCTTTCATGTAAATATGTATGTCAACAAGTCCAAGAGTGGGCTAGCCTGCTTGTCTCCTTCTTAACGCAATACATATACAGGCAGGAGTTTACCTACGTGCTGGTTTATTGTACATGCTATAATGAATTTCAGTTAAGAAATCATCAACTTTGTGCTGTATAGATTTGCAAACTGTGAGCATAGGCTTTGCTTTTCTTAATTCTTATTATCAGCTTAAGTTCAGAATAGGAATTTAAAGGGGAAAGGAAGGATATTTGTTTTTGTTTTATTTTATTTTGTGTCGCAACCAGGCGAATCTGGAAAATGTGAAATACTCTACAGTCAAGGTAATTTTAAAATCATGTCCTGAAAAATAATGTTCTTAATTCCATATTTTCCCATTTTCAACTCTCCAGCAGCTCATATTGAGCTTAACAGATGACATCAGGGTACTGTAAAGTATTCTTCACTCAGTGGAGGTAATGAATTAAAAACTAAAAACTAGACCTTAAAAATTAGGGAACAGTTCCTCTCTGGAAATGCAATACATGACAATTAAGTCTTTGAAGTCCTTCAAAAAAGCCAAAACTGCTTTAGCCAATATCTAAATAAATTGTCATTACCTCCCACTGTTATCTGATCAAATGTCCCACTGTTATCTGATCAAATGTCATCCCTTTAAGTAGGGAATTTGTCCCATAATGTTTATTCCCTAAAATGTGTCAAAATTCTTTTACTTCAAATTTCTGTTAAAGTAGATTTTAAACTCAAATTCAGACTCAGGAATTTTATGATGGGCTTCTATTAAACCAGAACTGTAAACAGTCACAACATGCAAGCTCAGAAAACCCATTTCTAATGTAAAACTTAAGCTCCCAAAAGATGCATATTTTATAAGTTAACAAAGCAACACCTGAAGAACCAAAAAGGGGATATTAAAGTTCCTTTTCCATAATGCATTTAATATATTTTACATATTTCCACACTTGAATAGCACACTTCAAATGTTTCATTTCATTTTTACAAAAACACTGAGGGGAAGGCTGACTTGAAATATTCATGGTCAAGCAAAAGGATGGTAGACCTAAAGAAGGGAAGCTGTGCATTTTTTGTAGTAGCTGTTGGTGCATGATAGCAGTCTGCTTTCAAGTTGAATCTCTTAACTCCACAGTAGTCATTGAAGCAGCAGACTGTGGCAGGAAAACACCTTATTGTCTGGGGATTGCCCAGCTTGAGGCAGGTGGTAGTTTTCCAATGAGGTGCAATGACCTCTCCCACCATAAAAAATAACCCCTAGTGCCTGGAACTACACCAATCAACCTATGACTTATAACCGGTAACTGCTGACTCCCATTTGTTTCAACGTATTGGCGAAACTGGAATAACTACTCTAGAGTGCAAAAGCCTGGGCATTTCTTAAGTGATCAAAAGTGGACCAAGCATCAGAATCACCCTTTTGACTTTGCCAACTTATTCAGTGAAAAAGTGGACCCACTATGACATGGGACCAGGAAAGTTGTAGGAGCTGCTAGAAAGAATACTAAATAATCACCTAACCGCCTTAAGGGCTCCACTCCAGATTTTCTGTCAGGGTTTACTCCCTTAGCCTTCACCTCTCCTGAGGCAATCCATAAGACAGTAGTCATGGTTACTGTCATCTTAGTCCACCAGCTTGCCACTGGGAAATAAACCTCTTCTATCACAGCTCCAATTGTGATGATCAGAGAACAGCTCTTAATGACAAGAACAATTCCCCCCTTACTAAGTCCAGCCCACGGGCGAAAGCGGTTGCCCAAAGTGTGGCACATGGAGCCATTAGTAAGAGCTGGATACGAGTGAGGACCAGTAATCCCAAATGACCTTAAAGTGTCACCGTTTGAGAAACAAATGTTCTACCCCTCCTCAAACACCATATGCATCTCTAGGTTAAGATCAACATTTAGCCTAAGGCAAAACTACAGCACCTGCTATTCCATGGCTGTCTATTCAAGGAAGCTGAGAGAAGAGCAGCTTGTATGCTTTCCTTGGACATAAGTTTTCAAAGCATTTAACCAAATTTTAGGCACTGAACTCTCATTAAAGTTAGAGGTAGCCATATGGCTAAAGCCTGGCAAATTACTTGCTTTGAACTGTATCTACAAAATAGCTCACTTAAGAATCAGCTGAGCATCTTCCAACCTACTGAGTGACAATATCACTCCTGAACTGGACTAGCTAGCATGGAAACAGAGGAAATAAACTTCAACATGAGCATTTTAACACAAAACTGGAACCTGAACAAGGTAAAATATTAAAACAGTTCAATGCTGTCAAATGTTCTCTTAAAGGCAAACAAAAAAGCAAAAAAAGAAAAATTTAACATTTTGTAAAGCTGTAGTTTGGCAAGTGACACAACGGGAATAGAGATTAGCCAATGACTGCTGGTAGATGGAGGCTGAGAAAGAAGGGTAAAGTAAGCACAGCTATAGTTGTGCATTCCTTTGCCAGTCTTCTAATGCTAATGATACCATTCTCCAGCAGCATGTGCCTATAAACTGAGGGCCATTTTTTAATCTTTCCTCTCTTTTTCATACATCTACCCTTCCTTAATACATAGTATCCATTCTTATAGAGCACTTTGTAGTCCTTGCACCTGAAAAAAGGTTGTATGTGTGGACAGCCCCAACTGGACTGCTCAGGTGTGTAACACTAAACACACACACTATTCTTTGCAGCCTCAGGCCTGATATAATTAAGTGCTCTGCAGTAAGAACATTTCCTGACTTGTTCTGTCAAGTCTCTTGCATAAGTCTGCGTGCAGTAGATAGCATTGGAGCTAATAATGCAATGTCACTAAAGAAAGGTAGCATTCATTTAATTACTTCATGCAAAAAACTAAGTTTCAGTCCTTGATGCCTCAACCAAATTTGTTTTAAAGCATGGATGAAAGCTACCTTACCTATTCCTTTTTTCATTCTCCTAAACTTGATTTGCCCCTCTGGTCTTCAGGGCTAGGGACAGACATTCAAAAAGCCTAAGCCTGAATTGATTCAATCTTTGCAGGTTAGTCTAACCTGCAGAGATTGAACCAATTTGCAAGTGAGTAGACACTCACTTTTGATTCAGGAAATGACGGCACATGCCTGCAGTTGCTCAAGCTAGAAGGCAGGGAGTTCTAGAGCAAGCCCTCCCTCTCTTCCATAGTGCTGAGCTGAGGGAGGGTATGGGCCAGGCCCCAGAAAGATGATATGATTAGGGAGGTGTTTAAACTCCCACCCTGACCTGCACAGTCCCGAGCTGGGGTGTGCCTGGAGAGGGAGGGGAAAGCAGCTGCCCCCACTTGCTGCTCAAGGGGTGGGACTGTTGCCAGACCTTGGCTAGCGCTGAGGCAAAGGGCAGGGTGGGGGGCAGAACTGCTTATGTAGATTGAGTGCATCTGTTGATGATACCAAGCTTTTCAATCTCCCTCTCCCAGCTTCTTCATAGTGTCTGGAGCAAACTGACAGGCACTGCATTCACTGCAAACCAGATCACTTCTCACACCTCTTTCTGTCCCTTCTTGAACACTGACAGCAAGCCAGCACAAGCGTATCAGAACACAACGCTTATCAGCCCATCAAGAAAACAAAGCATCTCTCATTAGTTCAAGCTCATCTTAAACAGCTTTTTGCAAAGCATTTTTAAGGAAGAATGGAGGGACATTACTGGCTGACCTACTAACTAGTTCCAAAAAGCCCTAAGCAGACACCATTCTGTCTTTGTTCCAGTAAAATTGGAGACATGCACAAACACCTGTCAGCATTAGCTAGCATGGGGGTGGTGTGACTGTAACCAGATACTGGCTGGGGTCCATGCTGGGGGGGTGGGGCAGGGGAGGATCCCTGCTTGAGTGGCAAGCAGATGCTGCTGTGCCTGCAGTGTCCACCTTCTTCTCAGTCCAGCTAGGGAGGAGAGGAGTGGGACCAGCCCTGCTCTCTGAAGCAGGCAGACAGGACAGCCCAGCCCAGGGCTGCACAGCATGCTGGGATGTGGGGGGACTCTGATTGAACTTAAACCAGGAAGGGAACTGGGACAGAAGTTCCATGAACCAGTTGACCCAAATCAGTTAAGTTTACATTCAACCAGGTTTATCTTAAACTAGTTTTGGCTATTTGCAAACTGGTCTGTGTGCACTGAATTTATGTTCTGTTACAAGTTTAAACCAGTTTCTGATCCCTTAAACCAATCTGTGTGTAACTTCTGTCCCTAGCCCAGGTCACTAGAGCTTAAAAAGTGCCTCTCTCAAATAGACATGAAAAGATTCATTTAACCAAGTTTTACTAATTTAAATCTGTAAATTAGTACAAACCCCACCAACTTCTATTTAAATGTTTTTAAAACTGTAATATGATACCCTGATAAAAGAGCAACACAGTTTCTAATTCAAAATGTAAAACATTTTTAAGAGAAGCAACAGATGGAAAAAAAGATTCTTCATAGATTTCAAAAGAAAAAACTGGGACTAGAACTACTGAAAGGCATATGTATATATCACCAAGATTTATTGTTCAATAAAGCACAAAGTTACTGGAGCTGGTGTCACTGAGCATCATGAGCAGCAATACACAAAAAAAGCAGACAAGCAAGGAATAAAACCCCATACCACAATATAAGCATACCAATGTGATGCTTAAAATACAAAAAAGTTCATACTAGGAACCATGATCATTAAGAGTGTTGAAGTGAAAGATGTATTATACTTCCACCAATAAATATTTGGATGACAGAAGTTAGAAAAAGAAACTGTCCCTTGTCCTGAAACACTAACCATCTATAGCTGACAAACATGTACACAATACCAAAAGTTTAATATAAAAATTGATAAGTTAAATGACAAATTTGCACGAATACTGCTGAAGAGGAGAGCAGGCTTGTGCTAATTTTGGAGAAATTTTACAATTTGCCTTTGAAACAACTACAAGCCATTGTTTATAAATCAAAATGTTGTGTTTATCTGAGTACGTTCATAGGATCTTTGAAAAACATGCATGTCAGCATAGAGCTTTGAAAGCTCTTTATTATCAAGGAATGTCACTAGCAGCAAAACTTTCCAACCAACAGTAGTACTAGATAATCAATATTCTTCCATTTATATGTACTTTACTTGTATATCTAAACACATCTGGAGCTTATGGGAACATTGCCTCCATTTGTATTATCTTGCTGGAGCTCAGAATATCTCAGAAAATACAACATTAAACCTGGACTATAGTTTGCCACGTTTTCCTGCTGATAAATAGTAGGAACAACTCTGCTGAAATTTTGGAGGAATGGAGGAGATGTAACATAGTGGGCACATATACATGTGAAATGAATTTGACGCAAACTTTGGCACACTTGTGCTGGAGTTTATTACTCCAGCTGCAGCATTTACATGTGCACCTGGGACCGCAGTACATTGAGCTGGGGCAGAGCAGCCCTGACTGGCAGTGGGCCCAGGGATCAGCCTGCCAGCCTGGAGCTGCTCCAACTCAGCTCAGCATGCTGCAGAGGGGCTGGCTGCAGCATCAGGGTGCTACAGTGAGGAGTTAGCCAGCAGGCAGTACCCTCATGACCAGGGATCCTGGTTTTCCCACTAATAAGTATATTAGTGGTGTTTCATTTAAATGATGGAAAAATATGGATTTGGGGTTACTTTTTTTTTTTTTTTTTTTTAACTGAAAATTCAGGATTTTTTTTAATCAGAGAAAACCAGGATCCCTGCTCATGACCCAGACAGCCCTGGTCAGCATCTACATGTGTGCTGCAGCGGAGAAGATAACTCCACCATAATATAATACTTCTGTTGGGCAGTACTATCCTACGGAGGAGTTGACTAGTTTACTCCAGCCTAATAGTACCGTACGTGCAGATGCTAACACTTTACAGGGGAGCTAAATCAGTCAGCTTTGCAGCAAACATCTTGCACCCATTGTTATTCAAACTGCCTCAGTACGACCCAATATTCTTCTGTTTCCTACAGCTATTTTTAAAGACAACTGCTAGAAATATTTTGGCAAAATAATAAGTGAGCATTAGAACTAGTTAACAATTTGACACTCAGATATTTGAACCAAAAAATATGAAAGCTATTTACAAAATAACCAACAAAAACAATCCCATATTTTTTCATCAGCTCTACTCAACATAAAGGCTAGGGATAGAAATTACACATAAACCAGTATAAGTGATCAGAAACTGGTTCAAATCTATAATGTAACAGAAGTTCAATGCACATAAACCATTTGCAAAATGTCCAAAACCATTTTAAGATAAACCTAGATTGATGTAGTATCAAACTTAACTGATTTAGTTAAGTCCCAGATCCCTTCCAGATGCAAGTTAACTCGCAGGTGCCTAGCATCCCAGGATGCTTTGTACCTTCCCAGCAACCCCCCCACCCCCAACCCCCAGGGTCCGCAGGGTAGCCTTGGCTCAACCTGTCTGCTCCAGCCAAGTAAGCAGGTGTGCTTTAGCACCCCCCAGCTTCTGGCCTGGGCCACTGCAGGCTGCATTTCCAGAATTGAAAGTGAATGTTGGTTCAATCTACACAGTTTAGACTGCCCTGCGAAGATAGAATTAATTGAGCCTTGGGCTTTTTGACTGTCTGTACTTAGCAAAAGAGTTGAGGGACATGCTGCATCAAAGCAACAGTACCCACCCTATCCAGCAGGAAGCTGACAGAACAGCAAAGCCAGCATAAACCTTGTTACCTAGTGACCCTTCCTTGGGGAAATCACATGAGTGAAGAGATCCCTCAAGGGACAAAGATGCAACCATACTGGGACAGATTTTTGTACTCCCCCCTGCCTGCCTTTTCGAAGGGCAGCTGTGGACCCAACAACCTATGATCTATCCTGGGACACAGCCTTCTCTTCCTATTAGATGGTACAAGATCCAAACCCTGCTGATGATGCATAATTAGATGGGACAGAAAACAACTGGAACTAAACTCCACTACAAACATTCCTCTTTTATATAATACTTAAAAACATAACTGTTTAAAATGCAGTTAAAGGGACATTATTCAGGTTGGATGGAGAAACATTCAAGTTGCAAGGTGTCTTGGTGATCCTTGTGCAATTCATTAATAACTAAACTTTTAAGCACACAATCTCACCCACAGGAAGACTACTGCCTCTGATGCACAGGTTGGGTGTGCACAGAGCATTAGTAGTAAAACATTAAGGGCAATCTAAATACCCTTAGATTTCCCTACTTTCAAATGCTTGACTTTACAGCATAAATCATGGTCATTGGCAGGGGTTTTTTTGTAATATACTTAAAAAATTCTGTTAAAATCCATGTGCTGATTCTGGAATTCACTAAAATGGAGAAGTGAGAGATTTAGGAAAAAAAGTCTAATTCATTATTCACTTCCATTAAAATCAATGAAGTATTTCTAATAGATCTGTAGGTTAATTCTATTAAAACAAATGGAGTATTTCTAACCAATCTGAGTTTATATAATATATTCATGGCTCATTACTGAAAGAGCCAGGGTTGGGGGTTTTTTTAAATGAATTTCATGTCACTTCTATTGATTCTGACAGAATATGTCTTGCAACTATGTTTCTTGATTTCAGATTTATTGGAAATCTGTATATATGAGCTAATTATACCTGCACAGTAGTTGACTGATTTTATCATGGGATTTTGGTGCTAAACCATAAGGCTGAATATTTATATGGTTTTCTCATAATATCTATACTTCAAAAGAAAGTTTATTTAATGTACTCAGTACCAGATTTACTTAAATAGAAGACAACGCTCTAATAATTAGGTTCTATATATGGAAAATTTACAATTAAGTTATAATTTTCCAGTTATAAAATCTAATTACTGAAGGTTTGCCTTGAATTTGTCATCACCCTCTCTCCCCCCCCCCCCCCCTCCCCCGGGTAGACCAGGAAAAATAAATCTGGAGGGTCAGCCCCTTTGCTCTCTGATTCCTCACAACTTTTTCCCACTGCAGTTCCCTCCTCCTCTGCTTACTGTCAAACCCTGCTCTCCCTGAGCATGTGGAAGTGAGCAATTTTTAAACAAATGACATTGAAATTAATTATGGCTGTAGCAATTTGCATATACTACCCATATACTTAGACCATCCAGAATTGATGCATGTCATTTTTTTTTTTAACTGATGCAAGTCTGACCACAGTTTCAAGCAGCATGTTTGCACCTACTTACACGTAGTACAAACTATGAATGATATTAGTCCAGAGCCAAAGGTTCACAATTGCCCATACTTTTCATTGGAGCTGGGGCCCACCAGAGTCAACATTTCAAGCCACAGTGACCCCACAGCTCAGCATTGCTCCTTATGTGTGTGTACTCCAGATACCCCTCCCACAAAGAACCAATGTGCTAATTACCCCACCCCCCTCCCCCATGACTGGAGTCAGGTCTTCTTGTCAAGAGTCCTGGGATCCTCCAAAAATGTATATGCAGATGAGACACAGAGCAACCTGGTCTGGCTCTACCTCATGAAGTGTGGGGCCACACTAATCCTATGCACCAGAGAGAGGGGGGGAGACAGAGGGATTCTGGGTAAACTGTTTGGGACCCTTTTTCATGATGTTTGCCAGACATTTAAGGCTGGTGAAACAGAAATGATTGGAAATGGAAAATATAGGCATGGCTCAGCTGTGGGAATAAAAAGGAAGTAAAAAGGTATACAGTATAGTGGCTCACCATGACTTGGAAAAAGAGTCAGCGCTGAGGGGGACTGTACTTAATGGTATATCTTATTCAGATGGGCTGCACTAATCTATCCTTATGGTAGGCCTCTTGTGGGCTAAAGTGTAGTCGTTGCACTGGTTTGGTACACAAGCCAAAATGGATTTTATTGGCATTGCGTAGTGGAGGATGCACCTCTGTCCAAATGCACTGCAGACAGGACACACTATGAAAGTCTTGTAATTAGCTTCTCACCGGCCAGTATCCAGTGGGAGGATTTTGGCTACACACTTACTCTATGCAAGTGGGGGGACTCCTCTCTACCTTATTCCTGCGGCCATTTGCTGAGGGCAAGCAAGACTTAGAGGCATCTGAACCCTCTGGGTTTGGGCCTACACGCAGAATGCCTACTTGATGGATTTGGAAGTACCTGAGCCCCCCAGCTGAAAAGTCTAGGCTAGAGGATGCTTGCTGGTTGCAGTGCTACATATGGTGTTTGAACGATTGAGTTTCGCTCAGTCAAAAGGATTCAGAACTGATCTGGCTAATATGACCTGGAACACGAAAAATTTTCCAAACTATATATTTGGTAGGTTACCACATATCTGCAAAATCCCACCCCATCTATTCATATGTATAGAAAATTAGCAAAATGAAATTCTATTCACTTCATATTAATGCTGTCTGACACAGAATATTACCCATGATCTAAATGCTGCACTGGGATCTGTGTCCCATACTCTAGCATCAAGATGCAATGAAGTCCATGGTGCTTCAGCATGCATTCATGAATTCTGCATCCAACTGCAGGATCCTGGTCCAAGCACATGCAATAATTATCAACCTTTTCCCCCCAAATAAAATGAAAAACACCCAACTTACTTGCTTTTCCCTTTGTATACTGTGGCATATGATCCTTCCCCTAGTTTTTCCAGTTTTTCATAAGAGTCTGCTTTTCCAAACTTGGGACTTGTAGGCTAAACAAAAATAAAAGGATGGAACTTTCAGAATGAACACCAACATTAGCCACTTTAAACTGTGAAAGATCAAATGTCATTACTGAAACTGATGGGATTATGTTTGATTTTTTTTAATGCTGCTTGCTAGTGACATTGAGCAGAGCTAATGTAGAATGTTTAATAGGCTACTCAAATAAATATCATTCAACATTCCAGATGGCAGTTGCCTCTTTCAACCATAGTCTTGCTTCGATGGAACCATCAAAAGGACTTTGCTCTTAGTCAAAAGGTGGTTTTTGTTTCACTTTTGATGTAAGAGCTTTACGTGCAGTAACAGATCATTTCCGACTAAGCCAACCTATCTGTTTTAACAGACATAAGTACATATTTTAAGCTGTCCCATAAAATAGGCCAAGAGATCACTCAGGGTTACTGACATGAAAGTGTAAAAACTATATTAAACAGCACTGGGGAACTGAGTGCCTTCCAGAAGGTGCTAACTCTCTTAAAGGAATGGTCCCTCCAAGAAACATTTTCACTTCTCAAAATATACTAAAGTTTAGTTTACATATATAATTATTACCTGCAAGGCACATGTATACAGCATGGTCTCTTAATATCCTTTAGATCTGCTGTCTGGGCAAATGAACAATGCTAAATACAAATTATTACTCAATGAAAACTTATGGTACAGATTCTCAGTTACCATGAACAGTTTCATAGTATCATAGTGCTTAGGTCGGAAGGGATCTAAACAGATCATCAGGTTTGACACCCCGCCCCAGGCAGGAGCGAGTACCGGGGTCATAACACCCCAGCCAAATATCTGTCCAGCCTCCTCTTGAAGACCCCCAAGGTAGGAGAGAGCACCACCTCCCTTGGGAGTCCGTTCCAGAGCCTGGCAGCCCTAACTGTAAAGTAGTGTCTCCTGATGTCCAGCTCTATTAGTAGACTTAGCTCTATTTCCTCTAGTGACAGCTGAAAATGTGAGCACAAGCTTTTATGCAAGCCAAAATAAAGCTAACAAACAGAGCTAAAATTCATAGCATGCCTTCAAAAATTTACTTGAAATGATTCAATTTAAAACTGCCAAAATTAAAAAGAAAAAGTAAATTATGGATAAGTTTCCCATCATCTTAAAACGCATAGTTTATCATCAATTAAACAGTCTATTCAGAAAAATATTAACATGTATAAAGCAATCTTTGTTAATTCTCGATTTGTACAGTGCCTAGCAAAGAGGTCCATGAGTTGGCACTAAAGTTTACAAACAATCATTTTAGTGCACTGGCTCTATGCATTAACCTCATTATAAATATCATATTATGGCTGTTTTTTATTTTCAGATTTTGTTTTACCAAATTCCTTCCTATCTCATTCTTTTGCCTATTTTCCAATTCAAAAAGAGGGGAAAAATGTAAAAGGGAAAAAAAACTTTTTTTAAAGCTTTATCTTAATTTTCCATTGAGGAAAAGAAATAGTAAAAACAAAAAACCGAAAATCAAAAATATAAATGAAACTTGGGTCCATTTAAAAAGGTTCATTAAAAATAATCTTTCAACCACAAAAAAATTAAATGCATTTGATGCACTCAACTACCCTTGGAAGAGATATAAACAAGTTTCTGAAAGTCCCACATGTAATAAGAATAGTTATAGGAAAGTTTTAGAAAACTGTACTTTTACACAGTCCCCCCAGCCAAAGAGCCAGAGAGGTTCTCTCAACATAGGAAACCCCTTGCTTCTAAAGGACTCATCCTCAGGGGAGTGGAAGGGGATGAAAGAGGGTTCCTAGCTAGACTGGCTTGAAAGAACAATGCTGCAAAGTCCAGTGACCATGATTTCTCTGGGGAAATTACTATAATTTGGGGGGTTTTATATAATGTCCAGCACAATGAAAGCCTGATTCTGGATTAGGCTTGCTAGATCGAGGGTCGGCAATCCCGGCACACATGCCAGACCGTGGCATGCAAAAGCATTTTGCTCGGCAAGTATGCCTCGGAGTAGAGGGTGGGGAAGGGACTGGGGTGCATGGCCACAAGGAGTGCACTACCTCTCATGGCTCCCCCACCATCTGCCCAAAGGCACATATGCGCCTGCCACTGGTTCTGGGCCAGAGCTCCACAGACCCCAGTGCAGTCACCTGCAACCTCCATACCACCTGCCGCAGCCAGCCCAGGCTCTGGGCAGGCCCTTGCCACCTGCCATGGAGCACGAGCTGCTCACAGCAGGCAGCAGGAGGGCTGAACACAGCGGCACTGGGGTCCATGGAGCCCTGACCCAGTTTGTTGCCAGTGGAAGGTGCACACACCTATGGACAGATGGCAGGGAAGAGGCTGGGGCTGTGCTGCCACAACAAGGATTTGGCTCCTCACAGCTCCCCCACCATCCGTTCCTAGCATGCCAACATCTTACAAGTTGAGGTTGTGGGTGTTTTTGTCACACTGCCCAAAAACACTGCCATCCTCTGTGCTAGAGATACTTTCACTGTATTAATAATCTGACTTTAACAAACTGAAAAACAACAAAAACAAAATGAAACAAAAAGAAGATTCTTTCAAGTCTTTTGCAAAACCTTCCAATGAAAATTGAATAGGGGCCCATATTTTTAAAAGGTATGTAAGCACTGTGCTGTTCATCAGTGCAGTGCCTAAATTAGTTAAAAGCCAAGTGTTCTTTTCAGTATACTTAGATTCCTACTGAAACGGAATGCAAAGCCTTTCTTTTATAGGAGGATACTAAGGGTAAGTCTGCATGGCCTTCAAAGATGTGACTGCTGCTTGAACAGACATACCAGGTTAATCTGGGTTATGAGAATAGTGCAGTCAAAGTGACGTATAACTCAATACAGGTTGCAAAATCTACCCAAGGAACTGGATAAATAAATACCTGGATGGTAAGCACATCCTGAGTATTGTGCTGCTGTGGCTCCACTGCTCCTAGTATGCAAACTAGCTTGGCAAGGTCTCATGAACATCCAAATAGAAAGTACAGCAGAGTCAATTAGCTTGCACAGAGCTGTGGGTGGCTATGCTGCATTCAGCATCTGAGCTAGCTCTAGGCTATACAGTAGTCTGCAGTGTAGCCAAACCCTAAGCAATTTGGAGCAAGGGTAGAAATACTAAGTTGTTCATTACAGCTTTCCTGATATGTAAACTTCTAACCTAAAATTTGTTTTTGGGCACGAAGGCCAGACCCAAAGAAGAATGGTCCAATCCAACCAACTACTCCGCTACTTCCTGCCCTATGAGAGGTTATCACTAGGCAGCATGTGCTTAGGGAAGCTGATAGTTAGCAGCCTACCAAATACAATACACATTTGTAAAAGCATCAAAACAACTATTTGAGGTCCCTCCATCACTAGATTTCCAAGTAGCTTATAGCATATAGTGTGGTTCCCTGCATTTTCTCCCATGTCATTTGCTTATTCTCACAACAACATTTAGTACATTTACTGTCCTAGTAACTACAGTATAGGCATCATAAGAATTATTAATGCTTTCAGACAGTAATAAGAAACAGGCAGCATTTAACCCATTATCACACAGTAAATCAGCAATTATTAGTCCTACAATCACAAACTCACTTGCCCATACATAAGCTGCCAAAAAATACTGGTTTAAAGACGTAACTGACTCACTCCCCAATTGGGGGCCTGCTGCCTTCGCCACACAAGGTATTAGACAGGAAAAAGATCTTACTTTAGCAGAATAAACAAGATGGCCTTATCTACTGGATTATTCAGTAGAAATGACCATTCTGACTGCCTCTGCCTCATGGGAAGCTTTGCTCCATCCATCACTAGCAGCTGCTTTTTTTGTAAAAATATATGTCTATATACACACACACACACACACACACACCATCTCACAAACTTTTCTTCACACATCTTCACCCATATTCAACAACCTGCACAGCCTTTAAACTAAAACACACTCCCGCGAACCCGTCTGTCCCTGGCTAAAACCATTTCCCCATGGAGCTCAGGGTACAGCAGCCAGGAGCTCCTCTGGAGCCTCCCCTACCTCCATGCCCCGCCACCCCCAGGCCCCCAGGGCAGCCAGGGACAGCAACAGTGATGGCAATACCATACCTAGACTCCTGGGGGCCTCAGGTAAACTTTTATTGGGCCCCCCTTCGCCAGAGGCCGTGATAATAACCGGACAATGGGAAAAAATTACCATTTTTGGGACTCCTTTCTGTCTGGGCTCCAGACAGCTGCCTGTTTGCCCATGTCTGTGTCTGGCCCTGAGTGTTGGAAAGAAGAGCAAGAGAGAGGGAAGGATCTGGGAGGGGAAGTGTCATTGAGCATGGAGAGGAAGGGAAAGAAAGGGAATGGAATCCTTACCCCATTCAGGGACTTTTTAAATTATTTTTTTTAAGTCCCCGGCAGCTGCACCTGTAGCATCATCAACTGAAAGAGGGGCACATCCATACTACTGCACCCCCTCTGTATCCATGCCTGCAGTGAACCATAAGCTGAATAAATGAACCAATAGTTTGATCTTGCTGCAAAAAAGCCAACAATATACTGGGCTGTATTTACAAGATTGTCACTTGCAAATAAAGGTAAGTCTTCTGTTTTGCTTGGCACTTGAGGCCTTACGTGAAGTACTGTGTGCAAGACAGGGATCCACACTTCAAGAAAGACGTGGACAGGTTGGAAAGAGTCCAGTGGAGAGCAACAAAAATTATTAGAGGCCTGGGAAGCATGACTTATGAGGAAAGGCTGAAAGAACTAGGGTTACATAATCTGGAGAAAAAAAAGAAGACTGAAGGAGGATTTGGTAACAGTCTTCAAATACCTGAAGGGGGAATATATAGAGGATGGAGACAGCCATTTCTATAGCCATAGGGCAAGGGTGGGCAAAATGTGGCCCGCGGGCAGCATGTAGCCCACCAGGCCATTCTGTTTGGCCCGTGGGGCCCCTAAAAAACTTAGAAAATTAATATTTATCTGCCCCTGGCTGCCTGACATGAGGCCATCGACAGCTTGCCAAAACTCTGTGAGTGGCCCTCCTCCCAAAATAATTGCCCACCCCTGCCATAGGGGATAGATGGAAAATCAGGAACACACAGTGGCAGGGACAGGGGAGGAATCAGGGTCCATCGCTGGCAAAAAGGTTGCCCACCCCTGCTCTAGACTACATTTTATAATTCAAGATGGCAAATGTTTGAATTTCACTTAGTGTACACCTAATTCTTCACCTCCATTTTCTTGTTCAGGGACCGGGACTCCCCCACCATGATTCAAGATGGACTCGAGGGGAACGCCCCAAGACCTACGGTTGAGGAGGACCGGGTTACAGTGCTTCTGGAGGGGCTAGACGTGTTCAAGTCAGCAGGTCCAGATGCTCTCCACCCCAGGGTGTTGAGGGAGATAGCAGGGGTTATTGCAGGGCCCTTGGCACGGTTTTACGAGTGCTCGTGGTGCTCGGGCCAGGTGCCAGATGATTGGAAGATAGCCAATGTGGTCCCTATCTTTAAGAAAGGGAGGAGGGAGGACCTGGGCAACTATAGGCCCATCAGTCTTACCTCAATCCTGGGGAAACTCTTTGAGAACATCATCAAGGAGCACATCTGTGATGGGCCGGCATCATGGGTGATGCTGAGGGGGAACCAGCACGGTTTCATTAGGGGCAGGTCATGTCAGACTAACCTGACTGCCTTTTATGATCAGGTCACAAAAGCATCGGATGCAGGTGTCGCTGTAGATGTAGTCTTTCTGGACTTCAGCAAGGCGTTTGACACTGTCTCTCACCCCATCCTCATTAAAAAACTAGGTGACTGTGGCATCGATGCCTACACGGTCAGATGGATTGCTAATTGGCTGAAGGGTCGTACTCAGAGGATGGTGGTGGATGGGTCATATTCGACCTGGGGGGAAGTGGGCAGCGGAGTCCCCCAGGGCTCAGTCCTTGGGCCTGAGCTGTTCAATTTCTTTATCAGTGATTTGGACGACGGGGTGAAAAGCAACCTGTTCAAATTCGCTGATGATACCAAAATCCGGGGTGAGGTGGGCATGCTAGCAGGGAGGGAAAGACTGCAGAAAGACCTGGATAGGTTGCAAGGGTAGGCTGACAAAAACAGGATGCATTTCAATATGGACAAGTGCAGGGTGCTACGCTTGGGCAGTAGTAACTGGCAACACACTTATAAGATGGGAAACTCCCTTCTTGAGAGCACGGAGGCAGAAAGGGATCTTGGAGTCCTCACTGACTCCAAGATGAACACGGGCTGACAATATGAGGTCACAGTCGGCAGGGCTAACCGGACCCTATTGTGCATCCACGGGTGCATCTCAAGTAGGGCCAAGGAGGTGATCCTCCCCCTCTACGCGACACTGGTCAGGCCACAGCTGGAATACTGTGTCCAGTTCTGGGCACCCCACTTCAAGAGGGATGTGGACAACATTGAGAGGGTCCAGAGGAGGGCCACCCGCATGATCTGGGGACAGCAGGGCAGACCCTACAATGAGAGGCTACAGGACCTGAACCTGTTCAGCCTTCACAAGAGAAAGCTGAGGGGGGACCTTGTGACCGTCTATAGACTCACTAGGGGGGATCAGAAGGGTTTGGGGGAGACCTTGTTTCACCCAGCACCCCCCGGGATAACAAGAAATAATGGCCACAAGTTGTTGGAGAGTAGGTTCAGATTAGACATCCATAGGAACTACTTCACAGTTAGGGCGGCTAGGATCTGGAACCAACTTCCAAGGGAAGTGGTGCTGGCTCCTACTCTGGGGGTCTTTAAGACGCGGCTCGAAGCCTACCTGGCTGGGGTCACTCGAGCCCAGTTTCTCTCCTGCCGAGGCAGGGGGTCGGACTTGAAGATCTACAAGGTCCCTTCCAACCCTACTTCTATGATTCTATGATTCTACAGAATACATTTTAACAATCCATTTTATTTATTTGTATATTTTGATTTCCCTGCAGAAGTAAAATACTGCAATATCTGGGTTGTATGGGATGCAGAGGTAGACATGTTTAAAAAAAAAAAAGAATTTCTACAACTGGTAAAACTTTATCATACTTTTAGTCTAAATTATGCAGATAATCTAAGTTTGTTTCTTTCCTGCCTTTATTATTCATTTTTATACAGATTATTCTTTAGTACTCTGGAGAGCAAAATGCATGCCTCCAGGTTTTCTCTGTATTGCGATTGTACTCTTATATCATTATTGTACTAGTGTATGGGTGTCAAAGTCATCAGCCCTATGGGCCAGATAAGGGTCATTGGGCTGATCTGCAAGCTGAATCGGAACTGGCCCCTGCATAGCACCTACAGCCTCAGATCCAGCCTACCACATACAGCACACACCCACCCCAGGGCTTGCTGGGCATGTAGCACATGCGGCTGGAACAGGGTGTACACTGCCCACAACAGGCAGGCTGGACTCAGCACTGCAGGCAGCACAGGGGGTCAGTCCAGGGTGTTGCATGCAGCAAGTGCTCTGAATCAACTCCCTGTGCTTTGTGCCAGGTGTGGTGCTGTGTCTATAGCTCATTCACCACATGCAGCATGTAGGTCTGGGGCCAGCACATAGGGCTTGTCCAGTGACTCACGGGCCATATTATAAGACTCCAACAGGCCATATATTTGACAACCCTGTATTAGTGTATTATAAACTCTTTTCTGTTTAAAATTCATCTCACTTGTTACAGTAAGACAATTCTAAAGATAGGAATGTCATACACAGAACACTGAAAAGTCCTTAGAATAAACATATCTGATCTATTGAACTAAATTTTTGTAATGATTTCTTTCCCTTTTCAGCTCTTCATTCCTCCCCATAAAATAAACAACAAAAAAATCTCATCTTAAATCCACAGTGAGTGGATATATTCTAGTCATTGTTGTTCAAAGCTGTAACTTTTTGAAGAACAGCTGTCATAAAATATGGGGAATATGTGGATAAGAAACTACAGGTATTCTGTATGAGAAGTACCTTTGACTATACATGTGAAGACTGATTTTGGTCCCAAATAAGCATGGGTGACTGGTGCCTCCCAAGTGGGGGGGGGGAGAGGAGTGTTCCCCAGCAGCTGATTGCCGAGCCAGTGGAAAAACCAGAAGTGCACTTCCACCAGCACTTCTGGTTTCACGGCTGGCACTTCCAGAGGGTGCATGGCTGATCTCAGGGGGTGCGCATGCACTCACGTGCAACCCTTATGTGTCACCAGTGCTCACGAGCATAAGTTATTACAAATATGCAAAGTTCATCTAAAGGTTGAATTTGGCCCAATTATTTTCCTTTTAAAATTTAAGTGAATATTTAGGAAAGTGATTTACAGGAGCTGTAAAAAAAACAAACAAAACAAAACACTGATCTCATAGCAAAAGGCATCTCCCACTCTGAAGCTATTACCTATTGGGTAAAGCCCTGATCTTGAAAGGATTTAACGGACCGACTTAACTTTTTGCATGCAAGCAATTTCATTGCCTGTGACCTGAGCTCTTGTAAAGTTAGATATTTTCAGCCAATTCAACTATCCCACTGGGTAAGAAGACTTCAACCATAATTATTCTCTGATCTTTCTCCTTCACTGTTACTCTTCCTTATTGCTTATTATATTCCAGCTGTGCATTGAAGGATTCACTGTGAATAAGAAAAGGACAGTTTTGCTTCCCCTGAAAATTGATCCTTCTTTGTGTATCAATCATTTTTCTTCTGTGCAATATTTTCCATGTTTTCCAAGAAACATGTTTTTTTAGGTATGATATAAAGTCACACATCCTGTAGAGATTTACACACATATTGTATTTATCTGAATCCAAGATGACTTTATGAATTTAAGGCAACTCCCCTCACAAATAATTAGATTGCCTTCAATAATTACATTATTCTATCAAATGGAAAAATACTTAATGTACAGAAAAGAATGTACTGAACACAACCCTGGCCCATTTTTTGGTCAAAAGTAAAGACTCTCCCATTCTAAATCACAGCAAATGCATCAATCCAAATCAAGAAAATAAACAGAAATATGAAACAGTAACAGGTAGGAAGAAAAAAGTATGGTTACCATATCAATTTTGAATAGAGAATTTAATCAAAACCTGGATGATGCTTATACTTGACAATAAAAGCAGGAATCTAAAATATATAAGAAATAATATAAGAGACAATAGTACTTCCAATGAAGCTGAAGTCCACAGACCTATTATATGAGCTGAAAAAGTAACTGCAAGCGTTAAAACAGGAATTCAGGTAACTTTACTTAGGGCCTCAGAATCAAGGTTGTAAAAATCATCAAGCTATACATATATATTTCTATATTTCCCAGAAAACTGTTTATAGAGTCCTCCCTGTACCTCCAAGCATCTAAAGCTGCAGCTCCCGTATTTCAGAAACCTGATGGTCAGACAAAACCTGCAACTTTGGAAGGAAGGATTAGCCCATGAAGAATTAATGACCATGTTAGAAGGAAATTTTTCTCAGAGAATGTATCCTTATTTCAAACAGGGAAAAAAAGAAACTATAACAAAGTAGCATGATCCTGGTATGATTACTATCGCAGGGCACCTCGGTGCCCCTGCTCCTAAGAGAGGGGAAACTGCCAGGGAGAGAGCCCTGGCAGAACCAAGTGAGCACAGCTGTGGGTTGCCAGAGCAACTAAGGGGAGCCAGCTGCCTGTAGGGGGCAGGGCCTGGCCCTTATAAAGCCCAGGGCCAAAGCCAGGCTGGCAGTTCTCTGCCAGCAGCCGGAGAGGCAGGAGCTCCCTCGGCCGAAATATGGGAAGGAGCCTAAGTTGCAAGTACAGCTCATGATAGCCCTGGAGGCTTGAGCTATGATGAGGAGTTATGGCCATGCGGCTTGCATTTGTGTTACAGCCTAGGGGCTTGTGGTTTTGCTTTGTGTTTGTATTATTACACCCGGAGGCTTGGGCGAGGCTGTAGGGGTTGGAGGAGGCCTCAATTACTCGCACGCCAGTGAGTGAGCAACTGGCGGCGAGGAGCGCGGCCAGTAGGTCGCGGGCGCAACCCGTAGGTTGCAGACGGGGACCTAGACCCCGGATTGCGTGTGGGGGAACATAGACCCCGAAGGCGCAGCTCACACGCCACTGAGCGAGCAGCTGGCGGCGAGGAGCGCGGCCAGTGGGTCGCGGGCGCAACCCGTAGGTTGCAGACGGGGACCTAGACCCCGGATTGCGTGTGGGGGAACATAGACCACAAAGGCGCAGCTCGCACGCCACTGAGCGAGCAGCTGGCGGCGAGGAGCGCAGACAGTGGGTCGCGGGCGCAACCCGTAGGTTGCGGACGGGGACCTAGACCCCGGATTGCGTGCGGGGGAACATAGCCCCCTGGCCCCAGGAAAGGGGCGGTATTACTGAGTAGCCCTGTGTGGGCGCGGCGAGCCCCGGAGAGGGGGAACGCCCTTGTACGTTATTGAGTAGCCCAGTGTGGGCGCGGCGAGCCCCCAGAGAGGGGGAACGCCCTTGTACGTTATTGAGTAGCCCAGTGTGGGCGCGGCGAGCCCCCAGAGAGGGGGAACGCCCTTGTACGTTATTGAGTAGCCCAGTGTGGGCGCGGCGAGCCCCCAGAGAGGGGGAACGCCCTTGTACGTTATTGAGTAGCCCAGTGTGGGCGCGGCGAGCCCCCAGAGAGGGGGAACGCCCTTGTACGTTATTGAGTAGCCCAGTGTGGGCGCGGCGAGCCCCCAGAGAGGGGGAACGCCCTTGTACGTTATTGAGTAGCCCAGTGTGGGCGCACGGGCATGGCGAGCCCCCAGAGAGGGGGAACGCCCTTGTACGTTATTGAGTAGCCCAGTGTGGGCGCACGGGCATAGCGAGCCCGGCCGCAGGCTAGTGCGGCAATCCCCCTCAGACCAAGGCAGGGCGCTGCGGTTGCCCCTGAGAAGACAGGGAGTAGCAGCGCGGGGAGCCAGAGTCAGGGAGGGTATCCGTGCGGTTGGCCCATAGGACCGGAGGCCCGCTGGGGAGTCCCGGGGCGGAACCACACCGGCAGGGGAGGCCCAGAGTGGGCCAGACGAGAGTCCCAGCAAGAGAGGGAGCCCAGAGTGGGCCACATTAGAGAGGAGGCCCGGGAAGCAGGCGTATAGACCGGACAACGTCTATTACATCTGCGAGGCTTGGGGCGTGGTATCAGGGGAGGTAGGAGCCACGCATAGCCCATAAGGCTAGGGCGCTTGGGTAGCGCCCATTGTACGGGGAGACCCACGAGGGGTCCAGGAGCTGACAGGCCCGAGGAAACACAAGGCAGCCTCCCTATTACATATTCCATCAACACGTGGCGGGCGAGAATGGAGGGTGCCCTCGGGCCGGAGTAGCGCTGTGAGAGGGTCTCAAGGAGATCACGGCCCTCCGCGAGGATCCCGCCGTGACAATTACCTATTTATTTTTCTAGCTACCTTGGCTGATGACAGAGAGAGACAACCTTTTTATCTACCACCTGTCCCAAAAATATAAAAGTATTAATTATAGATAGTAAGTTAGCAGATCAAGGTTTATTTCCCTCCCTCTTTGAAGAGGAATCTGCCAGTTTAAATAGTCTTGTTCAAGGTTTCTTTTCCTTGTGCATAGGTTACCTATGTAATTAAAGTATGTCTCTCTAAAAACAGGTGAAAATTTTTCACCCTCTTGAATCTGAGTTTGAAATTCCTTTGCCCATATCACCTTGACAAATGTTGTGACTTCTACCATATACTCTAAACTAAACTGAATTTTGAATGCAAAGGTCACAGCTATAATTCAGGGGACTGAATGACAGCAAGATTTTATAGATTTCATAGACACCAGGGCTGGAAGGGACCTCACGGGCTTGACAAAAATAGACTTGTTTGCATTCCCTCACCAAGGCTTTCACCAAAATAAGAGTAATTTTGATGAGGTCAAAAACGTAATATTTACTGACAAGCCACCCAATGCTCAGAAGCTACACAGGTATAAATGAAAGAGAAATCTTTACTGAGTCAGATTTATGAGAAAGAGGTAATTTTTGTTGCTGATCAGCAGAACACAGAAGCCTGAAGCAAAAAAGGGAGAAGAAAAAGTATGCTAAATAGGGAGAAATGAAGGGGTGGTATTATAAGCAATTAAAATGAAAAGAAATGGGGGGAATCTGTTTTAAAGCATCCCAGAAGGGTCAATTTAACTGTCACTTCAAATGACCACTTAATTACCCTGTAATGTATGTAAATGAACAGATTTAATCTGGAATCCTGTAGTGAGGACGTCTGTGTTTCATTCCCATGGGAACACCATTTTTTCTCCAGTAACTCTTCAGAGCCATTGTACAGTTTGGTAAAGGAAACTTTAATGGAAAATTACATCCAGAGCCACCTGACTATTCTTATACAAGATGTGTGGGTTATGTTCTCATGCATTTTTCATACCCACAAAACAGCTTGTGAATGTCACACTTTACAATCACACTCCTGAGCCTAAGTTTTAAATAGATTTTTTTTTTTTTTTTAACTACAGGATATTAAACTTCAATAAAAAATTATCCTCAGGGGAAAAATATTATGCTCACAAATCCACTGTAAATTATTCAAAATGAAAATTGAAGACCTGTCTGTTTTTGTTACACATTGTAAGAGAAATAAATCCATTTTATGGAAAATCTGAGAGAAAAGGGAAAGGCAAAATAAAGCCAACTTCAAACCAACACAGGTGCCAGTTTGTTACAATGAACTCTTTTTCCAAGGACAGTGCCTAAGGGACACAAAGAGAAATGAATAGCCAAACTGCAGTTGCAAATGAGAGCTCTGACTCCCCATTTTCACCCCTTTCTCCAACACCCACCCAAATTCAGGACTGTCATGGTCTAGAAGGAAGCTCCGCAATGCTCATCACTCAACTCTTGGGCTAGGGACAGACATTACACACAAACTGGTTTAAGTGATCAGAAACTGGTTTCAATTTGTAACAAAACAGACATTCAGTATATATAAACCAGTTTGAAAATGGCTGAAATTGGTTTGAGATAAACTTGGTACAATGCAGCAACAGACTTACCTGATTTGGGTCAAACTGGTTTATGCAATATCTGTCCCAGACCCCTTGCTGGTTTAAGTTAAATAAGATTCCCCCAGCATCCTGGCATGCTCTCTGGCCTGGCCCAGGCACTCTGCTCTACAGCAGGGCTGGCCCCTCCCCTCTGCTCCGTGGCTGCAGCTCTGACAGAGACTTGTAGGCACAGCACATTCTGCCTGGTTTCCCTGTGCCCCCCTTGCTCACTGCTTAAGCAGAGATCCCTTCCTCCTCTCTCCCACAGCACGGACTGTAGCCAGCATGTGGTACGCTATCTAATGCTGTGTAAGGCAGAGCAAAAAGTGTCTGCTTAGGGCTTTTTGGAGCTAATCAACAGCTTAGCTAATAACTTCCCTGCATTCCTTCCTTTAGAAAAAGCCATTTAAGAAGAGCTTGAACTAAAGAGTGAGGCTTTAATTTCTGATGGGGTGCTAAAATGCTGATAACAGAGCTGATAAATGCTCTGTTATCAAGGGCTGAGGGACCTCTGCCTAATCACAGCATCCTGCCAAGGCCTGGCCATGCCCCCCTCAACTCAGACCTGTGAAGGAAGGAAGGGTTGCTCTAGCTCCCCCTGGCTTCTAGCCTGAGACACTGCAGGCATGTGCCAGCATTTTTTTTAGTCCAGAGAGGATGTCTGTGTGATTACAAAGTGATGTAGCCTAACCAGGTTAGACTAACCTGCAAAGATTGAATCAATTCAGGCTTAGGCTTTTTGAACATCTGTCCCTAGCCTTGCAAGAGGGTTAGAGGGAGTCTTTTGCTACCACTTATTTTCCTCTAGTCTCCTGATTACTAAAGTGCCTGGGAAAGATTTTGGATCAACTCTTCTTGTCTCATTTCAGAACTATCTGTCAGGCCCAGTTTCTCAGATCTCATATTTAGCTGAACTATTTGCCTGAGGGTCATTTTCTCAGGCAACCCTTCTGAAGTCACCATATATGTAGATGAATATCTTGGAGCTTGGAATTACCCTCAGAAATAACCACAAATTGACCACAAATTAGGGAAAGACATAGGAAATGTTCAAGTCAGGGCTATCTTTCTGGCAAGGGCTTGTGACCCCTGGGCTCCTGCCCAATCAACAGTCCCCCGCCCCCTCCCTCCCCACCACCATTGCTCTAGCTGCAACAGCAGCCATAGTCACTAGGCTCCCCCTCCCTCCCCTGGTTTCCACTTTCCATGCCCATCTTAGGGTGTGGCACAGTGCAATGCGGTGTGGCACAGGGAACAGTGCAATGCGGTGTGGCACAGGGAACTACGTGTGAGCCCAGGGCCTCATGAGTGCATAGTGCAGCAGTGGATTTAGGTACCTGCATGGGCACACAGTGCAGCAGTAAAGGGGATGTCTGGGGAGCATGTGGCCCTTGTTGCTTAGAAGCTGGATAGCCCTGACTTAAAAATCAAGAGGTATGTAGCAGCTGATGGTTCCATGCTCCGAATACAGCATGCTCTCCACTGCCCTCCTACTGACAATTTAGTGCCAAGCAAGCTTGCAAGTAGGAAAGATTATTTCCACTCTACAGATTTAGTTTCTATTACAGAAAAGTTATTATATAGCAAATTTCAAATGTTTATTAAAAATAGTCAATTCATGAAGCATTTCTTTTATATGAATACCATATATAATGTTTCAAAATCACAGCATCTGGCTAAAAATAAAATGAAAGTTACACCAGAATAAAAGATTTCTATTTCCCAAAAACCCCTTTTAAACGAAACAAATCTCAGAAAGTGCTAGAGAAAACACAGTAGTGCATTATACGTAGGTTATCCATTTAATTTGATTTAAACATATAGCACAACAGCTAAAATTTTCTGTAAACACGATGCTACCAGCAAATAAGGATTTTACTGCATTTAGTTATAATAAAATCAATTTTATTTAATCTGTGAAACAGTAAGTGCACATTTTGGAAATGTTTTCTAATTAACAGATCAATGCCATAGACATTACAGGTTGCAAAAGGAATACAAAGGGACTAGCTAGATCTAAAAAAACCCCACCAGTTAATGCAGTATTGCATTCTAGATGGAAATAAGCTATTTGTCAAAGTAAAGAATACTTCTCAATAGGCTAAGAAAATATAGTTTTGGTCAAACGTCCAAGGAGCATACATTTGGCCGTCAAACACTGAAAATCCTTTTTTTTCAACTAAGACATTCTACTATTAGGAAAGCCTTAGTCTGTCTGTCCATAACACTTTATTTGCATTCTGGTTGGTTGTCTGAAACAAGCAAGCAGAGGTCTCCGAGAGAATTCCGAACAGGAGGTGGTGGAGCGGGGGAGTGCCACCAGGATGGTGGGGATGGGGCACTCCCCTCTCCCCCAGCCCTGCTCCCTGCAAGAGGCGGCTAAGGAGTATATATATATATATATATATATATATGAAAAAAATTGTGTTCTTTTTCTCCAATTTGTTTATTGTTTCTATGGCATAACTGGGTATAATTTTGTGCATGTGTGTGTCTTACCCAATAGATAGGTTAAGCATTTATTTAAAGTAGTTAGATTGTAAAAGACTGATGAGGGAACTAACAAGATAGGTGTAGTATCAAAATATTTTGAATTCATTTTCCAAAATATACTAGATCAAGTTGATCTAAGTCCCATTATTTTGCCTGCTAAATTTTATGTTGTCCTAGAATGAAGAACAATATGATTTATCTAGACGGCTATATGCATACTTTTATGTACAGATTTGTCATGCCCAAAGGAATAGACTGAGATTAACCAAACAGGAATTCTAATGTATATTAACAAAACACCATCAACTTGTCCTACTAGGAATAATATGAAATTGTATGCAGGGAAATCTGATCTTTAATAAAAGTGGAAGAACAAGAACAAAATAAAATACCATAGTTTAACAAAATGAGTATACACATCACAAGGTTTTTAAAGTTAAAAGCTTCCTTTGCAAATTCTAAGCAGACCAAAAAACAACTCATGTACTTATTTCTCATTATATGCTACAGCACTAATTAACAGCCCAGGAGTTCTGCATAGCTGTGGAGAGGTGCAATATTAATTTAAATGAGAAAAGGTGCTTAATGATCACAAACAATGTATTTAATATCTGAATGGCAGAAACCATGAGCAGAAACAGAGCTTCAGATTTTACAAATTCCTCTGTGTACTGTTCCTACTCACAACATGCAAGACTACCTCCTATTAACATTAACAGAAGGTACGGGGTACATGGAAGAAGAATGCCACCAGCTGAATGCGTGTGAAGCCAGTTTGATCTTCACACAGAAACACAAAAAATTGAAAACTGCCATATAGCTGTATTAGCTAGTAAGACAAGAATGGGAAGTTCTAAAGATGTCCTCTCATGGATGGTCTGGTTGGCCCCTACTACATGTTAAACATGGGTGACTGGTGCCTCCAGGCTCTGGGGGGGCACCAGCAGCCAATCACCAATGGGGGGGGGATAAGGGTGTCCCACAGCGGCCAATCACCGCCGCTAGTGGTAGTGCTGGTGGCAAACCAGATGTGCCATTGGTGCTTCTCAGCAAGGGCCAATTTTAGGGGGGCATGTGCCCCCCCATGCCTCCCTATGCATCACCTATGATGTTAGATATATTTCACAATTAACTGGTTAATTGCTCAATATATTTAGACCAGCTGTATGTGCAAAGTAATCATCATAGGACAAAAGTGACTATCCAGGTATAAAGAGGTAACCAGCTATAAAGTTAGTGCTTGAAAATGTGTACCAACTCTATAGCTGGTTTCTATCCAGCTTTAATTTGAATGGTGTAGCAGGGCCTGTTGTCTTCAGAAAGCTATCTTTTGAGTTCTGCTCTAAATTCTAGAATGTAGATTGGTAGGATTTAGAAATCAATGGTCAGAGTAACACACTGGCTAAGGCCCATCTTCTGTGCATCTTGAATATGAATTGACAGTGTTCTGGGGGGTGGCTGTAGAACAGTAAAATCCCCTCTTAGTCTTCTCTAGACAAGAGAAAACTAAGAGGGGATTTAATAGCAGTCTTCAACTACCTGAAGGGGGTTTCAAAAGAGGACAGAGCTAAACTGTTCTCAGTGGTGGCAGTTAACAGAAGAAGGATCAATTTTCTCAAGTTGCAGCAAAGGAAGTTTAGGTTAGATATTAGGAAGAATTTTCTCACCGGGAAAGTAGTAAAACACTGGAACAGGTTATCCAGAGGGGTTGTGGACTCTCTATCCTTGGAGGTTTTTTCAGACATGGCTAAACAAAGCTTTGGCTGGGATGATCTAGTTGGGGATGGTCCTGCTTTGAGCAGCAGGTTGGACTAGATGACCTCCTGAGGTCCCTTCCAAATTTCCTGCGTGCATTTTTTACACATGCAAGTGCTGCAGCACTGGGCACTTTGAAAAGTTCCTGGTGCTGCAACATTTGCAGTTGTATAAGCAGTGAAATACATGTTAGCACTGATAAAATGGCCGTGGCACACTTTTGAACTAAAACATATAGAAGGTGCTTTAGTTCAAAAGTGTACCATTGCTATTTTCTGTGAGCTGACACATTTTGCAGCTTCTACAGCTGCAAACGACACAGTGCACTGCGCATCAGCTCGTGTGTGGAGCAGACAGGTTAATCGAGCCTGCTCCAAAGCGCTAGATCTCTGGTACATTGCAGGATCAAAAAATGTGTGTATAAATGTCCTATGATTTTAACTAGTTATGCTGTTGAAATAGTGGTTCTAAATTGGGGTTCCACCAGATTTGGAAAAGTTATGGAGGGGTACCTTGAGTCTAAAAAGGTAGAGAAACACTGGTTTAGAGGGAGCGTATATGAACAAGGCATTTCTAGAGTGATCCATCTCTTGTTATACCCTCCCTAGTGTCAATCATCATAGTTTTGGGGCTCTCAGAGGATATATGCCTGGCTGTTCTGTTTAATATTTCCCAATGAACCTGTCCTCTGCAAATTCTTCTAAACCTCTTTTGAACTTGGCTATATTTGCCTTTAGAACCTCACATGACAATGAGTTTCACAACTGAACTACTCACTGGGCACATCTACACGTTCATTAATGCACAGTAGTTATTGTGTATTTAGTTTAGTACTTGCTTAATGAAGTACTAACTAAATGTGCAATAACTACAGTTACTGTGCAGTAGTGCTGGTGGACAGGTTTTTTTGTGATGCTTACTGTACAGTAGCCTAACACTACTGTGCAGTAGCGTATTAGCATGGTTTCTGCCTGGCATGCTACTGCGCACTGTTATTAAGATACTACACATTAAGCATCTCTTGTAGACGTGCTCCCTGTGGAAAAATTGCTTCCTCTTCTGTTTTAAACCTGCCTCCAAATGATTTTAGTGCAGGGGCAGGCAATTATTTCAGGCAGAGGGCCACTTACTGAGTTTTGACAAGCCATTGAACGCTGTGCGACAAGTACCCAGGAGCAGATAAACATTCATTTCCTAAATGTTTTAGGGGCCCCGCAGGCCGGATAGAAAGCTGATGCACCACATCCGGCCCGCAGGCCACATTTTGCCCGCCCTGTTTTAGTGCATGCCCTTTAGTTGTTGTTATATTCTGGGACTCAGTAAATAACTGTTAGCCATTCACTGTTCTACAGCCACCCCCCAGAACACTGTCAACTCATATTCAAGATGCACAGAAGATGGGCCTTAGCCAGTGTGTTACTCTGACCATTGATTTCTAAATCCTACCAATCTACATCCTAGAATTTAGAGCAGAACTCAAAAGATAGCTTTCTGAAGACAACAGGCCCTGCTACACCATTCAAATTAAAGCTGGATAGAAACCAGCTATAGAGTTGGTCTAAATAAACCCAGTTCCCTCACCCTCTCTTCATAAGTCATGTGTCCCAGCCCCCACACCATTTTCGTTGCCCTCCACTGAACTCTCTCCAATTTGTCCACATCCTTTCTGTAGTGGGGGCCCAAAACTGAACACAGACTCCAGATGTGACCTCACCAGTGCTGAATAGAGAGAAATAATCACTTGCCTTGACCTGCTGGCAACACTGCTACCAATGCAGCCTAGCTTATTGTCCACTGTAACCCCCCCAGGTCCTTTTCTGCAGAGCTGCTGCCCAGCCAGTCAGCCCCCAGTCTGCACTGGTGCAAGGGAGTACTCTGTCCTAAGTGCAGCACTTTCATTAGTCCTTGTTGAACCACATGAGATTTCTATTGATCCAATCCTCCAATTTGTCTAGGTCACTCTGAATCCCAGCCCTACCCTCCTGTATATCTACTAGGGCTGTGCAAAATTTCGCCGGCTGTTTCATTTCAATGCTGTTTTGACTCATTTCGAGCTCGAAACAGCAAAATCAAAATGAAACAGAGGGCTTTGAAACAGCCTCAAAACAAAATGTTTCGAGTTTCAAAGCTAAAACTGGGCTTGCCTGCAAGGAAACAGAAATTAAGGAGAGAGAGTGGGGAAGGACTGCTCTCATTATTGACTGTGTAGCTGGCCAGTGACTGTTATCCTTCCTTGAGGTCCCTTTCAATCCCAGTGCTCTGGGGGAGGGATGGAAAAACAGCATAAAAGGCAACACTGTTTCAACTGCCCTCCTTTCTGCCTTAGTGTCAGTTACTGAGCTGCATCTTCCAGCAGCTCAGCATCAGACAACTAGGGCTAGCAGCACTGATCTTCTAAAGGAGTCCCTACTTGCTAGCCTAGCAAGGGGGATTTCAGAATACCTTTTTCTTCTAGTTGCTTTTATTATTCTGTTCGTTGATTTATTCTTTTGAATTTTATACTTATATTGGATAGGATTACTATAGAATTTAATTCATATAGGAAGGGAAATACAGTTATATTTTATTTCTATACATTTAAAGCTTTGCAACATATATCATACATTATAGAATTTATATAGGAAGAAAGATATATTTATATTTGTTTTTATACACTCATTCTTTGCACCACACCTACATTTTTTAATTCATATAGGGAGAAAGATATACAGTTTTGAAGTTATATAGGGAAAAAGACCTATTTCTATTGGTTTCATACATTCTTTCACTGCACCACACCTTTATTTTTTAATTTATATAGGAATGCAAATACATTTATATATTTATAGAAAAGGAAGACATGAAACACACCATGAAGCCTGATAGAAAGGAGGTGGTCAGCCTTCAGGGAGGGGCGGAAGAGCGGGTAGAGGGAGAGCTGTAAGTTCCACCCCCACATCAAACTGAGATGCAGCCTTTTTCCTCCAGCTAGAAGGGATGAGGCTGCTACAAGCAGCAAGGAGAAGGGAGCAGTGCCAGTGTCGCTGCCTGTGCCTGAGACTGCATCCCCTCTATGAGCACCAGCAATAACCCGCCCTACCACCACCACCACCATGACAACAACAAGCAGCAGCACCAGCATGGCAGCCTACTCCACCCCTATTTCACTTCCCATGCTGAGCCTTCCAGTGCCAGAGGAAGAGCTGGTGCTGGATCTGGATCTCAGTGCCCTAGCAAGGGAAATTCTGGGCAGAGAGGGGGAATCATCTGAGTTTGTGCTCCATACCCATCAAGTTTCCCCTAAAGCCAGGTCTCCTTCCCCAGAAGGCACTTCAGAGGAGGTTAAAGTACAGGTGGAGGCAAGCAGCTCAGCTGAGTCCGCTCCTCCTCTTGCTGTGCCTCTGCCTGCTGAGAAGGAGGAATGTGCAGCAGCATCCACACATGCACCCGCACCCCAGAAACAAGCAAGTAGTGTGGTCTGGGATCATTTTGAGCTGGCAGATGATCCCACATACCCTATCTGCCTGCACTGCTGAGCCAAAACCAGCTGGGGCAAGGGAACAAAACATGAGCACCATGAGGACGCTGATGCTTCTCTGCAGGCACCACCCCCTTGCGCTTGCTCCTCCTCAGCCTGGCACCAGCAGGAGCATGCCCTCTCACTTAAAAGCCTTCGTCCCCACAAAGCAGAGGCAGGCCACCCTGGAACAGTGGGGGAAAGGTGGACAGAAAGCGGGATGTGTTAAAGGGGCAAGATCACCCAAAGCATTGGGGAGATGCTTGCTGTCAATAGCCAGCCCTTCTCCTTAGTTGAGTGGCCAGGGTTCAGGTGGCTCATGGCGCTTGTGGCCCCATCATACCAAGTGCCTGCACACACCACCTTCAGCAGAACAGAGGTGCCCTCCCTGTATGAGGCATGCAGGGAGTATGAGGGAGGAGCTGGAAGGCAGGTCCACAGGTGGCCTTACATTTTACCTCAGACATCGGGAGCAGGCAGGGTGGTGATCATGCCTACCTCTCCCTCACAGGGCACTGGTGTAACCAGTCAGGCCATCAGTGGGCACTTCTTCAAGCTGAGGTGATGGATGAGTCCCACACAGCAACAGAGATCAAGGGGGCCCTGAACCGCTTGCTGCAGGGGTGGCTCACTGGGCAGGGCGAGCTCACTCTCGGGTTCGTGGTCACTGACAATGGGGCCAATATGGTCAAGGCGGTCCGTAACACCAACTTTGTTGGCATCTGCTGTGCGGCACACAAGTTGCACCTTGTTGTCAGGGATGCCCTGAAGGGGGACAGCACCACCAGCAAACTCATTTTGAAATGCAGGAAGGTGGTGTAAGGTTTGACCTAGAAACTACTATGCAAAGCCTAAGCAAAAGTGAATGTTGTGTGTCGAATGCCCATCTGCAATGATAAGGGGCAGACAGTCTTAGATAGAGGAAGCTTGAAAACAAAAAACAGAATCAGAGGTACTGGAGCAAAGAGCTCATTAAAATACTAAAAATCACACCCCGAGGCGGGGAAGATATATGCTAATGGAACATATATGTACGTTAATGAGATACATAGCTAAAACACAGGTATAGAGACATGCTCAGTAAAGAACTCCTTGCGTCACTCCTTTATAACCAATTAGCAAACAAGGATGCTTATGAAGATTCAACCTCTGGTATATAAGGGGCTCAGTATTGAATGTGCTTGTGCTTGTCTTGGGAGATTATTCCGCTCGCACCTTTTATTGCTAGCAATAAATCATTTTTATACTTTCACCCCTGGTATCTTTACTGGCCTTTGCATACCAGGCACGAACCCAGACTTGGGCTGGGGCCTAACAGTTTTTGGCACCCCAGATGGGACTGCCGTAGATAAGCTTTGCCCGGACTAACTGACGACCGGTTTATCTGCTTTTTCTTATCAAAAGTCGAGCACGCCCCGGGATTTCTTTTCCCGGTGAGACTTTTGTTTCAGGAGAAGCTGGATCGCTGAGGCGGCAGTAGCCTAACGGTGCAACGCCATAGAGTGAAAGTATCAGTAACAGGCACCTGGGTGAGAGGGTAGAAAGGGCATAAGGCCTAACAGTGGCAGGCTACTTCCACCAGAGCATCAAGGGGTCAAGATGCTCTGGGACAAATGAACAGCTACACATCCTGCAGCACAAAAATCATGCAGGATGTGGCGACTCGGTGGAACTCCACATACCCGAAGTTCGAGAGGCTGGTGGAGCAACAGAAGGCCATCCATGAGATGCCCTTGCTCAGGGAAATTGGGATCAGTGGCCCCCTAAACAGAGCTGAGTAGGATACCATCTCCCAGATCTGGGTGGTCCTTAAGCCCTTCCTTAAGGTCACTGAGACCCTCACCGCTGGTGATGCCCTCCTTAGCCAGGTGATTCCCATAGTGAGGGAACTTCAGAGCCAAATGGAGCGCTTCCAGGGGATCAATGTTCCTGGCTGGGGCAAGCCACTGTCACCAGACGTGCAGGCACTAGTGAGGTGGTTGAAAGAGGGCATCAGGAAATGGCTCAATCTCTTGTGGTCCAGTATGGTCTATGTGCTGGCCGCCATGTGTGACCTGAAGGTGAAGGGCAGTGTATGCAGCAGGCAAACCCTGAATCAGTGGACAGAGGTGCTGGTGAAGAGAGTCAGGGAGGCAGAATGGCGGAGGCGGGGGACATGGAAGAGAGGGATCCATTGTCCCATGCTAGCACGCCATCTACCAGCCAGTCTCCTCCACCACAGGCGCTGCCAATGTGGGTCAAAGGCATGGCTTCTATAGTGGGGTCCATAACCACCAGGCCCCACCATCAGGCAGGTAGCACTCGGGCCTTGGTGGCTGCCTATCTTGCTGAGGATGCGGAGGCACCGCTGTGCAACCCCTTGACCTACTGGGCAAGCTGCGGCCAGATGTGGCTGGATCCGGCCATGGTTGCTCGCAAGCACCCGTCCTATCCACTGACCAGTGTTCTGAGTGAGAGGGTGTTCAGCATTGCTGGGGATATAGGGACACCCCACCACATCCTCATGGATCCTAGTTTGGTGGAGCAGCTGGTGTTCCTGAAGGTGAGCCTCCTGCTGCTGGGGTTCCCCAAGCTCCAGGTGAAGACGGACTGAATGCCACTCTTCTCACACCGTCCACACCTATTTCCTTTTTTCATTTTTTAAAAGCCAGTTAATGTCCCACTCTCAGCTGGAAGGGGCACTCACTGCATCACCAGCCAGCAGGGGAAGAACATGTCCCTGCTGAGCTTGCTCCTCTGCCAGGACAAACTTGGAGGTATGTGCTGGGGCTATGTGGAAGGAGGAGGCCACAGGTCCTGGGCATGACCACTAAAACTGCACTCTGCTGGGGTAGGGAGGCCTGGTGACACTGCTGGTGTTGCGGCAGCCCCATAAATGCCAGGACCAATGATCCCCTGGAGAAAGGCAGGTAGGAGGCCCCATGACCTCCAGCTAATTCATGCACACACAGTCCTGGCTGGGGAAATCCCAGGCCTGTCACATCTTTGACAGGCCTGAGGCTTGCTGGTTGCAATGGAGTTGTGAGACTCCAGGTGAGCTCAGCTTAGCTGCCTGGGATGCCAACTTTTGGGCTGAAAAACCCTTTGTCAGGCTGAGGAAGCACCTGCAGTTGGTGCGTCTATTCACTGATTTATTCTTTTTAATTTTATTCTTATGTTGGATAGAATTACTATAGAATTTAATTTATATAGGAAGGGAAATACATTTATACTTTATTTCTATACATTTAAAGCTTTGCAGCATATATCATGCATTATAAAATGTATATAGGAAGAAAGATATTTGTATTTGTTTTTATACATAACCACTAGCCAGTCTCCTCCACCACAGGCACTGCCAATGTGGGCCAAGGGCATGGCTTCTATAGTGGCGGTCCAGAACCACCAAACCCCACTATCAGGCAGGTAGCTGGTCCCGGATGGAAAGAATAGTAAAGAAGCCAGAGGCTGGCCTGGCATGCAATGCAGGCAAGAAAGCCAGTCAGTGAAAATGGAAATGGAGGTGTCAGGACGTAAGGGACAGGCTAGGGTGGGGGAAAGGGGGAGAGGAGGGATGCAGGACTGCAAGTAAAAGTGGAGAGGTACCTGGGGAGTCAGATGTCCGGCAGGTTACAGTGTGTCAAAATTCCACTGTCTAATCTATACTGAGTCCATGAGTTTCTGTACCTAGGAGGCTGATGAAGTGAAGTTCACAGGCCCGGCTGTGGAAAGTGGTTTGTAAATTGTTTCCTCTCAGGATCAGGCCTGAGAGACTGGAGACAGTGTTTTTTTGCTGAGGAATGTGCCCCCACAGGTAGTTGGGCATTGTTGTCTTTGATATATTCTGGTGTGCAGTTTGTGGGGGTACTGGAGATAGTTGGCAGGTTTTGTGTTTTGAGCTGTAGGAAGTTGGCTTCAGTTCCGGTGATGAGGTTAGGTGCTTTTTTGAATTTACAAACCACTTTTCAGAGCCAGACCTATGAACTTTACATCATCAGCCTCCTAGGTAGTAGGTACAGAAACTCATTAACTCAATATAGAAAGTGGAATTCTGACACACTACAACCTGCCAGACATCTGACTCCCCAGGTACCTCTCCACTTTTACCTGTGCTGCTATATCCCCCTCCCTCCCCTCACCCCAGCCTGACCAGAGGGTAACACACACACACACACACACACACACACACACAGAGGATGCACCTTAACAGGCATGCTGGAGAAGAAGCAGCTCCTACTTGAAAGGAAAGAAGGGCTCTGACAGTTTGGCTACCTGAAATGCTGCTGGTGCTACCATGCTAGTGCTCAGTTACTAAGTTATTTTATACCTGTTGTCATGTAAAGTGGTGGACTGGACTGAGGCTGTAGGGGAGAAGGAGACCCCACTGGGGCACACTGCTGTGTAGAGGCCCCAGTGCCAGTGAGGGCACACCTTAGCACACACTTGGTGTCACCCACCCATGTCACGAGTTTTGCCTGTCAGCAGCCAGAGGCACACGGCCCCAGAGGCACCTGCACCTATCCCCTTGAAAGCTGGCAGGCTTCATGGCCACAGCAGGCTTAGCAGGCCTGCAGTTTTCATCCCCCTGTGCCTTAATACACACAGTGCCACCGATGTCACGTTTTGCTTGTTGGCAGCCTAAGGTGCAGTTTCCCTGAAACCCCTGCACCTGTCTCCTTAAAACTTGGCAGGCTTCATGGCCTCCGAAGGGGCTACCGTCCCTGCAAGTATAATCCGAATCAGTCTTGAAATGACAAGGTTATAGGCTGTTTCATGCTTCCCCATTATAGCCTATGGGCGAAACATCAAAATAGCGTCAAGACAGTGAAACTGTTTCAGCGAAACGAAATGGAACTTGCATTTTGACGTAACAGTGTTTTGTTTCGCATTTTGTTTCGATTCGAAACCGCTGTCCATTTTGTACCGAAATGAAATGAGAAACGAAACACCATTCCATTGAAAAGCAAGTCGAAATGGAATGGTGCTGTTTCGCACAGCCCAGCTTGGTGTCATCTGCCAACTTGCTGAGGGTTCTATGCCATCTTCCAGATTGTTGATGAAGACACTGAACAAAACCGGTCCCAGGAATGACCCCTGGGGCACTCCACATGATACCGGCTGCCAACTAGGCATCAAGCCATTGATTATTACCCTCTAAGCCTGATGGCTCCAGCCAGTTTTCTATCCATCTTATAGTCCATTCATCCAGCCCATACTTCCTTAGCTTGCCTGTGAGAATGTTGTGAGAGACCATATCAAAAGCCTTGCTAAAATCAAGGCACACCACATCCACTGGTCTCCCCACATCCAGAGTCATCTCATCATAGGTATTTCTGTGCCCAAGGCAGAAGAGGGGAAGACAGAGGACAGTGGGTTGTGCTGAGGGCAAACAAGCAGAATCTTACCTGCAAAAGCATGGGCACACCCAGGGGCTGGAGGCTCACAGTAGAGACTCTCCTCCATGTCCCCACATCAGCCTTATTCACCCTCTCCTCCATTAACCATCTCAGAGGTGCCAATGATATGCATGTAAAGCCTTATTCTGGTTGTAACAGTCTTATTTTGTCTGTGAACAGGCTAACACAGTAACTGTTGTCAGGAAGCAGAGGACAGAGAGGAGGGAGAAGCGAGGCTACCAAGGTAATCCCGACCTGGATCTAACAGCTTCTGGGTGAGCACAGTTCCCTACTGTCATTCCAGCACTTCCACCCTCCCCCCACTCTCCCCAGACCTCCATTTCAATGACCTCCTCATGGTTTGCCCGGGGCTCATGCCCTGGTCACCCAGACAGTGCTGTCCCCCAGGTCTCTGCTTCCAGGAGGAAGCATGTTGGGTGGACTGGGAAGAGCTACTGTATTCCACTGTCTGAAATAGGACACCGTAAAACTAGATGGACGATTGGTCTGACCTAGCATGACACATCTTATTTATGTTCTTAGAAGAGGTGATCTAGGCTGCTTTTAACCAGTAATATGCAAAAGGATGAAAGAATACTTTGGCCAGATTCAAATGATCTGGCATGCACTTCAATAATACTGAGCAAGACAGAAATAGGAAATGGTATGAAACAACAACAAGGAAAAAAAGGATAAAGTTATTATTCATCTGTCAGAGTAGCTGTGAATAAATGGAAGGCTTAAAAGAAACGCATAGAACCAGAACTGAAACTGAAATTACAGTGATTATGACAAAGGGCATAACACATTTAGTAGGGTGCTTCTTGTATCTGAAATGTCAATCTAGATGGGTATAATCTACATGCCAGAAGTATTTACAGAACCAGCAAGCCAGAATTCCATAATGAGGTTGTATGCTTTACACAAAAATACAACATATAAAAAACAAAATGATTAGAAGAAATCCAAAAGAAAGCTGGAGCAACTCAGCCACAAACTCAAAACACAGAATGTTAAGTTCCCAGGGATTTAAACCACAAGTGTGTGCTAAGTAACAAGAGAGTCAAACCCATGTCAAACCTTTGCAATGACTGATTCTGCAAGTCTCTATGCAAAAAGTTAAACATAAGCATAAGGAAATCCCAATTAAGTTAGTGGAAGTGTATGTGTGTGTGAGGTTAAGAGCAAATGTATGTTTACTAGTTAAAACTTTAATCCAGCAAAGTATATGTGGAGAAAGTATTAAAATCAAACTATAACCAACAGAAAAATCAATCAACAAAGAGATGGGAATCCTAGGAGAGACCAAAAAAACAGACGCTGGAGTTTAAAAGAACATATAGTCAACAGTACAGTTTCATTAAAAGGCTCCTGAAAAGTTTGAAACCAAAATATATTTTACTGTAAATAGGGAAGTGTGAGAGGCACCAGCTAATAGTCTGCTAGTGCAAATGTGAGCAATGGAAAAGGAGAATGAGTTAATTTCAATCAAAAGTTAGGGCACAGGCTTTTCTAGATGTAACCTAATAAAGGAAGCACAACAGAGAAATGGTCCCACACACTGAATTGGAATAGGTATGTAATTAATGAAGAGACGCGGTGAAATACTGAGCATATTATTTTTTAAATAAGTAGAGCTCCTTGTTTAAACTTGCTTTTAGACAAGGAAATAGAGAACATAAATTTGAACAAATAGGCAGCAGAAAGAGCCTGCAAATGGAACCACACACAGAAAATGTCTCAATGCTTGAGAAACATGATCACATGCTAAAAATCAGGTTGTCTGGAGAAAAAAATGTGTGTATAACTACTATAAAGGGATCTACAACAAATACATCAGAGGTTTGAAAAAAGGCCATCTGATACAGTTGTAAAAACATGTCAAATTCAAATCAACGGGCAGGAGAAACCTGGAAAACAGTAGTGATGAATGAGACCCAAGGTTGACAGTGAAGAACAAATTATATGCAACAGAAGAGCAAGAAGAAAAAAGAAAGCCACTCCCACTCTGAGGGGAGGATTAGGGACCTACACAAATTGCAATTTCACAGATATTGCAAAATTGGGAAATGTCCGTGAAATCTGCCCCCACAAAAAACTTGCTAAAAATAAAATGCTGGTTCCTTAGTGGAAGGCAGCAGTCATACTGGCTGCACAGCCCATCAGAGGGAAAGAGGGAGGGGGGCTGCCAGCACAAAGGAGAGCAGGCAAGATGACTGCAGCCCCGCCCCTTGCTGATGAGTGACTGAGAGGGCTGCCTCTCATGTGGCCCCGGCCCTCTTCACCAATTAGCAGCAAGGGGCAGGGTTGCATGACAGACAGCCCTCTCCAGCAATCAGAGGTGTGAGGGGTGGGCCCCATGATCAGCCTGCAAAAATGGCAAGTGGCCCAGTGATTTGCCCACAAAATCAGCTGCCTACCTCTTCGAGTTGGGTAGACTCCTAATAATGATTACAAGGTTTCTGGTATATTAATTATGGTCATTTTATTAACAAAAAGATAAGGATGAACTGACAGAACTTTAAAGAATATTAGCAACAAAAAGTCAGTGATTTAAAAAATTCATTTAGGTCATACCTAAGAGAAAGCGGGAAAACACATAACAGAAGCTCTCCAGTATTTGAAAGTTGCAAATATACAGTGCCATAAGCAGTATAAAAGTAGAGAGAGAAAAGCAATGCCTGAAAAATAAAATGTTGATTGGTGTTACGGTAGTTTTCCAGCACTGTGTTTGGTTAGACTGGTGTATAACTTCCACAGAAAAATGGTGCAAGCCCTATTGCTTGGGACTTTAAAAAAAAATAGTCAGAACGCAGAACAATCCTGCATCAGAAGGGAGATGGACTTAGAGGCCCAACAGATCACTGCCAAATTAAACTGTTATTATTTAAAAACTACACAGCAACAGCAAGGTGATTTTTCCACAGAGATAGCCTTGAAGTGGTGTTCAGAGTCTGGAGTGGTGTTTGGAGTTGGAAAGACCACTCTTTCCCTTCCCCTTCCCCTTCCCCCAAACACCAACACACGCCTTCCTTTCTGGAGAGCTCTAAAAAGAATATTTAGTTTTGCAGTTACTTATAGCAGAATGGTGCCCATTCTGAAGTAGTAATTGAATAATTGTCCTCAATGAGAGAAGCTGAGATTTAGCTGAGATTCGGTTATTGTTTACATTTTGCTTTATCTGATAGATATTTTACATTTCTGGTATATATTACTCTTCAAGCATTCAGGCTAGAATGCTGAATGTAGTTCAGGCAGTGAGAAACCTGCACAGAACTACCTTAAAATACTATTAAAAAGGAATGGAAAATAAGAAGAAATAGTAAGCACCCTATTCTACTCTGAAATTTTTAAACAAAGAATAGATATAGTAGTGATTTTTTTAGCTGCTAAATGCTCAATCTGAAGAACACCTTCTAACTGACCGACTTGGAACATACAGGAGACATCTGTGGCAGTAGCTGTAGAACATGACACTTCAACAGAAAAGCAAATTTATTTTGCTATGGATAGCTCCTTTCAAAATGTCACCCTTCCTTAAAAGAACAGTCCCCTAGAGGCATAATTTTTTATCTGCAAAGTATACAAGTTAAACAAAGCTCAGCTACAGAAGATAAATTTCTGATATTTTTTCTTAGAAAGTGAGAATTTGGTCAAACCACTGTTTTATCCAGAGGACACAGCAGAAAGACAATCAACCTTTTTAAATTATATTCCTGCCCAAATTTCAAAATGTTTAGCATTCTTCTTCAATTTATAATCTCTCTCTCTCAAAAGGTCACATTACTATTGATTTATCCTCCTACAGCAAAAAAGAAAACACAATTTTTCAATAATTTGTGAAGGTCTCCTGTGGTACATCTATCTGGGCATGATTCATAAAAGATATGATATTTTATTTACCTAGCTTCTTTTGAAGTATTACATTTGACTGGACAGAGAAACTAATATGATAAAATAACCCCCTTCTCATTCTTTCTTCACACATGAATCATGGTTGTTTTGCAAAATAACATTCTTTTTCACTTATATTTAATTTAAAATAAAAGTACATTTTAAAATGTATAAAATACTGTAAATTGATTCAAGATTTAGGTCTCATTAAAATGAACTCTTATAAAATCTAAACCTATGAGAAAATGTTTCTAAGTTGTATTTTAAAGTTCCACTGAAAACAAGAACAAGCTATATGTTTCAGCATTGTAGTAGCACACACAAAACCAAAAGTGAAAATGATCAGGAAAATTATGAGTGAAACTAACAAATAGCTGGAAAGTGTCAAACGGTATTACTAATTAAATGTAATGTTAGGGTTTCTTTTAAACAATGTTTTTAGCAGTATGTTTAATACCAGGAAAAAAAGACTTTCAAAAGTGTTGATTTCTACAGTCATTCATTTAAGTATTTGGTATATTAGTATCAGAAACTGGTATTTGTACAGATAATGATGGTAGGGTAAGACTTACAGAGCTGGGACTAGAATGCCGTCTGACTTTAGGAGATTCTTTCCCTGTTGATGTAGTTTTGAAGTTAATACACGCATTGTTCTCTGAATGAACTCTCTTTACTTGATTAGCTGGTTTCTCAAATGGATCAAAACTGCTCTGTGTTCTCTGAACTCTGACTTTTTTGTCCTCAGGAATTGTGTCCAGGGGTTTGATTACTGAGTCCATTCCTTGGCAATTCCGTGTAGACATCTTTGTGACACATATCTGGGGGGGGAGCAAATAATATACATTGATTATGATGGACATTAAGAACCACAGGAATCTACACACCTGAAATTAAAAAAAGAAAAAGAAATGTCAAATGTAATGGGAACACTGTTTACATTCTGCAATTCCATTATCTAAACATGCATTTTACATACGTACATGTATGCGCGCACATACGCACACATCAAACAATAGCTTGTGTTTATACATGTGTAATACAGGATAGATGAAGATTGGGAAAAAGAAAACAAAGGAGGTAGCCACATACAATTCACATAATGATATAAATTGATAAATTCAGAATAAATGTCTTGATACAAGTTTATTTTAATCTAAACTTTTCTTAGGCTGCTCTTTGTAACAATGCCAGTTCACTTAATTCTACAATCCAGTCACTGATATCCACAAGCAGTATTGATTTCCATTTGGTTAAAATTGGATGAGACTAAACTAAAATAAATGATGCCAGTTTACAAACATACTTTTGGGGCACACTGCAAAGATCCAATACCAGTATATAATTATTGTATTTTTTTTAAATATTGCTTAGACAGTGTCATCATCACCATATGCCTCAGAAAATCAAATTAATAAATCAATACCAGAGCACTGAAATGTGAGATTTCAGCTCAATAGCATGCTAAAGCAAAGAAGTGCACTTCTCATTTGTTCTTCTTGGAGTGTTCAGAATGAACTAATTATGGTTGTGCCTTGGGCCCTGTCCATATAAACAATTATACACATACTTACCTTTTATACACACAAGTTTAAATTTCCAGTTTACATGATTTGACTGCAAAATTTGAAGCCTTGTATCCTAAACTCATATAAGAGATTCAGTTTTTATTTAAAATTAGATCATTGTCAGCCCTCCTGGTTGTCGCAAAAAGTATAAAAAGTTACTCAAGGGCACCTAAAAGTGTGAAAGGCAGCAAATGAAAAGGAATCTACAATGCAAAACAAGCACAAAAAATCTTTAAGAGTTTGGGGGAGGCGATAATTTAATATCAATATGATTATTCTCATATCTATGGGTAAGCAAGTGGTAGGTGTATGCTGTATCAAGAACTCATTAATTATACTCTGAAAACTCCCTAAAGCATGACATAAAATGGGTGTCATACCCAAGATCAATTTTATAGCATTGTGTCTATACAGGATGACTACCTTATAATTATAACTGCTTTGTATTGGATGGTTCAGATAGGAATGATCTTGCCTGATGCAGAGGGCTGACCTAGATGATTTATGGAGGTCCCTTCCCGCCCTGCTCCTCTATGATTCTGACTGATGCAAGCAAACATTTTCCAACAGCAAAACATTGTTTATAATTATAATTATGGCTTGCTTGCTTGGAATCCAATTTATTTTGACTGTTCATAGAAATAAAGGATACAATTCAGAACAACAACACAAAAAATAATAACATTCCTGCATATCACCATACTTCTCCAAAAACTCCAAGGTGACATGTTAATCCAAAAGACTTCCTAATTAAATATTTAAGTAAGGAAATGACAATAGACATTGAGCAATCTGAACTACCACATACCTGTTCAACTCTAATTAAAGGCACATTAGTAATATTACAACTCAGGAATGACAAGGATTCACATTTCATCTTACTTAGATGACCTCTCAATGACAAACAACTTCCTTTAAAACATTACTGGTACCAAAGAGAAGAAGCAACTATTAATTTAAAAATGCCTGTTTTTTGTTTTTAAATCAAGTTACTAGAGAAAGTACAGCATATTTTAAGGATGTATGTGGTAGCCATGTTGGTCTGAAACAAAAAGAAATGCAAAAAATCTAGAACTCTTGGTTCCAAAATAATATCTTTTATTAGACCAACTGGAAAATTGAAAAAAAATATTTTTTTTTCTGCGGTTTCTCAGTCAGTCTAATAAAAGATATCATTTTGGAACCAAGAGTTCTAGATTTGTGCAGTGTATTTTAACAACTCCAAGGATTTAACAAGCTGTCGGATATAAGTTTCTTTTTAAAAACAGTGGTTTTCTTAAACATGTTTTCAAGTCCCTTCCCTTCTAAAGAAACCTCCCCTCTCGTTCCCATACACACACATACTCAAAAGCTATTCTATATATTTCACATTATTCTTTCCCAACCTATGATGCTGGTAAATCAACCAAAATGTTTCTAACAAAGCTGAAGTTGTTTTAAACAGCAACATTAAATTTCCCTTCATGTTTTATCAACACATCTTTAAACTTAGAAGAAAACAAATCAGTAAAGGGAAAAATTCCTTACAAATTTCCAAGCTATTATAAACTAAAGAATGGAAAACAAAGCAAAGCAAATAGTTTAAAAGATAGTAAAACATATCTATCTTCATTAAACTGAGAACGGGCATCTGTAAACAATGAAACCAGCAACTATAATATAAATAATTATGTCAAAATTACTGCTTATTGCCACTATTTTATGCTGAGAAATGTATCAACTTCCATTATGAGGTTCTAATGTGGCCCAAATCCTTATTACTTAAATAAAGTACATTTCCAACAGATCTGCTGCCATCGATTTTGTCTCAGTTGATAATGGAAATAGTTTGGAAATCTTAAGGGGCATTTTTTTCACCTCTAGGTCACTTATTTGACCTAAACACACACACCCACCCACAGCCACCCCCACACACCCACCAATAACAGATGCAAATTTGTCACTTTCGTAGAGGTTGAGTAGCTTATGGAATGAAAAGAAACAAGATTACTACTTTCACTGTAGAGATGCCCTGATTCCAGATGAGGAGTACAGTCTGTGAAGTAGAAAAGCAAAGACTGTTACTGTTTCTGTCCTGTCTGTTCTGTGAAAGATGTACATCGTTAGCTTGTTTTAGCAATCAAACATCCATTCACAGGCAAGTGTTTGTTTTTTCTTAGTGTGTTCTTCAGCATATTAATTAATTAATTGCAATAAATGTGCTTTCTCTTCTGTAAAAGTTTACAATCCACTAACAGTAAGTGGTGGCATAACACAGGGAATGAATAGGAACAACTGCCCCAGGTACAAATTTATGTGGGGTGTTGGGGGTGCAAAAAAATGTGGCTGCTGCCAGCAGCTGTGTGCTCGTGTTCACCACTTCTGCTCTACCGTGGGCAACCAGCTGCGTCCATACACTGCTGAAAATAACTGGTCAGTGTATGCATCAAGGCTAAGTACAGACATTTGGGGGCATTAGGGGGAAGTTAAATAGTTTCAAAATAGCTGCCCAATATCAGGTAAGTTAAGATGGGGGGCTAAAAGGGGGCTGGGGGTCCAGCAGGCTGGAGGGGATTGGGGATCCATCAAGGGATGAGGAAAGGCATGACCAATGAAGGCTGGGGGACAGGCATGCTTCAGAGGGGAGGGGGAGGTGCAAAACCCCAAATGGGGTGCAGGCACAACTTGAGGGTGGGAAGGGGACAGGCACAACCCACAAGATTTTGCTGTAGTCTGGGAGTGTCTGGCAGGATCAGGGGAGCTCACAGGGTCCATAGGGGGGAGGAGGTGGGGGAAAGATCAAAGGTTACTTTTAGCTCCCTGACCCATCCCCCCCAGCAAACCTACAGACCCATTCCTCCCTCCCCTCCCCCACATTGGGACTTACTTCCTCAGCTCCAGCAGCAGCTAATCCTGACAAAAATGGCTGCATCTGCAGTCATTTGTGGGATGGGGGTTGAGCAGGCTGGCTGGTCTGGGGAAAGGGGCTGGAAGGGTGCAAAACATAGCCCCATGCAGGAGGAGGGGGTGGTGAACAGAGCAGCTAGGGTCAGTGGCTTGGTGCTCAGGCCAGGGGCTGTGCAGGGAAAGTATACAGAAGTTCCATGCACCCGTTTGACCTAAATCGAGTAAATTTGATACTATAGATCCAGGTTCATCTTAAACCAGATTCTGCAAATTTTAGACTGGTTTATGTGTATGGAACTTCTATACGGTTATAGATTTAGATGGATTGCTGAACAATCCATCTAAACCTGAGACCACATCTGTAAGTGTAAGGTTGGCACCAGGACAAGCTAAGTTTAAATCAGGTGGTCACTTTGAACCTGATTTAACCTCCCCAAATGTCTGGATTGGCCCAAGGGACCATTGGGCATCGTTTACTGAGTTTCACCAATATCTGCTTAAAAAGCATTTTGGGGATCAACAGAACCTTCTATTAAACTTTTCATGCACCAGAATTCTGCATTTTTCCAAAGGATGCAGCTCTATATCTGCCTCACAAAACCTCAAAAAAGGATGCTATTTGACCAAATGAATCATTTTAACAAAACGTACATTATTCCTAATGTTGTGTGTCATATAGTCAATTATGCCCATACAAACTCTGCCCTTTCTGCAATCTAAAAGAAGAGGTTTGAAATGTCAACACTAAGTCACTGACTATAATATATATCAATATAGCTTAGCACACTATTTTGAGTTTCTTTTTCCTGAGAATGAAAAGAGCTTTCATTTTATCAGATGGGTTACTAGGTCACACATATGCCATGCAGTAGAATATAGAGATTCAAACCTAATTCAGCTTTGAAAGTAGCATTCTTTTCCTAACATAAGAAATACTTGACAATTTTCATATATTTTATTTGTACAAGGTTTGTACAAATGAACATCTGTTTATATAAACCAGGCTTTGGGTTGAGTAACCAAAACGGTATCTTAAACTGTAGCAGATCTGGGACATAGCTTTCTCTTGACCATGAGCAATCATCTGAACTTTGCCATATTTCATGTTGGCTTTTGCATCACAGAGGAAGCATCCTCCATTGCTGAGGAACCAGATTTGCTCTCAAGACTTGTGCATTCCGTTCCGGGCTTTTTTACAGGTTTCGGTGCTACCTTCATGAGGTCTCTCTCCATGTACTCTCCATTTTCTATCCATAAGAAGAGACCACAGTCCTTTTTCCACCCCTATATTGTGTCTGTTTAATCTACAATTGTCTACACAGATTGTAAATTCTTCTTTTAATAAGTATATGTACATACCATGTGACATTTAATTAAAAACTATACATCACCACTAAAGTATACTTTAAATGCATTAAGAACCAAGTAATTTACACATCTCAAAGAGTAATGGTCTATGGAAAACAGTCATTAACTGGGGATGTTTTAGTGGGGTTTCTCAAAAGTCGGTACTATACTTGCTATTCAACATTTGTATCAATGATTTGTAAGCTACCATAAAAAAAACAACCAAAAAAATCCTGCCAACAGCATTTGAGAATATTAAAGGCAGCAGAGTGGAAGCCACATAAAGTGATCTTGAAAACTTGACCAACTAGACTCAATCAAACAGAATGTGCTTTACTACAGGCAAACACAAGAAATTGTGCATCCAGGAACAAGCCATACTACACATTGCAGGACTGTATTCTGGAAAGCAAAGAATCTTAAGGGGATTAATGGATCATAGCTCACAATCAACTCAACGTAAGTTCCCAGGATGACTGTTGGAATTTATTTCTTGGAAGTATAAGGAAAAATATACATAAGGAAAAGTGGACAAAACTATAGGGAAAAGTGGATAAAAACAGGAAAACAATTTAGCTCTTACAGACACTACAGCTGGCATAGCCAGTACAGCAGAGCATAGAATAGTGGTTTTTTTTCAACTGAGCTCTGTGCTGCCATGGCTACACTCCTAGCACTATCCAAGCTAACTAGTTTAAAAGCAGCTCATATACATGTACCCAAAACCGGAGTCATTCAGTGCAGGGGCGACACATAGGGGGTGCACACGGGTATACGTGCACCCCCTGAGCATGGCAGTGCACCCCCTACGAAAAGGCGTCCCCTACAAAAGGCCTGAGGACAGTCGCCGCTCGCCACCCTGCTGCCAACACCTCCCCAGCGGCAACTGTGTGTGGTGAGCAATCTGCGGACAGCATTGCTGTGGTCACTGAACCCTGGTCCCCCCCTGCCACCGACAGCGTTGGCGTTGTCTGTGGGAGCTCCCCGCTCACCACCGCTGCACTCCTGCCGCCGGGTCATTCATGATTCAGTAGCTCCATGTAAGTATACCCTCAGAATGGTACCAATGAGACTAGCCTGTAAGTAACTTCTAGGAGGAAACATTGGATACTAACGGGCTGTTTAAATGTAGCTGACAAAAAGCATAACTGTAATGATCACAGGTTTAATGAAGACAGTCATGTACAAATAAGAAGAATTTAAACAGTAAGTTTCATTGTGGAGCAATAAACCAGCTTCTGCAGTCCTCTCTTCTAGTCTTACTAGGTAAGTAACTGGCTACTACTCCCTAAATGAAGAAGCATCCCCAATTCTAAATTAGGAAGTGTCTTTCAATTATCATTACAAGAACCACTAGTGGCTGGAAGTCAAAGCTGGACAAATCCAAAATGGAAACAGGCCACACGTTGTTATAGTGAAGATGGAACAAACTATCAATGGGAGTGTTAGTGTCTCTCTCATTTGGTACTAATTACAGTAAGGTACAAAGTGTGTACAGGCAACCCCCGCTTACTGCTGTTTCAGAGTGCTATTTCACTATAACGTTCATTCTAAATTGATACCTGATTTCACTTAGCATTCAGCAAGTTTCGCTATAATGCTCACAGTCGCTTTCTTGGGTCATTAAAAACAACTGTGGTCGCCATCTTGGGTCATCAAATACATTTGGTTTCATTTAAGGCTTGTTTCACTTAATGTCCAGTTTTTCAAGAATCAATTAAGAGCGCTAAGCAGGGGTTGCCTATAATCCAGACTCTAGTTTCCTGGTCAGGGTCTATTTTGCAGCCTCTCCAACTGTTTTTATTCTCTAAATATAAGAGCTATTCAAACACACAGGAACGACATCCAGGTAAACCCACCAAGTAAACTCTCCTTCCTAACCTCAGGAGAGAGGCCTTGGCTCAGGATCACTCGATCACCTTGCAACAGAGCTTTCCTCACCAACTCTCCTCCTCCCTCCTCACGGTGCCCCTTTGGAGTTCTTCTAAACATCTCAGCTAGACTCTGTCCTAAGTATCATCTCTCTCTCTCACCTGCCAGCTATGCCTTCTGCAGCACAAGGTTGGCTGTTTATTGGCTCTCCTTTAAAGTGGCAGACCACCCTCTTGCAATAAGCTGTAACCAAACAAGTCAAACTCAATGCAGAAGTAACTTGTTGAAATATAATGACCTATGTTCTGGCCTTAAGCTCTATGAACTCTATAAATCTATAATTTGATGCCCAGCACAATGGGGTATTGATCTCAGTTGGGGTTTCAAGGTGTTAACATAATAAAAAAATAAACATCACATTAAAACTCACTTAAAATACATTTTATGCTTCTTTCAATGCTGGTCCCTGCCAATGCTGGTTCTTCCAGATAAAAATTAGTTCTGGTTTACAGTTGGAAGCAGCTCTGATTCAGCATTTAGGGTAGCCACACTGGTACTGATCCCTCAACATAGATAAGGATTTTCAAGCCTCAAATTTGCCCTTGCACACTGTTAGTGAGGAATCAACAATGGTGCAGCTACACTAATCACTGACCACCTGATGTTAAATCAGGGCTACAGTGTAGGCAATGCACAGGAATGGATACCTCTGTATTAACTGTGACCCTCACCATCAGAAACTTTCATGCAACAACTATGAACTGCATAACAGATTAAAGCAGTAAACAATTAAAACAGAATCAATTTTCAGATTATTTTAATAGCAAAGTGAGAATCTTTTGCTTCATATTAATATTTAAACAACAACATGTTACACTAAACTTTTTTTAAATGTTATTTTTCGCCTTCAGTAGCTTCTACCAAAGCAATATGTTTCCCTATTGGTTGTATTCAATGTGCAGTTTTCACTAAAAAGGCTATTCGATTGAAAGTGAACTTCAGGGCGCATGTCAGAACTAAAGCTTTTAAATACATGAATTATGCTTGATCACAGTAATTTCACTAGAGATATTTCTGCTAGGAAGCTTGCAATAGCCTGGAGGGAAATTCAGTTCCTGTTTCTCCCCCTTTTTTTTTTAAATCCTTCTCTCCTCCCCTAGAGTAAACAAGAGGCTGAAGAGTAAAAGACAGTACCTTGTGCTATTAACCCAAAGGGATTCCATTATTAATTACTAGGAACATAGCATGAACTACACCCCAAAAACATTTCCTGACGTATAAGGATGTCATTTCCATAAATGGTTGCACCTGGAAGACAGACCTCTCTATTCTTTACTGTCCTTCCTAGGAGTGGAAAGGAAGGAAAGAAATAGGCACGCATTAAATTTTGATATGGTTGAAAGCAACTGGCACCTCTACACAGCTTCAAATTATGATATAATCATTAGATACATAACATTTGTTTTTAGAGAACACACTATTATTTGGTGTGATGCCAAGGTCAAGGGGTTTTGGTAAAACCACCAAAAATTTAAATCAGGTACAGCTAACTTGCAGCATGCGCAGCTGCTGTGTGGCAGGCAAGCCCTGAGTGTTTGTTTACTAAAAGGAGGCACTGAAATGGAGACAAGAGTGCTCAAGCTTTCAGCTCTGTGGAGTGGAGCAAGGGCAGGATAGGAGATGTACAGATCACCAGTGAGAGCCAAGTTAGCTTCAAGGTTAGAGAAGGGTGGCCACTGAATTCAGGCCTTCGGATTTTCACTTGTCATATAAAATGTTGGTGTTACAAGGCCCTGGAGGAGTTTACAAAGCTCTCAGCAGTAACACCTGTCTCACATCAGTGTCCTATCCCCCCTTCACTCCATGTGGCCAAATGCTTGAGCCTCCCTACCTCCTCCATTCCAGTACCCAGGACACAAATTATATCAGGTATGCCGCTACAGGACAGGGATCAGAGTGACAAGGAGGGGGCCAGGCCTAACTTCAGGCATGCCTGCCAAAGGTTGGCCACAACTGATTTAGGGCAGAGCTATACAACTTGTAAGTGCCCAGGAGCCCCACAGACCTCCTGGGCTGCACAGGCACCCCTCTCCCCCCCACAACTGCACTATGCACTCATGCAGCCCCATGCTCATCCTCAGCTCCCTGCACTGCACCACCCCACCACAGAAAGCAGAAGCTAGAGGAGGGATAGGGAGCCCAGATACTCTGGCTGCGCTTGCAGCTGGAATGACTGGGCAAGTGGTGACCAGACAGGAGCCTATGGGTTGCCAGTTGGACAGCCCTGATTTAGGTGAAGTGGCTCAAGTTCCAGTCCTGCAATAAACTCTGCAAGTTCAACCACCTGCATCTAGGCAAAGCGAACAATAATGTCAATGAGGTTCTGAACAGATGTGGAGAATTTTCCATTCAGCACATAGATAAGACTTGAACCTCTATCTTAAGAGACATCAGTATTCATTCAACAGTATTCATTTACTCATAGTGCAGGAATGTACTAGCCAAATGAAATGAAAAGAGTCCCAGCCCTGAAGAATTTATAATTCAGGTCTAAAACAGGAACATTTTGTTAACCCCTTTTCTTCATGGCTATACTCTAATTTCATAGAATCATAGGGAAGCAGGGCTGGAAGAGACTTCCACAGGTCATCTAGTCCAATCCCCTGCATGAGGCAGGATCATCGCTATCCAAACCATCCTATACAATCCATAATCTAAACTCTACATGAGGTAGATACCATCAACCTTAACACAGACCCAACACCCTAACCTGCCACAGGTAAAGCAGGGGAACCACAGCAGCCGATGTCCCACTTGTATGAAATACTGTCAATATATGCTCAAGAGATCCCATGTAAAGGGACAAATTCAGCAAGACATTCTCATTTCTCTCTTCTTTTGGAAAAATATATTTCTATAAACAGAAAGATAACCCTAACAGTCTTCAAAACTCATACACATTTATAAAAACACATACCTGTTACAATACATGCACCTGCACACCCATTACAATCCTCACACCCACACTTCAGTGCTTCCATTACAAAAAAACACACCTACCCGTATTCCGTTAACCATCACAATTATACTGTTCCTCTGTTCCTTCCCTTAGTCTCTAGTCTTTAGTCATTTAGTTCACATTGCTGTTGTTGGTGCTGTCACTGCTATTGTCTCTGTCATCATCACTGTCACTGTTCTCATTGCTGATGTCACCTGACCCACTCGATTTGCTTTCTCCTTCTCTGTCTCCATCTTCTTCCTCGTCATCATCGCTCTCCCCCACCCCGGGGAGATATCTTTGAACAGTTTATGCCAGTGGCAACTCTGCCAGGCGATCTCTGCCTTTGTGATCCTCTCTTACTGTCCTCTGGCAGTAGGTCTGCAGCTCACTCAGTCACATTTTAACACAGTCCTCAACTAAGAGCTGTGTGTGCCAGTACGTCAGGAGGCTCCTGGTCTTCCACAGGGCATTCCTGACAAAGGAAAATAATTGATCATGGTGGTCTGATGAGGACCCCTGTTGTCTGGTCAGGTACATATACAGTGCTGCCTCTCTTAACCCTTATCACCTGCAGTGTACAGAAGCACTGGTACCAACACTGCCTTCATGAGCACCATGTGCCCCCCCACTCCCTCATAGAGAGATGCCACATGTGCCACAGACCCAACCTCTGTTTCACTTTGGCCTCTGTCTTTTCCCATGCCTTCTAGCCACTCAACTCTGGGTCAAACTCTACCCTGATGATCTTGACCCCTTTGCAGGAGACAAAGCCCCCCATAGACAAATTCCTGAGTTTGCCCAATGCTGGGCAGGTGCTCTTATTCACAGTGAGGTTGGCCCCCACAACCACTTCATTGACCTACATGTGCTTCGGCACTCTTTCGACTATTTTTCTCTGTACAGGATGCTGAGGTTGTCCATATAGGCCAGGACCCTGGTCTCTTCCCCACTGCCACCAGGGATCATGACGCCACTGATCCCAGGGTCCTGCCTGATCTGCTGAGCTAGGGGTTCCATTGCGCAGATAAAGAGGATCAGGGAGAGGCAGCAGCCCTGTCAGACCCACAACATTACCGTGATTGGCAAGCTCAGGAACCGGTTAATCGGCACCTCACTGCCCACATTTGTATACAGCATCCTTATCCAGACAGTGAATGCTGAAGAAACACCCATTTTCCTCAGCGTCTCAAAGACAAACCAGTGGAATACTTGTTCAAAGGCCTTCTCCATGCTGAATCTAGATCTGGAGACCTTCTGCCCTCTCTCCCATTGAAGCTGGAACATGTCTTGAAGCTGCAACAGGGCACCATGGAGCTGGTGTCCCAACTCTAGGCACAACTGGTCCTTGCAGATGATAGACCCTAAGATGAATTTAAATCACTCAGCCAAGACTTTGGCCAGCAGCTTACAGTCAAAGTTCAGGACAGTGATGGGCTTCCAGTTCTTTAATTCCTCCCTCAGAACCTTCTTGTAAAGAGTCTTTCCATCTTATACTCTGCTTTCTGAATGTCCTTTTACAGTATCTAATGCAGTCAACTTCAGCTCACAAAAAGTTTGTACTAGGTCTCTCTCTCTCTCTCTCTCTCTCTCTCTCTCTCTCTCTCACACACACACACATGCACACACACGCACTTCGGTTAGTCTGCAAGGTGCAAATCTAACCAGCATTCTACCATAATTCAATTTCCTCATTGTGAATTATAGCATGCCTTCCACTGAAAATTCTTTCCACTCACCAATTGGTTTATTGCCTAACAAAATAAAAGGACAATTGGAACAAGTCATAACCACACAGCCTGCAGCACTCCAGAGGTAAAACCCCCTCTCAGCCCTATGTGTTTCTGTAATACTGATCAGCATCCAGACTTCACCTCTTTCCCAAAGGTACAACTTTTCAGTTTATTTAGTCAACCTGACTTCTTAGTTGAAGGGCCCCCTATTAGCTAGATAGGGCTCTCTCTGGCTTCGAAGGAGATTTCTTGTTTGGAGGGGAAATATTGGCTAATTAAAGTGATGCAAAAACAGCTTTTTAAAAAGCAATTTATTGTTTATTCACCAAAACCTATAACAAATTGAGAAAACAGTTAAAAACAACAAAAGGCCTACATTCCCGGACCTTACCTAAATCTTACCCTTTTCTTGAAAAGTAGGTAGGGTTCCTCAGTTTCTGTATCCTAAACATGTTTTAACATTTCCCAGCACCAGTGATTTTAACAATTCCATGGCTCTGACATTATGGTCCCAGTCCTGGAGAAAACCCCTGTTAACCTGGCTTGAGCCAACAACTGGACATTTCCTGATCAGCATCCCATCCAGTTGTCTTTTCCATAGAGATACCCTTTTTCTCATTGTTTTGTGCCTTGCTCTCAGGAGGGTAAATTGAGGTACATGTAATACTAAGTACCATATATGCCTGAATAGAATATAACCCTGATTATAAGACAACCCCCTAATAATTAGATTCTATATACAGAGAATTTATATATTTATTTGTTATAATTTCCCTGGTAGAGAATCTAATTATTGAAGGTTTGCCTTGTATTTGTCCCCCTCCCACTGCTACAGCCAGGAAGATAAATCTGGGGGATTATGTAGCCTCTTTGCTCTCTGCTTCCCCCCAAATTTTTTCCCCTTACAGCCTCTTCTCCCTCTTCTTACTGTCATACTCTGCTCTTCCTGAGAACATGGAAGTGAAAACCAAATTTGAAAACAATGACCAAACAAACATGACTGTAACTGTAGCAATTTACATATAGTGCCCATCCACTTGTTTTATCCAGAATTGATGCAAGGAACATTTTTGGGAACTGCTGCAAGTTTTACGACAGGTACTCCATCAACCCACTTCTCAGCAGCACTTTTGCACCTACTTTTATGTACTACAAACTATGCCTTATATTGATCCCCAGCCAAAGGCTTACACTTTATCACATCATTCATTGGACTGAGCCGTAGCAGAGTCAAAAGCATTTTAAGCCATCGTAATCCCACTGCTCAGTATGTGCATGTACTCCAGATACCACCCACAAAGGATCTATGAGCTAATTAACGCTCACTCATGACTGGAACCAGGTGTTTTTGTCACAAGACCTGGAATGCTGCAAAAATGTATATGCAGATGAGGCACAAGGCAACCTGGTTTGGCTTTACCTTATGGAGTTTGGGGCCATACTAATCATATGCAATAAACCAAGAGAAGGGGCAACAGAGGGATTCTGGGTGAAATGTTTGGGGCTCCATTTGGTGAAGTTTGCCAGGCATTTAAGTCTGGTGAAGAAACAGGAATCATTGAACAACATAGGAAACAAAGTCACAGCTCAGCTGTGGGAGTTAAAAGAAAGTAAAAATGTATGCAGTGTAGTGGCTCACCATGACTCAGCAGTCAGGTAGAATGTGCTTAATGGATACTACCATATGATTTATTCAGATGGGCTGCACTAACTTGTCCTTCAGATAGGCTGAAATACTGTGACCACCAAGGTGGTTTTCCTACTGGCAGGGGAAAGCCACGAACATGGCATGGAGTAGTACCCTGACTGAGGTAATAAAAGTAAAATGACACTGTGTAGTGGAGAGTTATCTGCTTGCAGATAGGACTTCCTACAAAAGCCTCATGGTTAACCTCCCACTTCATAGATTTCATAGACGTTAGGGTTGGAAGGGACCTTAAAGATCATCAAGTCCAGCCCCCTTCCCCAAGGGCAGGAGGTCGGCTAGGGTCAAAGGATCCCAGCAAGATAAAATGTTTCTTGAATGAGTCCAGAGTAGGTGCCTGCACCACTTCTGGAGGGAGTCTATTCCAGGTCTTGGGGGCTTGGACAGTAAAGAAATTTTTTCTTACATCCAACCTAAAACGGTTTTGGAGGAGTCGACTTCCAGTGGAAGGATCCTAGCACTGGGCCTGGAGGCACTGCAACATTAGACCTGTACTTAGACAGGTCAGCACAAGCCCCAATACCCTTTCCTTGGTGCCAAAAATGCTGATGGGAACCCTTTTTTTTGTTTTTTGTTTTTTTTTTTAAAAGGACATTTTTGTGTCCCATATCAAATCCCCCAAATCAATTCCAAATCCCTGCGAGTCATTCAAGAACCATATGTGGCCCTGCTACCGACAAGCATCTTCCACCCCTGCCTGGGGCTTCAAATACTTCCAAATCCTTTGGTAGGCATCCTATGTGCAGGCCCAAGTTTGGAGACTTGGGGTCCAGATGTCCCCAAGTTTTGCTTGCCCTCAGCCATGTATGGCTGCAGCAGCAAGCTAGGGAGGAGTCTCTCATTTCCATAAAGTCAGCATATAGCCAAGATCCTCCCACTGGAAGTGAAAATGGGAGGCTAACTATCCATTACCATGTTCATGTTACTACCCCCTGCCACATTCGTGGTTTTTCCTTGCCAGTAGGAAAACCACCTTGGTGATCATGGTATTTCCCTTGCAGTCTACACTGGATCTGAGCCAAAAGGCCAAGAACAATGGGAACTTACCACAAGGACAAGCCCAGCACAGCTCATCTGAATAAAATATAGTGCTCATTGTGCTCAACCCCCCCCCGCATCAACTTTTTTTCAAGTAACAATGAACCACTACATCAAATACATCTCAACTTCCTCTTTACTCCCATAGCTGAGCAGTGCCTTTCTTTCCCATTTTTAATTATTCCTCTTTCTTCACCAGCTTTAAATGTCTGGAAAACATCCCCTAAATTCTATGTAGATGAGAGGCTCTGTCGCCCCCTTTCTCAGCCCTCAGCCTGTCACATGTGATCAGTGTAGCCCTACCCTGTATGGGGCAGAGGTAGACCAGGCAGCCTTGCACCTCACTTGCATATAAATTTTTGGAGGGTAATGGGACTCATGAAAAGAACACCTGGTTCTATTCACAAGTGAGGAGATAATTAGCAAGTGGATCCTTTGGGGGGGGGGGGATTATCTGGAGCGCACACATATACTGAGCAGTGCAGGGCTGTGGGGTCACAATGGCTGGAAACATTGTTGACTCTGCTAGGGCCAAACCACTGATCTACATGGTAAGTTATAAGCCTTTTGGCTCTGGACTAAAAGCAGCTTCCTACAAACACTGTCCATAAGCCAGAGAGGTGTCAAAGAAAGTATGAGCACCCTTCCTGATGGTGACAGGTTTCAGAACGCTGACTAGAAAAGCAGTCCTCTGCAGGCACTTGACTAAGCAGCAAGAGGGCCCGACAGCCTGCTTCATCTCCTGCTTCAGGTATGCCCTGTGGAAGGCCAGGAACCTGCTCATAAAGAGGAGCGCAGACCCGAGTCAGGGACTGTATTAAAATGAGACTGAGTAAAATGTACTGAGACTACCAAAAGACAAAAGAGGATGACAGGAAACAGATGGCAGACTTCATATGGAAGAGAGGGGATTGGCATAGATTTTTCAGAGGCAAGCCCTCCGAAGAGAACAACAAGGAGGAAAACAGTGAGGACAGCAAAGATGACAGTGATGAATGCGACAATGAGTGAAAGGACTGGACAAACAGGAGGGGGATTTGGGAGGAGGGAGGGTACTGAAGGCGTCTTTTATGAAACTGTGACGTTTTCAAGGGAGTGGTGATGGATGCATGGGTGCAAACTTTGTAATAGGACTAAAATAGTTAAAGAGTGTTTTTGGTCTGTTAAGTGAACCACAGTGGTCACATGACAAGTTAACAGTACAGTTATATATATATATACACACATACACACACACACACACACGTGTGTGTGTGGGTGTAGAAATAAATATGGGGGGGGAGGGGGGCTGTCATATTGAATGTAATATTTGAATGTTTGTAATAGTTGCCCATTAGCCAGTTTAGGAAGAAGACAAGATTTATCCTCTTATCTAGGCCAGTGTTTTGGTCTACGTGCGGAAGGTCCTGACTTTGCTCAAAGTCTTAACTTTTGAATTTTATCTTTACAGGCCTTTAACAAAGTTAACCTAAAAATGACCCTTAAGCAAACATCCCACATTCCAAGAAATCAAATCCTAGGAGCCTTTTAAAAGATTGGAAATAAAAGTCAATTCAGTGATATGGAAATTCCTCAAAGTAATTAAATGATCAACAAAAGAAACTAATTACCAAGCAAAAGAATCTGTTGAGAAAGATCCGAGCCCAAATTTGGGAGTAGTGACAGGTTTGGGTAGGAGGGGCCCAAGATGGCAACTCACTCAATAAAAACTATAACCTACTGTCCCAATTTGGAGGTAACCTCAACGAAGGAAGAATCGCAAGTGTAGGCCGGATCAGACTGATCACCTGAACCACCCTCTCCATGAACACAAATCTCTTAGTTCACGCTGAAGCCACGGAGCACTCGAAAGGGACTGAAGGAAGGGGACTTAGTCCTATCAGTATTGAGGCCAGCCCATTGAACCGTACTGCTGAGGCGAGCCCATTGAACCGTACTACTGAGGCCAACCCATTAAATTGTACTACTGAAGAATGAAAGCATATCTAGATGTGTGGCTTCTCAGAATTCTAGGATTGTAAGTATATTATGAAAATAATAGTATTGATTCAAATTTAACTTTGAGTTGTAATCGTAATTGTTTGGGAAGGAAGTACATTTGGAGCATTGTTTCTGATATATGTAGTTATTGTGTTCTTAATGTTTGTGGTATTTCTTAAAGCTAAGCAGTGTTATATGTGTAGCAAAGAATTTTAAAATAAAATTGTGTTGTATGAATTAAGTGTGTAATCATTGTGAAATCGTGCAAGTAGCTAAAAATTTCCCCACCCAGTGCATCAAACGAATCAGTAAATTGTGTGGGATTTTCTCTATTCCATAACCCACTAGAGACAGGGGCAACGGGGAAAAGCTGTCCATGAGAACAGCATGGTGGATGCAAGCAGAGAAGCCAAAGGACCAGGGAGAAATTTCACTCGAGTAGACCTTTGGGCCAGTCTAAATCATGTATAGACTTTGTCTTTCTCCCAAAAGGGTGGATGGTAGCTACAGCCAAATCTACACCAGCCTGCTTCTTGAACTGCTGCCTCCTGACAGCAAAAGCAGAAATGGGGAGGCAACCAAAGAGAGGCAGAGGTGTAGGGGGTGTATGGAAAATGAACGTGACCCTTCTGGATGATGATAAGATACAGCAGGAGTTCAGACAGCACTACACAGGATGGAAAACCCTCAGATCCAGACACCAGAACCACACAGAGTAGTTTAAAAAAGAGAACGTGAGACTTATTCCAGAAGGCCAGAAGCAGGCAAACATGGAACCAGAGAAGGCAGCACGAATGCCTAAATTGCAAGTTGCAGGGCCTGTGCAAGCAGCTGGCTTGGAGTTAGGACCTGGTATAAGGAACAGGCCAGGACCTGGTATAGGGAACAGGCCAGGAAGAATATCTTCCTAAACTAGGCCCCCTGGATAGAGGAGGGGGAGAAGCGGTCCGCTTATTTTAGCAAGATATAGGAAACCGAGAAGGAAGTGATGACTGGTAGACAGAGCAGGGTTAGAGAACCAGTCGAATGACAAGATGCTGGAGATAGCAGCAGCATTTTACCAGGAACTCTACACTGCATGACCACAGGACCTGGGGGCCATGCAGGATTGCCTGAAGAAGCTCATGTGGGTCCTTGGGGAGGGTGTGCCAGAAGCTGGTGAAGGAGTGGGCCCAGAGAATCCACTGGTGGAGAATTGCCAGATGTCTGGCTGTTCCTCTGAGCCAAGTACAAGAGCCAGATTTGCAAACCAGAAACAGGGACAGACTCCAAACAGCCAGCTTTGTAAAGTATTTTGCAGGGCAACTATTGCAACAGTGTCAGGTATACATGACAGCCAATGTGAGTCCGTGGGCCATGGAGTCCCCATGGTTCTACAAGGCCCTGAAACACTTCCGGGACAAATACACACTGCACAACAAGGCCCCAGAGGCCCTGGTGAACCACCACAAGATACAGGAGGTGGTAACGTTTCTCCTATGGCCCTACCTGGTAACAGCTGCCAGGCCATGTAGGAGTGAATCTTTCACAAGGACCTGCAGAAGGCACAGAGAGACTTGAACCGGCAGGTAGTCCACAGGGCAGTCCTCTTGCAGGCATAATGAAATAGTGCAGGGCAGAGGCCCATTCAACTGTCCCAGGCAATCGTGCCGGTGGGAGGCAGAAACATTTGACCATCTCTTCTGGGACTGTCCATATGCCAAAAAGGTGTTGAAGAGTTCACATACACCTGGTGACGATAGGGTTCATAACCCTGATGACAAAGGTAGTTCTGTCTGGACACCTAACTAAGCAACAAACGGTCCTGACAGCCTGCTTCGACCAATTCATCTCCTGCTTCAAGTACACCCGGTATAAGACCAGGAACTTGCTCATAAACGGACACACAGACCTCCCAGTTGAGGGCTGTATTAAAATTGGACTGAGTGAGATGTACTGATACTACATGAAGACAGTAGAAGACGATAGGAAAGATGACAGGCCTCATATGGAAGAGAGGGCTGGCATAGACTTTTCGGAGGCAAGCCCTCTAAAGAGAGCAATGAGGATGGCAATGAGTGAAAGGACTGAACAAACAAATGGGGAAGATGGGAAGGGAAGGAAGGGAGAGGGGAAGGACTGAGGTAGTCCTTTGCATAATTGTGCCAGTTTAAGGGTGACAATGGTGGGTGCATGGGCATGCAGTGCGGTCTTTGTAATGGGACTGAGAGTGGTGTAGCTCTAAAAGTGTGTTTTGGACTGTAAAGTGAACCACAGCGGTCACACGACAGGTTGTTAAAGGTACAGTTATATATCTATTTATAGATGTAGAAATAAATATTTGAGCAAAAAAAAAGAAACACCAAAAAAAAAACAACCCATAAATTTGTACTATGATAGTAACAAGCGTCCAAACCCTGACCAGAGAAGTGGCACTGTTCAGGCACCTGTCCAACCAGCAGGGGATTCCAATGGCCCACTTTTGACCAATTCATTTCCTGCTTTAGAAATGCCTTGTGGAAGTCCAGGAACCTGCTCATACACAGATGCACAAATCTCTCAATAGAGGCCTGTGGCAAAATGGAAATAAGCAAAATGCAAGGATACCACAAGAAACCAATGGAAGATGTTGGGGAGGATATGGTAGGGATCGCATGGAAGAGGACTATTCAGGGATGGGACCCCTGAAGAGAGCGATGACAATGAGGATGACAGGAGTGGCAGCAGAGATGGTGAGAGAGAAGAAAGTGACAACAACTGATGATAGTGACAACTGAAAGAACTAAGAAATAGACAGGCGTAGGGGAGCACGCAGCCGGGTGGGAGACAAGGTGAGCTTAGGGTTTAGGGGAAAGGTTGTATGTGACAGGCAAGGGTGATGGTAATGAACAAGCAAATGCGCAGACACCCAGGAATGTGGTGCAGATATTGTGACGGGGTGTGTATAGATGTACTTGCAATGATGTGTATTGGACTGTCAAATGAGTCATAGTTGGGGTCAGTGCTTAGTCCAGTGCTTTTCAACATCTTTATCAATGATTTGCATGTGGGGGTGAAGAGCTCATTGGCCAGGTTCATGTACAACACCAAGTTACGGGGAAGCATGGTCACACTTGAAGATAGGCTGCAGATACAGGCAGACCTAGACAGGCTGGCAAGTTGGGCAGATCAAAATCAAATGAAGTTCAACGTTGAGAAATGTAAAGTGCTCCATCTGAGGACAAAAAACCCCCTGCACACCTACAGTTTTGGCAACAACAAACTGGCCAGTACCATGAATTAAAGGGACCTGGGGGTAACAACAGACCACAATATGAATATAAGCCGGCAGCGCAACGCTGTAGCCAACTGGGCAAATAGTACTCTGGCTTGCATCAATTGATGCATCTCCAGCAAATCTAGGGAAGTGATCAAGGCTGCTGTGGTGACAGAGGGAGTGGGGCTGGGGCTGGGGCAGGTGCTGCCCAGTCGGGGTGCAGAGGAGCAGGGTACAGGACAGAGCCGTGGCTTGTCCAGCAGGGGGGGTACAATTCTAGTAGCAACTGTTCGAAAGAACAAGGTTTTCAGGACAGGATCATATTTTTGCCAAACTCAACATTCTACCACTTTAAAAAACATGCATTAACATCATCATAATCAGTGAAGTAAGAAACATGCCACAACGTTGTACAAACTCTGGGGGTCAGGCTAGATGATCTGTTCAGGTTCCTCCTGACCCTAGCTACTATGAAACTATGAAACTTTCCATACATTTTAGAAAAACATGTTATATTAGGTTTTGAATTCCCACATGTAGCATTGTAAAACAAAAATGAAGTGTATGCATTTTCCTCATCCAATACATATGAAACTTTGAAGATGATGTTTGTCTTAATTTTGTTTCTGTTGCCTGAAATCTCTGATCTCTGTAAAATGGGATCTGGGTAACTCTCTCCCATTTTTAAGATCCAGAGTATGTGGATAGTATATATAACATATGTAGGCCTGTGTTTCATGGGGTATAGGTAACAGGTTGTGTCATGTTACAACCTGATGTAGGTTTGATCTATGTAGCAATGACATTAAACATGCATAGTCATAAGATGCATTAACATAAGGAAGTGAAAAAGGATTGGTGTATTTCCAAAGTATAACCAAATAGGGAAAAACTCTGCTAGGTATAAAATGGAAGAGGATTGGTGTAGCCCCAAAAGAAACAAATATGAAAAAACTCTGCATTAAATAATATACTCTGGTTAAACAAAGGAACTCCAGATTTCTCCACAGCTCAGAGAAACCTATCCAGAGAAAATGTCCAAGGAAAGAGTGGACCAGTGGACCTGTTTTCCTCTTTAATCCAAGGCTACATAAGCATTGCCTTTATTAATACAAATAAATCTTTGCTATTGTATATCCTAATGAAGTTTTCGAGGAGTACTTATTCAAACTGAAACTTATGAAGTTTTACTCTGTCTGCTCAGTTCCTTGAGAATAACTATGAAAAGACATGACATACTTTGAGAATCTGAGTTCTTTTTCCACCTAAGGCAAAAAAAACCAAAACAAAGCCGTGAAGTCAGTCACCTAACTTCTTAACATTCTATTTCTTCATCTGTAAGACAGGAAAAATTACATATTCCCAACACAAACAGAAACTATGAGGACTAATTAGCTTTGTAAACTATTTAAATTTTCTCAAGTGAAATGTCAAATAAGTATTATGAATTGTACAGCAAAAGCTCTACATTATTTGTCACTCAAATTCCTATCTGGTCTTCAATTTTTCTTACCTTGAAAGTATTTTATTTTCTAATGTGCTTTAATACAAAATATAAAGCTAGGACTATGCAGTTTTATAGGATTCTAAATACAGGCGACCCTTGCCATTCACGGGAGATACGTTCTCGTATCCCCCGCAAATGGCAAAACTTATGAATAAGGCTTTGCATTCATGAACACACTGCCACCGAGCTGGGGCGGGGCATGGCCTCTCTGGCGACAGCAGCGGTGGGAGCGCAGCCGTGGGACCCCGGTGGCAGCAAGTGCAGAGCTCCCAAGGAGCTCCTTTAAATGTATTTAGCAATATGAGGGCAACATTACCAACTCCAGCAAACAGATTTAACCATTGGAAGGTAAGAATGAGGGCACAGATGGGTCAAAAAAATGAATGAGGATTCTGAAAGGTCTGCATAAGTGGCTCAAAGGGTAAATTGTGTGTTGGTATGAAGATAGGCAAGAGGTAAAAAGACAACCAGTTGAGGGGGGCTAGGAGGAAGCAATAAGTGTTACAATCAGATTGGCTCCAATAACAGGAAAATTAACATTATTGACAATTGCATTTTTTTGGCCAATAATGTCACCGATAAATGCCACATGCATGCATGTGGCCAGGAATGCAGCCTGGCAGCCTGGAAAGCTGTGCCCTACCAGTAAGTCTGTTGGGGGAAAGGGGCATGGAGGAGGCAGATCAAGGCCCCTACAGAGAAAGTGGGAGTGGGGCAGGGGCAGATGCTGCCCAGCCAGGGTGGTGAATGCAACCCCAGGGCAAGGAGTGGGACAGAGCCAGAGGCTTCATCCAGGGAGGGGAGGTGGGGGCTCCTCACATCTGTGTACACCCCAGGGGGAGGTATGGGGGCATGTGCCCCTTGGATTTGTGTGTAGGGGGAAGGCAGGCTGCCCACTGTGGGTTCAGGGCCAGGGGCTGCATCAGTCTCTTTCTGGAGGGCTGGGGCTGAGCTCAGGGTAGGGGGGCACAGGGTGAGTTCAGCTGCACAAGGCAGGCAGCAGCAGTGGCAGCACTGTGGTGGGGCTTGGGGAGCTATGGTTTCCCCAAAATTCCTATAGTCACCCCTCCCAGCACCATCACTGCTGCCTGCCCCACACATCTGAGCCCATCCTGAGCACTGCTCCAGCCTAGCCCACCTGCCAGGAAGAGGCCAGCACAGCCCCTGGCCCCAAGCCCACAACAGACAGCCCGCCCTCACCCCACACACAAATCCAGGGGGCACATTCTCCCCATGCCTCCACCTGGGGTGTACACAGTAGCGGGGAGCCGCTTCCCTTCCCCATCCCGCCAGCATTCCCTGGACAAGCTACCCATGGCATTCACCACCCTGGCTGGGCAGCACTTCCCCTGCCCCAGCCCCACTTCCTCCCTGACTGTGGGGGCCTCGATCTACCCCCCCCCACACACCCCTTCCCTTCCCCACACTACTTCCCCGCCACAGACTTACTGTCAGGAGGCTGCTCTCCAAGCTGCCGGGCTGCAGTCAATCGGCTATTGGATCAGCTATTATGGCTGGTTAATAATCAGCCATCAGTATGGGCCATGAAAATTTTTATGGATGCACACCTCGTTACAATGGCATGTAAATAGACAACATGAGCTTGGGTCAGAAATCTTAAAAGACAGAAAATAATGTTAAGGAAAAATACAAAAAAAATCAGACATAGCAGGTATCAGACAAGGCTTGAAGTACCAGATGTTCACTGAAAGCTGCTTCCAGCTGACCTAGACCAGGCACAGACATTCAGTTTTTACTGGGAAAAGCCATTCTCCCAGCAGAAACCAAAAGTGTAGATATATTGAGGCTTTTCACAGAAAAATAATGCAGCAATGAACAGGATTAAATCACCTCTAGGAGATTGAAGATCTATACATTTTCTTCCAGTTTAACTCCTTCAGACTGCTGGGGACTTCTTGGAAACCAAGAGTGAAGCTAAGGCAAATGCTTCCTGCCTTCCACAGACCGAGACCACCTAATTTTGAGGTGTGGGGAGTAGTTGTTCCCCTACCTCCTGTCAACTGGGTGGTGATGGGAGCAGCAACCACCACTCCCTTCTTCTTCCCCAAACCAGGCACTCCCCAGATTGGGGAAGCAGCAGGGAGCTTTGTTAGCTCCTACTAGCCTCCCTCTGCTGCCTCCTCTCCCCAGCAGAGGAGGCAGTAGAGTTGCCCAGGAGCAGAGCTGCGGGAAAGTCTTCCCGATCCATCTCTCAGCTCCTGCCAGCTCTCCCTTGCTGCCCCACTGCCCAGCTGGTCAGCGATTTAGAAGTCAAAGGCTAACTCCAGTAACTACTGTTCTTTTTTTTTTTTTTTTTAAATCACAGCTATTGTTAAAAATATACATTCTCTGCCATCTAGAACAGGTGCTGGAAAGCTATAGCCCACAGGCTGAATCCAACTAGCAGAGCCTTTGGATCTAGAGCACAGATATGGAGTGTTGGCAGCATTTGGCTGCAGAGACAAGCACAGGCTTCAGGTGCTCTCCCTATGCCACCATGGGGAGAAGTGCCATTTGTAGGCACTTTACCTGTTCCATCATGGAGGCAGGCAGCAGTGGCAGCAGGGTCCTCGCACCCAGCCTCCAACGTATCTCCAACCCACAGTGGGTCATTTCAGCCCACAGCCAGAAAAGTCTGCCTATCCCTGATCTAGAAGAATACAAAATGTAAAAAGGTGACTGAATTGCCACATGGAAGAACTTCTGAACTGCAAGTTTTTCTATTATCTCTATTTACATGGTTGCCTCAATTAACCCATCCAGAGAACAGGTATTGTTCTTGCTAAGATTAAGGGCACAGCTAAATCACAGATTCAGGTGATTCATTCCCTGACCTATACATGACAGTCTAATATTTGAGCACAGTAGACCTGTGATAGGAACTCCAAACCAAAAAAGCTATGATAATGTTATCTTACTGTTTTCTTCGTTAATAAAATCAACTCTCTAGAAAGCAGTGGAGTTTTGACATTATTGCCTTAACAGAGTTTACAGAAACTTTACTGAACTATGAAGTAGATTAGGACAGAAACTCTCTCCCAAGCATTAGGTTGTTAGTGATACGGTAGATTTGTTGGCTCTTTGGGTTTCAGTGATTACCTCCCATGGACTTCTTTGATAATTACTTCATTAATTCTATTATGAAGCATTCATATCTTCTGCCACGTCTTAAGATACACTAATGTAGTGTTAGATTATGCTGATTTGAAGAGCTTTTGCAAAATTAAGTGAATATAGACAAGCACAGGCATATCCATTAACAGCACATATTCAATATATTACTTGATTCAGGGAGCAATCAAGGACCCCTTCAGTCACGAAAGGCAATTTTTGCTAGCTGGCATGCTGTACAGCTTCCTTTTCTACAGCTTCAGTAAAAACTACATGCACATGCTTACTGCACTACAATAGCCTCTAAAGATTAGTGTGATCTGAAGCAAGCACAAAACTGGTAATTCCTGACACCCAAGATCAATTTACATTTTATTTGCCTTGTGACTTTGGACAAAACACATATCCATTATATATGTATATATTCATTAATAAAACCAAATCTCTAGAAAGTGGTAGAGGTTTGACATTACTACATTAACAGGGCTTTCAGAAACTTGACTGAATTAACTGGGTATGCATACCAATAAAAATGAAATTCAATAGTTTGTCTCATAGCTGGTACAATTTTCAAATAATGATTGTACAGTGTTTTAGAAATGCACAGAAATAGGTCTCTGTACTCCAAACTCATTCCATACTATATGTAATTTAAATTAGTGGATTTTTACCTCTTTCATCTAAGTTTGCCTACTGCAAAGCTTCTACACTCCTTTGCCGAGTTACTCAGTAACTGGTTCTATTCTCCTCTGTAACCATATGAACAGCATTTAAAAATAAAGATTAAAAATATATTTTCAATCACTTTCCCAACCAAGAATATTGTCATCAGTTCAACCGCCTGTTGTAACAGATGGTTGCAAGTGCAAAAATTATTCAAGTTTTTGCAATTTGACTTCCGTACATGCATCATTAGTAATGTCGTATTAATTTATTATTTTTTAATATTAAATAGTACTGATTTTAAAGTGGTCTTGTATTTAACCCTTCATGCCTCTCTTCAGAACATGAAATGGTTCAAAGCGCACACAAAAATACAGTAGCTCATCCAAACAATATTTAACATTTGAGAGACTATAGTGTCTGAGGTGTTAACGGGACAATGCCTATTTTTGCTAAAATTCTGAGAGTAACTGTAACAGGGAAGGCCCTCAAAAGGCACAAATTAATATATAGTTCCCAAATGTTTTTCAATAGGACTTGAATGCAAAGCTTTCTTAGACTCTTTTCACCTTGCTCACCATTAGGAACTTCTACTCCAGAGTAGCATAAAACATATTAAGTTGTATGTTTTGCTCTGCTAATGAAATCCAAAGTTTTAGTGGTGGTGCCACAAAAGCCCCACTCCTGTTCCAATGAACTTCATCACTGAAGCCAGTATCTCCACAGCTCCTGACACAGCTTACAGCAGGTCGACATCTTAAAAAGTGCTCTTTGAAATAATCTTGGAGCAATTCTAGATGGGGAAAGGCCTTTTACAATCAACTCAAAGGCCTGTAATTTGGCCACGTGTTCAGTAAGAAAGCTGGTGCAGTGAGCAGAGCACTTGGACTGCTGGCAGCTATTGCTGAAGTAGTCTGCTGTATTCCAGACCAACTGAAACTCTTTCAATGCAGTAGTGCTCATTCTTAGGTAGTGAGGTGTAACAATACGGTCTGAAAGTCACAAAGGGGTGGATTACTGTGACCAGTGCTTATTTAATTTTATTCCATTTTCTGGCTAATTATAAATGGCACAAAACATTCTTGGAATCATCACTGTCTGTGTGTCCAGCAGCAATGGATCCCCAACCACCTCTAGACTGCACAGAGATGCATCAAATCTGGAGGCAGACTCCTTTCACCACATTTCCCAACTTTCACCCTTACCCCCCTCCCCTTTTTACTCAGGCTCAACTTCAGTCAGCTGCCTTCCACACTGGTATTTTACCCTGGCCAGATAAAGAAATAGTATATCACAGGTAAAAGGTAGGCAGCAGTGTATTGTGTGCAATCTAGTTGGTATATAATATCATAGCATCTTACATATAATATTGGGAGAACAGTATGGTTATGTTTAAGATAATGAAGAATATGAAACCTGTGAAAAGCTGCAATTATCTTAGTAAAGCAGACTAAGGGAAAAATGTAAATCAAAACAGTCAGGAAGCTCTGGACAGCCTGATAGGGAAAAGGTACAGTAAAATCCCTGTTATCCAGGATTTTACTAACCGGCACACTCTAGTAACCAGAATTTCCAGTCAGCTGGCCAGACACTTTGGGGGGGGGCACCTCATATGTGGCCACTGCCGCAACCTCCCCTGGCCCCACCTCAACATGTAGCCACTGGGACCCCCTGTCCCCTGCTCCCCATGTGGCTACCACCAATCCCCCCACCCCCGCTCTGCATCCAGGCAGAAACCCTGTGCTCTCAGGTAACTGGCATTTTTACCATTCCCCACTCATGCCAGATATCAGGGATTTTATAGTAGTTGTGTTCACAGTAGCTTTAAAAATAAAGGGAAAAAGTAACTGAAGTACACTATTGAAGAATTAGGGGGAAAAAAGATATGACTGAACTTTGAGAAGGATACCTGAAATAATTAAAGGAGAGTGAAAGTGAATAAATAATTAAAGTACAGTTTGAAAGTGAAGGTACAAACAGAATCTCATGAACCTGACTGCTTTCTTAAAACAAAAACTGTCCACTCATGGTATGTTACAGATGTGAAAGGTTGGGGCATATAAAAGCAAAGTGCCAGGAGTTCCTAAAATACACTATTTGCAAGGGAGAGGGACACTTGTATTGTAGGTGCCCCAAAACCTTTGCAAGTATAGTTAGACACCCCTAAGGAAGAGCAAAACCTGGAAGAGGACAGCAGAGGAGAGAACGGGTTGGGCACTAAGGTAGAAATGGTGGGAGAAACCCCATGGGAGGATGAACCAGAGAAGGAGGAGGAGAAATTTCTCCTATCAGCACAAGATAGGAGACAGAATAGAAGGGGAGGAGGAGCAGCAAACAGCTCAGACATGGAGGTAGGGTTGGGGAAGAAAGAAAACACCCTACAGAGAACAGAAGAAGAGATGAAGCAAGAGAAAGAATGAGAGAGACAGGCCAGGAAAAGAAAGACAATATAGGGGCTGAAGACCAGGAAGAAGAGCCTGATAATGAGCAAGGTGAGCCGCAGGTGTAGCAGAAAGCCCCCTTTTCCTCTTGCCTGCAGTTGCTCTCCCCTCCTTGGATATGTTTTTCCTCTTCTACCTTTTCTTCCTTCCTCTTTCTTTCACTTTAAGATAAAGAATTGTGTTTTAAAATTTGTGTGTGTGCATTTTGTATCTCCCCTTGTATTTTGGTATTTTTATCTATTTGTGTGCCACAGCATTACACTCCACTACATTGAGGGATTTCTGCAACCACTGTCCCAAATTCCTAATGTTAGCAGATCCCAGGGTCTTGCCCAGGGCTGCTAGATCAGCTCGACTGAGGGGGACCGTTACCTGTGTGGTTTCCGTGGGTTTTCCCTGAGCATCCCGAGTGACTGAGGTCCGCGTGATTGCACTCTCCTCGGGCACCAAGGTCCTTTCCTGATCTGACTTAGGGTCTTCTGGAGAGGGATCCCCTGCATCCTCTGGATCTCCCCATATCTCCCCACCCCAAATCTCTCCCAGATTGAAGGGGATGTCTGGATCCCTGGCTTGGTCTCCCTGGATGACAGCTGCTACTTGCAGGCTGCGCTCCTGGAGTTCCTCTTTCAAACAGTTAATAGTATTTAGACAGGGGCCATGGTTGACCTTGGCTCCCTTCTCGGCTTGGTCTTTAGCCATTGTCTTTACCAATTTTTGCAAGGCTTCTCAGCTAGCCTTTTCTTGGTCCAATAATTCCAATTGTTGGGCATTGTCTTGATTTATTTTTCTCAATAGATCATTTTCATTTTCCAAGTTCCGAGACAACCCTTTAGAGTTTGATTACTGGTTTCCAATTGGACACATCTATCTTTTAGAATTTGGATTTGCTCCTCCTTTTCCTCAATTTCAGAGGCTCACTGAGCTTTTTCCTCAACTGCTCTTTTTACAGCATGCCATAGTAGCCACACCAAGGCACTGTGTTGTCTTTGAACTGAGGGTTTTTCAGAAAGGCAAAATCCTTCAAATTGGGCTTCAATGTCCCCTATGGAAAAGCCTGAGGTGCACACATCTTCCCTCCATGGGCTGGGTCCACCCTTCAGAATCTCCCTATGGAGAGGGGAAATTTCCTCCCTCCATACCCACTTATCTTCTTGGCCTCCTGTTCCAACCTTAGGGTTGTTTTTTTTTTAAACAAAGACATTTTCCTCAACATGCCTCAAGCCTGTCAGTTTTCGTGAGCCCTTGCGCTCCCAACCAACTCTGCCCCTGCCCCTGCAGTTCTACAACCAAATCCCTTCCTTGGGATATGTCCACCCCCTTGGGTGACTACTAAATCCAGACCCTCCTTGGGTCTGCCCACCCCCTTGGGCGAGTCTAAATCCTAGTCCACCCCCTTGGGTGACTTCTAAATCCAGACCCTCCTTGAGTCTGCCCACCCCCCTGGGTAACTATTGCCCACCCACCTCCGTGGACGTGGGTTCTATCTGGAGACACGGTCTCCCCAGTTACCAATCCGCTAATAATCCTAGAATAGTGCCCGCATTGTCCACCAAATAATGTTGGCTACATATGTCCAACTCGGGATCCTTAAAATTCTGGTTTATTAGGCGGATTGAAGCACTGTAATGAAGTTAAATCATAAACCTTGGGGCTGGTCCACATACACACACACACACACACACACACACACACAGTAGCAAGCTACAAGAGTCAGGTATACCTATCCCACAGGTGCTGGAGTCTGTCATCGAGGCTTCTTTCAGTGTGGTGTTATCTTCCAGAAGGGGGTCACCAGCTGGTCCTTCTGGCTGGACAGGTTGGGTGCTGGTCAAGTTGGAGATCAAGAGGGCGCCAGTGAGGGTCACTTTTCACTGCTTTTTATCTGTCCTTGGCAGACTTTGGTGACTCCTCAGTTTTCAGGTTTGCCCAATCCAGGGGTCGTTGACCCTTGTGGAACTTCCCTCTCGGTGGCTACTGGATGGCATCTGTCAGCCCCAGGGGTCATCTGCATGTATGTGCAGGTTTGGAAGTCTGTTGATAAATTTTGAATAGGGCTCTGGGAGTGGTCCATCTGGAGATATTCATCCCAAAAGTTGGTCCCCAGCATTGATTAACTCAGAGCAGGGCTTCTAGCCCTTGAACAGTAACATTTAGATATTTCCCGGTTGCTACATTGTCTTCTATTGATTTCTTCTGTTGGTTGATCTGCGGTTTTCCTAGGTGTTAACTGAAACCCTGAGTGTCCAGGAATGGCACCACCTACTAAGGGTTTGCACCACCCCAGAGATTCAGGCAGCACCCCACGCAACACGGCTGCAGAGCAGGAGACTATGTGGTTCTAGACTGCCTAGAGCCTTGTGACGTCGTCATGCACCACCTAGCCATGACACCTCACGGCCAGATGGGGGGTAATTACAAGATTTTTTTCCCCCACTGAGGATCAGGCTCCATGGCCTGAATCGCAACACAACTGGTAGGGAGCGGGGAGAAAACAGGCTCCACGGCCTGAGTCCCAGGCAGCCTTAGGGGTGCGGACAGCTCCTGCAGGCGAAGTCTGGGTAACCCCCTTAATATAAATACAGAAATATTTTTGGCAAATCTTCCCTTCAGTCCATCCTGCCCCGGTCTTCAGGTTTCACCCTTCACAGCACAGTACCAATGCCTCAGGCACGTCTAAATCAAATATTGGGCAGAGAAAACATTTTCGGCATATGCTTCCAAATCTGTCGTTCCCCCACCGGTTATTAGGAATCACCCCTATCAGCAGCGGACAAGGGCCCAGGCCCTCTGTACTCCCAACATCATTCCCTCCTACACTTCATGCAACACAAGGCTGAGGGAGAGTGGCTCAGCCTCTATGATGTACTGTCAAATCCAAAAGGTTTCAGCTTTGTACTCTGGTGAGCCCTCTGTCCCTACCATCCTGGGCTATCCCTCTGCTGAGGCCTGCTTTCAATCCTTGTCCCACCCGTTGGTATCCTCCGTATCCTTCAGGTTCACAAAGTTGCAACTCTTGGCTCCACAACAGAGGTGCCGATCCACATCCTAAGCCGGCTCCAACCCAGGAGTACATCAGGGACCGCCAATAGTCCCCTTGGGCGCAGCCCCTGGCCACCCCACCCCACCTGCCAGGCAACCGCTGCATAATTACTCCTGTCGTTTACCTGCACTGCATTGAATTTCTTCACTTTGACATTCAGAGCATGGGGCAGGAATCACACTGCATCAATACCTACCGCAGGCCTTTGCAGTGCTTTGTTTTAATTAAACAGTTGGATTCCCCTGATCTGCACCAGTTCTAAGTCAGCTGCTATCCCATCCCTGCGGAGGGGCAGAGGCAAGTAATGCCCACTGCAGCTGGTGTGATCCATAAGAAGGACCCGGCTCATATGCAGAGTTGCCCCTTACCACCTGCCCCCCCCCCCACCCCAGGAGGGATAGGCACAGCATCCAGCCACGGCTTGTGCCCAGCCCTGCTCTGCTCCCCAGCGTGACTGACTCAGACCTTAGAGACAATCCATATCCCAAAGATACAGATAAGGCTTGCCAACTTCCTTTACCTACACTGTTCTAAAATGCCACAGGCTGTTCACCTTGGAGACCTGCTACGGATATGGCTATAGCTTCTCTCAAAGAAGAGTGTGTACAGACGTTCACTCCTCTTGGCCATTTTTTCTCTGGGAGAAAATTTCTGAGGATGGGTACACTCTAGGTTTCTCCTGGGACAGGAGTGACTGATCCATAAATCTGAGATCTGAGTATTCTTCTGAGTTGTGGGACAATTTGCTTTTCATCTTAGCTACTAGGAAATGGTACCGAACCATTGGTTCTGTTTTCTGCCATAAAATTCTTCTGTTCAAAGCAGAAACAAAGTTTGAGACTTCAGGTTACATAAAAGGTCTACATGAACAAATACTTAAATAACACAAGTGTCTGGGCCTCAAGAATATATAAAATGTTTTTTTAAACAGTGACTACTTTGAACAATTAATGATGACCTGGATATAGAACTCTGCAGATTTGGAAGGAAAAGTTGCAACAGAAATTTCCAACAGCTTCTGCAGATTCTTTGGCCTTGCAGTAGCACATCAACTTTCAAAGAAAAAAAGTGTATGCTACCATAATAAAATAGGCTTCTCATTATGTAATATGCTGTACTAAGAAATGGCACAATTCTCTGCAAACACACCATGCCCCAAAACTAAGGACTATGCTAAAAGCTGTACTATAACAGTAACATTTGAGGTTACATTGAATATCATAAGCCCTGTATTTTATCTTTTTTCTTTAGGAATATATAAAATTTCAAATTGGTGGTGTTTGTAATAAGAGCTCATCAAAAGTAAGCACAGCTGTATTCTTATTAAATGACTTCTGTGAATGGCTTAAAGATTGTATATGAGCAATGTGATTTCCAATAAAATTAGATGATATTTCAAAGGAGGGAAAACAACACTGCCTTTTAGATTGTTACACTGGTATTACCTATTGTGATGCACTCATTAATGTGCTACAAATCTGCTGAACAGAAAAAAGAAATAAGGAACATATCTGAAATTCCAGAAGATATTGTTTGTAGGGGTGATGATAAACACTGTCTCTGGCTCCAATCTGTGCAGGTTTGTACCCCAAAACCAGGATCTGTATCTTCTAAGTTCTAAGCCTCCAACTAACTCCAAAAATCCAAACACAGAAAAAAGAAGTCAAAATTCCCATGTTTCCAATTAATATTCTGTTTAAATTTCTCATGGTTTTCATTTAAAATTAGAAGGTCAAGCTTGCAATTAGCTTGTAGAACTTGTTGCCATAAGATGTTATGGAGACTGATAGCTTACCCCAGTTCAAAAAGTTATTCAACAAATTAATTGAGGAAAGGTACACCAGATGACTCAGTAAATGTCATTTCTTATGTTCTTATGTATGCCTCCAAACCTATTTCAAGTTTATTATAAGATCCACAACTTACACAAACTTACCACAACTTACACAACAAATCCTCAGATTCACTAAAAGTCTATTACCCTATCCATATGCCACTTGTAATCTTGTAACTTGCATCACTTAAGGTAGTCTGAGTCATACTGCCAATTCAGTGCTAATAAATTGCTGCTCAACTGCCTTTGTAAGACTGAGGAAGCTCCAACTTCCAACAGTTCATCTCAGTACTTTATAGGATTCCCCTTGAAATGCTACTTCCATGGCCAACAACCAGACCAGTATGTACTTATAAATGCTTACTATAAGTACCATTATGCAACACTGCAGAGTCAAGTATAGCCAATCCATACTTTATACATTGCCAAAAAATTTTAAAAATGTTTTATGTACTGCAAAGAAACAGGAAGGACTTAATAAAGTGAGATAGCAAGAACTCAAATATTTAATATTCTGCACTAGCATAACAAGAACTATCCAAACACTAAATACATTAATTGTCAAACTACATTAACAAAGTACATTTTATAGGGCATTATGCTAATTATGTGTGCTCAAATACCTTCTAAATCAAAAAGATTCAGTAATTTCTGTTATGGGTAAGTCCTATAGAATTTAATAGACAATATTCACCTTTCTACAGGGCTTTGGTTCTTTTTTTTTTTTTTTTTTTTTAATAGTCCATAATAGTCCAACAGAAAAGTATTCTGTTACAGATTTCTATAAATGGTTCAAAATCTTACAAAATGGATATCCTCCATTCATTTATATAGACTAATTATTATGGAACACTATTGGGTTTTTATAAAATTCTACTGGTTTCACCATTATTACATTACCAATTTTTTCTATCAGGGCTCTAGTGAGCCTCATAGCCACTGGAAGGAGCTATTAAGTTCTACTGTAACCATACATTCCAGTCCATCACAAAAATACTCAAGAGTCAGCATTCTGGTGAGCGTGACATTTTAAGGAAAACCAATTAGAAACCATGATAGGAGTCAGCACTGATAGGAACTTTACAGAATTCCCACAACTCCACAGGGCATGACACTGCATCCAAAAGAGTAAGGGTAGAAAATAAAAGTTTTACTTTTCCTACAATCAAGCTTCATTGAACTAGGAGTATTAATTTTTATTTTTTTTTTTTACTCAGCAGGGCAAGGCTAGCTGACTGTCAACTTATACTTCTATGCCTCTATTGAGGGTGGTCTTGAAGGCTTAGTGTCATCTGGGGATTATCTTTAAAAAGAGCCATCCAACATCTTTAGTTTCTCCTCTATATATTGTTCTGGGACTATGTGCTACCCCAATGATAGGCATTATGTCGTTCATTTTTTGTCACAAGATGCAGTCTGAAACTCTGAAAATTGATGACAAACTTGACCCAAAGGCAAGGAGAGATGCAAAAAAAAAAACCCCTGTTATGAACAATTTTATTTACTGTAAGAAAAAAATATATACATATAAAGGAAGGCTTTCTAAATATACAAAGGAATAGACTGTTGTTTTAAGGGGGGAAATATCATATGCTACTATAGTATGAAGCAAAGGGGCTGTAATCAAGAAAAGAGCCCACAACAAGCTATCTGTAAAGTTGACTTTGTAATCACAAACATTCCTCTTCATGCATATTTGTACCAGAAAGATACTGGAAGCCAATTTATAACAGAGCAGATCTATGTGACAAAATCCTTAATTTCAAATTCAAATCAAGAGCTAAGCTGTCCTCAAGTCCAGGAATAAGCATTAGGGACATTTTGTACATATGGGTAATCACAAGTACCTGTGTAACATTAGATATATCTAATGCTCTACTTTTCCTTTCCAGAAGCCTTGAGAGACAGCCTTTTCAAGTCTGGATCGAGTTAACCACCATTATGGGCAGAGATACACTCCTTGGAAATTTCAGAAGAATAAACCAGAAAAATCAGGGTTCACAAACCAGGCTTGCCAAATCCTGGCACTCTGTTGCCTTGCAAGAACTTGGAAGGGAGATTAGTCTGCAAATTGGTCGGTAACTCTGAACTGAAGTCAAGAACCTATTTTTTAAACACACAGTTCTTTACATTTTATTCCAGAAAGTTTACACTTTTTATATGGGACTGTTGCCATCTTATATTTGCCAAAACTCAATTTGATGGAAGATGAACACTTCACAGGAACTCTTCAACAAATAGCTACTGACCACACTTGTTGACAAAGGCCAATATGCTTCAGGCTATGCAATGCAGAAAATTCAATGCCAGCTGGCAGCAAGCAAGGATTTTCCTTAAACAATAATAATCTAATACCTGTGATGGCTGGATTCCACTGAAGCTGTGTGACTCATTCTAGTAGTGCCTGAACCAAAAGCAAGTGGTGAGTGGCTATGGATATTTATACTGCAGAGTAATCACAAGCTTTTTTACTAGTACTATCAATTTTCTTGTCTACAGGGTCTCAGGAAACAAAAATTGCCTACTAGAGGTAAGGAATGCTTACTTATACAGGAGGTAACTGTTATGTCCATCTTCAAAACAACCCCCACTCAGGTTTTGCTTTTACCAGGACAGCCTACAGCCTAGAGACATGATTAGAAATGGTTGTTTTAGAATCCAGTATTTATCAGGGTTTACACAGTAAGATGAATGGGAAGTATGCTAACTTGAGCATTTTCCTGTATGACTCTCAGGCCTTCTGAGGGCTTCCTAATGGGTTCTGGGGCAAGATGCAATGCTGTACCTATGCCAAGGGGTTTGGTTTTTTTAAGTCAACTTTTTAAAGTTTGATCTCTCCCACTTGATTCAGAGAAGTCAAAAAAGAATCTAAAAAAAAATCCCTTTCTTTAAAGACAGTATCTATGGAAACAGGTCCTTTCACTATCTTCATTCTAGCTAACTAGAGGACCATCTTTACCGTCTGATAATACAGAAGATCCCAGATTCTCTAGGATGCTAATAAGGGATAATCTGGGGATCACAAGAAGAGGGACAGTGACTGAATGCTTTATTTTCAAATTTAAATTTGGCTGATGAAGGGATCTCGTCTTTTTCACTTCCTTTGTAGCACCCTGTCCATTAAAAGAAGGTTGAAGTGACAAGAGGGGATCTGAAGCAGAGATACAGTGTGCTGTTTACATCCCAGCATGATGAAGTAGACCTACCTATATAGTGGCTCAACATACTGATGAACATGTTGATAATCTCAACCCAGCATTCAACATTGTCTATCTAGACAACAATGCATCGGATATATTCCTGTCACCCAAGTTGTTTTTAATTTAACTTTTCTCTAAATTTCTCCCTTTATATATAATCTTTTAAATTTAAAGCAAGTTGGAATCAACACCAATTAACCAGTGGTGTAGGAAAATAAAATTCTTGTGTAAAAGGCTCTAGAACAGCCCTGATTTCAAGTTCAGAGGACCAAAAACCAAGAGAGGAAAACCTTGAAGAGAGTTAATGTCCAATGAATAGAACTGCTGGTTTTATTTTTCTATATAAGAAAATAAAAATCAAGTTTTTGTGGAAGAAATTTGAGAAAATAGTGCATTTGATAGAAGCATAGGAGATGAAAAATATCACTGTTGTTCATCAAATGGTTATATATATTTTAATCTTGTTTTAACATTTGCTCAAAAAGCTCTCTTTCAAGTTTCTGGACTTTAACTCCTTACACAAAGTGAAAGTAAACACAAATAATTAAATCACTTCAATCTATCACAAGATAATGCAAATCTGAATGCATTTTTATGCTATAAATGAAGACTAGCAGTGGAAGCAAGAAAAATCTTCTTGTAGTCAAGGTAATTATTTCAACAGAAATGCTTTAGATTAGTTGACCAAAACCACATCAAGGTTCAAATAGGGTGTATAACATCCTACTTTATATCACTCTCACTTACTACATGATGATGTACATTTTAAGATTCTTCTATTTCCTTTAAGGAAAGCACTACCTAGATAACAACTTGAATAATTAAGGTTTTAGAAAATTATCTAGAGACAGACCTTACTTTTTACCCATTAAAAGTACTCAACAGTGTCTAAGAATAAACCTTCTCAATTTAAACTTCATCCATTATGCACCTAAAAAGCAAATAGATATTAATACTATGCTTCATTATCAAATTACTACTAATTTCTCTCTCCCCTACTGTTTGTTTCTATGGCTAATTTTAACCTGCTTTTCTTTATGCAACATGCAAATAATATCAAAATATTTTTCCTAAAATTAGATTCATTTTTGTTCTCATCAGAAATACCATAATACATGTATTTCCTTACTGTCATTGTCACCATAGCTGGTCTCATTTAATGACTGAAGTATACTACAAGAGCAGATTTTTAAAAAATTTGTTTACCTTTCAGTTAAAATGACATCTATGGCTCGAGTTGTACAACTCAAAAATGTTATCTGCCAATCAGCATAGTGATCTGAGGTACTGACAACTAATGTCATGCAATGGTTCCATTCTAAAGCTCCTGTTCATGACTGGGCAAGCTTTTTTTTTTTTTTTAAGCATGCTACTGCCCAAGCTTTCATACATGCTGAAATATTCCACTAAGATGTAAAACACTGCCAACACACTTATACACCAAACATTCAAGAACAACTACTGAAAATTACTACCTTCACTAAAAAAAAAAATAATAATAAAACAGCTACAAGGTATCAAGCCAAGAAAATATGCTGACCCCCCACCATACAGCCTATATCCCCCTAAAGATCATTTCAACATGGTATCCAGCATATTTTCCTACATTAAGCAAATTTCTAATAAAGACATTTATGCCAGTCAGATCTAGCAGGGTCTAGAGACTTGTTTGCAGAGATGAAAAAGTCGTTGGTCACGTCCTTCACTCACTTGTCCCAGGGGGCATTCAGCCAAGCATACATTAGCAAAATTGTCTATAGTATCCTCTTTATAAATAAGGCTGCTTGGGAGGTGGATACAGAGCTGTAACAACAAGAAGCATAGCTTGTGCTTTCTCCTACCTTTTCATGGATATTCACAAACCAAAAGCGATATTGAGGGGAGTCTCACGAGGCTGGACACTCGGTAGCCTCATGTGGCATTCTAAGCACCACATTTCATCTGTCTAGGTTTTAAGTATTCCGAGAAAACCACCCTGACATGCACAGAATGAATCCTGCTCAAGTTGGAAGCATGTGATAACTAGGGTTCAGATTTAACAGAAACCCACCCCCAACACTCAATTAATCCTGTATTTTTAAACAAACACCACCTTACCGTTTTGCTGTTGTCTGGCTCAGGTTAGATTCACCTGCAACTCTTTAACATGTCTCTAGCAATGTTAATGTTTGCAGTCAGGCCGGGCTCATTCAGCAACTGAATTCACAACATCTTTCTGCACTAGCAAGCTGAAATGATGCGGCTGTACTACAGCTAAGAAAGGGGGAAATCTAAAGCAGAAAACAAAGAAATCCCTAAAGACAAAATAATCCCAGCAGAGTGTAATATAAAAAGTACAGAAGAATACTGAAGGCACAGTATTTCTCTGTCTAAATTTCATCAGCAATACAATGTTCTTTCTAAAAAGATATTTTTACAAATCTGATGGACTTGCCTGTGGAGTTCCCAGGAAGGCAGACTATCCAGGCTCTGCAGCAGCATTGCAGCCAAAGTAACCATGCATATGCTGTCTAGGCAATTTAAGGCAGTGTCTTTTTGAAAAGATACTGATTTACAGCGTAGTGCTGCTCCAACAGAACACAGAACTAGAGCCAAAATAGCTAATGATGATTTCATAGGAACTGAGGAAAACCATTTAATCGAAAGGATACAACTAATCATGCCAAATGCAATTATTGTCCTAGTACCAAAGGAAGCCAGTAAATTCATGAGTAACAAATGATGTTAAAATAATAATCTAAGGGCATCTGGAAATGAACGTAGGGGTACTGTGGCTCAATTTAATTAAGAATGCATACAGTTGTTTTATAAATTTCATATAAAAGAATATCCAAATTGTGGGATTACCAAACTATACATTTGGTAATCCCGCATTTTGGATATGCTTTTATCTTTGGATATGCTATCAGCTTAATAAAATATTAAGTTGGGTAATGACCGACTTAATATTAAATTCACAATGTATAAAAATTCACAATGTATAAAATAATTTAATAAAATAATAACTAACCCCCAAACCATCTACCTTCTGATTGGAACTCACTGTTGAGCCCCACATAAGCTGGGTGTGGTACATGGGAAAGAGGTCAGTGTGGGCAAGGCTTGCCAACTATGGTATCTCAAAAGAAGGCAGCATATCTTCTGCATCCCCTGCTCTCATAGCAACCCCTACTGGTCAATGCATACTGTATACTTGATAATGACTGGCAGTAAACCTCCACGCTGGAGGTAAGGGACTACTAACTAGACTGACTGACAGAGGGTTAATAATAAGGCATAAGCCCAAATACAAGAGGTGGATTAAACACAGATCACCCTAGATGACTTAAGGAAATATCTTCTGCTTTACTCGGACCAAAGGCAAAGCCCTACCCAAAATAACAGTATTGTTGCATAGCTCTGAAAAACTACAGTAGACTAAAGTAGTTCTTCATCCAACTTCATCAAATCCTAGTGATTCAACACTGATGCCCCAACTAAGCAAGAGCACACACCAACTGCTGAAACTTCCTTAGCCTGACAAAGGGTTTTTGAACCCGAAAGCTTGCTTAATAACTATTCTCCAGCTATTTGGGTTGGTCTAATAAAAGATATCAAATTCACCCAAGGAACCTTGTCTGCCAACTAAGCAAGGTATTCAATTATACAGCAAGTACACCTCCATTCTGATATGTGCAAGTTCCACGGAAATCAGTAAGATTTAAACACAGGCTTTAATGCTTCTTAAATCAAGGCCCAGACTTGTTAATGAGCTGAATAAATTTGTCAGATAGCAACATCTTCAGTAACAATCAGAAAACTCAAATGAGTATATGAACTTTATAAGATCTTGCTTCAGCATCTGAACATCTTCAGAAGTTATTTTCATCTACTTTTCAAATGCCATGCTACATGCTGCCTTTGAAAATGGGGTTTAAGGTGGAAAAGGCTAGAAAAGCCTACTTTGAGGCCATAGGCAGACAAGGTTCCTTGGGTGAATTTGATATCTTTTATTAGACCAACCCAAATGGTTGGAGAATAGTTATTAAGCAAGCTTTCGGGTTCAAAAACCCTTCATCAGGCTAAGGAAGCTTCAGCAGTTGGTGTGTGCTCTTCCTGGATGGAATGAAACTTTGAGGCCAAGTATTTATAGCATTCATATTTTTCATATTTCTATACCTTTTGTATTTCCCTGGCAGAACAGCTGTGGACCTGAAAGGGAAGGGTGGGAAAGGAATCTGAAAAGCAAATTTCACTGAAATGGTAGAAGTCCAGACTGCCAGTGACATACCCAGCATTTATTTCAGGCAGCCTGAAGACCTGTGAAAACAAAAGGTATGTCTACACTGTGATGATAGAAGAGCTAGCTCAGAACACTTCCAGTCCCATTCCTCAACTGTCTTTAAACAAAGTTTAGCTACTAGCACAGAAATGTTTTGGTGCTGCTTATGGTACCACAGATGCAAGGTGGGGCTGGAAAACCTGGATGACAACCAGTAAAGTTTGGAATTAAGAATGATATTTGGAAACCTATCTAATAGGTGGCCCTGGTAGTACAGGAGGTTTGCATAAGGCAGGCTTTGCATGTGTTGGGGGGGGGGGGACATTTCTAAGGAAATTCTCTGTGTGAACTAACACATTTACTTAAAAAAAATCTAACACCAAACTTGTTTAGTTTTCTAAAAACTGACTAGAACTACAACAGAATTTATTACTCTAATAGGATAAAAGCAAAGTAGCTGGGGGCTACATGCCCTATGGGCAGCATACACACTGACCCTGGGCCACACAGCACGTGGCTCCCCCAGCCTCAACCCCCCTCAGGTCCCCAGCTGCAGGTTTCTCAACTGCACCACATCACACAGGGGCTCTGGAGGCTGCACCACAATACCCTGCGCCCCCAGGCAGTGGCAGGAAGTAGCAGCTGGAGAAGGTGGGGGAGCCTGGAGACCCCAGCTGCTGCTGCTGCAGCCTGGAGTAATAAAGGGGAGGGATAACTGCATGGAAGCCCAGGGGGTGCAAATTAACCGCTCATGGACCATATGTGGCCCTAGGACCACCAGTTGGACAGCTCTAACCTACATAATGGCACAGCTCTGACAGTAAGTCAACCAAGTATGCAATCCGTGATTTATTAATATAATAGCAATATTTATTAATACTGCATATGTTAATATATTTCTAATATAGTGATGAGAATGACAATAAAAATACTTCTGTATGTTCGTATTTTTTAAATTCAGTTTTCATAATTTCTTTTTCTATTAACTGAGTTGTTTTTTTCCAAACCCTGGAAGACAGGGTTGGAGAAAGAAGGGCAACTCACTGGGCACTCCAATAATAGTTATCAGGATAGGTTGTGGTCTCTGTACATCCATATAGAAAATAATTTCATGGCCGCTAAGGAAGAACAGTTAGGAGAGCAATGTTCAATCAAAAGTTTGACTGTTGCAGCAAACAGTCAAAAAAAAAAATATAGTGATGTACTCAACAATTTGAAAAGTAAAGATAGCAGATGTCTGGCTACATGCTGAACAAAAAGTGAGAAACTTGACTGATTCCCAACACAACTAGACAATCTTTGAAAAATATTTACAAACATAGGACAATAACGGCTTTTTTGGGTTATCACACCCAGTCGCCTGCTATCACAGGAAAACATGAAATATAATCTCTTTCACAAAATGATCACACTTTCTTCTCATTAAACCCTTTGCCATGTAATAAACAAGACACGACCACAAAAAAGAAAAAAAAGAAAAATCAACTGTGACAAAAGTGGACAGATGCCTACATGTACAAGTTACACCTTACGGCCAGGTACAGACATTATACTTTTAACAGTATAAGGGATTGAAAACCAGTCTATACCCATAACAGAACAGAAGTTCAGCACATACAGACTGGTTTAAAAATGGCGAAACCCAGTCTAAGATTCGCCCCATCACACCAAAGTGCAAATATGTGTTCTGTTCACTACCAATCTAAACTATGCTGCTTACAGAAAACTGTGCAACTTAGACTGATTCCACATTGGGCTTTTTGAATGCCTGTACCTGGCCTAGAAACTGTCAATGATACAGTTATTAGAGGAGAATGTACTGCATTTTTTTTTAAAGTTATTTTGAATCAAGGGTGCTATTCAACTTATTTTGCTAAAGCAAATATTTGAGCACAGCCATAACACCTACATTCTCCCTCATGATGCTTCCTTTAAAAAGCCACTGTCAGTAAAAAGGCAACTGTGGGTCATGCTTCATCGTTAAATGTCTTTGCTACTTTAAGGTACAAATAAATATCTTATACAGTTTAGTTTCTGAATCATTTATGCATGACTAAATATATTTTGCTTTGAAAAAAGCTTCAAAATATTTTTTTGATTTAAGTTCAAAGGTTTGGAGAACCCTGACATGTATGTATAACTACATAAAATGCTTCATAATTTTTGGTAGTTTAAGAGTAATGATGGTCCTGAAATTAAGCGAAATGCAAGGATTCCTTAGGATGATCTCTTTTATTGGACCAAGTCACTTTCAGATTTAATCAATTTAATTAACTAATTACTTACATAAGATTAATCCAGTTCCATGTCTAATAGTCAGTGTTGAGTAGTTACATCATCCAACTGAAAAATATTAATTAGAAACTTCTACAAAAATAATGGTGCTCCATATGCACCATAAAAATAAAAGCTAAAGTCCATAGTGACCTAAACCAAGGAAAATTAAACATGCAGTCATATATGGTTACCTTTCAAGAATTGACAAGTTAGATGAAATTGTAACAAATGTATAGTGCTCCTGATGATTATTATATGACACTTTGGCTCGACACTACTGTGGTTTATTTGTCTCATGAATGGAAAGTGGATTTTTTACCTCGGGGGATTAGGTATACAGTAGGGCTATGTAAAGCTTCAGGTGCTGATTCGATTCAGAGGAGATTTGGCCTGATTCAGTGGCCAAATCTCCAAATCCGAATCAAATCAGGCCCCACCCCCTGCCTGCTCCCCTAGCCCCCCGAGCACCCCAAACCCCCCGCCCTCCCAACCCCCCCTCCCCCCAGTCCCAGCTCCCAGTTCTTTAAAAAAAAAAAAAGCCCCTACACACTGGCTCTGCCAGGTAGGGGGGGCAATCCCCACTACACCCCAATGCCCCGCTCTGTGTGGGGGGCTCTTCCATGAGCTCCCATCCCCTGCCCACTCTCCCAGCCCCATCAATAGCTGCCCCGTCTGGCCCCAGCTCCGGACTCCTTAAAAAAAAAAAAAAAAAGCCCCGTACTTACTGGCTGCTGCAGCAGCTGTTGGGGCTTCTGGGGGCTCGTGGCAGAGCCCCTCCACGCAGTGCGGGGGCTGTGGGGATTGCCCCCCCTGCCTGGCAGCAGCCGGTGACTGGAGGGGTTTTGGGTTTTTGGGGGCTTTTTTAAACAGCTGGGACGCTGGGGCTGGGAGAGCGGGCGGGGCCCGGGGGCTCATGACAGAGCCCCCCCACGCAGGGCGGTGGGGTTTGACAGCAAGCAGTGAATGCCGGCTTTTTTTTTTTTTTTTTTTTTTTTAAGAGCTGGGATGCTGGGGCCAAGCAGGGCAGCCATTGACAGGGCTGGGAGAGCAGGTGAGGGCTGTGGCCTGTTTGATTTGGCCACCGCCAAATCTCCGAGTCAGATATGGCCGAATCAATTTGGGGCAGTGATTCGAATCACTAAACCAAATCAACGTCCCCCTAATGGGCCAAATCTGAATACGAAGCAAATACTAGGCGCTTTGCACAGGCCTAGAGAAAGAAAGGGAAAACCCTTTTAAATAGTCATGTAAATGTTGTAAGGATTATAAAACAGACAGTGCTTGAGCAAGTAGCCCCATACCTTTAGGCTGTTCTCACTAGGGAGAAGCAACACCAGAATTTTCAGGTTGGGTCAACAATAAAAAGTTAATGGTTTACTGATATGATTACTTCAAGACAGCTGCACTATCCTAGCACAGAAGCAGCTCACGCCCACAAAAAATGCTTTTACCCTGTGGTGGGTAGCCTTTTAAATCTGCAGCCCAGATTAACCTAGTTTGAGTCAGGAATGGGTCAGTTTGAGAGGACCCGCCTGGCCGCCATTGCCAGTTTTCCCCACCACCAGTATGGGAAACACCTGCTGCTTTCCTTTGTGCTGGCACAGGGAAACTGCCTGCTGCCACTATCTACCCCTCCCCCCACTTCCCATTTCATCTGCCACTGCCACTTGTCCCTGCATCAAACACAGGGAAAATGACTGCTGTCAGAAGCCTCCTCCCCCAGCACCACCAGCACCTGCCACCCAATGCCACTGAAGACTCATGTCCATGAGCTGGATCTGAAGGCTCCATGGGCTGGTTGCTGACTCCAGCTGTTACCAGTACAGTTTATGTTAGTCTTTTAAACCAAGTATTTCAGCAGAAGCACTTTTATACCAGCGTTTTGCCAGTGGCCACATACAGGTGTCATTTCTAGCAGGAGAATCGCTGCTCTTGTGATAGAAACTACAAGCGTACAGGTGTTCAACAAGTTTCTTGCACATGCCTCCTGTGGGAGAAAGATCTTCCCCTTCTCTTGAGGAGAATCTTTCTTGAAGGAAAAATACATGACTCATCGAGTAGTGGGAAAATGTTCCACGTGCCTTCCTCAGACCAAGGTCACCCACGTCTGGAGAAGGCATGAGAAGCTGCTGCTCCTCTTCTCCTGGTCCCCCGAAGGATTCAAGTGGCAGGGAAAGACTCCTCTGACTTCTCCAGACTGTGGTAAAACTCCAGCTTGGAGAAGGTGCAGGGGGTCCACTGCTCCGCTGCTCCTGCTGCTCCCACAGAGCAAGAGGGGAAAGTAGGCACAACTATCTACTACTCCCCACCTACTCCCCAAAGCTAGGGACAGATATTCAAAAAGCCCGAGCCTGAACTGGGAACTGGAGCAGCCCTGAAGCTTCCCAACCTCCCTCCCATCTAGAAAACCAGATTGGGGGTGGTTACTCCATTGCTCTAGTCCCCTCCTGGACTGATACAGGAGGGGTCTAAGCAGCCACTGCTCTCCGTGCGTTCCCCAAACTAGGCTCACTCTGATCTGTGGAAGGTACAGAGAGCAGGGGAGTCAGGGTAGCTGTAGGATGAATGCCCGTACTGCTTCCACTCCCAGAAAGATTTGTAGCAATGGAAATTTCTCTGAAACTTATACTACTAGAAACGAATACCTGTTTGAGGCCAGTGTTAAGCAACTAACAATAAGAAACAAGTAGTAAACCTGAAGAGGATACAGAGGCAAATGACAAAGCTAATACATAAGTTGGAAAGCAAGCTGTGAGAAAAAAGGTTGAAGGAATTAGGCATGTTTAGTTTGGAGAAAAGGACAGAAAGAGGAGATAAATTAGCAGTTTTCAATATACTGGGAAGGCTGCCATAAAAATGATGCATAAACATTGTTCTCCCTTGCTACAGAGGACAGGACATATGGCAATGGCTTTAAACAACAATCAAACAGATTGAGATCAAATCTCAGGAGAAACTTTCTAATCCTAGACCACTTCGAGATGCTGTAAAATCTACCTCATAGGGTGTTTTCAAAAAAGTTGGACTTCTATCTGTCTAGGATGGTTTAGGAATAAGAAAATCCTTCACCTGAACAGGGACCTGAAGGTCCCAATCATTCTTTCAACCCTATAATTCAATAGAAATGTCCATAAAAAGTTTCCATCTAAAGAGAGAAAGACCTCTGATCTTCCACCTCCAGGCAACAAGAGCCAGAGGCTTATCAGAGAGACCAAGAAAGAAACAGCTAGCACTGCAAATGATGTAAGCCTTACTACAAATTAGAAAACTAATCTTTTTTCCCCACCCAAAAACAAATGTATATAAAGAAATTCTGGAATTTAGAGGGTGAAAGTATTTTCTTTAGGACAGTATTTAAATTCATGTCCCAACATGGCATTAAAATAACACTATATTGTTGAGGTACACATCTTAAATAAGAGGTAACGCAAAGATCATAATCACCGTGGTCACACATTGTACAATGCTTCTCACAAAAGGATAGGACTTGTGGTTAATTTCCAATTTGGATAATTTATACCCTGCCTAGCTAAATTCCTCCTTCATTATCAATTGGATACATTACACTTTCGCTTATTGTACTTAACTGTAATGTTGTACAGCTGCACATTCTGTTCAACTACAGCATTATTTCACTACAGAGTTGGCTACATTTTTGTAGTGCACAAAGTGCATTATGTATTCAAATGCAGGAAGATATGTAAAAGCTTAGGGCTTTCCTTTTATATACTGCCTCTCATTCTGGTCCAAGCTATTCATGTTACTTGATAAATTAAGTGTGAACCACTAGTCCAAAAATCTCGGCGTATATAATATAGTTATATAATATGTATGTGTATATGGGTGTGTACATGCACACCCACATATACACACATGCATACATATAAAAAGATTAGAGCTCTAGACAGAGGCTAGGGACAAACATTACACATAAACTGGTTTAAGTGAGCAGAAACTGGTTTAACCCTGTAACAGAACATAAGTTCAGCGCACATAAACCAGTTTCAAAATCGCTGAAACCAGTTTAAAATAAACCTGGTTGAATACAGTACCAGACTTAACTGATTTGGGTCAAATCATTTTATGCAGTATCTGTCCTAGACCCCTTCCTGGTTTAAGTAAAACCAGAATCCCCCAGCAACCCAGATGCTTTGCAGCCCTGATTGTCTGCTCCAGAGAACAGGGCTGGCCCTGCCTCTCTGATCCCTGGCCAGAGCTCTGGCAGAGACTGCAGGCACAGCAGAGTCTGCCTGACTTCTCCCTGCCCCACGCCCCCTTCACCACTTGTTGATCAAGCAGGGATTCCCTCCCTCCCATAGCACAGACCCCAGGCATGTTAGCTAATGGGTGTGGGTATGTGTGTGTGTGTGTGTGTGTGTGTGTGTCCAATTTCACTGGGACATGAAGACAGAACAATGTCCGCTTAGGGCTTTTTGGAGCTAATCAAGAGGTCAGCTGGTAATGTCCCTCCATTCCTTCCTTGGAAAAAGCTGTTTAAGAGCTTGAACTAATGAGAAAGGCTTTTGTTTTGTTGATGGGCTGATAAACACTGCGTTATCAGCCCCCTGCCAGCTCCCTCGCCTGTCAGGTTTGCAGACAGTATGAAGAAGCAAAGAGAGGAAGACTGAAAAGCCCCATATCATTAACAGATGCATGCTATGCACCAGAGTAAACATCCTTTGCCTCAGAGTGCTAGCCAGGGGCTGGGATCTGGCAACACTCCCGCTCCTTGAGCAGCGAGCGGGGAAAAGTCTGGGACTACAGGCAGTGCAGGGGTTTACACCCCTTCCTAATCAAAGCATCCTGCCGGGGCCTGGCCATGCCCACCCTCAGATCAGCACTATGGAAGGGAAGGGATGGCTGCTCTAGCACCCCCCCACACTTCTAGCCCAGGGGTGGGTAATTATTTTGGGCGGAGGGCCGCTTACTGAGTTTTGGCAAGCCATCAAGGGCCACATGACAGGCAGCCAGGGGCAGATTAATATTTATTTTCTAAATTTTTTAGAGGTCCTGCAGGCCAGATGCAATGACCTGGTGGGTCGCATCTGGCCCACCCCTGTTCTAGCCTGAGCCACTTCAGGCATCTGCCTGCATTTCCTCAGTCCAGAGGGAATGTCTGTGCAGTTGCAAACTGGTTCAATCTAGGCAGGTTAGACCAACCTGCAAAGATTGAATTAATTCAGGCTCAGGATTTTTTAATATCTGTCCCTGGCCAGAGAGATAGCTGTGCACACACATGGCTTAGCCAGGAATCTATTCTCAGGAATGCCGCAAAGAAATTTACAATCAGTAAAATTCAATATATGTACTCACTGTAGGAAAGATGGCAAGTAGAAAGATCATACAGCCAATTTACTTTAATGAAAAGCAACCAATCTCCATAAACCTTAGCCTCCTAAAAAGTATGTAAAGTACTATTTTCATATTTGTCACAATTAGAATTTTGTGCAGTCTGCAAAAGAACAGACATCAGCACTTTAGACAGCAGTTGTTTTGAAAGAATGCTGCAGACATAAAAGTTATAAATCTCTATTTTCAGGAACAGTTCTAAAGAACTAGTGGTATCTACCAAAATGCTTGCAAGACTTAAGGGGTCATCTCACTGAACATTCTTTTTTTTTCAAATTACATCTATTCTTACAGCTGATCTCATGCAGGGACTAAAGCCAGTGAGATCTCATTTCAAAGGCATCTTTAGCATTCAAGTAGCTAAGAGAAGAAAGCCAAACCATAAAAGAAGTAAGACTTGACACAAAAAGAAAGGTTCATCTTTATCACCATAGCAAGTTTAAATATGCTATACATTAAAATGCTAATGTATTTTAACAATATATCCTGGATTTCTTTTTCTCATTTCTCATTTTTGAGGTAGTCTCTTGAAAGCAATGCTTTTCACGACAACTGATTTATTTCTATATTCCACAGGCATAAAGAGAGGTAATCTCAGAACTGTGGTTTAGAAAACAAAGAGATTCTCTGAATAAATTTAAGCTACTGTGATTACAAAACTAAAAGATAGGTTTTCTTCATGCATATCTGTTATACAGATGTCAGGAAGTAGGAATAGGTTGCATACTGAAAACCTAACTGTATCAATTTTGCAATGACCTTTGATCTGCCTCTATTCAAACATTCTTCAGCAGGTGCTGATCCTTAAACCCATTTTGTCCAAATTCACCATCAAGAAAAAAAAAAAACTGCCAGAGGAGAATGAAGAGGTATATGACAACAAGCCTGTAATCCTTATACTGTGTGGTAAAATCAGCTTTGGAGAACATTAAATGAACTTAAAAGTACCATTGCTATAGCTTACAACGTTGGCTTGCATCTACATGCAGTCAAGGAGCAAGTGTTCCAACTGAGCAAATAGTTAGCACATAAGAAAACTTTAAGGATATTTACTTTATATTTAATGGGCAACCTTGTGTTTCTGCATAAAACAACAGATCACATTCTTCCTATCTCTATTTGAATGGATGAAGATGATACAATCAATCAGCTTCCCAACACCTACCGAACAGAATGATTCAAATGAGACCCCCCAACAAATTCTGTGCAGTTCCATGTGACATTATTTAATAAGCCAATTTGTATAGCTCAAATTTATGTAAACTCCATTTCCTAGAAATGCTGCTGACAAAAGCAGACCCTGATAAATTAATTCCTGATTATCCACAGGGTGAAGGTATGGCAAGTTTCTTACAACACACTATCCTGGTCACATGACAACCTCACCTGGAAGGTTAGTAGGGAGAGGGGAGAATTTTCTCCCCCCCACCCCATGTTCAACATTATACTTACTAAATGCAGTTAACACACAAGCAGATGCATATTCAAACAGTGTTAAGTGCCCTTTGCATTGCAAAATTGTTCCTTTTCAGGTGAGGGTCATCTCTTAACACACAGAAACTTTAATAGCCCTCAACATTCCAAGAATTTACAACTATTGCAAGTGAAGATTTGAAACCACCCTAACATGTACTAACTTTAATCCCTCAAAGCAGTCCAATGACTTGTAACTGCCGCAAATGAATGTGTGACACCACCTTAAGTGGTGGTACGTTTGTGATGTGCAAGCTAAAAATAAGGGTGTTGTTACGTTCTTCTAAATAAGGAAACATGCAGCTATTATGGTTTTGATACATTTTGATTTTATAGAACATTAGGCAGTATTAAAGTTAGCATGTGGTACAAGCGGTCACACATTAAGGGTTAATACTCACTCTAACCTGCTCAACTCTGACCTGTTTGCAGAGGGCTGCTAAGCAGTGACATAGCTAAGATCTTCTATGTCTGCCTCATGGCTGCCCAGCTCTCCAGCAGCTCCCTGCTTACTCCACACCTGCAGCTCAACAGCTCCCTGGCTCACCTGTCTCATCCCAAACACTGCTATGGCTCCCCAGCAGCTCCCTGCTCACCTGTCTTCCACCCCATTCCCCCACCTGCACCACCACCACAGCTCCCTAGCACCTCCCTGTTCACCCATCTCCTCCGCAGCACAGCTCCCAACTTACCCACAGCTCTCCCTGGGTCTCTGTCAGCCTGGGACAGCAGAGTTCTGTATGCTAGATCATCTGGGGAGGGACAGAGAGATAGAGGGAGGGGGCTGGGATACAGGAGGACGACATATTGCTGGCACTGGCCATGATCTTGGACCATATGTAAAGGAAAGCAGTAAGATGGTATCTAAAGATCCAGTCTAGCTCCCTTTCATCTGGCTCCCATTATTTTTTCTAGTATTGTAACAATCCTTATAATGGATGGAAAAAAATATAATAAAAATAAAATAAAATAATTCACAGAACAAAACAAAAAGTCCCTGCCTCAAAGAAGTTACAATAAAAGTGTAAAACAAAACAACAGATGGAAACAATGATATATCAGTCTGCATGATGAGCAGCAGTCTCAGCACATCAGCAGCTTAATCATTATCGTATTTTTGTAACTAACACAGCAAAGGAGAGTGTGGCAGGGCACCTTTAGTTGCCTGCTTACAGCAGGGCACTTGTGGTGCCTGACACTCAAAGCGCCTGAGTAGGCAGCACAGGCAGCCTGCTGGTGGCTGCACTCTCCAGTCAGGAGCCACATGGCCAGCAGTGACTGGGGAAGAGGGCTCAGCTGCCAGCAGTAAGAGCAGGCTTGCGCAGTAAAGCCAGTCGCAGTTGCTGCACGCAGCCAGAGGCAGAGCATTGCCTGGTTGGAGCTGCTGCTGAGGAACACCCAGAGGACAGAGTAGGAACTACAGGGAAGGCAGGAGGTTCCTGGTCCTAGGGCATGACCTAAAACTACACCCTGCTGGGGCTGGATGGTGTACTGGGGCTTATTCTGGCAGGGCAGCCTCCAGGAAATGTCACACTTGTGCCTCCCTAGTGAACTGTAAGTATGGGGCGCCAGAAAACCTGAGCCCCTGCTGCCTTGTGGGTTACCACATGGAGTGGAAAGGCTAGGGGAGCACACCCTGACAGAAAAGCACAGGGGCCCAGGCCCATTGAGTGGGGCCTGGGGCAGGGTCCAGGTAAGTCGACAGACACTTGAGGCCTGAACAGCCGGAGGCTGAGTGGGGACCAAGTAAGTAGTCAGACGCCTGAGGCCCAGAGGCTCTAGTGAGGGGGAAGAGTAGTAGCGACCTGGCGGCCATGTAGAGTAGGGCCTTAAGACGGTCTGAAGAGCTGCACATGAGCTGACTGGACTAGCCACAGCCGGCAGCCATGTAGAGTAGGGTCTTAAGACGGTCCGAAGGACTGTACACAAGCTGACTGGAGTAGCTGGAGTGGAGGCCCCAGTAAGGGGGTGTGAGTTAAGGCCAAGGCAAGTCCAAGGATGCCTGAGGCCTAGTTAGGCCAGAGAACAAAGCACTCCCCGTAAGGGGAGTGGTGGTGGAATTTGGATGTCATCTGTGAGGCATGGAACACAGTATAAGGGGAAGTTTGAAGCCATGTAATATGCCCTTGGCATCAGGCTTTAAAACAGGCAGCCTCCTGCTTTAAAAATAAACAACTTATTAGGGGTACACCAATAGAGGTTTTTTGCAGCCGATATCGATAGACAATTTTTAAGGAGGCATATCAGCCAATACCAATCCGATTTCTGATATCCAGCCCAGGACTGAGGAGGGAGCAAATCAAGGCCCCCATGGTGAGGGAGCTGTGGCAAGCACTGCCCAGCTGGGGCAGGGTGGGTATGGGACAGTACCACGGCTCACCCAGGAGGTACAGGGACAGTTCCCACCACTGTGCGCTGCTCACCCAGAAGCTGCTAATCTGACAGCTTATCCAGCAGTTGCCTCCTCATCTGGCAGCTCCCTCTGCTGCTCATCCAGGAGGATGGGGGGGTGGGGGTGCTGTCCGCAGATCTGTGCAGCTCTGTCCAGCCCCTGCCCTGCCTCAGCTGGACAGTGCTTGCCCTAGCCCCTGCCCCACGCCTCCCTCACTGTGGGGGCCTTGATCTGTACCCCCATCCCCTCCCTCCTCCCCTTCCAGCACACCAGACTTAGCAACTGGAGGCAGCACTCCACGCTGTCAGGATGTGCTCCTCACTGCCTGTGCTGCGCTGCGGCTGTGCGCATGCAGAGCATTTATTGGCCAAATTATCGGCCTGATATGGCCAATTTCTGATATATTAAATTTTCTTTATCAGTGCCAATCCAATATCAAATCGATGTAGCAATGCACCTCTACAAATTATAGTTTACATCAAGGCATGGCAGGAAAGTATAGGCAGGCAGACAGCCCAAACAGGGAGGTGGGCTGGCATGGTGACTGGGCCTGATAGTTACCTTGTTACAAGATAGCTTTTAATAAAGAATATGAAGAACAATGAAGAAGCATCACAACTGTTTATGGGGCATTCACACAAGATAAAGAACAAAAATGTCAAATTTTGAAATGAGCGTGAGGCCAGCGGGCCAAGTCAACACTGATGCTGAATGAAAATAAAAATAGGGTGGAGATGAACTGAAAACTACTGGCTTTTATTTGAAGGGAAGACAGTTCAATTCGTTTGACTTACCCAGAAATAAGGCATGAAAAGAATGGGCAAACGGTCAGAGCCCTGTAGAACGCCCAAAGACAGCTGGAAGGAATGAGAAGGATAAGTTGTAGAATCCTTTGTAGTAAAGTCCATCACTATCCTGTTACTGATGGAATCTTCTACAGTTGTTTGTATCTCGGTGTACTGGTTGCACACACCCAAGTGGCGTACCATATCAAAATGATAGTGGTTGTATCAGACACGTCCAGAGCTGCCCAGAGCATCACATTGTCTGGCTATCATTTTGCCTTTTGATAGACTTCTTTATCTCTTTTCCACAACCAGGGGGTCCTACATAGAAAAGGGATTATCTTTCTTTTCAGGATGCCTAAAAGCTGTACTTCACAAAAAGTTTACGGTAATTCACAATCTGAAGCTGAAGAGAAACAGATAAATTCACCTCATGTCTGCAACAGTCCTAGGGTTCTTATCTTTTTGGTGTTCGACCTGGTCCTTTCTTAGATTGCAGATACTCTACCAAGACACTAAAATGACATAAGCATAAAAATGTTCAAAGCACTTGAGGGAGTACCAGATACTCTCTACTCACTTTGAACCTAGTAGAAGTAAGAATGGAGTGGGAGTCCTGCTGACTCAAGAACACTTTAAATAATCATTGGGGCAATTCCCAATGATGCCAAGACACTGAGGATGTCTAAGAGGTTGTGTACATTTTCTTGGACCAAGATTTTCACAAATCAAATTCAAATTTTGACAATTCTTGTCAGCAAGTCTTAGAAAATCTCAAAATCATCAGCAGTGGAATCAGCTGGGTTCAGTGTAACCATCTCATAAAGCAGATGATTCATTTGGGGCTGATAAAGTTTATGGCGTGCCTCTCAAATTGTCTCTTCATGCTCACAAGTCCTCCCTTGGGATTGCTGGGCCTAGCAACTGATGTTACAGGTGATCAGGACTTCCTGCTTTTTCTCACCCAGTGCAAAGGGGACTTGCCTTCTAGATGCCCAAAAAAGCAAATGCCACTTAAACTAAGGGGGCAACTCATAATGGATGCTGGCCAGCCAGTCATGCCACTGGATACATTCACAATACTAGGAGATCCTGACCCTCCCCACCTCCTCCCCCCCCGGTCTCTGTTCTATTACAGAAGCAAGAGATGGTAATTTCTCTGCTAGTGTGTACCTCACATCTGAGGTGGGTCCACTTATGTATCTAGCCCTTAAAAGTTGGTACTCTCCTGGACCCTCTTCACGCACCTTGTCCTCAGGCTTCAGTACCAAAGGGTGCTTGCAAAGCTTGTCTCTGGATGAGTGCTCCATGCCTTCCTAGCAAAACACTTCCACAGAATGCTCATGAGCCATGCTTATGGTTATGCTTCTGTTCAGTGGAAGGTGGCATCTTCCAAAACTGGGAGACACTAAATCTACCTATCTCATGGCAAGTGCCAAGCCTAACAACCCCAAGACCACCAATATCCAGAGAGCCATTACAAGGTAATCGTCACCCTGATGCTAGAGCTAGTGCTATAGATTCCAATGTTTTCTTAATGTTCACTTCTCCACAGCTGACACCGGTATAATTCCTGCCTGCTGTGGTACAAACCAGTTTGGGAGTTACTGGCTGCTCAGGATCATCACAGCTTTCACTGCTTGCATAAAAAAATATAATCTGAGCTCATATCTTGGAATTTTCTGATGTGGGACAAGGATGAAAAGCAGACTGAACAACTATCAGAAATATTTCCTTGCCTGACGCAGAAAGGGTATCTGCTGTAACCATCAATCAGGGTCATAAGACTAAACAAAGAATAGATTTGAAACCCAATGGCTTGGACTGAACCAGGATGGTAGCACGTACAGTAAGTGAAAAACAGGGGGTGGGTTCCCCCTTTCTAAAATGTTCAGTTGAAAAAGAACGTTGAAAGGTGTTGCTAAAACACTGAATCGGCCACTGAGACATACCAGGTCAGGTACTGCAGGGTTCTGTTTCAAGCCATTAGTCCTGAGGGAGATGAGAGCATAGAGAGCTTCTGCAAGCTTCACACAGGCACATAAGGAAACAGCAGGTGTATGTATGCCTGGCCTTGACTAACATTAATACTCAGTAAAGTTGCTGACCTTGCATTCATGATGCAGACTGGGATCCAAGCTGACACATACTTTAAGAAAAAAAAGAGGCATTTTTCCCCACATTAAAAAGATCATCTTCTACTGACTGAACACAGATGCAAAATCTCACACCCACACTGTTAAATCTGATTCAATCACATATTAAATAAAAGCACCAAAATAACCTCACTAAAGCTCTCGGCCTATACAGATGCTGCTGAGCCAGGTCCAACTAAGGCACTGCTTCTTCTAGGCATGTGATGGGCTTGGTGTGGAAACACATCAAGTCTAAGTAAAGCACTGCTTTTTTTGCTGTTTTGTTTGTTGGTTTGTTTTTTAACATCTGCAAGCAACCATAATGAAGAATCCTATAGGTGCAGAGTTTAGGGCAGGATTCATCCTCTAAATGAGCTTTCTAAAGCTTTAAAACATTTACTTGCCTGTCCTTCAAATACTTAAAAAAGCCCAAAATGTCCACCTTAAGAAGAGAGCTTTTTATGGGCCTTACTTTCATATCGTAGGCAGTAAGCACTGAAAGAGGTCAATAAAATTGAGATAGCACACTTTTAATAATTAATTACCACACAGGCATCTAGCTGTACAATATTAAGGGCAAGAGGGAGGACAAAAGTTTCTGTTTTGACTTGATTTAAAGAGTGATTTCAGATTTCTTCCAATACAACTATATCAGTTATATTTTTTCCACTGAAATATGTAGTTTCAAATCTCCCTTCTTGACTAAGTAATTTGTATGCATCTGAACAAAATATGACACCTGATAAAGCCAACAATCTCAATTTTTCTTTCACCCAGAGAAAGGCAATTAGCCATGTTATTCTGAAGTCTAACAGAAGGCAGGAGTGGCACCTTAAAAACTAACGTCTTGCCTTTCACCTTAGCATAGTGTTACCTATGAAAGCTTATATCTTTCTAATCAAGCTAGTTTTTAAGGTACAACCCTCTCTTGCATTCTTCTACCCAGATAAATATTCTAATCATCCTCAAAAAATTAGAATCTTCATTTCCATAAATCATGGAAAGCGTACCCAAAAGCTAACTATAGACAGTCAAAAAGCATGAGGCAGAATCGATTCAATCTTCGTGGGTTAGTCTAAGCTGCACTGATTGAACTGATAAGCAAGTGAACAAACATTCACTTTTGATTCTGGAAATACAGACACGTGCCTGCAGTGGCTGAGGCCAGAAGGCAGGGGGCATTAGAACACACTTTCCCTGCTAGGCAGGAGCAGACTGGCTCATCCAAGGCTAACCCGTCTGCCCTGCAAGAGGGGTGTTTGCAGGGGAGGTGCAAAGAATCATGTGATGTTGTGGCACTGTGAATTAACTTGAATCTAGAGGGACAGAAGTTCAATAAACTTATTTAACCTAAATCAGCTAAGTCTGATGCTACAGCTATCCAGGTTTATCTTAAACTGGTTTTTGCCACTTTGAAAGAGGTTTATGTGCACTGAACTTCTGTTGTGTTATAGATTTGAACCAGTTTCCAATCACTTACACCAGTTTATGTGTAATTTCCATCTCTAGCCAAAAGTTTTTAAAAGAGCTGGTCCCAGTACAGTCAATGGTAAAACTTCCACTGAGTTCACCAGGGCCAGGATTTCCCAATGAATATGAAACAAGTTAAACAACAATTTTGGGTTTCCTAGACTGATGACATTTGTCTGAGAGGTTGGAAAATAAAACCAAACAAAATATCAACAAAAACCCAATGGGAAAAACATGCACTGGTTAATCCTTAGATATATGTATTACAATACTAAAAAGGCATACTTCCTGTTTTAATACTAAGAATCTTTCCGAGTTCCTAAGCAAAAATGTTATATAAAAATATTCATCATTTCAAACTGCTCTGTTACTAAAATGAGGCATCAATACAATACCGTCCTGAAGTGTGGCAGTCTTTGTGGTCACATGCTAACTTTGATCATTAGAATCCATACCCTAGTAATCCCATTCGTAAGATCTTTGAAAAGAATGCACTGTACCTCATTATAGGCTGGTTTTATACAAGATTAACAGAAAAGGTTTGTACATATAAAAATGTTAGGTTGGATATTTACCTGTAACATAATAAAGGAGCCATAAGTATCCACTTGCAATAAAAATGAATAATATGCAATGTTCTTTGTTAGGAGAGCCGCTACACCTTATCTTATTTCCCACAATGGGACAGTAACTGCTATGTAAAGAAAAGGTTGAACAGCAGCATGAACTGGGGACTTCAATCATGGCATGAACTTATCAATGTGCATTTTGTGCCCAGCTTAGACCCAACACTAAATTATTTTGAATTTTTGATAGATGAACTTTCCCCATTAAACAGAGATCAATGACAGAGAATGATGGATCTTTCTAAACTCCCTCACAAATTAATAAGATGTCCTATTATTATTTGTATTATTGCAACCTACAAGCCACAGCATGACCTAGGAACTCATTATCCTATACAAACACAGAGCAGAAAGGGTTGCTTTTGACTGCCCTACTCTTCCACATAGACAGGGCAGAAAACACAGAAACAAGAGGAATGATGTAGGAAAGGCAAGACCGACTGGTGAACAGAGGTATGAAGAGATAATGTGTATAACTTTAAGAAACAAAAACAGCAAGAAAATTTATAATGAGGAATGTTCCTGTCAGGTTCCTATTTGTGTTAGAATCTGCATTTTATACCCTGTTATGTATGTCAAAGCATGGGCATACTCTTATGTTTTTGAAGCAAGTCCAACATATTTTGTGTGTTTTTACTTACTGTACAAAAGAACTGCTTCCCCTAGAACCAATTAAATGATACAAACTTCATTACCATGAACTTTTTGCATTACTGTAGCACCTAAGAGCCCTGGTCATTGCATATGCAGCATAATTTTTCTATAAATAGAGTATTAATCCCATAACCATTGCTTCTTTCACACATGGCCTATAAAATGATGTTCAGTTATACTGTCTTACTTTCACAACCATGAAGTTGGCAACAACCTACTAATAGCAAAGAGAAACAAAAGTGCCTCCCACCTAATACAGTAAAAGCTGTTATCCGGCACTTGACAATCCGGAATGCTCTATTAACCAGCATCTGTCCCACCATGGCACTTCTGGTTTCACTGACGAGAGCCGAGTCCTACTTCTTTCTCATGGACCACGGCCTGTGGCAAAGCAGGCTACGCGGGGGGCCCCCTCCCAGTCCCCCCGCACACTGATGCCAGGAAGCAAAAGCCCTGGCACACTGGACACGGCGGGAGGGGCAGCAGCCTGAACAGGCAAAGACACCTCCAACCCGCTAGGCTAGAGATAAGTATAACTCTCAGATAACCGGCATATTTAACTGGCACCCCCCATTCCCCAAGGATGCCAGATAACAGAACTACTGAACTAGGTAGTCCTTATTTTAGCATTTCTTCCCAAAATTTTAAAGATGTCTTCAGTATAAATGTAGAGTGCAGTCATGCTATAGCAGAGTTGTCAAACTCACCCAGCCCCTCAGCCAGATCCAGCCCACAGATCTACCTGGGGGCCAGATCTGGAACCAGCAGCAGCACTGGGATAAGCAATGAAAGGGAGCTGCAGGGATGAATGCAGCAATCACTCGTCCTTCCACTGCCGACATGCCACCAATAGGGCTCTGTACCCCAGATTCTGGCAGCAGGTCAACTCACCCAGCCCACAAATTCACGGCCCAGCAAGATGACATGGATGCATGTTTGACACCCCTTGTGCTACGGGAATCACATGCATGAGCCCTAATAGCCTACTAAGATATGTGCTTAGATGGCTTATTGATATTAAATATTCATTTTCTCTCTTTTTTTTTTTTAAAGAAAGCATCTATAAATTAGTATTTCCATATTTCCACTCTTACAAAGGTAAACCTCAATCCCAAGTATTCAAAAATCATGAGGTGAGCCTAAAAATGCAACTGACTTAAACCTTTATTAAATGCACACAAATTTTAGGGTCTTATTTGCAGTCAGGTGCCTGAGCCTGTGAGATACATTTTTAATCATATATTCAGGCTTTTTTTCTGTAATCATAAAGGCTCTTAAGAAATAACTGGAACCAAGGTTCTCATGCAGACAATGGATTCCAGGAGCTGGGGCTTTCAGAAAAATATCAAATAGCATTAGAAAAGTGATTAAATTGCAAAAGTTCAAACACTGGAAACCCAATATGGAAATGAGTATTAGAAGGAAAATTATGTACTAACTTGTGTTGGGGCCAAAATCCTCCCCAAAATTTCCCCCCATTCAGCCTTGTACAGTAGATTAATATTAGACTGCTTCATCCTCCCCCTACCTTCATCCATAAAATGGGAACAGAGACCTCAGGAAAGACCATTTCCCTGTTCTCAGATCATGCAATCAATGACATATTGTCCACTGGAAGGAAAAGAAATTTCAGTGAAAGTCCTACTTAGCCCCTGCATGCCTGGAATGGAGAGAAACTCAGTTCATCTGTCATCAACTTCGCACACACACAGTTCTGCCGGTGTGTAGAGCTGTGAAAAGCTGGCACATGCTCAGTGTGCACTGACTCTTTGGAGATTTTTAGCTGCACTCTAACAAGTCTCTACTGAGCATGTGCCAGCTGAGACTTTTCAAAGACTCCAGCGTGGGAAAGTTTTCACAGACAGCAAGAGGCATGTCCCACACAATCCTTCTACCAAGATAAACCCACTTGCCAGTTTTCAAGTCTTTCTCCATGGCCTGGGGCTAATAATGTCTAAACAAAATGGTAAGTTGTTTTGTTTTGTTTTGTTTTGTTTTTGGGGGGGGGGGGGGAGATTTGATGCAGGAAAAACCATGCATTTTTCCGTACTGTAAGTTTTGTAAAAGCTAGAAAATGTTAACTGAGTTTTTCCAAAATAAAGTTATCCTGTGGCAGGTAACCAGCATGGAAACTTTCAGCACAGGCAACTAAAACACAAATGAAGGCAACTAAAATAGGGTTTTTTTCAATGGTAAGGAAGAGGCAGTCTTTAACTATAGACCAGCTCTGGCCTTAATGAGAATGCTAAAGCACCCAGCATACGTTAATTTAAAGATGTTGTGTGATATTATCCCTGATCCAAACACTCATGCCTCCTGCTATGCCACACATTTTGGGATTGGGGATCAGATCCCAAACACATCCTTTTACTTGCCGGTGCAGGGGGAGCCCAGGATCCTGATTCCAGACTTCCCCTGCTGGGTGTCAACAGGTCAAATTGGCCCCAAACCACACCATTCCTGGTTCAAGACCCTGCTGCAGTCCTATGGCTGAAGCTGACAATTAGATGATTGCTGGCCCTAGCCCATAAAAACTAGCCATAAACATGATCAACATATAATGTTACAGGGCTGTAGGTTGTAGTCGCATTGGTCTAACGACACAGGAAGACAAGGTTCTTTGGGTGAATCTGATATCTTTTATCAGACCAACTTAAATAGGGGAGGCGGGGGGGGGGGGAATTTTAGCAAGCTTTCAGGTTTAAAAACCCTCCATCAGGCTGAGAAAGTCTCTGCAGTTGGTGTGTGCTCTTCCTGGATGCAATGAAAAGTAAAGAAGCCAGAGAGGCTGGGCTGGTATGCATACAAGACAGGCAGTCAGTAAAGATGTAAACTGAGGAGTCAGTGGATGAGAGAGAGGCTGGGTGGCGGGGGAGAGTGGGATAAATAGTGGAGAGGTACCTGGGGAGTCAGATGTTAGGCAGGTTATAATGTGTCATAAATCCAATGTCTATAGTTAGTCCATGATTTTTAGTATCCAGGAGGTTGATGATGTGAAGTTCATAGGCTCGTCTCTGGGAAGTGTATAAATTCCCTTTGAGGATTAGAACTGAGAGATTGGAGAGAGAGTGGTTTTCTTGTGAGAAATGTGCCCCCACAGGTCATTGGGTATCCCTGTCTTTGATAGATTTCTTGTGTGCAGTTGTTATTTGGTCTCTCCTACATATTTTCCATCAGGGCATTTGGTGCATTGGATGAGATATATCACATTTCTGGAGGTGCAGCTGTAAGATCCGGGAATGCTGATGGCTCTGTTGTGGGGTGTAGTGATTGTGGGGGTGGTGGAGATGTGTTGGCAGGTTTTGCATTTCTTGTCATGGCATGGTCTGGATCCATTCAGTGTTTTCTGGGCCAACATATAAAGTAAAATGTATTTATGGCTGGGCTGCTATATTATGGTGCCTTAAACTGGGGACACAGGCAGCATTGTTGCCATTTATGCCATAATTAACATGTTAATTGTGACTTAAATATAGAGGGAGCCTAACATTCAAAAAACAAGCTGTGCACCTGTTCTGGCCTGCAACAAGAGCAGTCATTTGACTGCTTGGAGCTGTGCTTTTGATTATGATTGTTTTTTTGGAAACCAAAACCAAGCAGTTAAAAGACTGTCTTGTCACTCCTACACCGATTCCCCTGATCTATTAACATGGACACAAAGAATGGCCTAAAAGCAAACCTGACTGAGTAAAGTTTTTCTTTATGGTCTCTCTGCTTCCTAACAAGCCTCTTCTATCGTGGAGTGGAGTGCAGCAGTTCTCTAGTATTTTTGTACCTTTACAACTATGGAGAGTAAAAGCTGATAAGAAAAACCAGGACTGCATTCATTCTGTAGTAAAGGATACTTTGGAGTAATCCCTAAATCAGACAAACCCCTATATTAGTTTCCCTATTGACATGCTTCTGCTTTGAACAATTGCAAAACCAAAAATGATCCACATATTGATTTTCTGAAAGCCTATTTAAAAAAAGCTGCCTGGCAACTGAAAGTCAAGCAATTCAAAACCATACAAGTAAAGCATAGCTTAATAACATTGGTTTACTGAGCACTGCTTTATATTGCGATTGCTAGTAAAGGTTCTCAGAACTGCTTACAGAGACCTGAAATAAATTCTTGGCCAATACCTGTGTAGTTTAACTATCATTATTTTATTTTTACTCTGCCACCCTACTAACAGCTATCTATCAGATGGCATATGAAGCAGCTTTCCAAACCACTTAATACCAATGAATATGCAATCTGCACAGTTATTTGTTATGCTATTTCAATGTGAATTTTAAAAGTTACATGGACTTTGAGGTGTTGTCAGGCATGTGAAGGGACTGTGAGAGGGGTTCCTAGAAGTAGGCATCTTATGATTCCTATAACCTATAATTCCTTGGAATTACAGGTTTCAGAGTTGGTGTATTTTGTTTGATATATTTGCGTATTTCAAAGATGCATTAAATTAATACTAAAACATTTGCCCTTACTCAGCTTGTATTCCTCTCAAGATCCACTTTTGAGAGCACAGGGGGCAAAATACTATTGAATATTTAATTGTGTAATATGCCTCCATTACATATACACACTGAGAAACAACATACATCAAATGCATCCCTGGGGTCATTTTCCAGAAATATTCATTTACATTTTTTAATTGCTGCTTTTCATTCCATACCCAGGTAATATAAACAACATTAAGCATTCCCCTTATCAAACAGCTGTTCTTTAACCAGAGCCTCAAAATATAACCATTAAATCAGTGATAAAAATAATGAATTCCAATTAAGACTGAACAGTCCCAAATTTCCATAACATACCCTAATATACAAATGTGAGACAGGGAAACCTAATATCTGGTAAAGTATTATAGTACAAATTATACCTAATGTATTTAAACCACAAAGTCATTATAAAACAAACAGTAAGTATAACATAAGCATATAAACATTGAAATAAACCAGGCAAATAAACTAGGTTTCTTTTTACCAGAAGCCAAACCATAACTGGAAAAAGTATGGTAGTAAACAGCATCAAGAAGGCATAATCTTGAGAACAGAAAACACGACGAGACAGAGATAAAAGGTACTGCACAATGTCCCTCAGCAAAACCAAATTAGTCTTTTCTTTTAAGACATAACCATGTTGCAAATACAGTTTTCAGCTTATCAACTATTATAAAAGCAGAAAGGGCCTGATCTTATACCTGCTAAGGTCAGTGGGAGCATTGATTTCAGTGGGCCAGACTCAGAAGATTCATCCTTGGCAACCCATTTAATTTTCTCAGGTAATATACTCCTATTTGGACATATGACTGATTGCTATTCATGTAGTAAGAGAAATCAGGTTAAAGTTTAACACACAAAATATGTTCTAGCATCACAGCTAACAGATTAAATGCATCATGAAGAAAGTCGCAATGTTTATTTCCACAGCAGCAAGCCGATACAATTCGCATTCTACTTGCTTACAGAGCAGTCCAGTATCATTATAAGACAACAACATGTGAGTGACTTCACTGAATTACCAAAACTTTTTTTAAGGATTTGGATATTTCAAACATAAAACATTTTCTAATACTTTTTTTCTTTCTGCTGTTGAATATTAAAAAAAAATCCTCATTTCTGTAATCAGCTAGAAAGTGTAATATGGAGCTGGTAAATACATTTCCCATCCAAACTATACCCATTGTGATAAACTGTAAGCAAAACAGCTTGAATTCCTTATAGTAAAAACAAAGTTCATAATTATAGGGTCATTTCTTGATAACGTGGACCTCATGATACTGTCCTTGTTATAAATAATTGAACTAGATTTCAAAAGTTAAAGTGCTAAAAGAATCGATTGAACCATAAAGTGGATACAATTAGCATATTCTAATATGTGTAAGACATCAAGAACAGGTGGGCTGGAAGGATTTAGGACATTGACAAAAAGTTTAGGACACTGCTCTTTTCCTTCCTTTGCTGTCTTAGCAAGGATGATGAAGAGAAGGTACATGTGAGAGAATAAAGGTTGTTTGCACTGTGGAAAAAAAAGTACAAAATTTCCCCCTGACTGAGTTAACTTGAATTGGGAAGGAATCTGGGACAGAAGTTCCATAAACCTGTTTAACCTAAATGAGTTAAGTGTGATACTACATTCACCCAAGGTTTATTTTAAGCCAGTTTTGGCCATTTTGAAAGATGTTTATGTGCACTGAATTTATGTTCTGTTACAGGTTGCAACTGGTTTCCAATCACTTAAACTGGTTTGTGTGCAACTTCTGTCCTGAGCCCTAACCAAGTTACTCATTTTCTAAAAGAAACAAAGATTCTTCTAAATGTGACAGATAAAGATCTGCATCTTTGGAGCAGAAGAATTATAGTCACATTCTTAAAATTACTTTAGCAAGCGACAACCATTAAGTCCTATTGTAACAAATAGGTTTGTTATTTTCTGATCTTTCATGAGGTTTATCAGTTATCACTCATCTAATCTGTAGTCATATGGTTTAGGGAAATGAGTAAAATCTACTTTGCATCATCAGAAAAAAGAAAAATGTACATACATAGAAACATGTTTAATATGAATCTACACAAATTTTAGGGCCCTCATGATTATAGTGTTTGAACACCTTGTTAACATTAATGAATTTATCCTAAATACCCTAGAGAACAAGAGCCAATACTTCTCCCTCAGTCTGAAAATTGAAGGACAATGAAATTAAATGATTTGTCTGAGATCACACAGCACAAGATGCACAGAAGCCAGAGGTAAATTTAGGTGCAGTCTTCCACCACAGTTCAATGACTATATTTAGCACTGGCCTTCTACACAAATTGTATTCCACTGTTCGATTTTATGTTCTCAAGTAGCAGCAATTCCTTCACTTTCCTTCCGTGTGTCACTGTACAGAATATAAATATTTTCTACTAAACATTCTTAATTTTTCCCTCGGTTTAACATTATCTTTAAAAGTGCAATTAAGGTTGTCGGTAGAAAACCATCAACTCAGCATCTGTCCTCCCAATGTTCCTTTCCCCCGTTTCCCCTTCCCACCCCCTACCCCATCCCTTCACCTGCTCAAATTTACTGCTGGCTGCTGGCCTGAGCCACTGCAGGCATCTGGCTGCATTTCCTGAATCAAAGAATGCCTGTTCATTCCTGTTACAATTTAATCTGTACAGTTTAGACTAATCTGCAAAAACTGAATCAATTCAGCCTCGAGCTTTTTGACTGTCTGTACCTAGCCTATGAGGAAATGTATTACAATATTCTTAGATAGTTCTCAGAGAAATGTAAGCATCCTATTATGTCAATGTCTGGTCATTTCTCAATAGCTAGTATACGGACCATCTGCCTGTATGGACCCCCAGCACTAGCTCCAGCATGGACCTGCAGGTAGGGACAGGGGCGGCTGCGGCTCCTTCCCCAGGCCTTGGAGGCAGCATGTCCCACTCAGGCCGCTGCTCCTGCTGTGCCAGCCAGGGATGGAGCCCGCAGCTGCAGGGCAGGGCACGGGTCAGGGTGGCCCCACACGCAGGGCCCCAATGAATCTTAATCCAACCCTGTCTCCTCATTTGGTATACATTTCCCCTCCCCACACCAATCCCCCAGCCCAGCACTGAGGGATCTTGCTAGGCAAAATGAAGCAAGAACTGCAAATGAAAAACTCAAATTATATGTTGATTGATACAGACTTAGGAAGTGTCTTAATGAGCTATGACCATCACAAAAGCAACTTTAATATATTAATCACAAAGAAGTGTCATTAAAGAAAATTATTAACACACCTAACAGATCTGCAACGTGTAATGGTATCATAGCAGAGAGGCAAATAAACTCTAGTGGCTCATTTTCTCCATAATCCTGAAATCACACCTCAGTGTAACATCTTAGATCAGTTGAACGCTAAACATATCTCCTGTACTTTACACATGTGAAAATATAATAATCATATATACTTACTTAATTCAGGAAAAAACATTTATCACTCACAAGAGTTATCACTTCGGAGTAGTAAGGCAACTTTGGGGAGAAGATGCAGAATTGAATGAATCTATTAAATCAATTAGTTTTTTTCCTATGGATTGTAATAATTAAGCCAAGCCCCAAATGAACATTTTTTAAAGCTTTAATATGATACACAGGCATCAGTCTCTTTGCTGCACTGCAACTCATCATCTTCATCCCCATATACAGCACTTCAATTGTATCCCCACTGTGACTTCAGGTACGTACAGGGATCCACTACAGGAAACCAATGAGGTATTTGAAGTCTTCAACAATAAAAGCCATTGGTGGAAATCCAATTTTACCATAAACCAACGCAGGACTTAATTTACCGTTCTTAAATCAAGCTTTAAGTCATCAGGATCCAAACTTTTCATCAGGCATGCCACAAATTAGCCTTATATCCTGGTCATGTGCCACTTGGATCCCCTTCCCTTACGTGATATGCTGCTCTACTTTCTGCCCTATCTGTCTTATCACTGTGCTGTTCATTCCTTTACTGATCTGCCACATGTGACACAAGGCACAGACAGAAGTGACAGCTTTTCGCCAACCTAGCCCCTGAAAGCACTCTACAGCCATGACCTAACAGAAGTGCATGGCTGCAAAGTGCTTTAAAAGGGCCCAATCCCACAAAAATCTGAATCTGCATGAGGGTTCAGATGAAGATGCTCCAAATTGGAGCAGCTTCAGTAACTTCTAGCTGCACCACCTCTTAGCCCGTGCTCTGTTTTCAGAATGGAAGGGGTAGAGAGAGCAAAGGGGGTTTGGTTGGGGTTTTTTCAGCCAGTGCTGGAAACTGGGATGGGTGTATTGGACTCCCCCAGGGTTGGGAACCCACAGAATAAGGGAGGATGGGGATTGCAAAGCTCCATAAGTTACTTCTGTCTGCACCTACACAGAGGCGGCCCAAGCCACTTGTGGCACTTGCGACAGGTTAGCCACCCCTGCTTTAAAACATCAAGATTAATCTTATTAGGAAACAGCAATGAGTATGAAAAATATATGGTCATGCAACAAGCTATGCTCTTTACACTAAATGTAGTCATTCTTTTGGCTAACCAAGAGAATATACCATATTAATAATTACATACATTTATTCAGATTTTCAATTTACTTGTATTATGTTAGGAAATTCTGAATGACGATTACATGTTTGGATGGAAACTAGAATTCAATTAAAAATGCAGTACTTTGCATGTAAGACTACCTTAAATGTTTTAGATAAGTCAGAATAAAAATGTATTAAAACATGTTTTGCATTTAAACAAAGGAAGTACTGCTTGTAGTTAATGAATAGCTCTGTTGGTTTCTGGCAATATGCAGTAAGATTTTAGCATTAGTAGATCTCATACTCTCAGACCTTATTTTTACTGATAACTTAGAAGAGGAAAAATAAGCTACCCTGTTGTCTATTTGACTTTCAATTAGTTTCTCAACTGAATGTGCTATTTGATTTAGCTGAATAGAAACAGAAAAAAAATAAAACATCATCTCTGCACATGCAAAAAAGGATATTGCACGTGAGAAACTGTTTGAGCACTTCAGCAGGAGCTTAGCCAGTGACTTCCTTCAGTACAATGAATTTTTATTTAGATTTTTAAAAACATAATAAATTATGAAAAGTTTGACAATTTAACATACAATATCATAATTTAAAAAATTTAAAATAGGCTTATTTATTACAAGTAATATTGTATGTAATTAAAATATCTCAATTGAAATAAAAACAACAGTTGCATGCTATTTTGGAATAAGTTAACTGCAGCTGCATTAAAAATAATGCATATTTCCATGATCCCCAGAATACTTTAATACAATACGTTGAGTGTATTGTACAAACAGCAATATTCCCTTTCCTCCTACATTCAAACCAAAGTTGAATGTAATTTATATTCTGTCAAGCTTTTTTGTTTGTTTGTTTGTTTTGTTTATTTATTTTTAACTTTTCCAGGGTTTCAAGCAGATATTAAATAATGGCATCATTGGGATCTGAGGACTTCATGTCCCATCCCAAACACTGTGTATCCTGCTATGCCAGACAGGCATTATAGGACACTCAATGTTTGGGTTTCGGACAGGCATAAACTTACTCGTATTCCACATGTGTCACTGCTGGGTGGTGGACTGGGCAGGTGGCAACTCTACCCTGGACCTTGGGACTGCCCTGTGCCTGATTCTGATGCTTGACTGAGCATCGAGATCAGACACAGACAGCTCCAGGTCCCAGTTCAGGACTTGAAAGCTGCACCTACACAAATCCCAGGGTTGACCCGAGCTAGTGCCTATAATCAGATGACTGTCAGCCTGGATTGGGGCAGCCCCAGTCTGGGATACAACACATGCCACATATTCAATTTAAATTAAATTGGTTCAATTTGTGAAGCAACCACAAAACGTTTTATATTACACATGGAACATTTTCTGGCTAGTTCATCATTTTATGATGCCACAAATTGGCTGAATGTGTGGCATGTTGTAATTTATGGCACAAAAATATGTTAATTGTGCCATAAATTAAGTGTGCCCGGGGCCCAAGTGAATAAACTGTATTTCCTGTCTTAATGGATAAAGGTTAAGGACTTGGGAGATAACTGTGTGGGGGAAGCTGGTAGGAAAAAATGGAACACCTCACACAGTCATGGAACTGTGATGTGACTGGAATAACAGAGACGTGGTGGAATAGCTTGCATGACTGGAGCATTGTCTTGAATGGATATCAACTGTTCAGGAAGGATAGGCAGGGGAAAAGAAGAGGGGGGGTTGCTCTTTATGTAAAATGCAGAATGATTCCTCAGAGCTCCAGTATGAAACTGGAGACAAGCCTACTGAAAGTCTCTGGGTTAGGGTCAGAGGGGAGAGCAACAAGGGTGATGTCATGGTGAGCGTCTGCTATAGACCAGCAGACCAGGAAGATGAGGTACATGACACTTTCTTCAAACAGCTACCAGAAATGTCCCGATCACAGGCCCTGGTTCTCATAGAGGATTTCAGTTATCCTGAAAATTTTCTGATGCAAGCGTTGGAGAGCCCAGCTAGGGGGAAGTGCCCTTCTTGGTCTGCTGCTCACAAACAGGGAAGAATTGGTGGGAAAAGTAGAAGTGGATGGCAAGTTGGGCAGCAGCAACCATGAGATGACTGAGTTCAGGACCCAGAGAAAGGGAAGGAAGGAAGGAAGGAAGGAAGGAAGGACTTTGACTTTTAACAACTTTATTTCACAAAAGATCAGGTACAGAAAGCAAAAAAACCATCAAACCACACCAAAGAGAAACCATTCCAGGACATTCAGAACATCACACCGTGACAAACACCTTCGCAGTAATACACATCGTGTCTAACATGCTATTTATATATATATATATATATATATATATATATAGCCCTCGAGAAACGAACAATTCCACCCTTCCCTGTCCCATAGTACACATACAAAACCCTTCAACTTCTCACCCCGAGAAAATAAACAACAGCAGCCTGGTGAGGGCCCAGGGCACGGCACAAGCCGGAAGCCACAGTCCGCCACCGCACCCGCCCGGTCGCCCAGACCGGTCATGACATCAGAGCGCGTATTTGAGACGGCCGTCCTCCACGTGGCACAGCGCTCCCTCAAGGGCCCAGAGTGCCTCGAAGGCGGGCACCCCCTGCCGGAGCACAGCGTGCTCAAACTCCAGCGAGAGGCGCGCCCGCACTAGGAGGCCAAAGAGCCGCGGGGCATCGTCTGAGCCGGTGTCGGCAAGCCGGTTACGGCGGCTCTTGAGGACGGCCATCTTGGCCTGGCCCAGCAAAAAGTTGGCCAGGCAGATGGCGCCCCGCTCGGCCGCCCGGTATGGGTAGGAGCATATGTAGGTGGTCTCTGAGAGGCTCCTGCCCAGCGCCCGCAGTGGCAGCTCGAGGGTAGCAAAGAGCGGCCGCAGGCGGGGACAGTCCAGGAAGGCGTGAATGAGATCCTCCTCCACGTCCCCAGGGCAGAAGGGGCAGGCCGTCGAAGCGGCTGGGTCAAAGTGGGACGCAAACGTGCCAGTGGCTAGGATGCCGTGCAGCAACCGCCACTGCAGGTCGCCAGTCTTCTTGGCGGTCGGCGGCTTATACAATGTGCGCCACGCCGGGTGGGCCGGTGGGGAAGCCGGTGGCCCCAGGTGCCGTCGCCACGGTGTATCGGGGCGTCCCGCCAGCACCTGAGCATGGCGGACACAGACCACCCAGGCATACAAGCTTCTACGCGATAGAGAAGCAAAGGGACAACCCGTGCCACTATCGGGAGGCATGGAGAGCCGCAACAGAGTGCCTGGCCCACCGGCCAACTCCGCGGCCACAGCTGGGGTGACCGGCAGCGAAGGGAAAGCCTCGCTCGCGGCATCCGCGGCCCGCGGGATCTGGCGCGCACGGAGATGTTCGTCCAAGGCGGCCGCCGCCACCGGCGGGAGGGCGGCGCGGATGTCACGCAGGAGATGACCCATGGTGCGGATGGAGCGCACGCCCAGCCGTGCGGCCAGCGCCTCGGGCGAGAGCCAGGCTGACCGAGCGGGGTCCAGGAGATGGTGCAGGCAGAGGACACGCGTCTGGATGAGGGTGGCCGTGAGGCTGGCAGAGGCCAGGCTCGGCACGGAGCCCCACAGGGCTGAGTTGTGCACCAGAGGCTCCCTCAGCAGCTGCGGGAAACACAGTGTCCGGGCTCGAGGCTGGAGGCGGAAGGCGACCTGCCAGGCTCGTACCACGCTGCGATAAAAGGCCGGAAGCACCGCCCAGTTCAGGAGCGTGGGTGTCAACAAAAAGAGCTCCCGGTCAAAGCCAAGGGCGCCGACCCTCTGTAGGAACCGGCACGCCAGTTGTTGCCATGGCAGCTGCTCCTCACTGTAAAGCAGTCGCTGAAGGGCCTGCAGGCGGAAGGCCGCCACCCTGCTGGCCAGGTCAACCAGACCCTGGCCCCCCTCGGCAACAGGCAGGTGAAGGACGGCTCGTGGGAGCCAGTGACGCCCATCCCAGAAGAAGTCCACCAGGTTGCGCTGGAGTCTCTCCAGGAGATCCGGTGGGGGGTCGAGCACGGCGCACCGGTGCCACAAGGTCGCTGCCGCCAGGTTGTTGATGACAAGGACGCGCCCCCGGTAGGAAAGGCTGGGCAGGCGCCAGCGCCACCGCTGCAGGCGGGCCTCCACCCCCTCCTCGAGGTCGTCCCAGTTACGCGCCATGAAGGCCGGTGGCCCCAGGAACACGCCCAAGATCTTGAGGCCCTCGCGGCGCCATGTGAGCCCCCCCGGCAAGTCCGGGGGGAGCGTGCCAGTCCATGCGCCAAGCAACAAAGTATCGCTCTTGGCCCAGTTGATGCGGGCGGAGGAGGCACGCTCGTAGGCACGCTGGCAATCCGCCAGGGCCCGCACGTCTTCCTGAGTGTTGAGGAAGACGGTGACATCATCCGCATATGCCGACAGCCAGAGACGAGGCCTAGCGGACGGGCCGGTGGCCACTGGCAGGGCCACACCACTCAGGCGGCGTCGCAGCGTGTGCAGCAGCGGCTCGATGGCCAGGGCGTAGAGCATGCCCGACAGCGGACACCCCTGACGAATGCCCCTGCGTGCGGGGAACGGAGCACACAGCACACCGTTCACCTTGAGCAGGCTGGAAATGTCTCGGTACAAGACCCGGAGGGCCCCGGTGAAGAGGGGCCCAAAACCAAAGGCCTCCAGAGTCCGGAAGGCGTGGCCCACCCGGTCAAAGGCCTTCTCCTGGTCTAGAGAGATGAGGCCGATGTCGAGGCCAAAGAGCTCGCTAGCCGTGAGTAGGTCCCGCAGCAGGAACAGGTTGTCTTGAATGGTCCTGCCCGGCACGCAGTAGCTCTGCTCGGGCCCGGTGAGAGAGGCCATGACCGCGCGGAGGCGGGTGGCCAACGCTTTGGCCAGGATCTTATAGTCCGCGCACAGCAGGGAGACCGGCCGCCAGTTCTTCATGTAGCCCAGGTCTCCCTTCTTGGGCAGCAGGGTCAGCACCGCTCGGCGGCAGCTGATCGGCAAGACCTTGTCGGCGAGGCTCTCCTGGAAAACGCGCAGGAGGCTGGGGCCGAGGAGAGGCCAGAAGGTCTTGTAAAACTCAGCAGGCAACCCATCGAGGCCCGGGGCTTTGCCGGAGGCGAGGCCGGCCGTGGCGGCCGCCAGCTCTTCCAGGGACAAGTCCCGCTCAAGCTCTCCGGCCTCCAGGGCATCGAGACGTGGTAGGCCCTCGTGGAGTTCCCGCGTGGCCTCGGGGCACGACGGCTCGGCCGCAAACAGGTCACGATAGAAGGCGACGGCATGTTCGCGTATTTCGCCGGGCTCTGTAATTACCCGGTCCTCAGGAGTCTTGAGATGGTCCAAGACTTTGCTCGCTGCCCTCCGCCACTCCAGGTTGAAAAAGAAGCGGGTCGGGGCGTCAGTTTCCGCCAGTTCCTGGCAACGGGCGCGGATCCTCGCGCCGCGGGCCGCGCTCTCCGCCAGGTCGCGCAGACATCTCCTGCGGAACCGGAGGCTCTCGCTCAGTGCCGCGTCGCTGCCAGCAGCCAGCAGAGCAGCCTCGAGCTCCGCCACGTCCTCCTCCAACTCCCGGATACGTCGGCGCGTCTCGTTCGCGGCCAGCTGGGTGTACTGCTGGCAAAAGGCTCGGATCTGTACCTTGCCCACGTCCCACCACAGCTTCCAGGAGGAGTGGCTCGATCTCGCAGCCTCCCACCTCCTCCAGAAGTGGGCAAAGCAGTCCCGGAAATAGGAGTCCTGAAGCAGGCTGACGTTGAAACACCAATAAGGTGCCCGTGCACAGGCTCTCCCCGGCAGGCTCAGTTCGCTGAAGGCTAGGTCATGATCTGACAGACCCGAGGGAGCGATGCAGCTGCTGCGCAGGAGTGGCAGGTGGTGCCTGGTGACATAAAGGCGGTCGAGGCGAGCCATGGTGACACCACCGGCACCCATCCTGGCCCAGGTGTACTGGCGCGCATCAGGATGCAGGGCTCGCCAGATGTCCACGAGGTCTGCCCCCTCCAAGGCAGATTGCAGCTTGCGAGCAGAGGGCAGGTGGAGTTCAGGCCCTATGCGGTCGAGGCGCGGGGCAGTGGTGCAGTTGAAATCCCCACCGAGGAGGAGCAGGTCATCATCCTCGCTAGCGTCGCGCAGGAGGGCAGCCAAGGTCTCGAAGAAAACGACCCTCTCCTGACCATCGGAAGGCGCGTAGACGTTGATGAGCAGCAGGCGGTGTTGTGCGAGGGTGACGCGGACGGTCAGCAGGCGGCCGGGGATGACCTCCCGCGGCACCGCCGCGTCAAGCTGCAGCTGTGGTGATAAGAGAGTCGCGACCCCAGCGCTAAGGTTGGTGCCATGGCTCAGGAACACCTGTCCTCGCCAGGCAGCCCGCCAGGCCGCCTGGTTGAATCTGTCAGAGTGTGTCTCTTGAAGGAAGGCGACGGCCAGCCTCTTCTGTCGCAGGAGCTCCAGGACGGCTTCGCGCTTCACCGAGTCTCGACAGCCGTTGATGTTGAAGGTGCCAATGATTGTGGCTGCCATGGATGTGGGTGTGGGAGAGGAAGAGCAAAGCAAGGTACGGGTGGAAGAACGAGCACCCAAGAGCAGAGCAAGGCAGTACAGACAGGTCAAGGAAGGCCTACTGTGCCCTACTCTAGTCGAGGGACCCGCCCAAGTCCCACTCAACTCTCACCCTCTGGGCAAGCTTCTCCAAACGGTAAGCCATCTGGCGTGTGCCCAGATCCCGCTGCATGAGCTTGGCAGCTGCCCTGGCACCCTTAACAAACACTTTGGGGTCTGTGCACCACTGAGTGATGCGTCCTGCTACGTTCCTCTGCCCCTTAGTTAACTTCAAGAAGGACAGGAGTCCCCCATAGTCTGGAGGGACCCAGGGGGGCTCCGCCAGCTTGGGGTGGATGTTGCCTAAGGAAGAGCGTCGAGTCCGCACCCCCGGCAGGAGCTCGTCTGCAACCGCAGCATCGACACCCTCGATGTCTAGACACATCAGCCGCCTCTCATCGTCCGAGTCAAGGACCGGCTCCACGAGGGCATTCCCTGTCTTCCTGGGGGGGGAGAGGCCATCCCGCTCACGACACCTCTTGTGAGACTCAGTGAGCTGGACCTCCATCTCGTCAACTTCTCCATCTAATCCACCAGGCTGGGGCATGACCAAGGGGGTAGCAGACTCTCCCGCCACCCCCAAGGCCAGGCCACCAGAAGAGAGGCATTCGCCACCATCCCCGCCGCCGCCCGACTCCGGAGGATGGGGGACAGGCGAGGGGAGAGGGACCCCTGAAGCCCCCTCCCCCTCCGCTAAGTCTGCCCCGCCGACAGCTACATCCAACGGGGTGGGTGGTATGGCAGCCAGAGCGGGGCCAGGCTCTCTAGTGGGGGGTCCCTCGGCACTGGCCGAGGAGGGTAGGGCATCCTGAGAGGCCCCCTTCATCTTCCTCTCTTTGTCCTCCTTCTTCTTCTTCTTGGTGGTAGTGGGCAGCTGCCCCTGTGCTGGGGACGGGCCAGACTGCCCTGCCCCCCCAGCCGGCGGGGCCCCCGCACTGAGGGCAGGGGGCGCCACAGACGGGGGAGGCGGCGGCGGGGCCTGGGTAGTAGCACCAGCCTCTCCACTGGACGATGGTTTCACACCAGAGCCCTCCGTCCCCTGAGATGGAGTAGGGGTGGAAGGACGCTGGGAGGAAGAGCTCCCTGCTTCCCTGGGCCTTCCGCGTGTCCCAGAAGTCGACACGCCGTCTCTCGGCTCTGCCGCAGGTGGCGATGGTCCGGCCGCCTTGCCCCGAGGGCACTGAGCAGCCAGGTGGGAGGAGCCGCCGCACTTAAAACACGTAGTCTCTCCCACAGACAAATAGATAATATACCTCCGACCCTCGAGCGTGAAGCTCAGGGAGCGAGGTAGAGACTGGGGGCCCTCCTTGAGGAGCATAAAGACCTGCCTCCGAAAAGACAGGACGTGCTTCCGCTGAGGGTCTTTGCTTCCCATCGGCAGCCGGCGAAAAGGACTCGTAAGAACTCCATAGGCCTCGAGTCCCCTGGCCAGCTCCCGATCAGAAACATGTGGTGGGATGTTAGAGATCACCACCCTCACTGCCTGAGTCTCTAGGGGCATGACAGGGTAGTGGATGCCCGCAATGTCTAGGCCCTCAGCACACACCCTGTCAAGCAAGGCAGGCGTGCTCAAATAAATCATCGGGACCGTGTTCACACGACCCGCATAGCGGATGGTACGCCATCCCAGGAGCGCAGCCAGAGCCTCCATGCAAACCTCAAGCCCCACATGGAGAGGGGCATGAACCCTCAGGCCATGCGTCAGCGGGAGGTCCCGAGAGACATCCTCATGCCAACTACCAGGTGTAGGAGCAGCCATCCTCACTAGGACAGGGTTAAACTGCAAAGCAAAAAAACTAAGGGAACGAAAAGAAAACTTAAACACAGGAGCTCAAGGCCAAGCTCCCAGGAATGCGGCCAAAACAGAAAGTGAAGATAAGCCACTGAAAGGGAGGGAGGGATTTGGGGGGTGAAAAAAAAAAAAAAAAGCGTGGATAGAACAAAAAAAGAGGGGGGGAAAAAGAAAAAAAGCACCCCTCAAGCGGCAAATGATAATAGAGACCTCCCCACAAAGGGGGAGGAGGGTGGGGGGGGAAAAAAGCGGCAGGGGAAGGAGGGGGGGTTAAAACAGCAAAAAGAAAAAAGAAAAGGAAAACTAAGAGGTGAGGGGGGGATGGAGGGTTAATTAAGAGCACCTCTGGAAGGCAGGCTAATGGAAAAGGTAACTCCCCGTAACAAGCAGACAGAAAAAAGAGAAAGAGAGGGAAAGAGACAGTAAAATAGAAGGCTGCGAGAAGCGTCTCACAGACAAAGAAACCGGAAGCAGAGGGGGAGGGAAGGGAGAGGAGAGAAAAGTGGGGGTAAAAGCTGCAAAAAAGCAAGAAAAGAGTCAGAAAGCGAAATAAACAGAGGCTAGAGACCTTTAGACAGGTGGGAGTGAAGCAAGAAAAGAGATAGGAAGCCGGGGAGTCTTACGCTCGGGATCGCCCCACGCAGCTCCAAGCGAGCCTGGTCCGAAGCGTCCAAAGCGGAAGGAAGGAAGGACTTTTGACTTTTGACAACTTTATTTCACAAAAGATCAGGTACAGAAAGCAAAAAAACCATCAAACCACACCAAAGAGAAACCATTCCCGGACATTCAGAACATCACACCGTGACAAACACCTTCGCAGTAATACACATCGTGTCTAACATGCTATTTATGTATATAGCCCTCGAGAAACGAACAATTCCACCCTTCCCTGTCCCATAGTACACGTACAAAACCCTTCTTCTTCTCACCCCGAGAAAATGAACAAAAGCAGCTTGGTGAGGGCCCAGGGCACGGCACAAGCCGGAAGCCACAGTCCGCCACCGCGCCCGCCCGGTCGCCCAGACCGGTCACAACATCAGAGCGCGTATTTGAGACGGCCGTCCTCCACGTGGCACAGCGCTCCCTCAAGGGCCCAGAGTGCCTCGAAGGCGGGCACCCCCCGCCGGAGCACAGCGTGCTCAAACTCCAGCGAGAGGCGCGCCCGCACTAGGAGGCCAAAGAGCCGCGGGGCATCGTCTGAGCCGGTGCCGGCAAGCCGGTTACGGCGGCTCTTGAGGACGGCCATCTTGGCCTGGCCCAGCAAAAAGTTGGCCAGGCAGATGGCGCCCCGCTCGGCCGCCCGGTACGGGTAGGAGCATATGTAGGTGGTCTCTGAGAGGCTCCTGCCCAGCGCCCGCAGCGGCAGCTCGAGGGTGGCAAAGAGCGGCCGCAGGCGGGGACAGTCCAGGAAGGCGTGAAAGAGATCCTCCTCCACGCCCCCAGGGCAGAAGGGGCAGGCCGTCGAAGCGGCTGGGTCAAAGTGGGACGCAAACGTGCCAGTGGCTAGGATGCCGTGCAGCAACCGCCACTGCAGGTCGCCAGTCTTCTTGGCGGTCGGCGGCTTATACAATGTGCGCCACGCCGGGTGGGCCGGTGGGGAAGCCGGTGGCCCCAGGCGCCGTCGCCACGGTGTATCGGGGCGTCCCGCCAGCACCTGAGCATGGCGGACACAGACCACCCAGGCATACAAGCTTCTACGCGATAGAGAAGCAAAGGGGCAACCCGTGTCACTATCGGGAGGCATGGGGAGCCGCAACAGAGTGCCCGGCCCACCGGCCAACTCCGCGGCCACAGCCGGGGTGACCGGCAGCGAAGGGAAAGCCTCGCTCGCGGCATCCGCGGCCCGCGGGATCTGGCGCGCACGGAGATGTTCGTCCAAGGCGGCCGCCGCCACCGGCGGGAGGGCGGCGCGGATGTCACGCAGGAGATGACCCATGGTGCGGATGGAGCGTACGCCCAGCCGTGCGGCCAGCGCCTCGGGCGAGAGCCAGGCTGACCGAGCGGGGTCCAGGAGATGGTGCAGGCGGAGGACACGCGCCTGGATGAGGGTGGCCGTGAGGCTGGCAGAGGCCAGGCTCGGCACGGAGCCCCACAGGGCTGAGTTGTGCACCAGAGGCTCCCTCAGCAGCTGCGGGAAACACAGTGTCCGGGCTCGAGGCTGGAGGCGGAAGGCGACCTGCCAGGCTCGTACCACGCTGCGATAAAAGGCCGGAAGCACCGCCCAGTTCAGGAGCGTGGGTGTCAACAAAAAGAGCTCCCGGTCAAAGCCAAGGGCGCCGACCCTCTGTAGGAACCGGCACGCCAGTTGTTGCCATGGCAGCTGCTCCTCGCTGTAAAGCAGTCGCTGAAGGGCCTGCAGGCGGAAGGCCGCCACCCTGCTGGCCAGGTCAACCAGACCCTGGCCCCCCTCGGCAACAGGCAGGTGAAGGACGGCTCGTGGGAGCCAGTGGCGCCCATCCCAGAAGAAGTCCACCAGGTTGCGCTGGAGTCTCTCCAGGAGATCCGGTGGGGGGTCGAGCACGGCGCACCGGTGCCACAAGGTCGCTGCCGCCAGGTTGTTGATGACAAGGACGCGCCCCCGGTAGGAAAGGCTGGGCAGGCGCCAGCGCCACCGCTGCAGGCGGGCCTCCACCCCCTCCTCGAGGTCGTCCCAGTTACGCGCCATGAAGGCCGGTGGCCCCAGGAACACGCCCAAGATCTTGAGGCCCTCGCGGCGCCATGTGAGCCCCCCCGGCAAGTCCGGGGGGAGCATGCCAGTCCATGCGCCAAGCAACAAAGTATCGCTCTTGGCCCAGTTGATGCGGGCGGAGGAGGCGCGCTCATAGGCACGCTGGCAATCCGCCAGGGCCCGCACGTCTTCCTGAGTGTTGAGGAAGACGGTGACATCATCCGCATATGCCGACAGCCGGAGACGAGGCCTAGCGGACGGGCCGGTGGCCACTGGCAGGGCCACACCACTCAGGCGGCGTCGCAGCGTGTGCAGCAGCGGCTCGATGGCCAGGGAGTAGAGCATGCCCGACAGCGGACACCCCTGACGAATGCCCCTGCGTGCGGGGAACGGAGCACACAGCACACCGTTCACCTTGAGCAGGCTGGAAATGTCTCGGTACAAGACCCGGAGGGCCCCGGTGAAGAGGGGCCCAAAACCAAAGGCCTCCAGAGTCCGGAAGAGATAGGCGTGGCCCACCCGGTCAAAGGCCTTCTCCTGGTCTAGAGAGATGAGGCCGATGTCGAGGCCAAAGAGCTCGCTAGCCGTGAGTAGGTCCCGCAGCAGGAACAGGTTGTCTTGAATGGTCCTGCCCGGCACGCAGTAGCTCTGCTCGGGCCCGGTGAGAGAGGCCATGACCGTGCGGAGGCGGGTGGCCAACGCTTTGGCCAGGATCTTATAGTCCGCGCACAGCAGGGAGACCGGCCGCCAGTTCTTCATGTAGCCCAGGTCTCCCTTCTTGGGCAGCAGGGTCAGCACCGCTCGGCGGCAGCTGATCGGCAAGACCTTGTCGGCGAGGCTCTCCTGGAAAACGCGCAGGAGGCTGGGGCCGAGGAGAGGCCAGAAGGTCTTGTAAAACTCAGCAGGCAACCCATCGAGGCCCGGGGCTTTGCCGGAGGCGAGGCCGGCCGTGGCGGCCGCCAGCTCTTCCAGGGACAAGTCCCGCTCAAGCTCTCCGGCCTCCAGGGCATCGAGACGTGGTAGGCCCTCGTGGAGTTCCCGCGTGGCCTCGGGGCACGACGGCTCGGCCGCAAACAGGTCACGATAGAAGGCGACGGCATGTTCGCGTATTTCGCCGGGCTCTGTAATGACCCGGCCCTCAGGAGTCTTGAGATGGTCCAAGACTTTGCTCGCTGCCCTCCGCCGCTCCAAGTTGAAAAAGAAGCGGGTCGGGGCGTCAGTTTCCGCCAGTTCCTGGCAACGGGCGCGGATCCTCGCGCCGCGGGCCGCGCTCTCCGCCAGGTCGCGCAGACATCTCCTGCGGAACCGGAGGCTCTCGCTCAGTGCCGCGTCGCTGCCAGCGGCCAGCAGAGCAGCCTCGAGCTCCGCCACGTCCTCCTCCAACTCCCGGATACGTCGGCGCGTCTCGTTCGCGGCCAGCTGGGTGTACTGCTGGCAAAAGGCTCGGATCTGTACCTTGCCCACGTCCCACCACAGCTTCCAGGAGGAGTGGCTCGATCTCGCAGCTTCCCAGCTCCTCCAGAAGTGGGCAAAGCAGTCCCGGAAATAGGAGTCCTGAAGCAGGCTGACGTTGAGACACCAATAAGGTGCCCGCGCACAGGCTCTCCCCGGCAGGCTCAGTTCACTGAAGGCTAGGTCATGATCTGACAGACCCGAGGGAGCGATGCAGCTGCTGCGCAGGAGTGGCAGGTGGTGCCTGGTGACATAAAGGCGGTCGAGGCGAGCCATGGTGACACCACCGGCACCCATCCTGGCCCAGGTGTACTGGCGCGCATCAGGATGCAGGGCTCGCCAGATGTCCACGAGGTCTGCCCCCTCCAAGGCAGATTGCAGCTTGCGAGCGGAGGGCAGGTGGGGTTCAGGCCCTGTGCGGTCGAGGCGCGGGGCAGTGGTGCAGTTGAAATCCCCACCGAGGAGGAGCAGGTCATCATCCTCGCTAGCGTCGCGCAGGAGGGCAGCCAAGGTCTCGAAGAAAACGACCCTCTCCTGACCATCGGAAGGCGCGTAGACGTTGATGAGCAGCAGGCGGTGTTGTGCGAGGGTGACGCGGACGGTCAGCAGGCGGCCGGGGATGACCTCCCGCGGCACCGCCGCGTCAAGCTGCAGCTGTGGTGATAAGAGAGTCGCGACCCCAGCGCTAAGGTTGGTGCCATGGCTCAGGAACACCTGTCCTCGCCAGGCAGCCCGCCAGGCCGCCTGGTTGAATCTGTCAGAGTGCGTCTCTTGAAGGAAGGCGACGGCCAGTCTCTTCTGTCGCAGGAGCTCCAGGACGGCTTCGCGCTTCACCGAGTCTCGACAGCCGTTGATGTTGAAGGTGCCAATGATTGTGTCTGCCATGGATGTGGGTGTGGGAGAGGAAGAGCAAAGCAAGGTACGGGTGGAAGAACGAGCACCCAAGAGCAGAGCAAGGCAGTACAGACAGGTCAAGGAAGGCCTACTGTGCCCTACTCTAGTCGAGGGACCCGCCCAAGTCCCACTCAGCTCTCACCCTCTGGGCAAGCTTCTCCAAACGGTAAGCCATCTGGCGTGTGCCCAGATCCCGCTGCATGAGCTTGGCAGCTGCCCTGGCACCCTTTACGAACACTTTGGGGTCTGTGCACCACTGAGTGATGCGTCCTGCTACGTTCCTCTGCCCCTTAGTTAACTTCAAGAAGGACAGGAGTCCCCCATAGTCTGGAGGGACCCAGGGGGGCTCCGCCAGCTTGGGGTGGATGTTGCCTAAGGAAGAGCGTCGAGTCCGCACCCCCGGCGGGAGCTCGTCCGCAACCGCAGCATCGACACCCTCGATGTCTAGACACATCAGCCGCCTCTCATCGTCCGAGTCAAGGACCGGCTCCACGAGGGCATTCCCTGTCTTCCTGGGGGGGGAGAGGCCATCCCGCTCACGACGCCTCTTGCGAGACTCAGTGAGCTGGACCTCCATCTCGTCAACTTCTCCATCTAATCCACCAGGCTGGGGCATGACCAAGGGGGTAGCAGACTCTCCCGCCACCCCCGAGGCCAGGCCACCAGAAGAGAGGCATTCGCCACCATCCCCGCCGCCGCCCGACTCCGGAGGCTGGGGGACAGGCGAGGGGAGAGGGACCCCTGAAGCCCCCTCCCCCTCCGCCAAGTCTACCCCGCCGACGGCTACATCCAACGGGGTGGGTGGTATGGCAGCCAGAGCGGGGCCAGGCTCTCTAGTGGGGGGTCCCTCGGCACCGGCCGAGGAGGGCAGGGCATCCTGAGAGGCCCCCCTCATCTTCCTCTCTTTGTCCTCCTTCTTCTTCTTCTTGGTGGTAGTGGGCAGCTGCCCCTGTGCTGGGGACGGGCCAGACTGCCCTGCCCCCCCAGCCGGCGGGGCCCCCGCACTGAGGGCAGGGGGCGCCACAGACGGGGGAGGCGGCGGCGGGGCCTGGGTAGTAGCACCAGCCTCTCCACTGGACGATGGTTTCACACCAGAGCCCCCCGTCCCCTGAGATGGAGTAGGGGTGGAAGGAGGCTGGGAGGAAGAGCTCCCTGCTTCCCTGGGCCTGCCGCGTGTCCCAGAAGTCGACACGCCGTCTCTCGGCTCTGCCGCAGGTGGCGATGGTCCGGCCGCCTTGCCCTGAGGGCACTGAGCAGCCAGGTGGGAGGAGCCGCCGCACTTAAAACACGTAGTCTCTCCCACAGACAAATAGATAATATACCTCCGACCCTCGAGCGTGAAGCTCAGGGAGCGAGGTAGAGACTGGGGGCCCTCCTTGAGGAGCATAAAGACCTGCCTCCGAAACGACAGGACGTGCTTCCGCTGAGGGTCCTTGCTTCCCATCGGCAGCCGGCGAAAAGGACTCGTAAGAACTCCATAGGCCTCGAGTCCCCTGGCCAGCTCCCGATCAGAAACATGTGGTGGGATGTTAGAGATCACCACCCTCACTGCCTGAGTCTCTAGGGGCGTGACAGGGTAGTGGATGCCCGCAATGTCTAGGCCCTCAGCACACACCCTGTCAACCAAGGCAGGCGTGCTCAAATAAATCATCGGGACCGTGTTCACACGACCCGCATAGCGGATCGTACGCCATCCCAGGAGCGCAGCCAGAGCCTCCATGCAAACCTCAAGCCCCACATGGAGAGGGGCATGAACCCTCAGGCCATGCGTCAGCGGGAGGTCCCGAGAGACATCCTCATGCCAACTGCCAGGTGTAGGAGCAGCCATCCTCACTAGGACAGGGTTAAACTGCAAAGCAAAAAAAACTAAGGGAATGAAAAGAAAACTTAAACACAGGAGCTCAAGGCCAAGCTCCCGGGAATGCGGCCAAAACAGAAAGTGAAGATAAGCCACTGAAAGGGAGGGAGGGATTTGGGGGGTGAAGAAAAAAAAAAAGCGTGGATAGAACAAAATAAGGGGGGGGGGGAAAATGCACCCCTCAAGCGGCAAATGATAATAGAGAGCTCCCCACAAAGGGGGAGGAGGGTGGGGGGGGGAAAAAAGCGGCAGGGGAAGGAGGGGGGGGGTTAAAACAGCAAAAAGAAAAAAGAAAAGGAAAACTAAAGGGTGAGGGGGGGATGGAGGGTTAATTAAGAGCACCTCTGGAAGGCAGGCTAATGGAAAAGGTAACTCCCCGTAACAAGCAGACAGAAAAAAGAGAAAGAGAGGGAAAGAGACAGTAAAAGAGAAGGCTGCGAGAAGCGTCTCACAGACAAAGAAACCGGAAGCAGAGGGGGAGGGAAGAGAGAGGAGAGAAAAGTGGGGGTAAAAGCTGCAAAAAAGCAAGAAAAGAGTCAGAAAGCGAAATAAACAGAGGCTAGAGACCTTTAGAGAGGTGGGAGTGAAGGAAGAAAAGAGATAGGAAGCCGGGGAGTCTTACGCTCGGGATCGCCCCACGCAGCTCCAAGCGAGCCTGGTCCGAAGCGTCCAAAGCGGAAGGAAGGAAGGAAGGAAGGAAGGAAGGAAGGAAGGAAGGAAAGGGAGACTAGCAGAGTAAGGACCTGGACTTCAAAAAAAACAGATCTCAACTCATTCAGGGAACTGATAGGCGGGATTCCCTGGGAGGCCAGTCACCTACACAGAAGTGAAAAGGAGTCCAGGGCTAAGTACAAACAATCAAAAATACTGAGGCCAAATTGAGTCAATCTTTGCAGGTTAATCTAAGCTGTGTTGACTGACCCAATAAGCAAGTGAATGGACATTCACTTTTGATTGCAGAAATGCAGTCACATGCCTGCAGTGGATGAGACCAGAAGCCAGGGGCACTAGAGCATGCCTCCCTGCTTGGCTGCAGCAGACAGCATGAGCAAGCTTAGCCTGACCAACTTGTGGGGGTGGGGGGAGGTTGTGGGGGAGGTACAAAGCATTGTGAGATGCTGGGGGACCGTAAATTATCTTGAGTCTGGAGGGGATCTGGGACAGAAGTTTAATAAGCCAATTTAACCTAAAATCAGGTTAGTCTGATACTACATCCATCCAGATTGATCTTAAACTGGTTTCAGCCATTTTGAAAGCAGTTTATGTGCACTGAACTTCTGTTGTGTTACAGTCTAAACCAGTTTCTTATCACTTATACTAGTTTCCACGTAACATTTGTCCGTAGCCCCTGACAGCTGGCTGTACTATCAAGAAACCTTACTGAGGGTACAGTAACAAAAGATCCCAACACACAGCAAGACTAGTAAATATGGCACAAGACCAGCGTGGCATAGCAGGGAACTCTTCAATGAGCTAACACACAAAAAGGAAGCTTACAAGAAGAAGTGGAAACTTGGGCATATTACTAGGGAGGAATATAAGAGTATTACTTGGGCATGCAGGGATGCAATCAGGAAGGCCAAAGCACAACCAGAGTTGCAGATAGCAAGGGATGTGAAGGGTAACACGAAGGGTTTCTACAAGTATGTCAACAGCAAGGGGAAGATCAGAGAAAGTATGGGTATCCTATTGAGTTGGGGAGGAAACCTAGTGGCAGATGATGCGGAAAAGGCTGAAGTATTCAATGCCTTTTTTACCTCAGCCTTCACAGGCAAGGTCAGCTCCCACATTGCTGCACCTGGCAGCAACGTTTGGGGAAGAGATGAGCAACCGGCCGTACCAAAAGAACAGGTTAGGGACTACAGGCAACCCCTGCTTAATGTGGTTTCGCTTAGCGCTATTTCGCTATAGCACTCATTTAAAATTAATACCTGGTTTCACTTAGAGCTGAGCCAATTTTGTTATAGCACTCAGCAAAGCAGCAGCAACGGCCAGAAGTGGTGAGTGGCAGCAAGTGGCCGGGCGGGAATGAGCACAGAGCCTGCATTGGTGCCACAGGGCCAGGGCTGGCAGGGGCCCAAGGCAGGGCAGCAGGGTGGGGGGGCTAGGCTGGCACACACCGCCGGAGCGGCTGGTGGACATGGGGTGGGGAGAAGCAGCAGCGGCGAGAAGCAATGAGTGGGGGCTAGGGGCAGGCGTGAGTGTGGGGCGTCTGCCAGTGCCTGAGGCCAGGGCCAGTGGGGACCCACAGTGGAGCGGCAGAAGCATGAAGCTAGCATATAGCGCTGGAGGGGGCCCACGGTGCAGCAGCAGAAGCTCAGGGCTGGCATGTGTGGGCTGGCACGTGAGGCCAGAGAAGCCGGCAGGCAGGCAGAGGGGTGTGAAGAGGTGGCAGTGATAAGAAGCTGCAGCAAGAAGTGGCAGTAACTAATTATCTCTATTTACATTAATTCCTTGGTTTTTCCGAAACCAATTAAGAGTGTTAAGTGGGGGTTGCCTGTATTTAGAAAAGCTGTACATCTACATGTACAAGTCTATGGGGCCGGACATGATGTACTCCAGGGTGGTGAAGGAGTTGACTGATCTGACTGCGGGGCCTCTGGCCATTGTTTCTGAACACCTGTGGCAATCAGGAAATGCCCCAGATGATTGGAAAAGGGCAAATATAATGCCCATCTTTAAAAAAAGGGAAGGAGAATCTAGGTAACTATAGACTAGTCAGCCTCACCTCAATCCCTGGAAAAATCATGGAGTGGGTCCTCAAGGAATCCTTTTTTAAGCACTTGGAGGAAAAGAAGGTGATTAGGAACAGTCAACGTGGAGTCACCAAGGGCAAGTCATGTCTGACCAACCTGATTGCCTTCTCTGATTAAATGATGCTCTATGGATGCAAAGAGAGCAGTAGATGTAATATACCTTGACTTTAGCAACGCTTTTGATATGGTGTCCCACAATCTTCTAACCAGCAAGCTAAGGAAGTCCAGGTTGGATGAATGGACTGTAAGACAGACAGAAAACTGGCTGGATTGTCCGGCTCAAAGGGTAGTAAATTGATGGCTCCATGTGTAGTTGGCAGCTGATATCAAGTTGTGTGCCCCGGGGGTTGTTCCTGGGGCCGGTTTTGTTCAAGATCTTCCTCAACGATCTGGAAGATGAGATGGAGTGCACCCTCAGCAAGTTGCTGGATGATACCAAGCTGGGGAGAATAGCAGATAGACTGGAGGATAGAACTAGGATTCAGAGAGACCTAGGCAAATTGGAGGATTGGACCAAATGAAATCTCATGAAGTTCAATAAGGACAAGTGCAAAGTCCTGAGCTTGGAAGAAAATCTCATGCACCACAACAGACTGGGGACCAACTGGCTAAGCAGCAGCTCTACAGAAAAGGACCTGGGGATTACATTGCACAGTAACCTAAATATAAGTCAAAGTGCACCCTTGTTGTAAAGAAAGATAACATACTAGGCTGCATTAGTAGGAGTGTTGTCAGCAGACCAAGGGAAGTGATTCTTCCCCTCTATTTGGCATTGGTGAGGTCACATCTGGAGTACTGTGTGCAGTTTTGGGCCCCCTACTACAGAAAGGATGTGGACAAATTGGAGAGTCCAGCAAATAACAACAAAAATGGGTATGGGGCTGGGGCACATGCCTTATGAAAGGCTGAGGGAAATGGGGTCATTTAGTCTGGAGAAGAGAAGACTTGAGGTGGGATTTAATAACAGCCTTCAACTACCTGAAGGGTAGTTCCAAAGAGAATAAAGCTAGACCAGGGGTGGGCAATTATTTGGGCCCAAGAGCCACGTAGGGAGGTTTAGGGAGCTGTCATGGGCCAGGTCAGCACCCCTCCACCCCACACAGCAGCTCACCAAACTTCCCTATGTGGCACAGGGCCACTAGCAGGCAGGGAGCTGGTGTGGGTATGGGCAGTAGCTTCAGCAGGGGCAGCTCAGCCGGGGGCCCCCACCACCAGCACTGACTCCAGACTGCCCTTCTACACTGAGCAGGGGTTTGAGCAGATGCCCTAATCCACAGTGGGAACCTGCCAGCTCCGTCCAAAGCTGATGCCAACATTGCTTCCAGCAAGCAGGGTGGGAGCTGGTGTAAGCTGCCTTTATGAGACTCTTCCCAAAATCTCCAACCTGAATGAACCACTTCAAATCACAGAATGAAATTAGAAGATCAGTTAGTCCACCCACTCCAGCCCTACAGAAATGCAGGATTTGCTGTTCCTAAACCATCTTAGGGAAGTGCTACTTCTTGAAAAACTTCATGGAAGACCCTCAGGCAACCTCACAGGACAGCTTGTTCAATTATCCTACTATTCTTACAGTTTGAAAAGTTTTTTTTTCCTGAAATCCAATTCCAATTAAAGTATTCTTCTTTCATCACTGTCCTTCTCAAATGGACTAGGATTATCCTCCAGCAGCATATACAGAAGAGATAATGAACAAACATCCATGTATGTGAAATAACATTGCTTATAAAAGCTAGACTTCACTCATTTCCACCAATTTAAATTAAATGCTATTTAATTAGGTAGACATGAAGGAGATTTGAGATTGTAGCATATAGCTTGCATGGCAACTGCACATACATAACCCAACCACAGGAGCCTCTGAAATACTTCAAAGTCTCCTTTCTCATTTTAGGGAACATTCTTTCAGAAATCATATTTTCCATTTAACTTTGTAAAAATGAAAGCTCTAAAACAACTGTATAAACATATTTTGATAACTTTGATCTGATTGACTCTGAAAATGAAGTAGAACAAGGTCAAGAGAGTAAAGAAATAAAGTTTCTTTTCTATGTACTCTCCAATCATTTCCTCTATGCCTGCTTTGTTTCAGAAGTGTATTATGTGTTGAGCTTGAAATTATACAGTAAACTCCCTCTGAAGAAATACAATGACAAAGGCAGCATGTCATATAAGTGTTCCTGCCCTAAACTCTGTGCCCCTTAACCTCTCCCTTTTACATTGTTTTTTTGTTTCTTTCTGGATCTCCACTAGTTTCATTGTTTGGGTTGCAGGATATTTTCCTTCCCCCCCAATGAAAGCAGAACAGCACAACCTCATGTATTTTGGTGATCATTTTATTTAATTACCTCTCATTCCACTTCTCTGTTTACCAGAGTGACCTACCTGCATAATCCATAGCACTTTTCAAAAATAGGCTCTTGCTCAAAAACACACTTGTCCTACACTAGTGGGACAATAGTAACTAATTAGAATTTAAATATTCATATCCTTAAAGCTCATGTACAGATTTTGTGTAGGAAACAATGTTAAGATAAATCTTGCTTCTGCTCCAGAGACTTCACTGAAGGTACAAATGTACTATGTATGTAATGCTTCTACCTGCCCTGTCAAAAAGAAAAGAGGAAGGTTAAAAAGCTAGCTCCATTTTTTTCTAATCAGCTAATAATCAAGGTACAGAAGTACTGTTCCTAATCATTTAAACTAGACAAATGTTTACATTCATGGCTGACTCACAAGTCCCTCTGCCATCCCTCAGCTTTGCCAAATGTTCTCCTCTACAGCTCCAGCTGCTTTTCAGTTGCACAGCTGGCATAGTTGGAATTCTCTGTTTACATGTTATCCATTCAAATGGCTGATATCCTAATGGATTAAGCTGCTTTTTGCACAGAACAGATATCAGCTTTACAGAGACCTGACATACCTTCCAAAATATCAATTAGTATACCTAATGTATATGTACTGCTCAGATACACATGCTATTTTAAATTGTGTTTATTGGTAAAACCGTTTCATAATTTAAAGCAAAGTAGAAAATTAAAACCATGCCAAACAAACATGTTTCCTATTTAGTGAAGTGAGTTAATGTTCTATAAACATTACTTAGTCCACTACACATATAAAACCTAAGTGACATATGGTCGTTGTAGCTAGAAGAAATCATTCAACAGTTACACTAGTGGGACTTTGGAAAACAAATACCTAAGGGATGGTTTAGTTAGGAATGATTCTGTCTAGAGCAGGGGACTAGAACAAATAGGGGGGGGGGGGGTCCCATCCATTTCTATTTCAACTGTTTTACGATTCAATGAACAAAAATAAATAAATAAATAAGGAGCTCTTGGCATATGCTCACTGGAAGATTATTCCAGGAAAAAGGAACTGAAGCAAAAAAGGTGGCACAAAGCCAAAAGCAGGGGAAAAAAAGATTGAAGGCTGGTTATCAACAATGCTCTGGCAATGAGAAGGAGAGGTAAATGGAACTGAGTTCTGAAGAAGTCCAGAAAATGAAGGAATCTTAGGTTTTATGTGAAAAGAGATGGACAGAAATGCAGAGCCTAAAGCACCCTGTTTGTCAATTTGGATATTGTCAGAAATTGAATAGTAATAAATTACTGTATGCTAATGAACCAAATAAAAGTTACATGAAGCAGAGGGATTCAGAGATGGGGAAAATGGAAAGAACAAGAAAGCTCAACAGCTATTATGCATATTCTCTCCTGAAAATGTTTGAACCAGCCCATTTGTAAACAAACAAGTTTACCAAATATCTATACATTTCAGGAGACTCCATAAAAAACAAGCCTAAAATGCCTGTTCATAAAACTGTAAAAAAAAAAAATTTTTAATGGAGCCATCTGTAAAAACACTAAGCAACTGAAGTTAGATTGAAGCTTCAGCACGGGGAAAATATCTGGAGGCAGTGTTGGTATCTAAATGGGAGTACAGTACCTGAAGGGAGCTCTTGTCAGGGCTCTGTGGCTCACAAGAGTCTCTATAGATCCTCCCTCACGCTCAGCCATGTGCTGCTGCAACTTATCTGCCTGTAACAGAGCTCGCGTTGCAGGAAGGCATACAGCAGTCATTATTTGGGGTTTTGTGCCAGAATTGGGGGGAGGGAGGGGAGGAGAAGAGGAGTGAGCCAGTTGGGGAGGTGAGGGGAGCACCATGTGGAGAGAAGTCATGGGTGTCAGGATGTGGGGAGGAGCAGGAGACCCCTGGGATAGGGACACAAGGGTTTAAAACCACTGCTGCAGTCAAGCAGGGCTGCTGACCCAAGAATGTTTTTTAAATGACAATCTGCAATCTTTTTACTGATAACCAAACTTTTCTTTATTACAGTTGGTGTTAAACCCCTAAATTTGAACACTACCCTTGTCCAGGGCCTGACAGAAGGGTTACATTTACATTGTGTAAAACATGTCAGTAAAAGCAAATCAGTAAGAAGTTTGCAGATTATAAATTAAAAAAAAAAAAAAGCGTCTTGGGTTGGCAATCCTGTATAGGTAGCATTAATTGTTGTGCCCTAAAGCTAACTTAAGCTTTCTTGGAGTACTGTGCACAAGAAATAATCACTTAACACAGGGGTTTTCAACCGTTTTTAGTCTAAGTACCTCTGGCAGACTAACTTTAGTCCTAAATCAGTCCACACAGCATTAATGCGCTTTAATGCCTGCAAATATAGATGCCGGCCTAGTCTGGCATACTGCGCAGTAATATACTGTGTAGTAAGTTTAAGCCAGCATAAATGTACATGTAGACATGCCCACTGACATACATTCCTGCCACTGCTGCTGCTTGTTTTAGGGGCTAGAATATACTGTTGGCCTTTTCTGAAACAAGAGCACACTGTTGGCTCATATTCAGTTTATGATCCACCATTAACTACCAGGTCCTTCTCTGAAGCCAGTCATTCCCCAGTCTGTACTGGTACATGCAGTTATTCTGTCCCAAGTGCAGGACTTTGCATTTGTCCTCAGTGAATCTCATCTGATGGTTTTCTGACCATTTTTCTAGTATATTCAGGTCATTCTCAATCCTAGCCCTACCCTTCAGAGTGTCTGCAACTCCACACAAGCTGTTGTTTGTAAATTCGCTAAGAATGCACTCAATTCCATCATCCAAAATATTAAACAACGTTAAACAAAAATATAATATCCAACTCAGGACAGAACCAACTTGAAACCTCCTCCCAATTAGACAATGAACCACTGAGGACTACTCATTGAGTACAATGATCCAACCAGTTATATACCTTACATTACTTTCATGTAGTCTGTATTTCTTTAGCTTGCTAATGAGAATGTCTTGGTAGATGGTATCAAAAGCCTTACTAAAGTCAAGGTACATCATATTTATTGCTCTGCCCCCATCCACAATCTGTCACCTTCTCATCCCAAAAAGTTATCCAAACTGTCTTATTTCCATTTTTATGTGTAGTAACCTTACCATCAGTAAGCTCCTTTCTGAGCAAAAGCATAGAAAAAGCCATCACAAAGCAAAACTACACAGTGCAAAAATGTGCACTATTCATCACAAAATGTGCATTATTCATCACAAAATACCTAGAATGTCTTCATGGCTACAAATGAACACTGCAGTCCTAATAATCTTGAAGAGTCTGTACCTGTAGAACAAGGGACAAAATTTGCCTCAACATTCTTCTGATTAAAGTTTCCAAATTGTAGAACACTTATTGATACCGAAGTAAAACAATCACTCAATTACAATTTGTTATCTATGTCATTTTACATGTATTCTCAAGAATTATAAACTCCTAGTTATCCTCATTGTCCACAAGAAATTATATGAAAACTCAACAAAAAAATAAAGCATGGAAAATTAGAATAATAAAAATATTAATAAGTGAATGTGGCATTGCTCTAAAACAAACCTCTTAGGCTTCATATTTAGAAAAAAAGCATTACTACCATTAATATCAGTATTAAACAATAATATCTTTTCTGGAAGCAGAATTTTGGATCATATGATCTTAGAGGTTATAAATGAATAGACAGTCTTATTAAAATGCTTTCAAATAATTATTTGCTGAAAGTGCATAATAGGAAAGAAATATTGTATAAGGAAAGGATTCACTCTAGATGGTACCAGCAAAATCACTATTAGAATATTTTGCCTAATTCTCATGTCCACAGTTAAAGGACAAAAGCAAGAATAGATTCAGAGGCTATACAAAAGATTTGAGGTCTGTAAGATTCATTTTACAATGACACAATTAAGGAGTTCAATCTAGTTTGCTAATGAAAATATACGGGACAAAGTGATGCTGGCTAAAAGTTGTAAAATAGGATATTTACATTTATTGCTAAGTAGTTCACTCCTTTATAAAGCTGAGATGGATTACAGGTTTTATTGTGCTATTTGTGTCAATTGCATCCACACAATTATAATATTGCATGACAGTTTACCACATTGTTCTTTTCACAGAGAATGAAAGGTTGAGTGCCAGGGCTGGCTATGTACAGGACATTCAAAACTATACAAGATGGATGTTTAGCATTCATGGACTTGAATAGCTTTGCTGATATATCAACAAAAGGTGAGCTGCCCAACATCCAGGAGTTGTCCAGAGGAGATGTACACAACAGTGGGAGAGCAGGGTGGAGATGAAACAGCTTGGTAGCTTCTGGGGAAAAAAGTCTGGGGACTAAGAGATGTGAAATAGGATTGTGGGGAGCTGGAAAGTCTGGAAAGGAAACAGCTGAGTGACTTCCCAGACCTTATTTACCCCACCATGGAGATTTGTGTGTTGTTACTAGCAATCTCATTATCCATTGTTTTCATTCTCTGACATAATAGCTAGCTAAATTATACAAGTATGCATTGGAGACAAGTACAGCTACAGAAAAATCCATAAACTTTGACCTAGTTGTTACTGTCTGTTAGGCAGCCTTCTATTCTCAGACAAGAGTGATGTTTCAGTGAAAGCATCCCTACGGGAAAAATCAAGGTACTGATGTGTCAGCCCTTTATTTAGTAATTTAGCAAATCACCATTTGCATTTATTCAGTGTCTGATACCAGTGATGATTCTCTCCTGGAATGGCTGGATATGCTCCATTTCTCTTCCAGATGGTGGTCTCCCAAGTCTGCTAAATTGGCTAGGAAGCTGATGCCCTTGTATAAACTGAGAGCTATACTCTCTCAATGGCAACCGGGATTTCCTGACACTTCCACATGTACAAACTGAGCATTGAGGCCTGATTCTCCCTGCATTTTACATTGGTGTAATTAAATTACTTCAGTGAGGTAACTACTGATTTAAAGTCCTGGATATATGACATGTTTACATCAGTGCAATTGGCATTTACATTACTATAAGCAAAGACCAGACACACAAAAAGACTTCACCCCATGGCTATGTAAAGCTTTGAAAGCCGATTTGATTCGGAAGGGATTCGGCCCAATTCAGGAGCCGAGTCTCTAAATCTGAATTGAAATCGGGAGACCCCTTATAAGGTCTGAATTGAACTGAAAGCCTCCAAATTGATTTGGAGATTCAGGTGGTCCCCGCTCACTGCCACAGGGAACTGGACTGGGCTCCGTGTTAGTACGTAGGGGGTGGGGGGGATGAAGGAGGGAGACGACCATGGGGGGACCCCCGCTTGATCCCATCCCCCCTGGCCCTCCCAAGCACCCCCCCACACCCAGCCCCAGCACCCCCTATGGCTGCCCCACCCAGCCCCAGCATCTTGGCACTTAAAACAAACAAACAAACAAACAAACAAAAAAAGCCCCGCGCTCACCGGCTGCAGCAGCAGTGGTGATCAGGGCCTCTGGGCTTGTGGCAGACCCCCTCTGTGCAGCACGGGGCAGTGGGGATTAGCCCCCCACCTGGCACCCATGCAGCAGCTGTCGCATCGCGCAGGTGCACCGCAGCTCGGCAGGGTGCCAAGGGGCTCCGTGCACTGTCTGGGAGCCAGGGCCACGCAGGCTGAGCGCTGCCAGGCTCTAGATGAGTGCTGGATCCACCCCAGGTCTAGGGCATTGTGCAGCTCCCTGCCGAGCCACGCTGCACCCATGCAATGCAACAGCTACCACGTGGGTGCCAGGTGGGGAGGGCCAATCCTTACTGACCCACACTGTGTGTGTGTGTGTGTGTGTGGGGGGGGGGGGGGGGGCTCTGCTATGTTCCCCCAGAGGCCCCAATCACTGCTGCTGCAGCCATTGAGTGTGGGGCTTCTTTCTTTTTCTTTCTTTTTGTGCCGGGACTCTGGGTCCGGGCAGGGCAGCCATGGGGAGGACTAGGGAGCAGGTGGGGGGTGGGGCCCAGCTCACTGCCACCACGCCCCTGCTGCCAACACTGCCACCACCATCTGTTCGATTCAGAGGAGATTCAGCCCAATTTGGTGACCTAATCTCTGAATCCAAAATCGGCCAAATCAAAATTGGGACAGTGATTTGAATCACCAAATTGAATCACTGTCCCTCCGAATCAGTCAAATCCAAAGTCAAATTGAATACTTGCTGCTTTGCACAAGCTTACTTTATACCAATGTAACTTTACTCGAGTCTAGTATTTGAGTTTTCCCAGAAAAATCCAGAGTAAAACTGCACCAGTGTAAGTATTGTGTCCACTTTCATCTCAGGGTTTCTGTTTACTATAAGGTTCCCCACTCCCTACCAGCCAGTGCTAAAATACTGTAATAATGCCTAGTGCAAACCAGGAATAACTAATCATCTGTCCATGCAGGCTCCTGGTATAATTTACATGGGCACACCAGTGTAATTTTACATGACTTTGGCACAAATATGTTGCATTTTCAGGTCTCTTGCCATGTTAGGTTTTTCCCTGCCTTCTCAAACTCCCTACAAAGTCCCCAAAAGTAAGATTTCATAGTCAACCTTAATGCTAAGAATGCTTAAGAGAAAAAAGTATTAAGAAACGGTGGGAGAAAACATTTACTACTTTGACCTTCCAAGGTGCCTTTCCAGCCTCTCAGCCATCTTATGAACAATTACAAATGAAGACTTATCCAGATCCAGAAAATGACCAGATGACCAAATGAAGATGTATCCAAATCCAGAAAATGATTTTGCTTGTCATATACTTGAGTAAAATACAGAAACGAGGAATGATGCAGCACATCAGTGGTAAAGAGAGAACGGTTATCCAAGAATACCAATTTCCCAGTCATGAGACCACAGGAGTTAACAGTGAAGAAGAAAACATTTTACGGTTCTTGTTGCAATAAGAACTGTAGCTTTAGAGATCACATTGCATTATTCAGATTTAAGTTGTCATAGTCTAGGGACAGACATTACACATAAGCCAGTATAAGCTATGAGTACTGTAACAGAATAGAAGTTCAGCACACAAAAACTGGTTTCAAAATCACCAAACCTGGTTTAAGATAATCCTGGATGGATGTAGTATCAGACTTAACTGATATAAATTAAACTGGTCCATCAAACTTCTGTTCCAGATTTCCTCCTGACTCAACTTACCTCGCATTCCCCCAACATCCCGTGATGCTTTGTGGTGCCCCTCCTCAGGGAGACCCACTGGAACACAGCTCACACACTGCTGCTCCAGCCCAGTGCTTAGCTGGCCCTGCCCCGGGCTGTCACAGAGCCAATCACACAGCTCCTCCACCCAGCCATGGCTCCCGTCTCTGGGTAGCACACAGCCCAGAGTGGACGACTGCGGAGTGGGGGGTGCAAAGTGAGCCAACACAGATGCTTCCCTCAGGGTCCACATGGCCCTGGCTCAGCCAGCACACACCCAGAAGCTGGCAAGGAGTGTTGGGGGGGGGGGGGAGTTAACAGGAAGCTGTTGGCTCCCCCCTTCCCCCAACAGCTCTGGGCTGCCTTCTGGCTGAGCCAACATGGTTCAGCCCCTGAGGAAAGTATCCATCTTGGCTCCCTCACACCTCCCACCAGCTCCAGGCTTTGTGCTGGCCCAGCCAGGGCTGTGCAGATCCTGAGGGAAACATCTATCTTGGCTCCCCAAGTACCATCCCTGTGCCCCTCATAGCTGGGGGCCACGGCTGGGCAGAGGGGCTATGGTCTGACAGAGCTGACACCTCAGTTCCCTCCCCCTGCTCTTGCTTCCCCCATGCCACCACTGGCTGGGCTGCCAAGCATGCCAGGACATGCTCTGGAAGCCTAGGGCTCAGAGCAGGGAGGGTCCACAATGACTGCAGGGGGTTGGGGGCATGTGCCCCACAGCCAATCAAGGATAGACCCAGCGCAGCTACGCTTAGCTGCCATCAATGTCTAGCATGCTGAAAAGTGTGTAGGAGCGGCCCCGGCTTCTGTCTTTGGCCAGTGCAGGCATCTGTTTCCTCCCCCCACCAAAGGAGAACCATGTGTTCTGTTCTCTCCTGATCCAATCTATGCAGCTTAGAAAAACCTGCACACATTGAACTGACTGTCTGTACTTAGCCATAAAGTAGGTTTACAACAGGTGTCATGTAACAGCATCTGCACTGCAAGTCAGAACATTAGATAAATATGCCTTCTTACTTCTGTACTTACAAAAAATGCAATATCTTACCCATGTCAGTCAAATACAATGCTACACCCATAATTAATCTTGGATGCTCATAAAAACAGAAAACTGAAGGGGGGATGGCAAACAAAATGGACAGATTTTTTTTAAACAAGCAAAATTCGTAGAACCTGAGTAGAAGTGCTGTAAGGAAGAAATTTTTAAAAACATTTTTTTGCTACATAGGCCTATACTTCAAAGTTCCAAAGTGCAGGATGTAATACTATTGAGGAAATACTATAATTTTCTGTTCTAGCTCTAATTAAAAATATGACTTAGCTATTTTCATTATTTATTCATTTCATAAAAAGAATCTCTCTCAAGAGATTAAGACAACCCTCTTTAAGCTGTTTCGCTGCAGTGTACATTGAATAAATGAATTCACTCCAACACATTTCAAAATATAGCCATATACTGCTCACAGGTAGCCACGTGCAATTCTCATTGATTTGGATAGGGGTTAACTGTGCTGAATATTACTCATTGTGTTTATATAAATGAAAAGGTGAAAAGGGTGGATCCCATGAAAAAAGTACAGAAGCAAGTACAGCACTGCCCACATAAAATATTACTTGAAAAAGAAAAATAATAAAAAAACCAGAAACAACTTGGGTGGCAACTCAGTCATTGGAGAAATATCTAGATGTTAGTAGCCCACGCTCACCTCTTGGGGCCTTATGGCCTCAAAGGATTACAGTGCTAATGGGGTTTTGCTTTTCTCAAATACAGGGTTAGAACAAAGCTGTTTATTAAGCAGTTAAAGTGAGCAAGGAGGACTCTCTCTGGGTCCCTGGAGAGAAGAGGTAAAACAGCAGCTATTGGGGAAGAAGCTGGAGTATCCTGTCTGGGATTTCCACAAGAACAGCTGCTTGTGTACAATTTAATCACACTGCTTCTTAAAGGAAACAAGCCTGGCGTACAGTAAAAAGGAACCTTGCACTGGACCACTCACTTCTCACCTAAGCAAAGAAGAATTTTTCCAACTATTTTAGTTGGTCTAATAAAAGATATCAGATTTACCCAAAGAACCTTGTCATCTAAACAAAGTCATTCTGCAGGCCCCCGTATTTTTGCCACACACTGGCCAAAGAATAAAGAGAATTCTATACAAATAGGTATGTACACACACATCTGCCCACAAGCCATACCAGGTATTTATGAAATTATTCTTCATGCCCAACTTTTAGGATGCATCAATTATTCCTTCATGTTACTAATTCTCTGCAACAGCTTTTGTAAAACAAGAAAGATATTTAGAAGGGCATGGTGAAGCCCACTAGTTTGTTCACTTCTCAGCCTTCTGTCAGACTTTTCTACACAAGAGCAAGAGCAAAAATGCCAGGTCGTCTTTTGAGCATGAATCAAGTGTTGTTTACAGAAATACAAAAGACAATAAGGACTAATAGGAGGGTATCTTCTGGAAGTGAGTTGCTAGCTGCAAGCTAATAACTTACTGTGTTCATCATCCTCCTCTAAGGCCAGGTACAGACATTACACTTTTACCAGTATAACTGATCATGAACTGGTTTATACCCATAACAGAACAAAAGTTCAGCATACGTAGACTGGTTTAAAAATGGTGGAGCCCAGTCTAAGATTTGCAACCAGCCATGAAAAGGTGAATGTGTGTTTTGTTTACTACCAATCTAAACTATGTCACTTACAGAAAACTGTGCAATTTGGATGGATTCCACCTCAGGCTTTTGAATGTCTGTACCTAGCCTAAGTGTCCTTCTGGTCCTTTGTTTCTATACTTTCATAGCTCATAAGAAGCAATAAACCAGTACCTTTCAATAACATCAAAATGAAGCTAAACCAGAAGTTGGCAACCCCTGGCATGGGTGCCAGAGTGTGGCACATGAAGGTATCTTGCTTGTCACTCGTGCCTTGGGGAAGGGTCTGAAGCTGTGCTGCTACAACAAGGATTGGGCCTCTCGCAGCTCCCCCACCGTACCAACTGCTTACAAATCAAGGTTGCCGGTGTTTTTGGTGCTCTGCCCAAAAACATTGCTGACCCCTGAGCTAAACTATCTGTTGATATGAAGAAAGAATTGCATGCATTTGTCATTTTAATTCATAGTTATGGCATATAAAATTACAATTGGATAGCTCTGAAGCCCAAAACAGTAATGTCCCAAAAAGCTGTTCTGGACAGACTCAGCTTGATTCAGAACATAATATTTGTAATATTATATAATTTTTCACAAATATGACTGACTTTGATGCCTCTTGCTACAAAAGTGCTATATATCTTTATGTATCTAGTTACTAGATAAGGTTCCAGTAGATGGCACTCAAAAATAAGAAGCATAGTAGGAGCAATGAAAGTTGTACACAGCAAACTGTTTCTACTTACAGCTATTTGCATTTGCTTTTAACAGCTGCCACTATTGCTTCCAACCTGCTCTTTTACATAAAGAAAAGTTTATATTTGCCCACTTCCTTCTCTCTCAGAAATGCAACTTAAATTTACAGGATTTCAACTAAAGAGAAGCAGAAGTTTTTAAAGTTGTATCATCTTTACCAAACCTTATTAGAAAATAGTCCCTTTGCTTTTTTCAGTTGCACTCATTTTCAGCCATTGCAATTTGGTTCCACTCAGTCAGCTTTATAGTCACTCCATGTGGAAACAGGATAGCATTACTGATGTCTACTTTCCACTAGCAGAATAGTGGCATGTACACAGCTATAAGTATACTGCAATTCACTTGCACTTGAAATAAGCCACCTATCTCTGCACAGCAGTCAATACACTTGTACAGTACAAGCTATGCTTGTAGTAACGGGATAGTATTATTTACCAAAGTAATTAAGACTAAAAGCAAAGAGCAGAACCAGCAATAAAATGCTGCCCACTTTTAAGTAGAATGAATATACTGATCTAAGTGGCAGCATTCAAATGCTGAACAGGTTTGGCTATCGCTTTTAAATGTAAAATTCCACCCAATGGATTAGCTTCCCTTTAAATGAATTGCAAATGACATACCTATGGAGTGCCAGCTGGTATTTTCTCTCTCTAGTTTTCCTTTGGTTTCTCTCTCCCCCTCAATTAATACAACACTATTCACACCCTGTCGTGTCTTATTGCTTAATTACGTACTTTGTGGAACAGAGCTTTAAAAATGAAAGTAATCAAGCTGAGAGAAAAACAACAGGACAACCAGATGTGTGAAGATGAGAGGGAAAGACAAAAGGCATTTTGAGAGGAAAGTGAGTGTATAACACTGAATATGTGTATGCACACACACAAGTGCAATTATGAGGTAAGTGGGAGAAGAAAGGTATGCAAGATATTGGGACAATTAATGGGTTTTTTAAGCAGCCAGGTGCAATATTAAATAAAGCATTTTGCTGCTACTGAACATAAGACCTAAAAATAGCCAAACTGTTTGCTACAATGTCTCAGTCATTTCATTCTAATACAGAGGCAACGCATGGGGGGACATGTGCCCCCCGCCCCAATTGGCCGCCGCCACCGTCGGTGGGCACACACCCCACCCTCGCCCCCACCCCCACTGGTGTCAGCAGGCAGTCCCTGCTCACCGCGGCCGACACCACCACCTGCCGGTGGTCCCTGCTTGCCGCTGCTGCCGTTGTCTGCAGGCAGTACCTGCTCACCTCCAACAGTCTCAGGAGGTACTAGTCATTCATGTTCTATTACCTAAAGTGGACACATGCTTTATGAGGCCTAGGAAAAATGTAGCATTGCCTGGGCAAAGCTGGAAAAGAGAAGAGGTAAAAATATCTCCTTTTTAATACAAGATTTATCAATATATAGCTATAGATAATGGTTCCTACACTACAAGTGTATTGAGTGGTTCTTCCTAGCTTCTTTATCTTTACTTCAGTATACATGATAAAATAAATATAATGGTACTTATTTTAAGTTGGTCAACTAGTATAAATACGGCTATGGACCACATTTTTGCAAAGTCCTGTTTAAGTCTACCTGTTTCTAAACCCCAGCTTTGGGTTTGAAAAAAAACCTCTCTCATAGTTGGATGTGAGAATGGTTAAACATTTAAGGCTCTTTGTTCTACTAACCTGCTTAATTAGAAAGCAAGAAGCACACACAAATAACTGATTCAAACAGAACAACAAAACAATTTCTGGCCTTTTAAAGTGTTCTTTTAATTTAAAGGGAGAAACAAGTAAGTTTGGAAACCAAGAGCCAGAACCACAAAGGGGACTTAACACAATGCATAAATAGTGGGAAAGGTGGTCTTATCCCTTATAAATCCTGTGTTTGAGGCATGTTAGGGTATGGACTTGTGTCTCCCAGTGCTCAGAAGAATGCCCTAACCACTAAGTCCTAAAGCATTCTTGTAAAGGGGTATCAAATTTTTCTGTTGAAACTGTTCTGAATAATTGAATCAGGTCCAAGACAAAGTCTGGCTGTTAAATCACCCATATGCAACAAGGGACAACTTAGGTGCTAGTTCCCACTCTAAAAGATAAGTAAATGGTGTGCTGAAAAATGTACACAGCTTTACTGGAAAACTGACATAGCTAGTTCAAAAGCAGACTCAGAATGGAATTAGTTGTTTCTGGTGTGATACCAAGATTTTTATCCTTCCAAGTGCGCTACTCTTTCTTTAATGAAAAATTTTCATCTTAGTCAGAGAGCACCATTCATGTGCAAAAACACTAATATTGTGGCATGCCTAGAACTTATAATTTTCTGTGGGACAGTGCCAGTTGGTTATGGCAATGCCAACCTCCAAGAAATGAAGGTATATTTACTCAAATCAAAGAGGGGAGTTTTTTTCCCCTATTTAACATAAACCAGCATTCGTGCCCCCCCCCCCCAACTACTTCTATCACCCCCTTCCACTTACCCTCTGGGTCTGGTAGCCTCCAGCCCTGCTCCGGCCTCAGCTCAGGCCAGTAACAGCTAATGCAGGTAAATACAGTAAGTATTTATTTTGCAAGTGGCTTAATTAAAACAAAAAATCTTCAGAATGGCATAAATGTATTCTAAAGCTAGGTACAGAGGTTCAACAAACTCAAGGTGGATTTGTACTAATTTTTGCATCTTTTTCTAAGCACCCTAGATAATTTTGGGAGTGAACAGAACTCGCGTTCACCCTTGGGGGGGCAGGGAGATGCACAGAGGCAGTCTCCACTGGCCGAGGCCAGCAGGCTGGGGGGTGTTCAACATGCCTCCCAGTTGGCTGCCAGAGAATTCTGAGCCCAGCCGAGCAGCCGGACATCCCCATTTGTCCAGTGCTGTGAGGGAGGCCTGGGATGCCAGAGGACAGCAAACTAAGGTGATTTGCTACAGGATCTGGGACAGAAGTTCAATATAATGCTCTACTATTTAAGACTAATACTATATCTATCCAGGTCTCTCAAACTGGGTCCCACCATTTTGAAACTGTCTTGTGTGTGCTGAACTTCTGCACTGTTATGGGTTTAGAGCTGTTTCTGATCACTTTAAATGGGTGTGTGCACTGTGTCTGTACTGAATAGTTAGGCTGAAATAGCCTAACTATTTCACTATCCTGCATAAAAGAATAACCCTGGATATAGTCTGACTACAGTACAGATTACAGGAAACAACTTCTCATCAACCAGGCTTTACTGAACTGCAATTCCCTGTCCATTTCAGCTACACCAATGATGGGCAAAAATATAATCTTATCATCAACTGGCATTTAATTGCTAATCGTAACAAAAAGCAGTTTAATCAAACAGGATGCCAAGTGTTTTAAATGAGTTCCAGCCTATGTTTTACAAATTCTCTGGGATAAGACCGTCCCTTTTCCATGGACTCTGCTCATGGACATTTTTAGGCAAGGGGACACTTTGAATAAGTTGAATTGTTCCTTGCCCTCAAATTGAGATGACAGCATTTTAACACAAACTCAAGGCAGGTACCAAATTCTCCCAGAGCATGCACAAATATTTTATGAAGCATATAAAAGAGAAGCCAATTTCAGCAAGAGATTTTTGTTGCTTGTTCTACTGCTTTTAAATTAAAAAACTGCCATAGGACATTGTGCTCATTAGTGTATCAAACTTTAACATAATACGGGAACATCCTTCACAAAATAATGGCTGGAATAGGATTAGCCAAGAGCACTGCAGTATTTTTTATACCATAAATTTACATAAAATAAGAACAAGCCCCAATGTTTCAATTCTTATTCAAACCACCAAAAAGCTTTGTTGCCAAATTTATCCACTGAATGTAAAATACAAAACTACAACTACTACACTTAGCAAGCCACTGCTTTTCTTTACCATATAAAAGGTACTTAATATGATCTGGTAATAAAATGACACATTAAAAGACAAATCACTGCTTCCTTGTAGTAGAAGCCAAGCTTGCTGGCTCAAGGCCAACAAAACACCAAAAGCCTTCAGTTTACTTTCTTACAGAACTTTTTTATACTTGTTCATTATACTCTGAACTTCATAACTTTCTAGAAACACAAAGGCAAAAAATCAATTTTATAGTAATTTTTGTAAGGGGATTAATGTATTAGATCATGATTTCTGCAGAGAATTAGTAAATCATGCATATTGAAATATCTGCTTAAAAATACTTTTAAATTTTAACATTTTAGAAAGATAAGAGTCCAGTTAATAACAGCTGGAAAATTATTTAACCCGACCAAACTAATTTTTCTTCTGGAAGATGTATAAAGTATAAACATCTTTACATATTATACATTAAAAGATTTACATTTGAATTCCAGCACAATTCTGATCTTCTAAATATTAGTACCATCTATCTGTACATAAAACACACACACGGATATACCGAAGAGATGGACTGACCAGACTTTCAAGTGGATCTCCATACAGTCTCTTATAACATTAAACCTATATGTGTTATTTAAATAATTTATATTCACAGTACCCATTGCTCGAATTTGGGACCAGAATGCTTCCAGGTCGCATAACGTGGCCACAGCTGTGTACAACTTACAACACAAAAGCAACTCAAAATTACTGGCCTGGGGTTTCAGCACAAGACTGAAAAGTCAGCCCATGATCATAAAAAGTTTTCTAAACTTTCAGAGAATCTGGGTCGAAAAAACTTCAGAGTAAACCTACATGGTTTTCATGGTTTTGGTGGCAAACATCCAAACTCTAGTTTCACATATTTGATACCTTAAAAGAAGTTATGTTCTGAATTTATGTGCCAAGTTATTTTTAACCCATAGCCTAAAGCAAATCTTACATGAAGTGAAACTAGAAAAGAAAAACCCATGTAGACCAGAACTCACTGGCCGCATCCACATGAGCATGGAAGTTTGGTTCCCTGGGGACAACCAACAGCGGGACACCTTGTGCTGCTGCTACTTGTCCCCAGGAAACTCCTGGGTATCCAGGGGCCAACACCCCCCATCCCACCCTGCACTGCTCCCTTGCAGCATGGAGAACAGCTGAATGTGCTGTATGTGGCACCGCAGACACGTCTTTGGCTCTATATACTGAAGAGCTGCGCTCATCTGGATGCAGCCATTAATTGTGCTAACAGGGTCACCACAAAATCCTCCTTATATCCCCTATTCTCCACCACTCTTCAGTCCTTTACTATTTGTTCTTTGTGTAAGTAATTTCCTCTAGTTGTAAATGGCAAGTGAATTAAATGTCCTATTTCTGTATCTGCTTACATTCCTTCCTTTTTTTGTTTACATCCCCACCTGCTTTATGTAAATCTCCTAACAAAATCACACGGTTATTTAAAGTATCCTTTTTGTGTCTATACTGCATCATGTTTAGATTGTAGTTACAGTGGTCTACCTCAATATTTTGATGTATGCCAATATATTCCAATTTTAAAGAATAATTAATGCTGCCTGGTCCCTCTTCTTTGCGCACCTCCACATTCTGAGTTTAAATCTTTACTACATATTACTGACACAGACACCAAGTATTTCTTAGGTATTCAATACCACATTTTCACTGAGATTGTACGGCCTGAATCTGGAGAATGCTGCACACTTCAGTAAAGACTTCACAAGAATAAGAATTTTTGCACGTCAGCCCTGAGCTATAAGGACTGGACTTCTAAATGTGTTTTTTGTCACCAAACATGTTTTTACCTTCAATTCAAGTGGTGCAAGATTTAAGTAGATGTGGCTAATAACTGTACATACCACTGTGGGTAATACTGTGATTTCACAACTTTCTTGTATCCTGAAAATCATAAAACCAAAAATACTGGATAGAAGGGATCTCAGGAAGTCACCTAATCAATCCCACAACCTCATGATAGGAAGCAACTCAATTTCAAACATTCCTCACAGATTCATCTACCCTACTCTTAAAAATGACTAATAAGGTGATTCCACTTTATTAGGTACTCAGTAATCTATTTCACCACTGAACTGTTCTTAGGAGGTTTTCACAATATACAACTTAAATCCACTTCTGTAATTTTCAGCCCATTACTTCTTCATGCACACTGGAGATAAGATCATATTTCATAACCTGCCTCTGCCATTATCTTTTTATGTTTGAAGACTTGTATGTCCCCTCATTCTTCTCTTCTCTAGACTAAACAAAACCAGCCCTTTCAATCTTTCCTCATAGGTTATGTTTTCCAATTCTCCAATCATTTTTTGTTGCTTTCCTTGGACTCTCTCCAATTAGCCAAAAATATCTTATGCAATGGTAATTGGCCAGTACAGTATCTTCTTTATATAGCTTCCCTCCTATCTGCATCTAAAGTGGACTTCTCTCCCTGGGTAGTCTTTTTACAATTTGGGGAACAAAGAATGTCTAGCACAATTTTAAGTTTTAAGTATCTACAGATCAGAAAGATGTGAATGTAATGCACTATATGAAAGAACAGTGACAAACTTTGGGATAAGTAAACTTGAAGGGAAGAGGTCAGAATTTGAGCCTTAATCTCCTGACGAACGTGTATTTCTGTGCTTGCTTCGGCAGCACATATACTAAAATTGAACTTCTTAGCAGTTCTGATGTTTCTTAGCCTTAGGAAAACAGCTTACTAACAGCTACGTCAAAAGATAGCTGACATCAATTGAAAATAAAACACACTAAAATAATATAAAAAATTTAGTACTTTTGAGATTGTAATCATACAGGATATCCAAGAAACCACCTGTAATTGAAAAATGATCTTTAATTAGCTGACTGTATATCTATTATACAGACTTCCAGAATAGCAGATATCTTTATCTGAACAAAATGGAAACTGGTGTAGCAGGGCACTAAGGTGCCTGCTACTTGGAGAGCCGGGATAACTCCCCAGGTGCCAGTTGCTGAGGCAACTAGAGGGAACTAATGACCCATACCTGCCTAGCCAGCTGACAAGAAGGGACAGGGCCTGGCTCCTATATAAATCACAGACAGCAGGCCAGAAGGCAGTTCCCTGCTGGCAGACAAGGAGGAAGGAGCTCTGCCTGCACAAGCAGAGGCCTGAATGTATCAGCAGTGAGACTGGTAAAGGATGGAGCACCCTAGGGGTGGCTGGATTAATGTTATAGCCAGACAGCTGGAGTTTGTGTTGTAGCCCAGGGGCTTGTGTTTTGTTTGCTGGTTGTAACCAGTGGTTTGGGTGAGGGTTAAGAGGGGATGGAGGAGGCCTCATAGGGGACTCGCAGCAGCGTGGGAACCTTAACCCCAGAGAGAGAGGGGGCAGCGAGAAGCCCCAGAGAGAGGGGGCAGCGATTGCCAAGCGCCGGAGAGGGCACACAGAGAGACGGGGCCACGGAGGGACCGAGCGCCGGAGAGGCCCCAGAGAGGGGCAGCGATTGTTGAGCATCAAAGAGGGCGCAGACACAGACGGGGCCGCAGAGAGCCTGAGCACCAGAGAGGGCACGGAGAGAGAGACGGGGCCACGGAGAGCCCAAACACCAGAGGGGGACCGAACAACAGCAGTTACATCTGCAAGGCTTGGAGCGTGGTACAGGGATGGTTGGAGCCATGCACAGCCCATAAGGCTGAGGTGTACAGAACACCCAATACAGGAACAGGATGAGTGATAACAGGAGAACCGTGGCCAAGAGTATGAAGGGCAGGCTCCCTATAAAATACATAGGACATCAAAGTCATGGCAGGAGAGAATCTGAGGGTGCTTGTCAGCAGCTTGGCACGGTACAGGAGGCAGCAGGGGAGAGCACAGAGACCATGACCATCCTCCTGTTACAGTGGTGCATTGGCCGGGAAAGCTTGGCCGTGCACAAAGAAGGAAGGAGAATGAACCTGTGGGCGAGAATAGAACCGAAGAAGGATTTATAGAAAGGGAGGGGGGCCACAGCTCGTGAGGTGGGGTGGAAGTAGGAAGCCCATTGCCAGGAGTCTCACGGAGTAAGACTGAGGCCCCAACCCAGAAAGGCAGGAAGCATGGGAGACCACAGACAGGAAAACTTCAACTGGCAACTAAGGATGGATGAGATGGAGGAGAAGATGACTCAGTTGGAGTGGGAGCTAGGAATAGCAAAAGCCCAAAGAGAGAGAGCAGAGGCACAGGTCGCTGCATTAGAGCTGCAGGTACAGTCTGGCAAGAAAGAGGGAGGATCAAAAGAAATCAGGCGCCTAGTGACAATAGAAGCAGAAAAGACGCAGACAATTGAACGGTTCATTTCCCAGGAGGCTCAGAGGAGCCGGGACAGGGAAGAGAAATTGAAAAAAACTGCAGGAGGAAATGATAGCGGGGGGGCAAGGTCTCTGAAAGCCAGCACCAAACAGGCAGAAGAACAAAAGGAGGCGCTATGGAAATTAGAAGTAGCCAGAGGCCTAATAGGAGTCCTCCAAAAGGAAGTCCATAGCCAGGAGGATCAGATAGGAGAATTGCAGGAGGAGCTAGAGAGCTGGCAACAGAAAAGTACATGTGCAGAAGATCTGGCACAGGAATTGCAGGAAAAGCTGGTCAAAAGCCATACCCAGGCCGAAGAGGTAGACAAGGTACTCGTGAGAGAGATGGAACAAATGAAAATTTTAGGGCGAATTATGAGATGCTGGATAGGCAAAGGCTGTCCCTGGAAGGGGAGCTAAAAACCAAGGAGAGAGAGAAAATGACCAGTTACAGACCCAGTTAAGGAGTGTGGAGGGGGAAAAAGATAAACTTGGGCAACAGGTACAGTCCCTTAAAACCCTTCTAGAAGATAGCCTAGCTAAGGAAGAGGGGACAAGGGTAGAGAATGAGCAGTTACAGCTGGAAGTGCAAACAATGAGGCAAGAAATCCAGGGGCTGGAGACTGAGAGAAAAAAATTACAAGAAGCAAATGACGAGATGGCTATAAAGATCCAAGACCTGGGGGAGGCCGAGAGGTCAGACAAAAGACGGGTAACAAGCCTTGTAGGAGCAGGCCAGAAACCTCAAACCTTAAATACCATGGACAGAACGCGGGAAGGGTTGGAGGTTCTGGGAACCCAACTAGCGGAGCACCTGGGGGCCGCCAAGTACGAACATCAAGAACAGTATCGAGAGCTGGAAATATTGAAGGGGTCCTTGAAGGAGGCAGATGCACTGTTAGAAATCAGTCAATCAAGAACTATGGAGTATCTCGAGCCAACAAAGTTCCCCAGAGACCTAGGCCCAGAGGATCCTAGGGAGGAGGCTGGAACAGGACAGTCCGGAATAAACAATGGGGAGGAAAAATCCACAGGGGAGAACTCGGTGACCCTACAAAAGCAGTCCCTGCTGGCAATCTTAGAGTATTGGAACCGGAGATGGGACCAATGGCAGGGTCACCATGCAAAGGAGATGAACTAGCTAAAACATCAGCTGAAGGAACTGTTCCGACGACGAGCCAAGGGAAACAGTACAGCATCAAGTCGGGGGCAGTCAAGGGAAGTAGACCTGGTAGAGGCAGAGAAGGGTGAAGAGATGACCCCAAGGAGGGAGCCTTCCTGCTTAATTTGCCAGGACTGTACACAGGCAACCCGGGGCCTGGGGCAATACGGGTCAAAGATGGGCCCCATAAAAGGGAACTACCACCTAAAGGGGGATCAAAATCTGAGAAGAGACCTCAGATTTATGTAAATGGCCTCTCTAGACAGGTCAGGTGGTGGATGTTAAGAAGCCTCATTGAAGAAAAAGTTGGGAGCATAGCATATGTGAAGGTGTGTATAAGGGACCGGGAAGAAGGTCCACCAACAGAGGTAAGGTAGAGTTCTGGAGAGAAGATATCCAGAAGGCATTGAGGAGGCAGTGGGAGATCTGGGGGAAGCTTCAGGATCTCTAGAAAGGCATAAGGAGACAAGAAACCCCACAACTCACCCTGGGAAAGAGACCAGGGTATACAGGGATGGAACATAGATGGGCCAGAGTAGAGAGAGGGAGAAAAACCACCGAGAGTCGGGCTGAAGCTCGACCAACAGGGAGCGTAACCTACCAAGGTTGGCTAATGTGGGGGGACTGCCCGCAGAGGGGCACATCCCATAAAATCCCACATGGTGCACCTTGGGTAAAAGGCGGGTAGGAGGCGCCTTAAAACCTCCGCCTCTGCGTGCTGAAGAGGTCAAAGAACAAGAGTCTGAACTTGAGAGAACTGAGACAGAAGATGTGCAGCAGATAAGAACCAAGACCCAGCCCGGTGAGTTGGAATCTTAAGGAGGGAGATGTGTAGCAAGGTGCCTGCTACTTGGAGAGCCAGGATAACAGGTGCCGGCTGCTGAGGCAACTAGAGGGAACTAATGACCCATACCTGCCTAGCCAGCTGACAAGAAGGGACAGGGCCTGGCTCCTATATAAATCACAGACAGCAGGCCAGGAGGTGGTTCCCTGCTGGCAGACAAGGAGGAAGGAGCTCTGCCTGCACGAGCAGAGGGAAGAGGCTTGAATGCATCAGCAGTGAGACTGGTAAAGGATGGAGCACCCTAGGGGTGGCTGGATTAATGTTATAGCCAGACAGCTGGAGTTTGTGTTGTAGCCCAGGGGCTTGTGTTTTGTTTGCTGGTTGTAACCAGTGGCTTGGGTGAGGGTAAGAGGGGATGGAGGAGGCCTCATAGGGGACCTGCAGCAGTGTGGGAACCCTAGCCCCAGAGAGGCGAGGCAGCGAGAAGCCCCAGAGAGAGAGAGAGGGGGCAGCGAGAAGCCCCAGAGTGGGGCAGCAATTGCCAAGCGCCAGAGAGGGTGCAGAGAGAGACGGGGCCACGGAGGGCCTGAGTGCCGGAGAGGCCCCAGAGAGGGGCAGCAACTACCGAGCGCCAGAGAGGGCGCAGCGAGAGAGACAGGGCTGCGGAGAGCCCGAGCGCCAGAGAGGGCGCAGCGAGAGAGACGGGTCCGCGGAGAGCCCGAGCGCCAGAGAGGGCGCAGCGAGAGAGACGGGTCCGCGGAGAGCCCGAGCGCCAGAGAGGGCGCAGCGAGAGAGACGGGTCCGCGGAGAGCCCGAGCGCCAGAGAGGGCGCAGCGAGAGAGACGGGTCCGCGGAGAGCCCGAGCGCCAGAGAGGGCGCAACGAGAGAGACGGGTCCGCGGAGAGCCCGAGCGCCAGAGAGGGCGCAGTGAGAGAGACGGCTCCGCGGACAGCCCGAGCGCCAGAGAGGGCACAGCGAGAGAGACGGGGCTGCGGAGAGCCCGAGCGCCAGAGAGGGAGCAGCGAGAGAGACGGGGCTGCGGAGAGCCCGAGCACCAGAGAGGGCGCAGCGAGAGAGACCGAACAACGTCAGTTACATCTGCAAGGCTTGGGGTGTGGTATAGGGATGGTTGGAGCCATGCATAGCCCATAAGGCTGAGATGTATAGAACACCCAATACAGGAACAGGACGAGTGATAACAGGAGAACCGTGGCCAAGAGTACAAACGGCAGCCTCCCTATAAAATACATATGACATCAAAGTTGTGGCGGGCGAGAATCTGAGGGTGCTTGTTGGCAGCTTGGCACGGTGAAGGAGGCGGCAGGGGACAGCATAGAGACTCTGACTACCCTCCTTTTACAGCTGGTATTGGAGAGAATTATAAAGAAAGTTAGGCCTTTTTTTTGGTTTTGTCAAGCAAATAAATGATTATCTAAAACATGTATGTTTGGGACAAGCAAAACTAATTTAGAAATTAAACAATTTCAGAATTGCTTAAGCTAATCGTTTTGATCTTGGGGCTAAACATGCAAAGGGAAATGGGTGTCATGCATAAAATCAAGGAACTGGGAAAATGGCAGCACTCTCCTTTTACCAAATGGGAGACAAAGGTTCAACTCCCCTCTCTGCTTAAGTAGGGCTGGAGCTATTTTCAGTCTCCTGCTGAATCTGAACTACATGTGTAAAAAATTTAATTTTCTCAGAGGAAGAAGAGAAAAAGCACATCTCTGTAGGCTTGAGGTATTCTGGAAAGAGGGGACACACAGGTTCCACTCCATGTCCAATTAAAATTCTTAATTATTTTTTGATTTATCAAAAAAAACCCTAAAGAAATATTATATATTATTTTCTCACTAATTTTGGCACTGAGCCAAAAAATGTAATTATTCCCACAGTTCTATTTACATGGCTCCCATCTATATAGTATCTAAGTATCATTCAATCTTTAAAGTACTTATTTTCACATTACTGAGAGGTAGGAAACCTACAATATCTCCATTTACAGAGGGAGAACTGGGGCACAGACAACCCAAGTGATTAGTAATGTGTCAGAAATAGTCTACAATGCAGAAGAGAATTGAAAGAGTTGAACCCAGTGCTTCCCTGGCTTAATGTCTGAATCACTACACTAGCATTCCCCTCTCCATAATGCTGTTTAATCCCACTTTGAAAAAAGCTAATTTACTTGCAATGTTCCATTGTGCACAGCTTCAGGAGAAAGTTAGCAACAGATTTTACGGCTCATTCCAAACTAATACATTATGCAAACACGCATTAGAAGAAAACTATATAGTTAATACAACAGTATTCCTTGAATATTTAAATGCGCTACTTTTTCACATACCAATGTTTGCAAAAATTCTGAGTCAATAGAAATGTCCACTGATAAATCTGAAATTCAAAGGTGGAAAAACATTCTTTTTCACCAACATTTATGCACATGCACTCCAGATTTACGCTGCAAATATGCTGAGCGTTAGTCTCATTTCAGTTTTAAAAATAAATTATCCTGATTTGTACAATGTCAAATGTAGAACAACTTAAACATTTCTTCAAGTTCATATGAATTTTAATAGAGCCTTATCCCTCATTCCTAAAATCTCTGAATGGTTTAATGGCATTTGGTGGACTAGTCCTAGTGACTTGCCTTAAAAAACAACTCCTTTTCATTTGTAGAGAATCCTCAGAATGATGGCAATTTGTGGTCTGCGATTGCTCCATGTAGTCATCATGCGTAACAAGAGACATTCAAAAAGCCCAAGCCTAAATTGATTCAATATTTGCAGGTTAGTCTAACCTGAAAAGCTTAAACTGATGTGCAAGTGGACAGACATTCTCTTTTGATTCAGGAAATGCAGGAACATACCTGCAGTGGCTCAGGCCAGAAGTCGTGGGATGCTAAAGTGAGTCCTCCCTTCCCTTCCAAAGTGTTGGGGGGGGGGGGGGGGAGAGGAGTGTGGCCAGGCCCCAGCAGGACTCTCCGATTAGGAAGGGGTTTAAACCCCCACCTTGGACTGCACAGTCCCCAGCCAGGGTGTGCCTGGAGGGGGAGGGGGGAAGCAGCCCTTGCCAGGCTTTTCCCCCCTGCTTGCTGCTCAAGGGGTGGGAGTGTTGCTAGACCCCAGCCTCCAGTTAGCATTATGAGGCAAAGCAGTGGGGGGCAGGGGAGTGGAGGAGCTGCATGCATCTGTTGATTATACTGAGTTTTTCAATCTCCCTCTCCCTGAAGCAAACTGACAGGCACTACATTCATTGCAAACCAGGTCATTTCTCACACCTCTCTCTGTTCCCTCTTGAGCACTGACAGATTGCAGCCTTTGAAGCAAGCAAACCAGCAAGGAGCTGATAACACAAAGCTTATTAGCCCATCAAGAAAACAAAGCCTCTCTCATTAGTTCAAACTCTTCTTAAACAGCTTTTTCCAGGAAGAAATGGAGTGACATTACTAGATGACCTGCTGATTAGTTCCAAAAAGCCCTAAGAGGACACTATTCTGTCTGTCTTTGTCCCAGGAAAATTGCAGACACACACACATACACCTTTCAGCATTAGCTAGCATGGAGATGGCATGATCATGGCCAGATACTGGCTGAGGTCTATTCTGTAGGAAAGGGGAGGCAGGATCCCTGCTTGAGCAGCGAGCAGATGCTGCTGTGCCTGTAGTCTCCCACCTCCATCTCAGCTAGCTGGAGCTCTAGCTAGAGCAGGCAGCCCAACCCAGCCCAGGGCTGAAAAGCATGCTGGGAAACTATGATTAAATGTAAACCCGGGGTCTGAGACAGCAGTTCCATACACCAGTTTGACCCAAATCAGTTAAATCTGATAATCCTAGTTGAATGTAGTATCTTAAAGCAGTTTCAGCCATTTTGAAACTGGTTTATATGCACTGAACTTATGTTGTTACAGGATTAAACCAGTTTCTGATCACTTAAACCAATTTATGTGTAAGTTCTGTCCCTAGCCCTTGACTACAAATGAAGTAAGGCTACCATTACAGTTCATCATCAGGACTTGAACTCAGGACATCCAATATGAAATACATGAGCCTCTACTACTTGTACTATAGAAGCTAATCCTTTAGTTAGCTGTTGTAAAAGACTCATCTATGGAGAGGACATCACACATTAAATTTTGGTACAGACTTAATATTTGTATAAGCAAATGTTTAGCACAGGAAGTTTCACATGCTTATGAAACTAACAACTATGAATGCATTATACCCATGTAGTTATGGGTATAAATTAAGGAAGCAAGGATATGAACATGTGTATAGTGGCCCATTAAATTCCATTACTAAAATAAAGTCAGCCCAACACAGCCCTGTTGATACAGTAGCGAATGGGTATGTGCATCATGTACCTGTGAAAGTAACCTATCTGGTCTTATATTAGCAAAGATTCACCATCTCACTTGCAATGCAGGCCATGCATCTTCACTCTACCCATTTCAGATGCTAGAATGCAGCTGCATACATTCATAATGCATTCTAACAGGTGCTTAATACACATTTCAACATCAATATTAACACCCTGCTATTATTTAATCAATCACGCCTCAATATTTAAGGTCAAAACTAGCAGCTGCTTTGCGCTGACAAGAGCTTCAGCCAAAAACAGCTCATTTAGCGTTAGTTACCAGGATTCTCCTCAGCATCTGAAGATGTATTCTGTACTCTGTAGCAAGGTTTTCTCCCGTTTTGTGTCTCAGTACCATTTTCCTGCTCTGATTAGTTGGCCTATTAGCCAAAAAACAGGATACCCAGCACTGGCCTGGAAAGTTAATATGAATGTAAGCTACTTTTCCCCTAGTACTGTCTGTTACAGACATCAGCAGACTTGTCCAAAACACTGTATGCATCTGAATCTTAAGATGCTTCCTGAATAATTAGGCTCTGAATCAGAAAGAGGCAGATCACATAATCAGCCTGATTGAAAGAAAGATTACACTGAGTTTCAAGAAGTCTCTTTAATATAAAGAGATCTGTTATCAGAATATATTGTCTTCAAAACAAATTGCACTTCAACTCTCTTCAGATAAGGAAATACAAATTGCCTTAAAAACAAACAGTGTGTTGTTTGTGTAGAACCAAACTTTATATAACTGCACTAAGTAAAAAACAAAACAAAAAACCCCAAATATCTTTGGCTCCACAAAACATCAGGACTACTATGTCTAATCAGCAGGGAGCCAGGTTTTCCGTTTCCCACAGAAAAACAGAGAAAACCACAGATTCCCTGTTTTTAATCAGAGAAAACATGGATTTCCCCTTTTAGCAGAGAAATCCATGGATTCTCTGCTTTTGCAAAAAGCTCTTGCAGGCTGGCACAGCTCCAGCCTGCAAGAGCTGATTGCAGAAAGGGAGGGAAACCCCTAGCCCTACCCAGATGGGAAGGGAGAGAGGGAAGGGCGGGGCCTGTGCTTCTGAGTCAGCCAAGGCTGGGCTCGGGCTCAGACTCGCCCATCACCCCTGGATCCTAGAGGTAAGTGGGGCTTGGGGGTTATGGAGCAGGGCTGGGGAAGGGGGCTGGGGGAGTAGGGGATGCTGCCAGCCCCAGGCGGCACACTGCAGCCAGGAGCAGGGCCAGGGGATGAGAGCAGACGTGCCCCTCAGCGGGACCTTTGCAGGCAAGTGATGCAAGGCATGGTGTGGTGGTGCCCGCCATGTGTGGGCCACACATATGCCATCCAGCTGGCTAGCCAGGAGTGGAGGAGGATGGGACACATGTGGCTGGTTGCATGGCTCCGTGGCCATGACTCTGCAGCAGTGGCAAGGGATGGTGGTGGCAGCCACCACCACCATCCCCACTGTGTGGCAGCCATGGCCGCCACCACACTGCTGCTGCCACCCTGCAGCCGGTCACACAGCTCCGTGGGCATGGCTTCACAGTGACAGCAGCAGTGCGGGGAGGTTTTGCACGCAGTGCCCGTCACCGCTGGCATGGCTCCACAGGTAAGTGTCAGTGGCCGCCGTGTGCGAGCCCCCCTCGGCCCCCACAGCCACCAACCCTTGCCACCACTGCAGAGCCATGGCCACAGAGCTGTGCAGCTGGCCCCCCGCCCCCTTCCCTGGCCAGCTGGCTGGAAGGCACATGGCACGGCCCGCACATGGCGGGCACCACCACACTGCACCCCACATCAATTGCCCGCAAAACTCCACCCCCCCGCCAGCATGTAGCTGCTAACACTCCGCACCACCGCAGAGCCGTGCAGCCAGTCATGGGGCATAAGCGGTGGTGCAGTGGCGGCCACTGTGTGCAAGCTCCCCTTTCACTCCCCTGGCCAGGCAGCACATATGTGGCCCGCACACAGTGGCTGCCACCGCACTACTGCTGCCACACTCTGCACCACTTCCCCACAAAACTGTGCAGGTGGCCATGGGATGGTAGCGCAGGGTACAGTGGCAGAGTTGCAGTGGTAGCCTCCGTGCGCAAAGCCCACATCAGGCCGGCCAGCACATATGTGGCCCACAGAGGGCACCCCTGCCCTCACCCCCTGGCCCTGCTCCTAGGAGTGGGCACAGGGGCACACTCCTCCCCTTCTTGATCTACCCCCGCAGTACCTTCCCTTTCCCCAGCCCTGCTCCATCCCTTCCCCCTCCCCACACACCCTTACCTGCTGGGGTGGGTGTCAGTGTCTGTGTGTGCATCTATGTCTGCATGTCTGTGTCTGTTGTCAGGGAGTGCAGAGCACCAGCAGCGCTCGGGGAGGGGGGGGGGCCTTTAATTTTTATCACGGATTTTGACTTATCAATCAGAGAATTTACAATTTTTAATCAAAGAAAACCAGGAACCCTGCTGATCAGGCTGCCAGGAACCCATTAACAGTGACACTCTCTGGCATCAGTCCTGCAAAATGACCAACTCTCACAGAATACCTTACAAGCAAAGAGTGCATTTTTGCTTAGCAAAACCACTAACAGCAAAGGTGTGCCAGGCACCAAGATCAGAACAAAAGGAGGAAAAAAAAAAAATACTCCCCCCCTCCCACCCGCCTCACATTTTATCACCCCCTTCCTCTGACAATGCTACCAATGCCAGAGGAAACACTCCTAGTACATTTTACTGCGTGCTAAATGAACAACTGGGAGAGTGTGAACTTATCTCTAGAAGACCCATTGCATACAGAAGGAAAAAGGAGGGAAAAGCTTCACTTATTGCTCTGATATGAAAAACAAAAGCAACACATATAGGCATTAACTTTTTTCTACAGAAATATTAAGTATTGAGTAAGTGATAAAGAGAACTTGCAGGAATCCCTTATTAATATTGCATTACAAAATTAAAAATGATAAGATGTCTTCCCAGCTCTGAAACCTTCCTCTCACTGCCAGGGACAATTTATCCCTGTAGTTCCTGGACTACTTCTGTAATTGTTTTGCTTTTGAAAGAAATAAGTTTGTCCCAAATAGGTAATACTCTTATGAAAAAGAGGGAGAGTGTGGAGAAACTTGGGACCCCCCCAATTTAAACCATCCACAGCTAATCATCTTCATCCCCTCCCTATCCATTTCAAAATTATGTAAGAAAGAATACGTGTCACATCATTTTAGGCATATTTCCCAATGATCAAGTAAAAGCATTTACACCTAATGATGCTTATGATCCTCCTCTTTCCAAGCATGTAGAGGGTCTCAACTTTAGTGGGTTCTGATATTCACTTGTAAAAAACCTTTGAAATACTAACACTGTCATCTTTACTCACTGAAATATACATTTAGATACATTTGTCACTGCATTGCCAAAGATTTGTAAATGGAAAAAGTGTTACAAAGACCCACCAGTCTATTAGGTCTGAATTTTTCATCTTCCATTAGATGATGCACTTACTCCAAAATTATATCAATTTGCCTGGAACACAGCCATAACACCCACGCATGTGAAATCATGACCATCACCCCCATCATGCAAGGCACAGAGAAATATGGAGAGAGATTTAAAGATTTCATAGATTTCACAGACATTAGGGCTGGAAGGGACCTTGGAAGATCATCAAGTCCAGCTCCCTGCCCCAGGGGCAGGAAGTCAGCAGAGGTCATAGGATCCCAGCAAGATAAATATCTAAATGCTTCTTGAAGGCGTTCAAAGTAGGTGCTTGAACCACCTCTGGTGGCAATCTATTCCATACCTTGGGGGAATCAGACAGTAAAGAAGTTCTTTATTATGTCCAGCCTGAAACGGTCATGGAAAAGTTTATGACCGTTTGACCTTGTCATCCCCTGGGATGCTCTGGTGAACAGACGTTCCCCCAGATCCTGCTGAGCACCCCTGATAAACTTATAGGCAGCCACCAGATCACCCCTGACCCTGTGCTTTTCCAGGCTGAAGAGTCCTGTGGCTCTCAGCCTCTCATCATACAGTCTGTTTTCCTGACCTCTGATCATGTGCATGGCTCTCCTCTGGATTCTCTCAAGCTTCTCCACATCTGGTTTTAATTGTGGAGCCCAAAACTGGACACAGTACTCCAGCTGCAACCTCACCAAGGCTGAGTACAACAGGAGAATGATGTCCTGGGATTTGCTTGAGAAGCATCTATGGACGCAAGCCAGCATTCTGCTCACTTTACTAGCCATAGCATCGAATTGAAGGCTCACATTCATCTTGTGGTCACTCATGACCCCCAAGTTCTTTTCATCCATAGTGCTAGCCAGCGTAGCACTGTCAAGCCTATAGGCATGCTGCGGGTTTTTCTTCCCAAGATGGAGAACCTTGCATTTTTCGGTATTAAACACCATCAGGTTCTCATCCGCCCATTTCCTGAGTCTATTAAGGTCAGCCTGAATCGCCCTCCTGTCCTCAGGTGTGGATACTTTACCCCAAAGTTTGGTGTCACTGGCAAACTTGGCCAGTCTGCTTCTGATACCAATGTCCACATCATAATGAAGATGTTGAATAGTGCTGACCCAAGGACAGAGCCAACTCAAAGATGAGTTCACTACTCACAATACTCTTCTTCACATTGGGCAGGGCAGAATGGTAGCTCAAGGGCCACCTGGTTCAGAAAGGCAAGTTCTTAAATAAACACTACTTTGTAAGATCACAGATGACAAAGTAGGTTATTGCCTACAAAAGTTTATCCTTCTCTGAACCAATTGGCTAGGGAGAGAAATTACACATATCCCAATATAAGTGATAGGAAAACAGTTCAAAACTGTAACACAACAGAAATTTACTCCACAAACTTTCAAAATGGCTGAAACTAGTTTAAGATAAGCCTGTGTGGATGTAGTATCAGTCTAAATTGATTTGTTAAGTCAGTTTACTGAACTTCTGTTCCATTTCCAAGTTAACTCACAGTCCCCCAGCATCCCAGGATGCTTTGCACCTTCACTGCAAACCTCCCCTTGCAGAGTGGGCAGGCTAACCTTGGCCCAAGCTGTTTACTCCAGTCAAGCAGGAAGGTGTGCTCTAGTGCCCCCACGCTTCTGGCGTGGGCCACTGCTGGCATATGGCTGTATTTCTGGCATCAAAAGTGAATGCATGCTCATTTGCTTACAAGTTCAATCTACGCAGCTTGGACTAACCTGAGAAGACTGAATCAATTCAGCCTTGGGCTTTTTGACTATCTGTACTTAGCCATTAGTTCTCTAAGGCACCACCCTGCCTTACTGTCTGCCTGACTATATGGTAAACCTGGCTACCCACTTCTTTCACATTTGATTATGTTAACATAAAAAGCAATTGTCAAAAGTATGGGAGAAAAATCCTTTTGTTTTAATATTTCAATTTGGGGAAGAGCTCAAAATTTTGAAACAATAGATTTATCACATAGTCTCACAAATTCTACTCATGGCTCTCCTGGGATAGGCTCTCAAACCTGCAACTCATAAGATATGGGAAAGATCAAGTAAAACACTGGTACAGTATGCTACCTGACTCATTAAAGCAGCTTTAAAACCATTATCTGTACTTGCAGCAGCATCCCCATTTACCAGTAAGAAGCACATGGCTTGTATTGACTGCAGAAGCCTGGGGTAACCGATAGATTTCATTTCTCATCCGTTTCTAGAGAAGTCTTTGATCAGATGGAGCCAACAGATGGTCCTCCCTGGATGGTCCTAGGTTCTCCAAATCAAACATCACAGACTTTCACATCTTATAGGACTCCCTGTCAACAGACTTAGGAAAGATTTGTTTTTTGTTGGTTTACTGGAGGGGGGTGGGGGGAACAGGGGGAGGGATGTTGTTATGCATGTTCTTGTAGTTGTGACTTTGTGACTTTCAGGAAAATCAAGGAATAGTAATCATTGTAATACTGTATGCCATTCTCAGATTTTGTTTGGATTTTTTAGACGAAAGCCTAGTCTTCCCATTTTAGAGCACTATGAAAAGTGTTAAGTCATGTGGGTGTGGGGAGGAAGGGAGGGGATTGTGCTGTGTCTTTTTGCTCCTCAATATTTGAAACTCCAGTTAATACTCATAGACACTGACATGTCTCCTCACCTCTGTCATACGCATTCAGTAACAAAACAGAGACAGCATAAAGTACCAGTGAGGGTGTTAAAACAAATTCTACAGATTAAAAAACAAATTTTCTTGTTAATGTATCACCTCTCATAATATCTCATCTCTCAAAGTCATTCCAGCAGGGCAGACCCTACAATGAGAGGCTACGGGACCTGAACCTGTTCAGCCTTCACAAGAGAAGGCTGAGGGGGGACCTTGTGACCATCTATAAACTCACTAGTGGGGACCAGAAGGCTTTGGGGGAAACCTTGTTTCCCCTAGCACCCCCCAGGATAACAAGCAATAACGGCCACAAGTTGTTGGAGAGTAGGTTTAGATTAGACGTCCGTAGGAACTACTTCACAGTTAGGGCAGCTAGGATCTGGAACCGACTTCCAAGGGAAGTGGTGCTGGCTCCTACCCTGGGGGTCTTTCAGAAGCAGCTCAATGCCTATCTGGCTGGGGTCACTTGAGCCCAGTTTCCCTCCTGCCCAGGCAGGGGGTCGGACTTAAAGATCTACAAGGTCCCTTCCGACCCTACTTCTATGATTCCCTCTTAAGCACTGTCCCCAGATGGAAGCCTGCCAACTTTCTGGTTGTGGTAGCTTACATGTACCTTAAACTGACCAAAACAAAAAACAAAAACCCACACCAAATCCAGAAAGCCTTAAATTCTCTCCAGAGACAAGGTCCTTCAAATTCCTCATTAATTATGGAAAGAAAATTCTTCCTTTTCCATAGTGCCTTACTTCATATGCATGATTTACTATCTGGAGGTACAAGAGAATTCCCATTCGTCACTCACAATGCACAAGTTCTTAAATGGAGAATTAATTCTCTCTTTCTGGGAATCCAGGCTTCAGTTAATAGACAAGTTTATATAATCCAAAGAGAGTCATTCATCCTAGCAGCTTGCGTGTGTGCCATAATGACATTATCATTGTCAGAGAATTTGATGTCAAGTCTCCTGACTTCATACAAATGTCACTTCTAATATTTTAAATCATAAAATTCCATCATTTTTCTATTTTTTTAACTGTAGGAGAGTTTCTCCTTGCCTGCCCTCCCCCCTCCTCTTCCCTTTCCTCCCTGCAGGTACTAAATTGCTGGCCTACTTAATTTGGGAGAATATTATTTTCAACATTTTAACAAAAAAGAAAGAGATGGTCTTGCAATTAAGACATGAATAGATACTTATATTGGGGTTCAGTGCCCAGTTCCACAATAGATTTTCTGTTAACACTAACAGTTATGAGGCCTCCAGATATTTAACAACTAAAACGATATGAAGTACCAAAATGGGAATAACATTCCTAATTAACAAGCTTTGGAAATAATACCTTACATCTGATATTGCAGTGGGAAGCAGGTAATCCATAGCCTGTAAATGATTTATATTATATTATTGTAAAAAGTACACTGTATATCTTTTTCTTCTCAAATACAAGTTATTTTTCTTCTTTTAAAAATTACTACATGTACTAGGTTGCTACCCGTAGTTGAAGTTTGGTCAGGGCTGTTTATCAAAATAACTATTTTAAGGTCTCAGCAAGTAAATCTTTGGCTACATTAAGAAAAATATAAAAGTTTCAAAGTTCAAAACAGAACTAAATCCCCCTTGCGCCTATATTTTCTAAATTTCCACCTAAACTAAACCTTTATATGCCACATTTCTATTCAGAACTACTTTTTATAGCCGAGTTATTAACCTGGGCAAATGCTAATTTATAATGGAAACGCTGACAGATCCTTAAAGACAGCAGTGCAAATGGCACCCAGATATTAAATATATTAAAAAGCCATCTCTAATGTACATGATTTGAATGTAGCTGCAATAAATATTTTAAAGTAACACAAGAAGTAGCAATTAGTTCTGCAATCTAGAATTATTTTCTTTAATAAAAGATCTGCTCACTTTTCAGATAAATATTACACATTTAAAGTAAAGGTGCACCAATACATTGGTCCAGTATCGGATCAGTACCGATATAAAGAAAATTGGCTGTATCAGAAATCAGCTTGACATGGCCAATAATTTGGCCAATAAATGCCCATGCATGTGTGCAGCTGCAGCGCAGCACACAGGCAGCAAGGAGCACAGCCCAGCAGCGGGGAGAGCTGTGTGAAGCTGGTAAGTCTGTTGTGGTAGAAGAGGAGGAGGGAGGGAAGGGGCATGGTGGGGCAGATCAATGCCCCCTGCAGTATGGGAAGGAGAGGGCAGGGGCAGGTGCTACCCAGCCAGGGCAGGGTGGAGGCATGGGACAGAACTGTGGCTCGTGGGGAAGCGGTGCGACTCCTACTACTGGAGCCAGGGCTGAGCCAAGCTCTTCTCGGTGGGGGCTGGGCTCGGGGCAGGTAGCAGCGGCACTGGGAGGGCGTCTACAGAGGGGGCTGCAGCCACCCCAAATTTTGCCATACCCTCCTCCCCCCATAGCCCCACTCCCAGTGCCACCGCCACCCACCCAGTGCAGCCCCAGTTCAATCCCCACCTCCCCCCATGAGCTGGGAAGAGCTGGGACTGCACCGGGAGGGCAGCGGTGGTGCTGGGAGCAGGGCTACAGGGGGGAGGCTATGGTGAAATTTGGGATGGCTGTAGCCCCCTCCATAGCCCCCCTCCCAGCGCCACTGCTGCCCACCCTGAGCCCAGCTCCTGCCAAAGAGAGCCCAGCACAGCCCCAGCTCCAGCCTGCAGCTGCAGCCTACCCACCCCATGCAAATCACATGCCCCCTGTGCCCTCCCAGGGTACACGCAGCGGTGGGAGCCCTCCCCTCAATGAGTCATGGCTCCATCCCATATCCCTCCCCACCCCGGCTGAGCAGCACCTGCTCCTGCCCCCTCCCTCACCACGGCGAGCATCGAACTGCATGCCCCTTTCCTTCCCCACCGTTCCACCACAACAGACTTACCAGCTACATGCAGCTGTATTAGAAATCAGATCGGTATTAGCCAATATGCCTCCTTAAATATTGGCTATAAGTATCAGCCCCCAAAATCTATCTTGCACCCCAAATTTAAAGCATAACCCCCAACATACACAAAAAAAGAAAATGAAACTGTATTTCAGACAATCAAATGTAGATGCCAAGGCTAACCTGTTTGAAAAACATAATAGCTTATCATATGTTACAGCTACAACACATTTTAATTCACCATACACAAGAGACTCTAAAATTGAAACCTGTATCATGAAAAGGATAAAATAATAAGCTGAGGGTACCAAAACAGTATTTTAAAATGTTATAATGAACATGTAATGAAGCGATTTCTGATCATAAATACATTAGTCCCAGTTAAAGCAATGGCAATGTACAATAATTAGAACTGGTCAAGAAATTTCTAATGAAATGTTTTTGGCCAAAAAAGCCCCCCCAAAACAAAAACACACAATTTTGCTTTTTTTCAAATTACAGTTTCATAGGAACCCACCACTAAAAAAAGCTTTCACTGAGAAAAAGGCTTCTTAAGTTTAGGGTGGAATTTCCAATCAAATTCAGAGACTTTCCTCCACAAGAAGCCTTCCCAGAGAGTATTGGCTATAGCCAAGTTTGGGGACTTTGACTGGGGTGTGCCAATGCTCCTGATGGGACCAAAGCCAGGTTCCTGGCTAGGTCTTGCCCGTCTGCTCTGGGTCAGACTGATCAGCATATCTGGGGTCTGGAAGGAATGGTCAGACTGGTATGGACTGTGGGGGGGGGGGGGGGGGGGGTTGCCTTCCTCTGTAGCGAAGGGCATGGCCTTCTACCTGGGACCTCCTGAGCTTATATTGACAACTTTTTTATAGACCAAGATGATGGCTGCTACGGTTCCTTGCTTTACCTGTGGCAGGTTAGGGTGCTAGTTCTATGTTATGTCAGGGTTGATGGTAGTTTTATGTAGAGTTTAAATTATGGTTTGTATAGGATGGTTTGGATAGGGATGATCCTGTCTCAGGCAGGGGGATGGATGGACTAGGTCTGGAGGTCCCTTCCAGCCCTACTTCCCTACAACTCTGCTCCATTCCCCATTCTACCTAGCAATCCCCACTCATCCATTCACACTCTACACATCAACTCCACCCACTTCAGAGCAGCTTTCCCATTTATCTTGGGTTTCAATACAGACATATGCTCACTCCCCAACTGAGTGTCCAGGTGTAGCAAGTTCAAGCCCCCAGGAATAGGCCATGACAACCCCTGGTGGCCACATAGTTCCTGGCACACTCCGGCTCTCTGGGTGCCCTCCCTTTTCTCTCAACTGCCATATCTTGATGTAATGACTTAATCTGTAAACAGGCCCCAGTGCAAGTCCTCATACATCTTTCAACCAGCCAGTCCCTCTCAGTCTCTGCTGAACTCATTCCTACCCCTCTAGTGCTACGTGAGGCCTCCTGGCCCACCTGGGTTTCTGGGGCACCCATTGCCTTAAGCACTATTTGTGGCCGCCTTTTACCCCTACAGCCATGCCTATGCCTCACAGATGGTTCCAGTTATGCCAGCCTACCTCAGGCCTCTGAGCTTTTTATTGGGTCTTCAGGCTTCCTGGCTTTGGCCCTTTTTTTCTGGCTGGTCTCCTCAGCCTAGGTCTACTAGACTACCTCAGCTTCCAGGTTCCAGCCTCTGTCTCGCCCCGCTTGGGCTCTGGGCCCCTGGCCCTGGTTTCTGCCACTCTTGGGCCCTTGTCTGCCAGTGTTGTGAGTCCAGCCCCTGGCAGGGCTCACTATACCATGTGCCACTCGGGCACCCTTGCAGCTTAAGCTTTGGGGCACCCCTCCAGCACCCCACTCTGGCAAATGTCCCAATGCATTCCTCAGGCACCTCACAGTAGCCTCATCAGCCCTTCTAGCCACTTCTGGTCCACCAATCTAAACATGAGCAAACAACCAAAAACAAGCAGCCACTTAAGCAAAAATACAAGCCCCCTGGCTGTAATTAAAATTATCCCCATACTGGGTTCTACATCCCTGCGAGCTATACAGCTCCTTACTTGCAGGTCCCATGGCAGCTCAGGTATCAGCCAGCCACTCTCCTGCACCCATCCTGGGCAGGAGCTCCTTTCTCTGTCACCTGCAGGGCAAGACTGCCCGCCTGTCTCTGGTACTAAGTCCCATCCCTTCCCACCAGGTGATTCCCTGGGCCACCCACAGGGGTTTCCTTTTAAGTTTGATGACCTGTCTACCTTCTCTTACTATGTTTCAACTCAGCGGCTTGTGGCACCATACTTCTGAACTGCCTAGATCCCTCCCCTGGTGCAGCTTACTGCTCTCCTTCCTTGCTATAGCTAGCTCAGAAGCAGTTAGTCCACTTCTTAGCTGCCAGCCCTCACAGAGCAGCTCAGCCCACTGCAGCAGCCTCTTAAAGTAACAGGAGTCCTCTGGCTCCCTGCTACACTGGGCCATTAGGTTATTTGCTGTACTGAGATGGGTTGAGCAGGGTGCAAAGGCAGACCTCTGATTTTGACCAAAGTCCATCCTGATGCAGAACAGAAGATTTTGACAAAATATTTTATGGGATAGGAAAATTATTTTGCACCCAGCTCTAATAGTTGTGTAAACAGCTGCATCCTTCTCATGTTCTTGGCCCCATTGACAACCAATGCACAGCAGACCAAGACTGGCAGGTAACTGATTTTTTACTAGGCAAGAACACAGTATTAAATAAAATCTGAAGAGGAAAGAGTAATTAGATGCACCAACAAGGCGTTTAGTTTGCAAAGGTTTCATATATTATGGTAGTGTAGTCATGATGATCCAGGAATTATACAAGAGGCAAGGATTTTTGTGAGTGATACCTTTTATGAGACCAACTGCATGGCCATGCTATGATGCTAATGCACAGTAAAATAGGCTACTGAACATTAAGTGTCACCTAAAAAATGTGCATTTGCACTACTGAGCATTAGGGCAGCCTAATGCACATTAAATTAGTACCTCACATTGGAGGTACTAAATTTAATGTGCATTAAAAAAAGCACAATGGCACACGTAGATGTGCCCCGTGTCTTCTAGTCCTTTGTTGGCTTTTGCTGTTTAATTTCTAAGCTATTTGGGGCAAAGTATAAAGGGTGTAAGTGTAAAAAAAAAAAAAAAAATCACCCTTTCGGTCCTACCTAACAAGTGAACAGTAGAGGTGCACCAATAAAGAATTTTTAGGCTTATACCAATGGCCAATTATAAACGAGCCATATCGGCTGATACCAATCCGATTGCCAATATGCAGCCAGGCAGCTTAAAGAGCAGCATCCAGCTGGTAAGTTTGCTGTGGGGAAGGGGCATGTGGGCAGGACGGGGGCAGATCAAGGCCCCTGTGGTGAGGGAGTGGGGCTGATGCTGCCCAGCCAGGGCGTGGAGGGGTGCGGGACAGAGCTGCAAGTGGCTCATCCAGGGGGCTCAGGGAAGGCAGAGTGGCTCTGACCACTGTGCATACCCCCAGGGAAGGCTTGGGGGATGTGTGGTCCCTGGATCTGTGCATGGAACGAGGGCCAGCTGCCACTGCAGGCTGGGACCAGGGGCAGCACTGGGCTCTTCCCAACGGTGGGGTTGGGCTGGAGCTGTGCTCAGAGTGGGCGGCAGCAACAATGCTGGGAGGAGTGGATACAGCAAGTTCTGGGGTGGCTGTAGCCCCTACCCCCCATAGCCCTGCTCCGAGTGCTGCTGCTGCCTGCCCCAAGCACAGCCCCCAGCCCACGACAGCAGCCTGCCCTGGCCTTGTGTGCAGATCCAGGGGGCACATGCCCCCACCAGGGGTGTGCACAGTGGTGGAAGCCCCCCCTCCCTCCCTACGTCCCCCCGATGAGCCATTATTTGGGGACAGGAAGGAATTTTATCTGATGGTCAGATTGGTATAGACTATAGAGGGTTTTGCCTTCCTCTGTAGCTGAGGGTATGGCTCTCTACCTGGGATCTCTTTTTATAGATGAAAAAAGACATTAGCTGCCCTGCTTTATCTGTAGCAAGTTAAAGTGTTACATCTTATGCTGTGTCAGGGCTGGCAGTAGTTTTACTAAGAGTTTAGATTATGGATTTGTATAGGATGGTTTGGATAAGGATGATCCTGCCTCTGGCAGGGGGCTGAACTAGATGATCTCTGGAGGTCTCTTCCAGCCCTACTTCTCTATGATTCTATGGCAGATTCCCTGCAACCAAAGCGGTGGGAGCTTGCTAGTTATAGGGGGAAAAAAAACTCATTCCTCTAAATAACACACAAGCAAACTTTGCATTATCTATGTATCAAAGGACTGCCTTTGTTCCTATTTTACTGGAGGGAAGCAAAAGATAGAGAACTTGGGGTAGTAGTTTGTGGGTATTTGTAGCAGTTTTTATACATGACTATACTGAAAGTACAGAATACGACTTTCAGTATACTCATGTACACAAAGAGTGAATTGTTTGCATCAAATTTTTACTGCACTTACTAATTTCCTAAAATGAGTGACACAGGTGATTAGCTTTGTTTAACCAGTATCTAATTTTCATTTTTCAGTTCAAAACAAACAACTAAATTTGAAAGTATCTCATGCAGTCAGAGATTTTAAATAGTATTCTAAATATTTACAACTTAATTTAAGTACTTTTTTAAAAGTGCACTTATTTAGACCTACCCATTTGGAAGTGTTTTTGTAAATAATCTTTACAAATTAGTCTGTAATATAAAGGTTTAGTGTTGCATTAATTTCATAATAATGCTTCTAGTGTTTAGGTATCAGTGTGTGGGGAAAAACTGATATATGGGCAGATGCACTCCTTTTCTCTCCTCCTCCAGAAGTCTGGAAAGGTTGCTCTTGAAGGGTACAAATGATATCAATTTGACACGTATCCAAAATATCCAAAATACGTGACCTTTATTTGAAATTGAAAGAATTATAGCCAGAGAAGCATTTTATTGCCACAAAAAAATAAATCACTGGATACCTGAAAGAAAAATACAGTGAATAAGAATTTTGTAATACAAGAGAAAGTATTTATCACTCAGTCATATTAATCAGCTCTCACATAGGTACTGACTGCTAAAATGCATCTCAGCAATTGACGCAGTGTTAACCCAGTCAAGAGCTATTGTCTGATACAACAATAAGAGGATCAAGCACGCAGACTCCATATCACGTTACAAATCAAGGCTTGAATCCTACATGGATTTACACAATCTGAGTAGCGCCCACCCCGTCTTCCCCAAAATCCATGAAGCTTTCTCTGAGTGGGCAAAGATAAGAAAATGTTCTCTCTGTCTTTGCAAGATCAAAAATTAAAGTATAAATATAGCCATCTATTCTAGATGGCCTCACAATGAAACAGATTTAACTGCAAGGCTGACAACAAGTACATAGGCTCCAGAGCAGTTGGTATTTGGATGTCATTATCTAGATTCTAAATAAGAAGAGACATGCTTGTTATTGTGAATTCAAAGGCCAACTAAAATTTTCTCTAAAGAAGATAAAAAAGTGTCAGATACATGAAAAGATAAAGAAGGAGGGATGATAATGCAAAAGAGGGCAGAGATTCTGGATTTGATGACTTCTTAGGGCTTGTCTTGACCATCATCATTCAAGATAAAAGTGTAAAAGAAAATCATCATTCACTCACATCACACCCAAAAAATGCCTGTTTAACAGAGTCTTTAGTGGCACAAAACAAAAATAATTAGTTTAGAAACACCAGAACACATTAACAAGGATTTTTTTATGGGGCAAGGATTGTTTTGTTGTGTGGGAGTTTTTGGTTTTAAGTTTTGTTTGTTTGGGTTTTGTTTTTTTGAGGGGGAGGGAGGGTTCATAACTTTGCTGTAGAGAGAAAATGGTCCATTACAAGCCAACATTAGAAGGTGGTAATAAGTCACAACCCTTTAACTGTTTTTCTATTTTCTGTATTGATATTAAACTTTAACCATTTTACCCAATAATTAGCTACTTTAGTAGCAAAACTATCTCCAGAGAGTCATTAATTAATTATAAACATGCAAGCTGTTAATGCAAGTATTCTTTTTTTCCAAAACACCACACAGAAAATGCAAATAAACTCAGTGCCTGTTCTTAATTTATGCAAGATGTATTCAATCAAATTGTATTACAGCACAATACTAATGCCCCAATTTAAGTCCTCAAGTCTGATCAGGCAGCAGCTCAATTATATCATGTTTAACATTAGGAACACAATTTATTTAACTCTAGCAAGAAACTAGTCACAGGACAAGTGGATTCAGAAAGAAGCAGTCCTCACAACAGGGCATTTTAGCTTTGTTTATGCATATGACTGCTACAGACCTCAAAAACAGGTGGGCGTGTGTAACCAACAGATTAAACACATCTTGTAGCCCTCCACATAAAAATAAGAGTATGTTATTAACAGCAGCTAACCGAGTTACTCTAACTTAAGTGACAAAGGCCTGTATTTTCTTGTTGAAATTCCCAGGTTCAACCCTTGAGGAGAAATTACCATATTTACTCAGTTATATAACGAGGTCCCCACCCCACCCTCATTTAACAAGGTGGGGGTAAGCCCCTGGTCTCAGAAGCGAGTATGAGGGCAATAGGGAGGCAGGTGGCTGACGTGGCTTGGGTTCTAGCCCCTACCTGGGGCCAGAGCCATAGCTGCAGCTGCTGCTGGCCCCCCTCCCCTGCCACCTCTGTACCCCACCACCTCCCCCCTGAAGCCTCTTACCTTCATCTCCCCAACTACGCAGCCTCTGTCCCCTTTCCTGCCTCTCTCTCTCTCCCCCCCCATTACCCTTGCTCCATCCATGCTGCAGCCTGGGGCACAGAACCCAGCCCCAGCAGCACTGGCACACAGATGGAGTGGTTGCTATGCCGGCTGGGCTGGTGCCATGCCCCAGGCTAGAATGGGGAAGAAATCTGCTGGCCTGGAACAAGTGTAAGGGGGTTTGAAAGAGTAGAGAGCAGAGGCTGTGGGGGAAGGACAGGAGGAAGAACAGAGGTGGAGGGGGAAGGGAGGGCCTGAGGCTGGGGCGGGGGAGGGGGGACAAACCAGGGGCAAGCTGCTTGGCCTGCCCCACTGCAGCAGTGGGAGAGAATGAATTAAAGATGCCACCCCAATAGTTAGATTCTATATATGGAAAATGATACCTAATTTATAATTTTTCTATGTACAGAATCTAAATATTGAGGGGTTGTCATAGCTCAAGTAAATGTGGTATGTGGCAGAAGATGCACTGAGAAGGCACTTGTGAAGAACACTAGCAAAATTCTTCAATTTATTCTCATTGCTTTCAGTAAGAATTCCAAACATGGAATCGTTTTAGAATCAGGTCTTTACGTAGCATAACAACTAGGGCTGTGCGAAACTTTGGCAGCCATTTCATTTCGGCGGTGTTTCAGTGCCCAAAACACCAAATCCAAAACAAAACGGAAAGCTCCGAAACATCTCCAAAACGAAACAAAACCATTGGAGATGTTTCAGAAATGTCGGAGTTTCAGAGACAGGCTTGCAGGGAAACAGAAACTAAGAAGAGGGAGGAGAAGATGGTGGGGAAGGACTACTCTGCTATTGACACCTGTAGCTGACCAGTGCCTACGATGTCCCTTCTAATCCCAGTTTTGCTTTGAACACTTAGGTGCAGGGGTTTCTGTGAAACTGCACCTCAATCTCATTGAAACGTGGCAGGATCTATGACCTCAGAAGGGGCTACCATCTCTGCAATTTTCATCTGAATCAAGCAAGAAATGACAAATTTATATGCATTTTAGTGATTCCGCATTATAGCCTATGGCCAAATCACAAAAACAGCATCAAAACTCCAAAACAGATTTAGCCCAATCAAAATGGAACAGTGATCCAAAACACCAAAACGAATCACTGTCCCTCTGAAATGGCTGAATCTGAAACCGAATTGAAACATAGCTGTTTCATACAGCCCTAATAACAACACTTCAGTGGGACAAATCACAGTAGTTAGGCTAAGTATAGACAGTCAAAAAGTCCAAGGCTGAATCGATTCAATCTTTGCAGATTAGTCTAAACTACAGAGATTAAATTGAGGAACAACTGGACAAACATTCACTTTTGATTCAGGAAATGCAGCCACATACCTGCAGTGGCTCAAGCCAGAAATTGGAGGGTGCTAGAGCACAGCTCTGGCACATAGCCAGCATGCTGTATGTTTGCTTCCTCTTCCTGTTGCCCCCAAGGTCTTCGGGATTTGCAGTCCGTGCCTTCCTTCTCTGCTGAAGCAGACAGCACAGCTCAGCCCAGGGCTGGAAAACATGCTGAGGGACTCCAATTTAAAAGATATCTCGGTAAATGTAACAAGGCCAATGTAAAAGCCAGGACATAAAAGGCAACAATTTTAATGTTAACAGTCCTCATAGCCAGCAATGACCTGCTTCAGGCCGCTGGCATATGTTACATTTATTGTACAGTTAGCACAAGGTGTTAAATGCTAACAGGACAGATGTTAAAGCAATGTATCCATTGACTAAAAAAAGTACCCATCTCAAAGAAGATACTCATTAAATAAGTAACTTTTCTGCAACAGACAAGTATCACACACTAATTTTATTGGCTGGTATGTTATTTAGGTCTTCCTCAAACCTACAGTGCTCTGCTCTCCCTCCATCCCTCTCCAGAAAGGCAGCAGTGGGAGGCAGATGTGCCAAGTACATGGAGACACAAGAGCCCTAGCCCTCCTTGGGAACAGGGCTGTCACCTGAAATGCATAACATGTCCATCATCTTAGGTCCCCTTCCTCCCACCAACAAAAATACAAGTTGGCACCTATGGTGGGAGGGGAAGTTCAAACACCCCCTAGTCAGCTCTTGCACCCCTTAAGCATCTTGTAAGCAACCCCAGCCTTGGGGCAGCCCATACACCTTTTCAAGTACTATGCTCTGTGTTGGACTGTCCATAGGGAATTCCTGGAGACAGGGAAGCTACAAGAAGGCTCAGAAGTCAGCTCACCAGCTCCCCTCTTTTTCTGGTGAGAGCTGGTAGCACAAGACCCCTCTTTTTCTAAGCAAGGTCAGATCTGCAAAAAAATTCTGAAATTCCCATTGCACAAGTAAATTAACCTCTGCCAGCATCCTCAGTGACAAAATGGAAAAAAATGTTTTACCTTTTCTCCTATTCTGGATTCTTCCCCTTTAAAAGAGGTCTTTTAGAAAGAAAAATTGAAGCTTGACATTCTTCTGTTAGGAAACTCCAATTTTTATTCTACAGCTTTTGAATGAAAACATTCCCCTTTGTGAATAAGCCATTTTGAGTCCCCCTGCCCACCCCCCCCAAAAAAAACCCCAAAAAAACTGCTGGACTATGCTAAAGCAATATAATCCCTAAATGAAGGAAAACTGCTAAGGCTCATCCCTGTGGAAGGGATCATTTAATACTCTTTGAGATCAATAAATGCCATAATCTTTCATGCAAAAAACTCCCACAAAAGCCAACATTACTGAAGAACATAAAATAGGAATATAGCTCAAACCCTGCTAGGAAGGAAAACAGTGATCTTTTCTTCTTGCATGTCTTCCTCATGGTAACTTCTCCTTTATACTTCTGCTACAATGTGGAATAAAAAGGATAACAATCACCTTTTTAAAAGCAGCCATGTGTGTTGTACTGTTTGCTTTTCTGGATTGCCAAGCAGAACTAGAAAACTTGTCTTCAAAAGGGGCCTCAGGAAGATAGAAAAGTACTGTGGTCAGGAAAGGATGAACTACAGATTAAAAGAGTTTCTAGTTCAGTTTTTTTTTAAGTTTATAAAGATAAAACCTTTAAGAACCAAAAAAAGTTTTAATAAAAAAAAGGTTTAAAAAAAGAAGAAAAAAAAAATCAAGAAAACAGAAGAACAAGAAAAACAGACATATAAAAGGAAAGGTTAGAAGCAACTGCTGAGTGTAATTACTAGTTGCTTCCTAAATATTTCTCAAACCAAACTCCATTGTCTTTGAAGAAATGCAAATACAGTCATCTGGTCATTTGCATTTTCAATCTATTTGCATTTCTCTGAATTTAATCCCATCCCTCTATTTCCCACCACAAATAAAAATGAAAAGGAAAAATGGTGGTGATATCCTGTCAAATTCTACCCATGCATCTTGGCAAAGTGACATACTGCTTACATTAGAAAATATGTTCCAAACACGTCCATGCACACTCTCGTCTTACCAGTGAGCATCTTCATCTTAACTCCCTGTCACTGGGGCTTGAACATGCCCTTCAGGCTCAATTCTTTCTTAACTAGGGGAAGGGAAAAAACATACTAATGACCACTTAAATGAGACACCACTCAGAATAACCTGCAAAGACCTATGTTCCTCTTTTTATTTTTAGATAGGGAGGAAGATGACAGTGAGGGGTAGGGGGGGCAAACAGGAAAAGAAACTTTTAAATGTTGACCCTAAAACTGCCAAAGAATTAAAACCACAGTGAGAGTGGGAAAGATCAGACCTCTCAGATGTTGCTCCAGGTTCCTGTTCACACCTTTATGAAGTTTTTTTTTTTTTCCACAAATCACATGAACTAAACATTTAAGGGGGTTTCAGTTGTTTGTTTTCTTAACGAGATTCTGAAGAATAAAGCACCTTAAGAGAGATGCCAGTATGTCACATCACTGAATACTGCCCCAACCCATCCTGTTTACCCCACAGTTTCCTGTAGTCTGAACATCCAAAGACTCAGCATTACCCTCCTCAACATTGAAGTGCGCTGTTCTCAAGGTGCTTTTCTATATAACCTATAACCCTTTATGTCTTCTCTCTGTTGCTTTATGGATTTTTTGTTATCCATTCAGGACAACATTAAGCATTTTCACCTAACATTAAGTCCTGTGTCACTTCTTGCCTGGAAATTATGTACACCTATTTATGTTATCTGACCCTTTGTTATCTTTTGAAAACAGCCAGCTATCCTGTAAAACCACACTTCTGTCTGGCAAAACCAGTTTTTAAGGACTTGCATATCCCAACAATAAGCATTAATGATCTAGAATGCCTGGGTGTCTGCCTCATTCTTTTTTTTTTTTTTTTTGTATGAGGAGCCAAGATAAATCAAAGAGGTATGAAACCAAGTCAGAAATCATGGGAGATATCAGGCATTTAGATAACCAAGGGGAACAAACAATTTGGAAAATTGCATAGGATGAATTCCTTACCTGAGGAACTAGGCAGAGAACAATTCTTACCTTAATTTTAAGCAAGGGAGAAGATGTGATTGGAGACATGCAACATAAATAATTAGCATCTTCATGGTATGGAAAGCAAACAGGTTTGCAATGAAGTAAAATGGAAGAAAGGGAAAATACTACATAATGCTGAAATTCAGCCAAAGAATATTGGAAAACTGAGTGAATCTTATAAAGATTAAGCCATAAAGAAAAAAGAACACAAGTCTATATTCAGAGAAAATAAAGAATTGTTTATGCAAGTGTTGATTGACAATTATGAACCTCTATGCAAAATATAATGCACAATTTTCGACACTTTACTGCAATAAAAATTCAATAAAAAAAGGGGACAACACAACTATAACAGATTAGGGATTTGAAAGATATAGACAGTGAGAAAAAAAGACAAGTAATTTAGAAAAAATGCATCTTAAAATAGGACCTTACTAAGATATTTGTATATGGGAAGGAAAAGAAACCTTGAGAAATCTTGTTTATGTCAGCAATGGTCAATCACTGCAAATTAAAAGGGATGCAGGAACAACAAAGTGGAAAGGGAAGGAAGTGGTAGGAATTTATGTGGAATTCCTACACAGAAAAAAAAAAACAGTCAATATAAGGGAGTAACTACCAAAGTTAATTACAATGACAAATGCTATAAATATTTAAGAAATAATGTGCTTCAGCTGTTAACTCAGAAAGATAATATGAACCAAAGTAAGACTCAGAGCCCCAAAAATATATTTCTTGCAACATATTTTGAATGAAAGAAAATCCATTCTCCACATATTGGTAGAGCAAACTCCTCAAATTATTGAATTTCCAAAATAGGGTTACCTTCTGATTTTAAGATCAATACAATATCAGTGAGTAGGACCAAGGGATTTAGAATGCCCATGACCTGGCACTGGGCCATGGGTCTCCTGCCGCAGGTTCCTCGAGCCCTGTGTTATGGGCATAGCTGCCCACAACGCAGACTGCCTGGACACTGTTCCTCTTCCAGGGGCACATACTAGAGTGTGGGGGAATGCAGCATGAGGAAGAGACATGCCACAGTTTAAAATGTTGTGTTTGCCAAACTTTTCCTCTGTTTATTAAAGAAAATCTGTTGAGCATTGCCTGTGTCTGAACCTGGTCCCTACTCCCAGTTCACACAAAGCTGCAAACCTTTGGCGGCAGCAGCAGGGCGGAGGTGAAAACTGGGTACAGAACCTGGAAAAGGGTTTGGAGTCGCAGGGAATGCCACCGGGCCTGAACTCAACATACACAAAACCTTGGGGGGGAGGAGAGGGTTAGGGGCTTTTGACCTGACACCTTATTTTCAGGGTTTCAGTCAAGACCAGGGACTTCTCTGTGTAGGAAATGGACAGCTGTGTGATCCTGGACCCAATGTCTGTCTCAGAGCTGCAGGAGGCATTGTCACAGTGGGCACCGAACACTTCTGGCCCTCCAGCATGGGACCCCGGGCTCCTCAGACCCTGAGGCCATGTCTCCCCACTTCAAGGATCATGGACCTGCAGCCCTTGCCAATGCCCAGGGCTGATGTCAGGCAGCCAGCCCAAGCCAGGGGGCTGCCTATCCCTGCCAAGACTAACCCGTCCAGGTGTGAAACCCAGGAGTCACCCAGGCAGCAAGAGCCAAGCGGCTGAGAAAAGGGTTCCCATGCAGGAATCTTTCCATCACATGTCTCCCTTTCCTGGATTGGGAGGGAGGGTGTTCTGGGGGGGTTTTGACAAGGAAGGAACTTTTTATCATTTCTACAGCAGTTGTCAGACATACCATATAGCTATCTCCACTACCTGACCTGGAGGTACTCTCTGCCAAAACTGCTCCTTACCCTTTTGCCTGCTAAGCTCAAACATTATCAATACCTTTCCATTAGTGCCTCGGGGGAAGGGGGAGCTCTTTACACTCAAGTGCCTGAGGTATCTATGCTTAGGCTTGAATCTCCTGTGGACTGCAGCTTGATCCTGACGGAAATGGTAAGGACGTATCAATTAGACAGATTTATGATCCCATTAAATGGGACATGCTCTCTTAAGTGCCCAAGCAGGTGGGGCTGGAGGGGGGCTTGGCTGGGCTCCAGGCTTCAGCAGGGGAGGGTAGTGGTGGGGGGTCCCAACCCCTCTGTGGTCTTCTCAGCTATAATGGCCTGAGGGCTATGACTGCAGGGGGTGGCCTTTGCTCCCCTTGATGCCCCTCCCCCTATCACAATCACATGGAGCTGGGGTGAACCTTACCAGCTTCACCTGATAAGACTTAGTGGACTTCATTTACCCCTGAATGTGCTATATTCTCTCTCCCTCTTCTGTAGTATTTTTAATTACCCATCTCAGGCAAGGTCTCTAATGCACTGCAAAGAGACAAAACAAGACCAGGCTAGAGATGTACCTTATAGAGTAAACAGTACAGTACAAAGACCCAATCCTGCTCCACTTGAAATCAAGGAAAATCTACCCCAATTTCAGATTTAAGTGTGGAATAAAGAGTTTCAAAAACTTGCATGCAATTAAAAGACTGTGAGATAAACTTTAAAAAAATAACCAACAAAGAAAACAACCTAAAGTTCACTGCATTATCCATTAGACCACTTAAGAAAAAACACACTTGGAAGTGTTAACTTCCCTGAGTGCAAACATTTAATGCTTTTAAAATCTTCAAACAATTTCTTGGTAAGCAGTATATTGTCCTAGGCCATGGGATCGTGGCTCCACTGACTGTCCTGCAATAATACAATGCCTCTGATTGACTGGTAATGTTAGGGCTCCAGCTAATGAGGCAATTAAAAAAGAACTGATGGACTGCTGACACAGTATAGGCAGTCCTCAGACTTGCAATGCAGTTGGTTCCTAAAACCCACATCTTAAGTCGAAACGTTGCAACTCGGAACCAATTTTCCCATGGGAACAATGTTATTAAAGGGAAATTGATTCCTTTACAACGCTCAACACAGCTGCGTCCATCTGGTAAGTCTGTTGTGGTGGGGGAGGGAGGAAGGAGAGAGGAGTGTGGGCAGATCAACATGGCCACAGCAAGGAAGGGATTGGGGCTGGGGCAAGCGCTGGCCAGCCAGGGCAGCGAGGCATGGGGAGGGGGTGGAGTGGCTCCCGCCACTGCGAGCCGCTGGTCCAGGAGCTGCTCACCTGGAGGCTCATCCGGCAGCTCTCACCGCTGCTCCCACCACAGGTCTGGGAAGGCATGGTGGGGCAAGGCAGGGGAGCAGTGTGCCACTGGATCTGCGCAGGGCAGGCGGGGCCAGGACTGCACCAGGCTGCACCCTGGGCAGGCGGCGGGAGACACTGGGAGCGGGGGCTATGCCTTCCTGACACTTGCCCAGCCAGGGCTGGGCGGAGCCAATGCACTGATTCCAGACAAGCGGCGCACACAGAAGGAACCACCCCAGGCTCCCCGAATCTCCCAGACAAGTAGCAGTTTTGTTTCGCACACCCCTGCCCTGTCCCATCCTGGCTGAGCAAGTGGCAGCAGGGCATGGGCATGTGCCCCTGGACTGGGGTGGGATGGGCGGGACCAGGGCTGCACCAGGCTGCGCTCCAGGCAGGTAGCAGGGGTGGGGGGGAGGGTCTAGATGAATTTTAGGGTCACTGCAGCCCCCACATAGCTGCCATTCCATTGCCCAGGGTGGGGCAGGGGTTGCGGAACAAAGCCACTGCTCATCTGGGAGGTGCAGGGAGGCCAGGGCAGTTTCCACTGCTGCACACTGCTTATCCAGAGGCAGCACAGTGGCTCCACCATGCCCCATCTGGGTGAGTGGCAGGAGGGCATAGCCCCAGCTCCCAGCACCTTCCACAGTCTGTCTGGAGCACAGCCTAGTACAGCCCCAGCCCCACCCACCCCACACAGATCCAGGGGCACACACTCCCCCATTCCCTCCTGAACCAGCAGGAGGAGCAGTAGCAAGAGCCACCGGATGAGCCACCACATGAGCAGGTCTCAGACCGGCAGGACCTGCTCCACCCCCTCCACATGCCCCACCGCCTCAGCGGGGCAGTGCTTGCCCCAGCCCCAATTCTTCCCTCGCTACAGGGGCACTAATGTGCCCCCCTACGCCCCTTCCTTCCCCCACCAAAAGGGACTTACCAACATGAGGTAGCTGTGCCAAGCGTTGTAAAGTCAAAACCGGTGTCAGAACCTCGAAATAGTATGTAAATTTATAAAGATCGTAAATGCACTCATTGTAACTCAAAAAGTTGCAAGTCAAGGACTGCCTGTACCAAGTATATGGTGATCCTAAGTCATCCTTTCCAGAGCATGAGCTGGTAAATGGGTGAACCTGCCTCCACTCACTAGAGCTTCAGCAAAGTGATACTGTTTGTCTGTTGGCTTCCAATATTCTGTTCCGATTTTTAAAAAAATCTACTGGGTTCAGAAGAAAAAATAAGATCACTACTTCTTTTGGAGGCAGCAGACTGGGATGATGGGGAACAAGTTTTCTTTCCTCCCACTGAAGAATGTTTTTCCTAAAGGACTAAACAATAAACACTGTGCCCCAGAAGGTTTTGGGGGGGGTTATTTTTTTAATGGGGGTGAGGGGGTTGCTCTAAGAAGGTCTTGCTAGACTTAATGTAGTATTCCCATTGGATATTACTATTCATATAGCCAGGAAAAGTGACAACTGAACAACGGTAACTAATAAAACAATGTAGGAACTTGACAAAAAAAGCTAGCTGCCCTACATAAGTATCTATCAAACTCCCAGCACCAGTCTCAAACTCTGTAACAAACTGTCTGGACCAGCTTTCTATCAAGTGCACATGGTTCCAAACCATTACTCAAGTGACCAAATGATTAGAAATTTGCTTTAAGACAATTTATCTGAAAACAGAGAAACACTGTTCACTTCCTTATGGGCCACTGAATACATCCAAGGTTTCTGGGACTTCGTGTCTATGAGCTGGACTTGTGGGTTTCTGGTCCTGCATCTTGTATTGGGCACAGACAGTACAGGTGTGTCTCACAATCTATGTTTTACACATGCATTTGGTTTCCCCAGACAAGTTTGAAAGTAGTACATACACATACCAATATGTATGGTATTATGTAAGTGTGCTGTTGCAGATTTTGAGCATGTTCAAGTGCCTTTTTTACTTCCATTAGGGAACTTGCCCATTGCCAAAAATCAGTGCAGACAAAGCAGTACTTAAGACAGGTCAACTATGAGCAGAGGCCAAATAGCCACAGACCCACATTCAGCACTTGCTCACCTGCACCCATGGTAAGATACAATATGAGAAATTCCTCAATAAGCGGTTTTCTTTGTGTGGATAACTCTATGCTACCCAGAGGAGAATACCAGTGAAGCTGAGGACAAAGGCTTTGCTGGCTGTCAGTAAGAGCCCAGGGGAAGGGCCAGCCTGGTGCTCAGGAAGAGGACAAGCTCTGGCCTAGGCTACACCACCACCCTGGGAAGGAGGCGAGCAGGATACCCCAATGCTCCATGGGATGTCAGCAGAATGCAACCTACCTTGAGTTGGGATGGAATGTGGTTCAGACGTGCGTTACAGCACTATCTTACAGCATTGACATTTGATACGCCATTGAACCAGGGTTATCTTAGAATGTCTTTATATGTGCTCCAGGGTGGGGGGGCGTTTCAGTTAGAGCGGCACTTAGGAGCCATTCTAATTAAAATACCCACAGTGTCTCATGTATTCAGCATCCCATGTTTCAAAATGGCAGTGGGGGCACTTTAATTAAAGCTCATTGGATGAGCTTTAGTTAAAGCATGCCCGCCACCATTTTTAAACATGGAGACGCTGAATAATGCTAAGGCTGCTGCAGCGATCTAATTAGAACGCTCTAGTAGATTCGTTTAAATCAAGTCTGCTGCCACGAGTTCTAATTAGAATGCTTTGAAGCAGGTGTCAGACATATGTATAGGTGCCCTTAGAGCAGGATCCACCATTTCTACAGCACTAAATACGCTCGAACCATCTATTTGTTTATGCCTAGAGAGTGATTTCTGCACACCTACCGTGCAACAAGTGTAGCTTCTGTACCTGGACATAAAGCCTGTAGAACATGTTAAGAAGAATCAGTAGCAGACAGTTGACCACTAACCATTGTGGGGCCTAGTGAGTATTGAATAATTAGTGAGGCTAGCCAATTTTTTTTCTTTTTTTTTCTTTTTCTTTTTTTTTAATTCTCAAGGGCTTCAAATTAATTTTTTAAACATCAGGATGCAACAGAAGAAATTAACTCTTTGATTGCATAACTAACATGTGAGAAACCAGGCACCTTAATGAATTTCCAATGATTCTGGTTATTATGTATTGACAATTATTGGAAACAGATGTATTTCTTTTTTTTCCTAGAATTCAAGGTAGCTCCAATATTTAATATTCTCATTTCTAGTCAGTATGTATTCTTTCACATTGTACATTCAAAAATAACAGATTTAGGCATAAAAAGTTTGAATCACCTCATTCAATAGAAAAAGTTGCCACACTTAGAAAAACTGAAATGAATGCCAGTAAGACTGACAAGCCAACAAAAGTTTTAGCATGCAATCAAAACATTTCACATGATCATTACTAAATTTCAAAGACAGTAATATATTGCAAGAGAACAAGAGGATGATGGGGGAAGAACAGCTCAAATCAGCACAACCAGGATGTTTATATAAGCATACAATCGCAATATCAATGGAGCCAGGAGTCTGTATTCAGTTTGCCTCTATAGAATGCACAGGCTCTTGCTTAACCTTCAGTGACAAAAATATCTGAAAGCAATTGATAACACACAAATGGGAAGAAAATAAACTTAGAAATTTATCCACTTTTGAAATGTTCCTTCAATGCCTTCAACCAGGAAAGTCCATCAGCCTTTCAGAATACAGATGATGTTAATATCCAGCTCCTAGACAAGACTGCCAGAGGATTTCTCTCACAAAGACAGCAATTCAGACTGATTTCTACTCCTACATATCAAGGCATATATTAACAATAGAGTTTGTCCTTACTCTGGCAGACTATTTTACTGTGAGGCTCAGTCAGAATTGATCTCTTTCTCCAGAATGTCTCAAAATAAATCTATGAAATTTCTGTTCCAGACCCCTTCCTGGTTCAAGTTAAATCACAGTCCTCCAGCATCCCAGCATGCTTTCCAGCCCTGGGCTGAGCTGAGTTGAGAGCTGCTGAGCTAAACTGAGGCACTACAACAGTGGTTTTCAACCATGGATGCCACCAAATTTTAAAAAGTACTCTAAGGTCAGGGCTGGCCTTAGGGAAAATGGTGCCCAATGTACCCTAGTACATAGTTTAACTATGCAATAGTATTAGCAAAAGTTTCAGAAATAAAGCCCAAGTGGAAGCTGCTGGGCTGGATCAGGAGACTTGCTTCCCTGCATAGCAGTAGCAAGGTGGGCAGACTGGAGCAGGCACCATCCTATCCGCACGTGCCCAGCTCAGCCCCTCTCGAGCAGCAGCTGGCGGTGGGGATGGACTGAGCTGGGTACCGCTCTTCCTGACTGGGGCAGGGACTGGGTGGGCCACAGCAAGGGGGGGGGGGTGGCAATAGCACTACTGTGAGTGCAGGCTGCTCACACGTGTGCATACATGCGTGTGTACATGCCTGTGTATTGCCCCCCTGACTGCAGTGCCCTGGGCAGTCACCCACATCACTCACCCATAAGGACAGCTCTGTCTAAGGTGCTACCATGCCTTGCTTTCTGCTCGACTTCAAACTAACAGAGCTAACTACCTCTCCTTGTTTCCAGAGGAAAAAAATAGCTGAAGCCATATAATCAGACAATAATACAAATCCTTGTCATTCTTTATTTACAAATAAGAAAAAAGAACTAACCTCACAGTTACTATTGACTATTAACGATATTCATTCTACGATTTTGTCTCATACTAAGAAAATAGTCTATACTTATTGAAAAGTGATCTGACACAATGTTACAGAACATGCCATTTAGAATATGTAATAATGCCATTGTTATGATTTGCCTGCCAGTATGTACCATCCTGTCACAAAATGAAGTTTCTTTACTGTTACACTTTAAGACCACAACTGGAAAAGTTTTTTTAAAAAGTGCATCACTTTTCTTAGGCCATGTTTAAAGAACTGGCCTCGGATGTAGCAGACAGACTCAGACTTCTACTTGATCAAATGTGATGATCTGGAATAAAAACCAGGCCAGGGCTTCAACCATATTATCTTTGAACCCATGTTTCAAAAAGCTCAGGTTTACAAATGATAAGGGGCGTTTTGATTATTCTGGCTTGGCAAATACATTTGAAAGGCTTTGGGTTTGTCCTAACATGGAATGAAACCATATTTCAAAACTTCAAAAGCTCCCATGTAACTGCAGGGGTTTAGGTTGTAGCTGTGTTGGTCTAAGGACATAGGCAGACAAGGTTCCTTGGGTGAATTTGATAATTGGATTGTCATAATCCAGGTGCCTCTAGTTGTTTGCCTTTCAACTACTTGTTGATTGGTTTTATGATTGCTCCACTCAGATTCTTATCCTGCAAGACTTACATCTTAGAGTCCTTCTTTCCATGTGCAATACATTTGTTACTGGAAAAAGGGGCAAGAAGGTTCCATGCAAAATGTTGGTAAATAAATGAGTTAGTGTTCACATGACAACACTGAGTGAGAACATGCAAGTTTCTTTTCTTCAAGTCATCACAACTTTCAAAGTTGGCTAGTTTTCGATAGACTAGGAAAAGGCACATGTGCAGCACAGCTATTTCAAGCTTCTGCCTTGAATTGCTGAAGCATTATAGCCTATTTTTTTAAAATTACACCAATCTAAGGGGAGATTTTTTTCCTTTCACTTTCTTCCCTCAGACATACATGAACCGTTCTTGCTCAAAAGTAAAAAGGAATGAACATGCCAAAGTTCAGCTCCAAAAGTAGACTGAAAAATGTTTAAGCAAATGAAAATTACCTTTTAAGGGTGTAAAAGTATTTCCATTCTACTGGTATTGCTGTACCAACAAGCAAACATATTTGTACTCACAACTGAACACAATAATCCTAGATGAGGGCAAAAGTAAAAAAAAAAAAAAAAGTAGAGAGTATCAGTTTCCTACTTTGCCAGAACAGTCCTGGGATGTGACACCTACTAGGCCTGCAGCAGTACCAACTGCCTGCAGACTCCCCTCCCTTGGAGGATCTGGTGGACTAGTGCAGCAATAGTAGCTGGATGAGAGGAAAACTAACATAACCGTATGGGGAAGAAAACTTACAGACACAAACAGCCCATTTCCCATGGAGCCTGTGGCAAATGCTTAAGTGCTTGCTAGAAAACAAAACCCACCAGAGGAAGACATGCTGATGCCATAAACGGTTGAATCATCATGCTCAATAAGTGGTCATCAATGGCTAAATGTCTAGTTGGGAGGAGGTATTAAGCGGTGTTCCTAGGGGCCTGTCTAAGTAGGTTTGATTCAGCATCTTCATTAATGATTTGGGCAATGGGATTGAATGCACATTTAGCAAGTCTGAAGATGACAATAAGTTGAGTGAAGTTGCAAACTTCCTGGAAGGTAAGGCTAGGTTTCCGTTTATCCAGGTCATTCTGGATAAATGGTCCACAATCAATCAAATAATATTCAACAAGTGCAAAGGCTGGCTAAGCTGTAGTAATGCAGAGAAGGAGCTGGGGGTTACAGTAGACCATAAACTGAATAGGAAACCAACAGTGTGCTCTTGTTGCAAAAAAGCAGCCAATGGAATAGTGGGTTATATTAACAGGAGTACTCACTTGCAAATCAAGGGAAGCAATTCTTCCGCATCACACACAGTTTTGCTACATTGATAAACAAGGAAAAAATATTCTGCCAGCTCTTTCCTCCACATACTACACTCAAATTCATCTTCCTCTCATTCACTACAGTTCTTTGTTTTGCCACTACATTCTCCCTTTTCACTTCTGAGTGCCTAAAGACATGCTGCTGGACAGGGTCACAAGTCTGACCTCCTTCAAACCAACAAAAAAACATTGTTCACGTACAAAAATCAATATTACCTTATATGAAGTACAGAAATAGCAGCTTGCTGTCTTTCTTTCCATCAGATAGATTATTCCAAGATCAAAAAACTTGGAAAGATTCTTCCTCCCCTCCCCACCCCCCCTCCACCTTCACCTCTTCCCCCTCCCCGCCTTAGATGTGTTCAGTCAGCAACAGTACTCATCAGGATGCCCTTCACAATTTTTTAAGTATAACTAAAGGAATAGTAAAATATAATTGCAAGCCAATGGCACAATTTGCTATAATCCACTATCAATAACCTAAACCATTCAGATAAACTTCTTTCCCCAAAAATAGTTTGTAACATGCTTTGTAACTTAAGTGCAGTCACATTTACTTTCATTTGGTTGGCTTAATGAATTCCAGCAAGAACCATCTTACTACAAATTTGCTCTGGGCTTGAACAAGTTTCCTTTAGCAAATTATTCAGGCTGCTGGACCTTCCTTAGATTCTTTAGTTGATTAAGTTACATGGAAAATGCATTGATTTATAAACATATAAACAGTTGTGGAACACAAGGATATCTGGAGGGATGAAAACTTTGGCTGCACCAAGCGCATGGCTGAAAGAGAAGTAAGGCAAGCTTTCAAGCACAGAGACATGAAGAAGAATACTTTGCTCTCAAAAGATTGCCTACACATGTACTGAGCCAACTGCAGAGTTATCACCCCCAAAAAATATTCTAGCTTCCCATGTATTTCCTGGACCATCATGACTACAACCTCATTCCAACACTATAAAAACCGTTTCCATTTCATATTTTGGACTGATTTTTATTCTTTGAAAAAAATATGTATTTTTTTTTTATTCTCAAATTGTGCCATTTTGGTTTAAGTAATAGACTGAAGGGTCACTAGGTCAAGGTCTGCAAGTATCTATATAAAGGAATGATGTCTTCTAGGCCAATAGAACCCCACAATAACAAAGGAATAAGATGCAATGGCTAGGGATTAAAATTAGAAATCTTCAAACTAGAAACAGAAATGCAGCAAGAGTAATCAGCTACTGGAACAATTAATTAAGGATGTGATCTTGAAAGCCTGAGTCTTCAAATCAAGGCATCTTTCTAAGAGAGACATTAGTGGGCTTGGTTAGGTTCAGTTATATGAGCAAGAAGACTAGTTCCTACCACTACAAGATTTAATAAGAGAAATTTCACAGTACATGCCATGCAGGAGGTCAAACTATGCTCATTAGAATGATCTGGTTAAAAAATCTGATCTAAATTTAGGTTAACGTAGGGGTAAAACAGCTCTGGCAGTCGAATGAATGCCATAAAGATACACAGGCCTAAAAACTTGGCTGCAAACAGGTCTTTGCATGTAGCAGTTTTCTTTGGACAAGTTTATTCACTCTGAGATTGAGAGAGATTTGAGCCCACACAATGAAATCTCCAACTAAGGAGAATGGAGGAGACAAAACAGCAGGATTTAAATTAAATCAGCCACATCAGAACCCAGGATCAGAAGTAAGCCATTCCCTGGCTTTGCTTTAAGTAACTCTAAAAAGGAAACAAACTGGACCTTGAACTATTTTGTAGCTTTTTCTTAGGGAGGCAGTGTATGAACAAGAGAAAAAAAAACATCTGGGGGCAGTAATAATGACATAAAAGAATATTCCAACTAGTATAAAATGAAATATTAAATTTTCTAGATTTTTAAAAATATTAAGCCATACGGACCTGACCTGAAGACCACTGAAACCAACTGAAGGTATCTTCAGCAGGTGTTAGATCACTCCTTAGGAGAACAGACTTATAAATCCATAGCCACAGTAATGCTGATACAGTTTACTAACTAGTAGAAGATTTGTATATCAAAAAGGTACTGGCAAAGCAGGTTTATAGCTCTTAAAGGACAGTTGCAGTTTTTTTAAAAATTAGAGAGAGAGATAGAGAATATCTCATTACTACAGGACATTTCTTGGGAAACCCCATAATGTCAATGCAGAACCTTCCAGGATCTGAAATTACTATGAACATTAACAAATCAGTACAACTTAAGTCCAAATCCTATTCAAATGATTCATCCCAATGAGAGCGCAGGGAGAGTCATGGAATTAATTAGGACACACAGTTGCACATAAGTTTAAGGGTATTCATGGAAGGTAAGCAAGATTATGCTTACAATATATAGAAAAGGCTCATTAAAAAGGAAAAGGGAAAAAAGAGCTTAGTTTAATCACAGTTGCAACAAAAGCTCATGTCCAAAGTAAATGAAAGTTAAAAGGCACTCAAAATTCTTTCACAGTATTATTTCAGCCTTCTATTACAGTTTTGCTTACTGATCAATATGCCTGCATTTACTGACATACTACATGCACCTTTCTCCCAAGAATTAGCTATCCAAAACTGAGGTGCACATTTTAAATGAGGAAGGAGATTTCTGCACCAAAATAAAGTCATGGGGATGCTGGAATGGCAGCCAGGGCCTGTGCTCCCTTCCCATCCATATGAAAGAAAAGCAGAGTCTACTCCTCAGTATCCCTCTCAATGCAAGCCCCACAGCTACAGCCTTAACCCTGGCACAACCACTGCTATGTGGCAGCCAAAAGCTGCTGCCAATTCAGCAGTGGCTCAGACGGAGTTAAAGCTTCAGCTGCAGGGCTTGCAAGGAGAGAGTAAGTGATGCTGAAGAATAGACTGTGGCTTGCATTCAGCTATGACTCTGGAAAAAATATTTTTCTCTTCATTCTGGTTTACCAAAACAAAATGTGGTTCTTATCTGGGAGCATGTGGTAGGGGGAAAAAAAAAAAAAATGTAGTACCTACCCAGAACCAGTAATAAAAAATATCCAGAATAACTGGAAAATATGTTTGTCAACAATGATTTATATATTATATCCACTAAAAAAGTTAGATCTCACATAGCTGATCCATATAGGCTTTGATGCTTATGATTTTTCAATCTTAATTTCACCTGCACAGAATAATCATCATATAACACAGGGGTTGGCAACCAACGGCCCATGGGCCAAACCTGGCCTACAATAGCTCAGGGGATTAACAACACAGCAGACAGGGCAGCAGAGCAGGCATCCCCAGGGCTGTACCACCTGCCTTGTTTCATCTACTCCATCTGCAGTATCTACGGACCACCAAATACTCCCTGCTCTACTCCAACTGGACAGATTATCATATCTCATTTTTTACTCCTAACCCTTAAAGGACTAAGGACAAGCAAGCATTAGTTGTACATAAAGTCTAGCTGTGGTACAAGATCTGGCCACTGGCATGGCTCTATACTGGCAGCATACAGTTCTGAAAGTACAAGATACATTTCCTATTTCGCTGCTTGGCCTGCCACATAGCACAATAGGTGACCTACAGAACCTAAAGAGGAGGACACCTGGTACCTTTCTCTCTCTATTGATGACTCCTGTTACCATGGCTTTCCATAATGACTATAACCCTTTAGCTCAGGGGTGGGCAAAATGCGGCCCACGGGCCGCATGCAGCCCACCAGGTCATTCTATCCAGCCCACAGGGCCCCTAAAAAAATTTAGAAAATTAATATTTGTCTGTTCCTGGCTGCCTGTTATGTGGCCCTTGACGGCTTGCCAAAACTCAGTAAGCGACCCTCCACCCGAAATAATTGCCCACCCCCGCTTCAGCTGCATCAGTACTATACACATTAGCAAGAAAATGGTAATGTCGATTAAAACATTTTTTAAAATGTTTTTGGGACAACCATTTGAGAATTTCAATTGTATCATTTCTCTCCTTGTCAGTATTACCAGTCATAGGAACAGATGTCATTATTACTGGATATATGGCTAATAAAGATTGTTTCAAGTTTATTTGTTTTCAAATTTGCTTCTCACTTCCATGTATTCAAGGACAGCAGGGTCTCACAGTAAGGAGAGGGGAAAAGGGCTGCAGAGAGAAAAAGTTGGGGAAAGCAGAGAGCAAAGGGGCTACCTGACTCCCCAGATTTAGTTTCCTTGATGTAGACAAGGCAAACCTCCAATAATTAGATTCTATACTTGGAAAATTAAAACAAATTTATAACATTTCCATATATAGAATTTAATTAGTGGGGAGTCATCTTATAACAGGGTCAACTTCTATTTGAGTAAATTACAGTAAAAGCTGTGTTATCTCGCAGTTTACAAGCCGGCATGCTCTACTAACTGGTATGCCAGCTTGTAAGGTAAAGTGAAACTGGAAGTGCCCACCTTGGCACTTCCAGTTTCTCCAAGCCCCGATGACCTGGGACAAAGCAGCCTGTGCTGCTGAGCCCCCATGCTCGGGGGCATAACAGGGTGCATGGGGCATTTTCTGGGTTAGAGCTCATTCTGTTCTTTTACAGTTCTCATTTCACCTTGTCTATACTGTGTGTTCTTCCATTTAAAATGTACCAGTCCACAGATATACATCTTGAACAGGCAGGGCCAAAACTGTTTTGTCCAGTCTGTCAAATCCTGTCTCTCTACAGGGAGCACTGTCTAGATGATCCAAGGTCCCTTCAACCCTATGATTTAGGAGGAAATGAATATAGCCCCAGCCATTGCCAAGTATCTACTTGCCCCCTTATTCATTTCTGTATGACAGCATGATAGCTTCAGTTAAAATACAAAGCATGTTTTGGTTATTATCCAAGTTCTCATTCCCTCCACATAATGCAGGAGATAATTCAGGTTGTCAGAAATATAAGACACTTCCATTCTCTTTCACCACAGGTTTAAGAGGGAAAGCAAAGCAGCACCTGATAATTGGCTTAATTATTGATTATGTAATTCAGGGATCCTGGTTTTCTCCGATTTAAAAATATCCCCCATTTTTGGTTAAAAAAAAGGAACTTCAAATCCATATTTTTCCATGATTAAAATGAAACACCACTATATAGCCATCTATGTATTAGTGGCATTTCATTTATATCATGGAAAAATATGGATTTGGAGTTACTTTTTTAACCAAAAATTAGGGATATTTTTAAATCAGAGAAAACCAAGATCCCTGGGAGCATCTTCTCATGCTGAAGGATACAGCCTTCACTGTCTAAGCCTGTAGTCCAAAATAACTCACTCTGAACCACTTGCATAACTCCCACAAATGCCATGCATCAGTGGCTGCCTTAAAAAATTAACTGTCTTATAGTGCACCATCTTACCCAGCCTTATTCTACTATATAGGTGACTGAACTGGCAGAAAACTGATTTCTGATTTTTTTCCTAAAATCAGAAATAATCATTGCTTCAGGTTTCATTTCAGGAAAATACAACCAAAACCAACAACCCAACAGACAAATCTCCATTTGAAATCCCCTTTCAAAAGATATCTACACGTTCTATTACGTTACAATATTTCTCTACTGTTTATTGTAAGACCTATGAATAGGGAACCTATCGAAATCATATTTTTTGCGATTTTTGTGGAAATCCTTTTATTGGTGCTGATGGCAAATTCAGTCAGTCCCCATGAAATAGCCTGGTTCCCATAAAAAAGCAAGCAATTCATGAAAATATGCAAAAATTGCCAAGTGAGTGCAGGAAAAGAAAAAAATAAAGGTAACTGTAAAACAAAAAACGGCAGGAAGCCCTGGCATCCCGAAGCATAGTGGGAAGGAGAGGTGAGAGAGGCGAAGCAAATCGGAGGCTGAGCCCATGACTTAGGCTCAGTCCAGGAGGCAATCAGGGGCCAGACCGGGCGCTTACAAAGAAACCCAATCCCCCCACCCTTTTTTTTTTGCACTGCATCACATTGCAAATGCCTAGCCTGGCACTGCCTGCTTGCCCACCCATCAGGATACCCATGTATTTTGGCAGCACTGTGCAAGGAGCTGCCTCCTGCTCCTGGTGTGTGGTCAAGCCCACGAAAGCCATTAACCACAACCTAGACTGCTTGCTAATGCATCAATTAATGGCTTCCACGGGCTTAATCCCCTGATCAAACCCATGGAAGCCATTAATTGACATAATATTAAGCAGCCTAGGAAGCAATTAATTAGGGATGAACCGATAAAGATTTTCTTGGTTGATACTGATGGCCAATTATTAACCAACGCACACCCTCATGGGAGGCATATGCCCCCCCAACCCCGATTTGTGCACAGGGCAAGTGTGGGCTGCCCACTGTGAGCTCAGGGCCAGGGGCTACACTAGCCTGTACCAGGGGGGAGGCTAGGGCACCACTCAGAGCAGATAGGAGCAGGGCAGGCAGTGGAAGCCCTGAGACAGGTGGCTATGGGGAATTTTGGGGTGACTATAGCCCACCCCTCCCAGCACCACGGCCACCTACCCCACCCCACCCAGTGACATTATCAGCTACACAGGCCAAAAAAGCCGGTTGCTGATAATGTTAATTTTCCTTTTACTGGTGCTGATGGCAATATTGGTGCACCTCTACAATTAACAGCTTCCATGGGCTTGATCAAGCCCACAAAAACCATTAACTCCATCCTAGACTGCTTAATAACATGTCAATTAGTGACTTCCATGGGCTTGATCAGGGGATTAAGCTTGGGGAAGCCATTAATTGATGCATTAACAAGCCCCAGTTTGGGGCCATCTGTCATTCTCCATGGAGGGGCAGGACTTCCAGGGCCCCTCAGCCAGAGGCATTGGGGGGGGTGGGTGCCTGTTGTGAAAACAGTGCCAAGTGCTGCACTCAAACCACGAAATTAGGTGGCAGCCACCCCAGTCTTGGTAGGCTTCTACCTATGAGCGGTTCACAGTAATGTAACTCATTCAGTCTACATAATATTTTGCAATATTGTGTATGAAAGGTAATATACATAAAAACATGAATTTTATTATATTTAGAAACAAGCATTCAGCTCAATGCTTTTCATAAAAGACTCAATGTGGAAACAATTCAGGAAGTAAAATACAAACAAACCAAACCTTAAATTATCAACTTGTACATACATACACAAATGGCAGTGTTATTGACCAAAAGTTACTTCTAGCATTAGTGAGAAAAATGAATCCATTAAACATATCTGCACTAGGTAAGTTAAAAAGATATTTAACGTACCTCATCGAAGCTGCTATCGTCTTTCTTCAAGGCTTTAAAATAAAAGGGAGAGAGAAATAGTTATCTGTCATGCATTTCAATAAGCATAAAGTAGCCAACTTCAAGAAAGAGAAAAATAGAGCAACATTTTCCCGTAGTAATAGGAAAGAAGAGACTAGACTGAATAACAATTTTATAATCAAAATATGAAACTATAAATGGAATGCAGAATTGCACAGTATGTTTCCAAGAAATATTTTTCATAAATATGCAAATCTAGCTATCTTCTCATGGTGAAGGAAAATAAGAATCCACAGATTTTTACTTTAATTCCTATTGAGCATGAAAACTCTTCAAGGAGAGCCTGACTGAAATATAAGAAGTGTTCTGCAGTTCACACCTATCAAATATACCTAATAATGCTGTCAGTTTATAGAAAACTCAATGATTCCAATACAATGGAGCATGCATGGTAACAGGCATTCATCATACTCTCTGACTTATGTTAAGGTGGAAGCACAAATATCAGATATGGCATTAGTTTATTTGCATGCAAACAACATCAGATAAAGGAAAAGTTAAGATGGAAAAAAGATTTGGAGTGCGAAGTAACAATGCAAATGGGAGGGTGGGGGGAGTTATGAGTAGTTTTTCAGCTCTGGCAGAAGCTAATCAGTTGAAAGAGTTTCCTTGGATCTACTGAATAATTCTCCTGAAATGTAACCATAGTTAATTTCTTCAAATCCCTGCTGGAAGTATGTCAATCCGCAGGTCAAGGATGCAATAATTTACCTACATAATGTGATCAGATCATTCAGGAATTAGGTTCCATGAGCCTGCTCTCTGTTGACTTCCCCTGAACAGTTAAGACAGGGGGCTATCTCAAGGCCAGTCCAAATGTTGGCCTGCCCACCTATCTAAGGCAGTCTACCCACCTGACTCACCTGCCATGCCTTTGACGCAACTGAAAACCTAGGCAGGAGGCTGCCCATTTAATGTCCTGATGCCAACGGCTCCGTACCACCCCAACACCATGCCCCATGCCTCGCAGATGGCATCAGTACATGGCTCCAGCCCCATACTAGGTCTCACTATATTCCAGACTGATATTTGGACCCTACTCTAAATCCCTTCTACTCAAGCAGCCTAACCTCTGCCCTCATACTGGGCTGAAAACCCCCTAAACCCCTTTCTCTCTCAGCAGTGGACCCCTCCGGGACCTTTAGCCTCACAGGCCCTGACCTCACCTCTAGGCCAGTCGGGACTCCAGGCCTCTACCTTCTGGCCATCCCCCACAGTGGGTGTCCTTGCCTTTCGACCATCCTGGTCCTGGCCCCAGCATTGACCAGCCAAAGTTTTATAGGTAAGTTCTTGGTAGCTAGCCCTCCCTCTCATACAGGTCCCACCTTCTCAGGCCCCTCCACACATTATTCTCATTCTGCGAGCCTGTGAACCACATAGTCACTCTGGACTCCTCCTGGGCCCACTGTTCCACCCTCACTGGCTCACTCATTCTCTCTGCTGCTCACTGGGCCTCTACTCCAACCAGCTTATGCACAGTCCTTCAGGCCCCCCATGGACCCTGCTCTTCGCGGCCCCTGGCTCTCACTCCACCCCCTCACTAGGGCTTCTGGGCCTTACAACCCATGGACCCCATTCTGTGGGCCTTGGCCCTGTGCTCTTCTGTCAGGGTGTGCTCCCCTAGCCTTTCCCCCCCACAGGGTCACCTACAAGGCAGCGGGGTCTGAGGCTTTCCAGTGCCCCACACTCACCTTTCACTGGGGAGGCACAGGTGTGGCATTTCCTGGAGACTGCCTTGCCACAGGCAGCCCCACCACACCATCCAACCCCAGCAGGGTGTAGTTTTAGGTCATGCCCCAGGACCAGGAACCTCCTCCATCCACATAGCTCCTATCCTGTACCTCCAGGTGTTCTGGGAACAGCAGTACTCCAGCCAAGAGATGTTGACCCTTTGGCTCCTCAGTTGCAACTGCCCAGCTCTGCTCTCAGGGCCTGTCGTATACCCTGACTGCCTAGCCCTACACCAATCAGGTAGTCTCCTGGGTGGCATGTGACCTGATTGGGTCTGCTCCCACCTGCAAGCCAATCTGCAGCCTGATCAAGCCCTTAAAGTGGCAGGCACCAAAGGTGGCCTGCCACACCAAGACAAGTGGCACAGGCAGCCTCTGTGCATGTCATACAGCAGATAGGGGACAGGACAGGCAGCACAGCAGCAGACTGGACAGAGAGCATAAAGCACACCAACAGTTTGATCAGGGACTAAAAAGCAGAACAACAGGTTGGGCAAGAGAAGGGGATCACAGTGGCACTCAAGGAGGGTACAGGGCTAATTTGTAGCATGCCTGCCCAAAAGGTTAGTTCCCACTGACCAAAGGTATATGAGCTATGTGAATTCTTATTAGCTGAGGTGATAAAGATTTGTATTACTGAGAAATTAATATCCAGGCAGTTACACTTAACTACTCCAAATTGTAACAGGGGTGTAGGTTGTAGCTGTTTTGGTCAAAGGCAGGAATGAGCAAAATATGGCCTGTGGGCTGGATCGGGCCTGCAGGACCCCCCAAAAATTTAGAAAATAAATATTTATCTGTCCTTGGTTCCTGTCAAAAATGACAGGAGCCAGGGGCAGTAGGACCCAGGGGAAGCCCCAGAGGGGCTCCTGCAACAGCAGGGCCCGCCCAGCCCTGGAAGCCCCATCAGCACTGGAAACTCAAGTAAAGAGGGAGGGGCGGAGGGGAGGGGGAAGGCAGGGGAGGACCCTGGGCAGGGAAGGAGCCTGGGGAAAAGCAGTCCTGCCCCCGCCCCATGGCCAGCGCTACCTGCTGCAGCTGCTCGCACCCTGCATGGGGCTGTCCTAAGCAGGCACAGGCTGCCCCACGTGGGCTGCAAGAGGCTGCAGCGTGGGGTGCCAGCCACAAGCGGGCAAGGGGCCACTTTTCCCACGCTCAGCACCAGCTTGTAACCCACCCCCACTGCCAGCCTGGGCCCTGTGCTGGCTCCAGGTTCGCCCATCGGGGGCTGCACATGGTGGTAGCAGCTGTGGCCCCCCCACTTGCTGCGCCGGGCAGTGTTTGCTGCTGCTACTGCCCACCCAGAGCTTGCACACTGGGCAGCCCAGAGGCAGCAGTGGCAAACACTGCCCAGCGCGGCAAGTGGGGGGTCCACAGCTGTTGCCGCCACAGCGCAGTCCCGATGGGCAAGCCCAGAGCCAGTGCGGGGCCCAGGCTGGCAGTGGGGACGGGTTACAAGCTGGTGCTGAGTGCGGGAAAAGCAGCCCCTACCCAACTGTGGCCAGCACCCCACACTGGAGCTGCTCACAGCCCACGTGGGGCTGCCTGTGTCTGCCCAGGACAGCCTCGCGTGGGCTGCAAATGGCTGCAGCAGGGAGCACTGGCCACAGGGTGGGGGAGGGTCCACTATTCCCCGCATTCAGCACCAGCTCCTTCCCTGCCAACGAGCAGGGGGTCAGGGCTGAATGCTGCCTCCCACCTGTACCGTGGGGCTGGGGGGGGGGGGTGCACTGAAAGTGAGCAGGTGCGGGAGTCAGTGGGAGCACAGGGCCTGCATTGGGGTCCTGGGGCCAGTGCCGGCAGGGCCCAGAGCAGGGCAGCAGGAATACAAGGTCCCAGCTGGCAGGGGCTCTATAGAGCTGGGCCAGCTCCCCCATCTCCCTGCTGGTGCAGCCTAGCCTGGCTCCACAGACCCCTGCCAGCCTGCACCCCACTTTGGGCCCCACTGGTGCTGGCCCTGAGACATTGGTCCCAAGACATTAGGACACTGGTCCTAAGATGGTGACCAGGGGGTGGGGCACCTGTCAAGGGACAGGGCTACCCATGCGGCCCTTGACTGCTTGCCAAAACTGGGTAAGCGGCCCTTCGCCCAAAATAACTGCCCGCCCCTGGTCTAAGGATATAGGCAGACAAGGTTCTTTGGGTAAATCTGATATCTTTTATTAGACCAACTCAAATAGTTGAAAAATTTCTTCTTTGCAAGCTTTCAGGCACAAATACCCTTCATCAGGCCAAGGCAGACCAAGTGCAGATGCTTCCTCAGCCTGATGAAGGGTATATGTACCCGAAAGCTTGCAAAGGAAATTTTTTCAAATTATTTGAGTTGGTCTAATAAAAGATACCAGATTTACCCAAAGAACCTTGTTTGCCAAATTCTAACAGACATTTTAATTTACCAAAAACATTCAGCAATGTCTTCCTTCATTTCATCCACTTAGAAACCCATGTCAGAAGGAACAGCATTAAAAAAAAATCCCACAAATCAAATCATAGATTATGTTTTGAAGTCTTTTCTGTTTTGGTTCTAGCATAAATATACCAATATTATTTTTAATTTGGTTCTTGTTTGTTGTTGTTAGACAAAAACTTTATCCCATACAATATTGACATTTAAAGCATTATTCTACTAAATAATCATAATTATCTCATTGTTATATTATTTTTGACACACATTTAATCAGTCAAACCTCTTGTCTGATGTTCAAATACTAACAGGCGCAGTTAATTAAATTATTTACCATACTGTGGAACACATTAATTTAAGGGATTATACATTTTTGCTTGTCAAATCAAGGAACTAGAACTTCATGTACAAGAGGGTCAAATTAGTTTGCCAAATCACACACAGCAAAAGGCTAGCAAAAGAAACTAATAACTGTGTAAATATTTATATTTCTTAGAAGATCATAAAGAATAATTTCTATTTTTTAGTACATTTATTAGTAGAAGTAATAGTTTTTACAACCAATGTCTTTTTTCAACTGGTAGAAACATTATAGTATTTAATATCCACTGAACAGTAAAAAGCTGCAATCCCAATACAGGAAGTCTTAAATCAGCACACAAGTAGTACAAACTTTTTTCAGTATACCTCACATCTAGACTGTCATCCAGCAGACTGCAAATACTGTAGGATGAATGAGCAAAGACAGACTGTTTGAAGCAAGATGTGTTCCAGCATAATGAAATAATCTCTCAAGAACAGGTACTGTAGATATTATGGGCCAGTCTATAGCGACAGACGGTGGGGTATAACTAGACATGGGGTCGGCAACCTTCAACCTGCGGACTGAATCTGGCCAATGCTTTTTCCCTGCAGCAGCGCAGGACTTTGGCAGCAGTTGTTTTTCCCAGCCTCTGCAGTGATGAGCAATGGCCCCTTGCAGGGAAAAGTAGCAGTGTTGGGTGATTTCTCTCTACAGTTGCTGGGAAAAGCGGTGGTGGCAGCTAGAACCTAACACCCATCTTCCAGGCACCAACCCACCTCTTACCCAAACTGGGTCAGTCCAACCTTCAGCCTGAAAAGGTTGCTGACCCCAGAACGAGATGTACACCACTGTCTGCTAGTCCCCAAGTACAGGGACCATGTTGCAACAATCCTATTCATCTACAGCAGGGATATCAAAGATATGGCTTGCGGATCAAATATGGCCTGTGGAGTCCCATCATCTGGCTCCCACTGCTGCCCCTGGGCCCAAGTTGTCGCACACACTGCTGGACCAGCCCCACACACAGGGCCTAAGAGGCACACAGCACTCACTCCTGCCAATCCAGGATCCGCACTGCATACACCACCCACTCCACCAGTCCAGGACTATGATCCACATGGCACCCACCCTGGCTAGTCCAAAACACATGCTGCACATGTTGCCCACTACAGCCAGTCTGGGAGCTGTGCTGCTTGAGGTATCCATGTGCACTGCATCTAATGTAGGTCCCAGACTGGCTGAAGCAGAAATCACATGTGGCACAATCCTGGACCAGCCATGTGTGGTGTGGATCCTGAACCAGCTAGAATGGGTGCCTATGCAGGCAGCACAGGCACTGGATCATGAATGGGGTGGGGAAGTTCACTTATAGGCATTATATTGATACGTGCATCATTCACTTAACTGCATACCCCAGTGAAGTCTCTATTTGCTGCCTATTATTCATACAGCCACAAACTCCAATTGTCTGCGTACTGGCTAACAGCATAAACCACTCGAGTATATAGCATGTTCAGATTCATTGTCTACTTTGTAACTGAATTATACCCCAGTTAACTGCACATTAACCAGAAGTTTAACAATCCATTTTGTAAGTAATCGTATTCCCTTTAACTGCACCAGAAACAGTAAAGGGGAAGCAGCTGTCAAAGGGCTGCTATTAGCAGTCCTGAGAAATGACAGGAGCTAGTCAGCTTCACAGCTGCTCTCTCCCCTCATTTTCAAGGCCTCTAATAGCAGCCCCCATAGTGATTATTACAAACCTTAAAAAGGAGGGGAGCTAGGCAGCTTCAAGGCTGCTAATGCCATAGTACTGACAGTACTTGGTACTTAGGGAACACTGATTGTTTACACTGGGGTTGGGAAAAGTGCACTCCAGGTAAGTTAATGGCCTTTTCAGTTCATATGCTATGTTAGAGCAGAGTACACTGTAATGGCTCCAGAGGCTATCTTAGCTTAAGCTAGACACTGAAGTGACCCCTTAACTTGAGCCCTGGAGATTACAAAGATGGTTTTATAGCTCCTCTCCAATCTGGTTGCACCAGGGAGGATCTGGCATAGCCAAGGCTCAGGGTCAAGTCTTATATGTAAATAACTAACCTTAAATTATTTGCATGGATGAATATACATCTTTTTTTCTGGGCAGTCTTTACTTTTTATCATATTTTATGCACCAGAAAGTACCACGTAAAGTCAGAGTATTATATCAACAACAGGCAGACAAGGTTATTTGGGTAAGTGTATTATCTTTTACTAGACCAACTGGATAGTTGGAAAAATTGTTCTTTACAAGCTTTCAGGCACAGGTGCCTTTTTCATCAGCAATGCACACACCTTCCAGGCACCCTTTTCTCAACAAGAGTTAAGTAATGTGCCAGAAGGGTTAACACTTACATACACTAACATTAAAGAAAGACCATACGGTTTAAGAAGTCTACAAGCAACTTTTAGCAAAAAGCTTCATATGATATGATAAACTCCTTCAGATAACTGTAAATTACAGCTTTCCAACATGACAACCATTATGCTTGGTGACTAATTTCTGAAAAGCCATTAGCTCTACACCAATAATACCTATTAAAGGAAAAAATCTGAACTACTATATCAATGTTCTAAGAATGACTATTCATAATGACTATTTATACTTTCACTGTTCTTGTGTGTCATGGTCTGAGTCATTAACTACTGGATTCAGACAGTTTGAACATTTATAAATTATTTGAATTATTATATTTACAGTGTTACTTTACATTTCATTCTATTACTCAAAAAATACCATGCAAAACCCATAAAGAAACTACAGCAGAACAACAAAAAAGGTAAAAAGAACATTCGGTCTTTTAACAAATCATTATTTATGGGAGACCTGCCATACTTGGAATTCAGCCTATTTGGAGAGAAGTGATGGATTTCAGAACAAAAAACAAAGCAAAATTATATTAACCTTAACAAGTTACTAAAAGTATGATCCCACCAGGAAATATTACATCATCAGGAAAAGGCAAAAAAACCCATACATGAACAAAAACCCAGGAAATTAGAATTTAAAAGACTACTTCTAGGGTTGTTTTACTTTTCCTGTCTTTAGCCTCTAAGTGTGAGTTCAGAACAGTACTTACCTTAACTTTAAACTTCCTGGGATATTGGTGAAAGTTATTTGAACGCAAAGCTGCACTGGGCTGTACGTGTCTGTGTGTTTCTGGGGCCCTGGGCAATGCGAAAGTGATTGTCCACAAACCCCATACTCATGTATGAAGAATACCAGTGTGACTGAAAACATTCTAGCAGCTAAATGGCCAAGGCCAAAACATGACTAACTGTATATGGACAAGTTTGATAGGTGTAGCTGGATTTTAATAACAAAATTACTAAATGAACTTTTATCCTGCACATGAGATGTGTGAACTATGCAAGCTGGGATTACCGCAAACAAAATACAGCAAATCTGTGCAGCAAACCCAGGCCAAAGATCCCAAGTAAACTAAAAAAAGTTTTTATATTTAAGAATAAATAGATAAAGTTGCATTACATAAAGAGGGAAGCGCAGTTGGCATGAACTCTAAAAACATGTCATTCAAACATCTAATGTGTAGCAATTGAGGGCATCAGCGCATGAAAAACAAACCTAGATTTGACAATAAACTCAAGAAACTAGCTCACATATCAGTATCAACTAATGAGTAAATGCATAGTAGTACATAACAAGTAGCTGTGTGTTTGTAACACCCCTTGCTGTCTCCAAAGATTAATAGACTTCATTCTTTATGTATTTAATTGAACCAATTTTTTCCAAGATGAGTTTAAATTTAAAATTCCTCTAAAAAGGCCTGATTCAAAGTCCAATAAACAATACTGGATTCTGACTAAGGAATCCAATGAGCTCGGGATGAGGATCCGTGTGACTTGATGCTCAAAAGAGGTAGTCACCAAGAAGCTGCACTGCAGTAAAACTTGTAGAAGCCAGCTCACTTTAGCTCCAATGCTGCAGAGACCTGCAGTCAATGGGGCTGCCCCCAGCATAAATTAAGTTCGCACAGAACTCTTTACAGTCAGGGCTTTACCCAGAAGCCCAGTGTTGGACAACCATTGGTTAAAAACCAACAATGGTCTTTGCTTTAAAAAAAAAAAAAAGCAAAGCCAAGCCATTCAATAATTATTTATTTTGAACTATCATCTACCTGATAAATCAGGTCGAAGAGATACATATATTAGCAAGCATAAATTATTTTTAAAAAGCACATTATTTGCTCTGGATGTGTATGTGATTATAAATACATACTATTTTCACAGTGATACAAGAAAATATAAAACAGGGCTATAAATATTTGTTCCAGATTTGGAATTTGGCATTCACCTTTGGAGCACTTTTCCCCTTCTCTTCACAAATATGAATTAGCTCTTTCCACTCCTTTTTTGTCCCAGAAAAAGACGAGGGGAAAGTGCCTGGATTCAGATCTTTTCTTTCACTTAAATATCAGCAATTCTTTAAAATGAGCATGTGTAAGATGTTGACTTGCATTTTTATTATTATTATTATTATTATTACACACACGCACACCAGCATTATACTATTCAACATCTTTTTGATGTGTATTATCAAGAGGCTACAACATGCCCTGGATGTAGGAGAGAATTGCAGCACTTCATATTCTGCCTCTGGCACAAAGCCCCTCTAAAATTGGCACTGCCAACCACAAAAGGATCAAACCACTGTATGGGAATCATCTGGCAGAGCGGTGCAGAGTGAACAGCATAACAGCTCTTCAGCCGTCCTCGTGTCTTTAGTTGGTGTCGGAGGAATGACAAAGAGAAGGGGGTGTGGCTGTGGCAAGTCATTCCAGGCTGCTATATCAGCCCCTCAGGGCCACCAGCAGCCGGCATAACATCCAGGAGACGTCCAGCTGCTCTAACCCCAGCTCAGAATCGGGACGGAGGGGACACAAAGCCAGCCAAGACAACTCCAAGTTGCACTGCTCCCTTGCTGGCTGTCAGTGATTAGTCTCATGCTGTCAGCAGGAACTAACAATGACATATTAGTTGACTCAGACTTCAGACGCTAGATCAAGAACAGTCTATTGTACCAAGAATCGAAAATGCCAATTTGAGTGAAAAAGATCAATTTAAGCACAGAGCATAAAACTGAAGCGCCCCAAGAGGACCGGCACAGGACAATGTTAAAGGCAAAAAGCAAATGGGTGCCAGAAACAAATCAGCTTGGAGGTACCAGAAGAAGATAACTAAGGTCAGGTGGGAGGTGTTGGTAAAATAACACAATCTCTAGGTGTTTTAGTTCAGGGAGAGACTGACAAGGGTTAGCAGCAGGAGATGACAGACAGGCTTCTTTTGTCTCCCCTCCTAACTATCACTGATCTCCTATCATCTGCTGTCTGTGCCTCAGCCTTGAAGGAATGTCAGAGACGTCCTGTGAGGAAAGGGGGGATGAGGGGGAATGGGGAATCATTTGTTTTGCCACCTCTTTTGTCTGGGGCGCTCTGCACAGCCCTGAAAGGTTCACTGCAAAAAAAAGAAAGAAAGAAAGAAACCAGAGATAACTCAACGTGCAGCCAGTCCAGCAGCAGGCGCCTGCTGAAGCAGCAGCCCAGAGATCTTTGTTCCTTCCCAAACGTTATTCAGGGGATGAGGTTTGGTTTGGTTTGGTCTGTTGTTTTTTTAAGAAAAAAGGAAATAAGTGGAGAGACTGGCAGCAGATCCCGGAGAGCAGGGGCCGAGAGACACCCAAGAAAGGGGGTAATGAAAGCGGGGCTGTGCTTCGGCAGGTGAGCGGGGTCCGGCGGAGTCCAAGCAGGCGCGGGCGAAGTTGTCCGGGGAGAGCGGGGGACCCGCACGGCGCCCTCACCCCGACCGCCCCGCGCCCCCCACGGCCCCGGCCCCACTCACCGATTCGGCTGAAACTCTCGGACAAAGTTCGGCGCAACTTTTTCATCCTGCCCATCTTCTCGGCGGCCGGCGCGTCCAGCGCGTCGCACATCGGGCCGCCCCCGCCCGCCCGGCAACGAGCGCAGCGCAGCGGCTGGGGGCTACGGAGAGCGCGCCGACACGGGCCGCCCCGCGGGGCAGGGAGACGCCTCCGCTCGGCTCCGGGGCGGGGCGGGGCGGGGCGGCGTCCTACGTGGTGCCCGAGGCAGCCGCCGTCCCGCTCATCTCTGCTGGGGCTCGGGGCTGGGCCGGGCCGGGCCGTGCCGGGGCGCTGCGCTGGGCCGGGCCGGGCCGAGCAGCTGCGGCGTCTCAGCCAGCTCGGAGCCGGGCTGCCCCCGCCCCGCCGCGCTCATTGGGCGGCGGGGAGCCCGGGGCGGGGCCGGGGCTCAGCGCGCTGCCGGAGCTCCCTGCGGCTCAGCGGACTTGCAGGCGGGCGGCGGGGAGACAAGGCGGGCGGCGCCGCGCCGGGGAGGGGGGGAGGACGCAGGCTCCCGGGGCTCTCGCGGGCGGTGCTGGCTGCCCCTGCTAACAAGCCTGTTTTGAAGGCTCCTCTGGCTGTGGGCAGCGACCTCCCACCGTCCCCCGTTGCAGCACGGTCCCTGCCGCAGCTCCCTGACGGGGCTTGAGGTGGCTGAAGAGTCCGGTCCTCGAGCCACAGGCCCGCCGGCAGAAGTTGCAGGTCTCCCTTGGAGGCCGGGATTTCCCTCCTTGTCCTCTGCCGCTGGCTCTTCCCTGCTTGGAGGGTGGGACTTTTATTTTTAACATTTAATTAGAAAACAAATACGCACCTAAACCAAATACGCATCTAAAACGACCGCAACAGAAGAAGTTACAATTTTCAAGGATTATATAATACCTAACATGACAACCGACATCACGTACAACTTAACATATACAAAAGCTAGTATCGGCCAACAAGACACAAAGGTATTACCCAACTACAATTAAATGTGTTTTACATATATACTGTCATCAGGTACATAAACCAGAAAACAAAATGCCAGGCTCAGTGCCTCCATCCCCTCCATATCCCACACGAGCCATCTTACCTTGGTTTAGCCAATACCTACTCGGAGCTGCAACAGCCCCCTGAAGTCCAGCCCTTGCCACAACTTCATGTCCCCTTCTTCCCTCTGAGCCCGGTCCCTACCTCTATAAAACTCCAGCTCGTGCACCCAGACACTTCACTTCAAAGCAGGCTGCTGCTTGGTTGAGGTTGCAGCCATCTCTTCCCAGATTAGACGATAATCTACACAAGGCCTATGCAATACACGCTGAGCTCTTCAATTACAACCGACTTGGGCTTCTTCGTGTTTCAAAAATAGACCCAGTGGCTTTAAGCGGCCCAGTTCCCATCATAACGAGTGTCCAGGACTTTTGATCATGTTAAACAGATTCAGTCGAGCTGAGTTATTGGGAAATGAATCTTTTCAGCCTATGGAGATGAAATCTGGGTGTGGCTATGCTAGGTTACAAAGTAAATATTAAAAAAAACCCACCTTTTCAGCTAATACATTTCAAAACCCCAGTGTATACAACTTGTATTTTGATATATACTAACACAATTATGTTTCATAGGAACATGCACCTTGGCTGGATACTAAGAAGTGTTAACTCAATTTAAAATGCACTTTGTCTAGACTAGCACTGAGGTAATCGGGCACAGGCCATCTGCAAAATTAAACTCTTTGAGGTAGGGACAGGCTTCCATAACATGCACAATATGTACGTACCCAGATGTATTTGTGTGTTCCAGAGGACATATTCACACTGTAGAGAAGTAAACCAGTACAGCAACAGCAGTGCAGTAATGCTGGTACGTTTCCCTATGTAGAGACATGCTCTGTCTGTGAAACCTGGTTCTCAATGATGTGAAATGTGTTGTCCCCTGTTGAGTTCTTTGAAGTACCAACTAATACAATACCTTCATGTCAACTACTTAGTTGCTAGAGGCAAAGGTGGGAAATGTGAAATGGTATAAGAAGTGAAGGAAATCCACAGAGAACAAAGGAACAAAGATACAAAGGCAAGGAAGGAACAGAGCAGAGGGTGGGAAGGGAAAAACAGAAAAAGCAGTCCCAAGGAGAACCAAATTTTTCTCACAGAGTGATGTTAAAACTAACATTAAATAGGGTTACCATACATCTGGGTTTTCCCAGCTATGTCCTCTTTTTGAGCCCTCTGATCTCCGTCCAGGTGGGTTTTTTAAATCTGACCAAATGTCCAGGATTTTGCTTTGCTCCACTTGTGGGAGCAGGGGGAGGGCAATGGGAGGCAGCAGGGAGCATAGAGCCTGCAGCTGCAGAGGTGTGCACAGACTCATGTGGTGCCCCCTGGTGCCTCCAACTGCCCTCCCCCGCTCCCACCAGCAGAGCAAAGCAAAATCCTGGACATTTGGTCAGGGCAGAGGGGCAGAGGCTGAGGCTGCAAAACGGCAGGGAGGGCAGAAGTGTTGCCCACCCCTCCAGTGGGGGAAAGAGGCAGGAAATCTTTGAGGGCAGCGGGGAAGTCTGCGGCCAGCCAGGGCAGTGCCTGTGCTTGCAGGGGCAGAGCAGCCAAGAGAAACTGCCAGGACAGGTGGGGGGAGAGAGGGGAAAGGAGGGCAAAGGGGGCCATGGCCAGGCTGTCCGGCACAGCATGGCAAACCCATCCCAGGGTGGGAGATGCCACAAGTCTCCCCTCCTCTTCCCTCCACCCTGCACTGGGGCCAGACATACTCTGCATGAATCCAAGCCACAACACTTGCATGAATCAAAGCCACCACACTCTAGCCCACTCAGGACAGGAACAGCTGGGGCCCTTCCAGCAAGAGGCTGTGGGTCGGGAGTGAGGGGCATCAGCAGGGACGGGGGGAGGGGGGGGGGGGGGAGTTGCAGGTCGGAAGTGAAGGGCATCATCATGGCTCAGGGGAGCAGGGTACCGTGGTTTGGGAGTGAGGGGACAGCGGCAGGGTGGAGTCAGTGGCTTGGCAGTGAGGGGCAACAGCAGGGACAGGGTACCAGCATGTTACTGCCCCCCACTGTCATATTCCCTCCTCCCCTTCCCCCAGTGCATGACAGGTATCCCCTCTTTTGGACCTGGAAATATGCTAACTCTACAGTACTTCTGTAGTAGTTTGTAGAAAAAGTCTTACTGTTGGTCTTTATCTAAACCTCCCATTTATTCTTACTCTAGCTAGAGGGGAGTAGGTTACCCTAACTGTGTACTCTGCCCATAGACCATAAATAATGAACTGGACAGTTTCTACTTTGACCATCTCTGGCATCCACAGTATGCACAGTGGGGGCCTCTCTTCCTGACTGAGGCCTCTGAGTGTTAATGTGGTCTTTATATATTGCAACTAGCAATTCAGTTTGATCTAGAGATGGGTAAGTAGGCAATGCAAGATACCAGAGCACAGATATACGTGCTGGTTAATTAGCTATATGCAGCTACATTCTACATTAGCTAGAACCTTGAAAGACCTGTACAATTAAAGAATTGCAGAAATGTAGCCTATAGGTTTCTAAAACTTGAACAACAAAATAGTCTATTTGTTTTTTTGTTTGTCCATATTTTATATGAACTGTTTAAAAATAAATGATGGTGTACAGTAATAACAAGTCATATAAATTCATAAGTGTCAGCAGCAGGAATTAAAAATATATCATTTATAGAATAACATTTTCAGTGTCTCTTTACTAATCGAATATATTGTACAAAATTCTCCGAACATTTCTCAGGCTCTCTAGGGAGGGTACAAGAGCCCTTATTGTTTTTGGAAGCAAATGAATATACATGTTAGTAATCTTGAGTCATCTGAAGAGAAAGTCTTTGAGGGCGTGACTAATACTTCTTTTACATTAAACTTGAGGGATCATGTGCAATCAATTTTCATGTGTTTAACTTGGGAAAAAAAGGTTGAGGCTAGAGATCAGGTTCTCTTCCCAAACACTGAACAGTGCCAGAAAGGATCAGAAAAATGAAAAATACAGGAATTAAAGAAGGCAAAAGACAACAGTAAGCTGTGTACTGTTTATATTTATCATGTATTGGTTGCTCTGGACTTTATGTTCTGCAATCCGTTCTTCAGATAATCCCCTTCCCATTGTTTTAAATTGATTAAAGCTTTGCCTATCTGATAACTGAAGTGCAATTGCAGTGAAGAAAGAGAAGTCTTCAACCCACTACTCTTTCACTGTGATTCCAACAGAAAGGTTATACATGCTCTTCCAGATGAAGGGCCATTTTAAGCCTGTACAGAAGTCTTTAAAACACACATACGCTACAATTTTTATTCTTCTGCCATGGGTCTTTTTGCTTGAAAGAAAATTCTTTGCTTGCTTCTAGCCCTGAAATCCTTGTGGTTTCTGAATGCACCAGGGTGGAAGAAAACTCATTGAGCTCTGAAACCTGCAAGCAGCTTTGTGACCTTTTGTTTCCTCTCTGTCACCCAGTTCAGGAAACCCATAAGATGCAAATGTGTAGTTAGGAAGCCACAATGATGCAGTTGTAATGGTGACTGTTTATTTTCTCAGAACAGCAAGTTATCTGCTGTAGTTTGTGTATTTAAACCTTGAAACTTAGAGTACCAAGGAAATTAAAAATGAAAACTAAAGGCATGAACATCAGCCTTGCTATAATTTCAGTAGACCCCATCATTTGTGTATCCTTCATCAAAAATGTCCTATACAATTTTAACACACTTATAAATAAAGAGGATTTTATATAAACCTGAAACCTAATGATTTGTTTAAAGTATCACCCCTAGCAGCAATCTATAAAAAAAAAAACACAGTAAAAACAAAAACAAAAAACACCCCAAAAACACAAATCCACAAATGGGGGGGGGGGGGGGGGGGGGGGGGGGGGGGGGAAATCAGTCACTGTTTACCCCAAGCATCTCTTTGGCCAGGTTTGGATGAAGAATTCAACTAGTCCAGATCTTGAATTCTGCCAATGCAGCTGAGTCAAGCTGAATCACTGTAAAAAAATGTAATGATTAACCAGTGTGGTGAGAAACCCATACTTTTGCCAAAACCTCCAGGATCTTCACTGCAAAGCTGGACATGAGGAAATATTAGCATCAATGCATAACATAGATCAAATGACTTAATCATTTCCATGTTGGGAAGGGGTTGGTTTTGTTGCTTACGAGTGAAGATGAGTAGGATCTGCAGTTTGTTTTTCCACTTTATTGTGAGACGTTATGTATAGAAATACCTCTATTGTCCAAACTCATAAACAAATCAGTGATAAACACCAAGCAGTAAATATAATTTAAGTCTCCTTTCTGCATGTACAAAATTGGTCTATTCATTATTTGTAGGGTAAGATACAGACAATTAAAACTAAAGCTCTGACCTTGGGTGCAGATGGCAACTGATGATGTAATACAAAGGTGGGCACTCTATAGATTTCAAGGTAAGTGCTAGTAATTGATTGTAAGTAGTTTTATGTGCTCTGCACTTTCACATAATGATCAGATACCATCTTCTCCCACTTGCAAGGTTTTTCCTTTGGGATTCTTTAAAGGGGATGCACGTAGATTACATTTCTGTTATAGTTATATTTGCACTGAATCAAGCGCTTGGATTTCAAAACTTTGTGCATAAACAAATTAAAAGGGTGCTAGTCTAAGGAACTTGTTAATTCAATCTTTTGATTGTTGTGCACACAGATCATTGTGCTGGGAAAACAAGTAGTCATGGCTAGGTGTTTACCCAAGGTGAACAGACTCTGGGGGAGGGAGAGAGAGAGAGAGAGAGAGAGAGGGTACGAAATACCTTTACAGAAGCACAGGCCTGCCAAGTGGAGCAGCTGATCTGGAAGTCACAGGCTTGTCAGGCTTCTACCTGACAGCGCATAGTAGCTCTTCATAAATCTCCCCTGTTGAGGACTGGTCCCTTAGGCCAGACTGCTCACCTTGAAAAGATCATACTGATAGGACAGTAGGGTTTAGAAATGCTAGGAGCTGTGTTAACTTGGTAATGCAGCAATTCTTTAGTGACCCTCCTATAATTACGATCAATGTGAAAATACAGTACTACCCCCTGTTAGCATCTCACCTTTCACTTTGCCCTTTAGTAAGACTTAATCCAGAATTACTTCTTGTTACCTGAGGCAAAAGCCAGTCTGATACTACAAAGCAAGTTATATCCTTGGGGATGTGACTGTTAAGCTTCACTAACAAAAGGTTTTAGTGACAAAAATTAAACTTAGCAATAATGGTAGAAGAGTACATGAGTAATCCATGTCCATATTTTAATTTGTTATCCAAAGGTATGCTGCCTTGCCATGTTGGTGGCTGCTGCAAAGTAATGATATTTCTTTATCTGCCAGAAAAAAAAAAATCTTGTTTCTTTACCTTGCGCATCCCTGTTGATAACTGCAGTACAAACAGGCTGTGGAGTTCCTTTCAGATCTTCTCAACCCTGATTACAGCTTTGTTCAGATCCTGCTCTATGCCAAGTAGGTAATGAGGTAGTTGCCTCACAAATGAGCCAAGGACAAATGATAAGTTTGCCTTTCCCCACCGGATAAGACTGCCTGATAGATGTGACCCCCTTGGCTGGAGGCAATCATGATTTTTTTTGGTCTCTCTGTAGTACCCTCTAGTGGTCAGTTTGTTATGAACCATGATATATGGGTCTTTTATGTTCTACTTTGTGCTTATCTTATTTTTGAAGCATTAAAAATGGCTTCCAGTATGTCACAACACCTTTATCATCTGATTATCTTAATTTCTGTTCTCTTTTAGGCTGCTTTCCCAAGCAGAAGTGACCAATCTTTTATTTCTTCATTTTAGTCTCTATTGTTTTGGCCCAAAAAAGCAGATAAAGAGCGAACCCTGCCTAGGAAAAGAGTGTAAAAATCATGAGTTTCTATGTCAGAAACCTACACACTTCAAATTAATTAACAGAACTCTAGCTATAACCCCAAAGCTGTCACATCATGTGACTGTACAAGTTATGCAAGCTCAAGGGTTCTACAGAGCAAATATGAGTACATTAGGTTTGCAGGAATTTGCAAGCTGAGACACTTTCTAATTTAAGATTACCTAGCAACATCATATTACAGCTTAATGTTGTTCCTGTGAAATAAATGAAAAACCTTTTAAACAGCTAATTTTCTTGTGCCATTCTGATAAAGGGCTGCTTAAAGAGAAAATGTGATTTCTAATGAAATGGCCTCAACCCTTATGACATCAGATCCCAAAGCTCTAAACTCATTGAAATGCTCCACAAATATTCTTGTAATGAAGATGATGTGAAATAAAATGGCAAGAGGACTAAAGATGATCCGGTTGGATGCATTTGTGTGAATCATATTCATCGTATCATAAATACTGGATGAAGGGTGCTTCCTACACAAATCGGCAGACAAGGTTCTTTGCATGAATCCAATATCTTTTATTAGACCAACTTTAAAAAGTTGGAAAACAATTTTTAAGCAAGCTTTTGGGTTCAAAAACACGGCTATAACCTACACCTCCTACACAATCGTTATTTTTCATCTACAATTGAATTTGAATTTAAGTTCAACTCTTTTATAAGTATGTGTGTGCATAAGCACACCGCCCAACTGACTGGGTGTGAACTGTGAAGCTATAATGATCATTTTAAAATTATCCCCTTTCACCGTTATCGTAAGAAAACAAAACTAATTTAGAGAATAACGTATTTTCAATAATGTTAGTAAACCATAGGTAACATACCAGTTCCCCTCCTCTCCTTGCCAATAATGTTACAGAAAGAACATGTAGGCCTAGACCTTGTGGGGACTGAATCTGATGAACTCCCTATTAGGATTGTTCAGTATCTTGCAGGACTGGACCAGAACGTGAAACTGACTTGAAAAAGGCTCAAGTGAAATGCAGTCTGCACAGATCATGTGCCAGCTCCCTGCCAAGGCTGATCTTCACCCACAAGAAGGGGAAGGCAAAAAATAAACCTGCCTCTGGGCACATATTGCAGTGTGGAGAGATGTGCTACTCACCTTTCACGCCCAAAGATTTTAATTTAGTTTTTCCTCAGGACACACATCCCAGTTCTTTTTGTGCTCTGCTCAAGTTACTGTGATGTACATTAATTTCTGTCACAAACTCAGCGCCTAAGCTATTTAAACATAATTCAACCCACATGCCAATCCCTGCTCAGGGGAGGTCTAGGATATTAGCCCTCTTCAAAGTTTTATATAACTCCTATCACTCTGGAAACAAAGCACTGCACAAAATTAAGCAGTACAAAAGCGCAGTCAGGGTACTGAAGATTACTGACAGACTTCCACTGTATTGGCTGTAATTAATCCAACTCAAACCCGGATTGAAAATCCCACAGAACAGGATTTACATGTTTATTTATTATTTGCCTCACAGTATCTCCTAGTGGTTCCAGTTAGTAATAAGGACCCCACTGTGCATACAGATAAGGAAGAGATGGTCCAAGTCCTAAAGAGCTTATATTTGAAGAACATGATACGATACAACAGGTAGCTATAGCAGATGAAGAAAGGTAAAACAACAGTAAAATGAACTATAAGCAGTGATCACAACAAAACAACTACATACCCATGATGGAATGATCTATCAGTATCATAGCAGAGATGAGTTTTAAAGAGGCATTTTACATAGAGCCCATTTCAGCCATGATGAGCAGAAAGGTGTCTGAGGGAAAACTAGTCTGATAGGAAAAGGTCTTATAAGCAGGGATCCTGGTTTTCTCTGTTTAAAAAAGTCCCAAATTCTCCAATTAAAATCCCAAATCCACATTTTTCCATGATTAAAATGAAATCCCACTAACACACACACACACACACACACACACACACACACACACACACACACACACTCTGCCTTGGACACTTTCTTTAAGAAAGCAGACAAGACTCCAGAAAAACCTGCAGCAAAGATTCCTGAGAAGACTCCAGCCAAGGACCCTTCAAAAAGTCCAAGCAAGAGCCCTTCAAAAAGTCCAGCAAAGTCACCTCAAAGAAGTCCTTCCAAATCAATATGATTTCTATATACAATATAAATACATTAATGTAGCTATATTATTCATCTATAATTGATCGAGTACAAAATTCTGGGGTATATTTAGTGAAAATAGGGTATTGGGCCTTGGTTCAGGAATGAATCCCCCATTTATAACATCATTTCTTATGAGAAAATTGGCTCCGAGTTGCAATGTTTCGATTTAAGATGCGGTTTTCAGGAACTGATTGTGTTGTAAGTCCAAGGACTGCCTGTACACACACACACACACACAAAAAAAACTTTAAAGCAATTTGAAAACCTACCAGTGCCTCAATCATTATAATAAAATAAATTCTAAACACCTATATTTTGGCATTTGATTGTGGTGTTTGTTTTTTTTTTATTATGGAAAATCAGAATTCCTCCTGTCTGCTTCATTCACCAGGATGCGGGTCCAGCTGCAGCTGTCCCCCCCTGTTGCTGTGGTACTGAGCAGTCCTGATGTGCTGGCACCCTGCCCTTGCCCATGCTGTTGCACCTCACTCCAAAGCCACAGCCCCCCTGGACCCTGCCAGTGCCCCTCACTCCTGACCCACTGCTCCCTGGCCCCAGCCCCCCAGTGGGTAGGGAATGGGGTGGATGTGTGGGGAAGGAGGGGTGTGGGAACAGGTAATGCATTGGGGGGGTTTAAGGGGGACACAGACAATATGTTGAGGGGCCGGGGGAGGCACGTGCCCCTCCCAGATTTCTGTCCTCACAACAGGATGCAGGGCTACAGCTCTGGGCAGGAGCCACCTCGGAAGCCCAGTGGGCAGGACCAGGCATGGGAGTGAGTGCCGTCCTGGCATTGCCAGGGGAGGTGTGGTAGCGGCACCAGCAGTGCAGAGTTGTGCCCCCAGCTGCTGCTGAGTGGGTAGGGGGCACCTCAGCTTGGCAACCATAGCAGCATGGAGCTCCTTCCTGGTCATACCTGCAAGGCTGAGGGGGCAGCTTCTGTCCAGAGCTGATCAAGCCAGGCTGCAGCCCCACGTCTTGCTGTGGGCACAAAAATCTGGGGGAGGGGGGGCACTTGCCCCCCCCCCGCCACATCACCCATGACTCCCTGAAGTGTCACCTATGCCCCCCCACTTCCCTACACATCACCTGTGCCCCAACAACCCCCATAGACTTACCCAAGGGAAGCTGCAAGAACTGCTCTCCACACACTGCCTGACTGCCACATGCATATGGACACATGCACATGGTGCCTTCTGCCCCCTCACTCCCCCCAGCCCCAAGCAGCCCCTTGCAGGCTGGAACTCTGCCAGCCTGCAAGGGGAAACCTGCCATTTCCCACATTTTACTCCTTTAAAGGAATAAATCTGCTTTTTTCCCCCATGGCAAATGGAAAACCTGGATCCTTGCTTATAAGGATGACCAGAGGCAGGGAGCGATGGCTCAGCAGCATTAACAAACAATAGCCAGACACAAGCAAGCTGTGAAAGGTCTTAAAATAAAGAAAAATACCTTGTGCTGAATGTAATGGGGAATGAGGAGCCAGCAGACAGAAGGATAGCCAGGTGTGGGGGTGAGGTGGTCAGATTGATTATATGGGAGCATTTGTCAAGCCTAGAGAAGTGGTAGTTACAACAATCAAAATATGAGATGGAGAGTTTGTTTTTGCTCTGTGAGGAGAGGAAAAACATCTCTTAGAGATCCTAGGAAGGAGGAATCTGGAAATTTTAAATACATGAACACATATGAAAGTGGGAGTTGCCAGTACCACAATGGTAGTTGTTGAATGTGGATTTAGTTAATTAGATATTAAAAAGGCCTAAAATAATTAGATGTTTGATCAAATTCATCATTGTCAGAGCCTTTGATTAGTAGAGAGATGCATGTTCTACATCAGCGGTGAATTTAGCCCAAAGTACACACAGTATCACAACTGACTGAGCTTAGTTTATTTAAATCATATATTTACACAATATATTCTTAGGAATTTCTATTAGGTTATATTTATTCCAAATAAAAAGATTAAACATCAGCAATTTGAATAGCACTATAGAACTATGTTAAAGATCTTAATTTTGTAGTCATATACACTACCTAAGAAATAGGATTATTCATTTTAAATGTTAGTTTGGTGTAAAATATACAGTTTGAAACACTGTACGTAGATCAGTGCTTTATTATTCTCATAACAACATCACAAAGAGGCCCAGAGTTAAGCACTTTAGCATAGGGCTTAGGCCAATGATAAAGTGCTTAGATAAATTGATCTAGCAAAAGTGCTATATAGTATAGGCACAAGCCAAATACTTTCAGTTCCAGCAATTTACAAGCTCAGTCAGCAAAGGTTGATCTGTATGACTCCCAAAATGAGTAACAGCTTCAGATTTCCTTTTGCTTTTAGAAAAAAAAGATCCACTAGGACAAGGAAATTAAATAGAAAAATAGCTTTTGTGTAATGCTAATACAGAGGAATTCCAGAATCTATGTTCCACTTATCACTGGGAAAGAAATAAATACAAAGTGTAAGGCTGTATCCTTCATAGACTTCAACCTTATCCTTGCATAACTTCAGCGAAGTCATGCAGCATTTTCTATTCTAGTTTTCCTGGAGATTTATGCTCGTTTTCTTTATAGATATGATAAAACTCATAAGATGTACTATGTGATCCAGTTAACAAAGTAAGAGAAGAAATGTAGGAGGGTGATTTAAGCAATGCCAAAGATGTATCTGTTATGTGCTAATGTATTTATTTTGTGCAAATCTATCAATACTCTCAATAATCCAAAAAATAAATGCTTCCTTAAGACTCATCCAGAGTCTTAAACAAATGTTCCTCTAATAAGAAAAACAGATTCTGAGGAACGATTCCCTAGATAAGTTTCCTGCAAAATGAAATGCTCCTGGGCATGCCTTGCTTGACAAGGTCCCCGCTAAATAAAATATCTTGCAGAAAAATGTTTCTCGATTTCTGGTTCTGAACAAATCACTGCCAGCACAGGGTCTCCCTGAGGTCAAAAATGAGGCTTCTATAATTGCATGTAGAGCCCAAAGATCCCACAAGAAGTGAACTAAGCTTCTTGTTACTATACCCCAATTAAACCCAACAAGATCACTTATACTACTGGACTCATCTGCTCTTTCAGTTCTTCTTGCTCATAGGTAGCTTCAGTCACAGAAACCAGCCTTACACTGTATGAATTGTTAATGTTTGATTTCTCCTTTGTAGGAGAGAATCACAGAAACGGAACATGGAAAGCTGGTTTATCTCTCAAAAAATAGCGCCATCCTTGCTATAGCAACAAGAGATTAAAATAGGAGTACCATAACAGGGAAGTGTAGGTATAACCTGGAAATCCCATGGGGATAAGACAGATGAGATATGTGAAAGAAAGTGACTCTTACCACCATAAATACTCTTAGCCAGGAAATGATTTAGTCAGGAATTAGTTAGGTAGGGTTGATTGAAAAATTTTGACTAAAATTTAGGGGGGGAGGGGGGAATGACTGACAAAATAGAAATCTTCAAAAGTTTTCATTGTTTAAATGGTATATATATTTTTCACAAAACAGCAAAAAACACACAGAATTTTTGAAAGGGAAGAAAGGAACCTAATGTCCCTGGAAGACGTAATCCCTTTGTAGTCACACAAAGATCCTCAACTTGAGAGTATAAAACCCTGAAGCTCGTCATTCAGGAAGAGAAGGGATGCTTTCCAGTAACACTGGAAAGCGGGAACCACCAGACCATGGGGATTCATTTCCACCATCTGTTAAGGCATCCCTGTTGCAGCAGGACCAGGCATGACCTCATCCTACAGTTATTGAACATTAGCCAGCAAACATACCAGCGGTGTCAGCAGTCTCACTTCCATCTGTTTGCTGCCACAGGGTTCCACAAATGCTCCACACAGCACTGTGGTTGCTCAAGTGTGTCTCTGCCACATGTCTCAACTGGTTCCTCTAAGACTATGAATACAGGTACTATTCCCTGTAGCCATCCTGGACAAAGAGGGGGAGCACTTCAAAAAGCAGGATCACAGAACACAGCCACAGCTGCAAGCCATCTGCTTTGTTAATGTACCCCAAAGCCTGCACTGATCTCCTAAACACTTTAACTACTCCCAGTGCCCATACAAAGGCCTCACTGGATTGTGCAAACCTGAAGATTTTGTGGGATAGATACTTGCTCTCTATACTTAATAATTTCAACCAAACTGAGTTGAGGGGAGGAATACTGAGTTGAGGGGAGGAATACTAGATTTCTTTTTAAAGTATTTTTGAATGTCATAGGGTGGTTTTACAAGAAAACCACATAACTTTTTCAGCTTCTGCATCAAGATGTGGAGGTCCACAGTCACCACTCTAGTGGGTCAGTGACCTAACTGAAACTTGTGGCACACAATTAAACTTTAAACCACAGAGCTCTTCTACAATGGTTCATGGCCTGGCCTTGATGGCAACGTAACAGTCTATTCTGATAACAATTTAGGCTGTACTGTATTCTGCATGTGTCATCTGAGCAGTTTTCCCTAGGTTTCTGAATCCCTTTGGAAGCACCAACTGAAAAGTTGTTCAGAGAGCTGAATTTGTTTGGAGAGCCAGTTACAGGTTAGTGTATCAAACTTAAAAAGTAAGGGTGCAGTATTAAATAAAGCTCAGAGGAGAAGAATATACAATAAATACTACTGTAAACAGACACTGCATTTATCCCAAGAGAAAAATATTTTGGTTGCTTGTACACGCCATGGGGGTTTAATTTGTTTTTGTTCTCCCTAAATTGAAATGGTGGGTTTTTAAAAAAACACCACTTCAATTTAGGGGGAATTAAACCAAAATAATCCCCCGTAGCATGTACACAAGGGTGGGGGGTCTGATCCTTATGCCTCTTTGGCGGCTGGGGGGGGGATGAGCTGCCAGTGGGCCGAGCAGTCCCTGAGCTGCGCGGGATTCCCGGCGGCACCGGCCCGCTAGCACCCAGCCTGGGCAGTCACAGGGGGCGCTGCAGCCGTGGAGGGAAGCACCAGGCCCTCTGCACAGCTCAGGCAGGCAGACAGACTCTGGGAGAGAAACAAAACAAACAAAAAAGAGATCAGACTCCCCGTTTTTGTTTTCCTTCAGTGAAGCCTGCCTGCACGGGCTGCTGCCGGGTCCCACAACCCCTGAGCTCCGTGGGGCCCGCCAAGCCCCAAGCATGTCAGCTTCCAGTGCTCCATGCACTGTTGCACTTTGTTAGGTAGCAAACTAAAACACCTTCTAGGTGTTTTATCTTGCTATGTACCAAAGTCATTTAAAGCAGAATACGCCGCTGAGTGTGCAGACAACACCACCATAAAAGCAGTGCAAAAGGGCATTTAAGCTGCTTTAAAGCTCAATTCTGTGGTATGTACAAAGGCCCTTTGTCCCCAGAGCATACAGACATTCATACCCATGGTCCTACTTTCAAGTACCTGTGAAGTATGCCAGGTAAAATGTGCCAGCAGTTCCCTCCCTGTTGACTGTGGCTCATTTAAACTAAATTGTCATTTATTCCAGGGACAAGTCCGTCAGGCTGTGTGCTTCCCCTGGCCATCTACTGCCAAAGGACTAACAATGCAGCTTGGATGGGCTGCATGCCATGTATCCAAGTCAAAACCCAGGACAAATTAGACCGGCCTCAAATGAGACATCTGTTTACAACCCAACAGTTACAAGTTACTATCAAACTCCAGAGCAGAAATGCAGTAACATTAAATAAGTCTTCAAATGAGAACATTCTGTTACATGTTACCACGAGTTAGCTGCCCTTTGCATAATGGAGAGTTCAAATACTCAAGGGTGTGCTGTATTAAATAATCTAACTCAGGTTCAGCACCATAGATCTTTCAGAGAATAATTTGAAGGGTTCTATGAAAGGTCTTCCTTTGTTGTGTTCAAAGAGATTTAGGAAAAGGCCTTTCTGTTTGAAAACCCTAATCCCTAGTCAATACCTGACTTTATACTCCTTGATAAAAATATATGCAATTTGTGTTCCTTTTTTTTTTTTTTTTTTCATCTGTATGACTAAAAACATGTTTTAAAATAGGAATTAGTTGTTTGATATCTGCTGAAAGTAGAAACTTACTGAATTAAAATTATTTAGCCTATGAAACTGAAGACAACATGTGTTAAATATATCTTTCAATCACCAGCTTTGATTGGATTTCATTGTCTAGTTTTGGTGTGTCTAACACCTGAACTACTTAATGTGAACCACTTAATATAGGACTTAATTTTATAGAATCTTAGCTTTTATTAAAAAAAGAAATACAAACCACTGCAATGCCATCCAGTTTAGGAGACAGAATGGTTAATAGTTGGGGATGAAACAAGCGGAAAGTGTTGGTGATGGAATTGGAAGTTACCACTAGAAAGAAAAAACAGAGAGGTGTGACAGGTACACGATCTGGGCCGACCTAAACGTGGCCCACACACCTGTTCCTGGGGGCAACCGCCCTACTTTCCTGCCATGTCTTGTTGTTAATTGATTAATTGGTGTTAATTAATTAGCAGGAGGCTGCCCTTGTACTGCCCCGCTGCCAGGAGACGCTATCTGCGGCTCCGTTTCCTCCCCTACACCGCAGTCCACACCTCGATGGAATAGATGTTATGTCTCATTCTAATTATGATCTGGTCCCTTTTTGTCCTCTCTGAGCCTCCTCAGTTACGCCGCCCCTCTCTGGGGCTCCCCAATAATGCCCCCTCCTCTGGGGCTTCTCAGTAACTGCCCCCTTCTCTGGGGATTTTGTCCCCACTCGGGGCCTTCTCTGTCAAGCCACCCCCTCTCGGGGCTCAACATGTCCGCACTGGGCTTCTCAATAAGGCCGCCCGCTCTCTGGGGCTCACCATGCCCTCACTGGGGCTTCTCAGTAATGCCCCCTCTCTGGGGATTCTCAACTGCCCTTCTCTGGGGCTGGGGTCTATGCACCCCAAATGCTGCGCCCTCACTGGCACTGGGGTCCTCACACTCCTCTGTGAGTTCCCTATGAGGCCTCCTCCAACCCCTAATAGCCTCTCCCAAACCACCGGTCACAAACAACAACATAAATGCAAGCCCTTCAGCTATAACATAAACAGAAGCCACCCGGCCCTACCAGTGACCCTTTAACTCCCAGCAATGTTGGGTGCAGCTCCTGTATCAGGTTTCCCCTCTCTCCCAGGGCAGAGAGCTCCTTCCTCTTTGGCAGCTGTCAGGGAACTGCCTCTGGCCCCAGCCCCTAGGGTTTATAAAGGAGCCAGGCCCTGCCCCTTCTGGTCAGCTGACCTTCCCTGGTTGCCCTGGCAGCCCACAGCTGGGCTCCTTATTTCCTGTTAGGGCTTCCTCCCTAGCAGTTTTCCCCTCTTTGGGAGCAGGGCACCTCAGTGCTCTGTGACAAGAGGAAACAGGGATGGAAGTAAAATGAAGATCAGAAATCATGGTAGTCACCAAGATGTAGTTACCTGAAAAATAAGACAAGTAATAAATGACAAGTAATAAATGATGATTTAACAATTCAGACAATGTTCTTTGGGTGCATCTGATATCTTTTATTAGACCAACTTAAATAGTTGGAAAAAAACGTTAAGCAAGCTTTCAGGTGTGAACACGTCTACATTTATCTACTGCTTATCTAGTATAATTTAGTAGCATGTTAAAAACTCCCGTGAACATTTAGTATGGAATTTATACCCAGCGCCTAGACCATAATTAAGAAACTTCTTTGTAAACCTTTGCATTTTTCTTTAAAGCAATTATTACAGTGTTGGTACAATACAAGTAATACCGTTTCACACAAAGATAGCAAACAACAGTAACACTGGGATCCAGCTTCTTAATCTACGTGAAGAGAAACCAGAATTTTGAAAGTGGAAAATTACCTCAAGTTTACAAGAGTGAAACTCTCCTTAAGTAATTGGCAAGTATAATTTGTAATAATAATAAAAAATCTGTTTTCACATCTCTTTTATAAAAAGGAGTTAAATATTCTTCAGGAACAGGAATGCAGCATGTGAGCAGTCAAACCTTGGGATATATAATATATTATTTAATGTCATTAATTTAATTTTATTAATCCCTTTATTTTAATTAAATTACTTCATTATTTTATTTTATTTTATTAATTCTTCCCCAAGTGAAAGTAAAAGATGTTTCCTCTATTGCATTTAAATCTGCTCTTAATAGGAATCAATACAAGATCTAAATTTAATTTTAATGTCATATGGAGAACCTAAATTCTTTTAATTCTTCATGTGTTCATTTAAAGTCCCAATCTAAAAAAATAGATTAACATGCACTACAGATAACATTTTTTAATTTATTCTTTATAGTCTTATAATTGCCCAAGTGTAGCAATTACATTTATAAAATGGGGATAGTTCGTTGAAGTTCAGTTTAAGAGTACCTACATGTATCTACATACAATAAATCTTTATACATCTTTCCTCCCTCCTTAATGACTGGTCACTATTGCTGAGGGCTTTTTTAAACATTCTTTCACACAGTTTAATAAAGATTTTTACAATATCTTTACACATTCTGATTAGATTATTAGGATTTTTGTATTAATTATAAGTTCATGGTAAGTAGCTAGACTTGCGCAAAGGAAATTGTACAATAAAAACTACATTAAGAGTGGTAATATTTTCAGCAAAACCTCAAAATTGTAAATTCACAGTTGAGGGTTCAGTAGCAGGATTCTGAAATGCAGCCAGCTTACAGTGCAGCTGCACCATGAAACTATCTCTAAAGGCAACGATGATGATCTCAAAAGGATGTACACCACCAACTCCCATTTCAGCTACCGCCACACAGGTTGTAACCAGAGAAAAGGTTGTAGCTGGGCCTGCTCTGCACAACAATTGCCTTACTGCCCCCAGGGACTTTTGGTATTCATTGCAAGTTCAAGTTGCTCTTGTGCACTAACTTAGTTGAGAGGACCAACCCAATACACAGATGGACCACAATTAAGGAAAATGGACGATATCCAAAAAATACCTTTACTATCCCTGCTCTCCCCTGTTATGTGGCTATGCAGAAGGTTTAGGCCTGTGCCTAAACCTTCAAGAATGCATAACCACTAAGTTGTACCCTAATGCTACATAGACTGTTTTTGTTTCTAGGTATTACAAGGCAAACCAAGGTAAATCTTGCTGGTCTTATTTCTCAGGATGGATAAACAAGTTCCAATGAAGTCAATGGAAGAGCATGTGTGTAGTAAGGTCTTTATGGCAGAGGTTGCCCAGCATATTAGGGTCTGACCAATAGAAGCTTTTAGATGCTATGAAATATAAAACGTTTAATAAATCAAAAGGTGAAGGCAATTTAGCCCTAGCTATAAATTGCCTTGTTTCTATTTGTTTTACAAACCTAGATTTATTTTTAAATGTCTTTCTGCTTTTGGGTGTGCATACAACTTACACAATAGTTATGAAGGTAGCACAGTAGAAAAAACAACCCAGCTTTACCCAGAAACCTCAAGAGAAGGATACAGGAGTTTATGGAGTACTCTCCAGAGGTTGTCTCAGGAAATAAAAAGGACATTTTTGTGTAGGTGAACAAAATTCTCTGCAGGGACGTGTGCACTGGGCAAGCAGCAAAGTCCTCCCTGCTGGAATCAAACTGGAACACAACAGACCATCAGCTGCCTTTGCTTCCCACCTCAGCACGGCACAGAACTGAAGAGACTAGGTCTGGGATGCTTGCAACCAAGTTGTATTTACAGATCTGGGGTTTTTCCCAGTAAAAACGAAAACAAAGTGAGCCCAATGGACAGGTCTGCCTGTGGCAGGATAGCAAAGTGGCCCTCAACCATAAACACACACTAGACCAGTGGGGACTATCCATTTTGGCAGGCATGCCACAAGTAAGGCCCACACCCTCCCCAAGGACCGCTCCAATCCATTTACCCTGCCTGAGCTCTGCTTTCTGCTCCCTGCTGTGTGCAACTTAGCTGATCTAAGGCTCTGGTTTCTGCTCCCTGCCCTATCTGCCACTACATTGCCTGTCCCCTCTCTGAACTGCTTCGTGCCATACACGGCCTGCCTGTGCCTCTTGTGGCACCTGTGCCACTGGTTGGTCTCCCCTGCTCTAGAACACCGCCAGCCGTCATTCCCGGCCACACACTACCTTTATTTTTTACCTGGAAATTCCGGTGTAGCAAGTAGGGGACCACTAGGCCTTACATAGCAGACGACTTGGAGCCCTGAATTTTTACTGCTAACTGGCTGGTGGGCTTCTGCTAAACACGCCAGCACTTGCTGCCCAGGCTTCCTTTTGTTCTAGCCATCCCATTTTCAAACCAGGTAGGGAGTACATGCTATGCACTGAAGCATTTACCAGAGTCACCTTCTTTTCCCTTGGTACACCCACTGGTACTTGTACAGCTCCTTCCCAAAGGCTGTGATCTGACACTTGTTCTTGCTGCAGGCAGTAGCATGGGGTATCAGTGTTCATTTCTTTCTACTGCAAGAGGTCCTTTCTTTCTACTGCATAAGAACCCTACTACTGAACCTTTCTGCCCAGCAGGTGGTTGGTTTCTCCAAAACCAAGGGGGATATTTAAAGGAGGGAGTAGGTTTCTAGTCAATTTAATCTCAGTCAGTCGAGTTCAAAACTCCTGCTCAGAGTAGTCAGCTCAAGGCATTGTGAGATTGCTGCTGGAGGACTGCTCCCACCAAACAAAAGCAAAGCACCCGGGCTTTATTCCAGTGGCAACAAGCTACTTGGGGAGGTGGTATTACCCGATGATGTACCCCAAGGCATTGATCATTTCCAGGGATCCTGGCTTTCTGTTTCCCACAGAAAAAATGGGGTAACATGAGGATTTCCCCCTTTACTGGAGTGAAACGTGGATTTCTCATTTTAGTAGAGAAACCCATGTATTTTGCAGTTTTGCAGCGAGCTGTCTGCAGACTGGTACAGTTCCAGCCTGAAGGCGTCTGTGGGGAGTGGGAAGAGGGCAGTACATGCACATGACCCCAGGCAGTCTGGAGAGCAGCTCCCTCAGGTAAGTGTGTGTGTGGGGGGCGGGGTAGGGTAAATTGAGGCCCCCATAGGAAGGGAGAGCAGGAGGGAGAGAGTATCTCTCCAAATGCATGGCTGCAGGGCTCTGGCAGGAAGTGGGATGGGGCTGTGGACAGCTTATCTGGGGCCAGCTCCCCACTGCTGCGTGCACTCTCTGGGGGCTGGGGGGGGGCTACTCCCCCCCCCCCAGGTCTGTATGCGGGGGCAGGTCGCCAGGGTAGCACGAAGCTCACAGCTGCAAGCAGCTTTTGCTCTGCTCTGCAGCACTGGGTCGTACCCACTGGGATGAGGCGGCCCCGGGGAAGGGCAGCAGGGTGGGAGCCCAAGCCTGCAGCACACACCTGCCCCCACCCCTGCTGCACGCACAAGTATGGGAGGCGCAGGTCCCCCCTGGCCTCCAGGATTGTGGGCTGTGGCAGGGAGCCAGCCCCACCCCGCTAGATCCCGCAGTCTTTTCATAGCTAAGATGGAAAAAAAAATCACGGACAATCAGTCTTTTCATAGCTAAGATGCTGGTACCACCCCCATTCCTATAGATCAGGGGTAAACAAAATATGGCCCATGGGCTAGATCCAGCCTGTCAAGAGTTTTTATGCAGCCCACAGCAGGTCCCTCAGCCCTGCTTGGCTGAGGTGCGGGGGAGGGGGGGTCCGGGGCAGAGGGGGTGGTTAGCCCAGGCCATGGTGTGTGCAGCCGGTCCTGCTGTCACCGGGGCATGCAGTATGGCTGGGGTGGCCTGGCAGCTGGACTCCTCTTCCCAGCAGCCATGGTGGTGGCTCCTTCTTGCTGCCACCACTAGTATCTCTGCTGCTGCCAGATCTGGCTCCACTGTCTAGGCGCCTTGGCCTGTTTACCTCGCACCCATTGCCAGGGGCACCAGACAGAGCAGGCTGTCCGTGGGGCCCCCACAGAGCGGCCTGGAACCGTGTGGGCAGGGCACAATCAACTGGTGCCACAGGGAGGCGGGGAGTGGCATCTGGGAGCCAGACTGGCTCCAGGCAGTGCTGAAACTGGGGCCAGGCTCATGGAGTAGTGACAGCACAGGGCTGGGACCAGGGCAGAGCTACAATCTACTGCCCGCATATCCCTGCGATGGGCGCCGGTTCCAAGGGCAGATATGCGCCAGGAGTGGATTGCAGCTCTGCCTCGGGCCCGGGCCCTGCAGTGTCACTGCCCAGCAATTGCATCCTGTGATCCTGGCCCCAGCTGCAACCCCAGCCCTGCCACCCATCCTGCTTTTGAATGCTGCTCCCCACCTGCCTGCAGCCCCATCCCATCTACCTGAATGAGCATGTCCTGCCTGTGCAGGTTCCAGACCAGTCTCCACAGAGACCCTGGGGCAGGTCCTGGACCTCTGGGCAGTGACAGCGTGGGGCCACTTAAGGAGTTTTGGTGAACTGTTGCAGGAAGGGTGGGGTGCTGACCTAGCCTGCAACAGCTCACCAAAACTCCCTGAGTGGTCCTCCAGACCAAATAATTGCCCACCCCTGCTACAGAGTAATGATGATGATGAAGCAGAACAGAGTAAGAGACATTCATAAGATATAGCGACATCAATTTATGACATAAAATCTGTTCAATCAAAAGAGATCTCAACATTAAACTGGACTCCACAAGTTGTACGCAGACAGACAGAGGTATGGTACCATGACTCTCAACCAAATTAAAATTTTGTGAACAGTAAAGAGGAATAGATAAAACTGTACTCTAAGTAGAGGATTTCTTAGTCATGATAGTGTGCAGGCAGGATACACAGCACAGCATGCAAACATTGCTCACTCTCCAAAAATGTATCATGCCTTCATAGATAAGATTTAATAAGTGGAAACTAATGGAGATGGACAGCCATGCAGTCCACTTTCTTTTGGAAATCAACATAATATGCAGAGACAGATTATCTAAATTCTTCATCATAAATTCTAGGAACTGTTAAGAAAGTTCAAATGCAATACAATTGAAAAAAACTGTGTATTTGCCATGCCATGCAAAGTATGCCAGAGAGGATAAAAGCAGCAGCAGAACTGGCATGTGGGGGCTGCTGACAGTGACTCTGGGGAACAATGCAGGAGGTCTAAGAAGAGCTGGGGTGAGCTGACCCAGCAGAGGGAGCAGAGACCCCCTCTGAAGAGCCTCGAAGGCCCTGGGAGAAGAAGACAGCAGCAGTCGACCGTGCCTCCAGCCCTGCAGCAGAGAGGGAGCAGCAGCTAGGGCTTGTGGCAGAGAGCTGGTGCCCCAAGACCCCATCGCAGTGTGCTGGACGTGCCGGGCATCCTGGAGGCTAGGGGTGGCAGTCGGCCCCCCCACTCCACTGCGAAGAAGCAGCAGCAGCCAGGAGTGCAGGCGGCATCCTTATCCAGAGCAGGGAGCTGGGCCGGTGAGTTGAGGAAACACCTTCCCTTCCCTGGGGAAACGGGACAGCAGCAGGCAAGGCACTGGGACCCTGAGGAACAGCAGAGCACCAAGACGAGGGTCCCCCACGGGGCACAGGCTGGCGCTCAGAGTGGGATTGGCGAGCTGCGAGGCGTGTGGGGTGCCCAGCCAGTCATCTAGAGCAGGGGTTTATAGCAACAACCCCTGGGAGCTGCCTGTGCTGCTGACCCTCTGTCACTGACTGCCCCAGAGGGGACTCAGTCCTGTCCCTTATTCTGCAGCTGATTGTCATTGGATGGAGTCCCTGAGCTTTGTGCTTGGGTCATGCTGATTGCTGCAGGAGCCTACTTTGTTGCTTGCCTTTTTGGTTGCCAGGGAGGGTCACACTTCAGCCTCTTTGAGGGGTTGGGGTTTGATACAATTTAATTGCTGCAGATCAGAAGAACTTAACCTGTTGCAGTCTGTCACTTATTGGGAAGCCTGTTGGAGCTGCTGGGAGGGCACACCTTGCTTCCTTGTGGTAGCATCTCAGCAGTGGCTGAAAGCTGCTAGTTACCCTACCTGTGGTTCTCGAGTCAAGGGTTGACTAATGCATTCTGGTTTGTTTTGTGATTCTGGTTATGCCAGTTAAGTTCCCTTGTAAATAACCTTTCCTATTATTCTTGTAAATAGTTAAATCAGTTAAGTGTTAGATCTTCTTGGGACCACAGGCTGCTCTGTAGGGAGCAGGGGATGGCTGGAAAGTAAATTGGTGCTGACCAGAAGCCCTGCCCCACTCTCATCACACCATCCCTGATGTTGGGCAGGGGTGGCAACTATTAGGCTGCCACCTGGGTTACACATGGTTAAGGAACTATTCTGGGGGTATTTACATATTTGGGGTACTAGACAATATTTTCAACCTGTGGGAAATGAGACCCTTGAATTGACAAAGCATCAAATGTTCTATTAGGCATTGTAACATGGGTCTCTGTCCCTTTACGGAGGAACAGTCAACTCTGTTAAGAGAGCCTAGCGGTGGGGCACTTAGGTAAGCAGGGAAGAGTCCCAAAGCTCCCAGAGCAGTAAGCAGGTTATGAAAGGAAGTGTGACAGGTTCGTGCCCCAGGGGCAGCTGTGAAGCCCCCTGGTGGCCATGTGACCCCTGTCCAGCTCAGTCTCTATAACAGCCCTCCCTTAATTGCTCGTCCAACATGCCTTGTTCTTACTAGAAATTAAATAAGGGAAGCTCCCCATGGGCCTTAGAGTGAGCCTTAGTCCACTTACAGTACCCCTGGCTCCCTCCTGGATACTCAGCCACCTTGAGACCCTCCCCCCCACCCCAACCCCTTAAGCTCAGTGGCCCCTCTTGGCTGTCCTGTGCCCCTGCAGGGCTCCTGTAGATTCAAGGGCTTCATGCGTATCTATGCCCCTCCAGGGCACCTGTAGCCTCAAGGGCTCAATGCATGGCTCCGCTTCCTCCCCTACACCACACCCTAAACCTCACAGGTGTTCTCTTTCTTTGATATTAACTATTTGTATACTGGGTCCCCTTGGGTCTTCAGGCCCCCTGGTCCTCTACAGTTTCCCTCTGAGCTGTCGGACCCCTGGTCCCCCACACAGCCCTACTCAGGGCTTTTGGACCCTTTAGTCCAGCTTAGCCTGCTCAGGCTCGTGGACTCTCTGGCCTAGCTCAGCCCTTCCCTAGGCACATAGGCTCTCTGGTCCAGGTCTTAGCTTTTCCTAAGCTGCTGGACCCCTTACTGAGCCCTACTCTCAGTCTGTGGGGTCCTGGGTTACTGGCTCTCTAAATAGGCCTTGAGCCTGCCACTGCAGGGCTCAAGGCTAAACTCTCAGTATAACTTAAATAAACAAGAAGCATCTCAACCCTCAATCCCTCTCCAGACTTAACACAAACAAAGGCCACTTGCCTGTAGAAGTCCAGTCTTCCTCAACCCAGGGAACTTGCCTCTGTCCCCAGCGCTGCAGAGTCCTTCAGCAAAATCCAGTCCCTTCAGGAGCCCTGCAGCCAAGAACTCTTCACTTCGTGGTTGCCGGGGAGAAAATAACTGACTGGCACAGGCTCCGGCCTCTTATAGCTCAGGCCTGAGCACTCTTCTTGTCAGGTGAGTCCCTCATTAGGTCCCACCTGCCACCTGCAAGCAGCCTGGCAGGCTGCTTACACCCTTAAAAGAGCAGGCGCCCTGGTACAAACAGCTGGCTGCAAGGAAGAACCAAGTTGCTGTGCTGGGGCCAGAGTAAAAGAGGCTGCCTTTCTAGGGTACATCCAGATGAGCAAGCACATGCCTGTTGCAATGTTTCAAAGCAGTTTGAGACACTGCAAGAGGCACGCTGGGAACAAAAAAGTGTTCCCTGTGCTGCATATTTGCAGCACGGACTTTAATTTTGAAACCTGAAAATCCCAGTATCTCTGCGCTACAAGAGGGGGCTCTGCCAGTAGCAGGCCCTAAGCACCCTGACACCTGTTCCTGCTGCTGTGGGGAGGCGGGGATTGTACACCATGCGGGGGCGGGTGGAGGACCCACCCCTCCCAAGCAGTCCCTTCCACACCCACAAACCCCACACCCCCAAACTCCTGCACAAGCCCCATTCTCCCCCACAAACCTCACCCTCACAACCCTCCACTCTTCCCCCCCAAACCCCATATCCCACCCCCTCCACATCTCACACCCTGCATATCCAGCTGGCAGACAGGATGAGACAGGACCTGCTGGCAGGAGCTGTGGCTGCAGGGGCAACTGCCACACTGCAGCCCTGCCCCGTGCCCACACTGGTGCTGGGACATGCGGCCCCAGCCTGTCAGGGCTCCTGGTCCCAGGAACCACTTGGGTGTGTGATGGGCTGGGGGGGGGGAGGGAGGGAGGTGGCAGCAGGGGTGTGTGTGTGAGAGAGACAGAGAGGGATGGGGTGGGGGAGCACTCTGGGTAGGAGAGACCACCAGAGCCACACTTAGGAGTCCCTCTGCTCCACCTAAAGCAGCCTGTACAGGGGCTTGCCCAGCCCAATCTCTGAGCCCAGTCAGGGGCTTCCCAGGAATGGCATGGGGATCGCTGGGGACTGGACACAGGTGCAAGGAGCAGACAGCAAGGGCTGGCACTGCTCAGAGCCACAAAGCAGCCAGTGGGACAGATGCAGCTGGACTCATGTCCTGGTGCTGGGATGGATATGCTGCCAAGAGGAAGGTAGCGGGGGGCAGGCAGGGGCTGCGGGTCAGGAGTGAGGGGCACTGGAGGGGCTGTGGGTTGGGAGTGAGGGGCAAGGGCAGGGGCAGGGCACTGGCATATCAGTGCTGCTCAGTGTCCCACATCCTGGTGAGCGAAGGGGGCAGGAGCAGCCATGATTTTTCTATGATAAAAAAAACAAAAGCAAATGCAAAAGTGTAAAGATATTTAGAATTTCTTTATTATGCTGATAGAAGCACTGGCAGGCTTTCAAACAGCTTTAAAATTTTAAGTATATCAATAAAACATTGGCCAACTGATCGCTCTATATATAGTGGTGTTTCATTTTAATTGCAGAACACAGACAGATTTGGGGTATTTTAATGACAGAAGGTCATTGGGAGGGTTTTTTGACAGTTTTTTTTATCAGAGAATGTGCAATTTTTAAACAGGAAACACCAGGATCTCTGCTAGTGAGGCAAGTGGCAAGACCTGGGCAGAGGAGCCTGGCCAGGGCCAGCACCAGGGACCCAGCTGGAGGGCAGATGAGGTAGCTGACCTGCTCAATTTGTGGCAAAGAGAACACACTTTGACAGTTCAAAGTCGGCAACTGCAATAAGTACATCTTCTGGGTAATAGCTGCCCAGATGGCAGAGTGGGGACACTAGAAGACATGACAGCAGTGCTGCACAAAGACCAACTGTGCAGACATGGCCCACTGGCAGCTGGCCCAGAGGTTCAAAAGGCTCTGCTACAGTGCCCATACCACATCCCAGATGGCTGTATGGTCCCCATCTGGGTCTGGAAACTCCTCTGTGTATAGAGAGATCAGTTGGGTAATCTGTTATTGATATATTTACAATTTTAAAGCAATCTGGAGGTCTACTAGTGCCTCGATCATCATAGTAAAATGAATTCTAAATATCTATATACTTTGGAGTTTGTTTTTTTATCATTGAAAAATCAGAGCTGCCCTTGCCCCCTTCACTCACCAGGATGCAGGGCACTGAGCAGCACTGGGATGCCCATGCCATCGCCCCTCACTCCAAACCCACCGCCCCTCACAGTACCCCTCACTCCTGACCCGCAGCCCCTGTCTGCCCCCACTAGCTTCCTCCCGGCAGCAGCTCCATCCCAGCACCAGGACATGAGTTCAGCTGCATCTGTCCCACTGGCTGCTTTGTGGCTCTGAGCAGTGCCAGCCCTTGCTGTTCTGCTCCCTGCACCTGTGCCCAGTCCCCAGCATGTCCCAGCACCAGTGTAGGCACAAGGCAGGAATGCAGTTGCCTCTGAAGCCGTGGCTCCCGCCAGCAGGTCCCATCCTGTCTGGCGGCTGGGCATGCAGAGTGTGAGATTTGTGGGAGGGATGTGGGGCTTGGGGGGGAAGAGGGGTGGGGGGTGGATTTTTTGAGGAGTGGGGTGGTTGTGGGATTTGGTGGGTGGGTGTAAGGTTTGTAGGAGTAAGGTTTGTGGGGGCGGTGTGGGGTTTGTGCAGGGGGTCTGTGGGTGTGGGGTTTGTGGGTGGGAGGCTGGGGTTTGGGGTGGATTGTAGGGGGTTGTGGGTGTGTGGGGGACTGTGTGGGGGTGAGTCCACCCCCCTCCACATGATGCAGTGCCCCTCCTCAGCAGCAGCAGTGGGCTGTCAGGGCATGCATGGCCAGCTCCTGGCAGAGACCCCCAGCGGTTGTACATGGCACACAGTGCCAGCTTGCCTACTGGTATGTGCCTTCAAACAGAACCAGGCTGTCTCTTGCTGTCACCTGGGCTCCTGGAACCGCATGCGCCCTCAGGCTAGGCTGGGTCCTGCCTCCAAGAAGCCAGCCCAGCCTGATGGTGCGCAGGGCACATGGAGGCAGGACTGGCCCAGCCCAAGGTGCATGGGTCTTGCAGGCAGTGCCAGAAGCCTGGGTGACAGAAAGAGCTGGCCCAGTCCTGGTCAAGGGCATGCACCAGTGGGTCAGCACTGTGTGTCATGTGTAGCCTCCAGGGGTCTCTGCCAGGAGCTGGCCACAAGTGCCCTGATGGCCCGCTGCTGCTGCTGCTGCTGTGGGGGGCTGTGCGGGGTGGGGCAGGCAGGCAGGGGACCAACCCCTCCCACATAGACCCTCCCCCCATGTCCCTACTTACCTGGGACAGAGCCTGGGTCTGATCCACTGCTGTAGCCTTGCCCCACTCCAATTTCCCCCAGCACACTGAGACAGCATGCTGGAGTAGTAGGGACACGTGTCAGGCATAGAGATGTTCTGGCCACGTGCTAGAGTGTCTAGACCCAGCCTCTGGTTGTCTCAGGGTCTCCTTGAGAGTGCCCTGCACCACATTTTTTTCCAGCGTTTTTTTTTTAATACCAGAATTTCTTTGTATCAAATTTAGAGTCCGCACTGTAAATATGCAGTGCAGAGAACATTTTTTTGTTCTCAGCATGCCTCTTGTGGTACCTTGAATTGCTTTGAAACCGTGCAACAGGCATGTGCTGGCCCGTCTGGTGCGGCCCTAGAGTCCATGACAGGGCAGAAGGATTCGGGGGGGGGGCGGGGTTGTTTGTTTATTTAAAGGACTAAACTTTGCTTTAGAGGCCTTGATGAGAAGCTCCTCAAGGAGGAAATTCCATTACAAAAGCCAGCAGGATAAGCAATCCTCTGCGTACAGGCTGACAAGTAGGCGAACGAGTGGAAGCAAACAAATGCTAAGTTGGACATTAATAAACTGAAACAGCGGAAAAGTACAAGTCAAGTGACTTAGAAAAGAGCATAGCCATCATGGCTTTTTACAGATATTAAAACAGAACAAAACAAAACATGGTTTGCTGGAAGAAGTAGCGCGTTACTTCAGCCTGGCTGTGCAGCATCTCTAAAAATCAAGCATTTCAGCAGGGCTTTTTGATGCTTTTAGCTAAAGCTGATTCAATCAGCTGTTAGATAAAAGTGTCAAAAAGCCTCACTAAAGTGCCCAACCTTTAGAGATGTTGGGCAAGCCGCGTCGAAGTAATGCACTGCCTCTTCTGGTCATGTGTGGGGCTCATCATGGGGACACACTAGCCTCATCCAGACGAGCGTGGCCATGCGGCATCTGGTGCCACAGACATGTCTGCAGTGCCAGATATCACACATTCAACTGTTCTCCATGCTACAAGGGAGCGGGGGGGGGGGGGGGGGGGGAGGGGGGTGTGATCCCTGGATATCCAGGGGGCAAAAAAAAAAACCATGCCAAAAAAACGTGGAGTGGCACATGTGGGGCCAGCATGTGCTGCTCGACGCTGGAGCCTGGCCAAGCCAGAGTTGCACTACAGCTGCCAGCCAGGCTCTGAGCAGCAGGATCACCACTGCTGCAGCCCCAGGAGGCTCTCAAGACCCCAGGTAAGGCTGCTGGGGCCATCCTAGGGCTGCCTCAGCCTGTTTTACTCCACCCAGGGTAACCTGCTGTGCACCAGAGCATGCCTTGTACAGGTGTTCCCTGGGGACAAATAGCAGTGGCACAAGGTGTCCTGCTGCTGGTTGTCCCCAGGGAACCAAATGTCCATGCCTGTCTGGACATGGCCACTGAGTTTAAACAAAGTGCCAGGTTTTTTCAGCTTTGTTCTATCTGTCTTGGATTTTTTGCAAAAACCTCCTGTTCTTAGACACTAGAACCCACCTTCCAGGAAATTGTGGAGAATTAAGAAAGATATTTCAAGTTTGAAAAGAAACTCTCCTCTCTCATCTCCCAGACTTAAAGGCTTTTCTAGGGCACTTTGAGATGCTTCTGACTTATTGACTAGATCTGCTTAGACTCTACCATGGATTTGAAATATTGGAATGATAGACACTGAAAGAATAGAAACTGGACTGGCTTTGGAGAAATGAGGGGAGGAAGAATGGGCATCGAGGCAAGATAAAAAAAAAAGCAGCCAAAGTGCCAACTGTATTAACAAGACAGAATTAAGTAGTATAGATTTTGGTGGTCAGGGGGTGAGATAAGGAATAGAGCAACCTGGGAGCAGAATAAAACCTCAGATTTTTTCCCCCCAAAGCTTACAGTTCAGCATTTATTTTATCTCTATTATGTCCCAGTTCCACAAGGTAGATGTTTTATTTCTCACTCTGCTCAGGAGTAGGAGGAGCTCAGTACCTTGAGGGATTGCTGTGGTACAAAGAACAACTAAGGATTCAAAACACAACTGGCCCTTCTTAGTATACAATTTAAAAATACATTGCTAAGTGGTGGTGGTTTCCAGGCCACTTGAATACATCAAAGGTTAAGGGCAGAGACTGAAGGTAAATCCAGACTTAGATAACTGCCAACAAATTTCAGCAGTTTAATGAGTTTCTCTCTCCCGATTGAATGCCTGCACCATCAGTATAGACTATTAATATAATTTTGAGATGACTTTTCTCTTGCTGATATGGCACTTACTTCTCAATAAGGAAAGGCAACAGAGGGCAGAGTTTTTGAGCTGTCGCTTTGAGTCAAGTGCTTGCTTGGCAGATAAATAGGCTTTAGAATAAGCAAAGTCACTTTGAGTATCAAGTACACCCTGAATCTGTCTCTCTCTCTATCATGTGGCATCAGATATCAACTTCTATGAGTCACTGTCTGGTATTACTGCTCAATGTATGGATTTCATCTGTCCTATCTGGGCATTTGTAAAGATTACAATTAAGTGCTGTGCTGTTTGTTGGACATTGTATTCACACAGGGGACTGTCCAAGCTGTTTTTTGTGAAGCGCTGTTTTGAAGAGTCTTTTTCAAGATCTCAGTTCAGCTTGACCCACACTTCTCTGTCAAGGTTGTGCTCAATGGGGGAGGACTTGTTTGGTGTTGGTATGAAACACTGTATGAATGGGTCTGATCTTTCTCCATGCTCCACCCACTCCGTTGCTGCCTATAGGTTTGGTTCATAGAATCACAGAAAGTTAGGGTTGGAAGGGAACTCAGGAGGCCATCTAGTCCAAACCCCTGCTCAAAGCAGGACCATCCCCAACTAGATCATTCCAGCCAAAGCTTTGTCTAGCCAGGTTTTGAAAACCTCTATGGGGCTTCCACCACCTCTCTGGGTAACCTGAGTGTTACTACCCTCCTAGTGACAAACAAATCTTCCTATCTAACCTAAGCTTCCCTTGCTACAACTTGAGACCATTGCTCCTTGTTCTGTCATCAACAAGGAGCAACCATCTCAAGTTAGAGCAAGGGAAGTTCGGGAGCTTGTGGGCTTCATGCATAAACGGTTTACAGCTTTGAAACCTCTTAAGCTATCATCTGTTTGGGTCTTCACTTAACAGTTGATGGAGCAGGGGATTCTCATCTCTTTCCTCTGTTGCCGTACTGATGGGTATGTGTGAGAGAGAGAGAGATCCAGTCTCTTACGAATCTTACCACACTGAGTACAGCATCAAGCTTTTTAGTGAGACAACTTCTGGACCATACAGAAGCACAGTGCAAGTGCAGTGGTACTGAGCACTTTGAAGTTGGCATCCTATGTCCTGCCGACTACATATCTTAAAGCAGCTACCCATCCAGGGACTTTACTGCTGACTTTTTGAATGTGTACAGGTGAGGGAATGGTCTCATGCAACTCCTAGGTAGGTTGGGATCTGCTCATGGGGAAGGATGTAGTTGCCTACTGATATTCAGTGTGCTCTTGGCTCGAAGATTGTCCAGGTGGAAGAGGGATAATACTGATTTATTGATGCTCAGCTTTAAGTGCCACTTGTGGAGATAGTCAGAAATGAGTTCCATGTCTATGCTCAGTATCTTTTCCAATTCTGTCAGATCTATCCCTTGGGCTACTATGGCGATATAATTATTATATTACTATTACTGGAAAGTCTAATCTGTGCATGTTTTAACATAGTAAAGTATGATACAAGAAGAGGATAAAGTCAGTCATTGGAGGTGCAAGAACAGAAGTTTATTTGTTTTTCTTTTATCCCAGCCAGACAAGATGCTGAGTGCCAGCTGGAAGCACAGCAAACAGGATTAGGAAATGTTTAATTGCCCGAGTAAATATGCATCTTCATAGCAACATTATTGTTACAGTGCCAGAATGAACTGCATCTCTGAATCCTCCTCCGCTCCTCAAACATACCCCCTCACAGGCCTCTTACCATCACCTGCCTCGAGGTGAAGTTACGCAAGTCTCCTGCTTTCAAGACAGGCCCTCTGTCATTGGAGTCTCCTGTGTATCAGCTGCAATTACCTCAGCATGTCTGACATGTCCTGTCCTTGCAATTCTCTTCCTTCAAGGGTAATAGCAGTAGTATCCAGTGACTAGACAGCCTTTTAAAAACAAATATTACCTATTAGAGCAAAAGCACTCAGAAAAATAAGTCAAAATAAACACATCATATGCACACATGTAGCTTACCAAGAAACTAAACATCTTCCACATGAGGATCCTTGCAGATCCATTTCCTGTAAACTTCAGCCCACTCAAGGAACTGCTTCTTTATGCTGGCTTTAAGGAGAAAATTAAAATAGTTAAGATGCACCTGCTTGTTACTTTTGATCATTCCCTCTTCCTAAGCTCAAGTCACTTTTTTGACAATATAGCCCTGTCATCTGTTAAGAAACAGGATGCAAGATCCTCAGAATTGATAACTGTGCCCACCGTTTTTCAAGTGTGTTTTGGGGTGTCCTTATTTAGGGCCACTGAATTCTTCCTGTTTGTTCCTTCAGCAGGTCCCTTTTAAGTTGGATCAATATAACATTCATTAAGATAAATTAAACCTTCATACAGGAAAGGCTTACAGTAACCTCTCCTTACTGTTACACAGAGCTTTTATAACATTTTTACTTCTCAGGATTAGCTTTTTATGTAGGGGTTCCATTACAGACACATTATAGTTCACCCAATACAAGAAATATTGAAATGAAATATGAACTTTTAGAAATAAAATGTAAAGACGAGAAAAGGGTATTTGACCGATTACTGTTGAGGCCAAATGCATTTGAAAAATGAGGATATACATACAGGTGTGCCATACCTAGAAGTATATTCTCATTTTACAAATGCATTTGGCCGCAACAATAATTGGTAAAATACCCGTTTCTCATCTTTACATTTCCCAGTGGCTCATATTTCACTTATTTAAATATTTCTTGTATTCGGTGAAATACAATACAGAGGCAGAGCAATAAAGGCATAATGCAATCTCTCTAAAACAATGAGGCGGCTCAAACATGACCTATGCAAAAGGGAAAGCAATTTTTTTTTTCTTAGAATTGGGAAATTGAGAGCTCAGGGTGTGATATAAAATCTGGATGACTTAATTTTTAATAAACTATTGTTCTCATGCTGAGTCCAAAGTGAATATGACACAAGGAAGACATTTTAACAGGCTTCAATAGACATAGAATTAAAAAGCTTTGAAAATAAAAGAAAGTTTTAAAGGTATTTAAATGTACCGCATGGGTGACCAAAGTACATTTTTGTAATCTGAGATAGGGCAGCATTAGAAAAAAACTGCCAGTGTGGGATTCATATTGCAACACCATACCAGAAACTATGAATGACGCATGCCCCCAGAGGCGGGGGGCAGCATGGCGACCTTCCGCAGGTGCGGTGGCAGTGGTGGCGGCGAGCGACAAGCTCTCGCAGGTGGGCGCAGCAGTGCAACAAGTGCAATTCCTCACATTATATATAGAAAACCTCTTGTGTTTATAATGTTCCTTAAGAGGTGATTGTCTTCTTCTTCTCTCCCCTTCTCACTTAACCTATCTTTGCCAGGATTTCCTAACTGTTGGGCCAGGCTACAAAATCTTTTAACCCTTCAGGGATCTGGAAGGAGCTGTGCCTCGATAAAGGGATTACTGTAGGATTACTTTGGGCTGCAGGGTTTTAAGGTTCTGCAGATTCAAATTTGTTAACATCTAGCACAGGCAAGCGGCACTTCTATTGAAATGGTGTTATCTGCAGGGATCTGGGTTTTCCATTTCCCATGGAAAAACAGAAAGAAAATGCAGATTTTACCTTTTAACTGAGAAAAAAAAGCAGCTTGTCATTTTAAGGGGAGAAACGTGAATTTCCCACATTTGCAGAGCTCTCTTCAGGCTGGTAGAATCCCAGCCTGCAAGAGCTTCTTGCAAAAAGGGCAGGAAACACTTAACCCTGACCCAAGGGGGTAGGAGAGGGGAAGTATTGGAGCCAAAATGGTTCTGAGTCCATGGTATTGTCACCCAACCCCTATAAGTAGGTCAGGAGATGAACCTTCTCTGACCTCTGAAGTAGGAGCATGCACAGCAACACCTAGAAGCCACTGGAAAATGGTACCCAGTGCAAACCTCAGAGCCATGTGCAGAGCCCTGGCATGCCCTTTTATAAAGGTTTTTGATTGACATAACTGTGCATGTATGTGGCTGTGGGCGAGTGAGTGCATGAGGGACAGCGGGTGTGTTGTCTCCGGATGGTGTTCAGTGAGAGGTAAAGGTAGTGTCTGTGCATGGAAGTAGTGGAGGTGGGCTTTGTGGACGATTGGTGCAGTGTCATGTCTGCTGAACGTTTGGTGTTGTTGCTTGGCCTACATTGTGTTCTGCAGAACCAGGCAAGCAATAGAGAGCACCTCAGGGGAGGCCTTTGATCCGGACAACTGCAGCAGAAGTCCACGCCATTTGACTCCAGCACACTTCCATCTCCCTACTCCTGGTGATCTACAGCTGAGGGTTGCTTGAGTTGGCTCCCCAGACTTTCTCCCCTAGGTATGCTGTGCACATAAGTAGCAGCTTGCAATGCTCTTGTTGGTGTAAGTATAACCCCTCTCCTCCGGGCATGAGGAAACAGGGATCTGATCCCTGCAATACAGATGAAAGGCACCTGTATCACCCTGCCCACACACCTGTGTGCATTTATTAGGATTGTTAAGAATTCTCTTGAAATAGTAGAATAAGATCGGCTTACCTGTGCATTTATTAGGATTGTTAAGGGTTATATAGAAATACTAGGATGAGATCTGCTTACCTGTGTTACCTTTTTCCTTGTCGTTGCTGTTAATACTTACCTGAGTTTTAATAAACCGTTTATTTGTTGCAGCTCAGCTCCCTTGTCTGTAAGTTTTATTAATTAGCCACAGCACAGGCCAAGTCATTGGGCTAGTAACGCGGTGATAGGTACCTCTGGCTAGCTCGTCAAACACAGGAGGGGCCAAAAATCGCCCCCATTGTACTGGGCTATTAGGTTAGCTGTTGATTGACCCATTCTAACTGGAGACTAATCAGGTCTGGCTCCAACAGCAGGGGCAAAGCCTGAGACTCTTGAGTCAGTCAGGTCTTAGCTCAGGCTCACTGCCCCTCCTGAAGCCTTTGGGTAAGTAAAGCTCACAGGGGGCTGGGGACCCCACGCAGCAGGGCTGGGGGGAGCAGGGGAGCTGCAGGTCTGGATTGAGAGGCACCAACAGGGCCGGGGGAGAGCTCTGTGGGTCAGATGCAGGTAACTGCCAGGACTAGGGAGGGTGGGGGTTTGGGGCTGCAGGAAGAGCCAGCAGGGCAGGTGAGGGCCAGAGCAGAGGTGTGTGGGTGAGGGCTGAAGGATCAGGAAGGTGTCTGTAGGCACTTCCAGGCCAGCACAGGAGAACCCAGGCAGCAATCCCAAGCCTTGCCAGGGCTAGGGATGGGAGGACAGGCAGGGTCTTTCATCTGTGTGCCTAGTGGTGTTGAACAGCCAGGGCACTTGCCCTACCGCCCACTCCCGCAAGGCAAGTGGCCACAGCATGGCACTGCAGCTCAAAGAACAGTGCGACTTGCTGGAGGCTGGGGTGGGTGCCAAGCTGCTGCTGCCATCTATGCACCATCAAGCAGGGCTGGGCCGGCCCTCCATGTGGGCCTTCCAGCACTCCAGCGGGAAGCCGCATGAAGCGGCAAGCAAGAGCCCACTCAGCCCAATGGCATGTGACTCTGTGCCTCCATGTGCAGCTTCCTGCTGGAGTGCTGGAATGCCCATGTGGAGGGCCGGCCCAGTGGTGCATGGACTGGGAGCTGCATAGCATCAGGCTAGGTGGGAAGCTGCACATGAAGACACCAAGCCACACGCCATGAGGCCAGGTGGGCTCCTGCTTGCCTCCACATGTGGCTTCTCACTAGAGTGCTGGAAGCCCCAACATGAAAGCATGGAGCCCACCCAGCCTGATGGTGACTGGCTTCTAAGTGCAGAGCCTATGATCCACATGTGCTGCCATGGAGCAAACCCAACCTGGTGTGAAGGCATGTGCCAGGATGTGCAGGCCCTGGGAATCAGCCAGAGGTGCCACTGGGAGCTCCGTCTGCCATGGCCATGAGTGCCCCAAGGACCTGGTGCTGCTGAGCCACTGGTGGTGGGGACTGTGCACCACAAGCCTCACACCTGCCCAGAGACCTCTGCCCCAGACACTCTGCCACATCCCTTCACAACCCCCAAAAACCCACACCCATCCACAAATCCCACATACTCCCATACCAACACCAACACCACACCCCTTCACAAGCCCCCCTCACCCACAAATCCCCCCACCTTTAAAAATCCACCCCCACACCCACCCCAACCATACAAAGTACCTGCATATATTTCAAAGAAGGTTCAAATAATGTTACATTTAGTTTAATTTAATTTGTAAAATAAATAAATAAATAAAAGTAATTACTTTTGCATAGTTTTGAGTTTTCCTGTACATAATTTTGAATTTTTCTGTGCATAATTCCCTGGGGTGTACAGAGTGGTCTCAGCAGGAGCTCTGATTTTCCATGATGAAAAACCCAAAATCAAATGCCAAAATACATAGGTATTTAGAATTTATTTTATTATAAATGATTGAGGCACTGGTAGGCTTCCAAATTGCTTTAAAATTGTAATATATCAATAAAACATTGTATTCAACTGATATAGCTCGACATATATAGATCTATACCAGTTGAATATATGTAGCGGCCTTTCATTTTAATCACAGATTTTGGGTTTTTAATCTGAGAATCCGCTTTAAAAACAACAAAATAAACAAAAAAATTCAGAGAATTTGTGATTTTTAACAAAGGATCCTGGGTTTCTGTTTATCTGAAACAGATATTTCATACATTTTCATTGAACTCCAGTTGCAACACTATGCACTCTTCTTGAAAGGCAAATGCATTTCAGATAAGCTTGAAGATTCAAAATGGTGAAATAATAGTTAAAAATAGTCTCTTATTCTTTGTTTTTGACAAAACAGTATCTTGGCAAGCTCAGTTTAACCTTAGGCAACTTAAACTTAAATAACTAAAACTTACACAGATTATCTCTTTAAAGCATGGCATTATACAAGTTGTATTCTTTTCCACCCAGCTGAAGTGATCCCAAACAATTTATCCAAGCAAGTAGTTACAAACAGGCTTTGCTTTACCCATTATAAATACAGGTCTCTTTTCCCATGTTTCCCTTCAACATGTTTTTATTCATAATGCATACAAGCTGCCTTTTTTTCTCAGTGTTTTTGTCTATCTGCTTACAGCTGACAATATTCCAAGATGAAAATGGAAATAATTAGCAGTCAAAAATTTTAGAGCGGTGGTCTTTATTTCTAACTTTATTTTTCCAAAACAGCTCAGGCTCTTCTAATGTAAATATTTGCCTACAAGCATTAAAAGCTTTACTTCCTATTCTTCTCCTATTTGTTATAATTATCAACAGAAAGAACAATTTTTTAAGTATTGTATTTCAACATTAGTATTTTCCACTAATAACCAAAAGTTTGACAGTTAAAGCAGCAGATGTAAAATAGAACAGTAGTTCAAAATGCATGCTCTAAAGGAGGATATGGTTAAGTTCTCTCACATATATCTACCTCTTAGCTTCAGGAGGTTAACCTGATTAGTGATACTCTTGATCTTTCCCTGAAAAACAAACTGACCGTCAGTCAATAGAGACTAGTGGAGACGTTGTTAATGCAATGAGTGCTTACACAACGAATAATTTGTCACTGTGCAGCAGTAGCTCTGTGGCAAATCCAGAGAAAGGCTTCAGTATTAATCTGGAGTACAGGCAGTCCTCAGACATAGACGCAATTGGTTCCTGAAAACCTTATCTTAAGTAGAAACATCATAACTCAGAACCAATTTTCCCATGTTATAAATGGGGGATTGGTTCCTTTACGATGCTGGATACAGCTGCATCCAGCTGGTAAGTCTGGTGTGGTGGAAGGGGAGAGAGAAGAGAAGGGATGTGGGGGGCAGATCAAGGCCCCCCCGCAGCAAAGGAGGGGCTGGGGTAAGTTGCTTGTCTGGTGGTTTGCCCGGGAGGGCATGGGGAGGCATGTGCCCCTGGATCTGTGCGGGGACTGAGCGGGTTGGGCAGCGCCAGGGCTGAACTGGGCTGCACTGGGCTATGCCATCCCACTGCTCACCACCACCACTCGGCATGGGATGGGGTTGCTGAGCTGCTTCCGGATGAGCAGCACCAGTGGCAAGAACCGCCCCTGCCCCCCCCCGGACGAGCCATGGCTCTGTCCTGCACTTGCCCTACCCTGGCTAGGCAAATGGTGGCAGGGCATGGGGGGAGGGAGGGTGACCCCGGATTGGGGCGGGCAGTGGGGTGGAAGCTATCAGGGGGCTGCAGCCACCCAAAAATTTGCCATAACCCCCCCCCCCCCCATAGGACCCACCACCTGCCCGGAGTCCTGCCCCATGCAGATCCAGAGGCACAAGCCGCCCCCCCATGCCCTCCCGGATTAGCTGCCAGGTGAGCAACTTGTCCCAGCTCCAGCCCCTCTCTCACCATGGGGGGGGCCTTGATCTGCACCCCCCCCCCCACTCCTTCCACCACACCAGACTTACCAGCTGGACACAGCTGTATCCAGTGACATAAAGTCTAAACCCATGTCAGAAGGTTGAAACAGGGTGTCAATTTATAAACGTCTTAAGTGACATTCATCATAACTCGAAAAGTCATAAGTCGAGGACTGCCTGTATCAAGTTAGCCATTCAGGCACCTTGGTGAACCTATCGAATTGAGGAGGAAGAAATGAAAGACCAGATGACAAAAATACCATATGTAAATCACTGACACAAGATCGCTACTATGCATGCATAAGAACATTTTCAGTAAGAAGATTCATCCATGTACTTTCGCATTTCTAAATATATAAGTATACTACCAGTAGTTTGATGTGTTAGCCTTTTCAATGCTGTGGTCATATCCTCTGATCTTAGACTCATCTTTTGAAAACTAAGCAACAGTGTGTGTAAGAAACCAGTCAGTGTGCACTTTATTTGTTGTGAGGGACTCAATTTAAGATTTACCTTGCCAGGTTCCTTTTAAAAAAAGATGTACTGTGTTAACTTCTTTAGATTAACACATTTTATGTTTATATTTTAATAACTCTTCTGTTTTTAGGTTAATATTTGCATTTTACTTGGACAATAAATAGACCAGTCCCTATGATCCCTATAGCACATTGATTTTCAAAATGCTCTGCAAAGAGTTTCTAAATAAATAAAAGCATGCAAGAAACAATGCAAATGAAAGGGAAGATGTTTATTGTGAGAATCTTTAGAAATCAACACTGTATCACCAGATTTAGAGGTGCGGTTACATAGTTCCTTTTCCTTTAGTTTTCTTTAAATTACTTTCATCATTTGCTTTGTTCATAGAATGGGGGAGGGGAAACTTGTTACTGAAAATGAACAAAGGCATCTAGCACACACCTGACAAAAATGTTGTTACATCTGTCTAAAGCTACTTCACTCTATTTGTAACTAAAATAAAATAGAAAGACCATCAACCATCAATCTTGATAAGCCAAAACTAATGTTTTCGGTAGCAATAATATGGAATACTTAAATATAAAATAGTATAAAGAAAACTGAAATTAGCACAATAAAATATCAATGTGCTCCATACTATTAAGTTCTTCTCAATACAGCAATGGCACATGCAATGGAAAAGTGTTTTGGGTAGATTGTCAAGAATTTGTACTTTTTATTAGTTTTTTGGTGCTGCAATCCATAACATTCTCACTGGGTTAATCTGCACAGTACAATGTTGTGGAGAGATACCTGAGCTAGCTTGAAATGCACTGACATGGCTACTGGCTTCCAGTGTCCAAACTAGTTTGGGCATTTCTGCACAGCACTGCATTGTTTCACATAGAGATGCCCCTAATATCTGAAAGAGTTTTGCTGGGCCCTCAAAGGAGGCAGGATCACACAATACTAAAATTTAACTAAGAAATTATATATACACTTGACTGCTGTATATGCCATTTAGTAATTCAGACCAAAAAGGGCACATGCATTATGTGTTAATGTGCTAATCAAGGTATAATTTGCTATTTTCAAGAGACTAACATGCTTCATAGGGAGATAGCAGTTTTCCATACCCTATATTTAAATTCAAAATCCAGCCAGCTGGTAGAAAAAACCCAGGTTCCATATGCACAAAATATTGTTCTTCTTCAGCTACTGCATATTCTTTAAAATCAAACTGTTTTTTTCTGTTTTATTGGTGTACCTGACAGTTGCTCAGATATTGGAGGAGGTTAACAAGAAAAATGCTGTTCTATTAAGTCACAATATCACTGTTTGCATTGCGAGATGGCAGGCAGACCTCCATCATTTTTGCAGGGGGCATCTTGGGAAAACAGCATGCTTTATTTTCACACTATCAACTTGCTCTTATCACCCACCATCATTCTTCAAAGACAGCCACTTGCATAGTACTTTTGACTTGAGAACAGTTGACAGTTCAAGAAACATATGAAGCTAAGCACAGTGGACTAATACAATATTGGCCATTGGCTGAATTATGAGCAAATAAAAATGAGTATACCTCAATTTCATAACACTTCCATTACCATAGTAGGGACTATTTAATAACAATATTTACTTTGGAAATATATTCTCAGAAGGAAAATGTGAAAGGATGGAAATGAAAACAAGTCTGAGAGCAGTGACAGGTTGTAGAACTATAGATAGCTGAAGTATACGCAAGTACCTCGACACTGCAAGGAATGGCAACCTAATCACCCTAAGGCAATACTTACTTCATGCTGCATATACATGGTGTTAGATTTTTCTTCTAGAGAAAACCAAAATTACCATCCTTCTCTATTTAAACCTTACAACTGAATGTTTCCTTCATGTGTATTTATTCACTGAAGTCCTATTTAGGATCATAAAAACAACAGAAGCTGAATTCAAGATGTTCAATTAAAAATTATTTTCAAGGGAGGTTGCTAAAACACCACATACAGGTCTTCAGTACTGTAAATTTATTTAATAGAAGGTAATACACAATAAATTAGGTTATTTCAATTCTATAGAATACTTGGAAATTCACATTAGTTGAAAAGAGGGGGAGAAAGGTCAAAATCAGCCTCTGATTGCTGACGTATCTGAAATGCTCAAAGGCCTGTTAATAAAGAGACAAAACATGGAACAGAATCCACTAATAAAGAAAGAACTTACAATGCTATGAAATTTCCTTTAAAAAAACCCCAAAACATTACAAAATCATTACACGGTTAAGCTGAAGCAATCTTATTAATAGATGGTAATTTTAATGTAGAGATTTGTTCACAGCACAAAATGTTTACACAGCCTGATATTTTCTCTCGATCGTAGACACACATATACATTCAGATTTTGCACATATTACAAATATTTTTTTTGTCAGTCCTGCTAATGAAGTGCTTTTTCTGCATATCAAGGGCATACTCTGATGACATACCAACACTTTCACTCCTATATCAAGTTATACTTAATAAGAAACCTCACACATTAGCCATCTTTACTTTCATATACTGTTTTGGTATTGAAAAATTGGTCTACTGTAATTATTTCTTGCCAACAATAATAACCACATATTTCTCTAGTGTCAAACAGTTCTTCTCCTCTTGCTATCTCTTATCTGTACAAACAGATTTAGGAAGAAAAATTTTATTTATAAACATAGAAACAAAAGATATTTTTTCTGGAGAAAAGTAACTTAAGGTGTCAAATCCAATACATGATAAACCTTAGAAATCTGATGCCTAAAGGAAAAATAAAAAGAGGAAAGTTGACATTTCACATTTACAGGCAGCAAACATGGTGAATATTTCAAGAATCAAAAAGATTCATAAAAATTAGTGCTAAAAAGGTAAATTAGACAGATAAAAATACATATTTTAGTAAAGATTTATGAATACTTAATTTCACAATTTTAAACTTGAGGAAAAGAAATGATCCTGAAGACCTCTTAAAAGCAAAATAAAAGGCCATGCTTCTTCTGGATCCTAAATTTTACAGCCGTGGGTGTTTCTACTCATTCTCAAATCTGCTGTAAGGATGATCTGAATCCTGAAGAAGACCTGGAGGAAATAAGACAGCATTTATTAAGACCTCTAGTTATTGACTTAATTGTATAAGGCATTATATAAAATAAAACATGCCTGTTCTTATGGTAGGAGATGTACCTCTTCAATTTACTGAACTAAAAGAACAAGTAAAGCCTGAAATAAAAAAAAACTTGTAAGTTGTTTTATTTCTTAGCCAAAAATCATGGATTCCATACGAAGAATAATTCATCAAGAAAGATGAAAAAAAGAAGTTTTTTTCCTAACAAGGAGAAATAGTATCTCTCATTTGTGAAGGACACCAGCTAACTTGGCATTTTTTCTTTGTCATAAACTAAACCAAGCTGGAAATGGCTAAGTAGAAGCAGTTTCAATATGATCAATAAATTCTGCTTTGTTGTAAGATCATCCTTTTTTAAAGGTTGGAGGTTATCACGCTAGCTTGCTGGCTTAATTCTCTTTCATTCCTGAACAAAAAACCTGCCAAGTTTAATAAGTTATATGCAGTAATTTTGCAATGCAAGGCAATATTCTCTAAGGACAGGTATAAATCATCCATAAACTCACTAAACGTATTAGGGACAAGAATGAATGTGTCATTTAACCTAGGTCTCACTATGTGCTTTCATCATAAAAAAACAGAATATTGCCATGGAAAGTGTTGCAAAACCATCAAAAATATACTGAATCGCTGGATATAATCTTCTCTAAAGCTTAGTTCAGCAACAATCACTATGCCATACAGTGCTAATTTTCAAGAAGACCTTGAGAAACATAACAGGCATTCACTGACTGGAAGAGCATATTGAAGATGAACAAATCCCAAAGGTGCTAGGGGAAGACTCTTGTTATGAAGGAGCAAAAGGTCTGCTATTACCTTGCATATCAGCCTTAGGCATGCAGGTGCTTTTCTTCCTTAGGTGTCTATAAGATTTGGGGTACAATCTTTTCTACTCAATTTATTTTGGGCCAGGAAGAGTATGGAAAGATGAAGTTCGCATCTTACAATAGTCAGGACCAGAGAAGTGGAAGGAGGAAACAGGACCATACCACTTGCTCCCAATCCCCACAAGGTTTCCCAAAAGTTCTGTCTTCCCTGGGCAGAAATGGGCTGGCTATGCACACCAATAACTAGAAGCTGAACATTTCACAGGTCTGCCTGACGCAAGTAAGGAAATAAGTGCATGGAGCTCCAGTCACAGGTCCAGCCCACCCTGTTTATTTCAGGCACAGTAAATAGAGCATGTAACAAACTGTCAGATAGGACTATACCTCCTAATTCTCCAGTTTTACTTGCTAGTGATCAATACATTTTCAAGCCTTATCGATGTACAGCATGGAGCTCCCCATTAACGACGCCAATAATAATAACTGACTAGTGCAGGGATGCTCAACCCCCTGCCCGCAAGCCAGATCTAGCCCACAGAGCTCCCCATGGGTCTGTGGGATGCCTTGTGGGACATGGCCCTGTGCACTAAATCTGGCATGCAAGGCAGCATGGGGCCCTAGAACCCAATTCCTGTCGTCTGGCTGGGTGCAAGTGCCAGACAGGGGCTAATCCCAATACATGGAGCCTGGCAGAGGCAATACACGCCCTGGAGCCCTAACCTCACATGTAAGACCAGAGGAGGTGGCATCGGACTGCAGAGCCTGATCCCCATGTGTGGAGCCAGGTGGAGGTGGCATGGCGTGCCAGAGCCCCAACCCACCACAGGAACCCTGGTAGAGGCAGGGCAGGGTCCCAGAGCCCCAATCTCATCATGTGTGGCTGGGCAGAGGTGGTATAGTCAATATCTGGGAGTGCAAGCCTGATCCTGGGGTGCAGGGCCCAATCCAGCCTTGAGATCACCCCTGAACCACTCATTTGGCTCATGGGGCCAAAAGGTTAAACACCACTGGACTAACATAATATTCAATAAATGGATGCAAAAAACTCATGATATATAATCATAAAGTACTGGTTATGGAAAATTCCTACAAGCCCTGTTGGTCATTCAAACTGAAAGTATTTCATGTGATTTACTCATAAAGAATAAAAAAACCAGCTCTTGTACAAAATGACTGTTACTTATAGAAGACTAACTAAAAAACTCAAGCATCATCCAAATTGGTCTGCAAAACTGTTCAAGAAAATTGAATATACTCTGCTTTGACCTAGCTGAGAGAAACAAGAAACAAAGTTACTTTTTGTATATTAACTACATATTTTATGTTCTGAAAAGAATGTGGCTATAGAATACAGTAATAAAATTATTTAAAACTCACTGACGTTACCTAAAATATAACAAAAACATGTTTTATTAGAGTTACTTGATCCTTAATGCTTGCATTACAGATGGCCCAATCCATGTGTGGGGAGGAGAATTCACTTTTTTTCTGCAGCACTACAAAAATGTGCAGCTAAAACTAGATATGCAAGTACTAAAAAATGTAAGTACACAGGTTGTATAGATTTCAATACAATAAAACATTGCAGTTCAGTAAATCATCAAGATAATTAGATGCGTTTAACACATTCATAACTTAAGAGAAATAGATCAATATGGAAAACATTCTCTCTCAAAGGCAGGAATGTATGAAATTTGATTTGATGTCTTTATTTGTGAATTAAACTGGAGGTTTTCAGATTCTCAGACTACATTCGCTGCAAAACCAAGACCTATTTCCTAAACTCAGTCTGGACTAATATATATTTTTTTAACTTTCATCCTCAACTATCTGAAGCATCTGAAATATAGCTCTCAATTTTTAAGGCCAACTTAGTTGACAAAAAAAGTTCTCTCTAAACAAATATGACATTTTTCTACATGTGTTAAGACCCTATATATAAAAACGAACAGAATTTTCATCAACTTGTCAAGGGTTCATTATCATCTGTTTTGGCAGCTGGACAATGTATTAGAACAATTCACCAGACCCATAAAAGTAATGTCCATGGCTTGACAGAACAGGTATGCTTGTTTCTTACATCATTATCTCATATATTCCAATTAATACATTAAAAATACAATTAGGCAATTTATCACCTGAAATCATTCACAGTGTTACAAAGCCTTGACAATCTAAGTACAGCAGTAAAATTATGGGTATTATCATATCCTTATGCAAATTTGGAAAGCTTTAATGAATAACATGTTGAATGTAAAGAGAATTTTCTTTTACTTTCTAAATAAGCCTTGCCAGTGGCCGTTAAGAAAAAGTAATTACACTAGCTTACACAACAGTTAGTTATGTAGGATCAAGTAGCAATACTAGAAGTAAAAGTGTATTATTACACTTCTCATGCAGAAGACTATACATTCTCTGCACTCATTAAAATCCACATAGAACTCTGAGAATCTAACTTCTAAAAACTGTTCCTTACAGTGAATAAAGATCCAGTGACAGAATTAACTTTGGGATGAAAGCATCTTCCTGATGAAATAAAATCCTTTGAAATCTTCATAAAAAAGATAACCGTATGCTAATCAAAAGGGTTCACATCAAGGTTTAGCTGCCTCAACCAGTGGGAAGCTGGATGCAGTGACAAATGCTGTAGCTAAAAATGAACACTAGGAAACGTTATTCCCCCCCCACCACACACACCATTTAGTTTTCTGGGATTCTCCCCCCTCTCTTATTTATTAGCTCTATCTCCTGCCTCACATGCTTATTAAGAGCTGCTTTTCATCTAACTGGTTTAAAATATGTATTTTACATGATATATCCAAAAGCAATATTGTAAAACTACAGCTAGCACTGCCACTGACGGGTTATATAGACAAAATTTAACAGAATACAGTATAGTTTCCACTAGAGCCATTCCAAATTCTTCAGAGGAAGGTGTGAGAGTCTTGAAAGGTATTTAACTACGCAATACTGCAAGGGAAAGCAGCCTTCTAACTGCAACCAGTGACATCTCAGACTACTAGGTCTCATAGTTCATAGCAGAGGTAATCTTTTCTTTAACTACTATTGCTGAAGAGGCTATTCACAATGCCTTTAATTTTAGTTTCCACAAATTAGGTGTCTGTATTTTGTAACCAATTTTTGCTTCAGGGAATGCCATTTCCTCTTTATGCTATGGCAGGGTAGGGGAACTAAAGAGCTGAGGACTAAACCTACTGGTCAGGTCCAGAGTAGATAATGGAGATCATTAAACATGCCTGATTAGAAGGAAAAAATTAAATGCTCCCAAAATAAGTTTCTGAAATGGGGCAGAGACTTCATTTTTCTGATCCCCTAAATTACAGCTATCCAACTTGAGGCCTGCAAAGCATTATATTATGGCCTCCCAAGCTCCCATCCAGCTACTGCTTCCCCTATTGCTCCAGCTGCAAAAGCAGCTTGGTTCTCTGAACTCCCTCTTCCTTTCCTTTCCCAGCCCCAGGTGGTGACACAGTGAACTCCACAATGCTGGGGGAAGACCATGGCATGGATGCCCATGTGCATGACAGAGTGGGGAGGAGGATGTTGCGTGTCAGGCATGTGATGCAGCACAGCGGGCGTGGGAGGCATGCCAATGGTGCAGCCCCTGCTAGTATAGCCCACGTACACTAGGAGACGAAGAATTAGGAGAAGAAATATAAGGTTACTTTCCACAGGGAATAACACATGGTGCAACGTACCCTCGATGTCTTGTTCCCTTTGTTTTCATTTTATAGCCCATTCCTGCCTTCTACACCTCATGCATGAGCACTTAAATTTTTTTTTCACTAACCTGAGAATGCAGGGATAGGGATGAAAGGGTAGTAGTGGGGCACTTGTATTGGCTTTTTATGGTGAAAATGTATCATGGATGATGAATGAACACCAACAATTAAAACAAACAACAAACAAAAAAAAACCCCAAACCAGGGGAACCATTATTAAAAATAAGAATAAATGGTATAGGGGCAAAAAGCCAGGGCCATTTGGTACATCTTGAATATCATAGCTTAATGGTAAAAGGACCTAATGGCTGAATTCAATTTGTCCTGAACGAGGCACAGGAAGCTTCTCTGAGTCTTGTTTTTCCTTCTCGATATAAGTTGTAAATACCCATCTTTTGCTTTGATATTTCAGGCTCAATGAAGCCAGTGTCTTTAGACAAATTAAGATCCTCCCAGGTAACCTGTGAGTTTGGAAGTCCCAAGTTCCTCTTCTGAGTTTGGAAGAGAGAAAGTTTGTAAGAATCTGAAACAGACTGTTCCATGAATCTTATCTTTGTTTACTCTTTGGGTTTAATATTTACAACCAATTTAATTTGTTAGTTGACTCAGTGGTGCTCAACCTTTCTGTCCTACAGGCCAGACGGTCAGTGTCTGGTTCCTCTGCAGGCTGGATCCAGCCAATGGATCCAATCCAGGATGGGTATGTCATGCAGAACAGGAGAAGGTGGGGGAGAAGGAAATTCAGCCCGCAAGCTAGAAGTTGAGCACCCTCAGCTGACTTATGAAGTAAGTCTTTGGACACCTTTACTTACCTTAATGGTCTAGGAGAAGGCAGTGTAGAGATGCAACTTACAGACTAACTGAATTAGGGACATAGATGCCGTCACAGTATCTTATGAAGTGAGCTCCTCATCACAAAAAGCTTATGAATCTGATTCAGTTAGTCTACAAGTTGCATCTTTACACTTCTCTCTGCCTTACTTCAGACTACTATGGCTACCTTGCTCTGGTCTTTGACAGCTATTGGTCAGTTAAGCATTCTTCTTCTGTCAGGCTGAAAGGACAAAGCCTCTCCTCAACCGCTGGGAACTGGCAAGGCAAATGTTCAAGTCTAAATACCTCTTTTTACAATCTTCAGTTCTGAGCTAACATACAATGCTAATCACCTGAGAGTGCATTTCAACCTTTCACCAATGTAGTTAAAACCACAGATTTGATCCAAACGTGCAACACAATGTATATGCTGCAAAAATTCAGCTGGATTGGACTTGGGCGATCAACACATACATTGCTTTTGCTCTCTTTTCTCAGTGACGGCTTACTTCCCCTCAAAACTGACTACACCACTGTTTTCCTCCTTGAAGTTCATTATGTACATTGCTGGCTTTCAATTCCTAAAATAAAGTTAATAAAAATAATTAAAAAAAAAATAAAGGAATGTGATTTACAAGAGATGCCACTGCTATGTGACTGCAATGCATTCAAAATACCATATAAGGTCAACATAATATACCCATCCAGAGCTGTTTTTATTATGATGAACTGCTGAACATAAAATGAATGTCATACGTAAAAGAAATGAAATAGAATTATACATCATTAAAATGACTAATCAAAAGCCTTTGCACACTTTAAGAAGCAGCAAGCAGCATGCAACCCCAAAATTATAAAAGGGAACCGACTTGCAAAACCGAAGACAAAAGGATGTCCTCTATTATCTCTGAGGTAGGGCTCTTCCACTATCACCAGACAAAATCCAAAAGTATGTGGTGAGCAAAGCACCATATTATTGATGGTACATTTAGTGTACAATAGTAGCAAATGTGGGGCAATTAAATCACAGTTCCTTTGTGTGTTGTAAAAGCTAGAAAATACTCTAAATTCTACTTTAAAATTTGCTAATAGTCAACATATAATTTGAGCAATCAAACTGCATTCATATACAAGCTAATGAAAAATATGGACAAATTTTGCAACAAAGAAACAATTCAAAATGAGTATTCCCAGTTCCTAAAGCTCTATTGCTTCCAGTGCTCCCAAAGGACTGTGGCAAGAGTAAGCGACACCTGCAATGCATTATAAATGTGTAATTACCATTTAAATAGGGTGGGTGAAGTGGGAAAAAGGCATTCCCTTAAAGCCAACCAAGGGCTGACATTTCAGGCATGATCATCTTAATCTACAGAGTCAGGTTAACAAAGCCATTGTCATTCTGCCACTTATTGTTGCCTATTTAACAGTGAATCCTCTCTACTATGCATAAGTGTGGAAAATAATCTAGTGTCTCCACAATTTTCTGCACCAATTTTTATTATACTATTTGATATGCCAACGTATGTATTTACCAGACAGCTAAAAATAAAGACAGATGAAGAAGATTCCAGGCAGTGCCGAAGATTTTTGTATTATGTTTCATTTAATTATTTGGACAATAGTATTTCAAGATGAGAATTAGTAATGCATTTGTATTTTGACTGCTGTGCCAACCAATTCTGCATTAGTTCTGATATCAGACTAAGTTCCACATATTAGCAGAGGTCTAATGTCAGCTGAGGACATTAAATAATCTCTCTCCTTTCACTCTGCCACCTCCTCCTCAACTACGTGCATAACACTTCATGCACCAGTGTGATACCTCTTTAGAGAAGACTATTAATTACAAGAAACAGTGCATCACATTTGCAAATAAGGTAACTGGGTGCAGAAATGATAGGGCTGATATGTTAATTAGAAGACAAAGCTTATACTTTCAGTGAGAGTTTGCTGTCATTGAAGTCAATGACAGAACTACTGATTTCACTGGGAACACTAAGGAGCTTTTAAGTGTGGTAGATTTCTACCAGTACACACATGGACATGTGCACACTCTTATACAGCTAAATTCTTCAAGGTGCTGACTGTTCTGACCATATCTAGCAGTGCACCTAAAATGCTTAATTTAAATGAAGTCAGTGGTAGTACTCCTGCAATATTTAATCCTTTGTTGAAATTGGCCAGAATGCTTAGTACCTAGCAGGGCTGACCCCAGGGAGTCTCTGGAAACATAGGCTCAAATGGCATATTAGTCTAAAAAAACCCAAAAGCTGAATTCTAATTCTTTGTCACGTAACTGAAACAAACATTTTCATATAGAACAGAAGTTTGAAGGCAAGGTCAAAAAAATGTCAAACTGTCAAGGAATTAACGCTTGTGAACTAGTACCCTTAAAATTGCCTTTTTTCTCTATAATAATTTTCCCCCTTTCTATCTTAAGAGTCATTATGATGTACCCTCTCTCCCAGTGCCTCTTTGTTTTTTGAAGCACCGCATGTTCCTCCCTCCATGTAATTCCCTTTAGAGCTCATCTACAACACTACTGCATCAACCAGAGGAATTGCAGCAGACTGACACAGGCATTCCCAGCCCCTGCCAATCAGCTTAATAAGACACTGGAAATCAGAACAGTTTTGAGTGGTGTTCATAGCTCCAGAGTCACTGCTTTTCACAACAGTGTAATTTACATGATAAGAAAATAAAGCATCTTGTCCGCATATATATCTGAGTGCATGGCACCAGCAGTTCAATAACAAGCCAAATTAGAGAGTGCTAACGGCACCAGTCCTGAATAACAAACTCCACAAATAAAAAGCAGAGCACAATCAATGGTCATGCCTTCTGTTTTCACTACTGTGCTATAAATCTGTTTTAAAAAGCTAACTGTAGGAATTAAAATAGTTCCAAAACCTTATTTAATCCTTGTTTTTTGTGCCACGAATGCTAACAACAATTCAAATTATTACCCACAGCAAATGGGGCTAAACTCAACTAACTTACTGCACTTAGCTCACAAAACAGTCAGATGGCAGCGACTTCCCAGGGTATTAAACAGAACTAATGATCCACACGGGAAAAGCTCTACCTCTTGTGTGACAGAACAATCTTATTCAGGCAATGTGGAGAGAGGGAAGAGAGTTTATTCAGATACCAAATACTGAAATAAGATTGCTATACATACCATACTTCTTGCGTATTTCATCATGTTTCACTTTTCTTTCCTGTTTCCTATAAAGGTTATTAAAAATATTGTTAAAATAAGGTACAAGTTAATATCTTAGGTTGTTTTAAGATATATTATCAGCATGGTATTACAACTAGTTGGCAGCCTCTTGGCATGATTTTTAGTAGTGTGCAATAATTAACACTTTCTTAAAATCAAATCCAAAAACTTACCATTCCCATCTAAAACTGACCACTATTAGCAAATCAAATAATTAATTAGGACTGTAAATTCATTGCCTTTTAGATCTATTTAAATATTTCCCCTTATTTTTATTTGAGAGAGAGATTGACAGATCCATTCATCCACCCACCCACCATCACAGATATCACTATGTTGCCCAGTAGGAAGCATGTGAATTTTACAACTATATGAAGACTGTAGGCATACAGAATCCTAATTCAACACCAACAAAAATCTACCAGAAGAAGGAATGCTGTATCATGATTACTGTTCAGACAACATGGTGAATGGAAATGAAAATACAGCTGATGTCTACAGTCCTACATGGAAAGGAGAACAACATTAAAGATATTATGCCATCATTACAGTCAGACTGGGAGGGATGTGCCTAGTTATGGTTGCCTAGCACTTCCAATTATATAAGGTTCTATTTTCAGATGCGTATGATGCTCCAAAACTTTAGTCAAGCATGTTTCAATTTTCTATGTCAAGTGTCTGCCTCAGGTGGATACCACAGGGGAGAGGGGAAGGAGGAGAAATAGTTGGTGGACATATTTTTGCCATTTCTACGAACAAATTTACGGAAGTGATACTTTTTGTTTTACAACTCTTTAATGAAAACACACTGGAGCCTCTATGCTTTAGAGTGGAGACTTGATGCTTGGCAAGAGCCAACCGTGTGTCAGGGATGTACCTATTGTTATTCCAATAAAAATCCATTCACATTTCACCAAACTGAGCCTCTAACTGAAGTTCACACATGCTCATTAAGGACTCACTGGCATGTCTACACAGTCATTAATGAGCCATAGTTATTGCACATTAAGTTTAGTACTTGTATAACCACGTATGAAATCAAGATGCAGTATACTGCACAGTAGTGCCAATGCACAGCTTTTAAGTGACACTAGCTGTGCAGTAGCCTAATACTACTGCACAGTAGCATATTAGCACAATTTTTGCCATGACATGCTACTGCGCAGTAGTATTAGGCTACTGTGCAGTTAGTGTCCTATGTAGATGTGCCCACTGACTAGCAGCTAAATTTGTCTTGGTCCATCTACTCCATACATACTTCACCCTCCCTCCCCCAGTTCCTATTTGCCAACTAGAATTTGCACATGTGGGAACTGAGCATGTTCCCTGTAGGACTGAGTTAGCCCTTTCCTGCAACTGTTCCTTCAGGGAGGCTGGAGATTCAGTGCTACTAGTAATGTTAGCAGAGAGACTCTCTCAGCTTTGATCTCCATGTCCACATTGCTGGGGCCCAGGAAACACATAAAATAAATCAGAGTGAAATTCAGAAGTATCAGAAACTTGAGGGAAGAGAGATGACAGAGAGGAATTTGGTGGAAGGAAAGACTTGTTGGAAGGGGACAGAGGGGAAGAGAGGGAGGACTGAGGGTGAAGGGAGAAGGGATGAAAGAGATCAAGTGTAAGGTAAGACATGGGGCCCATAATCACTAGACACATTTGGATTTGGATGCAAGAGTCTTGAATCCCAATATTCCACTAGTACTAACATTATCATCACTAGTTACTCCATCAGAACAAATAGTAGAGGGTTGTGCTGTGCTTTGAAAGGTCCCAACCATGGAGATGATGCGGGGGAGAACAGGGGTAGATAAGAGGGTGTTACTATGAGTCCGTCTGATAAAAGTGTTTTTTTCCCCAGTTTGCTATTTTACCAAAGCAGGAAACTACATTCAAACTAAATTAAAGGAATGTTAAGATCACAAAATTATGCACTTAAGAAATTTAGAACCGAGCTTACCAGTGTAGCCATAAGTCAGCTCCCTTGGACATATGCTTTATCACTCTGCTTTTAACTATACTATAACACTATTTTCCACACAACTACCACCTCATTCAGTGAAAAGGATTAGTTTACTCTGGGGATGAATTAAGATTGTCTAGTGAAGGGAACTACTAACTACAAGACTTCTGCTCTTATACACTGCAGAAAATAGAGACTGAGAAGCACAACTTGTCCACCAGAGGAACATCAGTGGCCCAGAGATTCAGTAACATTGAATGTGCCAAAATGGCTCTCCACTGGAAAACACAACTTGCAGATGGTTCCAAATAGCTTGCATTGTGAATCCTTGATGTTTAGCAAGTGAGGCAGGGGTGTGTAAGTAGGGAAAGACCTGTCTCAAGGTTAACCAAATACTGCACTGGAAACAGATTCTATCCTCACATCTGCCACAAGGTTTATGTGATGCTGGACAAGTCTAAGAAAAACTTCTGTCAGATTATTATAAACTACAAGCTCCTTAAGTTTGAGGGCCCAATACGTGACACTGCACCCAATATGTAGACATGTTGAATACTCACGAGCAACCGAATAATCAGAGCTCTGCTATAAAGATATAAAGAGCTATTAAATTGTCAATTAGGAATACCATCACCTCACCCTACAAGAAAGACAAAACCATTACTATTTGCAAAGCACTCCAATGCTGCGGCAGGTAATAACTCCTGTAAAAATGCTCATGAGTAAATTAATACTCTTGTATTCAAAGCAGGGTTTCAATGGAGTGCAGTAAAAAATGCACATACATTCACACCCTGAATGATGAGCCTAAAACAAAATACTGAACAGGAACACAGCCAGTAATCACAGTCTTTCTAATGGAAGCAGAAGCAGACCCTATAGTTAAATGTACTTTTTGAGTCTAATTTAAGCAGATATTTAGGAACTGTAAGTGATAACAGAGGTTAATGCCACTAGTCAATAACCTGCATTTAGGATGAATTATAGCTTTTTACAGTTACTCCTTTTTCCTCCCTTTCCCTGGCTTTACTGACCTTAGCAGTCCTTGGATGCCCTCACAATTTTCCCCTAAATCTTTTGTCAAGGGCACATTTTTTATGTTGCTTAATTTATAGTGAGAACCTCATACTGCTTATATAATCCCTCCTTTCCCTTGGTCATCCACAAGATTGAACTATAATACAGATGGCTTTCCAAGAGAGACTACCTCCCATCAGCCTAACGTTATGTCTTGCTGACTGAAGTCTCCAGGATTTCACATTTTCTATATTACTTTTATCATAGGACTTGCTACAATTCCTTATTATATCTCCATACATTATTCTCCCTTATTGGTCCCAACATTCTGATTTTAACCTGTTTAATGGTACTTTAGTTCATTCCCTTAAGAGCGCAGTTCTTGCTTTTATAGTCCATCAATAACTTAAAATGTTTAATTCATATTTCTAGTATATACCAATATTTGAGCTGTAAATAACGAAACTTGCCTCCAGAACAACAATAACATGACTAGCCATCTGCACTATTTAACAACTACAACTGTGCTTTTCCTCAGAACATCCCCTTGCAATAAACATGCAATGCAAACATATACAACTAGAAAACAATCACAATTCTATTTCACTAGCTTATACAGGGTATAAGCCATTATTTAAAGTTTAAGAGTTATCACTGCAGTCATTAAACTGTACTAATGTGGTATCTTCTAATGAATTTCTCTAAATTGCATGTAAAAAGGCAATTATACTAGCTAGCATATTAAAAATTAAATAATAATAATTATACCATTTGTGTGTTCAAAACAGTGCAATAGTTTAAATCTCTCATAAGGAAGGCAAGGAAGTATTAATCTAGCTTTAAAAATAGAGAGGCACACAAAAATCACACCAAAAGCCAAAGACCTAGATAGGTGGGCTCCTGCCCGAGGGCTGGATGAAGTCACCTGGTGAGTTAGATCCGGTACACAGGCTATATTTTGCTGGCTCCTGGGCTAATGCCCCTTGCACAATTTAAATGGCTACCCCACTTACCTTTGTATACAAGTGGCTTATGATGTAACTGTAAGTAAAAGACAGCTCTGGGTATGCCTTTAGGCAAGACCAACTGCACCACCTGTTCTACTCTTGCTAAGCTAGCTCCAAACTAAACTCAACAGCAGTGCCAACTACCCACAGAACAGTAGTTAAACTCAAGATGGCTACATCTAGCTATAAATATTCAAGCAATAAACCAACAGATAATTGAGATTACAAGGTCACATTTGAAATTCCACAACTGCATTACATTTCACAAGATGCTATCCCCTCAAGGCTGCTAGTATGCCTCGAAGATCAGTTTCTAATAACTAGGGACAAGGGTACTAAAAAAAAAAAAGTTACTACAAGGTAAACTTGGCTATAAAACAAATTTTGGTGCCAGTTACTCAGCAGTACTTACATTGTGCAAATCTTTCCCTGTACTAAACTTGAATCTGGCTTCCCTTGAATGAAAATGATGTCAGTTACCACGGATCAAACTGAGGGCACAATTAGCATGAATTAACTGATGTGCTGTAATTCCATACTCTAGTTTACCTCAAAGCCATTTGTTTACATGCCCATGGCCTAAGAAACACGTCACAATTACTCATATAATTAATTATGGGGCACATTATTCCCACAAGCATAGATGCATTCTTCCTAGTTGATTTATGCTCATATTTGATCTTTTTCAAAAACTAACAATAAGCTGTGTTAATTTTTATCACTTCTATGGCTGTATGGATCGTGTTATTCTATATTTTTGCATTTTTGTAGCATAACTTGTTCAAAAAGACCAGCAATATAGTTTTATAGCCAGATCAGGTGAAACAGGTACTTTAGCTATTAGTCGGCTGAATGCCTAAAAGACAGGGAGGAGGCAAAACTCTTTACATAACAGTTCCCACTTACATCCCATTCCACTAAGAGGCATATCAAGAAAGACACCAAGGAAGCCAAATATTAAGGGGGAAGGGAGTCCCAAACAGGGGCTAGTGGGCTTTCTCTCTGGATTTAAAAAAAGAAAGAGGAAAAGGTACTGAAAAATGATCCTTACGACAGAATCAGGGAGGAGGCCATGGCAAAGGACAACCAAAGACAAAACTCCCTGAATCTCAGAGTAAAGGTAGAGGGCTCTAGCAAGAAGCTGGAGATTTTCTTCTGTCCAGTAGGGGCTAGACTGCTAGAAACACTAACAGAACTTATCAAAAGGCTTCTTCCAGTTAGGAAGAGCAAGGTGAGGTAATCTTTTGTTTACCTGGCTTCAAAGCTACCAAATTCTTTTTTTTTTTTTTTTTTTACATGCTTTTCTGTAATAAATCTGTTCTATTTCATACTTTGATGCCTGCTGTAAGATAAAACTGATTTCAAGGTAACCAACATAAATAGGCATACTGTTTCTCCAGAGACAAAGATCTTCTGAAATTCCCGGCAGGTTTAGAGCCTGGACAGGAGTTGGCAGGACTCTCCTCTGCTGGGCTGCAAGGTCTGGTCAGGGGCAAGTGAGATGAAGGCTTGACAGGGGAAGAGGAGTCTTTCATAGGTAAGATCTGCCCATGGCCCCATGGGTACAGGGCAAAATAGTGGGGAGAGAGTCTGGAGCTCCGATGGCTCACCTCAGAAGAGAGTACAAATGACAAAAAACTTCCATAGCACTGTAAACCTCCAAAAACAAGAATTTCAGTTCTCAGAATCTATATGTCTTATGAATTTGCAAGTTAATGGTATTTTAAGCAGGTTCTCAAATCACCAGGACCTAATTCTACAGAGAAGAGATACCAAACATGGGAATTAAATGCTAGAAAGTTGTAAGAACGTTTTGCAAGTATAAGGAACCTTAGATCCTGCTATTTGTCATACTTATTGCATAACATTTTTTCAATAATGTGGTAAAATGCCCACACACTGACAGAAGTCTGAAATGAAACTCAGGCCAGGTCCTGTTCCCCCTGGGGAATGCTGCACTGAGAACTGATTCTGTTCCTTGAAAAACAGAAATCATTTGTAGCCAAGGGAATAAAGCAAGCCACTCAGGCAAAAATAAGGCAAGTGCTGCACCTCACTTTTCACTTGTTACTCATTGCTGTATATAGCAAAGTCCATACTTCCAGATTCTATGTGAAAACTTTACAGCTTATACCTAAATTCATCTTCCTCCAGAATGGAACTTAATAATCCATCTACTATTCGAAAAACAGCAAGCGTACCCTATCATTTGTTTAAGTGTATTTCAAAATATGTTATTTTCAAAAGATGTTATAACTAAAATATGCATTAGTAATCTACACATCATACTAATAAACTACATCTATGTGCATGATTAAGTAGGGTAGACCACACAGGACAAATCTGAAGATGCTCTGGATAAACCATCTCTGACTTCCTTTGGAGGGACACTATACTGCTAGAACTAAAATTAGGCCCATCAACTGTGTTTTGTGGAGGCAGCTGTTACTGTCCTTCAGTTACTCTTAAACAGAAATTGGGTACACATTGTGATACACTGGCTGTTTAGAAGGAGCAAATGGATATCCACTACAATATACATACACATATACACCCCCCTCCTTCCCCCCAACCCGCCTTCCCCCCTCACCAAAAATGCTGAGAACTCTCTTTCCCTATATCTGTCATTGTAGAGTTGTCCAGAAGAAGAATTACATTTTGGTGGAATTTCCAAGCTTAGACATGCAAGAAGGAAAAAAAAAATCTTATGTTATTGCTTGAATCATGGAAGTTAGTTGTAAGACATGTTGTTCAATCAGCTCCGTTTGTTAACAGTCTGCACCATGGCAATTAGAGTAGTATCATTCATTCAAGCATTAATCTGGAGATATTGCAAAGCAATACTAAAATTTTTTTTTGTTTAAAAAAGCCTCTCCTCTTAGACCAATAGGAAGTCTTACTTTGTCTACTGTCAGTGGTGGTTAGTTTTCACTTTGCATCTTTTTCTTTATCAGCTACTCTGCTCTCTTCCCCTACAAGTTGTATGTGTCATCTTGCTATCATTTTATTGCCAGATCAGGTTTGTAGCTCTCTTGAAAAATAGAACAAAAGCTATCAGATGCATGCAGAATTTTAGTGAACACCAGAGCCTGAGTAGTAGACTAGACAAACAATAACAACCAGATGTCCCAAGTGCACACAAAATAGATCTCTTCACCTGAACCCACAACACACTTACAGGTTCAGCACTGGTCTGCTTGCTAGCACCACAACTGAACAAGACCTGGGTATCATGATTTGACAACAAAATGAACGTGAGCCGCCAATGTGATGCTGTAGCTGGCAGAGTTAACCAAACACTGGCATGCATCCACCAAGGCATCTTGAGCAAAGCAAAGGAAGTCATTCTCGTGCTTTACTTGGCCTTGGTGAGACTGCAACTGGAGTACTGCATCTAGTTCTGGGTGCCGCACTTCAAGAAGGATGTGGAGAAGCTTGAGAGTCCAGAGGAGAGCCACATGCATGATTAGAGGCCAGATGTATGAGGAGAGGTTGAGGGACTTGGGATTGTTCAGCCTGGCGAAAAGACGACTCGGGGTGGGGGGGTGGAGGGGGGCACGACTTGGTTGCAGCCTGTAAGTATATTGGGGTGTACATCAGGGTTTGGGAAAGCGTCTCTTCACCAAGGCCCCCCCAGGAGAGGACAAAAAATAATGGGCACAAATTGACTGAAGACTGCTTCAGGCTAGACATATGGAAAAGCTTCTTTACATGCCGAGTGTCGAGGGTTTGGAACAGGCTCCCCCCAGAAGTGGTACAGTCACCCACCTTGGCGATCTTCAAAATACGTCTTGAGGCTCGTCTTGCTGGGATCATCTGATCCCAGGAGTCTTTCCTGCCCACGTGCAGGGGGACTGGACCCAATGGTCTGTAAGGTCCCTTTCAGTCCCTAAAACTATGAACCATTATTACTACAATAAAAACAGATCCACAGAAGCTGTGCTTCTCCTATAGATGGGGTTTATCACCCACCAAGTCCAAAGGTGGTCAAAGTATTCAAGTATTGTATATGGGCCATAAAAGTAAACATGGGAACTGTCCACAAAGGTAGTCAAGTTGTCATTCTTACTCTAAAGCTAATAATGCCAAGGTAATTTTGAACATACCAATTTTTAAATTAACCTTCACACTGGGGATAAACAGCAACAAGGGATATCTCCATGCGACAGAAGGGAGAAAGATCTCTTTCTAATGGTGGGACAGAATGCATCAAATAATATGGAATAAGGTCCCGCAGATCAACTTGCCCTATGAGAAAGAAAATGCATCCAGCTCTTAAATCCAGGAAAGCTGGTTGCTTATGCAACAATCAGCCTAGGAGAAGGAAACTGATTCAAAACCAGAGATGAGGTTGCAGAACTTTGGATAGCAACCAGCCACAGGAAGTTTACTTAAAAAAAAAAAAAAAAAAAAGCTGGCATTTATGTCAGTTGTTCAACTCTGTTACTGAACTAATAGATAGATGGCTCACGGTAACAAGAAGAGGGAATACGGCCTAAACAAACTCCTCACACAAGAATATATTTCTTTGTACAAGTTATTAAAGCAACATTTTGCCTTTATTAGTTGTCAAAGCCCCTAGCAATACAGAAGTGGCAACAAGAAGAAAGAGAATGCTGCTGGGAGCTCCCAGTTGCAACTGACCAAAGGTGGCTGGAGGGTGGACACTTGCCATGGACTGGGTGAATGTTGAACATACATATCTTCCCATATAGGCATCAGAATGCCCCTTCCTGAAGACAACAGTGCTCTCTCCAAATAAGGGAGGTGGTCCGAAAAGGAATCCTGAACACTGCTTCCCATGTCTAATTAACCCTTGTAAGGTAGATGCATTGGTTGGTCATTCATTTCAGCAATTAAAACATGAATCTTACAAAATGCTAGATAAGCTTCAGTGCAGGATTATTGTTTTAAGCCCCCCGCATGTGTTCATTTAATGGCATACTCAGATGTGATCCCTGAACCCAAAATGCAGGGCAGAAGGCACCATTTTGGGATCTGATACCTATCAGATCTCAATCATGCCATTACTACTTGCTACTGAAGGGGAAGCCTGGGATCGTAATCCAGTTTGAGTCCCCGGTACTGTCTGGGAGGCTGGAGCTAATAATCAACTAATTCTTGGCCCCAGCTGGACAGCCCAAAGTCTGGTCTGGGACCAGGGCTGTCCTGGCAGGGCTGACAATTAGCTGACTGTCAAAACCCCATGCTCTGAAGCTCTGACTGGACTGCCTGATGCAGGGGATCAGAGGTTCCTGGCTGTGGGGACGGAGCTGAAGGGCTTCTTCCACTAGGGTCTTTAAACCCTGCTGGGAGTTATTGATCCTGTGCTGCCAGCACTGCTGAGCATGGGATTAAAGTCCCTGGGGAGAAACTTGGAGAAGCTGCTTCAGTGGTGCTCTTTAAAGCACTTTATGGACTCAGATGCACAGTGTGGGGCAAGGACAGCTGGCAAGTTGGGACCCACTGTGAAACGGTGCCTGCAGCTGGGAAGTAAAGCTGCTGGCTCCCCAGGTGCTGCTTCCATCAGTGCCTTCGGAACTTAAAAAAGCAGGTGTGCAGCTAGGGCTCCCAGCTGTACGCCTGCTTTTAAAGATCCAAGGCAGTTAGCCCAAGATCAGGGACACCCTCTAATACCTCCCCCCCCCAAATCTGCCTCCCAGAAACAGACAGGGGCACCAGGTCCAGGACCCAATGCTGCCCCCAGCCCAATACCACTGATCAGGTAGGAGATGGCTGTATCCTAAACTCTGGGTTGCCAGACCTCTCTCTTTGCTCATCTGTGTGTGGGGATTGTGGGTCAGCTTCAACATGCTATGTGTTCAATTTAAAGCGTGATGCAAGCAAAGTGCAGAGATGTTCACATCATAGGTAGAATAATTTTGTGGCTCACCTGCTATGTTATCATGATCTAAACTGGTTTTAATGTGTGGCCTGGTTACTGTTTATGGTGCCATTAACACTTTAAACACATCTTAAATAAAGCATGTGCCAGGGCCCTTCCAAAATGCACTGAAATCCCACCTGAGTGCTAATGGTTTTGATGAAAACACCTGAGAGGAGGCTGCCAGAAATACAGATGCAACATAAGCATCCAGAAATTTGAAATACATCATCTCAATACACAGCACGAAAAGAAGACATACAAAACAATCTACAAGCAGCCCCAGTGTATTTCACATGTGAAACATGAAGCTGAACCTGTAAATCAGCAGCTAGTTTATCATCTCACTTTCAAGTATACTGAAGCAAAACAATGACTCCGCTGCTGAATTTTTTTTGTGTGTAGTCAATATGTGACTAAGTCATCTTTCCAAATTCCCTGGGAATTTTCACAGTGAGGCCCTGTTTTTTTATAGGGGAAAATATGTTCTTTCCATAGTTACTTCTAGAAAGAGCTTTTGATAGTCAAATATCTTCTTCAAGACTACATTTTCACTTGATCAAAATCACTATGTGAGCTAATCAGTATACCTAGAAACTGTAGGTCTTCTAGTGCATTTCAGCAGCAGTGGTGATCTGCAAGGTATCTATGCCAAATCCAGCATCAGGATCCAATTATAATCATTTAGGGTACATATAACTTGACTTCAATGAAGCAATAACTAAGTTGCTTGGAAGTTAACTAGCTTGGTACTGGCATCAATTAGCAACAGGATGGAGCGTATTACAGGCTAATTTACCCTGGTGAGAAGCAACTACAGTACAAGTGTGTAAAATGGCAGACCTGGCCAGCAGGTGGACTTCATTTCCCAGCTGCTCCTGCCTGTGTAGTTGGGGCCAGCTTCCATGGAGACTGCAGCAGCAGATGCACTGTGGTAGTGCAGGGCTGGAGTTTCTGTGAAGACCAGCTCCAGCAGGGTGGAGACCTGCTCCAGGGTCAGGCTGGGATCTTACAGTATCATCTAAAGCGGGGGCAGAGCTGTGATCTGCAGCCTGCATGCTCCAGGCAGAGGCAGCAGATCCTGGCACCAGACCATGTTGTCACAACTACAAGGAGCCGGGGCAGAGCTGCAATATGCTGTCTGCACGCCCCTGCCCGAAGCATGCAGGCTGCCAGATAGCAGCTCTGCCCCAGCTCCAGACCATGTTGTCACTGCTGCAAGATCCCAGCCCAGCCCCAGAGCAGCTCCGCACCCTGCCAGCACTGCTCCACAGAAACCCCAGCCCCATGCTATCACAGCACAGGTACTGCTACAGTCTCCAGGGAAGCCAGCCCCAGCCACACGGGCAGGGACTGTTGGGAAATGGAGTCCACTGCCAGCCAGATCCAGCCTGCAGGCCAGACTTAGCCTGCCTCTGAACTACAGAGTAGACATACCCTTAGAAGATCATTAAAGATCAACAATAGTCTCCCTATTTCAGGGCATGAGAAAAAGCATTAATATTGTAGACCAGAGACAAATACAGAAGTTCCGACAGTTGGTGACTGCCCACAAGGAAAATAAAACTTCATCTGATATGAATGGGACTTAAAAAAGGATGCCATGGGGAACTGTTGCTGCTAGAGTCCAGTGTGAACAATAACTCCAGAATGATACAAGCAGAGTGCACTCAGCTGCAAGACAACATATGCCTTTGGTACAAGTTGGGATGACAGCACTCCCCTGTTTCTCATAAGGTTCCACTGAATCCAGGAAAGATGCTAAACTGAACAGTTTCTGCCAGCTGGGTTTCAGCTAGGCTTAAAGCTTCCTCACACACTGAAATAGCTAGGACACAGCGGTGTCTGGGCAGGGAAAAAAAGACCAAAGAGAATTACCCATCTTTTCCATGTTGTTGACATCACAGTCCCAGTCAACTTACAACATTTCTTAAAGACTATCTAATGATGTTAAATAGTAGCAGTGATGGAAATGAGTCCTGAAAGACTGCTTGTCAAAGTTCTTAGTAAGGAGCAGCAGTCATTCATCACAGACTCTTTGGAAGCAAAGAAGGGAGCCAGTTTAAAGTACTATTTTCAATTCATTCCCTGACTGGTGGTCAGGTGAGCAATATCACAATCAGTGTTCAGGGCTGCCATGACATCACAAGTGTCTGAAATAGGCTTTCCTTCCCCTCTCCTCCATTAAAGATTCCACACAATAATCTTAATGCCCATAAAATAATTACTACAACATTTTGTATTTCTGAAGTTTTTCCTTTATAAGTTATTTCACAAAAATAATGGACTAAAATTCAAACAGTGTTTCTAAGTGCAGAATTTAGATCCCGAAAGAACAACAACAAAAAAATCTAAATACCCTAAACATAATGGGCTAGAACAAAAGCAAAGGATACTTGTACTTAAATTTTCAAAGGCAGTTTGAACATTTTTTCAGTGAACTTGACAGACTGAGCTAAAAGAATCACACGGCCTTTTGACAAGGTAGCAAATGTTTGGTGCCTAAACACAACTTCGTCATACCAGTGCTTTGTACTTTCAAAATGGGTAATCTTATGTGTTTATCAAACCACAAAAGTTTTCACAGTGAAGTTAGCAGATACACTTTGTTTCCCTCTCTTCTCCCTTTCATCTTCCAACATTGATTGGGGAGCTGCAACCTGGCACTAAGCAGTCCTGTAGATGGCACCTTATTTCCTGCCTAGGGTTTGCTTAATTTTATTTTATGGTTTTATGAACAGATTGTCCATTCTGCAATATCAGTATCCATGCAGCTATTATCTACTTGCCTCTGAATCAGTGTGTAATACAACATACTGACTTTTTCAACTTACCAAGCCAGAACACTACATGTCTATCTCATGGTTCTTTGTTCCACTGCCAGCCTTTAGGTATTCTGGAATTTTTCTTCTGGAGGACTGGAAGACACTGGAATTCTAGCACTTAGGGTCAAACCACATCAAATCCCCATGATTACTCTCATGGCATCTCACATTTTCTCTGCCTTTTCGGAGACAGCTCTGTTTTCAAAACTGCAGTCAGTCAGCGGGAAAGGAATACTGCTGCACAGCACAATCTTTCTAGCTAATCTACAAGAAGATATTTTCCACTTTCAAGAAGTTTTCAACACTGCTTCCCCCGCCCCGAATCCCACTCCCTCAGAAAAAAAAATATCTGACCAACACTATCATTAGTAGTTCAAGTTTTCTCCCATTCTGAAGATGCTTATGCCTCCTATTAATCATTTCTTCTCAATCTTTCCTTCCATGAGCCACAGTTCTATAGCAGCCAGCATTAGAAATAAAAAAGGGGTCACATTTAAGGTGTACAAACGAAGTCTTGAGGTTGAGGTATTACAGAGATTTGCAAAAGAAGGACTCACTTTCTCAGGACCCAATATGATCTGCAGTACTGCGACACCTTTAAACAACACAGCGGGCAAGTGTAGCAACGAACCAGGGTATGCAACTAACTAGATCATACTGCCCATTTGCTCCCATTGCCTCCCCTCTCACAGCTCCCAAGTTCCTGAGGTCAGCTAGATCAGGCTTGCCCTACTGTGAAAGAGTATGATTTACAAGGATGAAGCTCTTCAACAGCCAATCATGGGAGCATTTAAATTGCAACAAACACATGAAATATACTAGGTCTGCAGCTTTAAGTGAACATCAACTCTTAAAAATGTTATATAATTTTAACATGGAATGCTGGAAAAACTGAGGTTATGGTTACATCTCTCAAACCAGGCACCCAACCCACTTTATTTTTATGTTTCTACCTTATTTGTTCATAGCAGTTAAACATATAGATAGAATACCTTTATTATCAATTACAGTTATGTCCTGGTTTATAGGCTTATTTAGCCATACAATAGGGAAGGGAAGGAGTAGACAATTTTACAGAGACCTGAAGAGTATAGCATACTCAAAGCAGTCACTTGCCATTCTTCATTAAGGGCCCAATCTTGTCTGTTACTAAGGACGAACAGATCCTCAGAGGACATTTTCTGCAAATTACAGAAACATGGCCCATGATTCTCTGTGACATAATACCATTAAACAAAGAGCTAGCCTACCTTCATACACAAAACTCCCTATGATTTTCCTGGTTTTCTACCTCTACAAAAAGAGGATGTTATTGAAAGGTAATAGTCATCCAATCTACTGAAGTGCACCAGCAACCTCAAACCCAGCAATATGAATTATAGTGTCATCCCCTCCAACACATCATTATATACGCTCCCTGCTCGCAATGACTGATATTGCAGTTAGGATCTGCATGATTAAGTGTCGCACTGAAGTAGTTGCACCAAGAATGTGCAAATCCTGTCAATGAATACTGAAAGACGAGTGCTACTACATGATGTTTTTTCCTGTTTCATCTTTCATTTTTAACTGAAGGCTAACTGAAAGAGTGTTTTATATTTACTTGTTAAAAAACACATAAGAATCGAATTTTCAATTATCAGAACCCAGCACAGACAAATGTTGAAATATTACCACACATGAGTTTTTCTTAGTTAACCACCCACTCTTCTCTGGACACAAGTGGGGGAAACTTCATTCTGAGATGATCGATTAGCAATCTTGGCTAATATTTTTAAGCAAGTCTGCACCAAGCAGAAAACTATGAACAACTAATACATTTTAAAGGGTTCAAAATATCAATATTAGTTGCACAGTCAGGTTTAAAAATATATTACCCAGCCAACTTGAAAACACAATTTCTTTGATCCTAAGACGACTTGGAAAATGCCTAAATTCTACTCATTCCCTTCCCTATTCTGAATAGTAGGGCATGATTTTCAAAAACTAACCAAGCCACACAAAACTTACTTTCCAAAACTAAACATGAATGTAAAGCACATGTTAAGTGTACAGTTAAAAATAAAGCTAGGTATTCAGAAGTCCATGTTCCCATAGCAACCAATATTTTATGATTGTGTATAAGAGCTATGAAATTAAACTACAAATTTAACAAGAAAAAGATGTACACAAACACTACCTTGGCATGGTTATTAGCATGTTAGGGGCCCTGGTGCACATGTTAATTTAATGGTGTGATGGGAATCTGATCCTGATCCCAAAACTGCACCTCCTGTCATGCCACACATTCATGGCAGACTATGCAATTTTGGGATCAGAGATCAGAGCCCAATTATACCATTACTACTTGCCAGTGCAGGGGGAGCCCAGAGGAGCCCCTGTACTTGCAAATTAACAGCCAGGTGCCTGCAGCCCCACAGGCAGGGACAATATTCAGGTGATGGTCAGCCCCAGCCTGGACAGCCCCAAGTCCAGCTCCAGACCCAGAGCCTTCTGGGGACCGGAACCAACAATGAGCCAATTGCTGGCCCCAATCCTGGACAGTCCCAGGTCAAGTTTACTCAGAGCTGCCTGGGCAGGCAATCAGCTGATTGCCGATTCACCTGAGCTGCTGGGCACAGCATTTACACTCCCTAGAAGGGGAAGCACTTCAGCTACCTCCCACTTCCCCAAGGGTGGGTTAAATTGAGCAGTGATTAAACTGATGCATCTGCTCTTCAATTTGTGGGGGAGAAGGGGCAGATTTAGACTTAGATGAGCCAGGAATAAAAAGAGTTCAGACAAGGAAACAAGAAACTTGTTTTTTAAATAACTATTTCAGCTCCCTGCATTTATATAAAGTTTGCATAGTTGAAACAAAAATCACGAAATGGTTGTCATAAACCTCCTCCATGCGTTATATTTATGCCACGATAAATATGAGCATAAGTGGCAAGGGTGATACACATGCACACAATTTAAGATAACATGGATGCCAGCCATAAAGATGTTCTAAATAATTTGCAGAACATTTATATGACCGGTTTGCCATTTTATGGTGCCTTCAATTGGGAGTAGATGCACCAAATTAGCCAAATGGAAACAAATATATCCTGCTTCTATCCAGCCTTTGAAATCTATCTTCAGAATCATACTATTGCAGAAATAACTATTTATAGTCTTATTAGAACACTGCAGTTCCTTATAGCTAAGGTTACTACTTGAATAATAATTATATTAGCAAGAAGTGTGTGGTTACTCATTACGTTTTCAAAACTTACCGTTGGAGAGATTGCAGTCGTCTCTCTTCTCGATCTCTGGCTAATCTTTCTTCCTCTTCACTTGGTCTATTAGAAAAAAGAAGGTCAGAGAAGGGAAGACAATTTTTTCAATGCTTGAAAATATGTGTGTTGGCCATTTCTTAAACTGGCTTCAAGAAAAGGCTTTAGTCTGCTCTAATTTACAGACTGCAGCTGTGCTACACTTATAGTCTGTCCTGTGGGGCTGAAAGGAAAATGCTACCAATTTGTCAATCTAAAGTATTTTTGTTTTTGCAACACTTGAATATTTATACTGTTATCAAATAAATGTTTTCCAGACCTCATATTTGAAGAAAATGCCAAAGGATCTTATTTTTCTCCTCTTCACCTCTGACACAATCAATTGCAACTCTTTTGAGATCTAGATTTAGTGAACGGGTGCTTTCACCATATTTCTCCAGGTGTTATTTATCTCACAAAACTGAATGTACCATTTGGAGATGTGATAAACTTTGTAAATATTCATATCAAACATCTGCTAATTGAAAATTGGAGACTTAGAGTACCAGATACGTGCACATTCAGCAGCATTTAAGTGAAGCAACAGTGACACCCAGTGGCTAAGACAGAGTAATTATACCATGTCACACAATGTGTTAATGGAGGTGAGATGCACACAGACACCAAATGTGGCAGTCTGAATTTAACTGTTCATTTAGGGGCATTCAACTTGCAAATCACAAGTTCAACAAATGTTTACACCTACTATTCCTAAAAACAACACTCATGAATACTAAATTTGATTACAGGGAATTATGTACTTGTTAATGTAAGTTTGAGTCTAATTTTCCACTCTACTGTTTGTGTGGGCCTGTCACATTAACAGAAGAGAAAAAAAGAAGCAAAAAGTAATCTTTAATGGCAAGTGGGACAGTTTGGTTTTATCCAATACAAGTTCAGTCCCTTTCATGAAATAAAATTTTCTTTTATTCCCATTTAAGTATTCTGTATTTGGAACAGCTATGGTAGGTGAAATCTATCATACAACAAAAACCTCAAACCTGTTTTGCAAAACTGTTTTATCAAAGATACTGGCAGAAACAACATAAGTGTCTCACTTGACAATTTCACTCCAAAATATATAAAAACCAAAAAGCTTCTAAATCTCACTCTAAGACCACCATACCTAGTATTATTTACTACTATCACTTCTACTGTTATTACTAAAAAGCATTCCTTTTTTTGTACTTCAAACCCCTCATAAGTCAACTAATCTAGAATTAAACATTGCATTTTAGAAGTAATTTAGCAGACTGACCAAATTCATTTGACATGTGGCATTCGTTTAGCAAATCTTTACAATTGAAGAAAACCATGAAGAGAGCTAGACTGCAAGTGCAGCAAGTGCCAGACAGGTCCATCAACTGAAAAAGTAGGAGAACCTAGGAGTTCTAGGTATCTGCACCAGGAAAAGAACTTGAGGAACACCAGTAGAATAGGGATTAGAGTTCCTAAGGTGCTTTCTGGATTCAAGCTGATGGTGCTCCTCCATCTTTTAAGCCTGTCAAATTCCATGGCATTGAAAGCTTGTCATATTCTTTCCCCACCTTGGTTTGGATTGGCAGTACAGAGCAGCACTGACACCTCCTCAAAATAAGACCTCACTTGAGATACTGAAAAAGCAATCCCCAGAGATCTTCATGCTCTAAAGTAGGGTCCTCTGGAGCCAAGGGACACAGATGCAGAGCACATAAAGCCTTCTTTCTCCAAAAAGTTTAAAGCCTCAGTGCCTGGCATTATAGACCCCTAAAATGCTAAAGCCCTACACCGACAGTTTCAGTGTGGTAATTCAGTTTCCACCAGGCAGAACATACAGGTGTGCTCTGCAAACACAAAAAAACCTACATAATCCAGATCTACTTCCTGGAAGTAGAAACAGACCATATTTCACTAACTTGGGAACTAGCACCAAGAAAATTATGCAACAGCACAAATTCAGTAACAGCTCAAAACAGTTGAAACCAAAGCAATGCACATGAATTATCTGGTGTACAAAACCATGGAATCTGCTGCACGTGTAGGAAGTAGGTCCCTTATTTCTCTTGATAGCTCTAGGGATAGGAACAGACCTAACTGAGATTGACTGCTCTTTTACCTTCAGTTTCAAAGATTCAGAACAGTTGTGAAGTCCCAATAAACAATGCTTTCTGGGTTTCCCCACTGTGAATATAAACTGGGTTTAAAAAAAAAAAAAAAGCAAGGACATATAAATAGGATTAAAACAATTTAGATACCGCTTCCTTACTGAATCTTAGGGACATCTGCTTGAGACCAAGTTGGTTAGGCATTCTCACAAACTTTTTCCTAAAGTATTGTTACTAAGGTATTGTTTTACAGCTAGACTACCCAAGAAATAGCCTTGAAGAAAAGAAAATACCACCTCCTTGAATAGGTGATTTCTTAAGAGATTCTACCACCTGCCTGCTAAGAGACTTTGGAGCAGAATCAGATGTCTGAGTATTAAATGCTATGAACAATGCCGCCCAATGATATGATTTTGTTTTTCATGCTGACCCATTTTTGCTGTGGCAAGAGCTGACATTGGCAGGTTACTTGTTCCATTACGTCTAGACTCTAAATATTTATTTCTCATTCAAAGACATTTCACTGGCACCTTTAAAAAAAGAATCAAGTATTATCTGAAGAAATAGATATTGAATACTGTACTTTCTAAGAAAAATACTTAATGCATCAATGCGAGCAATTCTACTTCCAGTCATACTACTTGTAACTAAATACTTAACACTCTATTTTAAGTAAGATGGTCTTAAATGTGATCCTAGAAGTTACAAGTACATCATACCAGCTAATCCACTTTACACATTTAAATATCAAAATGTACTTGTAAAATTGTACTTTGGATTTAAAGCTTAAAAGTTTTAAGTTCTGCCAAACCTTTAATTATTAATCCAAGCTTGCATTTCATAGAAGTGTACTGTAATTCATACTAGTTTAAGTTTCAAGATACTTCAGCTGGATGTGTACCTATATCAAAGAATGATTTCCAGCACACAGACTTTTGTTGTATAATATACAGAGCACATTCTAGTATTTGGAATGGTGTAAGTCAGTGGTTCTCAACATTTTTAGATTCGGGTTACCCCTGCTGAGAATCACTTTTGTGCTGCTTCAGCTTACACATGTGGTTCTCAACCAGGGTCTTGCCATCAACACCACAGCCAGGTACAACTGCCTTGCACACATTGTGCAGAACCAGATAAGCCTAAAGCCAGCAGAATCACCTGGCCTCATTGAACCCTTTTAAGGTCCTGATCCCAGGTCCACCGGCTTCACGTGCCTCTGTTTCCAGGAGGAACATGGGGCTATGGCAGGATTGGGTGCTCCTGCCTCCTTTAGACGAATATGAGGTGCCTGGGGCAGTTTCTCCTTGCCAACACAATGGTAGTGCCTGTGCTGCACCCGCAAAAGGATCTTGCATAACCCAGTTAAGAACCACCAGATGGTTTCCTGCAAAACCAAGCATTCTCCTGTGTTGGTAGCCTGTTTTTGTGTTGGTTGATTTTTTTCAATTAACTTACATTTTAAACTTCAGATGACAGTCATTTAAAATAAGTGAAGGATGTTGCAACGCTATCAATCTTCAGATACTGAAGCAGCTATACCATGAATTTGTTTCCCCAATTGCAAATGAATAATACTAAATCAAAATGTTAATGCACAGCTAAACAAAAGAATATTAGTCTGGAGTTTATCTAATAGATATGACATCTTTTGATGAAATAAATATTAAAGTTTTAAAAATATTTAAATTTCACTTAAGTTTTTGGAAAAAAATCTGGGTAACAACCAAATTAATATAATGTATTAATATAACTAATAACCTTTTCCATGTTATGTTATTATCGGAAGGATACAGAAGACTATTTTCTCTCTCTCTTTTTTCCTTTTTTTTTTTTAAATCTTCCAGACTGAGTTGTACTCAGACTATTAGGGAATATGAATTATCACAATAACCAAAGTTAACGGGGGAGGGGGAAAAAAAACTACTTACCCCCGAGTAGACTTTCTGCAGTAGCAGCAGTAACAGCAGCAAGCAATTACGGACACTAGGATGAGTCCTGCTATTACAGCTATGGCGATGATAAGGGCCTCAAAGTTTACTGTAAAGTGAACATTTAAACAATTTATAAGACTTTAACATTCACCATGTTTTCTTGCATATAACACCATCCTTCCCCCAAAATAACACACAACCTATTTTTGAAAGCTCTCAAGAAGGAATAATAATTAAAAAAAAAATCTTACCATGAAGTATGGGTAAGTGCTAGAGATCTGGGGTCTCTGGGGCTGGGGGCCACATGGAGCAGTGGAGCCCGATCTGGCACACCAGTGCTGTGTGTTGGGTCTGACCCTACGCATTGGCTCTGGGGCTGCGTGCCAAGTCCAGGACTGCGCACTGGCTCTAGAGCCATGTGTTGGGTTAGATCTGGAGTGTCAGGTCTGGTTGTGGACCAACGCTGTATGCCATCCCAATTCAACATGAAGTTGGGGACAAGAGGCTCCCCACAGATCTAGAAATGTGGTGAAGCAGGTGGAATAGAGGGAGAGAGTGGTGGCAGCCTTAATTGCCATACCTCCCACAGCCAGTGTGCAGCAATTAAAGCTGCCAACAACCTGCTCCCTCTGCCAAATTTCTGGACATGTGGAGAGCCCTTTTTTCTCCTATATAAAACAAACCCCAATTTTTCCCAGCTGGCTTGTGGGAAAAGGTACAAGTTATAGGTGAGAAGATAGTATTATTTCTCCAGCTTCTCGATAACAACTTTTTTCTTCCCTGACTAAACATCTTAGTGATTTTCAATCTCACCTTTTGTTTCTGAGCACCACATTCTCTCCAGCATTAGTAGACGTTAGTTAAAAGATCAGTATTTTATACAGTTTCAAATAAGAACTCTACTACTATTAGCGATACACCAGAATAAGAAAAGTGCTCCTCTCCCTCTCCTATATCTAGTATATACCATGAAGTTTGGCTAAGAGCTGCAGACCTGTGGTGACAAAGCATGTGGCCACGACCAACTTACTTTGCCCATGTGGAAACACTTCCATGAAGGACAAGAACCCTCAGTCAATATATAACAGACAGCAAGATGCCAAAGCAAGCGCTGCACTGCAGGCATGACTGACGGTTATACCAGACAGGGTAGAACAAGGACACAATAAAACACCACCAGTCAGCATAGTGATCACAGCTCACTAGCTGCCAAACCATGGCTGAGCTATTTGTAGGCATCACAGAAAGAAAACAACAAGGTGGGATTTGAAGAATATAGTCTGGGGGATGCTACAGAGAGAGTCTTCCATGCACTGAGGTTCCAGCTTGACCTCAGTAACTTGTGTTTGTTAAAGGCATACTTTAGCCTAAGGTATCTAGTCTTGACTTAAAGATATCAATAGATGGAGAATCCACTACTTTCCTTGATAGGTCACAAGATTATCTAGTCCAGTCCCCTGCTCAAGGCAGGGTAGTTTGGTCAAACACCTAAATCACTTTATTTAAAAAAATTGTAAAGTCAAGATTAATATTTGTACCTATGAATCATTATGAAGATCCCATGATAGCATTGTCTTTAATTTTCTTTTGATTTTCTCTAGTTTTACTACACAAGTAATACTACAGTAATGTTATGGCCATTAATGTAGCCAAACCACCTGAACTTTGCCCTGTGGTAACACTATACAAGGGGAAAAAAAACTTGGATACAAGTCAGATCTAATGTGTGTCTACAAAAATCAGTTTCGCACAACAATAAAACAACTAAAATGCCTTAATTAGTGACAATACTGCACAGTGACTACAGAGAGTGTAAGTGAGGTTGCCTGAATTACTTAACTGTAAAATTCTGTACCTCGGTATATTTTAAATTTCTTATAAGTGTAACCTTAACTCTACATTTCTTGTTTTATAACACAAGTGGAGGGGAAGGGGGAAGCAACCTTTTGAACAGGATTGCTACAAATTTGTCCTGCATGCTCCCCGAGTGTCAAGGGCCCTAACAGACAGCCCAGGCAGGACTAATTGTTTAATTGGCCAAACCAGTCTGAGGCTCTAACTGGCTGCCCCACCCCAGGTGATGAACCAGAGGGTTTCTGTTATGGCCTCTGGTTCAGCTGCTGAGGATAGCAATCTCCTCATGTCAGCCCACCTGTTGCAGAAAACTGCAGGCCAGCTATAGTTCTGTCTAAAAGTCCACCTTGGTAAACCTCCAGGGATCTCATGCTCTCTGGTTTTCTGGCTTCTGACCCTACTTACTAGGGCTACATGAAATTTCACCAGCTGTTTCATTTCGACGCTGTTTCGAGCTCAAGACAGTAAAATCAAAACAAAACCAAGGGCTTCGAAACAGCCTCATAACAAAGCAAGGGCAGTTGAAACATTTTAAAAGTTTTGAAATGTTTCACATTTCAAAGCTCAAGCTGGGCTTGCCTGCAGGAAAACAGAAAGTAAGGAGAAGGAGGGGGAAGAGAAGGGAAGCAGAGGGAAGGACTGCTCTCATTGACTCTGTAGCTGGCCAGTAACTGTGATCCTTCCCTGAGGTCCCTTTCAATCCCACTGCTCTGGGAGAGGGATGGAGAAACAGTATAAAAGGCAGCATTGTTTTAACTGGCCTGCTTCCTGTCACCCATGTCACGAGTTTTGCTTGTCAGCAGCCTGAGGTACAGTTTCCCAGAAACCCCTGCACCTATCTCCTTGAAACTTAGCAGGCAGGCTTCATGGACTCAGCAGGGGCTACCATCCCTGAAAGTTTCATCCAAATCAGGCAAAAAATGACAAAGTTATAGGCAGCTTCATGCTTACCCATTATACCCTATGGGTGAAACGCCAAAACAGTGTTGAAACAGTAAAACACTTGACAAAACAAAATGGAACAGTGGTTTCAAAACAAAACTCTAAACGAAAGACTGTCCCTTCGAAATGTCGAAACGGAACTCAAAATTAAACTGTGCTGTTTCGCACAGCCCTGCTACTTAGCTCTGCCACTGGACTCTGGCTTTTGAGACTTGGTCCCTGACCCCAGAACTCTGACCTGGCCTGTGTCTTCGATTCTGCCTCTGGATTCTGGTAACTCAGGCTCCAGCTCCTGCTCACCTGTGGGACTCTTGGTCCCCCAGTTCCTGTCTCTACCCCTCCTCTAGTGGCCTAACCCCTTTCCACCGCCTGATCTTTCTGCATCCTTCCCCATCTGCTACTCTGCTGCCTGTCCCCTCCCCAAGCTGCCACATGCCCAACACAGAGGCTGCCCGTGACACTTGTGTAGAATACATGCCACAGGCTAGCCACCCCGTTTTATAATTTTTGGCTTTGGACAGTTACAATACCCATGTAATCCTTATTAACATTAATTTATCATTATGGGCTCTACAATTTAGCTCAATTTTAAAAGTTTTTTTCATCTTGGACTACATACATAAATATCCTAGGGAATACATCCAAGGGACTAAAGATTATGGCTTTCATTCATGCTTATTCTTGTAACAGATAGTTATATTTTAAATCTTTGAGTAAACTTCTATAGTAAACTTACTGATTTTTCAGCACTGGAAAAATCTTTCATCATTCAATATTTCCACTTCCCTTTCTATTTCCAAGTCAGATACTGAGTTGAAATACTATGCAACTATATTATATTCCTTATTCTTATGATGCTCCAAAATATTTTCTCGCACAATTCAGAAACTGAATAAAGTTTGTCATAAAACATACCACACACTATCTTGCAACTTCCTGTGAAGCACCAAAGAGCCAAATTGTGTGTTAAACCAACTATGCAGAATTTTTTTTCAACAGAATAAAACAGAATAATACCAATATTCACTTGCAGCTTTCTGTCTCTCCCACCTATTTTATTTGCTTATTATTCATGGAAAAAATACAAACTATTTCAAACTGATATTTCTTTCACTTCCTCCTTTTCTTCACCATTGGCCAATAATTTATCAGCATGTCAGGTTCCAGATAGTTTTATCTGGAACCAATTTGTTCCCCATCTTCCCACCATTATGCTGCTGAACATGCAACCAGTGAAATGCATTTTCAATGTTCATGTTCATTTCTGGTTCAGTGCTGCTGAAAGTAAGTGGTGCTGCTTCATTTAATTTGCGGCTGAGAGAAATAACAGTATCCTGCTCATGGGGCAATTAGTTCCCTCCTGTATCTGAAGGGGACAAACTCAATGAGATCATATATCCGTACGGCACACTGCAGTGGGGAATTTGTAAAAAAACTCCCAGGGAAATGCTCCTTTTGGCAACTGTTTTTTTGTTTTGTTTTTTTGCTGAAAAAGGTATGCCACCATGAAGTTTTCATCTTGTGTTTAAGCTACAGCTAATTTAAAAATGCAGATGCTAGCTAAAATAATTACAAACATCTTCCATAGTAAAAAAATATGAAAGAAGTAACATGTCTTTCCAGTAAACCATTTTGTGTAAGAAACTAACAGTGAACATCAGATAGTTGTGTAGGTGTTTGCACATCTAACATGATATGCAAGATAAACCCAGAGAAGGTATATTATAAATTCCAAATAGGAATCTATACATCTATACTATAGATTCCAAATGGGAACCTAAAGTACCAAAAACATTCTGATATTGGAGTCATTGTAACAGAAGAATTGTTCTACTATTTTTCCACAGTTAAAAAAAACGAGTGAAAGCTAAGAGCTGGCATTTTCTGAGGGAAGCCTAAAGTATAAAAAGGTTGTGAACATCGGCCATGAAGAGATCTACTAAATTACTAAATCCAGTCCCTTCATATTACAGAAACTACATCACTTCCATAAGCTCATCAAGCTTTGCATTAAAAGGGAAGTTTTCTTTTGCTCCCATTATTCTTATGGAAAGGCTGATCCAGGCTCTAATTGTTTTTATGGTTATAAATCTTCCCGTTTCAAGACTCAATCAGCTCTTCTGCCTCCTTTGTGTTTATGTATTTATAAAGTATTAATATATTGGATTTGTTAATACATACTATTTAAAATGATATTCTTTGTATGAGACATCTGAATCAATAAAGCTGTTTGTTAGTCAATATGATTTCAGACTGTAATAAGAATATATTAACATTAAAGAATGATTTATCACATATCCTTAATAAAAGTGAAATTATACCTACACCAGCAAACTCCCCACCGAGCAGCTGAGAGATGACACAGCGAAGAGGATGGAAGAATACTCCTTACAGGGTAGTCCACACAAGTGTTGTGTGTGTAACACCAAAGGCACTGGGCAGAAAAAAAAGAATACAGAAATATTATACCTACTGACCATATAGCTAATTGTAAATGAAGACCCCCAATACCATTGAGTTTTATGGAGATAATATGCTCTCTTCTTCATAGAACTGCAGCACTTACTCCAAGTATAGTACAATTTTAATAATTTCAGTGAACAGTAGTTTTTTTAGATAAAGTTTAGTACGGTGTATTGAGGTTTTGCCCAAAATGATTTTAATCTTTAAATTACCGTATTTTAATCTTGAAAACCTTCAAACCAAACATACAGCTAAAACTCACTGAAATCCTGTGCAGCAGCCTTATAACATGTTATGAATAACGTATAAAAAAATATTTATATTAGACTACATATATTATATGTACATTATCATTATTGTATTAGTACGTGGGTTTTTTGGGTTTTTTTTTTTAACTTTTATTCAAAACCATTTAAAGTTACTTCTTCAGATAATGTAGAAATCAGCTACAGAGATTTCCCCAATTATCTGTTCTTTTACTGTTCTTTATAGACATGAGGCTACAGGCTACCATTAACAAAAATGTATTCCTTAAAAATGGTCACAACCTCCCATTTGATCCCAAAGACACAGCAAGCCAACCAGTTGTTAAGATGATTGATTCCTGACAAAATGGGGGGCACTATCTTTCCTGAGGGCAACTTTGTCATTTTTTTACCACTGGAAACAATCAAGATGATGGTCAATCTACAAGAGGACGTCATTACTTAGAAAAGTCTGCAGCCTCATTCTAACTGAAATTACTGGTAGAACACAGCCACTTTGAACAAGGGCAGTGAATCACAAACACCTGTCTTGAAACATTCACCTTTCTCTGCTGGAAAGGGAACTTACCATCAGGACGAGTAACACCAAAAATGATGTTTATTCTTCAAAAACATTTAGCAACTATCCACTACATTAGATGCATTAAATAGGAAGGACAGATAGGGAATACTAGCGGGCTGTGTACAACAGAAAGGGGGTAGTAGAAAGCAGGAATGGAAAATGAAATATGCACAACCAGGAGAACAAAGAAGTCAGGAAGACAGCCAGGATGTGGACTGCTTTGTGCTATTCCATGATATGGTAAAGTAGCTAGAGCATTATCTGGTGAATTTGGACCTCAAGAGGAAAAGAAAATAAGATTAATATACTTTTCATATGGCAACAGGTCATCTGGATTTTTCTTAGTTTGTGTATTTAAAATTTTACTAGTTTCAAAACAGATGCTTGCTAAATAAGAACCCCATCCTATTCAACTGAGGGTTTAGTACAAGTTCAACAATTTAAGGGTAAATATAGCAGGAGAATGGTCTAATAATCCCAACAACAAACCAATGACATTCAAAACAAACACAAACAAACAGATCATTGAACCTTATTAAGTAATGGAAAAGCACAGTTACAAGTTGTTTTAATTTAGTCATGTAATACCATAAACAAAGAGAAAAAAACAACATCATTTTTTTAAAACTGTTTCATCTGGGCTAGGTGCTACCTGGACAAAGCAGTTACTTTGTTGCCCTAACTGTACATTTGCACTCCTTAAAGCAGTGGAAGCCAACCTTTTTGGCAGGTGTGCAAAGTAGCTGTGCACCCTCCGTGAGTGCCACTGCAGTCCCCTTCTCAATCCGCTGATCCCTGCTCTGTGATTCCTGCCTGATCTGCTGCTCTGTTTCCTACTTCCTGCCCTACCTGCCACTGTGCTACATGTCCCTTCTCTGGTCTGTCCCAAGCCATACACAAAGGCTGCAGTGATGCTTGGGGCCACCCATGCTTTAAACATTTGACTTTCATTTTAAATTTAATCAGAAGTCTGAATTTCCAGGGTTTGCTATAATTACAACTCTGTTAAGGTATTAACATACCCTCTCCTTCATTCCAATTCATCTTAGCTTTTATTTAGGAAAATAACACTAATTCTAATTCAGAATCCCTTTACTACTCAACTGAACTAGTGCAGAAATAAACCTAGACATTTTAATAGCAGGCATTTCTAGATACATTTTAAAAGACATAGGCTAGGAAGAAATTTTACGCTTAAACTAATGATGCAACTGAAGCACCATGAAAATAGCTTTTAGAAGCAACTATCTAGTTTTAAACAATATATAATTTGGTTCCCTTCACAGCAGAAAGCCTCATGTAGGCCTCAGGTAGAATATCTGCATTAACTAGATAATGATTTTCTCAGCAGTGTTGAAAGAGAAAAAGACAATATACTGATTTTAGCAGTTCGTAATCTGTGTGTGACTGCTTCAAAGAACCTTTTTTTAATAACAGGTATTTTACCAACTAAGCAGGCAGAATAACCTAATTTTCTTCCAAATAAATATCCTTACAGAATCAATTTTAACTGAAGATGTTAGAGAAATCAGTCAACAAAATAAGCATCACTACTTATGCAGAGAGAACTGTCTAATATAGGGAACAGTCAGGCTAGTTAGTATAAGCTTGCCTGATAATGAGAGCTACTGCTAAACTACTGGTGACTAAGTAATAGCACAGAAAAGTCAACTACACCACTTTCCTCAAGTTTGCTCATGTAACTACAAATGCATACAGCCACACAGGCAGAAGCAGATCTGGCATCCGATCAGTCCATGGGTTAAAAGGAAAGAAAACGTCTTCCAGTAATTCATTTTTTATGACAAACCAGGAACTGCTTTATTGTGTTCCTCTTAGTTAGATAATAAGCTAACCAAACTGTTAATATAGGGCCTCAAATTCACAACAGACTGCAACCAAAAGTTGAAAATATTTTGCTTTGTTTAGGTAGCAATCACATACTATGGCCCTCATTGAATTTTAAGACCCAAATTTAAACTGTGATCTAGTACTAGACCCCCTGTGGGTTCCCACCGAAATTAATGAGAAATTGTGGTCCTAGTCTATACTCATTTGGATAATAAACACTAATAATTATTATAGATGATAATAAATCTAAGCTTCATGACTGCAAAATGCTACTTTATTTGTAATTAAAGTTACAGCATACATAAAGCTACTATCTCTGTCACACAGATAATTATAATCACTATTAAAAAAATCACCCGACAATTAATTAGAGCCAATTTGCTTCCCTCCCTCCACCCAAAAACATCTGGAATTGATTTTAGTAATAAGCTTCAAAGACTAAATTCTGAACAAAATAAATCATGATGGGAATAGTTAAGAGTGAGAATTTACAAAACCAATTTCTCTGAACAAAAACCCAATTGACAGACCTAAATATAGAATGTCAAATAGTAGCATTCTTTTTATCTATTGTTTTAGAACTTCTTGTTCCAGTCACCATCAACCACTACGCTTATGAATAGGGAGAATGGAAGCCTCTATTTCACGTCATCTACAGCCAACAATTTTACAGACAGTATGACATGGGTATTCTTCTACCTTAACAGTGAAAAAGAAGTTATTTTTAATGATCTTATGCTTTTATATTGTGCATATAAATTCTAGTAGTAACCTATCTTTGTATTTTATGTCCATGTACATGCAAATTAGCTAAATCAAATCTATATTTGCCTCTTCAAGGTCAGCAAGATGACATTGCTGCATCTCACTGAATCATCCATCATTCCATCATCAAAGCAAATCTGTGTGTTGTCAATGGTTTGACATATTCTGAACACAGCTTGCCTATATTTTTCCTGGTGTCTTCAGCACCCTTCCCCCAAGGATTTATTCCCTTCTCAGTGTGAGTGCATAACTCATTGGTGTTGATGAAAGTTGTGTGCAAGTATCATCAGAAATACACCTATCAACATGCCAGTTTGTTAGTGCTTACAAGCTACAGCTACACTATGAAAGCTGCCTGTAGAGGCAAGTCAGTGATAATGAATTCATCAGCATTCACTAGCTCATCTTTGGCAACTCATATCTACTTTCTCGTGTTTTAAAGACGATGAGCACCTTTATTTATTGTTGTGCTCACTTAGGTAGGTAGCAGAACGTAGTAACACACAGTGAGAGACTACCAACACAGCAAAAACCAGCATATTTCATCTTGCTTTAAAATTTGTCATTTTGAGCACTAGACAAACTTCTATAGTGGTACAGGAAAAAAACAGAGGATTATTAGTTTTATTAAAAAGAGACCAAAAATGACTGATCTATCCTGGCACTCGGTTTTCAGGGTGAATAAAAATCAATTATTTAAAAAAAATGTAAACCATATTTATTTAATCACCTTTTAAAAAAACAAACAGGTTTTTTATTTAATCATATTTTTTAATTTTTAAGATGCTTTAAAAAAAATAAACCCATATAAAGATAGTTTTAAATTTAAGATATGTTAAAGATCAAAGATATCACAGAATAGGGATTATAACTTCTAATGATATAGTATGAGGCAATACTGCTAGATAAAGTGTATGAGAAAGAAATTGAAGTGTGCAAAAAGTCTAGAGGAGGAAATTGTTAACCTGAGTCTTGACAGGTGGAGCAATGTCCACAATGATCCAGTAATATGTGCTTGTTTGACAACAAAAGAAGGGACTGTCTACCTTACAGAAACAATTGATACATCAGGAAATGCACACACAGCAGAATACTTACAAGCAGCAGCAGTAAAAGCTATAACAAACTGAAAACAATTCAGATGTCTAGTATACAGCTGTCACAGACAATGCTGCAAATGTATCAAAGAGAAGAAATCTAGAAGACAAGACAGCCCCAACCTTTGTTGCACCTCTTAGCCAAAGACTTCAGTGCTCCTCCGGAAATAAAGGCCAATGTTGTTGAAATTGCAAAATACTTCCGTAACAACCGCTTTGCAGCAGCTGCTCTGAGGAGAGCAGGAGCAACTAAACTAACAATCCCACAAGATGTGCGGTGGAATTCAGAAGTGGACTGTTTTGAGCGATGTATTGAGGACTGGCCTAATCTGAAAGCAATTTGTGAGCAAAATTGTGACAAAATAGATGAAGCTGTCAGCCAAAGTTCTCAACACTGGGCTAAAGAGAAATGTAGAATGTATGCTGCTATCCTGCAACCTATTTCTGTAGCCTTAAACAAAATGCAAGGAAATTGCTTGTATTGCTGATGCTGTTGAAATTTGGAAGGAACCAAGTGAGACCTTGAAAAGAGAAATACAGAGTGACAGAGTTAAATTATAGGTATTTTAAAAATGAATGGATCAAGCACTACCTCCAGCTCATTTTCTTTCCAATAGTCTCAATACATGATACCAGGATCAATACTTAACTGCTGAAGAAGAGGAGTTGGCTATGACATGGGCATCCAGCAATCATCCCTCCATAATACTAACTACAATAAATTCCAGGGCTAAAGGTAAACCATTCAAGAAATACAGTAAAAGCTCTGGGAATGGGGGATGCCAGATAACAAAATATGCTGGCTGAGTGGCCCCGGCTGCTGCTTCTCCTACTGTGTCTGGGGCATCCCACCTCCCCTCCCACAGCATCACCGCCCCTCCTGCAGGCCCCATGGGACAGGGAAGCAGGCCCCGTACAGCCCGTTACGCCCCTGGGCCATGAAGGCTCGGCAGAGCAGGCTGCTTTGCCCTGGGCCGTGGGGGCTCGGAGAAACTGGAATTGCCACGGTGAGCACTTCCGGTTTCACTTTTCCTTACAAGCCAGCATGCCGGTTAACAGAGCATGCCAGCTTGTAAGGTGCCAATTAACACAGAGTTTACTGTATATGTTTGCTGATGAGGTTTTAAAGAAAGTGACACCAGTAAACTGGTGGAAGTTACTTAAGCACCTGAATCCATCAGAGACTGCTGAAGTGATAATCCAGCTTTTAAACAGCAGTAGCCCCTTCTGAAGGTATAGAAAAAGTATTTTCTTCCTTTGGATTAATTCATTCTAAATTGAGAAATTGGGTGGGAACTGAGAAAAAACAGGAATGCTTGCCCTTTCTGTTTTAGTATATGAATTAAATGGGCTGGATGAATGGACTGGAAGGTGGACAGAAAACTGGCTGGAGCATCAGGCTCAGAGAGTAGTAATCAATGGCTCAATGTCTACTTGGCAGCAGGTATCAAATGGAGTGCCCCAAGGGTCAGTTCTGGGGCTGGTTTTGTTCAATGTCTTCATCAATGACCTGGAAGATGGCATAGAGTACACCCTCAGCAAGTCTGCAGATGACACCAAGTGGGGGGACTAGTAGATATACTAGGGAATAGGACTAGGATTCAGAGTGACCTAGACAAATGGAGGGTTGAGCCAAAAGGAATCTCATGAGGTTTAACAAGGACAAGTGCAAAGTCCTGCACCTAGGATGGAACAATCCCATCCCCACGACTGGCTGGGCAGCAACTCTGCAGAAAGGACCTGGGGGTTACAGTGAACCATAAGCTGAATAAGAGGCAGCAGTATGCCCTTGTTGCCAAGAAGGTTAATGGCATACTGGGCTCCATTGGTAGGTGTGCTGTCAGCAGGTCACGGGAAGTGATTAATCTTCTGTATTCACAACTGATGAGGCCACATCTGGAGTACTGTGTTCAGTTTTGGGCCCCCCCACTACAAAAAGGATGTGGACAAATTGGAGAGAACCTAATGGAGAGCAACAAAAACGGTGAGGGAGCTGGGACACAACTTCTGAAGAAAGACTGACGGAACTGATCTTATTTAGTCTTGAGAAGAGGAGATGGCAGAACAAGGAGCAATGGTCTCAAGTTGCAGCAAGGGAAGTTTAAGTTAGATATTAGGAAGAATTTTCTCACTAGGAGGGGAGTAAAACACTGAAACAGGTTACCCAGAGAGGTGGTAGAAGCTCCAGCCTTGGGGTGGGGGTGGGGGGTTCAAAACCTGGATAGACAAAGCTTTGGCTGGGATAATCTATTTGGGGATGGCCCTGCTGTGAGCTGGGGGTTGGACTAGATAACCTTTGAGGTCCCTTCCAACCCTAACTTTCTATGATTCTAAATAGGAAAAGGAAGGTGAAGCCTAAGTTAACCCAGTATTTTAAGTTTCTCATGTTGACCTGGCTAAAATAATCTATTTGATTTTTGTTAAAAACACATTTCACATAACTAAAATAGTTAAAAATTCAAAAATATATATTGCTTGTTTTGTAAAAAATAATTATACATGTTTGTTGTTGAAGAAAAATATCCAAAATACATAAGCTTGTTTTAGTTAAATAAAACAATTTAAATGTCATATTTCAGTTCTCTGATGTAGCTGCAAAATTAATCTGAAAAAATATCAAAATAAATCACTGCTTTAAAATGTACAGGGTGTACCTTCTAGAAATGAAACCTACATCTATCTAAGTTGTGAATAATATGTATTTAGGCTATATCAAACAACAAGAATTCATTTTTCGCAGAAAACAATGAATGAATAAATCAAGGCTTTCTGACTAATGATTTAAATCATGGTTTAAATCAATTTGATTTAAATCAAATCTTCCACGTCAGTTGTTAGGAATGGTATCTTTGAATAGCTACCATTTGAAAACATACTTCTTTCATGTTTCTGAACCATCATGGCTTCAGCACCACTCGTCCAATATACAATTCCTAATTTCCATTAGCTGCATAAACACAGAGCCTTTTCTAAAGATTTGCATTGTTTCATACATTCCTTTCCACTCTCTTTTAGCCCATCCTGCGTAGTCACTATTTTATTGTAAATATGACATTTCAATACTATCTTGCTACATGTAATCACCACCAGAGTTTCTCTCCAAAAAGGATGCTAAAACTTACCGAAACATTTCTTAGACATTCTTCACAGGATTTGTTGGAGAAATCAGAGCATGCTACAAAAAAAGAAAATATATTAGTATGATATTGCAATTTTTACAAGTGTCAAATACTGTAACTTATCAGTATACCTTGAAAACATTTCAATTACTGTATATACCACCTCACTTGTGGTCTGTATATACACATACACACAGAATATATTTTAAATCAACATTTGTTACAATTTTACTGAAATAAAAGCTAAAAAAAATACGAAACACTCATCTATCTCCACACTGTTGGGGGGGGGGGGGGGAGTTAAGTGCATGCTTAGCTTTAATTTGAAAAGAAAGCTCTTTGAAAGAATTACTTTCCCCAAACCAATATGGAAGAATTATTCATTGGATATTGAGACTGTGTATATCTCTTAGAAATTCTAAAGTTTTACTTCCATTTAGATTAAATTCTGAGTTCTGCAGCTTTGGAAGCAGAACCCTAGCAAAACTTAACCATGATTTTTGTTTATAAATTTGCCTCTTTCCATAAGAAGTCTTAAGTATTCTTTTTTAAGAAGTTTAGAAACACAAAACCTATTAATGGGACTCAATCAAATGGGGAATGGGATAAAAGGACCAAAACAACATTTTCTGAAGATGGGAGACCAAACTGGTCAGCAAAAAACACAACAGGAATTGTTAAAGGAAGATTTAAAAGCCTAAAATTACACTTACAAAAATTCATCACCATGAAGTTCAAAAAGCTGATTAATTCAGTAGCCGATCATAGATTTTTAATAATTTATTTTAAATAGATAACTTTTTCCATAACCAACAGTCATTCACAGTAAAATGAAGCAATCAAACATCCACTAGATACAACTATGTAAAGATAAGCAAAACAAAAAGGGTGCAAGAAACTTGGGTGATTTCCCCATCACCCTTCCTGTTCCATAAGATACAGCAATAAACTAAGGACTGGGGCCTAAGTAACATAATCAATCAATACTACCTTAGATTTATAATGATAAAGAGCACCCAGACAAAACTCACGTCACACATGAAAGCACATAACCAATCTGTGCATGTTACCCACCATTTCTTACAAAGCAGCAGTTTTCAACAGCTACCAAGCAACCTATTATTTACAATAGGAAAAAAACTAGAATTGTCTCTTAACTTGGGTCACAGCTGACTAAAAAATATTTACTTAATGTTGTTACAGCATCAAGTTGTAACATTATTATTATGACTGAACAACCTGCAAAACAGTAATACCTACTCCTTTTCTGCATCATTTTAGTTTGCTCACTTTAAGTTTATACCTCCTGGCTCAGGTTCATTTTCACTACTTGTGAATGTTGAAACAGTATTCCCTGTTTGCACTGGTCTTTCAACCAATCAGTGCAAGTAGAAATAAATATTAGTAAGGAAATTCAAATGTCACTGGACTTCCTAGAAATTATTTTTTAAATACCGTTGATATAAACAGCTTGAATTGGCAGTATTCCTCCAATACTTCACAAGATTAAGGTCTTGTCTTTGGATGAGATATAGGGGGGAGAGAAAGGAACGTGCTTTGTATTTTCATAGTGCCAGGAGCCCTGGTTCCCAACCCCATTCCTTTTTGTTCTGAGCTAGCACAGCTACAAAGTGAAAGAGCTGCCTTGCCCCAAGCAGAGCTAAAACAGTAAAACCTGTGCATGTAGAAAAGCAGCGAGGGGCTTTATGGTTAAGATGCATTTTTTAATGGGAGAGGCAAGGATATCCTTTACTGGACCAACAGCATAGCTGGGATAGTTAGACAAGCTTTCAAACGCAAAACACTCTTCCTAGTTTTGCAGTGCATCGGGTTGACGGCAGTTTTACGAAGAGTTTAGTTCCACAGTGCCCAACCTTTTCCTCCCTGGGGCCAGATGGATGGTGCTCAGTCCAGGTGCGGACTGGGTCCATTGTGCACGGCGGGGAGGGCTTGGCCGCAAGGGGAGGTCGGGGGCAGCCCAGCTCTGACCGGGCCCGGAGGGGCGGGGCGGGGCGGGAACGGAGTCACGGCACGACTACAACCCGGGTGTGGGGGGCATGGCTCAGCGCTGAACTGAGGATGTGGCCTGGCCCCAATCCAGCCCTGCAGGCGCGGGCTGCGGAGGGGCCGAGTCGAGGGCATAAGGCGGCACCCCTCGGCCAGGAACCCCCTCACCACGCTGCGATGACGTCAGACGCGGCTCGCCCCGCGAGCCTGACGTCACGCAGGTGTGGCGACAGCGGCTGCCCGAGGCCCGGCGGCTCTTACGTCCTTACCTGTGCTGGGCACCGGGGGAGTCCGGGTGGCCGCGCAGATCCGCATCAGGGCCAAGCCCGGCAGACACAGAGCCCAGAGCCGCAGAGCCTCCATCCCGGCGCCAACCGCCGTCTGCGCACGCGCACTGGGAGCTGGCCGCTGGGCTGTGCCGAGCACACCGCAGCGCCCCTAGCGGCGTCCGCCGGGGAAGCCTGCGCTTGCGCCGTGGGAGCCCGGCTGCCTCCCAGCCCCTGGCGCCCGGGAGCTGCCTCAGCGGGGGACGGCAGAGGGGTGCAGGGCTGCGCTGCTCCTTCCTTCTCCGCAACATCCCTCTGTCTCCCCTGCTCCACTGCCCCCAGTTCTCTCACTCCCACAAGTGAGCGCACAGCGGTGGGGCCCTGGCTGAGCGACCCTGGTGTCCAGGCACCGTCCTCTGCCACGCACCGGGTGCGTCCTCACTCAGCCTCCGTGACACGAGTTCATGGCCGAGCTCCGTGGAGCTTGGCCATGAACCCAGTTGGGAATGAGAGCAATGGCTGTTGGGGGGCGCCTTGAAGTCCTTTCCAGGATGCCGCCCTGGACAGCAGCAACACATGCTACCATGCTGCCCCTGGCCGTGGCATGACCAGCTGCAGTGGCAAGTATTTTTGTGCCGCCCTCCTCCCCTGTGTTCACTGCTGGGCTCCAGGAACGTAGGCTCCCTAGTAGATAAGTATGCATGGAGCAGATCAGTGGTTCTTGAAATGCTTACTCAGATGTGCATGATCTTTTCAGAAAAGGATTTTTGTTCTTTGCAGCGTGTTGTGCCTTGGTTTGATGCAGGTTGTAGGCAGCTGGAATTGAGAAAGCAGCACTACACTCTGGAATAGAATTGGTAATTTCAGTAGAAGTGCACAGGAAGGTTTTCTAGGTCTCATAAAAACAGCCCTAGCTTAAGTTTGGAGATCATGTTTAATCCTGTCTCAATCCGCTTTGGTTTTCTGCCAGTGGCACTTGAATCTGTGTTTCTCTTTCTTCATCCAACACACAGTATCAGACATTTAAGGAGATTTGTGTGGGTGATGGGGGAAAAAGGGAGATCCAAGGGCCCAACATAACAATGGCTGAGTTCAGTGTTCAGTAATAGTGATGCAGTAGGTCTTTCTTCAGATTTCTGTCCTGTGGATGGAGGCTGCTTATCAGAAGGCCCTGCAAACATGAATCTTATTGGTCAAATCAGACTCAGTGATCTTTTCTGTTCTTGTGAGAATGGAAAGATTCTGACCACTGACTTAACACAGTCTACTGGAGACCTTGTAACATCTTTGATCTTAACATTGAGACTGAAGAGGAGGTCCAGGGCACCACATAGCTTGGATCACAGACCAGCTGTGAAATTTCCAAAGAGACATGTGAAGAAATGCATTTGGGAGCTTTTGCATATGCAGTTTTGTTGATATGCCAGTTGAAATCTCCCAGGATGACAAGTCTGGAATATTTCACCACTGTCAACTACAAGGTATTGGCAAGCTCCTTTATAAATCCCTATGTTGGTGGCAGTCTGTAAATGAGGATAAAATCTGTGATCGGTTTGGTTTTGGTTTAAATTTCCAGATGAAAGAAATACAAGTTGCCTTACCTGAGGCAAAATCTCTTGGGTTTTCATGTTTGATGCGAAGATGAATGCAGTGCAGCCTGTCTTCTTGTCTTGTTTGGGCCTATGATGTGCCAAGTATCCTAGGAGAACAGTGTAACACAGGTCTCACTGTCATCTAGCCAGATCTTAGTGATGCATGCTATCCTCGAGTGTTTCATCGCTGATGAGGATGCGTGTTGCTGAAGGTAAGATCTGGTGTTCATTAGCATCAACTTTATTTCCTGTTGCTTTGTGCTTTCCATCTGGTGATGGATAATGGAGCTTGGTGCTAGGTGTCTACTTTTCTATCTCCTCAGACAGTTCCTTCAAATTTGAACCATGATAGGTAATGTGGTAGATGATGCCATGGGATGATCTGAGTGGAGGAGCAGTTACCACATACTATGGGAAAGGCGAATCTGATGAAAATATTTAAAACTGTAACCTGGCTGAGGCACAGAAATGGGTAGAACTGAAGCAGCAGTGGATGTGCTGGAAGCATGGTATAATAATAGCAATAGAAATTACAATAGCAACAATAATAGTAGGTAGGGTTGAGACTGCAAAATTTATTTCAAGGAAACGAGTATCTGAAGTAACACTTACTCCTTTTGGTATTGTCACGACACACCAATTGTTCTTATATGTTTTGTCAAGATCATAGACAGGAGGAAGAGAGATAGCACTAACTTGAGTCATATCTGAGTTACAGCCATAGCACAACTTCCTGACCAGAGGTGGGAGAGCAGAGCAGAGCTGGGGCTCAGGGCTTCTTACCTGTAAGAAGGCAGAACTGTTTTCTAGCCAGGGTTGGAGAACAAAAGGCAATGAAAAGAATGCTGTCAACTTTTGTGACTTTAGCACAACAGCATTTTATATTTTTCTTAGCACCCCAGTCACAAAGTATGAGCTCTCACTTTAAGAGGAGTTCTAGTACTTACGGTTGCGAGCGAGGCTTGAGAACAGGAAGTATACTGAGCAGGCTTCAAAAACAGCAAGCAAGCAAAAACCTCAATCTTACTTTTTTTTCAAAGTCACATTTTACTGGGGCCTAAATCCTGATTTTGGAATGGTCAAGAGTTTGCAATTTTAGTATCATTTATATTTTTGGGTGTAAGCAGGTCATGTACCCAACTTCCTTATTGAGGTCAGTCAGCACCATGTCCAGGGAGTTCTCTCAGCCAGTTGATTTTACAGGAGATGGTCTTCTCCCCAGAGTAAAAGGAAAGCAACAAATCAAACCAGTGTGCCAACAGCAAACAAAACCAAACACAAACTTGCAGTCTTTCCTCATATCTTGGGAAGAAAGATACAGGCTCTGTATTTTTCCCTATGCACCAGCATCTCCGTTTGCACTCCGCTCTCAGAACTTTAACTCTTTTTTGTAGCTCCACCCGGCTTTAATGCTCTTCAGTAGCAGCTGGCCTTCTGGGCCTCCAGCCAAACAGCTTACACGCTGTTGCCTACCTGTCACGGAGGTTCCAGCTCCTGAAGGCTGTACTTCCTTACACTGGGCCAGAACACATTTGTGCTAGGTGCTGAACAAACGTGGAACAAAGAGAGATTTGCTATGACCAGACCCATTCTTCTCAACCACATGAGCGTGATGAGGATGAAAAGGTGATATACATTGTTATCATCACAAGCAAGGGAGGAAAGAAGTTAAAGAAACACCAAGGAACATACATAGAGACTGACTAGGATTTGCTTACAGGAGGGAGGAAGCTCTAAATATCCTCAAGCTAACTTTACCATAATGTTTTGGTTAGAAGTATAATCCATGCAAGTTTTTATAAGCATCATATAGATGGATCTTGAATCATTTGAGACATGTAGCGCAGCTGAAGTTTCAGTTCTGTGTACTGAGTCCTGGCTGAAGTAGAACAAGAGTCATCCAGCTAACTCTTAAATGCTATGTTTCAGATAGTTTTGTGTGTGTCCTTAAGAATGCCTTCACATAACACAGCTCAGATTTCAATGTGGAGACTGTATTTTTTCTTTAATATTCATCTAATGCATTAGTTCTAACATCTTTCAAGTGGAACAAAAGATGTGACAAACATGGACAACTTAAAATAAGACAACTACTTAAGAATTCTTTGGTAGTGTTATAACTATCTGTCTCTTCTGATTTAACTTGGTAGGAGACTCAATATACTTTATGAAGAGCTGCTCCATTTCTCTTAGAATAGTTATACCTATAATAATGAATCACCTTTTTTTTTTTTTGCTCTTGATTGGGCAACTAGTCCTTCAACAGCTATAAATCCTAATAGAATGTAATAAAGACATATGAAAAAATTATCCCTTCTCAGGAAACCTGATTTAGAATTAGCAGCAGGCAGTAAGAAAAAGATAAGAAGAGAATATCAAACAAAAGCCCTCAGAACTTCTAAAAAAATTTTCTGTTTTGTATTTGAAAAAGCAATGATAAACAATTGCCAGTATAAAATAATGCTTTAACGGTCAGTTCTGCAAATTCAGCCTGTGCTTTGAGATCTAACATGATTTTTTTTTTGCTTCTTTTTTCTGCAGAGCCAAGGGTAACTAGAGGTCAAAGTTGGTCCTCCGTCATGAAGTTCTGTTACTTTCAATCAATCACTTTCAGTGTGTTTACGTAGCTAAGACTTATTGGAACAATTCAGTTGATAATGGCCATTACTTATCAGAATCCAGTTTACTCTCTCCCTCCCCCCCACTCCACCCATCTGGGTTGCTCCAGTTTTATAGGAGTGTGTGTACATGTTTAAGATTTTTTCTGACAAATGTCAGTTTATCAAGGGAACTTAAGTTTCTGCTTAATTTAAGCCCCTAAGTAAACATCCATCTATTAATCCATTTGGAGCCACCAGACATGAAAGTATTCAAATAAAGAGCAGATGTGCTTAAGCAATTTTTACATAGTCATCTTTAAGAATAAATTCAGCTTTGAAAAATAACTAACACCGCCTTGTGAGAAAGGACATTATTAATAATCTCATTTTATGGATACTGAAAGTGCAGCAGAGAGTTTAAATGATTTGCCTAGGTCATGCAGAAAGTCTGTGGTCACCTCTATACATGCAGATAAAAGTCATGATTGGATCCAATGCGTGATCCACACAATTGTACCTCCTGCCATGCTACACATGCAAGACAGGAGACATGATTGTGGGATTGTGCGTTAGATCCAATTGCACCATGTTGTTTGTGCAGGGGGACCCCAATCCTGGGCTCCCCTGGCACTAGCAAGAAGCAGGCTCCCATGGCTGGAAGCCCCCTTTGTTAACGGAGCTCTCAACCATGGGGCCACGTGCAGGCAGGGCCCAGAGACCCTGCAGCTCTCATGCCTGACTGCACAATATGTCAACTGTGGAACTCCCAGTCCCTGCTGCAGGTGAGGACCTGGACAAGAGCCCCGTGTGGGCAGGAGATTTCTTCCCTCTCCCCCTCCGCCAGCTCTGGGGATCACAGCACTACAATCCCCAGGGCTTGGAGTTTTCATGCTGGGGAAGCGTACCCCTGCAGCTGGGAATACTGTCAGTTGACAGGGCTTGTGGCTGAAGGGAAGAGACCCTGCTACACATGCAAATTAAATTTGATAGCAACCAGCTATAACATTAGTACACATTTTGAGGTCAAACTTAATAGCTGGTTTGAGCTTTTTATCATTTGATAGCTACTTTGCAGACATAGCTGGTCTTGAGGTAATTGTACAATTAACTAGTTAATTGCGCAAGACCTGTAACATGTATAAACAAAGAACAGACTCAAGATTTACCCTTCTGAGACTGATTCCATTGCCTTAACCAAACCACCGTCTTTCCATAAGGAATGTAGATATAATACTGTGTAATTAATGGTTATCTAAATAATTTGATGTAGATAAACTGGATATTTTGAACCATACCAGTTAAACTCCAATTCTGTAAATGCCCAACAAAGCATGTATTTGCAGGATCAAGATTTTGCACTGTGAGGAAGAGTTACTATAATGCATTTTCTTTATTTTACAATTTTTCTGTATGCATTGGGTCAAATTTATCACTCATGTAATTATTGAAGTTAAACCAAGAATGAAATTTGCCCATTATGTTCACAGTAAGTTAGCTAGAATCTCATGAATAAACATGCTTTTTTAAAACATATCAAATATGTTTCGCTCTGTGATCCTAATAGGCAGGTAAAAACAATTCATTCTTATGCCTCGGCGGCAAGATGTGCTTGGAAACGGTGTTGACCTCAATTGCTAAGACTTCGGTCACATGTACAAAGCAGAGTCAGGATTTCCTAAGGAATCTGAAAAATATGCATAGTACTTAAAAAAAAAATGTTGCATGTCAGTTACCACTGCCAAGCGCATTGTTGTGCATAATGGTTCATTGTACTGAATTTCAACCCTTGATTAAATTACAGTATTTTGTGGTGAGATTTATGGTTAAGATAATATAACTTAAAATGACAAGCCAAATGTCAACCTCATGTTTAAGTTGAATTTGGCAGCATATTAATGACTGTTACCATTTAGGACTCCCCAATTTTTCAAAGAAATGATGCCAAAGGGTTTTCTGATAACCATGTATGCTAAATGTATAAATGCTAGACAAGGCTGAGGATCAGGTACCATTTCGATGGAGACATCTTGAACCTGCGCAGGCTCCAAGCGAGCGCCAAAGTTCAGACAGCCACGCTTCATGACTTCCTCTTCACTGACGACTGCGTGTTATGTACAGGCTCACAGGCTGACATGTAATGGTCAATGGACCTATTCCCATCAGTCTGCAACAGCTTTTGACTCACTAGCAACACGAAGAAGACTGAAGTGATGCTTTCATTCTGTGCTTGGCACAACACTCCAGGAACCACACGCCTCAGTTAACGGTCAACAACTGTCAATGGTCAACAAGTTTGCCTATCTAGGCAGCATGTTCTCCTGTGCTGTCCACATCAACGACAAAGTCAATGTGAGGCTAGCAAAAGCCAGCGTGGCTTTCGGCAGACTCTGTAAGTCAGTCTGGGACTGCAGAGGCATTGGAATGTTGACAAAACTGAAGGTTTACAAAGTCATCATTCTCCCAACCCTCCTTTATGCCTGTGAAACCTGGACCATCTACCAGTGTCATGCCAAGAAACTAAACCACTTCCACCTGTGCTGCCTGTGAAAGATACTAAAGATCAAGTGGCAGGACAAGATTCTGGGCATTGAGGTGCTCAGAAGATCAGCTCTCCCCAGTATCCATACTCTACTGAAACTGGTGCAGCCAAGATGGGCCGGCTACCTTTCAAGAATGCCTGAAACTCGCCTGCCAAATTAAATCTTCTACAGCAAACTGTGAAATGGAGTATGCTTTCTCGGCACATCAAACACATCACGGTACAAGGACACCCTAAAGAGTTTTGGCATTGACCTGTTGTCATGGGAGCAAATTGCTTATGATCATCCATCTTAGAGGTCATCAGTCCAGAGTGGAGAACTAGCCTTCGAGCAGCGGTGCATGGCAGAGGCAGTGAGGAAGCACATGGCCAGGAAACAAAGACCTCTCATGTTCATTCCTTGTCACACCCCTGCCCTTGCTACAGCAGATTGTTCAAGGCAAACATTGGTCTTATAAGTCACCCAAGTGCCCATGTGACCTAGCCTCCACCCCCCTCCTCTCTTTTTCCCCAATCCCTTTTTCTTTGCCTCTTCCTTTCTCTCTTCTCTCTCCCTGACCCCTGCCTTCCCCACTGGATGTGGTCATCTTTGCTTGCAAAGAACGAACAGCAGACAAGGCTGACTGATTCTTATTTAAAAAATGTGGACTTGCGCAGGCAATGTCTAATACTAAATTAGGATTTTAAAGCTTTCAGACTCTGGAACAAAGTTCTGGTTTGTTCTTTTTTTTTTGGCATCAGACACAGTTTTTCCAGCCAAAAAATGTTGTATGTTCAGTTATTTCCCTCTGTCCTCAGCTTTTTATATGAATTCCTTGTACAGATGCATGCAGTAAGCAGAAAAATAATTAGCATCTGTTTTCTCTTATTTGCAAACTAAAATTCTGCCTTTTTAAATAGGAATATGGGATTTGCAACACAGAGCACATCACTGGATCATTTAACCCAGAATCGCCACCATAGCAGTAGCCCATATCACACACTTTTGAAGAAGAAAAGAAAAAGAAAAGTTTGTCTCAGTTAACATGATACTTGCTTTCAGCATTAGCAATATAGTTCTACAAACCCTACCTGAAACAGAACTGTTGCCTTGAAAATTAACAGCAATACTAGCGGTGAGGTAGTGACCTCACCCTACCAGTCAGCACCTGGAGTATGATTTTTTCAATGACTTAGGACTTGGTGAATTTAATGATGTCCATATACTTGGGCAAGACAAGCATTAACAGTCAAGTTAACTTATGTACCTTGCATTTGTGTTTCAGTGCCTTGCTTTAGTTTAGACTCCTTTGTAAACACTAGACTTGATAAAAAGCAGGTTATCTGCTCCTTGGAGATTTTTATTTTTAGGAGAAAACAACGTCCCGTTTAGTCTTGTTACTGAACAGCCCCATGTTTCCCTTCACATCTGTATATGCAGATGTGGCACAGGCCAACAGCTAGAGTTTGAACAGTGGTGATGAGTTGCCTGCTCCCAATTCCACCCAATCATGTGGAAGTTTCTCTGCAGAGAATTTGAAGTGTTCCAACTCTGCAGATTGAAAAGACCAGAACAAAAGAGCAAGGGGATGAGGTGAGGTGATGACTGTGAAAGCTTGGCTGGACCCACATATGAAATTCAAATGATCAAATTAAAATAAGAGTGTATCTTGCACAAGAATACAAGATCGTGACTGGGACCATGCAAGATGAAGCAATCCCAATTGATTTAACCTCCTGTACTAGTTGCAAGTATACCCAATGTTTTATTATGGAAAACCAATCATAAATAACTGCATATTCGTATGTGACTATCCTTCTTGTTGACACATCCTCCCTTGATTAAGGCATATTTCTCAGAACAGGCATTCAATATCTGCTTGGGGTTTTGCAAATGTCTCCAGAGACCATCACCGGTTCAGAATATTTTGGGTTCTGCACCACTGTTAAAACAACTACTCAAAACAGGGTCCTGTGATCGATGCCCTAAGGTATCCCATTCAGTCAATCAAGACCCATGCCATTTGCTTGAAGTATAAGCTCTGGACTGATCAAAAGTTTGCAAAAACAAGGTTCACAACTGGACAACCCAAAAGGAGATCTGAGCAGTTAGCAATTATAATATGATGGTCCCTTTCTACCTGCTTTGTTTGGACTTAATCAAAAAAATGTCAAGGTGGAATGCTTTGAAGCTATACAATTAAAGACTATAAGAATGAAACAGAGTTGCTGGCAAGTGCTCCAGGAGAGAGAAAGAAATCACTGCAAGACTCTAACCTGCACCCAGCTGATCACTCTGGGCACTGGATCCATGCCCAGTGAAGGCTGTAAAACCGAAACCGCTTCCTGCCTGCATTGGTGAAAGACACTATTGCAGCTAACATATACTAGGACTTTTGTGATAGTTCATTAATTGACTATTGGAAAGGAGTCTTTTTCTGTCATTTAGTGCTGTAGCTTGTTTGTTGTATAGTTATTAAAGCCTTTCTCTCATTAATTGAATGAGGTGTTATGTCAATCCTTAACTGCACTAGGTTCAAATCCTGTTCTTGACTGCAACACAGGGTCCAGCTGGGATCCTCTATATCCCCCAATGTCTGCTTTAACCTCTGGAGAAGCTCAGTACAATTGAAGACAACAAGACAAACTATGCTGTGGGGAGAGAGACCAACAGAGGCTACTACGCTCCATAAGTTAAGAGAACGTACCCTGACTTCTTCCCCCAGTGTGGAAAAGAGTGGGTAGGGGGAACAAGCCATGCCCCAGTATGCAAATTCCAGGGGAAGGCCTTGAGTTGCAGACTTGCATAGCCTCCTTCTGTCCATACAGACCATTTATATTTTCAGGAGAGCAGAGTCATTACTTTTGATAAAAAGGTACATTAGAGTTGGAGATGTGGAAGGAAAAAGATGTGTATGTGAAAGAAAATGAAAAAAGAATCTGTCCCCTTCTGTAGTAGAAGGGGATACGAAATTAGATCTGCAGTAAAGTAACTGAGATTACATCTACATAGTAAACTTACTATACCTGGTAGGAATGCCTTCAAAATGCTGCCGAGCTGTGAGCAGGCTTCCTCCTAAATGGAAGCGGTGTGCTTTGGATTGGCTACTTGGCATTGGTGAGTGCAGGCTAATAGTGTCTATTAGTCTGCACCAAACTAATTAATTTGCCTGCTGCACCATACAGCTGTAGCTATGCTGTACTGTTTCCTACACTGCAATGTAAGCCTTCCACCTGGAGTAATGCAATGTGCTGCTACTGGGGATGGCAAATTTACCATGGTGACATGGTCTTAGATGAGCATAGAAACTAGGGAACCAGGTATGGAGGGTGAACTGAAATGGCAAACCCCAAAACTAAGGAACAGACTAACCTCCCTGACAAGCCCACACAAAGGTTAGAAGATCAAGGAACAAAAGCAACTACCTGAATTGGTCTAGGCACTACAAAGTAATAGCTCAGAATAAGTAACTGGGGAAGGAGGCCCTCAGATGCATTACCCACTCAGAACTAAGGTGGTCTGACTGTGAATAAGCTTGTCAGCAAGTAAAACAATTACCTTAAGCCTTACATAATAATTTAACTGTTAAGGAAAAACAAACATTTGGTTTACATATACTAACAACTAAAGCAGAGGGGGGAAAAGATTTAATGAAGAGAAACATGTGACAGTCCTGCTCAGAAATAAAAGAAGGGAAAAAATACTCTTGTCCTTTTTCTTTCACTTATGCGTTCTCACATGCTGTCTCTAAAGACAATCAGTCAGTGGTTCTCAACTTTTTTAGACTCAAGGCACCCCTTGAAAAATGCCGGCTCTTAGCTTTCACTCATTTTTTTTTTACTATGGAAAAACAATAGATTAATTCTTCTGTTGTAAAAAAATCAGAAATGCCACAACAGGTCATTTGACACATATTCCTATTTTAAATCTCAGGGTTTATTTTGTGGATCACGTGTGGGTGTTTATATACCTACTGCTAATATTGTACAGAACCCTGGAACACCCTTGAAAAAGATCTCAAACCTCAGGGTGCTGCAGTACCTTCTTTGAGAATCACTGCTATAAATCATAATACAATGCAAAGCAGCAGAAAACACAGCTCTAGAAACAGTGTTTCACTACCAGTAGAGAGAGTGTATAGTTTTATCTTCGGCAGCTAGCCTGCACAAACTTAAAATATTACACTTCTGCTTCTATAGTATTGAAGCAGATTCAGCTGTAGGCCTGTGCTGGGTGGCGTCTGTGAGAGGCAGTACAGAAACTGGGGGACTCTTATACTAATTCTGGGTCGTCTAAGTGAGAATATATCATTTGACCATGTATTTTGTAAGAGAGATAAGTACTGGTGGGTTAGTAAGAGAAGTTAGGACCCAGGAAATTTCTTTGCATAGTAAAGACAGTTGAGAGACACAAGAATTCTGCATGCCATGCTGTAGTCTTAATAAATGGCACTTAGAACAAAAGAGAATGTTTCTAGGGAAATAAACTGTTATGAGGACCCTTTTCTTCTTGGGAAGCTGAAGGAAGCACTGTTGACCTAAAATCCACAGTGATGCAGGTTTTGTATATTCATTATATTCTTGTTCAGTTAATTCAGAGACATTTTGTAGCATTTATGCTGAACAAAAATATAATGAATAAACCAAACCTGCATCACTGGGTTCTTGAATGGTGAATGGTGTGATGAGACCACTGGAGTTCTCTGAATGGTGTGATGAGACCTCTTTTTTAATGCATTTTCCTTTTGGCTGAGCCAAAGGTCCTCTAGTAGTTGATAGTAGGAATGAGGGCTCAGCTCCACATGATGCTAGAAAGGGATGCAAATCTATTTGCATTAGGTCCAAAACTATTTTGACCAACATTCACACCAATAGCTCTAAAGGAAGTAGACAGAAAATTCCCTTAGGAGTGCATAGTAAGCAGCTTGCATTTCCACCATCAGGATTTATAGTTTTCAGAAGCCCTATCTCTTGGGTCCCCCTGGTTAGGACACTATCTTCTTTGAAAGTAATCATATGATGCTTCAGGGACCACCTTGACTATTAGGTAACTGGGACTGATGCACCAGACAGAATTAGGAAACAGGGCTGTGAGAAATTCCGCCGGCCATTTCATTTCGAAACTGTTTTGATCAATTTTGAGGTCAAAACAGCAAAATCGGAATGAAACAAAGGCTGTCAAAACAGCCTCTAAACAAAACAAGACTAGTCGAAACATTTTGACCATAGGTTGGGGATGGGAAGTCAGTCTGCCTGGGCTGACTTCCCATCCTCAGTGCAAGGTTGGGCAGGGGACAGGGAATCAGTCCAGCTGGGTTGACTTCCCATCCCCAGCACTAGATCCCCATCCCCAGTACTAAATTGCTTCAGAGGTGGGAGGCAGCCTAGCTGGGCTGCTTCCCCATCCCCCGTACTAGATCATGCCAGCCGCCCCAGCACGATTTAGCCCCAGGGATGGGGAGGTAGCCCAGCTGAGCTGCCTCCTGCCCTGGCGCAATCTAGCGCCGGGGATGGGAAAGCAGCCCAGCTGGGTTGACTTCCCATCCCCTGCACTAGATCCCCATCCCTAGATCATGCTGGGAGCAGCGAGGCAGCCCAGCTAGGCTGCTTCGCCATCCCCCGCACTAGATCATGCCAGCCACTCCTGGCGTGATCTAGCCCCAGGAATGGGAAAGCAACCCAGCTGGGCTGCCTTCCCATCCCCAGCATAATGTCAAAACAGTGTTGAAACAGCCTTTCTGTTTGAATGGAATGGAACAGCTGTTTTGACTCAAAATGAAATTCAAAATGGAATGCTGTTCCATTGAATCGTCGAAACTCAAGGCAAAATGGAATGGTGCCATTTCACACTGCCTTATTAGGAAATTGATAGTACAGCATTAGCTGATGTAAGAACAACCACACTTTTTAGAGGTTTTTAAACATTGTCATCAAAATCATAGTTTTATCTTTAGTTTTTCTATTCCATTCTTTTTACTTCTCTTTGCTTACTGAAAAAGTAAAAAGTGAATGAAAAACACAAAACTGAAAATGCACTTTCTTATTGAAGATAGATATTTTTGTTTTAATTTTTCTTAATTTCTTTAGATTTTCAGTATTTATCACAAGAGCACTTGTTAACTTCCTCTCCAAACAATAATAGGATTCAAGTTTGAACATGATTTTAGAAGTAATAAGTGTTTGATAAAATGTTCTTTAAGGGAAAAAGAAAAAAAAAGTCAGATGTTTTGAATAGTAGCTCAAATAACCCCTTGATAAGTTGTTTCATGATATTATTTTGGTATAACTTTATCTAATTGTTGTCATAAGACTGCACATATTTTGTGGTATAGCCAACCTCTTCATCTCTGAATAGATAAATGAATGGCTAATTCTGTTTTTGAAAAAAAAATACTATAGCAAAAGTTTTATTCCCCTTTAATGATGGAGATAATGCAAGACATGAGCAGATGTATCCCTGAATTAAGACACAGAGTAATGTTTGCTTATCAGAGAAATCTAGATATCTAAAAACATGCCCATAGTTAGTGGTTTCTGGATTCCAACCAAAGTCAGAATGTAAGCCAGTTATCTACTGGGAAGAGTTTTCTTTGAAATAGCAAAACTGATAACAACCCTGCTGTAGCACTCAATACCTTTCTACTTAACCCTTAATAATCTCCAGTGACTCATGCCCCTCTACTTTAACTAGGTCATCTGCAAACTTGCTGAAGGTGCACTCATCCCATCTTCCAGATCACTGATGAAAACATTGAGCAAAACCAGCCTTGGGACCAACCCTAAGAGTACACTCCATTTGAGACAGAGTGCTAATTATTCATTGACATTGACCCACTGATTACTACCGTCTGAGCCTGATAATCCAGCCAGTTTTCTATCTACCTTACAGTCTCTTCATCCAGCCTGGACTTCCTTAGCTTGCTTGTGAGAATGCCGTGGGAGACTGTATTAAAAGCCTTGCTAAAATCAAGGTATATCATGTCCACTGCTCTCCCCACATCCACAGAGCCAGTCACCTCATCAAAGAAGGCAATCAGGTTGGTCAGGCATGATTTGCTCTTGGTGAATCCATGCCGACTGTTCCTAATTGTCTTCTCTTCCAAGTGCTTAGAAATACATTCCTTGAGGACCTGTGCCATGATTTTCCCAAGGACTCAGATGAGGCTGACCAGTCTATAGTTCCCAAGATCCTCCTTCTTCCCTTCTTTAAATATAGTCACTATATTTGCCCTTTTCAAATTGTCCATGACCTCTCCTGATCACCAAAAGTTTTTAGAGATAATGACCAGCAGCTCTGCAATCACACTGGCCAATTTCTTCTGCATCCTTGAGTACGTTGCGTCTGACCCCATGGACTAGTATGTGTCCAGCTTCCCTAAATAGTTGAAAACCTTTTCTTATTGCATCCCTGCATGCCAGAGCAATACTCTTATACTCCTCCTTAAGTTTGTCCAAGTTTCCATTTCTTATAAGCTTCCTTTTTGTTTTAGCTCACTAAAGATGGCCTGCTAAGCCAAGCTGGTCTTCTGCCATACTTGCTTATCTTCCTGCACGTCAGAATGGTTCATTCCTGTGCCCTCAGTAAGGTTTCTTTAAAGTCCAACTAGTTCTCTTGGACTCCTTTTCCCCTCACACTGGCTTCCCTTGGGATCCTGCCCATCAGTTTTCTGAGTGAGTCAAAGTTTGCTTTTTTTGAAGTATAGTTCTTATTCTGCTACCCTCTATCCTTCCTTCCCTTAGGACCCTGAACTCAATCCTCTCATGGTTGTTGATACCAAGTTGCCAGCCACTACTACATTCCCTACCATATTTCCCTGTTTGTGAGCAGCAGATCAAGAGGGACATGGCTCCTAGTTGACCTCCCCAACACTTGCATCATAGTTGCTGCTGCTGAGGTTGCTATCCACTTCTGTTTCCCCAGCAGTCTTGATTAGCTTTGGAGAGACTTTAATCAAACCATGCCCTTTGACATCATAGTGGGAGACAAAATGTCCCCAAGTTCAAGAAATATTCAAAAAATTTAAATAAATAAAAAAAATCTTCCAAAGAAAAATCCTGGGAATTAGCCCTTTAAATTCCTAGTCAATATCATTATAAAATTAAAAAAAAAATCTCTACCCTTTTAGTCGGTAAGTGAACCAACAACAAACAGAATGAATTTATAGAAAAATAAAGTATGCAGATATTTTCATAGATTTTTAAAATGACTAGGGAAAGGTCAAGTACATGGCTTTAATACATACACAAACAAGAAAAATACAAAACACCTAAAATAAGCCATATCTGTATAACACTTTATTAAAAATACATATTTTCTGGTTTACATAAAAAGAATCCACATTCTAATTAAACATTACTGAAACTCAGAATGGAATTCTACCTGGAAAAATACAGATTTTCATAAACAAAGAGAAATACAGCACAGCACTTGACTCATTCTTACTTAAGACAAGATCTTTAGCTCATATTAACATCTTTTATTAGAGGACTGTGCCGTGCTTTTATTAACTAAACAAGCAACATAATATTTTTAATATATAGCCTTGACCAAAACCCTAATCTGAGTCCATGAAACACTGGGATCCATGAGTTCCATGGCTCAGGCCCATCTCAGATTTTTCGAAATGTACAATTTTCAGAGCTACATTATATCAACTTAGCAGCAACTAATACTAGTAAGGAATTTAGTGCACAATGCAAAACAGTTGGCAAAAACAGAAAAGCCCCAATGTAAAAATATAAATATATAGATCAAAACACCAGATGCATTTGCTTTCAACTGACAATCTTCCATACAATTTTCTTCTTTTCCCTTGACATCTCTCACTTGGAAGGTGCTGACTACCTCCAGAGCATGTGCAACACCTTTTAAAGTTAATGGAAGTTGAAGACATTCAGCATCTCTCCAAAATGCTTCGCATATTGCAAGTTCAGGCTCCAAAAAACAGAAGAGACACGGGCCAGGGCTGTGGAATATTTACTGGAAAACTCAGAGTAAGGCATACAAAATGCAGGAAGAAGATGGGGGAAAGGGGCCCGTGGTCAGCGTCTCCTTTGCTTTAATGCCCAAAGCAAGCTGGTAGCAGCATACACAGCTGAAGCAAATGGCAACACTGTCTGTAGCAGAATAATGAATATGACATCAAACATTGCTCCTCCTTGAAAAATGATCATATAGGAGTGGTCCCATGTTTTTGTGTGTATTATGATGCCATCTAGTGTGTTGCAGTTAAGGGCACAAACAATCTATTTTCTAATTCTCTGCCCTGCAAACCTAGCCTTAAGTCGAAGAATTAAGGCAGTGTCACTCATCTCCATGTACTGTCATTAGAAATGAAATTCACACAAGGGCACAGCTTGTCTTGCACAGTCTATAACTACCACAGGGGAAGGAAAGATCCCAGTCTGGCTCCCAGATCCCAGAATTTGTGGGACAAAAAATAAGAAGCCTCTTTTCTTTTAAATTGTCAACAGAGCAAACTTACTAAGGACATGATGAAGCAAGCACTCACTGAACATTTTGGTGCCACTAACACACTGCTACTTTTCAGACTGGAACCGCATCTTGAACATAATCTGAATCCATCGGAAATGTTTGTACAGACAATATTATTCTGTAGTGTAGGGTCAAGATTTTTAAAAATGAATGGAGATGTCCAATTTTGAGAAACTCTTGTTTAGGGAGTGGGAAAAGTTCAGCTCTTTAAGAAAAGTCAAATCCCTTGAAGGCATCTTAAATTGGGAACCAATAATTACTGGTTGCTTCTGAAAATCGTGGCCTATTGGGCTGTGTATGATGCTCATAGGTGATTGGGGCACTTACTGTAGGGAAGATGGAAGCTTTCTGATGACAGTGCACGTCTTCAAATGTGAGTTGGCAAGAAAAAGGCAGCCTAGAAAACAATGCTCATTCAAAAATAGTTGAACAGGGAAGAGCTGAGGAGTAAGGCTGAAGATGTGAAGGCTTTATATGTAAAACAATAAGCGGCAGCCTGAAAAGCCCAACCACCTCTGCTTAAAGCTTTCCATTAACATCACTTTTGCAAGTACGTAAGTTCATTTTCATTAATATATACATAAGACATCTAACATGATGAATATCTCTCCAGGGTTATAGCCCACTTCTCAAAGAGGCCTGGTGATAGCATATGTACAGTGCAGTACAACAAAACAGTATTGAATAGTCCACAAATATGTTTGCGTTTTACGCACTGCACTTTGGAATCTGGATGACATTCTTTCCCAGGATAGAATGATGCTTTAAAACAGTTCTCGTTTTAGGCTTGTTCTGCTTAATGATGGCTTTAAAATACAATATTCAAGTTTCTAAACAGTATGCTTACTTACAAGTGGTGTTTAAATTATATCATAAACAAGAAAGACCTTACAAGGCTAACAACTTACCAAAATCCATGCAGAATGAGAATTCCCTGAAAAGGAGCAAGGAAAAAAAATCACAACCTCTTATGCCTAAAGAGTGATCCCAGGTCAAAGGACATGCAACTCTTAGTTGAACTGATTTTTTAAAATCAAGTTCTCCTTTGAAATTAAAGGGTAATTTGACACAAATTCCATAGTTTAGGTTCATAAGCAGGTGTTTTTTGTGTACACCTAATGGGAAAAAAAACCAAGCACTGCTACTAAATTGAATTAGTTTGTCAAATGCTGTTTTTGGAGATCACATCCCAGAACACATGTACATGTGAGACTTCATGGCCCTTTTCCTAACCACCTTTCCGCTCCAAGTAGCAGATCATGTTGTTTGAAATTGTGTAATTTTATTCCCTGAGCCTGCAATGAGAAGTGCCAAGCTGGACCCCTGTCTTTTGATGGGCAGTGCATGGGTGCAAGGGTATAGTCAGCATGGTCCTTGTTACGGAATCAGGGCCTTGTGATAGATTGTATCAGCAAAGAGGTCCAGAAAGCCCTTTGGTTTGAATTAGGAGGAGGAAAATTAGATATGCAAAGAGGCCTATATAAAAGAAGACAGGGTAAATAGCAAGTTGGTACAGCACTAGCAGCAGTCAGTTTTGTCAGTAGTAAATTTAGGGAAGGGACTGGTCAGAAACGGTAAAAAGTAAACAGGCTTTTAATAGCATGGACCCGATTCTCTACTGCCTTGATTCTTGAATAGTAGCATGTTATCCCTGCTTTGTCCAGGTATAAGCATCTAAAAACACAATGCAAGACAGTGAAAAATCAAGTCTGCAACTCCCAAGGTTTGAGGGAGCATGAATGTCTGACTTGCAGAACAATCTTTCATTTAAGAGGTGTGTGTCACAACGGGAATGTCAATCTCAATGGCAGACAGCCGAGATCGAGCTGAGTAGGGTTGAGAGGCATAGCTGTGCATGCTGGGTGCATGGGAATAGAGGGGCTGCCAGAAAGGGGAAGGTAAACTTTTGCATGCACAGTACCACAGGAATAAAAGAACTGAAGTGAAAAACAGGCCGCCTGCACTGGCAATGGCAATAAACACTGAGATATCAAAAGTGAAAACTGGCTCATATATTTTGTTCAGGTAGTTGTTATAAAAAATGACCCAAATGGATGGTGTGAGGCACACGGCACAGGCAAGCAGGAACAAGAGGCCGGCCACAAGGTGGCAGCCTGCACTATTGACAAGGCATTTGGCCAATTTGATGTTTGGCACGCTGGTTACAAAGGCTGTGTTACACATGCCAACCAAACACAGAAAGAGAGCTGAAACTGCAGTGAGCATGCTAAGTGGCAGGGCAAACTGTAGCACCCGCAAATCTAGCTGATCAACTGCTGTGTACCACTGTGGGTCATATATCACACAGTCCCTGCTCCCATCGAAGCGTGCGCACTTGATCCAGAGTCCGGTGTACACAGTCACATTCTTCTCATTCTTGTTGAACGTGTACAGTCTCATTTGTCTCCAGTTCGGGAGTAAAACTGCAGCAAGGAGTCCTGCTACGGAAGCTGTTCCGCTGAGGAAGGCCAGCACTGTGGCTGCATGGACATCCCGGCATCCCATGTTTGTCCCCAGATGACAACCCCTGAGAGAGAAAAAAGGTTCAACGACAAGTGGACTTTCAAAGCAGAGCAGAAGAGAAAACTTCAGTGCCTAATTCAATATGGTTTTGCACCTTGAATCATCCCTTACTTTAGCACAGCACAAGTAAAAAGCAAGCATAAAGTTTTTTTGTTTTTGTTTTTAAATGTGCACATTATGTACAGGCAGAAGCACTAACTCAAGGTCCCAGGCCACAGAGAATCAAACCCTAATGCACTATTTTCAATTAGTTTTAAAGTCAGTAAGTACTAACATTTCTTCCTTAATCCTCACTCCAAGCAGCAGCAGCCCGGGGTAACATTTGCAATCTTTTTTTGAAGTCCTGTTAAAGAATGATTAAAACATCTTGAGTTTACCAGTTGATAGGTACACAACTTGAGATCCTTTCCAGAAAGCAGGGTGGACAATACACATCCCATGACTCATAGAACCACCACAATTCTTTAATAAACCATTTTATTAAACAAAGGAGTTGGAAAAACAAAACAGTAAGAGTCCTACGCCCTTGTTGCAGGGCAATTCATTAATCTGTGCACATGCTTGTGTTTCTGATCGTTTCCTACTTGCAACCTTGTTAAACACCCTAATAAAGTATCCCATTATAGGAAGCCCTCTGGCAGAAAGCAGTCCTCAATAAAGACCAAGAGACATAGTGACAACACGCCTGCTTAAGGTATTTCAAGATAGATGCTCCAAGATAACCGAAATCAGTGTACTCTAGAAGACTTCTCACTGACAGTCAACAGGAAGTAGATTCCAAAGTCATTTCAGCACCTCTGAAAATTATATCTATTCTTTTTAATCACTTGTTGCACACCTGTCTGGGGGCACAAAAATAATATTAAGTCTTGAGATCCTAATAACAAAATGCTTGTCATTACTTAACAAAATATTGCCAGCGCATCAGAGCAGACTAAATTAATTGAGCACCACAGCATCTTGTATGTCAGCATCCCTGTGCTTCAAAATGGCGATGGGGGCACTTGAACTAAAGCTCAAGCCCCCATACCATTCAGAAGCACAGGGACACCGACTGGAGCAGGGGCCGGGGATGAGCTTTAGTTCAAGCACCCCCACCACCAGTTTGAAGCTCAGGGATGCTGATACATGAGACACTATGGTGCTTTAATTAGAGAGGCTCTTAGAGCCACTCTAATGAGAGCCACCCCCATCCCACCCCCAGAGCATGTGTAAAAGTGTGCTTTCTGCCTAAGGCTACCCCTCCATTTCCAGTTGTTTGTTAAAAATGTCCAAAATAAAAATTAAACATTTTTGTTACGAGTCAAACACACACTGTTCAAGCTGAAAGGAAAATATTTCATTTTTCTTTTAAATGAGAAATGGAACCCCCCCAACATTATGTAAATGCATGTATTAATAAACTGCAGTTTAATTTTTCAGTTCAGCAAGCCAAACTGAAAAGGTCTGTTATTCACACAACCCTACAGTTCTTGACTGGGAAAACAGTCTACACGCATCTGCTTTTTAACCCTTTTTCCCTCTTCATAGTATAGTCAAACCAATCTGAGATAAGGAAATAACTTTCTTCATTCTCCAGGTACCACTTCACTCCTCCATTCTGTTCAGTATAGTAGGCATCTTGGATCACACACAGTAGACATTTATTCTATACAGAAGGTACTGTTAGGTTGGATATGGCTTGAATTGCTGATACTACTTAACAGGTTAGTTACCTTCATAAGAAGAAATAATAAATACTCACCAATAGTATACCCAAATGAGAGAAAATCTGGCAACTCTTAGCAGAAAAGTTCTATTGGATCTAGAAAAGAGAATATTATGAGAAAAAGTCAATTTTATGTTTAATTTCATGCAATTCCAGTTATAGCATTAACAGAATAATTCAGAAGCAACTGAAGTGGAATAAGGGGAGTTCCTATTCTACATCAAACACAGCAGTAACAGGCCAAGCTCATTACTGTCCTGTAAGTTGCCTATATTTCTATATAAAACCAAACCAAACCCAACCCAACCCAAAAATACCCTAAACGCTCCCCTGTTCCCAGAGATTCTCTCTCCAGGATCATTCCACCTTTACTTAATTCCCTCTAGGTGCAAAGAGTATTCAGCTCCCACCCTGATACTGAGGCATGTCAATGTAAGAAAGCTGTACTGCTATGGAAACTCTCAGATATCACCAGAGCTATTCAGATCCTTTATGCTTATCACCAGGAACGTAGGATAAAGGATATTTCAAATTAACTCTTGGTGACCAGGCTGAATGCAGTCATGCAGAAGCAAAAATTGGAGATCACAAACAACTTAAAAGAACAATTTTGTCATTATTTGAGGGATTTGATTCTTCCAAATCCATGACATTTCTCTGAGTTAATGGTTGGGAAGAGAAAAGGAAACTGTTCTCTTTCTTTTAGGTTTTGTGTTAAAATGCCCTTGAAATAATAAGGATAACAAGTCCATAGAAATAAGATGCATTGGGGCAGCATGTAGAAACCATTGGCTAGAATATAGATTATGCCACTGTTCTGTTCTTCAGTTCTCCAATGTTTTCACTTAAAGACTGCACTGGAAGAGAAATAGCTTTTTCTGGACCCCTTTTCTCCCACTACACCCATTGCCCTGGTCCCGCATATTTTAATTCTCAGAACAACTCTGCAGATCACATTTGAAGAACTATTGTTGTACTGGAGAAAACATCAAAACTGCAAGTGTTTGTGGCCACGTCATGCTGTTAACCCAAAGATTTTTTTCATGAAAAAATGAATATGGTAATGGTATCTATAAACATATGCTTTATGTACATTTAATATTACTTTTATGTTCAGTTTCCCTAAACTAAGAACTTTTGCCATAGCTCCTGAACCCAACTGACTCTATGCTCACAAACAGAGCCTCCTACTAAACCACAAGCTGCCAAGGTGAGAACGAGGCCACTGACCACCTCTTTTGGCTCTGCCCCTATGCCAAGGGAGCATGAGAAAAGGTAAGCCAGCTCCTTGAGGAAGTGACAGGAGTCAGGCTGATGACAAGGGAGGAGGTGCTATACAGGCACCTGACTAAACATCAGAGGTCCCAGACAACCCACCTCGACCAGTTTGTATCATGCATCAGGAGGGCCCTGTGGCAATGCAGGAACCTCCTGATGTACACACTAAGCTTGAGCAAACGGACTGTGTTAAAATGTTTCAGATCAAACTCCACTCCTACTACCGAAAAGTGGTGGGAGAGGATGCAGCCAATTCCACCTGGAAAAGGGACACATGGCACAGGCTATTCACAGTCCTCCTGGGAAGGGAAGTGGACAGGGAAAATGAAGGGGACAATGACACAACTAGACCTGGAGACAATGAGGAGGACAACAACAGGATCAGAAACAGCGGAAGTGACAATGACATCAACAGTGACAAGGACAGAGAATGATCTGAGAAGGGAAACCCCAAATTGGGGTTTGGACTAAGGGACTGTTTGGGCTGGGAAGGGCAGAGGGTGGGTGCAGGTGGGCGCAGGGGAGCAAGTGCGGTTATTGTAACGGGTGCGCAGGTTTCTTAAGGTGGTTTAAAAAAAAGTGTGATGGAAGTCTATGATAGAGGATGCATATATAGATATAAATATATATATTTTAATTTTAAAAGTCTGTTAATGTGCACTTCTGTTATTCAATCTTAGGTTTTATTTAAGCAAAAAAGAAAGCCGATTTCAGAGTTGAAGGCCCTCCTGTATGAACAAGTTTCCATCCTGCCCCAGACACAAAAATCAAGAAACGGTTCAAGGGTCATATCTGATTTAGCTGCTAGGCTAAAAAAATTAAAATAAATAAAGACTCCACAAGGGAGAGAAAGACACAGTAGCTTGTACCATATTAAGTAGTCGAGGCAGTCACTGTTGGACTGAACAACATTGATCCTGAACAACTAAAGATCCCAGCTGCTTAGGAACTAGTTTTAAGTTGTAGCGAAGACAACTGTTTTTTCATGTGTCTGGATATCCGTGCATTCTATTCACTGTGATGTTAGACCCCTTTACATCCCCTTCTTTAGTATCTGACCCACAAATCTCTAAGCAGTGATGTGCAACCTTTTTAGACTCAAGGCACCCCTCCATAATTTTGTGAATTGAGAATCACCCTATTTCAAAAACTAATTTTATTTCAGTGCTTGCCTCCTTTCAGAGGGTCCAGGCAGGTATAGCCTGAGCCTGTCCTTATCTGCTTATCTTCTTTCACTTCCCTTATTTCCTCACACTTTCTGTGACAATCTTCAAAGCATCTCACTGCATCCCTCGCACCCTGGTTGAGGATCAGCTAAGCTAAGAGCACTCCAAAAATCAGATTTTCTCTGGCCTTATATTTTAAAGATCCAGGATCCATAGTAGGGGAAAAAAAAACCCTCAACAGAGCTTGCCAGATATTTGGTAAAATTGTTTATTTGATATATTTAGTTAAAAAAGGTCAATATTATTTGGACATCTATCCAGTGGAATGAATGATGGTAAAAGCAAAAAAACCCCCAACAAACCAAGAATGTATTTAGTGCCAAACACCATTTTTAAGATGCATTATTTAGTGAGGAGTATGTAACCAGCTCTATCCCCAATATTCAGTCACCCCCTGCATGACTTTTGGGTGCTGAATAACTTGTGTACGCAATGTGCATTCAGCCACAATGCTAGAAAGTGGAGAAGGAAAAAAATAACCTGCCAACCCAAACCCCCACTATATGAGGCTTGCAAAAGCCAGTCAAATTCACCACTACAGAACTCTTCTTTCTATCTTTCAGGGATACAGGTTGTAGCCATATTGGTCTACAGGCAAAAGGAATCAGAACTCATGGTAGAGATGATATCTTTTATTAGACCAACTAGATATTTGCAAAAAAAATTCTTTATTTGCAAACTTTTGGGCACACACCCACTCACTCTTCCTCAGGCATAGGAGAATGCAAAGATTGTAAAGTTTCTCTTAGGGGGAAATTTCACACATCTAGTTGGTCTAATAAAAGAAATCACATCTTCTGGAAGGGCTGGATGTTTTTAAATCTGTGGGCCCTGATGCCCTCCACCCACGGGTTTTGAGAGAGCTGGCGGGGGTCATTGCTGTGCCGTTGGCCCGGCTGTACGAGTGATCATGGTCCACGGGCCAGGTGCCCGGAGATTGGAAACTAGCTAATGTGGTCCCCATTTATAAGAAAGGGAGAAAGGAGGACCCAGGAAATGATAGGCCCATGAGCCTCACATCCGTCTTGGGGAAAATCCTTGAAAAAATTATCAAGGATCACATCTGTGAGGGGCTAGCAGGGAAGATCATGCCCAGGGGAAATCAACACGGGTTCATCAAAGGCAGGTCCTGCCTGACCAACCTGATTGCCTTTTATGACCAGGTAACTAAATCCCTGGATGATGGTGTCGCTGTGGATGTAGTCTTTCTGGACTTTAAGAAGGCCTTTGACACTGTCTCTCACCCCATTCTCATTAATAAATTGAGCGACTGTGGCATTGCTGCCTACACAGTTGGATGGGTCAGAAATTGGCTGATGGGGCGCACCCAGAGAGTGGTGGTGGACGGGTCGTACTTGACCTGGGGGGATGTGAATAGTGAGGTCCCCCAGGGCTCGGTCCTAGGGCCTACACTGTTCAACATCTTCATCAGTGACTTGGACGAGCGGGTGGAAAACACGTTGTCCAAGTTTGCCGACGACACCAAGATGTGGGGAGAGGTAGGCACACTCGAAGGGAGAGAGAGGCGGCAATTAGATTTAGACAGACTACAGAAGTGGGCGGATGGTAATAGGATGGGCTTCAATGTGGATAAGTGCAGTGTGCTGCACCTGGGGAGAAGGAATCCACAACATACATACAGGCTGGGGAGCTCCCCCCTTGTGAGCACAGAGGCGGAAAGGGATCTTGGAGTCTTTATCGACTCCAAGATGAACATGAGCCGCCAATGCCAGATCGCAGCCAGCAAGGCCAACCGCACCTTGTTGTGCATCCAAAGATGCATCTCAAGCCAGTCCAGAGAGGTGATACTCCCCCTCTACGTGACATTGGTCAGGCCACAATTGGAGTACTGCGTCCAGTTCTGGGCACTACACTTTAAGAAGGATGTGGCCTGCCTTGAGAGGGTCCAGAGGAGTGCCACCCGCTTGGTTGGAGGGCAACAGGGCAGGCCCTATGAGGAGAGGCTGAGGGACCTGAACCTGTTCAGCCTCGGCAAGTGGAGGCTGAGGGGGGATTTGGTGGCTGCCTACAAACTCGTTAGAGGAGATCAGCAGCAAATAGGAAGGGCCCTATTCCCCCCAGCAGCACCTGGGGTGACGAGGAACAATGGCCAGAAGCTGTTGGAGAATAGGTTCAGGTTAGAGATTAGGAGGAACTATTTCACTGTTAGGGTAGCTAGGATCTGAAACCAACTTCCTAGGGAAGTGGTCCTTGCTCCTACCTTGGGTAAATTCAAAAAGAGGTTGGATGAACACCTGTCTGGGGTCAGACTAGATGATCTATTTAGGTCCCTTCTGACCCTTAACTACTATGAAACATCTACCCAAAAAACCTTGCCTGCCTATCACTTCTACCACGGGTTCTGATTCCACTAAAGAACTGTAATGTTATATGGATCACAGATACGGAGACATAGGCCTAAAGGGAACATTGTTATTCAGTAGGTTAACCATGTTCAATAGACAGAGCCAAGTACATTTAATTTACCAAATGATCTAAGATGTAAATGGGTGTATAGGTAAAAATACAGCAAAAACTAAATATGTACCAGCAAGGATAAGAAACCTAAAACTCATAATAAAGCAGGGCTGAGAGTCCAGATTAGGAAAGAGCGTATTTCAAAGCGTAAAAACAACAATGTAGACACCCACTGTTATGAGCAATGAAGGGATGAAGAAACTGTGGTTAACAGCCTACAGCCAGCCCGGGAAATGGCAGTGCCGTGTGGGGTAGAGTGTGAATCAGGAAGAAATAATCATCAGAACAATCTCAGCCTGGTTGTATTACAAGGCATCAATACATATTATTTTAGTTACATTTCCACATAAATACCCAGTGCCAAGGAGAGATCCTGGTTCTCTCTGGTAATCTAGATAGCTAAGCTTTCATCTCATTCTCTAGATGTGTAGAAATACACCGTTTTCACTGCTCTGCTGCTTCACTCCCTGGGCGCACACAATCCCCCTTTTCCATTACCTATACACAGCAGAATTCACCTGATCTCCAACAGAAAAGGCTGCAACACAAGTAAATAACTGCAAAGCACGATTACTAATTATACATACCACCTTCTCACGAACACACCACTTTATTTGCAGTGAGGAGCCGCTGGTGTTGCTGCTTCTTTCCCAGTCTTTCCTGAGGTCGTGGCTTTTCCCAAAGAATGCTGGGATTGTAGTCCTGCTTCTCCCAGGGTGCTTAACTTCGTGACATCAAAAACTACAACCCCCAGAATGCTTTCTTGCCAGCATTTCCCAGGCAACATCCTTGAGAATCTGCTCCTACAGCCTATTCCTGCCATCCCACTGTTGCGTAATGTGATAAAGCGCTAAAATTATCATCTGGTGAAGTAGGTTGTTGCCTATGAAAGCTGAGGACTTTCTGAACCAGTTATTATTGTCTAAGGTGTCATCCTGCCCTGCCTTCTGCTTTGTTAGCAGGCAAGGATTGTTAAAAGTGATTTAGGCTTTTTGTTGTTCATAAATCATGCGTTAAACTAGGAAAAGCCACCTCTTACGCATACAGATTGGATTATCTCAGCCAGGTTTCTTTTCCAGTATCAGCAGTTAAAAAGAAAAAAACCCAAAAAACCCAGCTCTGTTACCATTAGAGATTAGGTTATTTTTTTCTTTCCCCTTGTTATACCTGAGATTTTAAAGGGGTGATATTTTCAAATTCTTTTCCACAACAGCAACACTAAAGAGAATTTTAAACCTTCCAATAAAAATCCTAAAGAGTCAATAGTTTGTGCCTGTGTTTTATAGTAGAGAACAAAGGGAGGGTGGGGAAATAAAACGCAGGAAAGGGATACTGACGTCTTGGACTGCCTCCAAAATCATCTGAAAGCACAATACAAGCCACTCATGAGGCAGGGATTGAAGTGGGCCTTGTTTCTCCAATGCGTTCCTCTCTATTTTCTCACCTCAGCATCCTCTCTCAAGAGCTCTGTCCTGCTGTAAGATGTTCCCCGTATCAGTCAGAGCCTGTCAGCTTTCTTTACCACACATTTCTAAAAGAAAACACTGCTTCCCATGCCAACTGGCTAGAGAGGCAGTTTTAAACCTCACTTTAAAAATCTGAACTGCAAAAAAAATGATGTACAACTTCTACCTCAATTTCCATAAGGGCACTTTTTAAGCTACAAAGGAGTCCTGCTGTCTGTAAGGGTGGCAACCAAGCTGGCAGGAAAAGGAAAGGTTATCAGAAAGACTTAAAAAACCCCCAAACATTTCAAGATCTGAAATGAAAGCAAAAGGATTTTCCTTCCCACAGTGGGTTCAATAAAATATGGATGTTTACTGCACTAGGTAGTTTTTACAGCAGAGTTCCCTTTAATTAGAATGCAAGATACAAAACAGCAGATTGGCCCACCCACATAATCGATGTCCAATGGCTAATTATAATCAGGGCAACTTCTTTCTCCAGTTATTTAATGCAATAAACAGCTGGATTTTGTTCCATTTTGATAATAAAGGCTTTGAAACTACAAATGTACATCAAAAATCCTATAGGGCTCACCAAGATATCTTGAAATATAGCTTCAAGCAATCATTGTTTCCCACATTTTGCAGTATGCAAATTAGTGAGCATGATGAGGTCCCCATGTAAAAAATTCTCTTGCAATGAAGAAAGTGCTCTGAGCCTTTGACTCACTGTGCTCAATTCCTGTTGAGAGCATCTATTACCCCCAATATTGACAAAAAAAGATAATTAGAAAGAAACAAGAACTTCATCCATATAAAAGATAAAAGAATTGAGTAGCAATGACTAGTCACCCTTCCTTCCCAGTAATTGCTTTAAAAAAAATTTAGAGGGAGGATTTTATCTGCATACTTCTTTTTATTATACTAGTCTGATGTATCCAATATTGATTTTGATTTGCAGCTGCTTTATAGTGGACCTTTGAAAATGTACAATGAAGAACTTTTAGCTGTTCTTTAACTAACATTTAGTGTGCATGTTCCTTATGCTAAATCTGAATCAAATACTCTTGAGAAAAGTATAGTTCTGTTCAAGAAAAGGAAGTTTACTCATTGCTCAGATGTAATCCTCTCTCGCACCTTAATATAAGCAGCATCTGGAAGTTTTGATTAAAGACTGAACATGACCTTGGACATTTTACTTAGTCTTATTATCCATCTGAAAAACAAAGATTAGCCTAGTTCTTACAGAACGTATTACTGCTATGAGTAGAGCGCAGCAGCAGCCAGATACGAACAGAAATGGAAAATTCAAGTCCTTTAGCATGTCTTCCTCTTCCATGCACCAACTTTAGCCTGTTACACTTCATCAGATTTTTATCAGTTCATAAAAGGCACCCAAATAATACAAACTTATTTCTGTGCAAAAGATGGAGAACAGATCCTACACTTCATGCTCTGTGCACTGCGGAATTGCTCATGTCCTCATGCTAAACTTCCCCCCAGAGAACCAGGAGTCCCCAGGAAATATGGAACCAGAGCAATCATCTCCTACATTATTGCAGCATGTTATCATGTTTCTGCTCTTTTCCTCAGATAATGCTAGGATTTTTATCATCTACTTGGCAAAATTCAGAAAAGCTTGCGAAGCCCAACTGTAGAGGCTGCAGCCAGCATAGAACCAGGGTGCAACTCACTGCCTAACTCTGCTCTACCCAGCAGCCAAACACTCTAGATCAGGTTGTCCAACTTTTAAGTAGCCACAGGCTGTACCAGCAGGGCTCTGGGTCCTTGGGAATGCACAGTACGACCCCTACTGCACTGCATGCAACCCAACAGATCCCCAATCTCCTGCACTGCGTGCTCCTGTGACCCCCCAACCCCTGGGTGCACTACACATTCCTGTGCCACCCCCACCCTCCTGCCACTGCACTCCATACTCCTGTGGTCCCCCTCTCACTCTTCCCTGAGGCACTGTGTGCCCAGGCACTCCATCTCAACTCAGCTCCCTGGCCGTGGGCTCTTCCACTGTGCTGTGCTTCTTGGGCACCCCAGGCCACAGGCTCCCACATCACCACAGGCTGTGCCATGCTACACTGCCACATCCCCTGAGCAAGGTAGGGGAAGCCACAGGGAGAGAGAGCCTGGAGACCCCAGCTGCTTCTGCAGCTAGAGCAATGGGGGGCAGTGGCACCTAAGTGGGAGACCAAGGCTGCAACTGAATCCCTCACAGGCTGACAGTTGAGCTGACCTTGTCAACAGGGTAGAGAGGAGATGGAATGAAATGATCTGGGGTCATAACCCTATACTTCATCTAGGAAACATTTTAAAAATATATTAATATCCCTTTAGTATTTAGATGTTCTGCACTGAATCAGATTTGCAGATTCTCCACTTCTGAAAGAGAATTAGCAATCATAAAATAGGAAACCAAAGCATAGGTGCTTTGACAGGCATACAGGGCATAAGTCATCATCCTGCACTTAACTTCTAAAGCTAAAATGCTTTAGGAAAAAACCTCATTTGTTTCTTAATGCTAAATGAATAGTGATTGCTGTATCTTAGTCCATAGGCCAAACAATGCCTTTATTTTAAGAAGTCTCCATCAAAGCTTGAGTGTGCAAGAATCTTGTAAGTACTCATTATGATTAAGAAAAAAAACAAGACCATGTGTATGAAGAATTATGCATTTGTTTCTAAGAAAATTCACTATATATTACTGTACTATATTATTAAAACCTTCACAATGTTAGGAAATGTTTTAAAATTAAATGTAATCCTCACAATACATGTGCCAGGTTAGACTTTTCAGGTTTGCTTTTATGACAGGGTAAGAGTTCAAACCATACTGGCACAGGTTCAGGGAACAATGAAGTCAAGTTCCATTTCATGATGGCCGAGTACACTCGTCAACATATAGATTTGGCATCCAATCAGAAGTCCAAAAATTAAGCCAGCATCCACCCAAGAATGAATTCCAGCATTTAATTATTTGCTATACTTCCAAAGCCTGCAAAATGCAAAGTTTCTTTTTGTGATAGTCTTCATTCTCTTTCTCATTTTCTTCATCTAGTGAGTTTTTTATACAGGTTTTCAGTTCCTCAATTCCTTCTCCAGTAAGTGTTGAGACCGGGATTATATCTTTAAACTCTATGGTGCTCTGTGGAATCATCTCTTTCTGCAGCAAGTGGAAAAAGTCTTAAAAAAAACAAACCCCAACACTTATGGTTAGTGCACAGTATTTCTTTAAACTATAAAGCAAAAATCTTCACTAACTGGACTTTAGATGGATATTGTAGGCTAAATGAGCATAAAGCTGTTCACAAGGGGGCACGTCTACATGTGTGCTTTAATTAACACTAGCCTACAGGCAGTCCTCAACTTAAGACGTTTTGACTTGCAATGAACAGCGCTTACGACATTTATAAATTGACACAGTTTTGTCTTTCTGACATCAGTTTCAACTTTACGATGCTTGATCTGACGCCACGCCACGCCACGCCAGAGAGCAAGTTCGCTGTGTTGCCCATCTCCCTGGAGAACATCTGTTCAAACCTCCTTGGACACTGTCTTTAAGAAAGCAGACAAGACTCCAGAAAAACCTGCAGCCAAGACTCTTGAGAAGACTCCAGCCAAGAACCCTTCAAAAAGTCCAACCAGGAGCCTTTCAAAAAGTCCAGCAAAATCACCTCATAGAAGTCCTTCCAAATCCATGACTCCTATTTACAATATAAATAGACTAATGTAGCTATACTACTCATCTATAATTGATTGAGCACAAAATTCTGGGTTATTTTTGGTGAAAATACGGTATCGGGCCTTGGTTCAGGAACCAACCCCCCATTTATAAAATTTTTCTTATGGGAAAATCGGTTCAGAGTCACAACATTTTGACTTAGGACATGGTTTTAAGGAACCAATTGTGTCGTAAGTCCGAGGACTGTCTGTATTTTAATGCACATTAAAGCATCACAAAAAACCATGCTCTTCAGCCAATGTGCATTAAAATAGGCTAATGTGCATTCTTCTCGTATCTCACAATGGATCTAGTACTAGATCTAATGCACATTACCTAAAACACATTAATGAACATATAGACATGCCCCTGCAACTGCAATATATACACATGTAAAATATTTATTTTAAAATATATCAAATTTAAGAAGGACAGGAATGCCCTAGAAGTTCTAGTAACTGCAGTTATATCTTTGCATTAAAAGTATGTTTTTTTCCCCTCAGGATATGATTCTGATCTTTGCTTCTGAGCACAAAGGACACGGAGGGACTAAGGAAGTCAGAAGCCACCCTTGTGCTCTCCCAATTCAAGGTTGATCTGCTAGGATGTTGTCATCCCACTCCAGCCTAACACCCATGAAGGCTGAAGACACAGCAAGCTTATAAGTAGCTGCCCAAATCTCCACAGGAGGGTAACCCAACCCTGACTACATGATGATCCCTATGTAACAGGGATTTCAAGCAGATCCTTAGGAGCTGTCTGTGCCCGGGGGGGGGGGGGGGGGGGGGTGTTCTCCTCCAAAAAAACTGAGCATTTAGGTTCCTTTTACCCTTCCTAAACAGACAGAGAGGACAACGACTTTTCCTCTGTTTGTGGAGCTCACATCAGGATTCCACTGTACATCTATATGAACGTATTTCTTTCCATACAACTGTTGTCACTTATAAATATATGTTCAGTGAATAAAATACACATTTTTGTGGTATGTGAGGTTTACTTGTGCTTACACAGGTTTTTTTTATGTACTAGACAATCAAAATTGTATATGGATTTAGCACATACTGCAGTTGTGTCAGTGTATTGATAGCATTTATTGAATTGTGTAATGTTTTCTAGTTTATGTATTGCTTCTGAACACTTGTACTCAGGTTCTAACTAGACATCCCAGAAATATCTAAAGGCAGGCAAAAAGAACTTCTTAATGTTGTTACTGTGTAATATATGCAGTATATATCAGAGGGGGGAAGGTATTAGTTTATGAGGTAGTGGGCACCATTCTCTCCTTAAATGAAGAAATCTTTTTCAGTGTTACTGTTTTGTCTAATTGACACCTTCCAAGGACTGATGAGGAACTGGTTTGCATTGGTTTATAGAGAATCTCAGGACAAAAAAAACCCTCTCCAAACTTCTGGGTCTTTTGCTTTCCAACACTCACCTCCCTCCCCTACCTACATTTGTTTCTTGGTCACTTGGTTTGAGAAATATCAGTGTATTCTGCTGTTTTGTGATCCCAAAGGGAAGGCAGAAGGAAGGAAGGAAAGTTGCCAAGGACACTTACTTTTTGTTTGTATAAAATTAATGAGTCAGCCCCTAATAAAATATATTTCCATTTGTGCTATTTAAATAATCTCCTTGTCATCGGAAGTTGTTAATTAGCAAAGGTGTAAACTGAGCAACATTATTTTTCTGTAATATTTAAATCAATTTAATTAAAGACTCTGTTTGCCTATTCTACTACTCAGCTTATCACCAGGTAGCAGATACTTCTGAAAATACTTACAATCAACTTGTTTATAATATATAGTGGGTCACTTAAAAAAAAAAAAGCTGCAGTGTATTAGTTTAGTTTACCTTGAGGCTTCTGTAACTGTTTCATAAATTCATGCAGGTTATCCTGTGCATTAGGCAAGTCCATTTTATTCACAGCAAGAAGAGCAGGCTTTGTCTGAAGTGTCTCATCATATAACTCTAGCTCCTTAAAGTAAAGGTTAATTTGCATTTGTAAGATTTTTTTTCACTTTAAAAGTACTTTTTAGTTTTCTTTTCTCCCTCCCAATCAACTGAAAGGACATCATACTATTGACAAGGCAGTGAAATTTACTTTAGTACATTGACCTGAAGCACATGAGTGGTTTGATAAAAGAACCAAATGTTCACTGAAACTCAGTGGGCATGTCTACATGAGAACCTTTATTGTGCAGCAGATTAACTTGCTGTGAAGTAAAGTGTCACTGTCTACACAGGCGTGGCAATTAGGGTGTAGTAGACTAATTTGCTGGGCTGCCAGATACTACTTGTAACTGATGAGACTATCTGGCAGCATAATAAATTACTGTGCTTAAGTGCATGTGTAGACGGTGACATTGGAATTACTTTACTCTGGCTCAAAGTAAGCTGGAGTATATTCAGTCACATTAATTGCTTGTGTAGACACGCTCACCTTGTTTACATGCATTCACTGTAGGTATGCATCATATACAATTCTGACTCATTTCTCATAATGATGATGGACAGCTTTGTTCTTTTTATTCATATCTGCATTAGGACACACATAAAACATTTATTCCTATTTTGTTACAGTTCAGAAAACTTTCAGCAGACAAAGTCTACGACAACTTTTTTAAGAAGGGAAACTTTTGACTATCTTCTATATTCTTACATTTGAAAATGTATACGACCCTCTTCTGTGGCTCATACCAAAAATAATAAAAATGCAAATCACACAGCAAGGAAATATATATTAGCATACGCTAACGCAGAAAACAAGTTACAGGACTTGAGAAACAAAAATCAGTACAAGCTCAACATCATCTTTAAATATATTATTTAAAAATCACATGTGATGATGAAAACCCATAACAGCATAAGGCATGAGATTCAGAACTAGTCCCCAACAGGGAAATGTTTCTGCAAAGCTGAAGACCGAACAGGCTCTTGGGACCAACTTTGTGACCTAATGGAGCTGAAGCCTAGGATTTAGTAGTATACTCATTTCCATTCCTCAGAAAACTAAGTCATGTATGCGACTGAAAACGTGCAATTTTTTTATTTCAGCTTGACTTCACAGCATCACTTCATATAATAGAAAGTAAGGAAGCAATTGTGTCTAAAGCAATGATTCTCAACCTTTTTTACAGCAGGACCCATTTGTAAACATCAATGGCCAGTCCCAACCTAGTGGCCCTCATTTCTGGCCCACTGCCCCCCAGACCCAGGCTCCAGCCCTGAAGTGTGGGGGGCAGGGCGGTTTGTGTGGGTTATAGAGGTCCTCAAGCAGCCCCTTGCAGGCTAGAACTCTGCCAGCCTGAAAGGGAAAAGCAATGATTTCCCACTTTTTTCTCCTTTAAAAAAGAAACCATTTTTCAAGTTTGTTCACGACCCTTTCATATATTTTTGTGAACCACGGGTTGAAAAACACTGGTCTAAAGCACACCTGAATTGCTCCAAACCTTTTAAAGTTGCTAGCAAAAAGGATTAATCAGTCCAAAAAAATCCAGCTACTTGTTAGCTGGCCTTCATTTATATCTTCTAACCCAGCGGCCACCTAATAAACATTTAGGCTAGGGACAGACATTCAAAAACCCTGAGCCTAACCAATCTTTGCAGGTTAGTTTAACCTGGCTAGGCTAAATCAGTTTTGTAACCGGACAGACATCCCAGAAATGCAGGCACATACCTGCGGTGGCTCAGACAAGAAGCCCAAGGGTGCTAGAGTACCCCCTCCCTTCCTTCCACAGCATGGAGCTGAGAGGCTGTGGCTAGGTTCAGGCAAGAGCTTTGATTAGCCCAGCAGGGAATTGATAATAGTGTTTATCATCCAATTAAGAAAACAACAGAGGGACATTACCAACTACCTGTTGATTCAGCATGGACAGTAGCCAGCATATGGTCTACTAGCTACTACACAGACACCTCCTCAGCAGGGCAGAGGGGAGGGGGGAATTCCTGCTTAGCAGGGAGTGGTGAGGGGAGGGGGGAAGCAGCCCACAGTCTCTGGAGCTGCAGCCAGGGAGCAGAGGGAAGGGGCCAGCCCTGCCAGGATGCTGGGGGTGTCTGGTTTATCTTAAACCAGCAAGGGTCTTGGACAGACACTGAATAAACCGGTTTGAGCCAAATCAGTTAAGTTTGATACCACATTCAACCAGGTTTATCTCAAACCAGTTTCAGCTATTCTCAGACTGGTTTATATGCACTGAACATCTGTTCTGTTACAGGCTAAAACCAGTTTCTGATCACTTAAACCGGTTTGTGTGTAATATCTGCCCCTAGCTTTAAGATTTCAAACAAGAAGTATCCAGTACTCTTCCTTGGCAGGGTACACCATTACTATTTATGGAGATAAGAAATTACCTTTGTAAGAAGCAGAATAGTTTCAAAAGCTGTTCTGAACATAGTTTTAAGAGAGAGCTGAAAGCCAGAGACATCAACCTAAAAAGAAAGATAAAGTAACATGAGGAACTACCTCCCCACAAGCCCTACCATTGTCTAAAAAACCCAGGCCCAAGAATACTTTTTTATAGGAATCTTAATGCAAAAAAGAAACATAGGAGAAGAAGGGACCATCTGGGTCATTGGGGTTAAGTGCAGCCCTCTGCAATCCTTAATAAACTTGTAACAGCCTTCATTACATTAATATCCATCAGTTTATTTAGATTTCCATAACACACACTGTGTTAAATTATATGTTTACCATAAACCACAAGAACAGCAAGAAATATTTTTTTCCCTGAAATCTGGTTACATTAAGACTGTGGTTCCCAACCATTTTTAGATTCAAGGCATCTCTCATTAGATGCAAGGTGCCTTCACAAAATGCTACGTCTTATTTTTCTATTGTTTTTTGACTGTAGAAAAACAACAGAGAAGTTTTCCTGCTGCAAAGAACTCAGAAAGACCACAACAGGTCAAAATCATTTTAATTTTAGAGATCTGTATTTGAAATCTCTGGGTTTATCTTGTGAATCATGCTTGCACATCCAACAGTGCTAAAACTACACAGCACAGCCTGTGGCAGTGCTGCATCCTGGTTGAGAATCATCACATTTAGTCTTGCAGGATCATAAGTTTTATAGGATAAGACAATAAGTCTGAAAGGGACTTCATAAAGTCCCCTAGTCCAGCCCCTGCTCAAGAAGATCATCCCTAAAACAAACTATCTGAGCCAAGTGTATATCTAACCAGTTCTTGAAAATGTCCAGGGACAGAGATTCTGCAACCTCTTTAGGTAGGCTGTTCCAATAACTGACCACCCTCAAAATCAGAAAGTTCTTTCTAAATCGCCAATCTAAATTTCCTCTGCTTCACTTTAACATCATTGCTCCTAGTTCTATCCCCTACAGCCACAGAGAAAAGGCTATCTTCATCCTCTCCATAACTGTCCCTCAGGTAGTTGAAGATTTATCAAATCTCCCTCCCCTCCCCCAACTCTTCTCCAGACCAAATAATCCTAGCTCTTTCAGCCTTTCCTCATAAATCATACTTTCCAGGTATCTAATAGTTTGTGTTGCTCTCCCCTGGACTCTTTCCACATTCTTCTTGAAACATGGGGTGCAAAATTGGATGCTTACTCTAAGTGAATCCTTACCAGTGCCAAAAAGAGCAGGTAGGCTAAATACGGAGAAATGGTTAAACAGATTCACAAGCTAAATTCAAGCAGCCGTTGACATTAATATATTTACTTACAACAAAGAGAAGTTGTTTAGTTCTTTCTATATGCTTGAGAAATTTATGACCCATTCCTCTGTTTGCATGAGCACCTTCAATCAATCCTGGAAGATCAGCTACTGAGATCTAGGAATACAAAAAGTGAAGATACTCAGAGGGAAAACAGTACCCAGTAAGATTTTTTAAATGGTCAACACTCCAGACATATCTATATTCACGAGAAAAAACAAAATAGGTATCCCACAAATACCTCTGAGACAACACTTTTTCAGCTATTTATTCCTTATTCACTGGCAATATCTACAAGCCTTTGCAACACATTTAAAATAAGTCTAATTTAGACAAAGAAATGGCAGAAACATCACTTCTGATGCTACTTCTCAGCAACTTAGAAAATGAAGTATTAATATTTCAGCAAGGTCTTGCAAAATTCATTTATCACTAGAGAAGAGAAGCTCTCTAGAAACTGGGAAGATTAGGCCACTAGTCCAGACTGGACTTAAAATGCTACTGGACTAGAAAACAAAGCATGTTCCTTACAGTTGCAGAGATACTTTTCTAAATGTGAATTTAGACAGAACTGTCCTCCTGGGTCTGTGGGCAAACTCATTTTTTTCTCAAGATAAAATGAACTGTTCAGTTAAGTGTCAAAGCAGACAAGAATCTTATCATTTTCACACTACTGCTGCTTGAGAAAATTTCAAGCTCCATCAGAAATAAGTGCCAGATGCTCTTTTGTCTGTTGTCTTAGATAGGCAGGAGATAAATGACCCCTCCACTACCCACCATCTGGAAAACAGTTCAGTTACAGGGCTCTAGAATGGGAATAAGCAAGCAGAGGAAGCAAAAGATTCGTCTTCCAGTCCAGAAGTCAGGAATACAGGGGCTGCAAAACTACTCGACCCTTATTAGCCAGAGGCCTGGGCTACAGTAGTTTTGCCGGCAAAATGTAAGTTCTGTCAGCCAAACTGCAAATATATCCACTGTAAGTGCACACAGATCCCTACGAGAGGAGAGCTCTCATTCTGGCAGGAGAGCAATATCTACTCTGTAAGTGATACAATTCTCCTGCCATGGGAACCCTGCTAGAAAACACAGGTAGATATGCCCAGATTTTCTACCAGCAGCTGCAGCCTGCTTGAACAGCTGATGCCTACCAAAATGCAGTGGGGTCCTTGACAATTCAGCTACTGTAGTGGAACCACTTCTGCCTGTGCACGAGGAAACAAGCTCTGGTGCGTTCCCCTGTAGCAACAGCTGTCTGCTAGCAGATGCTTTGCAATATAGACAAACCCAAAGGCTGATTTAAGGGCTGAACATTGAGAAGGTCCCAAGGCTAATATATGCTAGGACTCTCAACATCCTACTCTCTCCCCAACCCCAGAACTATGGGACTGGCCTTCTATGAGGCACTTTGCTGGTGAGCAAACTCCTGCTCATCCATCAGGCTAGCCTCTGGCCAGTAGAGACATTAACTATGTATTTGTATATATTTATTTACATAATCTATGTATTTAAACTATGGTAGGAATAAAGGTATGTAGAGACCAACTGAGCATCTGTGAGTGAAAAGAAACAGGAATTAGCGCTGTATCACAGTTTTAGAAAAATGGAAAAAATTACAGAATTAATGAGAAGTTCCTGCTGAATTTAGTGATAAGACAGTTTTGGGTAATAAAAGCTGTCCCTGGGTATTCAGTGGAGAAAGATATGCCAGACAGTAATGGTTACTGATTTCCAGAAGGCCCCTTTTTTCCAGGGTTAAAAACTATTCTGTTATCTGTTGCAAAAGTCTAGGCTGTTTCAGATTTCTCCTCTTTTTAGAAGTTGCCAATTTTCTCTTTCAATTATGGGACACATTTTACGATTAATTCCTATTGTGAGTTGTGCACATGAAGGGTAGACCCTAGCTCCCATTCACAGCTTTGAGAGCCCATCGGATTTAAATAGTCCCAATTTAGGGAATGCATTGAATTCCTACACACCTTCAAAATCTTGGGCAGGGATGTTGGCCTGATTACCTCAGTTTTCTAAAGTATTTTAATCAATGCACAAGAAAACAAACAAATGAAGTGGTTAGTCATGATGTCAAACTCCCACCACCCATTCATCAGCTATTTAGGATTAACAAGTTCCATAGGAATAGCATAAAGGTTTTCTTTAGGTCAATCAGAAAAATACTACCTTTTAAATATTAACAGTAGCATATGAAAAAAAGATACAAACAATCACATTTTGCTTGAAGTAAGATGGTTTCCTCTACACCTGCTTCAGTTTTATATTTCATGCAACCAAACCACCCAAAATCAAAATTCTCTACTTTCCTAGCATTTCTCTAACATACAAAACCCAAACATGTGTGAACAGACATTCTATATAATATTTTAGACAAATCTTATCTTACTATAAAAAAAACATATGGAGATGCAAGAGTCACACATACCCCTTGGGTGTCATTGTCAAATTATCTATGGTCTGATCCTGAACATTCTCCTGAGATCACTGGAAATTCCTTGCAGGACAAGGAATATACAAGGATAGCAAATGTAAGTGATGTTACACTGATTTTAATACAGGGAAATAAGGCACTAGTGTTCAGATACTCAGATGTGTAGTATGTAGCAAGTTTTTCTCCTCTGATTATACAAGGCTGCGAGGTAAAAAAAAAAAAAATCTTTCCTTTTATTTTTATTCAACAAAAATGTCAAGAAGTGTTACTTCAAATTTCTAGGGCAAAATACTACAGAAACTATTAGTTTTATATTGAAAGCAAACCCATATATTTCTGCTGTTTTCTAAAGAAACCCAAACTCAGGACAGATTTTTTAGTTTTCTTTTTTTCAGACTCTGGGTTGGTAATATATTCCTAGTACATACTGAGCAACTTAAAAGCACTCATTTGTTAGATGTGCAGGTGGAACAGGAAGGCTGACTGGATTTAGATGCTAGACTATTAGTAAATTCTAACACTTTGTAAACAGAAAGAATCAGAAGTCTATTGGGGAGGGGGAAAAATAGTTCCTAATTTCACACAGTTAAAAACTACAAGAATTTTCTCTGGCAAGAAAAGGGAAAAAAAAAACCCAGTTAATTTAAGGTTATGTTCCAGAATTAGGTTCCACTACAGTAGAACAACTGATAGGTTTGGAGCACTACAGACATTTAACTAGTCAGTTATACGCTATGTATAACATCTAGAAAGGGACTTTCTATACTAACCTGTTTAAAATCTGGATACATAATCTTTCCAAGTTCAGGTTTTATTGTTGTAACTGGAGCAGGAAGTAAAAAAAAACAAAAAACAAAACAAAACATTCAGTTTTTAATACAAAATCTTCATGCCTTATTTATTGGAATCAATTACTCTTATTCCTGTGACATTTTCCCTAGTTTAATTATTGTACAATGAAAGATAAAATGACATTGTAGCGATTTTTGCTGCTCAGTAACAGATATGAAGGCTCAAATATGAACCAAAATACTGTTAATAATTAATGCCACTTTTTAAAGTTTTAATCCAACAACTTTTCCCCCATTCTTTTCATGGTGACTATCCTTTTTTTCTTCCGTCTCCCTTTTGCTGCCGTCAATTTTGAGAGGTCAGTGGTAAAATGCAGCCACGGTGTTTACAGCCATTCACACTGCTTCCACCAAGCTTTTAAGGATTGCAAAGAGCTTACAGGACACTGATGTATAAATACAAAATGTGAGGTACAGTATCTCACAGCAATTCTGCTTGTTTTTGTTGCTGTCTTTTCTTAGTTGGATAGAACTGACGTTTAAAAAGGCAGATGGAACTAAAATGAAGACTGGGTCCAAAAACCGATGAGACTGGAATTGAAAGGTAAAAGAAATGGATGCAAGATAACAAATCTGCAGTTTTTGGATTTACAAAACTGTTATCCCCCCCCCCAGTAAAGTCTTGCAGGTAAGGTCACCATGCACATAGTTTACCAGTTTTTAAAGGCTTTGACTAGTTTGGAGTGGGGGGTGGAGGGGGGTTGTGAAATAATGGGACTGGCCCCCTTGACACCAATTAGTCCCATCCATATGACTGGCAGAAGAAGGTTTTATAATCCCACATGGAAGTCATGTTAGATGGTAAATTATTCTGCCTGTTTCCTTCATATTTGATGAGTGGTAAGCAGACAGGGAGAAGCAGCAGCAGGCAGGCACTACTGCATTTGCTTAAACATCTTACTAGTGCTTAATGGAAATTCTCCAACAAAACTGACAGCAATATGATCTGACAAATAAATACAACTTTTGGAGGTACTGGAGTGTAATGGAAGACAAGTGTTGTTTTACTGCATGATTTACCAGTGGCAACTCTACTTCCACATGCAATGCTTATGGAAAAAGAGGGAGTTGACTGTACAGGGCTATGCTGCTTCCAGTTAGGAGTTAGTACATGTGGGTGTCTCAGTCTGGTGTTATATAGCAAGCTTCTTCATTGCCCTGGGCACTGATGGGTGGGGAAAGGACCAGAGCCATATCTGGTAAGATCTGTGCACTCTGCAGTTATGGTCTCTGGCTGGTGTCTGGGTCCCAGGGGGTAGAGGCAAGAGGGCCCTAGAGTCCCGGCAGCCAAGAAATTAAGTGCCATGATTAGCAAAGATATAAAATTCATAATTTGTTCGTGGGGGCTGTCTCTGCTCTCTCTTTTTCCTGAGCACATAGCCACCAGGATCCAAGAGCCCCAATATATCACTGTCTGGATCCTTGATCCAGTCCACAAAGCTGAAGCCTGTAACTCCTGGAGCAGCAGCATAGGTGAGTCTATCTTGGTGAACCCTTGCCTCCATTCTGTGCTACTTCTTCCCACCAATTCCCCTGTCCCCCCTGCTACCTGGCCCCTCTTCAACCACCTCTAGCTATTCTATTGCTGCCTAGAACCACAGACGTGCCCTAAGCTATAACTCTATGACACTTTTATTACTTTAAAATTTCCTTATCCTTGATAGGCAACACATGTATTCCTATACCTTTGGAAACCTCCCCCCCACTCCTCTTTTATTTTTGAAAGTGTGCAATCAAGTCATAAGAAACGCCGTATGTTCTTGACCAACATAAAAGCAATGAAACAGACTGTACTTACATGCATAATCTGCAATCTGAGGTTTGGCATGAGAAATCTTGCTTAACAAGGAGGATTTTCCTGCATTTGGAAATCTAGAAGGAAAGTTCATATTTATAAATAGTTATTCGCTATATGTTATACCTTAATATATGCACTGATGCATCAAATTAATAAAACAAACTTTTCTCATTTTTCTGTACTCCTGAATGCCTAAAGTAAAGATCTCCAATTCTTATCTAAAGTCAATACTGTTTAGACAGCAAAGCCCTTTGAGATGATAACTATTGGTAGTGCCTACTGCATTTACCATACTAGAATTTTACATGCTTTTTTTTTTTTTTTTTAATTTGAACCAATTACAATTTATGCACAGCACAGACAAAATAAGACTTCCTGAAATCTGAGAAATGAACTTGTTTACGGTAAATTTAAATTATGGAGTGATATTAGAATATTATTTTAACCACTGTTTCTTACACCTGTAGGGAAAATCATAAGAGAATATTCCATTCTAGATGTAATAACTATAAAGGAAGTTTCACCAATGTAACTTGGAAGAAAGAGAGTATGAGAGATTCTAGGTTTGTGTGTCCAATTTCTACATCCTGTTGCTATTTTTTTTAATAAAATGTTGTTCTGTCTAGCTAAAAACCCTGAAAATTCAATGTAGAACCACTGACAGATGAACACTTCAGCAATAAAAAGAACCTATAAATCAAATACCACCTTTGATTAGACCTGAGCTACTATTGCTTTTAGTAAGGGAGTACTGGAGTAATCAAGCCCATAATCTGAAGATGACAAAATTCATAAGCATCTTGAAATCAGAACTAACTTAATTCTGTTAACAATGAATGAATTAGAAAATAACAGTAGTGTAAGAGTGATGTTGTAAGCATGATGGCCCAGATATTCTGTGAGAGGTAAGGATTTCTTAGGGCCATATCTTTTATTAACTCAGCTACATAGTTTGTCCAAAATTAGACAATCTTTCAAATGCAAAGCATTCTGCATCAAGTCGCTGATCACTGGCTTGATGAAGAATGTCTGCATTCGAAAGCTTGTTTAACTTTAGACCAACTATGTAGTTGGTCCAATAAAAGATACTGCTCTGAGAAATCCTTGCCTCTCCCAGAAAATAATCTAACTCATAAGCTAAGTACAGATATTTGGGGGCACTAGAGGGGAGGTGGTAGGGAGCAGGAAAAACTGGAGTTCTTGGGTTTTGGGGTATTGTTTGAGGGAATCCTATCTGTAAGATGCTGGTTTATTTAAAGCTGCTCTGACCATCTGGATAGGACAGGATTTGATTCTAAAAAGCAAATAAATAATAATAATAATGTTTTCCAATGTTGGAAGAACCCCAAGAGACATGACAAAATGTCACTCTTTCCATTTCTTCCAGAAAGTGGTATGGTTTCCAGAGGAAAAATATAATCTCTTTGAAGTTAAAATTTCAACCTCTCTTATACATCACAATCTGTACCCAGCCCTGACAATCTTCTCTCAAAACAACATGATTTTTTTTAGTCTGATCTAATGGCAAACCACTTTATTATATTAACAACTAAGAGTAACAAACTCAAAAAAGATCAAAGTACAAGCACTAACAGAATATCTGAGGTTGACTCAATCTGGGCAAGATAACAGAATAGAAAACTCACTGATTCTTTCTATGCTTTTAAAGGGAAACTAGCAACTCAAAATACAATTTAAAATTAGGTTTTAACAGAAAAACCCCCCACAACCACTGTTACAAAATGTAAGTACAAAAGAAACATTTCCATGTGCGATACTATCACATAACCCAAAGTAAAACCACCAGCCTATATTTAAGTTTCCAAGCATCAAAAGTAAATGGATTGGCCCATTTTAAGTTAAAAGTGCTTTTCAGAAAATGCATCCTTCAAATTTTCCAGGCAAATCATTGTAAACAGAAAATAGAACACAACTAATTTATGGTAAATAAACAGTACTAGCATACTTTTACTGTGTTAAACACTTCTTGGGTTTGCCTTAAGAAACAAATTTAAAAATGTTGTCTTTTAATTAGTCGCAGTAAGAAGTACCAGACTAAAAACATAAGAAACCCCAAGCTTTCCTATTCTCCTATCAAAGTGCTTGGACTGAGAGTCACAATTCCATTTGCACCTGTATACACCCCCCCCCCCCCCCCGAACAGTCACTTGTTAGCACTGTCACTAACAACAACTAGACCTGGATTCAAACCAATGTATTAAGCCTAGTTACTATTCAAACCATTATGACCAAGCCACAATAACTGTAAAATTTATGTTTGTAGAAAACACCCCCAAAAAACCAAACCAAGCAAGCATGACACCTAATGATGAATTCTTAAAATATTAAATAGTAAGACTTAGCCATACTGTCACCCGTTCCCTAAATTTAAAAACTTCTTTGCAACCTCCTTTGATTCTAAGTGTTTAATTCTCAGACACGGTCAAAAACTACAGTACTCACCCAACTAAGCCAACATCTGCTATAAGTTTGAGATCAAGATGAACAATTCGTTTCTGGCCTTTGGAAGGCAGGAAGTTCGTAACCAAATCACCACCAAGACCACCACGAGCTACCAATAATCTGTCTCCTGCTTTATTAAGTTCTCCTGAAAAAAAGTCACCAGTCAGAAAACAACACAGCTCTTCTGCAACAGTTACAAATCGTGATTGGTAAGTAAATCTGCTAAGAGAAATTCTACAAGGCTTCCATATAAGCCCCCTTGTACAGGGTCATGGTGCATGTATTTTTTTTTAAATCAGAAAAAAAGCGTGCAACAAAAATTCAAATTCTCAGCACTAAATTCTACTAGGTTAAGTTTCACTTTAAAGCTAGTACCCCTTGAAAAGTCTTAAATAGTATGGTATTTTGGAAACACCTGCTACTCAGCTGTATGCTTAAAATACGATCTCTTCCAAAATATTACTTTACAGATGGTCAAAAAGCTTGAGGCTGAATTGATTCAAACTAGGCAGCTTCCTCCAAGCTGCACAGGTTGAACTGCTAACCTGCTGAACTGACATTCAGTTTTTAATTGGGAAAGGCAGGGGGAGGTTTGCACTGACGCAGGCCAGTAGGCAGGAAGCTCTCGAGCATCTCTCTCAGCCTGCTGGCCATTGCCAGCCCAGCCAAGTGTCCACAACTGGCTCCTCTGGTACATGCTTCCAACCCCCTGCTGTCTCCCCAAAGGGGGTTGAGGAGCCCCCTGTCCAGGTGCTGACCCACCTTGGGGGAGCCTCCTCCTCAGGAGCTCTCTCCCAGTCTGGGTTCCCCAGCCCAGGCAGCCCTGGGGAGCTGAAAGGAATCCCACCCTTTTCCTTTCCCTGCTGCTGACTGCTTCAGCCGCTGCCACAGGAGAGAGGGAGAAGCAGTCCTCCCAGCCAGGTGCCTGTCCCTGCAGTCCAGCATGGGGGCACTGGGGAGTCCCTGCCCTTTGCCTTAGCTGCTGGAGTCTCATGGATAGTCCAGGAAGCAGAGGGAAATTCCTTTGCTCCCCTGCATTAGGTTAGCCTGAGACTCGCAGCAAAGGGAAAACTGGCTGCAGAGGAACAAGAGAATTTCCCTCTGCTTCCTGAAGCTGCCTGAGACCAGCAAAGGTTAAGGCAAGGTTTGGGAGGGGAAGAATTCCTCTCAGCTCCCTGGGGCTACTCTGGGCTGGGGCAAGGGGAAGCCCCCCAAGACAGGGGCTCCCCAGTGACCCCACACTAGGCTACATGGGCAGGCACCCAGCCTGGAGGACTCCTTCTTCCTCTCTTGTGGCAGCAGCTGAAGCAATCAGCACCTGGGAAGGGGGAGAGGGCTGCCACGATCTGAAAAGCACCCACCATAGGGGCTTTCCCTCCTCTCATGTGTTGTGTAGACCCTGGCCAAGGGGATCTGGCAGTCTGTTCCCCTGCCCCTATGGGCTGACAGATGCAGGCAGGAAGCAGGCTACGGAGCAGAGGGGTGAGGCAGTCCCTGCTCCAATGGAGCAGGCAGCATAGGCCAGGGCTGCAAAGTATCCTGGGATGCTGGAGGAATGCAAATTAACATGGACTGGGAAGGGATCTGGAACAGAAGTTCCATAAAAGGGTTTGAGTAGTATCAGTTAAGTCTGATACTACATCCAACCAGGTTTATCTTAAGCCCATTTGGGTGATTTTGAAAGTGGTTTATGTGCTTCTGTTCTGTTACAGGTTTAAACCAGTTTCCAATCACTTAAACTGGTCTACATGCAACTTCTGTGCTTAGCCTAAGTATATAATAGCAAAAGTTATAAAAACTGCAGAAGTTAGCTGGATGTTGTTTGAACAAGAAAAGCTACACATGTCAATGTTAGAAATGTTTTTAGACATATCTATAATTTATTAATCAAAATATTTCAAATTTGAGAATGACAATCTATTTTAGGTGCTTGTTTTTCAGTAAGTCTTAAACTTTAGTTGAGACAGCTCTCAAGAGGCAGAAATTCAGCAAGGACCTTCATCCTTCTAACCATGTTTTGTAGCAGATAAACAACAGTTATCCAAAGATCAATGGCTCAGAGTAAATCTAACCTGGTTTTAACCTTTAATTCGTTTTCTTGTACTCTAGCACAGTGCTTTTCAACCAGTGTGCCATGAAAAGCTCCCTGGTGTGCTGCAAGAACTGAATGCGAATGAAGTGAATTTGATTTGGATCCAGTCTTTGTTCCGCATCAAAGTCCCGAATCAGATTCAGTTCAGTCGGACTCAACTCCTTCGAACTTGCTCCTTGTCACACACCAATGCCTAGGGAAGAATCCAAAGGAGCTGAATCTAATTCAGATCTTCTGCGTGCCCTGGACGCACAGTGAACCCAAAAGAGCTGGATCCAGACTTAGGCCGTGGAGGGGTGGCGCCCCTGGGCAGGGGTTGGGAGGCACAGTGCTGCTGCGTGGCTCCAACGTGAACACATGGGGAGGCAGGCCTGGGACCAGTGGGAATCACCTGAGGAGGGGGAAGGAGCTGCTGCCAGGCCCGGCCCCACCAAGAAGCTGGGTGCTGAGGGGCCACAGCACATGCAAGTCAGGCTGGTCCCGTCCCAAGTCAGGGTAGCGTGGGGCAAGTGGGGAGGCCACGCAGGTCCCATACAACACTGAGCACCCCCCACCCAGGGCTCTTACAGAGGTATGTTAGGCTCTGTAAGGCCAGAGGTACCCATTGGGTGCTTCCCAGAGGCCACACTGGGGGTGGGGATTGGACTGACCTGTGCCAATGCTCCTGCTGGTACCAGCCATGCAACATCTTAGCTGGAGGGTCTTGCCCCTGTGCTTAGGGCCAGACCAACACTGTATTGCAGGCAGGAAGGAATTTTATCCCTTGCTCAGATTGGTGCAGACTGGGGGGGCGGGGAGGGGGCGGGTGTTTGCCTTCCTCTGCAGTGGGGTATGGCTTCTGCCTGGGGTGTCTCAAGCATCTATTCACCACCTTTGCAGCAGCAGAACACTGGCTGTTGTAGTCCCCCTGCTTTACATGCCAGGGGTGATGCCCGCTGCTGTGTCAGAGGTGACGACATAGCTTCTGCACATGGAGTTTTTCTGGAATGGTTTGCACAGGCAGGGCTTGGGCTAGGTCCCTGCCAGCCCCTCGGCTCTAGGATGCTGTGATTCTATGCCATGCTGCTAGTCTCCCAGGCAAGTAAAACAGGGGCATCATCGCCAGAAAGTGTGGTGCCGATGGCTGCCTCATGCAGGGCACAGAAACATCCCATTAACACTGGCATCTAACACCAGCAAAGACTGTCTATGCCCTGGACTCCTTGTCCCTACCCCCTCTGGTGCCAACGATGGTATACAACATCTGAAAATCTGTAACAGGTGTGCTGCAGAAAATTTTTATTAATGTAAGCGTACCTTAGGCTGGAAGAGGTTAGGAAACACTGCTCTAGCCAATGATACAAATTGACCAATAGTTACATTACTGGAAGGATCCTCAGTTATTGGGAGTTTCCTCAACGTGTTTTTTGTCTCTTGAACATACTTGTCTAAGCATAGAAATCTGTCCGTTTTGTCTTTTAAGATTAAACGGCTCACAAGAAACATTAGTCAGCTGCATGCCAAATTTTTGTTAGATACTAATTTCTAGATGCCACCCGTCTTGTATACAGATGCTTTAAAAAGAGGATAGAAAGTTCTTACCAATCTTTTTTCCATCATCACTGGTGATTGTAATTCCCAGAGGCACATCAACTTCGCAATCTTTTCCTTTATCACCTTTCAGTGCTCTGACACTATCACAAGTTAAACCAGGGTTAAAAGCAAACAATGGGTATTTTCCTCCAAATTAAAACTATTTCCATCAAACCATGTGTGACACCCTTACCTACTGTTGGCTCCGCTTCCAGCCGCAAACCGCTTGTGGGGATATCGGGCTTTAATGCTCTTCAAGTTAATTTTTTCTCTAGCTACAAACCAGACGTCACCGCCTCTCCCTCCTTCTCCACCGAAATGAGGGTAGCCCATTCCGCCAGTGCCTCCTTTCACATGGACTCTCACATTATCTATGAAGTTGCCATACTGACAAATAACATGAACTCTTTCATTAGTCTTTTAATCACTGCTTAAACATACACTGCACACTCTTTTGTCAGAGACTGTTTCCACGGCCTCTGGACATAAAAAGGTTAATAACAAGAATCATCCTGGCAATAACCAGCTCAGGACCCCAGTACCAAGTCCCCCTCACTCCAGGAGAGCTCTGCACTTTCTACTAAGGGAAACCTTTGCTTTCATCACTGCCTGGTACTGCATGCGGGGCTAAAAACAGACAGCAGGTTTGATTTGCATCAGTTGCATGTGGCATCAAATCCAGGCCTTGCAGGGTGGACACCTGACAGGAGACTCGTAGAGTCAAAGACTGGACAGGGCCTGGCAGCATCACCGAGTCCAGCGCCCCGCACGGGGCAGGGAGACAACTGGGGTCACGTCAGCGGCACAAGAGGTGATCCTGGCTTGTTGTCCCACTGCTCCGGACCCCTCTGTGGCCTGGGGCGGCAGGGCAAATTGCTTCCTGGCGCGGGCAGCCCCGCGGAGCCGGGCTGGGGACCAGACACCTCGGTGCTGCCGGAGCCGCGCGGGCAGAGGCCGCCCCGCTCCACCCCCCGCGGCCCGCTTCGCCTCGGGCGGCTCACGCCATGTCGTGGCCACAGAGACCTGCCTGGAGTGGAGACCGTCCCGCGGCTCCCTCACGCCCAGCCCCCGAGGCCGCGGCCCAGCCCGCACTGACCTTCCGCAGCAGCGCGCGGCCTGCCCACACCATGCTGCGCCGGGGCCGCGTGAGGGGCGGGGCGGGGCGGAAACCGACCCGCGCGGTGGCATCACGGCGGAAGGGGGCGGGACCCGGTTAGCACCGCCCCTGGGCCCACCCCGGCCTGGGCGGTCTGCTCTGGCCCGGGCCCGGGCGCGGTCTCGGGCTCAGTGTGCAAGATCGTTGTTCAAGCAGCGGGGCTGTGATGGGAGTAACGGGTGTAGGAACTGGGAAACGGATCGTTTGCTGTTTGGAGGTGTTGTCTTAACAAGTCTTTCCTAATATGTCAATACACAGCCATGGTGTATTTTCAACACAACGGATTTTTCTCAGGAAAAAACAGTCCTTACAAGCACTGAGTGAATAACAGCATATATTAAAAGTGTCCCTCCTCTAGGCTCCCCAGTTCAGCAGGCATCTTCTGAGTCTTTCTAGTTTAGATAGTAAGCAACTCCGGGGTGTTGCAACACCTCGAAATAGCGAAGGGTTCATTTCCCAGTTCCTGAATAGTTGGGTCAATAATTTAGTTATCTGCTGTACAAAATGTAAGAAAAGGTAGATCGTAAACACATCATTTCACTCAAACACTGAACCACCATCAGACTTCAACATTTGATCACTGTGGACTGAGCAATGACTGAATTGATATTGTAAATATAAAACCATAGTCTGTTATAAAAACCTGCCCTGTCAAATTGTAGCAGAAAGCCCCCTTTTCCTCTTGCTTGCAGTTGCTGTCCCCTCCTTGGATATGTTTTTCCTCTTCTACCTTTTCTTCCTTCCTCTTTCTTTCACTTTAAGATAAGGAATTGTGTTTTAAAATTCGTATGTGTGCATTTTATATCTCCCCTTGTATTTTGGTATTTTTATCTATTTGTGTGCCATGGCATTACTTTTGTAGCTTATATTGTATACTCCTCACCTTTCAACTAAATGTGTTTAATTTCAGAAGTAAGTTATACACTATAACAATGCTAACAAGGGCAGGAGTCAAACTGCAGCTTCCCTGTATCAGGCAGGCCCCTGAAAGAGTGAGTGAATCAGTGATTGAATGCGTAACACGTTACCAGCCTATATACCAACATCCCACACCAGGATGGCATCCAAGCCTGCCTTACATATCTACAGGAACAAGATTACAACCCAGAATACAGACCCAAAGATATCACTGAGCTTATATACTTCATCCTCACACACAACAATTTCACTTTTAATAATCAACACTTCCTCCAGCCATGGGCACTAAAATGGCCCCACAGTATGCCAACCTTTTTATGAACCACCTGGAAGATGACTTCCCTAAGAACTGCACCATCAAGCCCTTGCTGTACTTAAGATACATCGATGACATCTTCATCATTTGGAGTGAGAACCTGCAATCTCTGATGGAGTTCCACCAGAAATTCAACAGTCACCATCCCTTCATCCGACTTTCTCTAGAATACTCCAGCACCAACATCCCCTTTTTAGACACAAGGATCAGTATCCAGAAGGGTAAAATACAGACCACAGTATACAAGAAACCCACAGACCAACATACATATCTGCACAGAACCAGCAATCACCCAAAACACACCAAAAAAGCTGTGATATACAGCCAAGCCCTCAGATACCACCGCATCTGTACTGAAGAGAACACCTGGGATTTCCACTTCACCAATCTTAAGAAGGCTTTCACCCAGCAAGGACACTCCTCCAGATAGGTAGATCGCACGTTTGAAAGAGCCACCTGGATACCACGTGAAGAACTGCTGCAGTATAGAAGAAAAACGCCCACAAATCACATACCACTGGTTATGACCTATCACCCCTCCCTTGAACCTGTACGGAAAATGCTCAAAAAATTGCAACCCATACTAGACAGAGACCCTATTCTTAAAAAGATCTTCCCAGAGCCACTCATCCTAGCCTTCAAACAAGCACCGAACCTCGCCAACCTCATCACCAGAAGCAAACTTCCTCAAGCCCAGAACACACCAAAAGGATCCAGACCGTGCCATGACAAGAAATGCAAAACCTGCCAACACATCTCCACCACCCCCACTATTACTACACCTCACAACAGAGCCATCAGCATCCCAGGATCTTACAGCTGCACCTCCAGAAATGTAATATACCTCATCCAATGCACCAAATGCCCTGATGGAAGATATGTAGGAGAGACCAGACAACAACTGCGCACCAGAATGAACGCACACTGGAAATCTATCAAAGACAGAAATACCCAATTACCGGTGGGGGCACATTTCTCACAGGAGGGCCACTCTCTCTCCAATCTCTCAGTCCTGATCCTCAAGGGAAACTTACACAACACTTCCCAGAGACGAGCCTATGAGCTCCATTTTATCAGCCTCCTGGATACTAGAGATCATGGACTAAACATAGACATTGGATTTTTGATACATTATAATCTGCCTGACAACTGACTCCCCAGCCCAGCCCCTGGCGTCTTTACTTTTCATTCCATCCAGGAAGAGCACACACCAACTGCTGCAGCGTCCTTAGCCTGGCGAAGGGTTTTTGAACCCGAAAGCTTGCTTAATAACTATTCTCCAACCATTTGGGTTGGTCTAATAAAAGATATCAAATTCACCCAAGGAACCTTGTCTGCCTATGTCCTTAGACCAACATGGCTACAACCTAAACCCCTGTAACACAGTAGCAGAAAGGAATTAACACCTAGGAAAGCTGCAGATCAACCAAGGGAAGAAATCAATAGAAGACAATGTAGCAACCGGGAAATCTCTAAACTTCACTGTTCAAGGGCTAGAAGCCCTAGTCTGAGTTAATCAACGCCAGGGACCAACTTTTGGGTTGAATATCTCCAGATCAACCACTCCCAGAGCCCTATTCAAAACTCATCAATGAACTCCCAAACCTGCACGTACATGCGGACGACCCCTGGGGCTGACAGATGCCATCCAGTAGCCATCGAAGGGGAAGTCCCACGAGGGTCAACAACCCCTGGATTGGGCAAACCTGAAAACTGGGGAGTCACCAAAGTCTGCCAAGGACAGATAAAGAGCAGTGAAAAGTGACCCACACTGGCGCCCTCTTGATCTCCAACTTGACCAGCACCCGACTTGTCCAGCCAGAAGGACCAGTCGGCGACCCCCTTCTGGAAGATAACACCACTCTGGAAGAAGCCTCAACGGCAGACTCCAGCACCTGTGGGATAGGTATACCTGACTCTTATAGCTTGCTACTGTGTGTGTGTGCATGTGTGCGTGTGTGTGTGTGGGGACCAGCCCCAAGGTTTATGACTTAACTTCATTACAGTGCTTCAATCCGCCTAATAAACCAGAATTTTAAGGATCCCGAGTTGGACATTTGTAGCCAACAAAATGTTTTCCTCCAATTCAATTAACCATCTAAAAATATGTTTTTGTCTCTTTCTGATTTAGGAGTTTTCAGAGTGGGGAAATGAAGTATGCAAAATATATGCAAAGTAATTCATTCATATTTCCACCACCTATTATACTTTTTCACTATAATTTCATTTTTTCTACTGATTGCCAAATGAATCCAGAGTGATTAAAAAAAATGCTAGTTAAATATATTTTCTTCACTCAGTGCAACTCAAATCTTCCTTGCCCTTGTTAAACTATTTTATTCCATAGTTTATATTTAACATTTGATTTTTAAAAACATGTATGGAGAAGTAAAGAATAGAATCCAGGTTCCCAGAATCCCAGTCCAGTGCTTCCCAATAGAGCTGGGGTGGGCAATGATTTGGGATAGAGGACCACTTAAGGAGCTTTGGTGAGCTGTTGCAGGCCAGTCTGCCCCCCCACAACAACTCACCAAAACTCCGTAAGTGGTAGATTACTAGACGCTGGATGGAGCAGGCAGGTGGGAGGGGTCTTCATGGAGACTGGCTCAGGACCCCCGTGAGCAGGGTGGATAGCATGGGACTGTGGGCAGGCGGGGAGCAATGTCTAGGAGCAGGACTGGCAGGTGGTGCTGAGGCCAGGGCAGGGGCCAGGATTGCAGGGCAGTGACAGCATGGGGCCAGGGCCTGGGGCAGAACCATGATCCACTCCTAGCATGGCCCCACACTGTCACCATGCCGTGATCCCAGCCCCCTCTTGCCCATCCCCAGGCACCACTCCCTGCCTGCTTGCAGCCCCATCCTATCCACCTGCCTGAGTGCGCCCTGCCTGGTCTTGGGCCAGTCTCTATGCAGACCCTGCATGCCTGCTCTGTCTGGCATCCCTGGCAGTAGGTGCAGGGTGAACAGGCTAGGGTTCCCAGGCAGTGGGGCCAACTCCGGCAGCGGTGGCAACACAGGCAGGGGCAGCCAGAAAGAGCTGCCACTGCTGGGGCTGCTGGGAAGCAGAGTCTGATACTGTATCGCCCCAGCCCCACTTTATGCTTGGGGCGGTGGAACCAGCACCATGCCCCATGGCCTGGGCTGCCCCCTGTGCCTGGGCCAGGTGGGACTGAGGGACCTGCTATGGGCTGGATAAAATCTCTTGTGGGCCATTTTGCTCGCCCCTGTAGACCATGCTTCCTCTCTCGATCTTAAGTAAAACAAGCTATGTTTATTCTGCAACTGAGTTATTGTGCAGATAACGACACATCAGGAATCTTGATTTTCTAGATGACCTTCCTTGACGTCTTTTGATGGACATGATGAATAAAATACCCTAACTGAATAGAATACCACAATATGTAATGTTTTTCTTTCTTAAGCATCATATTGAAAAGGTACTTTTTAGTAGTCTACGTAGAAAGCCTGAGAATTAATTGAGTCATTTTTCTGATCCACTGCCTTCCACCTACACATAATGAAAAATACTTTGAAAAGCCTTTCCCTACATTAATAATCATTTGTCTGCTTTTACTGCCATTTTTTGTTGTTGTTAGCAATCAACTATACATGTAGTCTAGGCTTAAAGTAGCTTTAATCCTTATAACTATCACATTTCTGTGTTAGTATTTTGTAAAAATCTTTTGTGGGACCTGGAAATGTTCTGCAAATGCAACAGCAAGACAACATTTTTAGATCACATTGTACAAAATACATTTCACAATATGAGAAGTGCCTTCACTAATGATTATAAATAATGTAGCACCATAACCCATGTTCTTTACTTGTATTCCAGTACAAATTATTGAGTGCTCTCATTACTTTGTTGTTCTCCTCTTTCACATTCAGTTCTGTTTGGTTTTAATGCCATTGAGTCATCATGACTATTGATAGCATCAGTCAACTTGTTTTACAAGATGCTCTCTCTAGAGGTTATTAGAAGGGCCTTATGCTGAGTACCCTCTGTTCCCATTGTCTTCAAACAAAAAGTCAACTCCTCTCAAACTACATTTGTCTGTAGACTACTCCAGAGAAACCATAATGGTAAGGTTAAATTTACCACATTAAACTAATCAAAATTGAATCTGACAAGCACAGGAAAATGAGGCTATTTAAATCTATGAATACTAAAAGGATGCTCAGTAAATCATAGGATCAAGTTCACTGATAATAGCACTCAATCTGCTCTCACACTACAAGTTCATAACACCACCACCAATACAATAATTTGATCATGAATTCAATAATTGCCTTTGAAACAAGTCATTCCAAAGGTTCTTCCAAAAGCAAGATGCTAAGATTGCTAAGATTATAGCTCAAGCATTTAAAACTCCAAAGTTTTTGAAGTTTGCTTGACTTTACTGCTTTGGTCAAACCCTCTTCCCTATATCTTTTTGATCTTACAAAATAACTTTTTTTTGCCAGGGTTTAACCAATTTTGTCATCATCTTCCTCTCTTTGTTTGCATTGGCTTTTGAATCATTGAGTGGGTGTGCCATATTAGAACTTCTGTAACGGGACTGGGGACATAATAATCATCAAGCTTGATTGTAGAAAAATCACAATTTTTTTTCTTGACGCCACATACTGGTAATCAGTGATGCTCTGACTATCACTAGTACGTTGACTCAACTCTTTATCTGCAATGAGTCCTACTTACATAATGTTTTATATTGTCAGATTCATAGATTCATAGATTCATAGATGTGCAGCACTTTGCATTTCTCCTTGTTGAACTGCATCCTGTTGTTTTCTGCCCACTTGTCCAACCTATCCAGGTCTGCCTGCAGCTGTTCCCTGCCCTCCGGCGTGTCCACTTCTCCCCATAGCTTTGTGTCATCTGCAAACTTGGACAGAGTACATTTCACTCCCACGTCCAAGTCGCTGATGAAGACATTAAAGAGTATCGGTCCAAGGACCGAACCCTGCGGGACCCCACTGCCCACACCCTTCCAGGTCGAGACCGACCCATCCACCACGACTCTTTGGGTGCGACCCTCTAGCCAATTCGCCACCCACCGGACTGTGCAGTCATCCACATCACAGCCTCTTAATTTGTTCACCAGTATGGGGTGGGATACCGTATCGAAGGCCTTCCTGAAGTCCAGGTATACGACATCCACCCCTCCTCCTGTGTCCAGGCGTTTTGTAACCTGGTCATAGAAAGAGACTAGGTTGGTCAGGCACGATCTGCCCGCCACAAACCCATGCTGGTTTCCCCTCAGCATAATTTGTCCTGCCGGGCTCTCACAAATGTGAGCCTTGATAATTTTTTCAAATACTTTACCAAGGATGGAGGTGAGACTGACTGGCCTATAGTTGCCCGGGTCCTCCTTCCTCCCCTTTTTGAAAATGGGGACCACGTTAGCCCTTTTCCAGTCCTCCGGGACTTGGCCCGTGCGCCACGAGCATTCAAATATTCCCGCCAGTGGCTCTGCAATGACGTCGGCCAGTGCCTTCAGCACCCTCGGATGGAGCCCATCCGGGCCTGCCGACTTAAAGGCATCCAGTTCTTCCAAGTGACTCTGCACCACCTCAGGATCTACGCATGGAAGTCTGGCGCCTTGCTGCTGCCTCTCTACAACCCCAGTGAGAGACTTGTCATTGCCCCTCGCTTAGGAACACTGAGGCAAAGAACTCGTTGAGGAGTTCAGCCTTGTCCCCCCTCTATCTGTCACCAATTGCTTCTGCCCATTTAGCAGGGGTCCTATTCCTCCCTGGGCCTTCCTTTTACTCCCTATGTATCTAAAAAACAATTTCTTGTTGTCTTTTACTTGGGATGCCATCCTCAGCTCCATGGTAGCTTTGGCCCGCCTAACTGCCTCCCTACAAGCACGAGCAGAGGAGGTATATTCATCTTTAGTGATCTCACCCTGTTTCCACTTTTTATGTGCTCCCCTTTTGGCCCTTAGGCTGCCCTGGATTTCTCTGGTCAGCCATGGAAGCCTCCTGGCCCCTTTCCCTCTTTTGCCTCGCTCGGGGATCGTCTTGCTTTGTGCCCAAAGGATCGTTTCCTTTAGGCACAGCCACCCTTCTTGGGCACCCATCCCATCAAAACTCCTACTCTGCAGTGCTTCCTTGACTAATCGCCTGAGTGCAATGAGATCAGCTTTCCTAAAGTCTAGCACTTTCACCCTACTAGTTACCTTACCCACTCGCCGCCTTATGTTGAATTCTATCATAAGGTGATCACTGTCTCCCAGATAGCTACCGATCTGGAGGTCCCCTATCATGTCATCTCCCGTTGCCAATACCAGATCCAGTATGGCATTCCCCCTAGTGGGACCATACACCTCCTGTGTCAGGTGGAGGTCCTGTACACAAGTTAGAAACCTGCGTGAGCGATGGGACCTTGCTGTCTGCGTCTCCCAGCAGATGTCTGGGTAGTTTAGGTCCCCCATGACTACCGCCTCTTTAGCTTTTATGGTCTCCGAGAGTTGCCTCAGGAGCCCCGCATCTATTTCTTCCCCTTGGTGTGGGGGTCTGTAACAGACCCCTACCACCAAATCCCTTTCTCCTTGCCCCCCATGTAGCCTAACCCACAATCCTTCTACTTCCTCAGCCTCGGATTCTGTCTTGATGAGGGTTGATGTATATTGCTCACTGACATAAAGTGCAACCCCCCCCCCCTTTCTTCCCCGACCTGTCCTTTCTGTACAATCTATAGCCCTCAATATGTACCGCCCAGTCATGGGATGAATCCCACCAGGTCTCTGTTAGCCCCACTAAGTCATAGGTGTTTAGTGCAAGCAGGAGCGCTAGTTCATCCTGCTTGTTCCCCATGCTCCTAGCATTAGTATATAGGCACTTGAGCCCTGCGACTGGCGCCTTTGCTGCCCCCCCGCTCCCAGTCCCATGGGGCCCATTGTTTCTTACCTTCTTGTTCCTTACCTGTTCTGTTGTGCTGGCCTCCCCATGGCTTTCAGGTTCCCAATGTTCTCCTTCTTCAGGCTGGGCTGTCCTCGTGGGTGCCACATGGTTTGGTGGCCCACAGCTTCCCCTGCCCTCGTACTCCCCTCCCCCCGTGCAGATGTGTAAGCATAGGGAATTCAGTCATACGGATAACTATTAGTTCTTTAAAATGATCCAAAGCAATTTATGTAACAGCAATAAATGCATGTATTTTATATTATGTAGCATATCCCCTCCTGTTTTTTCTACTTTGCTTACAACCTCACATGGTATTTCACTACCCTGAAAGCTGGAAAATTGCCAAGGCGATGCTATATCAAACCTTAATTATTACTACTTTATCTCCTTTCTCCCATAAAAAGAGTAATAGGTTATGCAAGAGCTCTATCATGTCATTAATAAATATAAATTATAAATTCCTTTCTATCTAGACATTTAATCTCTTTCAGTTTTCGACTTCTTTAATTGGCAGCTTGTGTACTCAAGTTTATTTTACTTTGTGCAAACACAAATGGCTCACTTTTAAAAAATTAAATCAAAAAGTGTTTTTAACATAGCTTTGTATTCAAACCTAGCAGAATTAAACAAATTACATAATATTCTAGTTTCCTCTTTTCCGAAAACTTTCAGAACACCACAGTACAAAGCAGGGAAGTAGACATAGCTTATGCTTTGAAATTCTAAAAAAAAAAAGAGCAGATATTCAAAATGTTTGACTTTGAGTGAAATAAGAAGCAATTACAGATTATTTTAAAATGAGGTTTACGCATATTTATTTTTTATTTCAGAGAAAAGTAGATTTAACCAGAGGTAAGAATATGCCCTGTAATATTGTAACTCATCATTAGATGGAGCTACTTCAACTATTACAGTAAGAACAAAAAAAGAGTAAAGAACTTCAAAATCAATGCTGCAGAAAATTAGCGTGGAAGAATTCGAAGAGAAACATTTTATTTTGCCTAAATTCATTTGTAACCAATTTAAGACTCAGTATAAGAGCTACAGTTGTCTTTTACCCAGCCTGACAATTCTTAACCAAGGAAAGTTCCCCTGGGTACAACCAGATGAGTGTGGATGTTTGGGTTTCCGGGGACGAGTAACAGTGGTGCACCATGTCACCAGTGGCGAGTCTGCTTCTTGGAGCCTGGCTGGCAGCTGCAGTGCAGCTCTGGGGGCCTGGGTCTGCTTTTGAGCAGTGTGTGCTGCCTGTGCGTGTGCTGTTCCACTTTTTTCCCCTGCAAGTTCTTTTGAGCGCTGGATATCCATGGGTCAAAAAAATGCACAGAAAAAAAGTGGAACAGCACACGCGCAGACAGATATCCCTTGCAGCATGGAGAACATCTAAATGTATGGTACGTGGCACTGCAGACTTGTTTGCGGTGCCACATACCGCACAGTCGCACTTGTTTGGACACGGCCCCATGGCCCCAAAATTAGGTCATGTGGGGTTAATCTTCAGAGCTTTCTGTGACTATGAAAGAGAAATATATTGAAGGAAAACACAGTACTTTCAAGTTAAATGTATTTTAAGCTTCCTCACTGGTAAAAACAATCTGGAAAGGAACTTGACTCCAGTATCTGGGTAGAGATGCCATGAACAGGACAGAAGTTGGAACGTGAACATGGCGCTCTGTGTGATTACAAGTATTCACCTTTATGCAAAGGGAAACCTAACATAGGTTATAAAGCATAAGGGTTAGACTGTCAAACAAATAATACTGTAGTACAAGGAAACAAATGTTCAGCATTAGCCTTCAAGGACCTCCATTTACTACTTTGAAAGGTTTAATTGAATAAGAAAAATCCATTTCCAAGTAATCTAATCTCTACAGTTCCATTATGGGTACTGCCCAGTCTTAGAGCTAAAAAAAAAGCAGGTATGCTAACAGTCTGTATGACACTTTCCACTGAAGTAAATGGAAATCCTTCTCTTAGTGTCCAGACTGGATCAGTGGCCAGACTGAACTAAATACACATAAGCGATTTAGTCACATTTGAAAATACCACAAGGCACCTATCTGTACCTTGTGTTACGTGTCTAAATACCTCAAACTTCTCTTAAATACCTTTGGCCCTTCATTTATAAGTGGCAGGATTTTAGATAAGTATTGGAATGGCTATGCAAAGAAATTTGGGCAAGAGCAATTAAAATTGGTCAAACATATTACAGGTAGCTTTGACACCATATAAACAAAACAGCAAAAAAGAGAGCTTGCCTCAATTTGGTAAACTGTAATCTAGTTATAGAAAAACAGTATAGGATAAAATTTAAAAAATGTAGATGATGCAACAATGAGATGTGGCTTGTGGCTAGCATTACATAGCCTGTTTATGCTCTTCTATTATCTCTGCCTATAGACTGAATGGGAAGGTCAGCCTAGGTTGAACAGACAGATTTAAGTAAATGGTAGGCATAAAAGCTTTTAATGGACCTATATATGGTAGAACCAGTATGCATAGGTCAGACACTGATCACACACAGCAGAACACTGTACACTGAGCTGGCCCAATTTTATAGTAAAAATTGCCCATAATGAACTGGAATCACACATATGCAAATATTTCCAGGCCACAAATATCCAGAAATGTAGTGTTTGATGCTATCTAGAGAAAGCACATCTAAACACATCATTGATAACTTTGAAGAATAATCTATTCTCTTTTGCTTTTACCTAGTGTTATGAAGGAGATTTTTCTGAATGTTGTTATTCTGGTTAGTAGGTTGCTTCAACAATCTAATGCTTTAATCTCTAGGAGTTCAAGATTGCATCTAATGGTGTTTTTGCGTAATTCTCCAAATGGTAGGACCACATTGAGTCCTTGTATCAGCCTTCCAGCTGTTAGCCCAAATAGGTTTTTACTTTCTTTCCGTCTATTAATGCTTTAAAAGCTGCTAGTAAATAACTAGGGCCGAGTATCATCAGTTTCAAAGCATGTTTGAATTTATATTTTTAGTATTGTGCAAGTTGTTTTTCTGCCCAGAATTATTATAGTTCCATGTAAAAGAACAGCCCATGTCTTTCATGCCACATGACATTTTAATAGCATTAGTCTTTCTATAGACTTTCCCCATATTTTTTATTAATTCATGCCACTACAGACAGGAAGTTCTTTGGGGCAGAAACTCTAAGTTAGCCAGTATCTTCTGTGTCCTCAAATGCTTTATACTTAATAATAATGTATACATTATTATTAATTTATACAAGCCCATATAAAGTAAGGTATGGAAATGGAATTGAGTTCAATTATTATCTTGATCTCCTTGGCCACACTGAAATTCCAAAAGGAACCAGCTATGTTTTAGTGAGTTAGATATATCAGACCTCATCTGAGACTGAGCAGGGCACCTGTGTTGCAGCAGTCTTATTTTGTGCTAGGCTCTTGCCAGATATACGCATGTTGTAGAGTTTGACTGGCACAGTGCTTGGATGGAAGACCCCAGGGAAAAGCAGGTGCTGCAAGAAGAGACATTGGTATTTATGTTGACCTTTTTCTACTTCTAGAATGCACCAGCCAACCTAGGGTGGTGTTAGGAGCAATTGTGGAGGAGCTGCTTTCTTTCCAAGGACTCATTATAATTATACCCTGACCAGTAATAATGTAAAGTGCAGGACTGTGCTTACGAGGCAGCCTCAGGTTTGTCTTTGCAGTGCTCCAAACAACTATTTTCTATATTCTCTACAACATCTCCTATAAAGCTGTCATCATGCAGTACACCTGTGGTTTATTGAATTACTATACAGTATATGAACAGTAATTAACATGTAAAGTGCTTTACAATATCTGGTTAGAAACGTGTACTATAATGATTGGATGTGCAACTAAAACCAGTTTTTTAAATAGACTTGCTACCAGAATATTTTTTTTTTCTTTATTTCTTTATTTCTTGAAACTCTTCAAGGACGTTTTTGAGGAGAGACTGTGATGCAGCTGGTTTACAAGAAACACACAGCGCTCTCACACAAAAAATGATGGAGTAGTTCAGTAGTTTGATTTCTCATCTGAGATGTGTGTTAACATCCCTTCAGGTCGAGGAGAGATTTAACCCTGAGTCTCCAAAATCCAGGGTGAGTACTCTAGCCACTAGATTGGGTAAAAAGGGGAACCAGTGCTGCTGGCAACTGTCTTGCATGGGTTTAGACCAGTGGTTTTCAACATGTGGTCACGGCTGTCCCTGGGGAGGCAAATTGGGGTGACTTTGCCCTGGACCTGAAGAATCTGCCCTGTGCTTTGGGGGGCCCCGCAGAGCCAGGCAGAGCAGTGGTGGCATGGAGCTGGGCAAAGCGGTGGCTCTGCGTCTGGCTGCTCGCTGCCCTCCCCCCCACTGCCACTGATGGCAGCAGCAGATTCTCCAGGTCCAGGGCCTGTGGGATCGGAGCAGGGGCAGGGCCCTGCATGGGCTGATTTGCCCCAGGCCCCACACCCTGCTCGGGTCACCTCTGCCTCTGGTTCATGGACTCCTGGGGGTCTGCAGACTGTCTAGGGGGTCCAAAAAAGATGACTATGATCAATCAAAAGTATGTGAATACCCACACTTACAACTCAAAGGGCTCCACACTGATGGCTAGAAAATGATATTTAGAAATCTGTTTTTAGAAACTGGCCTGTAGGTAGAATAAATATTGCATTAGAACAATGCTCCAGGGAAACAGCAAGGGTTAATCGGTTTCTAAAGTAAAGTTTCATGTTCTCAGCCTTTGAAGCAGACACTGTGTCCAAAGCTAGCAGACAAACAGGCACATAAATTCTGGGAAATTGAAAACGTGCAGCACAGTGTTCCTTGAAAACCTGTAGTGAGATAGGAACCTGCAGAACTGGAACAGGTCACAGTCACCAGTTGCAAAACTCCTACAATTACCGGTTTTGGTTGAAATGACCAAATTAAGACACTGGCAAATGACTAGACTAAGATGTATGCATGTGATGGGTTTGTGGAGATAAAATTTTGACTGACAAAACATGGACAGTATGACAAGCACAGGGAAACCGATCAACAATGCCTAGAAATGAAAAGTCATCAAGGGGAAAAAAGAATACAAAAGGAAGAGTTTCCAAAACAGCAAATTGCCTTTGGCCCTCAACCTCCAAGACTGCTGACGCCTGACGTTCAAGCAAAGAACCACGGGGTGGTGCTCACACACCGGCTGAACGCACTATTCTGCTTGTGAAATTCTGGGACTGGAAAATAATTGGTATTGTATTCTGTAATCTTTTTGTTTGCTTTGCTTGCAACGCTCTTATATTCTATCACTGTGTATTAATAAAATTTGCCTATTATCAAATGGACGGAGGTGTAGTCGGTTTAAAGAAAGTATCAGGAACAAGGTATCAGGACTGGTTTGTAAATCCAGTGTCAACATGCACCTCCATTCAGAATTTCCAAAGGGGTCTGCAAATGAAAAAAGGTTGAAAACCCCTGGTTTAGACATATTCTAAAGGCCTTGTTACATGTTGCACTTTGAGCTGCTCAAATGTTGATCAGTATTAGTGCTAGCTCAAGTTGGGAGCAGACACACCTTAAACCAGGGGCAGGCAATTATTTCAGGCAGAGGGCTGCTTACTGAGTTTTGGTAAGCTATTGAGGGCCACATGACAGGCATCCAGGGGCAGATATAAATTAATTTTCTAAATTATTTAGGGCCCTTGCGGGCTGGATAGAATGATCTGGAGGGCCACATCTGGCCCGCGGGCCGCATTTTGCCCACCCCTACCTTAAACCTAAAAACCTTCGTCTCTCAACTTGCACAGCTGTGACTTGCCACTAGAGTGCTGGTAAGCAGGGGCCTGACTAGGAGCTACAGATGTGAGTTTCTACTACAGGGCTGGTGAGCCAGGACAGGCTTCTATCCCTGCTCTAGGTGGGAGGAGAAGGGGAAGCGGGGTGGGGGAGAACAGGAACATGAAGCTGGCAGGCAGAGAATTAACAGGATTGGGGGTGGATAATGAAATGGGAGATGGAAAGGAAGTGGGCTAGGGGGGAGGGTGGTGAAATTAAGCAATTCAGCCCCTGAATGATAAAATAAAAACAAGTGACGAAATTTAAAAAACAATAAAGAGGACGTAAATTAAAGAAGGTCTCATGTTTTAATAATTTGGGATTGGAGTGTGAGGGTGGGGATCATGCATAGGGCTACCATACATCTGGGTTTTCCTGGACATGTCCTCTTTTTAGATCCTCTGATTTTGGTCTGGGCGTTTTTTTTAAATATGATCAAATGTCTGGGATTTTGCTCTGCTCCCAGCTTGCCCCAGCAAGCAGCTGCTTGGGGCTAGGGGCAGGGCGAACGGAGGCACGGTGTACACACGTGGCTGCATTTAGCCAGGCAGGGGGTGAGAATAGCTTGGCAGCTGGATGCAAGTAGGTCTGTGGGGGCGGGAGTGTGTGTGTGTGTGTGTATGTGTGTGTGTCTGAGTGGTGGGCAGGGTGGGTCCAGGGCTGCAGCAGGGTGGGGGAGGCACATGCCCCAGATGCATGCCCTCCAGCAGGGGAAGAGGTAGGGGGAAGAGGGCCAGGAGGGAGCAGCAGGAAGCTGCATGGCTGGCTCAGCGGCATTGGGACTGGTGCCTGTGCTCTCAGGGGCAGAGCTGGGGGGGAACAGGGGGCTGTGGGTCAGGATCGAGGGGCACTGGAAAGGCTGGGGGGCCTGTGGCTTCTGACTGATGGGCACTGGGGGGAGGGCTTGGGAGTGAAGGGCAACAGAATGGGGAAGGGCAGGGCACTGCCATATCACTGCCCCCCCTCCCCTGCATGACAGATGTTCTCTTTTTTGGAACTGGGAATATGGTAACCCTAAGCATGCATCCTAGAATCATGCTTCCTAGAGTAGCTGGGAGTGGGAGTGGTGAGGGAAGGCACTTTTGGGGAAGCTACTGCCCCTGTCCTGGGAAGGAAGGCCCAGCTTGTGAGAACCTGATCTGGTCTCCTACCTTGTTCCTGCCCACCCTCCCTAGATCCCACTTGTGGACCTGTCCATGCCCTGTGACTTGACTAACTGGCATGTACTTTGCAGGCTGTTTGCATTGGGTTGCATGCCTGGGGTAGTAAGGTCACACCCCTGGGGGTGGGATGGAGAGTTGTCTTGGTGCCAGAACCATTCCCTGCAGAGTAGAGTTCAGGAAAGTTTATCTGCACAGAACAGGAGGGTGGGGGAGGGATGCTGCATCTCAGGATGCTGGAGGACTGCAATTTCAGAGACTCATATGTGGGGATTGGTCACACATTAAAGGAATACAAGCCAGGTAACACAGATCAGAAATAAACCTGGCCTGATGTGGCATAACGTTAAGCCACCTAAAGTGTGCTTAAAACTAATTTCAGGTGTGAATGTGTGAACAATCTAGGAGTTAAGAGCTCCAGGAGTCACTTAAAGTTAACATTTAACAAGGCCCAAAGAATGCCTACTGATATGGTCTGCAAAGGAGATGGATGAGAGAATGCTTAGTTTGTGAATCCTGATGGGGTTTCTGCAAGAACCAACTCCCACCTGCTTGGAGTTGTCAAGACTTGGGCAACACTGGCCCACAATGAAGGGTGTTTGTGCCCAAAAGCTTGCAAAGAACTTTTCCCCAACTATTTAGTTGGTCTAATAAAACATATCATATCTACCCAAAGAACCTTTCCTACTGGCCCACAGCAGACATTCAGGGCATAGGTCCCATATCTCTTTACTCAATAAAGAATAACCCATATCTCTGTGCTTCAATAACCTCAGTGAATAGAATATCTTTCAAGTCATTTGGGTCATCCAATGCGAAGAAGTGCTCAGTTTTAAGTAAGCTGGGGGCTCATTTGCCTCACAAAGAAACCACTACTCATATGGTCTCATTCAGTACCATGACACTACCTGTTTTTAACCAGGAAGAGGCTTAGTCCCAGCCACAGGCCTCCTCTGCTTCTATGACAATGACACCATGATAACGTTTTTAGGAACATTCTGTGTCCTACGTTGTTACGCATTCTGCAGTAGTCATATGAACTCAGAGCCCTGACTCACTTCAGGGGATCCAGTACAATATTATAGTTTAGGAAGCCTCTCTTCCCACTAAGGAACACTTTCAAATGCACGTGTGAATCAAACCTCTGACTATTCTGCAGTGTGAATAGCAGCAAAAGTTGTTACATAAAACACTCCAAAGCAATTCCTGTAGCAAATGCTGCCCACTTTACCAGAGAAATTGTTTGGCTTTAAAAATATATTAGTTACTCCAAACTTCTTTCCTCCACATATCTACATTTGTTCAGGAGGTTGGATCTGATGACACTTCCCTTCCAACCCTATGATTCTATCAGCTTTTCTTTGCAGCAGACAGCTGCCAACAGTAATGAATAAGCAACAGAGAAAGAGTATCAGTAAAAACAACTGTAGACGTTATGCATAGGTGACTGGAAGGGCGGGGGGGGATGTGCCCCCCCCCGAGATTGGCTGCTACCAGCTTCTGAGGGTGGTCGCTGCTCATCATGCCGCCACCACTACCTCTGCCAGCTTCTGTGAGTGGTCGCTGCTTGCCACCCTGCCAGCCACAAACTATGTCCCCTCAGTCTCAGGAGGCATCAGTCACCCATGAAGGTTTGCTTTCTGCTGTGTGGGGGAGCTTTTTCCCATACCTGTAGTTCAGGTCTCTTGTTTCAGTTTTGTGGAGCAGATTTAGGAACTGTTGCAAAAATACAAGACCAAGATTGTAATGGTCCCTTTGAAACCTGCAAACAATTAACCTCTCTGAGGCAGAGATTGGAGACCTTTAAAAGTGCTGTATAATTTACTAAAAAAAATTAGGGAAGCCTTTAAAAAAATAATCCCAAATTAAATTCCTGATGAAGGGTATTTATACCTAAAAGCTTGCTAAGAATTTTTCCAACTATTTGAGGTGATCTAATAAAAGATATCAGATTCACCCAAAGAACCTTGTCTGCCCTAATCCCAAATTAAGGATTTCACTATTAGAAACTGGGATGGGATCTCTGTATGCAATCTCTCTGGTTCTGTTTTCATTTTCCATGAATCTGAAGTCTTGTAGGAGGTGCATCTTCTCTTGCAGAATTAGATTTCTAAATAAAGAAGGACCAGTTTAAAAGTGAGGCAAGAAATTACTACCCTGACTGTGGGAGGTTGGGTGAGGAAGGGTTTTTTCCCTGATCAGCTCAGATATATAGGAAATGAGACACTATAAATGTCCTGTGCTCACTCTGTAGGAAGAGATCAGTCAGGACAGAACCTATGTCGGAGAGCTGGGTTCTAGGAGCAGCTTTGAAAATATCTTGGCAAGCTGAAATTCAGGATGTGGGGAGTCGTCATACATATTAATACTTGAAGAGAAGCTATTGGTTATTCATTACAGTTTTGCACCTCTGACCAACACTTTATGCCTTACCCCTCCACACACCCAGAAAAGGAGTGGGACTTTGGCAAGACTGAGTCACAGAAGGTGATGTAGGTAGAGGCGGGACTTTCAGATCAATAGCCCCTTCTCCCCTCCTTTCACACTGGCTGGAGTTAATGCTGCTATTGTTGCTGCTGCTGTTTCTGCCAGTGTCAGTGTCTTTCTGGGGTCTGCGAAGTATAATCCCAGCATCCTTAGAGCATTACCAGTTTCTGTCTACTCTAGCAGCTTGTTCAGGATTATTTCCTTCCTTCAAGTAGCTGATCACCATTTTTTTCAAGGGGTAGAATATTTTCTGGCACCTTAGAAACTCTGTAAGTATAACTTTCACTTTATTATTCAAGTCATTGCCTTTGTGAAATTATTTGTCTGGGGCTGAGTAGCAGACATTATTAGTTCATAACCTACAATGTTGACATCTAGGACTATTAAAGGGTTTGCTCCTTGAGGTGTTTGCATGGCAATGACCATTTATCATTTTAGTGTTTTACTTTAGTCAAATGATCAAAAAATAATTCTAGTGACCTTACAGCTGGTGGATTTTTTGCACTGTTTCATAATCCATGAACTAACACAGTGGGGGCTAGTTTGTTTTTTTTTTGGCAGGCGCTCCACACCTTAGCCCTGCATCATTCATGAGTGCTACTCCGACGCCCTTCTCCTGGCTGCTCTGATGCTCTGCTTTCTGCTGCTGGACTGCTTTTCTTGTCCTTGGTGCTTGACTGCTTTTCTTGTTCTTGTCCTCTGCCATGTGCCATTCACAGGGGCTTCTTGTGCCACTTGTGGTATGTCCTGCAGGTTGGCCACCCCTGAACTAGCACATTGCTGCTGTCAACATTTGTACTAGTAAAAGGAAATTGAGGAACAGGGGTACATTCATCACTACAGCTTCACTGAATATGTGTTTTTCATAACACAGCCAAAAGTAAATGCTTCTTGGAGAAACTTTTTGTAAAATATCATTAGGCAGAAGAAAATCTAACCAGCAGAACTCTAAAACACAGAGAACAAGGAAAAGTTTAGAAAAGAATTAGAACAAACACTAACATGGTGCATCTATCTTATATAGCTGCAGTGAGAGTGAGTGTTGTTAGCACTTTGAAAAAGTTGTGTGTGAACTGTTCTTATTGTTGATTCCAAACTTGCTCTGGTTGGAAGAACTATGGTTGGATCTTAACAAATTCTGTGTAAATGAAAAAATGCCCCAAATCCTTATTTGTATTCCTCACCTCAACCTTTTTTTACTATCCTCCCCACCCCCTACCCACATTATTGCTGTTCTCTCTACTGGAATTGGCAAAAAACCTCAGATACAGTGATGAATGTGGTATAAGTGCCACCACAGATAAATCTTTAGACTTGAATTTATGTATAATACCAAAGTGGGAAACTGTGCTTAAATATTTTTCATTTTGTTCCTCATGTCTTCTCTGCATTCATTTTTCTCTTTTTATGAGTTTCTTTAGCATAACAATAGGAGGGGCTGAGGAAAAAAAATAAAATCAGTTCAGGTGCTTCAGTTTGTGCTGTTGAACCCTCTTCTGTGCTAATGGATAATTCCTGGGGAACTGCATGTTGTTATTTCCCAGAGGAGATCAGTTGAGCATGACAGTGTATGTAGGGTAGCATATAACATTTGGGATTTTCATTATGACTGTGGGATAATTTCTCTTTCATCTTGATCTCTCCAGATTTTACACATGCAGATAAATTGCAAAGAGTTGTAATAAGCATTTCCTGAATATTACTGTAATGCTGAAAAAAGACCATGTTGGTTTTGTTATTCTTCAACTACCACTGACTAAGCTCATTTGGTACACACACCCATACATGTGCAACTGTTCACTCTCTCCTCTGTTACCACCAGTGTGAATTATAATTTAGTGAAAAACAGGGATTCCAACAATGCAAATTAAGTTTTGTAATCCTGATGACTGCAATATGACTGCAGTCATTTTAAGTAAAATACTGTCACAATTTGTTAAGCATCTAGTAATAATTAAACTAGTAGATATGATGACATAGTAATCTAAGCAAAGAAGCAGAAGCAGAAGCAGTGGTAGTGCTCATAAATTCCAAAACTAGCTCTAATACTAACACTAAGACCTATGCCAAGTCATTTAACTTTTCTGCCTCAGTTTTCTTATCTGTTAAATAGAAGTAATCATGCAGAGCTACTCCAGTCATGCTGTAAGGATTCATTAGCTAATGTTTATTTAGCACTTTGAAAATGGTAAGTGCTATGTAAATGTTAAATGTTACCCATGAACACAATTTAGAAAGCATTCCTCAGGGATACCTTTTTTAAAGCTATATGAGACAGGGCTAAACAAGGGCAAAGTTACTATTGCTTCTTGCACTTTCTTTCAGGTGGCTAGTTGGAGCATGGAATTTTTACATAGAAGAAAGTTATACCTTCAACTGGGCTGGATATTAATGGTGAATTTGGTTTATGCCAGTCCAGAATATCAGAAAGAAACTCCTGCAAGTCTAGGTCAGATTGACCATCAATGCTGGGAGATCTCCTCTCATGGGCTGATGGAAATGAAGAAACTGAGGGTAGCAGATACTGTCATTGCTCTCTGGGACTTCATGATGTTCTTAAAAGAATCGCCTAAGCCCAAGCATAATGAACTCTTCAATGATTTGGCCCAGAACTTCTGGGATATGTATGTAGACTGTGTGCTCTCAAGGTCCCATGGAGTGGGCCGAAGACAATTAACATCTACCAAGTATTTCTCCTCATATTCACATAGAACCTCAGCAGGTAAATTTACTGCACAATACTAGCCTGGCAAATAGCTAGCTGTTAAAACTGAAATATTTGTTCCTTCACTTCTGTTTAGCCAACTTGACCTAATAACCCCATCAAGTTCTTTGACCACCTTTCATTAAATAACGTATGCTTGCTTCTTTAAATTAAAGCCTTTTTATGATATGGAAGTCATAGTTGCTTAAGATGTTGTAATTCTAAATTTATGTTCTTTTTTAAAAATGCGTGTATGAATTTAGTGCTCACAAAAACTTGGGGCTAGACTACCAGGGCTAGAGACTCAACTCCTCTGTTTACTCACAGCACACATATAGGAAACAAATTACTAAAAAAGCGAAAGATTCATAGCAATTTTCTTTCAGTTCTGACCCAGAGGGGTCACCTTAAGGATGAGAGGTGAGGTTCCGATTCAAGCCCATTCAAGTATTATCCTTTCTCCTGAAATTTTAGATATACTTAATTAGTGCTTGGTGTGGCAATGTGGACACCTGGCTACTGTGCATCATCCAATCGCAACAGATGCTGGCCAGTATGGCTCTGGGATGGATTTGAATTGACAGCCTACAGGTGGCCAGTTTTATATCCTATTAACCAGTCTCCGAGCTAGCATGTTCTTTGGACTCAATGGCCCAAGAGGTCCCTTCCAGTCCTAAGTTCCTAAACATAAATTTATTGTCATAGAATGTTTCTCCAATGCATACTCACAGGGTTTTAGATTGAAAATGGGTCAACTACATGTGTGTGTCAAAGTGGACACAGCATTACCCTAGCATAGCTAAATATATTTCTTTGTCAATAACTAGCTTTCTTTCCTAATCTTGCAGGGTCAGCTTTCACCAATCAATTTTAGGTTAAAAGGGGAGACAAAAAATGAAGATACCTCAGCAAGATGACATCAAACTGAAGGAGCATAAATGCACAGCATGTACTGTGGATGCTTATAAGATCCTTTCATGGGTTTTAAGGTTTTTTTTTTCCTTTCCTGCTGAACTAAGTACTTAAGATAATTGATAAGTTGATGAGTACTTTAGACACTTTGTCAACATGTTCCCTTTTCTTTAAATGTACCAAGGTTGCCTTTTTCCCCACTGCAAATGTGAATGCTTATGTATTTTGAGTCAATACTTTTGTTCTCTCAGGTAAACTGTCTGTTTAAACTGGTGTTATATTTTTGTAGACTCATCTTTTCAAATAACTCTCTTTTTTAAGATGTTAATGACAATGGAAACCCTATATATTTTTATATGTTAAACAATGAGGTGCAATGGCAACGTGCACATTTTATACATTTCATTTTTAAGATCAATAAAAAAGTACCAATGTTAACTCAAAGGGAGAGATTACATGTGATGTAGAATCTTGTGCAGCCTCTAAAGTTTATATTTTATCATTGCTTAGTCTAGGTTATAGATTAAAATATTTTTCTATGCAACCAGGACTGAGTTATAGTTGTACTCTCATTTTTGTCCATTTGTATATCTTGTTATTTTCAAATGGAGTACATCTGATACACAAAGGGGCCAGTTATTTATTTTGTATAACATCGTCTTGTGCACTTAGGTAGGCAACTAAGGGGATATAGTGTATCCTTGCAATCTTTAATTGCAGCATAGTGGGAAAGCAGTCTCATGCAAAAGGGCATAAAATACATGGGCAGAAGTGGGGAAGATGAGAGGTTTTGCCTTCTCTACCAGATAGTAACTAGCAGAGATGAAGTAGCACAGAAGAGAAGGTAACATGTTACTGGTCTCTCCCAGAGCAAAGGAAACAGTAATGAACTATGACTTTGAGACACCAATATGTTCTTTAGACTTTTCTATGGGCAGCAGAACTATTTTGCTACCCCTTAGGGCACGCTGCGAGTTTACAGTCTATCCCTGTATAATACAACTAACTGATTTTGATCATCAGAGAATACAATGCAAGTTTAAAAGTCTACTTGTACACCTTTTTTCTGTTGAAAATAACAAATAAATAAATAAATAAGCTCTGGACATGCTAGAGGTTATATACTGTACTTCAAATATTCTAAAGGTGCCCTTGTTTTTTTTTTAAATGTTAAACTTTGTTATATAAAATACTTAATTTTTCCTTATACAAATATTCCCGAGTTACGCTGTCCCCAAGAATTAGCATGTACTAATAAGTTTCCAGTACACGTGGAAAGCAAATATGAAATCTTAAAGTTAAAAGAAATAAACAAACAGAAACCAGTTGAATTCTGCAATATATCCAATCAACAAAATATTTCCAAATTGTTGTATCTATCATAAACCAAAAGAAGAATTTTAACTGGTGTCTTCATTTTGATTTATCAGCTAGGTATACAGTGATCACTGATGAAGCATCTAAAACCAGCACCTGCAGAACTAATACATTAATTTGAGCCTCTATTTAAAAAGCAATGTTATAGTATGCTTCCCCAATGACATACTATATGAAGTGCCATTTTTGGAGGATAAAAACAATTTAGCTAAGGTTTCTAGTTTGGTCATATAGAGTGTTTACACACATACTAAGGTAACTTAAAATAAGGCAACTTAACTATGGCAATTTAAGTTAGCCATGTTGGAGCGTACACACATACAGTTTGACATGGGGGCAGCCATCTTATGAGCTAAGTCAACTTAACTAATGTGAGTCAAGATGAGTCACCTCGTTGGTATATTATCTTGTGCCACATTTAAGTCAACTCTGCTCCACATGTGTGTAAGCTGATACTTAAGACGGCTTAAAAAAGTTAAGTCAGCTTAACTGTCAGAAAGTTAGCATGTGCACACACCCATATACAACACAACAACTCATTGGTGTTCATCCTTAAATATCAAAAAATGCTGTTTTATCTACTTCATTTGCACCAGATTGAAAATGCACAAATATTAAACTGTCACTCTTATTTACATGCAATTACTGAACTGAACAACAGTTGTAATGCATGTTGTATGTTGCAAAACACTTCATTTTCTGCCTTCAGTTCTCATTGACTTCAGCTTGTAAAGAAGAGGCTCACCACCCTGTAGAATGGGCCCCAACATTTTTTCAGCATGCTGCCGTTGTCCCACTACAAAGTGGTCTAGGCTGGATTAATAAGTTAGAGTATTGAGCGGATACCTAATAAAATAGTCTGAGGACCAGTAACAATAAATACACTTAATAATAATGTTAAAGCATTTACTATTATTCTTATGTGGGAAGAGTGCTTACATTTAAAAAGGACAATTTAATTAAATGGGATTTTTGGCATGACAAATTATTTTAGTGCTGTCCTAAGTGGGAGCATTTTCATTGCCACAAATGAAATGGGGAGTTATCCCAGGGACAGCAAAAGGCATGACTTCCTCGAAAATGTGTGCCCTCCCCTTTATCTGCTTTCTTCAGTCTTAACTACCCTCACCTTTTCCCTGTCCCTCCTGTATTCCTGATCCTTTCTGACCTCAGCCCCAGTCTGCTTCTCTTCAGATCCTGTCCCTGCTCAATATAATTTTTCGTTTTCAGCTTCTTTCTCCCCCATACGACTTAAGCTCACCTCATCTCATCACAGATAGAACACCACAGCTACCATCTCTTCTTTCATAGATTCATAGATATAGGGTCAAAAGGGACCTTGCAGATCTCCTAGTCTGACCCCCTGCCCTGGGCAGGATAGAAAACTGAGCTCAAATGATCCCAGCTAGGTCAAATGACCCTTAGAAGTTGGTTCCAGATCCTAGCTGCCCTGACTGTGAAGTAGTGCCTTCTAATGTCTAGTCTGAACCTACTCTCTAACAACTTATGGCCGTTATTTTTTGTTACTCCGGGAGGCACTCGGGGGAACAAGGTCTCTCCCATTCCCCACTGATCCCCCTAGTAAGTTTATAGATGGCCACCAGGTCCCCTCTCAGCCTTCTCTTGCGAAGGCTGAACAGGTTAAGGTCCCGTAGCCTCTCCTCACAGAGTCTGCCAGGAGGCTGTCCTGCCATACATTTTCATATATTTGCTAGATAGCCTAAGAAGAAACAGCAGCAAGTCCTACAACCACAGCTGATTACAGCAACCAGGAAGTATAAATGCAGGTGAAACCCAATTGCCTGACTGCACATTGTTTGTGGGGATGGTGGGAGAGAAGGGAGCAGGGAGGGGAAAGCAATCAACTCAAATAGCCTATAGCAGTACAGGTGTAGTGGTAAAGATTTCCTTTTTAGTAATGAAGCTACTGGACTACTTCAGTAAACCTGCTGTATTTACTAGCATACTGTAACACAGTGGTCTCCAACCTTTTTAAATACCAGATCACTTTTTTGAATTAAAGTATGACCCAGGATCTTCACCAGGAAGGGGTGGGGCAAATCAAGGCCCCTGCAGTGAAGGAGGGAGTGGGGCAGAGGCAGGGACAGGGGGGGAGTGGGGCCCTGGCCGGGCTGGGTGGTGGGAAAATCAGAGCCTGGGTGGCTTGTCCAGGCACGCGGGACAGGCTCCCGCCACTGCACGCACCTCAGTGGAGGCCTGGGGGGCAGGCCCCCTCCGATCTGTGCATGGGGAGGAGGCGGCTGCTGCTGCATGCTGGGCTTTGCACTCCAAGCCCCGCTGTAGTTGCTCCAGGAGTGGCGCGATACCACATATGTCCCGTCGCTGGGTGGGCAGGGGGCGTGGCTCAGCCCAGTGGTGGGACACAAGTGGCATTGAGCTGCTCCCGAAACCACTACAACTCATCCCCCCCAGACTGAGATCAACTGTCAAAAGGCTCCGCGATTGACCAGTAGATCACGATCAACTGATTGGCGACTACTGCTGTAACAGCTTTCACTGTGAAAAGGTGGGGGTGGCACCTCCTCGTGGCCACTATAATCCCATCTCCTCTTCTCTGTAGTTAATCAGGGTATGCCCCTCTGTGCTTTCCTGCCATGCCTTTGATGTTATTTTAAATTCAGGAGACTGCTCAAGACCACTACAGTGATTCCTTCACTCCTTGACTCCATTCCTCTGGGCCCTCAGCCCCTTAATTCACCAGGATTGCACTCCTCAGGCTCAGTTCAGTTCATTGGCTTTTGCCCATCAAGCTGAGTCCCCAACTTCTAATAGTCCTTGTTGACTACAGTGCCTTCCCAGGGCGCCCTCAGTGGCCTCCTTCCACCCCTTCACCCACTCCCATGTCTTGCAGCTATAACTAACAAAAATCCAGCCCAAAACAAATCAGTTGCAGCTGGGGTACATTTCTCCAGGCCTCTCCTCCAGCTCATACTCAAGTCATGATGGCATCTCCCAACTCAGGCTTTCCTGGATGTACTCACAGTTCTCTGTCTCCAATGTGGCTTCTTCATTCCTTTAATGAGCACTGTTTGGTCCAGTCTGCATCTCCCAGAGCTGCTTCCCTTAACTCCCAGTAGGGAGCTACTGCCAATGTCAGACAGATTCTGCCTCTGGTGCAGAGCTTTTATAGCCCACTGCCTCTTCCTCCCTTTGAACTGAGGACATCTCAGGAGGCCATTACCTAATTAGCTGCCAGCCATTTATTATCTGGGGCTCTGTAGCTTTCTAACTCTACTGTCTAGCCCTACTCTCAGCAACAGGGTTTGGCCCCATTACACATGCAAAGGTTTGCATGTATGTAAGCAAATCAATCCGCTGTGTCTAATGCTTTTTTATAAGCCATAGTAACTACAGATAAAATAATTCACATGACTTCACAGAAGAGAAGACTGAGAGGGGATTTAATAGCTGTCTTCAACTACATGAAGGAGGGTTGAAAGAGGATGGAGCTAGACTGTTCTCAGTGGTGGCAGATGAGAGAACAAGGAACAAAGGTTTCAATTTGCAGCAGGGGAAGTTTAGGTTAGATATTAGGGAGAACTTTCTCACTAGGAGGGTAGTAAACACTGGAACAGGTTAGCCAGAGAGGTGGTGGATTCTCCATCCTTGGATGTTTTTAAGACCCAGCTCAACAAAGCTTTGGTTGGGATGATCTAGTTGGGAATGATCCTGCTTTGAGCAGGGGGTTAGACTAGATGACCTCCTAAGGTCCCTTCCAATACTAATTGTCTATGATTTTGGGAATTCAGCATTTCTGTATTTTATATAAGGGATGTCATAGGCATTCAGTCTGAGGGCTAAAGTATTTGTACTAACTGTAGGCAGATATGCAGTACAGAACTAGAAGTCCTATTTTATCCTGCCCACATTTCTGTATTTTTATATAATACCCTTGATCACAATATTGTTTTGTGGTTTTTAAAAGCAAAAAGCATTCGCTTATGCTTCAGCCTCTCATTTAAGGTCAACTGTTAATTAAACAAGCAGTAAATTAATATAGCTTTTAGCTTAGCAACTTCTGGGGACTAAACACTGCATATATGTCTAAACATGCATTATAGAAATGTAGCAGATGTTTAGTTGCTAGGAATAGCAAGTGATATGTACTAGAGATGTGCAGAACAGCACTGTTTCGTTTCAACTTCCATTTCACTGTTTTGAAGAAACAGTTTTTTTTGTTGTTTTGTTTTGTTTTAAAGCACTGCTCTGTTTTGTTTCATTTCATTTAAACCAGGGGTGGGCAAAATGCAGCCCGGGGGCCGGATATGGCCCATCAGGCCATTCTATCCAGCCCGCGGGGCCCCTAAAAAATTTGGAAAATTAATATTTATCTGTCCCTGGCTGCCTGTCATGTGGCCCTTGATGGCTTGCCAAAACTTAGTAAGTGGCCCTCCGCCCCAAATAATTGCCCAACCCTGATTTAAACTGTTTCACTGTTTCAACGTTTTGCCCATAGATTATAATGGGGAATCATGAAAATGCCTGTAACTTTGTCATACATTGCCTAATTCAGATGAAAATTGGAGGGATAGTAGCCCCTTCCGAGGGCATGAAGCCTGCCAAAGTATCAAGGAAATGGGTGCAGGGGTTTCTGGGAAACTGCACCTCAAACTGCTGACAAGCGAAATTCATATCACTTGCCGGCTGCAGCAGTCTGCTGTCATCCCGTGTGATCTGGGGGCCCGCGCTCCCTGGGAGGGCTGCGGGGCGGTGCTGGACTCTTCCCGGGGGGCGCAGGCCCCCAGATCTGCGTGCAGGATGACAGCATTCTGCCACTGCTGGCTGGGGCCCGCGCCAGCACCTGAGTCTGCCCGGTGCAGCCCGCATCAAGAAGAACCCAGTGCTGGCCCCGGCTGGCAGTGGCAGCAGCAGCTTGCTGTCATCCCGCACACAGATTTCACAAGATAGCAAAGATTTCATCTAGATTAGAAAACCTGCCTCTCTCACATGAAGAAAGCAAAGAAATATTTATTTAATAAAGTATGGCTACATTTTCTGCAGGGTGAATTTGAACACCCTCCCCCCCCCCCCCCCACACCCTTATAAAATTAATGGAGCAAATCAGATGGCATCAACAAGTAACAAGCACATCTCAGACCCTGTAGACTGGCATGGATCAGCTAAAATCATCTGAAATAATCATAGCTATCCGCCTTGCTTTACAATGCTATATTTTAGACATATGCTGACAATCCTTCCGCACAAGAAACTGCTGCTGTCTTTAATGGAAGGCACGTATAGGTAGGTACTTATAGGATTAAATGTGATTAAATGGTGTTGGTGCAAAGTATTATATTGTTACATTTTGCTTTATATGGAATTGTGAGAAATGTCTATTTGGACTAACCACTGGACTGTGAACACACACACTTGCATGTGCATGCACATACCCCTCTTCCTAGGAATTACAGTAGGGAGTTAAAATCTGCAGAACCAAGTCAAGGTTTTCCCCATTTATTTTTACTGACATTTTACAAAGTGAATGCTTTACTTTCTCTTACTATCAAAGTTGGGTGGCAGCAAATTGCAATGTCAGATGGGGTCACAGGGAATACCAGTAATGGGTGAAGGGCCCTTTTGCCCATGTCAGATCACGTTACTTGGATGGAAAGTACTGTTGCTCGTTTGAGGGAACATAGAGATGGGATAGGTCTCTTTACAAAGGCCAAGACTAGAACTGGCAAAACTACTTGCCCAGGAGTCTGTGGTAATTCAGCAAAGACCTGATGGATTAAGACTAGCAGGATATTCCAGGGGTATTCCAGGCTTAGACTCTGTCTATCCTTATTGAGTTCTGAAAGACAGATGTTGCACTGGCAGACAGCCAGCTTCCCCAGCTAACCTGCCAGAGCACATACATATCCATGGTGGCTCTGTGTAGTTCCACTGGGTCATCTGGGCCAGCACAGCATGAACTGTACCCAGAGAAAGCATCAACTGCAGAAGGGACCACTAAAACCAGAAGGCCCAGGAACATCTACATATGCTTTTTACCAGCTCTTAGACAGTAGAAGAAGTCTTCTTTTGCTTGGGATAGGTGGTGCAACTCTGCTGACAGTAAGAGATTTTCCCGCCACAGAAGAAATTGACTGTGGACATACTGAAAGTTCTTCTATCAGAACTGGAGCTACATTGGCAGAACAGCGTACTGGAAATTAGGAGTGAGAGAAACCACCTGCACAAGAAAACTTGCGAGTGATTCTTCAACTGGAAGCTGAAAGAACTGGTTTTTGAATCCTGGCTGCCACTGTTAGGTGGGTAGTCCTGGGGAAGAGGTCAAACAAACTAATGGAGCACTGACACACTAAAGATTAAAAGGACCATAGTTGTCAAGAAGGGTCAAGAATTAAATATTCTAATATAATAAAGGGCTTAGTCTATCTGTCTGTGTATTTGTCTGTCTATAATGCTTTTGGGCAGCTGTGCATGTGCTGCTGAGAGGGCCAGCAGCAGTTGGTTGCGTGAGCTCCGCCTCCTCAGGCAGTGAGGGAGCCGCCGCTGCCTCAGGCAGAGAGGTGGGAGCCCCGCTGCTCTGGGGAGGAGGTGGGGGGAAACCCTGCTGCTCTGGGGGAGGAGGTGGAGGCGGGTGGGGGGGAGGGAGCCGCACCAGAGGCTGGAGGAGGAAGTGGTGGCGGTGGAGGGACTATTTGCATGACCAGCCCCAAAGGGTGAGCGGGCGGCGGGGAGCGGGGTGAGCCATGTAAACACTTCCTGAAACACTCTGTCATTCATGCTGGGCAATTGGCTAGTATTTGTTATAATCCTCAAGGAAAGGAGTCTGTAATTGCAACATGTGGAATGTGCATTCTTTATGACAAGAGGGGAAATTGAAGCCAGGTCTATGCTTATAGGTAAGGTCGACTTCAATCCCTCCCTATTTTCATATTTGCCAACCATCTATACATTAAACCCCTAATGGTCTATCCCAACCCTGGAAGCTCTGCTGAACTTCAGGCTATAAGTTCAACTCTGACCTCACTCACCACTGATCTCCCCACTTTCTGCAGTGTGTTTGGAACTTACCTATGTATTGCAGGCGTTAAGCATAGGCAGTCTGCCAGCAATAATGCTATAATTTCTTGTTCTGGGTTTCCTGTCTTTTTACATCTCATTTCTTCTTTATGAAGACAAGCACAGAAGGAAAGACAAGACTGATTACTAGAGGGGATCGATCAGCTTTGCATTTAAACAGCGGAGTATGGAAAACTGGGGCACATCACAATGTGTGCGCATGTGCAGGGGCATGTGTTTCCCATGGGACAAATAGCAATGACACATTGTGGCTATTTGTGCCACTGCTATTTGTCCCTGGGTATTCCCCCTGCATGCATGCTCCAGTGTGTAGCAAATTGCCCTGTGTGGGGTAGGTGAGGCTGGGGCCAGCACTTGTGCTTGTCCCAGAAGCCTTACTTGGGGTCCTGGGGGGCCTCCCAAGGCAGCAGCGGTGCTGAGCCAGCTGCTCAGATCCTGACTGGCAGCCACAGCATGGCACACGCTCAGTTTTGCTCAGATCCTGACTGGCACACGCTGCTGTTGTGTGCGCCTCGCCATCTTTTTAGCAGTGTTTTTTTTTGACATTGGGATCGCCCAGTGTCAAAAAACCTGCCGCGCTGCAAATTAGCAGTGCACATGTGAACGTGCACATGTGTGCTGCACGCGGTTTGAGGTGTTGCAAACCACGTGCACACTCATCAGGACGTGTGTCTGTGGTGCATGATGTAAAGTTTGATATAGATATGAACAGGGTGGCATATGTGGCCTGACTGGCTGAGGACAGTCTTCAAAGTCATCCCTAGATATCAGCGTAGGATACCCTGAGGGGCAAACATCCAGGTACCGACCAGGTCAGAGTGAACACTCTCTGGTACACATGGTTTCAAAGATCAGAATCAATAGCTTTGCGACATACTGCATGGACTTCTTTATTCATAAACACCTTGATGTTTCCATTACTGTGTATAAAACAAAATATATTTTAATCTATACTTATTCATTTCATAGTATTTTCTATGCATTTTTATCAAAGCAATACAAATAGATTATATTTTACAAATATTTGGCCGCCTAAAATATACTATATGTATGAATAAGAAAAAATAAAAAGCACCGTCTGAAATACTCCCAGCCAGTGTTTATTTTATAGATACTGAATCTTTTTTGAATGGGTCCAACACTTTAACTCCTTTGATTTTTTTTAAGGCTCCTCCACGAACAGAGATCTTTCCAAGAGAAAGGTCTGTATCAGCCAGTGGCCCTCCAGTTAATTGAGAAGGCGTACTTTCTACAGTTACTAAGCGACCAGATGCAACCTAGAAAACAAAACAAATTGTTTGACATTCATGTTAGTCTTTAAAATGAAATGAGAGTTTCATCACAGGCCTAGCCTTTTGAAAATATTACTCAGAAGCTGGAGATGCATTCTGAATGATTCCTAGCTCTTCTCCAATACTCTTTAAACTCAATACACAAATTGCTCCATCAATAATATAGATTGAGTGGCTTCTCAGCTGGTCTCTTTATGGATCATGCTGTTCAGCCTTTGTATTCAATCCCAAGTACAGAGGAAAAGAAAACCAAGACTTCATTAGAAGAATGGAATACTGTGCATTATCTTCTGTTATTTGGATCTATTGCTCTGCCAATATTTGAAGGCTAGATCAAAGCAGCTCTCAGTCCCTGAAATGAAGCTCACGTGGAATTTAGGTGCCTAAGTCCAAGAGGGCAATGCACAAAAATCTCCACCCAACCACTTAAGTACAATTATCTACGTTTTCAACAATAATGTTCCTTAGGCACCACAAGTTTTGCTTCTGTGTATGACAGAAGCTTTGCCATTTTGGATGAGTGGAATATCTTGCATCTGCATTTCTGCAGGAAAAATGGGATCTCTCCCTCTCTGAAGGTACACTAGGGCACACACTGAATAGGGGACTAACAAGCCCCAGCAGACAAAACAGGATCACTTTCCTTAATCTAGTCATGTTAGTTGGGAACAAACTATATTTTGAGAGAGAGATTCCTGAAGAAAGTTGGGGAAAAGAATATGGAGCATTATCTGGAAGAAGGGTGTGAAAGACCCAAATATCAACACACCCACAAGCTTTCTACCTCATTACTACTCTGTACACAGAACAGGTTAAGGCCTGTGAATAGCAAATCTACCTTGAACTGAAGCTGAGGGGAGGTTTGGAATTCTTCACTATTGCACAGTTATTTTTAGTCTGTCCATGTGTCCCCCCCCCCGCAAAACCAACCAGGAAGTGAACTGCTCCTTATGCATAAGTGGCCATTTCTGGTTGATTCACAAAAACAATCTTAGCTTCCTCTCTTTCCACTTAATGAAGATGTTCAAGCTAGGGAGGATAAACCTGTTCCATGACTAGATACCGTAGATTGCTAAACGTGCCTGCAGTTCACAATCCCTATGCAGTGCTGCTGATGAACATGACTTTCTACTGATGAATTCATTATTTTTTTTACTATACTACTTCTGCATAATGGACTAATTTCTCTTGAACTTTCTTTGTTCTATGGAAGTTGAAACAGTCTCAGCTTCACCAATACCACAGTTTTCTGGTGAATTTTGGGTGGATTTTTTTGACAAATTATGCAGAAAATATTGGTTTACAGTTAAGGTTTATAATCAAATCTTACAATATACTTCTCTCTAGGTCCTCTTCCAAGATGCATCTAAATCTTGCAGATTCTTTTGCATAACAGCTCTAATATACAACCTTTCCTGTTTACTCACACCACTAAATTTCTTGTCTTGAGCTATTACCATTTTGCATCTCTGTATTGTTGTCCCACTCATATCCCTGCAGAATTCTACTACAAATATCATTTTCCTATCCTGTTAGTTTGACTGTGTCTCCCTGTCTTTCATTGGCTTCCTCTTCTTTATCATATCAAACATAAGCTGCTTGTCTCCCCTTTCAAGATACTTCATGGCTATGCCCACGATATCACTCATTCACTATCCTATCACTGCCAGATACTAACTGCTACTTCTCTGCATTAGGGCAGTGGTTCTCAAACTTTTTTTTTCACAGACCACTTGAAAATTGCTGAAGGTTTTGGCAGACCACTTAATAAACTTTTTTTGCATCATCATCAAAACAGTTTTGATCTCTGTTGTCAGAAAAAATAGGTCAAGTGCAGGACCAAGTACAGATATTCTCGATTGTTTCACAACCTTTCTGCAGACCACCTGAATGGAGCTTGCAGACTAGTAGTGGTGCGTGGACCACAGTTTGAGAAGCTTTGGATTAGGGCATTATCTATGAAGCCAGACTCCATCACCTACTTGTTACATTTTTGACCTAGCATCTTCATGATTTCTTCCATGCTGCCTCTTACATGCAGGAAAAGCTCCCTGTAAACATCTACAAAGTTGATCTTTCCCTTATTATCATGCTTAAGTTCCTCCTTGAAGCCCTGCTTTGCTGTAAAGCCTAAACAAACTTGATAACAATTAGGTTAATGCTGTGCAGAGATCATTGCCTTTCAGGCTGACCAAAATTGTCTCATTTCTTTATATAACAACAACAACAACAACAACAATGTAATTATATCCATGTTAAAAGATTTGCTACATTTGTGCTGTTTTCCTTCTGCATAGAAACTGAGGTCAGTAAGAAATCAAGGCTGGATCAGTGGGGTGCTCATTGATTGGTATAGGAATTCTAACTCCAACTCAGTTAAAAATAATCAAGCAGGAAGTCTTCTAGATTGTCAAGAGACCAAATCCAGGTATTTTGTCATTCTCCTAAGATGCTAAAAAACTGCCAAACACTTCTGTGGAACATATACACATGTACATAGTCAACTTCATCAGGTGCAACTAATGAGCCATTTATGAAGGAATGGACAACTGGAAAAGAAGCCTTCAATGAACAGATTAAGTGCTCAGCAGGTCTTCTTAGTAAACAAAGGTCTAGTGTCTCTGAGTTTTTTTTTCCTTAGAAGGACTTTCCTACCTCCTCTTTGACCAGTTATGCATCTTTGATGCTTGTGAATTATCAGAGGTTGAAGAGGTACATATCAGCTACAGTGGGTGGGGCACTGTATAGACAACTTAGTAAAAGAACAAAGCATTTCTTCCTTCAAGAATGCTTTCAGGACATCTTTATTATCTTTATTGCAGGTTCAGAATGAGATAGCCACACAGATGGAAAAGGCTTTTGATAAGTGCCCTTTTCCTGGAGTATCAAAGACATCAAGATACACTAATTTGTAATAGGCATCTTTCTGCTACAGAAGCAGCACTTTAATCTCACAAGTTTGGACCTCATCATCAGGAAACTTAAAGCAAATGTGGGAAGCAGGAAATAGTGGACTGGAAAAAAATGGACTGGGAACACTTCATCTGTGCAACTAACGTAAAGCCTACAGTAATTACACTATTTTATTTCTATTAATTTGTAAGATAAAGTGAATTAAAGGGAACCTTACTTACTGTTGTATTTAGGCCTTTTACTTCAGTTGAGTGGGTGGTTGCATTTTGTGACCTTGACTTTGATCTAGAAGCTTCTACTGATTTTTCCTGAAGTCTTTTTGCTTTCTAAAGATATTTAGAAAAATAAGTTATTTTTAATCACAAAACAGCACTCCATCATATGCAGCCTGACAAAGAACATGCAAAATAAAACATGAAGGTCATTTCTATATGGTTTTAATAAAAATGCAAAAATGAACATGAGTCACCAGTGTGATGAGGTAAGCAAGGCTAACTGCACTCTTTCTTGCATCTGCAAGTGCATCATGAGCAGGTCTAGGGAAGTGATAATTCCCCTCTATGTGGCATTGGTGAGGCCACAGATGGAGTACTACATCCAGTTTTGGGTGCCGTACTTCAAGAGGAATGTGGATGACCTTGAAAGGGTTCAGGGGAGGGCTACTCATAAGGTTGAGGGCCTTGAGGTAAGACCCTATGAAGACAGACTGAGGGAGTTGAACCTCTTCAGCCTCCGCAAGAGAAGGTTGAGAGGCGATCTTGTGGCTGCCTACAAACTCATCAGGGGTGGCCAGCAGGGAATAGGGGACACTCTGTTTATCAGGGCGCCCCTAGGGGTTACCAGAAATAATGGCCACAAACTGAAGAACAGATTTAGATTGGACATAAGGAAGAAATTCTTTATGGTAAGGGTTGCCAAAATATGGAATGGGCTTCCAAGGGAGGTGGTGCTTTCCCCTACCCTGGAGGTGTTCAAGAGGAGAATAGACAGGCATCTGGCTGGGGTTACTTAACCCCAGCGCTCTTTGCTGCCTGGAGCAGGGGGTCGGACCCAGTGATCTACCACGTCCCTTCTGACTCTAGAAATCTAGAAATCTGTAAATCTATGAAATAGAAATATTGTGAATGCGCTATTTATAATACCTGATTAATCAAAATCTGTTTGAAAATTAAACAATTTGGTTTAAAAACATGAGACCATTACAGGACAGGAAGTAGGCCAATTAGTGTTTTGCTTTTCTACAGGAATATTTCAATTTTGATGCAATTTAATTAAAACAAAGTTAAAGAAATTCTGGCTCCTAATTCACATATTGTGCCTGGGATTTTAGGACAAGGGTAATTAGGGACCTGCATAGTTTGGCCACTAAGTCTTCTCTGAAAAAAGAATTTCTGTTGTATTTTTATGAATATTTCTGTTGTATTTCTGTTGTATTTTTATGTATATCACAGTATTACTGAAGTCTGGTGTAAATCCAACTGTATTTCCTAGTAATCAATTCTGCTTGAAATCTTCCAATGGCTATAACCACATGGGCAATATAAATTCCACAAAAGGTTCTTACCTTTAAAGCCTCATAATTTGATGTCCGAGTCAAAAAGTTTTCCCAAGATTTATTCACCATTTCTTTTTGCTTATGGATAGCTTGAATCTACAACATGAAAGAGGTTTGAAGAAATGTAATGCACATTCTGTTTCCACTGGTTCTCCTGCATTCCTTATTCCTGACAGCACATTTGATTTTGCGTACCTTCTCATTTTGGGTTCCCCTGATATTGTGGACTCCCCTCTGACAATTCCTAATGCAAGACACCTCTTTTGTCTAAACTACTTAATGGTATCAGTGCTGTTCTAGTACCCGACAGAAGTAGAATATTAGAGAACGATATCATAGAAACTAGCAACGCCACCTTAGTTATAAACTACCTTTTCACTGCCCGACTACAAAATGTTGAAGGGACCACAGCAGCTTGCATTTGAGAAGTCTGCAGTTCTGAGACGGAAGAAATCCTCCCCTTGTGTATTCATTAGGGGTGCAGCGATAGAGATTTTTGGGGATGATACCAATGGCCAGTTTTTAAGGAGGCATATTGGTTAATACTGATCTGATTTTCAATACACCTGCATGCAGCTGGTAAGTGTGTTGTGGTGGAAGGGGCAGGGGAAGGGAAGGGGTGTGGGGGGGCAGATCAAGGCCACTGCAGTGAGGGAGGGAGTGGGGCTGGGACAGGCGCTGCCCAGCTGGGGCGGGGCATGGCATAGGATGGAGCCGCAACTTGCCCGATGGGAGGAGGGGCGGCTCTTGCTGCTGCACGCACCCCGGGAGGGCATGGGGGGGGGGCCCATGTGCCCCAGATCTGTGCAGGGCATGGGCAGGGTGGGCTGTAGCTGGCACCAGGCAAGTGGTGGTGCTGGGAGGAGCTGCCAGGGGGGGGCTGCAGCCACCCCAAAACTCTGTAGCCACCCCATAGCCCCCCTCCCAGTGCCCCCACCACTCACCCCGTGTAGATCCAGGAGCAAATGCCCCTCCATGCCCTCCAAGCGGCGGAAGCAGTGGCGGGAGCTGCTGGATGAGTGAGTGAGCCACTGAATGAGCTGCAAGCAGTGGCTGGAGCCCCCCCCCCCCCTTTCCCATGCCCCCTGGATGAGCCGTGGCTCTGTCCTGCACCCCTCCACCCCACCCCAGCTGGGCAGCGCCTGCCCCTGCCACAGCCTCTCACTGCAGAGGCCTTGATCTGCCTCCCCCCCCACACCCCTCTTTTTCCAGCACAACTGCTGGTCTGAGACTCCTTGGAGACTCAGACCACCAGTGACTCCCTATGCCTGAAGAAGGGTGACTGTGCCCAAAAGCTTGCCAATAATTTTTTTCCAACTACTCAGTTGGTCTAATAAAAAATATCACATCTACTCAAAGAACCTTCCCTGCCTATGCCCTTAGACCAACATGGCTACAACCAAAAACCCAGCAACATTTTATTATTAAAAGTGTTCTGTGAGCCATTTTAATGAATTAATTTTACTTAATGTTGCCTTAATGATAACCTTAATGTTTTCATGTCTCAAATAATTTAAATTTAAAACTAACTTCAGATTGTCACACATTGCTTGCCATCTGCTGAAACAAACTATAAGAATACTTTTCTGTAAGAAAAATTCTAGCACAATTTTTGGCACATCAGATACAGTCCTTTAGACTGTTGGGATTCTCTTTATAACTAACAGGGTCCAAACTCAAATCTTGAGGACTGTTCCCCCTGCAAGCCTAGACAGAACGATGTGACAATTTGGGGTATCTGTGGGGCAACTTAGGAATTCTGGTTGATTTTATTATCTTCCTGAGTTACTGAATGGAATCCACTATCTACTGGCTATTAGAGCTATTTCTGTATTTCCTAGGTCAGGGACAATGAAAAAGACTTTGAACATCCTTAGAGTATGGTTTAAAAGAATGTGCTTTCTTCAACATCTCCTCGAGGGGCTGAGGTTTGAAAGGGTAGACTTTCTGCTTGAGCATAAGAAAGAGATCAGGTATTAGTGCTAGGTCTTAAAAAGCAAAATCTAAGAAACTTTTGGTAGGGGGTTCAGACAAAAGGACTCATGGAAGGAATAAAGGTAGAGATGAGAGGGGATGCTTTGATGGTAAAGGAAACTAGCTGCAGGGGAAAGAAAACAGACCCTATGATTTAGAAGAGAAGCTTGACCTGGAGGAGAGGGATCCCAGAGAAGGGACCTGGAAACTCCAAAACATGGACCCAATTTCTGAAAAATACTCCATAGTTTGGAAGATGATATGAATTATATCCCAGGATGCCCAGAAAATAGATTCTAGACAGCTGTGGGTCTCACTTACAGCAAAGTCCTATTTCACATTTATATGCCTCTGTGCCTCTTATGTAGCTGTGCAAATGATTGTTAGCACTTACACAGTTTAGATCCCAAGTGGCTATGCCCTGAATATCCATTTTGAGCCTACCTAGAATGCTGTACTATGGTTGCACAGACTGCCCAAGTAGAACAGAATCACTTAGTCATGCACATAACACTAGGAAGATCTCAAAAAGTCACAGAAAAGAAACACAACTGGTAGGTGCTTGACAGAGAAGAATGCTCACCTTAATTTAGCCCAACAGCCTAGCAGTTAAGGTACCTGCCCAGGGGGCAGAAGACCCAAGTTTTAGGCCTATTTCTCTCAGAGATGGCTTTAAAGCTGGGAAACAGGAGATGAAGATCAGTGCTCTAATCACCAGGACATGGGCTAAGCATTTCCCAGAACACTCCCCAGCTTTCTTCTGGAAGCTGGCCCACTGGACAGCATGGATAGGAAGATATGTGGGGTCAGGAGATGGAGAATAAGTAGGAGCGAGGGTAGCTCAATTAAATGGATACTGTCATAGATGGGAGGGAGGCCTGAGTTCTGTACCTACCTACAATGGGGAAGAAATTATGCCACTGCTGTTTATCCAGTATTAAGTGCAAATACAGTGGGGCAGCTTTAAGAGAAAGGCTGGCAAGTGCTTTGGACAAGGCTTAGCTCATGACTTGATGATTAGAGCACAAAGGGCATTTGTATACATGCTTATGATGCAGCGCTGGCCTCTTTTAAAAGCACCTAGTGCTGTGGCGCGTGCAGTTGTATAAGTGGTGAAATGCATATCAGCGCTGAGAAAATGGTGATGGCATGCTGTTTTGAGGATGTTTTAGTTCAAAATGTACCGCTGCTGTTTTCTCAGCACTGACATTCATTTTGCCACTTATACAACTGCATGCAACACAGTGCAGCGCGCGTCAGCTCACATGCAGACCATACTCGATTAATCGTGCCTGCTCCAGTGCACTGGATCTCAATATATGTGTATAAATGTATATAAATGCCCTTAGCTAGCAAGCAGGAGATGCTAGTTTAAAACGTCTTTGGGAGACAGAAGTCTAGAACATGGGTTCCATTCTGTAGGGAAGTGTCCTAACTGCTCACAGGGTGATCCTGATCCCACCACATGTGGAAACAGAATTCAAACTGTGTATAAGTGCCAACAATTGCAATGATGTAGCTACACAAATGCCACTTTGGTGTGTAAAGATGAAATAGGTTTTATCCCTAATGTTCAGTTGTACAATCATTATTTCTGATTGTACCAGTGTGGATGCACTACGTAACTGTTTTCTCTCTCATTGATCCCTAATGATTTACAAAATTATATAGAACAAAAGAATTAAAATTCAGCTACTTTTTTAAACTACAGTATTTAAATTCAGCTGTTTATCTGAAAATAATACCTTAAAATAACACTAGTATGATGGGATTTTGAACTTGGTAAATTGAGACAATCTAATTTTCATAAGTCATCAGCAAAATAATTTACACTGCTACAAATGCCTCTTAAAATATTCCCTGGTTTACTTTTGTATAAATCTTTTCTTCCTCCTGGAGTTCCTGATGTTGGTGACTTTCAAGCATTTCAGTCTGAAGAGCAGCAACCATCTTTCCAACACTTTCTGTCACCTCTGAAATAACTTTCAAGGCTTCCTGATCAGGAGTCACTGGTCTGAACTCCTCTTCCTTTAGTTCTGCAAGCACTTCATTCCAGACTTCCCCAACCTTTACATTAAACAGAGCACAGGGTATTTAAAATGCTGATATTTATTTTTAAACCTACCCAATACAAAATAAAATGCAACTAGATTCTTTCTCCCCTTTTTGTTTAAGGTCATTTTTCAGAATCATTATTCAAAGTTATGCTTTAGTAAAGTTTTGTCTATTTGATCTAAACATCTTCTCCCAGGTTTTGCAATCGTAGGTTTTCATACAAGTTACACAAAAGGATGAGGTGCCATAGAAGCTCAAAAGTAGTAGAGCAAGTAAACAGCTGTAAGCCCATACATTACAAGAGCAAAGCTTGCTGTCTCGCTAGCTCACCTACCCTCTGAACATATCCAGCCTCCTACCTGCCAAGCAAATTACAAATGGAATAAGTTGTTATAAATGAATCTTGGGGATTGAACATAATCAGTTATAGATCTGAACTTGCTGGCCACAGAATACTTAAAGCTTCCACTGATTGTCCCCAAGCAAAAGTTTATTCCAGGCACAAAAAAGCACAAGTTAAAGCAACCTATGAATATAATGGCCAGCCCCTGAGAGTTGCTACACCTCATTCATACCCTGCAGCCACATCTTATCATGCAAGAGAAAGCAAGTCTTATCAGGAGCCACAATACAGCACATTATAAGGTGCCATACTGCAGGCATGGGGTGTGCTTGTGCCAAAGTGAAAACACGTTTTTTCTGCCTCGTTCTTCTTAAGTTTACTTTTGACAGCCTCTGTACTAAAATTTATTACCATCCACTATATTCAAGTTAGATATGCTGCTGCAATACAAGGACTGTATTTATTAACATTTGAAAAAGATAACAGGAATATATATTTTTAAATACTCACTTTAAAGTCAAGATAACGACGTATGATGGCAAGCGTGACAAAATCCTTAGCAGACAAACCAGGCAAATTTTCGAAGCCTAAAAAAATCCCCGTTCGTTAAATTAATGTATGAATGATGTCACATGTTTGTGTAAAATAGAGCACTTCACCACATGTAATTCTTCTAGTTTAAATCAACACCAAACGCAAAAATAATCTCACTAACATGTACAGCATCTTTACCACACTCCTCCAGTCACTCTTCTAATCCTTTCAGTTACCTGTGCTGGGTTCTGGTGATAAATGAACTCCTTCCCTATAACCAACTTAATCTCTTTCAACATTTCCCTGCTGAATGCACAAACAACCTTCAGAGCACTTATACTGCCCTGCCTGTTCCTGCTATCTAGTGTGCCAGGAAAGTGTTCCTATGGTTAAATTAAGTCACTGCCCACAAAGGACAGATGTGGCTCAGACCTTCCTTACTTGAAGCAGGATGAAGCAACTTGAGGAAGGAATGGAGCTATTTAGCCAGAGTAACTAATATTATAGAGACTTTGTTTCTTGTACCAAACCTAAACTCAACCTTTCAAACATCAAGATTCCAACATTGCACATAATATTGCTAAGACTAAATATGCAGAGAGGAAGGAGGCGAGATACAGTTATTGGGATTTTGAATTTTCTCTACTTTGTGCATGTAGAATACCAAGTGTCCAATTAATAACTAAGTGATTTTTTATCTGTATTTACCCAAATCTTTTTATGAATTTCATTTACAAGATACGCTGCTGGGCTAAATGTAGCATGCATTTATTAGTGCATGCTTTTCATTATGTTATATTGAGTACTGAAACATCTTAACACAGAGAATGCCATGGAATAAAAATAAATTTGTTAACTCTGGGTTTTGAGTTTTCCATGACTTGATCAAAGAGCTGGTAGGTGACATGGTTTCACAGAGGGGTATCCCAAGTGGGACTGCTGTAAAAACATCTTAAATTTTCTCTAACCTTTTGCCATGCTGTTTTGTTACCTTACAAGTGGTGCTCTGAAGGAATGTGAAACTATCATAAAACAAAGGATGTTTGTTGTATTGCTTGGGGGAAAAAACAGATTAATTAAAAACTGGAAAATAAAGATACAACTCATATCACTTACCTATTTTATACAATAAAGAATAAATTTTTGCCCTCATATTCTCAGAGACTTCCAGGATAGCAATGCTGGGGCAGTTGGCAGACATCGGCATCACTCCTTGCTGTTTTTGGAAACTGGTAACCAAAGGTTTCTTTGGATCTAATCATTTTACAACATAGAAAAGGATAAGAGAAGTCCTAACAAGGGGCACGTGATGCAGTACTTTTAATAATTCATGTTAAAAACATCACTTTCTATTGAAATAGACTAATCTATTACATCACTTATCCTTTGTCACTCAATCTAGAAAAGGAATAGGCCCATGCTATTAAGGGCACACCAATGTAAACCTGGACTAAATTTCACAGATTTGGTGCAAGAGGGGGCAGAAGTTGGCCCAGGAGATACTGCATAGCTAGGTAACTTTCTGGTATAATAAAATCACTCCTCCTCCTGATTTATTTCATAATTTGTATCACTACAAAATGCCATTCATAGAAAGCTCTCAATATCAGAAAAAAATACTTTGCCAGTAAACTTTGAAGAGATGCATAAGTGTTTTTTAGGACACACAATTGATACACAGCTAAGGAAAAAAACTTAAAGCTGTGAAGCATGCAAAATGAATGAACAGTTAAAGATACTAGCAGTCCTACATCAAACAGAAGATGCCACCTAATGGCAAGATTGTGTAACAAAAGTCAAACATTTACATAGGCAGACAAGGTTCTTTGGGTAAATCTGATATCTTTTATTAGACCAACTCAGTTCATTTGGTCTAATAAAAGATCTCAGATTTACCCAAAGAACCTTGTCTGCCTATGTCCTTAGTCCAACGCAGCTATACCCTATACCCCTGAAACATTCACGTAAGTATTTTGAGTTTGGTCAGATACACAATCCCATATGCCAAGGTTCAGAATATACTATAATTAATATGTATTGAAAAGATTCTGTTTTCAAGAAGAAAAACTTAATTGCCCACTTCATTTAATAGAACTGCATCACAATTGGTTAAAATTTCTGCTACCACTTACCAATAATTTTTCCATTTGAGTCCTGTTTGACTCCCAGTTCCTTCTCCTCTTGTCTCCACAACTGGATTAAAAGGCTAGCTGCCGTCTGATCTTTGTGCCCTCGCCAGGTGTTGATGTGAGAAGCGGTTTTATGATTGTCACAAAATTCAACCAATATTCCAAGGATTAAGTTGCACATGTTCTTTTGCTTTAACTTAGTCAAGGAAAAAGGAAAAGAGCTATAAATTGTTTGGAATACAATGAAATTCTGCCTTCAGTGACAGACAGAAATCCTCCTAGCGCATGATTCCACAAAAACTGCCACAAAAAATTACTGGCTCAAAACTTTTACATCCACTCAAATGTGCCTGAGCAGTTTAGATGGCCTGTTTTAAAATCTGGCCACAAGTACACAATGGTTCTCCTTCACAAAGGGTTTGTCTACATGACCGCAGCAGTGAGTCCTTGCACCAGAGGGCTTAAGAATGTCCTGCTCCTGTTCCATGTACCCAAGTCTGCTGACACTCTCCAAAGTGAAAATATGACAGTAAGACCATTCTGGGCTCGCTGTCTTCAGCACTTGGTCCCCAGAGGACCTAAGAATGGCTGTTAGGGATGAGCTTGGAGCAGTCTCACTGACTTAATTGTGATTTAAAGTGTACCTGTGGACTTGGGTTGCTACAATGCGTCTGACCTCCTGGTGCCAGGACCTACTGCTGCAGTGGTGCAGACAAACCCAAAGACATCTAAGTACATTCTTAAATTTATCCCTACTGACTTCAGTGGGACTTAAAAACTTAAGTTTTTACCTGAAAAGGGATGTTTTCCTGAATGAAGACTTATGATACTTTTCTATACATAAAAGCTCCATTAAAATGCAAATTTAAGTTGTACATAACAAAGTAAATTTGGCAACTAGAAAACTGCCAGACCTGTGTGATGAGCCTTTATGCCTCCTGTCATCAACCACTATCAGTGCACGCTAGTATTAAACAGCCTTAAAACTGACAAGTTCATGTCAATTTCAAGGCTTGTAATGGCAGTCCTGAAAAAGACTGGGTTGGTCAGTCATATCAAAGCCGCTATTAGAGGCAAGACGCTCTTGAATAACAAGGTAATGAGCCTTGCCAAGGTGTGAACAGCTGAGTACATGCTGTTCCCCCATGAATTAGCCAGCATATTTAGTACACATTAAGAAGTGTCTTTAATATTGAAAACAAAATGTTTTTTGCAGAAGACCCGCCTTTTTTTTTTTTGCACAGTTTAAATAGGTGCCAACCCTCCTCACATGATTAATTGTTTTTACTGGATCTGGAATTAATACTGAAAAATTAATTTTCAAAGATAAAGATCAGCGAGAAACGTGTCTGATAGTTTACATGCATGTGAACTGATGTCTGCCTGCTTTACTCTGAATTAACTGCTCTGTAATTCACACAATATTGCACGCAGACATAATAACCCCAGAAGTAACAATAACAAGCAAAAAGGAGTTGCTGTTTTTTAATATTGCTGTTATTCCCCAATAATACCTACTGCCAATAAATCCAGAAGGAGAAAAATGCCCTCTTTCTCGAGAAAATAGTCCTCTGCAATGTAACATCCCATGACACAGCACCTTAAATGGAAATAATTTAAATGTGCAGAATACCTTTCACGTTAGGAGATGTTCTACCAACCAGGAGATCATTCACTTTTGAGCTACATAAATAATATCATATGTCATACTAAATATCAGGGGAACACATTTCCATTTCCCCTAAGCTCACAGCAGGGACCTCTTGACTCCCTGGGCGTGACTATGTGAGATGCTACTGCACATTGATTATTGTGTGGTAGTGCTGGTGAATGCCTTTTAAGTGATGCTTCTGCACAGCAGTGCTGGTGAATGCCTTTTAAGTAACACTACTGTGCAGCTTTCCCCAGTATTCACACTCTACTGAAACTGGCACAGGTAAGATGGGCCAGCCACCTTTCAAGAATGCCCAACACTCGCTTGCTGAAGAAAATCTTCTACGGGGAACCATCAAATGGAGTACACTCTTGTGGTGCACCTAAGAAGCGGTACAAGGACACCCTAAAGGTGCCCGTAAAGAGTTTCAGCATTGATCCGGAGTCATGGGAGCAAATCACTCATGACCGTCCATCTTGGAGGTCATCAATCCAGAATGGAGCACTGGCCTTTGAACAGAAATGCACGGCAGAAGCAATGAAAAAACGTGTGGCCAGGAAAACGAAAACCTCTTGTACCCAGTCCTCATCGCTTTCCTGCCCCTGCTGCAGCAGATTGTTCAAGGCAAAGATTGGGCTTGTAAGTCACCTACGCACCCACATGACCTAGCCTCCACCCCCCTCCTTTATCTTTCCTCTCTCTCTTCTCTCCTTTTCCCCTTTTTTTCTCCTTTTCTCCCTCTCGGTTTTTTTTCCATTTCTTCTCTCTCTTCTTCCCTCCCCACCCCGCTGGATGCAACCTTCTTCGCTGGCGAAGGACAATAAATAACACACTGTACAGTAGCCTAATAATACTGCAAAGTAGCATATTAGGAATGCTGCCCAGTAATGCTTCATATCACCAGCAATACTTGGCTACTGTGTAATCAGCGTCTCATGTAGAAGCACCCCCTGAGTCTAATTTTCTGCAGCTGCCAGAACCCATGTGATTTAACCTCATTAATACATGTGTTGATTTTGATCTTAAAACTACCTGAGTTTTGCTTGCTCACATATTAGGAGAGTGTTTAGAGTCTTACTCTTTTGACTGTTAGAAAACTCCTTCTGTCCTAGAGTATATTTCTGTCTAATTTATACCAGTTTATTCTTCAGTCAAAATTAAGTAGTTTTTCTCCATCCCTGGCATTTACCCCCCTGATCTGTAGAGTGCAATTATATCCTCTTTATTTTGCTAAGCTAAATAAGCAAACCTCTTTTAGGGCACTGCAACTGCAGTGTACTGTAGACATACCTGAGCTAGTTTTAAAGCTAGTTATATCTTAGGTACCTGTAGCAATCTGGCTGTATGACTACAGAGCCTAGCATGGCAAATTGCCCAAGTATTTTCCCTGCTTCTCAGGCAGGTTTAGCAGCCCCTGTTAAACTCCAAGCTACTGTGTCCAGACCGGTACTGGGACCCAAGCCAGTAAGTTTACAGTATTCTGTACTATTACATTTCAATCCATTTCTATACCAGTCATTAAAACCATCCAAATCTTCCTGAATAATCTTCTTCTGTATTGATGCTGTCTTTCATATTGGCAAGTTTGTAGTAGCACAAGTTAGCTATCATTAGCACATTCTTAAGTTTTATGCCAAGCTCACTAATGAAAAGACCAATCCTTGAGGAACTCTAGTAGCAACCTCCCATGTGCCAAAGAGTTCCTTTCAATTTGTTTCCTTCTGTTTAGATGAAAGCACCTCTTTGCCTATCAGAAATTACATCCTCTGTTAGTGCAGCTCTACACCACTTTTCTATTAACCTAATACTGTGCCAGTAGAGGCAGAAACAGGCCTTGACCAGGTTATGCTGATTTCAGCCAATACCAATGGTAGCAGAGGTGGTGTGCCAGACACTGCTTCGACCACTCTACTTGGGCAGCTTTCTGCCTGCTGAGTAGGGAATTCAAGCCAATGACTGAGTGCTCTTCTAGAATATAATGTGAGCTAAATATATTGACTTTTGAGAGAAGAGCAACAGCAACAGCAAAGCAACAGCAAAGATAAAATACAAGGTTTCTTACTTTTTAACAATCATCATTAAAATCATTCAATACTAACCACAAACAATCCAGTGTGCTAAAAAGGAGTCGATTGTGACCTAATCCACTATAGAACTTCTTAGGATCCATCTTCAGTAATGGGATAAGTATATCCACTCCTTCACAGCCAAAGAGCTCCTGTTGAGACATTAATTTAAGCCATATTCTTCCTAATTTTTTCTTTTTCTCCTATTTTGTCTACATCCAATAAAATCTCAAAGAAGTAAACACAAAATCATGTTCCCTGTGCCTGTAATTGTCATTGTTAACAACTTACAGCAAAAACATTTTCTTGTATAGAAAGTGTTAACTTAAAATTTTTCAGATAGTGATTCTAAAAGTTCTTCTAAACTCACCACTCTACCTAAACATGCCTATTTCCATTCATTATTTAGAATGATGTAGAACTCTAGTCAGGTTCAGTCTCTTTCTCTTAAGCACAAAAAGAAAATGGGAATTAAAAAGTAAGTGTACTGAAAATTAGGATGTGGACAAATGCTTGTTTCCTCTTTCTGTTTCTCTTGGGGTGCCTCCCCCAAACTAGGTTTGGGGGAAGTGCGGGGATCAGCTGCTGCTCAACTCCTCCTGGTCCTCGGCAGGAAAACCCTCCCCACACCTTCCCCAAACCAAGCTGACTGATCTGGGAAATGCATAAGGAACATTTTGCTGCCACCAGTCTTGGGAGGAGTTGATCTGCTGCTGCTCCCTATGCATTCCCCAGACCAGGGTGAAGCATGGGGAGCCTTTCTGCACTGCTCAACTCCTCCCAGAACCAGAAGGATTCAAGTCACCACCGCTCCCCACATCCATGTTCCCCAGTCTAGGAAAAGTGCAAGGAGCATTTTCCCTCCACTTGACTTGTCCCAGGCCTGGAGAAAAGTTCAGTGACAGGGAACAGGGTTGCCAACTATCCACAAATTTAGAGACACTCTGTAAATAACTAGGCTAAAAACACCTGTCTGTAAAATCTGTAAAAAATAATAATAAAAAAATAAAAAAAATAAAATTGAGCCATCCATAAGAACCACAAAGCTGACAGAGTGTGACTGAAGCTCCATGGCAGTAGCTGCAAGTGTTCCTTGTGGGAGGCAGCCTGGAAGCACAGACAGAGCACAACAGAGCCATCTGGTGTTTGAACAGGAGTGCAACAATCTGAGCTCTTGGGCTCTGTGGCTCATGGGACTGTCTGTAGCTCCTTCCCCAATTCTGATCCATGTACTGGCACTGTTGCATTCATCTGCCTGTAACGCTGCTAGGCGTAGGTATGCAGATAGTAGTCCTTTAGTGGGTGGGGTCTGTGCTGCGACAGGGGGAGTGGGGCTGGTGGGGTTAAGGCGGGGTGGGGGGGGGCAGTGTGGTACAGGGTGCAGTCAGGGGCAATGTTTTTATTATGGTTGCTGTTAAACCCCAAGTTTGAACCTAGCCCTTGTCCATGTCCTAGAAGAAGGGTTACATTTACATTATGTAAAACATGTGTTAGTAAAAAATATTTGGTTGCAGACAGGAGTTCATTTGTCTTGGGTGGCAATCTTGGTGGGGAAGGGTACAGGCACTTGCTCCTGCACAAGAGAGATCTTCCTGGTTGAAAAAGGAAGATCTTTCTCCTAGATCCAGCATGGATTCCCCTGAAAGAAACTGCACAAACATAAATATGTTCCCAGTTTCTAGCAGGAAATCAGCATTTCTCCTGCTAGAAATGTAATTCCTGTTCTTATGTTAGCTGTCAATCAACTTTAACCTGTAAGTGATCAGTTACAAATGACACTTGCCTTTGAAGAAAACCAAGAGTGTGATTTAACGAAAAGAAATATTTTTACTTTTCTTATTTGAATAAAGCAGAAGGATACAAACCTTTCTGTGGAGATCATTCTCACAAACAATAGACAGGATGAGTAATATATCAGTCTGAATCTCCAGTATGATGGCATCTTCCTTTTCTTTAGATATGTTTGCTGCATACTTTAAGAGATCTACAAATTAATTATTAATGTGAATGTCCTATTGCTCATGTTCCTTTGTAACTGTATCTAGCTACGGCTCATATTTTTAAAATCAACTTTCCAATCCAGTCTACCACAATCCACCATAAAATATATATTTCCTAAGCTTTCCAAAAGTTCATGCAACCTGTATGTAGGGCTGGAAGGGCACCTCCTGAGCCATTAAGTGCACTCACCTGCATTCACAGGAATACACTTAAGCAAGGAATAGTACTCAAGAAGACAACTAGGTTGTAATCTTTACTTTTGTGGACTGAAGCTAATTAAACTATGTATAGTAAAGCTATGTTATCCAGCACTTTACCACCTGGAACACTCCATTAACTGGCATCTGTTATAGATGGCATCTGTTGTTTATGGCAGTGGATTGATGCAGCAAAAGCGAAACCCTAAGTCCCACCATGGCACTTCTGGTTTCTCTGAGTCCCACTTCTTCCTTGAGGACCACGGCCCGGGGCAAAGCAGCCTGCACGGGGCTCCCCTCTCCGTCCCCTGGCACACTGATGCCGTGAAGTGAAAGCCCTGGTGCACTGGCAAAGATGCCTCCACCCACTGGAGATAAGCTCTCAGATAACCAGCATATTTGATTAACTGGCACCCCCATTCCCCATGGATGCTGGATAACAGAGCTTTTACAGTATTTAATAAGAATTCCCATGGAAATGTTGCATCCAAACATTTTGTGATGAATATAAGGCACAAAATCCTGGCTTCACTGACCTCAATGGGAATTTTGCCATTGTCTATAATGGGGCCAGAATTTCATCTGTGGATATAGTCTTTCTCCTTACAATGGACCTTATATTATAGGCCATCTCCTGATTCCCAGATCATTCTGATACTTGATTTCTTTAATTCTGACTCTACTGTATTACTGAAAGGTTTTATTTTTAAAAAAGAATAAAATTAATACAACTCTTAATTTAAGAACTGACACGTATTAAAAATAATAAATAATGTGACAGTGGATGCAACTTACTGAATATGGAAAGGTCTCAGGACTGAACAGCCTTTATTCTGCCACTCATTTATTTTCTGCTATACATACCTTATTAGCCAACAGACACACCACAAGCCTCTTATTTATACTGAGGCCGCTGTATACCAATCTGACAGCGCACACAGACTGTAAAGTGAGCTTTAATTAAATTTCTGCTTATTTTGAGTCCCTTTTCATTTCCAGAGTACAGTATAAATGAGTATCAGGGTAATGGTATCTAACTGTTCCTACTAACCTCAATAGGATTTCTGCCATTTATTTCAAACACAGGATTTCAGCTGTAATCATGCATGTAAATTTACATGGCGATTTAGATGGTTCAAACCCAGGAATATCTGCAATCACCACCTACATCATTGATTCATATCAGTTCAGTCAAGTATGCATAAAAGTATTATCTAAAGCAATCTATTCTCAGCACACTTACTATTGTAGGTATTCATGTGTTAAACACCACCCCCACTTTGTAGAATTACTTAATGAGGATAGTAATACACTCTCTTTCTTACACTCGTGGCCTCTTCCCAACGGGACTGAAGAATCCTTTGGCTTGATGTCTGTGAAGAGCTAAAATACAATGGGTCTCCTTGTTCATGATTACGTTTGCCATCAGTTTATACAGAAAATATTCTATACATAATTGCTTTAAAACTAAATGTATTTGCTGAAATGCCACAAAATTAAAATAAATCAAATAAATTAAATTTTAAATGGACTGTCTTAATGCTTTTATAGTATGCCTGTGTACTCACATGTTTAAAGAGTCAGCTGATAAGTATTAAAAACTAAAAGCACAAGAACACAGATGGATTTTTGTGCATCCTACTACCAAAGGAGGAATAACCATACATTTTATAAATATGACAACATAAATCATGCTTTACCTAACAGCTGGCTAATTGCTCCCTGATCACAGAGATCGAGGTTCACAGCATTGTCACAAAGGGACACCACAGGTCTCAGCACTCTCAGACTGTAGCGCATTTGTGAAAGTTTGTTGCCACGACCACCTGTACCATGGAAACTGTTACCTTGACCAAAGAAGGGATCTGTAGAAAAATCCGAATGAATACCTTCCTTTGTAACACAGCATATATTCAGAATAAAGATGTGTTAAAAGGCAGATGATGGATTACAAATTTTAAATAAACCAAAACCAAATAACTAACTGTTAATGTTACAAGAGCTAACAAGATTTAAACAAACCTTTCTTGTTTAAAAATAGTTTTCTAATAATATTATTTTTGGGATTCTCATATTATTAATCATGTCATATTCTATTAAGATAACATTTGTTTTTATTACAACAGAGATGTGTTTTTAATTATTCCAACAATTTAGTTAGTGCCGGTTAATGTTACAATCTGCAGCTGGAAACCTGTGCTCCCATATGACACATTAAGCGCGTCTGGTGATCTCAGTCTTGTTCCACTGATTATTTGTCCCCATCAGAAAAGACAAGTAACCAATTTTGTCAAACTTAGGTGAAGGAAGTACTCAAAAAGACCATAAAAAAAGCAGGTCAGCAGGCATGTACTGAGCATCAGGCATGTTTACATGAGACATTTACTGTGCAGTAGACTAATTAGCTACTCAGTAAACATCGTGCATCTACATGTGTGCCCCTATTAGGCTGGAGTAAACAAATTTTCTCTACAGCAGCATGTATGTAGACGCTGCCCTGGCTGGCTGGGGCACAAGGGTGCTTCAGTGTGAGGACTGCCTGCCAGCTAGCTCTGCCCTGAAGCACTCTAGTGCCCCAGCAAGCCCCTCCACAGCATGTTGAGCTGGGGGGAACAGCACCAGGCTGGCAGGCTGATCTGCAGGACCCCCTGCCAACCATGGCTGCTTTTACCTGGCTCAACATGCTATGCTCCCAGGTACACATGTAAAAACACACCCAGGAGCAATACATTTCAGTGCTTACTGCACTGGAGTTTATTCATATGTATTAATATGCACATATAGACACATCCAGTGTGTAGAAAAGTGGAGAGTACTGAATAATGACATATTGGATTTAGCCAGTGTTACCAGCTGCTTGCTTTCTTCAGTACAAAAATTCATCATAATTTAACTAATTTTGTAATTTGAATGTTTTTCAAAAATAGGAAAACAGATTACTGTCTCATGTGCCCCATTTAAATAAAAATGTACTCTGCGTTTTGTCGTAATGCTTTTTCTAACAAAATAAATGTGTCCGGAGGAGTTGCATTTTCAGGTCTATGGAGTGTGATGGAGATAGACATCTACTCACCTTGGCCCACACACCATTCCAGGAACATAAGGAGCCGAGTATTCCCTTGGCAGGTCATATAGTCATCTATTAACAAAGGAGCCACTGAAGCTAAGGTAGCAATTGCATGAAGCTGTAATTCTTCATACTGGGCAGCAGACCAATCATGAACACCAGGCTTTTCATTTGGTTTTACATAATAAAATAATGCTAGGATCACTTTCCCCTCACTAAGTAGCTGCAGGTTCAAGAGAGAAATAGGATACAAGTGGTCACCTGTAAATAAGCAAAAATCTAAGGCTACTTATTTTTAAGCAGCTTTTAAACTCTGTTATTTGCAATTCCCTCTTTGAAATTTTTAAAACCCAAACTCTCTCTGGAAAGCATCTTTCAGAAACTAGCAAATGGCAACCAGGAAGATACATAGTTCCTAGCTTATTGCATCCTATCAGTAGTCAGTGGATGAGCCCTGTTCCTACTGAGATTGTTCTAAATGATAAGTGATAATAATTTTCTTAATTTCTTTTAAGTCATTTTCTTGCATAATGTTATTATGCAAGAAAGTACTCAGGACATGACAGGTCTACACAGGAAAATTACCCACTGCTTGCAATGAAAATCAGGAACAAGTACAGCTAAATTTGTGCTAAATACAGTTCCATTGCAAATGTAAACAGAAGACAGTTCGGGTTCTGCACCATTTCAGTTAACTGTGGTTTCTGAATGTAGTTTGTCCTGGTCTTCAGCTGCATTTAAGCACTGCTCTGCACTCACTTCCTAGCAACAGGCAATATTCCTACTGTGGAATAGGTTTGCATCACCTCTAAAAATAGGAACTATATATCACACTAAAGCGACAGCACTTGGTCTGATAGTAAGTATGCTGTAAGATTATGAATTCTAGAATTAGAGGGACACATTATTTATGGGCTGCATTGATACGGATAGTAAAAAGATACTGCTCTGATCACTATGGCCCTTTCTTATTTATTTATATCACCTCTTCAATTATGACTTACCTGTACAGCACAGAGATCCTTAGCTAAGACTGCAACAATGTTAAACAGCAACTTTTTCATCTCAAAATCCTCGTAACTGTAGGTAAATTTAAATCCTCTTGACAAGTGATTATAGATTTTAACTGTGAAGGAAGTTATAGCCAAATTACAATTAAGTACACAAAGATCAAGATGACATTTAAGAAATAATATATGCATTTTGCATGTTAAATATTTTTAGTTAAAACGAAACTTCTTACCTTCACTAAATGTTGCTAATAGTATTAACTGCTTGGTAAAACCACTTTCCTAATGGACACAAAAATAAATAAGCTTAATTAGATCAGTGCCTGTACTTTCATTTTATGTTTTACTTTCTTCTTGACAATACCTCAAAGTGTCATTCATCTTTTGTCAGTGCACTCAGTATTTTACCAAAAATAGGTAATACATTTTTGTAGCATTGTAATTAACTAAGGATGCAATCACTTATTAATTCGGTCTAAGGGTACAAACAAATCTCATTCTACAAAAAATACATACAAGTATGTGGAAGCTTCAGAAGAAAGATCAGCTTTCACTGGTCAAATCTAACACAGACTAACACAATGCTCTGACAATGAGCTATAGTTCAATCACTAAGTGATTCAATCCCTGTTCATTTGTGAGCATATATTTTTTGTGCATGCATTTGTTCACACCTTGATTTATCTGGGTTCAAGTTATACTTGTAAATGTGATCTGTACCTTCAAATACTAGAATTAACAATGCTTATATAGGAACCATAAGTAAAAGGGCTTACGGTCAAGACTCACAGGGACAGAGCCAGGACCAGCATAGAACTGGCCCAGAAAATCAAAAGAAATATAACATGTCTGTCAGCACTTCTCACTTTCAAGATGCAACCAGGAAAAACTGTGCTTATATTTTTCTGAGCAATAATCTGAAATCCAAAAAAACAGCAACAAAGCCTGACCCAAATCTCACACTTCTAGTAAACAGAACAAAATTGCAATGATCACTACTAAGTCTGTTTGCCAGATTAAAAGAAAACAAAAGACTTTTGCAATACTCAAAATAATAAATGGTTTTTTTACTATGTTCAGTGTTAATTTAATGGCCATTTATTTATGATTTAAATGGTTTAATTTATGATATATGATTTAACAATTGTTTAACAAAGATAATGTACTGGCCTATTAAACATTAATATTTTCCTCAGAATATTAATTAATTAGTAAACTCAGATGGAAACTGATGAATGATTACCATACAAGAATTTTACAATGTAGCAGCAAGAATTTTACTCAGATAGTCTAAGATGTATTTTTACATGCAATTTTACAATTTACTTGTGACAAGACATAATTCATTTCACATTTGAGGATTCAAATTCAGAGAGTTGGGGGGCAAGATCCCATGGAGACAAATCTTAGAAGAAAAACTGTCCAGGAGAGTTGGCGATAGCTTAAGTTGTACAAGTATGTCAGAAGCAAAAGGAATACTACAAGTATGTCCTCCTCTTAGTGAATGGGGGGGGGAGGCAAAAATAATGGGTGAAGGAATGCACAAGGTAAGCATGGGAGACTCTGCTGTAGTACTGAGTACTGAGTTCTCCCAGGTAGAAAAGACACAGTCTGTGGAAAAAGTAAATAGGTGGAAGTTAGGAAGGCAATGGGTAGAAAAAGAGGGGAGGGGAGGAAAGGGGAAAAAATGTGTAAACAGTAAGTTCAGGCAGGTACCTGGTGAATCAGATGTCAGACAGGTTGTACCTGATTCACCAGGTACCTGCCTGAACTTACCATTTATACCCAGCTGCCTTACTTGGGTTGCAGCCTTACCTGGGTTACCCAGGGCTGCAGCAGCAGTGATTCTGCTGCTTGGAGCCTAGTCAGCAGCCGGCGGCCCGGCTCTGCTTTTGAGCAGCGTGTATTGCCCATGCAAGCGCTGCTCCGCTTTTTTCTCCACGAGTTTTTTGACAACCCACACCCCCCGGGATATCCAGGCATCAAAAAACCCACAGGAAAAAAAAAAAAAGCAGCGCGGAGAACATCTAAATGTGCAGTATGCGATGCCGCAAATGTGTTTGCAGCACTGCATATCATATGGCTGAGCTCGTCTGGATGCAGCCAATGTTTCCTTAAGACAATTGACTCTTAACTGCCTGAACAGAAATACCACTGTTGCTGCTTGGCAAAGTGTTTCCATTCCAGGCAGAAAAATCAGCTTCCCTGCCTGAAACATGCACCCAAATTTTGGGGGGTTGATTTTTGGGGGGAAAAAAAGGTGCAGGTGGTATATGAGTAAATATGGTATATAACTAGTATTATGGATCATCATGTTCAAAGAGTGATCCTCAATGATTCAATGTCTAATTCGGAGAAGGTGTCAAATAGGGTTCTCCAGGGTCTATTTGAGTAAAATATTTTTAATATCTTCTCTAAATGATTTGCAAGATGGGATTGAGCATACATTTAGTACATTTGTAGACTTGGTGTAGTTGCGGATATGCCAAAGGGTAGGATTAAGATTTAGAATGACCTTGATAAATTGGAGAAATGGGCCAAAATTAACTGAATAAAAATCAATAAGGACAAGTGCAAGAGTCTTGTACTTGGTATGGAATAATGACATGCTCAGATACAGACTGGAGAATGACTGGCTAGGCAGGAATACTGTAGAAAGGATCCTGGCAGTTACAGTGGACCATAAGATGAATATGAGCCAAAAATGTGCTTTTACTGGACAACTCCCCCCAGTAACACATTGGGTTCTATTATAGTTTCATAGTTGGTAGGGTTGGAAGGGACCTGAGGAGATCATCTAGTCCGACCCCCTGCCGTGGCAGGAAAGAGTATTGGGGTCAAATGACCCTGGCCAGATGTTCGTCCAGCCTATTAATAGGAGTGCTTCTTGCAAGTCAAAAAGGAGTCATTTTTCCACTCTATTTGGCACAAGTGAGGCCTTACCTGGAGTACTGTATCCAGTTTGGGGCACTATACTATCAGAAAGCCAGGAACAAATTGGGAAGAGTCTAGCAGAGAGCAACAAAAATTATTAGAGGTCTATAAACAGACTTATGAGAAAAGGTTGGAAGGTCCAAGATGATTTACTCTGGAGAAGAGAAGACTAAGAGAAGATTTGGTAACAGTCTTCAAATACCTGAAGGCTGGGGATAAAAAGGATAGTGACAGACTGTTCTTTTTTGGCAGAGACAAGGAGTCATGAGCAGGAGCCATGTGCAGCATAGTCCTGAACTGACTGGAGCAGAAGCTACTGGATCTGATATGGGAGTGGGGAAGGGGGGAATCTGTAGGCCAATAGACCAGTCCAGGATCATTCATCTGGCCCTGCCAGATGAGTTCAACACCCCTGTGTTAAATGATAAATTTGAGGTTTGTGTAGTTATCTGAGATGACATATTACTAAAAAGTGAAAATTTCAGAAGAGAATTCCTCTGAGATTACCAAAACTAGACTCAATCCACTCCTTGTGTTAGAAAATGTTTCTGCCTACCCATCCCTTGCGCCTTTTGCATGAACACCACAAACAATGTAAAATGACTATATTAGCAGTAGGTTAAATGATTAACTGACAACACAACAGCTCAGACACAGCTACTGCTGGGAGCTGCTCTGGGTTCTCTGGGCCCTTTGACTGGGGGAGAGGTGGGGATGGGGGCAAACCCAGTCAGACAACACAGCCCAAGTGAAGCCCTGTGCTGGGAGGGAGGTAGCACCTGTGAATGAGCAGCTAATCACTTAATTGATAAGATATTAGACTGCTCCCCATTTTCCTCTTCAGCTATGGGCACTAGGCCCCCTTCTCCCTCCTCTCCTCCCTCTCTCCTCCTTTTCACTCCTCCCTCCCTCTCTCCTGCCTGCTCTGTTGCCTTTTAATTCTTGCTTGGGCACTGCACAGCTTCCCTTCCCCCCTTCCCTGATAGACTGCACCCACCCCAGCTAAAAGATAACCAAGATAACCAATTGTCATTGCACTTATCATTTAAATGATTAATCGTTTAAACTTTCATATCCCTAATAAGTAGTACAAAACTAGTCCACACTGAAAAGATTGTTTTTCCATCACAGAATACACGTTTTTTCCCAGAATGAATGACAGCACTCATTTCCTCTTTTTCTCTCCTGGATGCATCCTTTGAGTTGATATGCAGGCTGTCATAAAACATATGGTATCTCAATGGAGTGCCCCATTGTGTGTGATGAAAAGGGAAAAATTATTATGCGTCTAACTCTACCTGCAGTCAAAAATATATTTTAAAACTTTTATAGTTGCTTATTTCACTTTTAAATTACAATGAACATTCCAAAATGATTACTGGAAAAAGAAGAAGCCTTAATGAAATACTGTTATGCTATATTTCAAATTATACGAATTGCACAGAAACATCTTTGAATGTAAGCCTCCTAGTGATGTAGTCCAAAAATAGCAGGCAGTTGATCTAAATATGCTGGAACGTGTTTGCTTAATTTCAGTCTGCGATGATTCTACATAGAAATTATAAATCTAACCTGCAAAACAGAGAATGAAAAGAAAACTTGAAATGTACAGTAAATGACTTTGATTATTCTAGGAGACTGTGTAGTTAGGTAAACTCCCACTTCTCGGGAAGCTTACTGTAATACAAATAAACCTAAAATTTTCCAGTCAATATGTAAGATCCCCTATACGACAGGAACAGTCTAGGAAAATGGGACTCATTCTAAATGGACAGATTACAAGCCTGTAATACTCAAAACAGAGATACTTACAATCATTGGTGCTTCAAGGTTTTCAGCTATGAGGGTGGCTATCACTAAGAGGTCATTTCTTAGTTGTCGATCATAATGGCGGAAACCATGCATAAGTAGATTCATAAATACTTCCTTTAAGGCACTTTGAAGAAAATGAAAGTCAGAGCTTTACCCTTTTTTCACATTCTATTTTTATAGCACCAGTGTTGAAGAATTCAATTTCCACATCATACTTTTCAAAGTCTTGATTAGAGTTCAGGTACAAACCAAATAACTGTTAATTTTTAAAAATTATTTAAAATGATATATTTTAAAATATATTTTATTTAAAAAAACTGTATACAGCCTAATGAATATCTAATTCAGGAATTCACCAAATAATAATGATTTGTGTTTAGTTGTACCTAATTTGAGTTAAAATTGAATAGTTTTGTGTTGCACTGAATTTATTAAAAAATCTTTTTAATCAAGCAGGGGAATGCTTAATTGTACCTTGCTCCCTCATTAAAATGCATTCTAAGTAAGCCAGAAATGCTTATGCTTTCATAAGCAACAGCTCACTTCATCTGAAGCTTTGAAAAGACATGCAGAGAGCAAGTTATCACATAGGAGCGATATTTACTTGTGAGCCTGCTTTCTGCATGTCCTTTCATAGCATCTTATTAAGTGAGCTCTTGCTCCTGAAAGCTCAGTCTCTACCCTGCCTTCTGCCTGACTAACATGGCTAACCATCTCTTTCTGCTTGTTAATTAATGAAACCACCTATTTACCCCAGGCAAGGATAGGAGACTGAGTCTTGTATTTTATAACATAATTTATTATCAATTTTATAATACTTCAACCTTAATATACTTCATTTATTTAAGGTCTGATTCTTCAGTGATTCCATTATGCAAGATCAGGACAGCAATAATTACTGGTAAGAGTATGACTTCCACTATCCTTTTGTCCCTTCTTTCAATATACTTGAAACAACTCCACCCCGTCCCAAAATACCCAATTCTGCCATCCCCTGAAACACATTATCTTAAAATGTTTCAAAATTGCAATGCTTATTTACATAATATTTCCTTAGACTTACTATATGCATTCCAAGTTACTGAGCTGATTAACAATTTCTTCCTGGGGGGTGTTTTCTAATAAATTCCATAAGATTTCTGATGAACGAAACAGTAGTTGTCCAGAGGGATCAACATCATTTAGATGAGAACAGATTCTACTGGCTGCTTGGGCTTTCATCATAAGTTTGCAATTTACTCCTGGAATTAGAAAAGTCTGAATAATTAACTCCCTGTAGTTTGGTAATTGTTTTAGGTGTATATAAAGAACAGAATGTTTGATGATCTGAAATAATGAGATTGTTAAAAGAACATCTTGTACTAACCAGAGCTGGAAAGATGCTGTAAGGCTTTAAGTACCCATAACTTCTCAGCAAGTTGATTCTCAACTAATGCCAGTGACAAAACTAGAGTTTCTGCTAATCCTCCTAATTCAGCCATTTGTATCTTATAGTTTGCAACTGTTCGCTGATAACCTGTACAAACAAATGTTGAAAATTTAAGTATTTAGACATGCATAGTTTCTCTTATTAACATAATATTTATCCTGCCTTCAAAAGGAAGATAATCTTCAATGTTCTAAAATTACTGAAAAAGTGAAACTTCCAATAACTAAAAAGTGGTGATGATGTATTGTAGTACATTTGTATTGTAGTACACATTTGTGCTACAATAATGCCTAGAAGCATGGTCTAAGATCATGGCTCTATCTTGCTCAATGTGCTGTTCAAACACATCTACCTTATGTGGAAGCATGGGAAAAATCTCTACAGAAATTCTACCAGGACTTTAACAAGTTCTGTCCCTCCCTCAGATTAACCCTTTGAGTACTCTTACCCTGCAAATTTATTTCTTGCACACCGCTGTGAAACTTTGCAATGGCCGCAAAAATACCACATTGTACCAAAAACAAGCCAACTGCTACATTACCAGCTCTCATCCCAAGCACACCACTAAATCCATTGTCTCCAGCCAAACCCTTTTCCCTGCTCTCCCCCGCCCACCGGCCTCTCTGGCACCATGTGGTTCCTGGCTGCAGCGAGACAGGAGCCAGCAGCAGTAGGACGCGGGGGGAGCTGGTGGTAGGACTAAACAGCTGCAGTAGCAAAGGGAAATTCAGATAGGGAGGGGGGAGGGTGGCAAGGGAGGACCGCAGGTGATCGCTCCAGTCCTCGGAGCCAGGCTGGGACGGCTCCTGCGGTCCTCCCCTGCTACCCTCCCCCCTTCTTATCTGAATGTCCCTTTGCTGCTGTGGCTGCTTAGTCCTGCCGCCACCTCCCCCTGGGTCCTACTGCTGCTGGCTCCTGTCATCTCTGACAGGCAGGCAGGGGCAGATAAATATTAATTTTCTAGATTTTTTAGGGGCCCCACAGGCCAGACAGAATGGCCTAGTGGGCTGGATCTGGCCTGCGGGCTATATTTTGCCCACCCCTGCTTTACTTCCTATACTGACTAACACAGTTCCTACATAAAACAATAAATGGACACAGATGCGGCATCAAATCCAAAACCACACAAAAGCCCATGGCAAAACACTTTACTCTCCCTAGAGATTAACTGACCTCAGGGTCGCTGTCCTTAAAAAAACCCAAAAAACCCCCCAACCCCAGCAAGAAACAAACCAACAGACAAAAACTTTAAAAACAACTTGAATGTGGAATTGCAGAACAAATATCATCTACAGATGACATCCTATTAACCTTAGTCTCAGCAGGGACCATGGATTCTTATCCCATTACCCAGACTATTTGTTACTCCAAGGACCCTCCAGGTGTTAAATAACCTGTTTCTCTTAATTGAACTAATTAGTCCTCCTGATTACCTCTCTTAGCAGCCTCCCCTCTCCTTGTGCCACTGCCTTCTATAAAACATTTTCCTTTCTATCCGTCCATTCCTAGTATCTGATAGTCTCATGCCTCTCTGAACCAGTTAGTTCCTAAGGTGCTACTCTGCCCTATATTCTGCCTATCTTCAGAGTAACACACCACCTCTTTCTTCAAACATAAAGAAACAGTCTCTGCTTGGAAATATTGAGAAAGGGCAGAAAGGGAAACAGGCACAGAGAGGTGAAGTGATTTGTCCCAGGTTGAGCAGCAGGGGTCCTGATAGACATGGAAAACAAACAAACAGACAAAAAATGTGCTCTACCAGAAGCAGCAGTGCATTACTTCAACCCAGCTCTGTAGCATCCGTAAAGGTTGGACGCTTCAGTGGTGCTTTTTGTCACTTTTAGCTAAAACCAATTCATTTGGCTATTAGATAAAAGTGCCAAAAAAGCCCCACTAAAGCATCCGATCTCTACAGATATTGGGAAAGCAACTAAGGCACTGCCTCTTCTGGGCAGGTGCTGGGCTCAGCACAGGAGTGTGTCAAGTTTAAAGCGCCGTTTTGATTTGTTTTTCTGTCTGCAAACAGCCCAGGTGTCTAGTAGGCCTGGAGTAGAACTTGGGCCTCTTCAGGTCCCTAGCTTCACATTAATCACATTAGTCAACATGATGTAGTTCTATGACTCACCAACATCACATGGCTTACAATCTGAATTTCTACAACTAATTTTGTTTCTCTTTTGCCCATGTGTACACATATTCATACTTCACTTCTGTAGCGGAAGAAGGGACAGAAGTATCGGAAAAAGCAGCTTGTTTCTATATATTCCCACCTTATCAAACAATAAAGAGGTGGTTAGCCATGTTAGTCATATGAATCTGAAGTCAGGCAGAAGGTAGGACAGGCTGCCTTCTCGGCCTCTCTGAACCAGTTAGTCTGTAAGGTGCCACCTTGGCCTACCTTATCAAACAATACAAAATTGCCTGAACGTTTTCTTAAAAGAATGGATATTTTTAGAATTAAAAAAATAATACTTTTCCCTTTTTTAAAAAAAGATTCTGTTTTAGGCAAACATATCCCATTACTTCCTCTTTAGAAACATTTCCACTTCCCAATGCCTTCAATAGCTTCAACAATATGAATCACCCAGGATTCATGCTTGACATGTGTTCAACATTCTGCCTCTGATGCAGCTAAATAACAGATGCTTAACTTTCAGCATGTAAACAATTTCATTGACCTCAATACAGATACCCAAGTGGCTAAAGTAAAAATGTATGCTGGTGCTTTTCTGGATCTGGGCCAGCATGCCTAGCACCTTGCAGGATCACACCTCAACTTAAACTGTGTTTCTACAAATATTTATATGCACGGTTAACTTTTAACACATACACAATCCCACTGGGAGGAAGAGGAGGGGAAAGACACATGCACATTAGGGAATAGTGTTTACCAAGGGAAAATGCAGTTCCTTATTTCTGAGATAATTTGCCTTATTTTCTAAACATAGACGCACAAAAAAATAAACCAGTATTTCAATACTCAGTCAAAGTCAGGGAAATGACTCACAAGGGTAAAATAAAGCATGCATGGATGTATTTGCAAAACAGGAAGCTTATTTTTTAACAATAAAAACTGGCACATGTACTTTGACAATTCCAGATACCTGGTGCCAAAAGTTTTTTTGCAAGCCACAAAAGCCAGCTCTGTCTGCAACCTGGTATAAACAGGAGGAGATCACACTCTCTCTCGAAACAATACATGTCCAAAATAGAAACCCTCAACCTTTTTCTATTTGGGAGCTCAAACCTATCTACTCCTTCCTTTGATATCACCCATGTTTCAGAGTGTTTGTGCTCCTCCCCAGAATTTTTGCACCATTTAATCTAAAACCCCAACTGTTATAAACAATGCAGGACCAAATTAAACATGAATATACTCTCCTAGCAGTCAGATACGGTCACTGGATACATATTTGATAATGTAATATTTGAAAGATATTTTAAGTTACATTTTATATATTCCTATTGAAATTATATTGATTACACATTTTCCAAGCTATATAGTTAATAAATGTAATTGCTGCAGTTATTTTATCACAGACATTTGATTGTATCATTCTTGTGAGATTTTGAAATGGTGTATATTACCTGAAAGCTGTTTTCTTGGTGGTTTTGCATCATAAAAGCTAATGATACATTTACAAATTTGTATCCTGACTTGAGAACTTGGCACCCTCATTAAGTAACCTGTCAGAAATAAAAGGAAATTATAATTTACAATGAGTTTGACAAAGAGATTAGAGTGCACACTTGGCAAATTTGTGGATGACACCAAGTTTGGTGGAGCTCCAGACACTGGAGGCTAGGGCCAGGGTCTAGAATAGCCTGGGTAACCGGAGAGATGGTTCAGAATCAATCAGATGAAATTCAACAAAAAAAGTGCAAAGTCCTGCATGCACAAATATAGACTGGGGAATGACCAGCTTGGCTGTAGACTGCAGAGAAGGACCTGGGGCTTATAGCAGACCATAAGATTTGTAGTAAGTTTCATAGCTGTTAAGAGCTGGAAGGGACCTTACAGATCATTGGGTCTAGCCCCCAGATGAAAGTGTGCTCTTTTTTTTTTTTTTTGCAACAGAAGTCAATAGCATACTCAGTTGCCTTAATAGGAATGTTACTTGCAAATCGTGGGAAATAATTCTTCTGCTGTATTCAGCACTGGTGAGGCCTCACTTGGAGCACTGTATCCAGTTCTGGGCCCCACACTTCAAGAATGATACGGACAGATTGAAGAATCCAGTGGAGAGGAACAAAAATGATTAGAGGCCTGAGAAGCATGATTTATGAGGAAAAACTGAAAGAACTAGGGTTCTTTAGTCCAGAGAAAAGAAGACTAAAGGGGAGTGGGGAGGAGGATTTGATAAGTCTTCAAATACCTGCAAAGTGATTATAAAGAGGATGGAAATAGGCTTTCTTCTGTGGCCACAGGAGACAGGACTAGATGCAATGGCCTCAAACTGCAGCAGAGGAAATTTAGCTTGGAGATTAGGAGGAACTTTGTGACTATAGGGGTGGCCAAGCATTAGAACAGGCTATGTAGAGAAGCTGTAGAATCTCCATCTGTGGAAATTATCAAGAGCAGCTTAGACACTTGCATGGGCTGGTTTAGTCACGCATGTTCCTGCCTTGAGCAGGAGCTGGACTAGATGACTTCATGAGGTCCCTACCAGCCCTATTTTCCTACAATTCTAAATTTCTCAAAGTAGAATGAACTTAGTCAGCTGATTAAGCTACAGGAATAGGCATATGTAGGTAACCCTCATGGGTTGCCTCACCTACTGGGAAGAAGATAAATAGTCAGTGAGGGTTTTGAGATTTTTGCAAAGATTCACAATTAATGTTGCTCGCAAAAAAAAAAAAAAATTCTAAATACTAAGCAATTCCATATGTTGGCTTATTAGGCTGCAATGACCTGAATTGGACAACAAAATTATATTAAGATTAAATTAAAATAGAGCTAACAATTGTAGTTATTTTTATTATACTGGGTGCTATTGAAGCATAGTAATCTTAACTTACCAAGTTGTGCAATTGATTCTGAGACTGTCTTGGTATAGTTTATTTCATCAGATAATTTATTTTTTAAAAATGGTAACCTGCAAAAAATGGTGAAAACAAATTATTAGGACTGCACTTAAAACACAGCAGAAAACAAGTCTACTAATGTTAATGCCAGCAAGTCAATGAAAATATATATCTTAATTTTTATTTCATGGAATTCTTTTGGAATTAAAACATTTTTTCCTAGGATAAGTGTGTTCTTTATAATACTAATTCTGCTTTCATGATCTGACCATTATATATTTGGATGTGGAAATACATGGCTGTAGACATATGAGCTAAGTACACACGTTCAGGGGCATTAGGGGGAGGTTAAATCAGATCAAAATGGTTCCTAATATCATGTAAGTCAGGATGGGAGGAGCCAGAGGTGGGGCTGGCAGTCCAGCAGGCTGGAGAGGATTGGGGGTCTGCTAGGGGATGGCAGAGAGGTGTGACCCATGAAGGGTAGGGGGGGAAGTCATGGGTGGGGTGGGTGGGGCCAGTGCAACCTGGAGGTGGGGTAGGGGGCAGGCACAACCCATGGGTGGGGTGAGTGGGGCAGGTGCAACCTGCAGGCGGGGGGGCCTGCATTATCTGCGGGTGGGAGGATGTCATGTCCGTTCTCCCCTCCCCGCCCCAGCAAACCACATCCTCATCTCTCTTGCCCCTCCCCATGCCAGGACTTATGTGCTCAGCTCTGACAGGAAACACTGATAAAAGAAGCTCCACCTAGAGCAGCTTGCGGGATGGGGATTGAGAGGGCTGGCTAGGGGGAAGCAAGGGGCCATGGAGGCAAAAAATAGCCCAGTGGGGAGGTGGGGTGAAAAGAGCAGCCCCAGGGCTAGGGCCAGTGGCTGGATTTTCCCAACCCAGGGGCTGCACAAGGAAAGTATACAGAAATTCCATGCACCACTTAGACCTAAACCGAATAAGTCTGATACTACATAGATCCAAATTTATCTTAAACTGGGTTCTGCAATTTTTAGACTGATTTGTGTGCATGGAACTGCTATATAGTTACAGGTTTAGACTGACTGCAAGTCACTGACACCAGGTCTGTAAGAGTAAGGTTGGCACCAAGATCAGTTAAGTTTGAATCAGGTGGCCATTTTGAATCCAGTTTAACCTCACCAAATGTCTGTACTTAGCCATAAACATGGTACACACCAGTGTTCCTTGTATAAATCAATATTATTTCAAAACTGCTAAAAAAAGTTGAAAAACATCTCACTTGAACTTGCTTTCTCTCTACTGTATGCCTTTATTGTAAATTATTCCAGTACTACTTGACATTATAGGTGACAGTCTCACTAAAGCAATTTCACTTGCATGTAAAATTTCCACAGGGAAGCAATTACTAAACCTTGTAACTTACCTGCTACAAGTCCCAGGCTACAGCCAAGCATGTGCATCAGAGATAGAAAAAGGAACCTTTATTTGGGTAGGACTTCCAGCAATATGGAAACTTTGAACCATTAATTTGACTCCACCTAACTTAAACACTATCCTTTCTTTAAAACAGGATATTGTTAGAACAAATGCATTACCATTTAGGTGACATTAAAACCTCCTATACATGGGCAGGGAGGTTTGCTCCGACGTGCTGTAATTAATTGAGTCTGCTGGAGCATGGTAATCTCTAATCACTGTGCTCTGGTAGACTCCAACGTCACATGTATCAGCGCCCCCATGCTGAAAAGTGGAAGCGGGGCGCTTTAAACTAAACCTTGTGCAATGAGATTTAGCTCAAAGTGCCCTGCCACCCTTTTCCAGCATGGGGTGCTGCACATGTGACGCTCTGGGTACTTTTAATTAGCATGGCTCTCGGATCTGTGCTATTTAGACCTAAACCGTGGGGAAAGTGCTCCTCTCCCTACCCCCACCATAGGGAAGTGCCCCTCTCCCTACCCCCACCTCCCAGAGAATGTCTATAAATACCCTAAGATTCCACGGGCTGGAAGGCTGCATAAATACATAAATGCTCACTATTGCCATAATACTCAGATAAATATTCTAACATTATGCTAAACTCTCTGCATATCAGGATGCAGACAGTTGTGCTGTAAGATTTTCTAGAGAAAGATTGGGAATGGAAAGGAAGGAAAGGAGAGAAAAATAATGGAACAAATGGGGAGACAGAAGAGGGAAAAAAGAAAGAAGCATGGACAAGACAGAAGACAAATAAGGGCAGTAGTGAAAAAGTAGAAAAGTTTATCAGTAATGGGACCAGCTGCTCAAAGATATTTCCAAGCAATATCTTTTCCTTTTAGCTATGGATTTCATCTCCCTATCTAGAAGAAGCACTGAAGTCTGGGAAAAGTTCAAACAGACAAAAATTAAAGCAAAGCCTGGGTTATAAAAGATTACCATTTTCTTCTCACATGAATTAATACTACTTTTTCTGTGTTATGCAACTTCTCATGACTTTTTCTCAGGTTGCTACTATACACAGAAGGAAATTAAAACTTTATGATGTACTTTCATTTACCACTGTGTGGCAGCAAAGCAAAACAGCACAACTGATTATGCATGAATAAGTAAGAAATTTAGTTGCAATGTTGTATAACTGTTACATTTAGCAGCTGAAATGCAGAAAGATTTTTACAAATCAGGATTTAAATGTCACTTGTTTCATAATTGTCAGTACTTTCTTCTGCTTCTTCTCTGCAATTTAATAATTGGGAGTTTAATAACAATGGCACTTTAATTCTGGATCTGCCAATACAATATGAAGTACTATGTGAAACTGCAGATGTTAAAAAACTTCTGTAATTAAAAGTCAGATGTCTAAAGTAGATTTTAAATACAAAAACCTCAAACTGCTTCAGCATTTTCCCTCTGTAACAAACCAACCTAAGATTTGTCATTTCATAAAGCTTACCTAAAGCTATTAAGATCCCTCTGCTTCATCTGAGGCTTTTAAGTCACCTGGGGAGCTTTGTGAAACAACAAAACACACCTTAACAAGACTTATTGTTTAATCTCTTGTGGGCAATTGTCCCAAACTAACCCACTGCAGGCAATGAGAGGCTTGTGGGAACCCTGCTTCCTGGCACCCAGGGGTTAATTATAATACAGTGCAAAGTGCTGCAGTACAGAGCTCCATAGTTACTGAGCTACTAAAATTGGTTTTTTTGTACCTAAAGAAATCAGACCCCAGGAAAAATCATTTTATGAGAAGGAAAGATTGGGGACCAGGAGGATGGGCTTGCTTATCTCAGGAGTGCTGGGTAAATCATTTTAAATTATTTCTGTAACATATGATATAAAATTTTGGTGCTCTTTATTAAAGGGAAGTTGAGGTACTTACCCACATATTTTAAGAATTTCACATGTAGGCTCAATGAAAGCTTCCCGGTCTTGAATTTTTTCTGCACATAGGTTAAGAATTTTAAATATCTCTGCTAAGTCCTTAAGAGGCTTTTAATATTTAATAGTTAAGGAAAATTAAATTGTTTGAACTCTGGAGCATTAGAAATAAAAATGGAAATATATTTCCTGTAACATTCTCCAGCATTACAAAGAAACAACTCCGGCCCACATTTCAGAGTTAGATGGCTAAAATGAGGCATGTAAATTCTTATTGAGGCAGCTAGTGATTTTAAGAGCTATGTAGCATTTATAGATCTAATTTAAATTTCTTACCAATTCACTTGGAGTTGTCAGCACTGAACAACTCTGATTGGGCCACTTCTAAATGGGGGTTTATTGGCCAAATGCAACAAAGGACTTAGGTGCCCAAGTATTCAGCAAATTCAAGATTAATTGGGCCAGAGAAAGGAAACAAGCAGCACCATTCTGTACCTTAATGGTTAGGGTACAAAGCTACAATGTTCTCCCTGGCTGGCTCTCTTTCCAGCTCCACATATCTTCTCCTCCTGATTACTCAGTGGGTTAGTTTCAATAGAAGAGGTAGAGGGTACTCTTGGCCCTGTCTAGCTCAGGGCCTAGTAGATAGGACACTTTGCTGGGAAGTTGGAAATACAGATTCAAACCATCTCTGGCTGTTAGGGGCCTAGAACCTACATCTGGCAAGTGTCCTAGCCCCTAGACTAAAAGGCAGGAGAATCCACGTCCTCCACTTTTGCAATTCACATGGAGTTACATATCCTCCCCGAGGGAGTAAGATCTAAAATCTGTGTATAAAGACCTAACTGCTACTTATACAGCTAAAGTTAGCCACATGCATAGTACTTACCACTTTATAGATGGAGTTGGATTTTGGCCTAGCAGTCTATAGAACTTAAAAAATAATTAAACATGGAAGCACCCACTGACTTAAGATGCTTCCAGATTTATTTCACAACTAAGGAGAAAAGGGGGAGATGGATTCTAATTTTGGACTCAGATACCTAAATTCTGCTTAGGTTTGCTTTAGGTGCCTAAGTTCTTGATTTGTTCTAGCCCTCTGAGTACCTAATTTCCAAAACGAATCTGGTTTAGGCACCTAATTCTCAAAAGTGATCCAAATCAGTCAGCATCCCCTTAGACAATCCAGATTTGTCCCCTACATACCCAATTTCCACCTACTTTCTGTTGTAATCCAGACTGGTGCTAGGGATACTTAAGTCCCTGATTCGTTAGATGGCCACAAAGCAAGTGTTTGATGCTGATACGATGCATGCAGCTCATTACAAAGCAACGCGAGTGAAGGAAAGGTGCTATGTTTTATCCTGTAGTCAGTCTTGCTGTCTGTTAGACATATGGATTCAAGTAAGCTTCCCACTTGGGATGGGTTGGATCCTGAAACAACATATGCACTTAATATGTAGCTTTGAGGCAGATATCTATGTTCAAAGGAAGAGTAGAGTTCAGACACATCCCTGTGCCTACTGCTGGTTTGTGGTTGGAAGGTGCCTAGGTTTCCCCACTCACTCTATAGGGATCCTAAATGCCTTAGTCTGTTGGAACATGGTTCCTAGATTTGAGGCACTGCAAAACTTACTTGGAGGCATATACAAGGTAGATTTAGAACTGTGTCTAATTTTAAGCATCCAACTTTGAAAACTTGGTCCCAAACACAAATAATCTTTGCACTGCAGTATCACCTGCAATTCCTAGAAATCTGTTACTTGTGATTGCCATTGTTAATTTTCACACTGTCTCTCAGCTAGCTATTCTGGATTTGTTTTTCTTTAAAATATAATCTTATGCCCAGCAGTCACTGTTGCTGATATCTGCACTTCCATAACATTAATCACTCTAGCACTAGACCACCTGTCTGTTCTGAGTTGGATGTGCAGTCATCACATTTTACATTATGCTGACTGAGATTTTGAAGCTTTGTGGCAGGTGCTTCTGAGCATCCAAGAATCTTTTTTCCCCCTAAACAACCTTAGGGATGCTGTGTCCATGTGAAATCCTTTTCTGTGCCAATAATTAAAGCAGAGGTGAACACAGCTGCTATTAGAGAAGACTTTCTACATGAAATACAGTTAAACTTGAATCACTTTGATGAAAAATTAAAATATTAACAAGCACAAAACACCACATCCTATTTGAACTTTATTTTTCCGAAGAGTAGAAAAAAGGATACAAGCCCATTCTCGAAGTGCGTCACTACCTTCTGGAGAATTTGCAGCTGTTTTTCTTCCAAATTATTCTGAGGGGGGGAAAAAGGAGCTATGATTGCATTGGTCCTTTAAACCTTAAATAAGCTTATGTATTCTTTTCTGCATTGAAATGCAAGTGGAAAAAGATAAAGCAGTCACTAGATATGAAATCCGAAAAGTATTCTGCAGCAGGATCAGATTCCTGATCAAACCACATTTTTCAGATGAACATTTCTTCAACCTAGCAGACTTGTTTATTGAACGTGTGGGTCCCACTGTATTAAATCCTTGGACAATACCTTTAGTTAACAACACTATCAGATGAGTGAAGCAGAGCATCAGCATTATCAATACAGTGACTTGATAAAATTATGGGATAGCATTTTAATTTTATAATTAGTCATCTTTATATTAATTAAAGATGCGCTGATATAGCAAAGATTTATTCAGAAATTTTATACTTCATAGGAAGGAGGACTGACAGGCCCTCCTGAGTCATCAAGTTCAGTCTCCCGGTACAGCAGGCAACTATGTGACATATTCTCATTCATTTCTGGCAGGTTATTGCTCTGAATATGCTTTCTGTCACTGTAACTATGTTATGCCATGACCCTTTGTTGCTTCTTGTCTGCCTTCACTGAAAATTTTTCAATCACAGGCTAGTAATATTACAATATAACCCTGCACCTTTCAATAAAAAGCATATTGGCAAGTCTTGGATCAGCACTAAAGCAAATGGGAATTTAAGGAAGGATTTGAAGAGGGACAATGGGATAGTTTTCTGAATGTTTACAAGCAACTAACCCCAAGAAGGAGAGACAACATGAAAGTAAGTATGAAGCTTATTTGAACATTTAGCTTGTGGGACGTGGATGTTGGCATCACTGGCTGATTAGAGGCAAGAGTCTCATGTTTTTTCAACATTTCAGTAACATAAGCCAGGTGTAGATAGTTTGTGAAAGGTCTTGAATATGAAAACTAGCAACTAAGAGAGTAGCTAAGCATTGGATGCTGAGTAATCTTCATTCTTGTAAGTTTTTAGGAACAGGTCAGACAAACACTTGAGTGGAATGGCTTAAACAGGGATGATCCTGGGGTTGGACTAGACCTCTGAGATCCTTCCAGGCTTACTTTTTTTGTGATTCTATGACCTTATGTTTGATTAGCAGGGATCTTGGTTTTCCCTGATAAAAAAAACTTGCAACTTCTCTGATAAAATCCACAAAATCCATGATTAAAATGAAAGGTCCCTCACTCCCCCCCGCAGCCCCCCAGCCCTGCTGGTGTCCAGATCTGTGCATGGGGCAGGGACGAGCTGTCCACTGCGGACTCAGGCTCCCCGCCTTACTGCCCTCCCTCAGGGCCTCCACAGTCGGAGGGCAGGGCAGAGCAGGGCTGTGTGGGGAAGCTTGTTGACACTGTGAGTTCCACGCTGCCCTAATGAGGCATCTCCTGCCCACATGGCAGCAGGGGGGCAGAGACGCAGGGTTGTGCCCCTTACCTGCTGCTGCACAGGCAGTGTCCCGGCTCTTTAAGAAAAAGGCCCACACTCACCAGCTGTTGCCCAGCAAGGGGGCAATCCCCACTGCAGCCCACTACCCCGTGCTACATGGGGGGGCCTCTGCCATGAGCCCCCAGAAGCCCCAATGGCTGCTGCAGCATCCAGTGAGTGCGGGGCTTGTTTATTTGTTTGTTTTTTTAAAGAGCCAGGATGCTGGGGTCAGGCCAGGCTGCTATCGATGGGGCTGGGACAGCTTTGGAGAGATTTGGGCAGTCCCCTCTCACCACCACAGGGAGCTGAACCCGGACTCCATGCTGGTAAGTAGGGGACAGCGCTGGGGGCTGGAGGAGGGGACCATGGGGAGACCCCCACCAGGCCACATCCCCTGCCTGCTCCCCAGCCCCCCCGAGTGGCCCCCGACACCTGCCCACTCTCCCAGCCCTGTCAATGGGCTGCAGCAGCCCCTCCCCCCCAACCACCTACTTACCGGCACAGAGTCCAGGTCCTCCCTCAGGTGGCGGGCAGGGACTGCCCAAATCTCCAAATCTCTCCAAAGCTCTCCGAATCTTTTCTGAATTGATCCAGAGAACTTCAGATCGATTACAACCTTTTTACTGGTCTTCCGATTTGATTCAGATTCGGAGATTCAGCCGCTGAATCGTGCTGAATCTTCTCCGAATCAAATCAGCACCCAAAGCTTTGCACAGCCCTAGTAATAATTAAGACGCAAGATGAATAGCTGAATAGGAAACACTGGGTGCGTCTACATGAGACATTTACAGTAGAGCTGACTAATTAGCTCCAAAGTAAATGTCTCAGTATGTATGTATGCACCACTATTAGGGTTCAGAAAACTAATAAACTCTGCAGCAGGGTAGTACTTGTAAATACTACCCTGCTCTAGAGTTTTCTGTGCACAGCAACACACATATAGGTGCTAACCTGGCTGGCTAGAGCATGAGGATGCTTCAGTGGGGGAAGCTGCCTCATGTTCCAGCCAATCCCTCCGTAGCGCACTGAGCCCAGTCAGAGCAGCCCTAGGCTGACCCCCGGAGCCCACTACCAGCCGGGGCTGCTCTGATCAGGTTCCACATGCTGCATATAAATAAACTGTGGAGTTGATTGCTCTGGAGTTAATTGCTCCTGGTCGCACGTTCAAACGGTGAACCTGGGAGCAAAAAACTCCAAAATAATAAGCTCTAGAGTTTATTCATGTGCACTAATTGCAAGTGTAGATGTACCCACTGAATATTAAGGAGGTTATGCACAAAGTCTCAATATTTAGGTACATCCTTAATGTTTGGAAATAATGCTTTGTAGGACACAGAGTTAAGTTATGGAACTCAATAGCTCAAAAGATAATTGAGATATTATATAGCTGGACTAAGAATACTGAATAGCCTTATAATGAGCAATATCTGTAGCTCTGCAATGTACAGTAATTACGTCCTGTCAATTTGACTATGCATACACTTAAAGTTAAGGATGTGTTTAAGTAGCTTGATGAATCAAGTCCTATATAGGTAATTACATTTCATGTCTCATGAAACAGGCTAGCAGCCTGAATGGTTCAAGAAGGAATTAGTTTAATATAAAAATGAACCACAGAACAGGAATATTTTTAACCTTTCTCTGCCTTAAACCATTTCTGCTGGGAGGATAAAGGGTTGAATGGCCTCATCCTCTGATTTGCCATTGCAATTTCCATTAGCTGTAATCCTACAGAGTTATTCCTCCCACACTAAGGAACCTAATTCTCAAATTTCCTCACAAGTTTTTTTTCAAGGAGCAAGTTTCCCTCAGAGCTGTCAACATTTTGGGAGAGATTTTCTTCTTTGCTACAGCCTTCCAGCCCCTTTTGCTGTTGGAAATTTCCTAGGACATGATCTGTGTAGCTATCTTATGCAGAGCCCCTCACAAATCCTAGTAAACGGGTTGTGTTGGGTAAGGAATTAAGGCAGAGGTAGACAAAACTTTGCCCATGTGCTGAATTCAGCATGCCAACTGACTGTATCCAGCCTGTGGGTGGACAGCTACCAACTCATGGGATCTGGCCTGCAGGTGGTCAGCGGCTCTGGCTCTAGGCAAGATGGCTTCTGCTACCCAGGGCAGGTGGGCAGGACTGCTTCCTCCCAGCACTGACACATGGCATCAGCTGTGGAACCAGGTGGATGCCACAATCCCCATCCAGAACCTGCTGGGTGCATCCACAGTTGATGCTGGTGCCCACCCTGGGCTGTATCTACTGCATTGAGCAGATGGGGCTGACAGGATCTGGGTGGGGATGGAGACTGGGGCATGCTACAGCTATGCTGGGGGGTGGGGAGTTGGGGGGGGGGGAGGGACAGAGAGAGAGAGATGGGATTGGGGCATGGTAGAGCTCCGGGGAGTGGGAGGAAGAGAGAGGTGATGAAGGCATGCTACAGTTTGAGGGGGGCAAGTGGGGAAGAGAGGTGCGGGGAGGGAAAGAGGTGAGGGGGAGAGAAAAAAGAATCAGGGCATGCTACAGCTCGGGGGCGGGGGTAGGGGGGCAGATGCAGTCCACAAGAGGACCCCAAAATTATTGCCCACCCCTGGATTAAGGGTAAAGCAGTTGCAGAATTATAGTATGCTCCTCTCACTATTCTGGATACCTCTGGCTCCTAGTGAAGCTCCTGTAAAATTTAGATTGCCCTAGAGAGCTGCACTATCAGGGCTGTTTGGCAAGTCAGAATTCTGCAGGCTTTCTTCCTCCTGCATCATGGCATGCTGCACTTCTAAAAGGTGCATCACACAATTTTACTCAAGGTATCTTATGTAAATCATATACAGCTTCCTCTTGATGTATATGAAAAGGGAAAAAGAGAGTAGTTTCCCTTTGAGTATCAATCCAAAACTTAGTATTTTGATGCATTAAGCTCCTGCTTAAAAGTTATAAATGATTCAGTTTTTGCAACTTTTTACTCTTGTACCTAGTCATAAACACGTCCAACTTCCTTACAGTCTGTTAAAGTCTATTGAGTCCATGCCATAATTGCTGGTGCTTTTCTGTGCATCTATTTGAATGTATTTGTTTTCAACTCCCGAGCTTTGTTCTCTCCTTCAGTTCAAACCCTAGAGAACTGTTAGCAGTTAATATGGGCAATTATAATTTTCCTGTTATGTCTTACACAACTCTAGATGTAATTCTTCCTTAATGGTAGGTTTCAAGTAGCCAGCCGGATAGCCATTTCTCAATTCTTTATAAATGTACAGTTACAGTAATTTTTTGTGAAAGGTACCTATTTATGATATAGTATTTAATCATAAATTCTTATGGGCACATTTACCTCCTTACAGCAAAAAGATGTTTAAAGTAAGTCTTATTCTGTAATTCTACCAGGATAATTCTTCCAGTTCCATAGCTTGTAGTCCTAATCACTGAAGCTCAAGTTTGACTAGCTTACTTTTGCTTGTATAATGAAGCACAGCAAGTGTTTTATTTAACCTTATTAATTATCAAATACAATAAAAATGTATCATAAATATATTCCCCCAGGCCGTACTTACTGAGTTTGACTCTTCAAGCAGCTTGATGATGCGATTAAGATCCAGAGACTGCAGCTGAATATCCTACAAAAAACAGATAGTTCTTAATTTCTTCTAGTAATTATACATTTTAAAATCTTAAATTAAACATGTTTAATATGAAGGGGAAATTATAATCTCACTGAAAATTTCTACTGATGTTGTACATAGTAATTGAGGCCCAAATCCAGAAAAGGGCTTAGGCACCTGAATTGGGAGTTAGTAGGTGCCTAAATCCAAGACTACAATCCTGAAAAAGCCCCATTGGTGGACCCCTTAGGCACCTATGTTTTCAGTAGGAAGGCACCTTACCAAAAGGCATCTATAACAGAAGGACATTGGCCACTGTTGTTCTCCTGATTTACCTGCAGCAGGTTAGGGTGCTATGCCTTGTGGTTGTGTAACAGGGCTTGAAGGCTCAGATCAAGCATAGTTTATGCTTACTTAGGGGAAATACTAGTACCAGTGTAGGTAATGCATACTTAACCTTGGCTTTATGCTTACTTTAAAGAAATGGGAAACTCCTCCCTAGCTTACTCCTGGGGCCTTGGGGCTAAGGGCAAGCGAAACTCAGGGGCATCCGAACCCCAATCCTCAAGGCTTAGGCCTGCAAGTAGGATGCCTGCCAAAGGATTTGGGAATACCTGTTGCCCCAGGTGGGGGTGGAGGATGCTTGCTGGTAGTCCAGAACCATAAGTGGCTCTAATAACTCATGGATTTGGAATTGTTTTGACCATTTTGGCTTGAAATATGGAAAATTCAAACAAACAAACAAAAACAGGGCTGACTGTGTAGCTTTGCTAGCAGGTTAGAAAAAGATTTGTGTAGGATGGTTTGGATAGGGATGATCCTGGTTCAGGCAGGTGGCTGGACTAGAAGACTTCCAGAGGCCCCCCCCCAGTCCTACTTTTCTATGATTCTATTATTCTAAAGGTCTGTTTCTGTGCATACCTTGAAGTACGTCTATGTTGGTATGTAGGGTGTTTATAGACATGTTCCAGGGACTGGGGATGGGGGATGCTTTAATTAGAGAGGCTCTGAGATCCACTCTAATTAAAGTGCCCGGAGCATCATGTGAATCAGGGCCCCTGCACTGAAAAATGGTAGTGGGGGCGCTTTAACTAAAGCTCATTTGACAAGCTTTAGTTCAAGCACCCCCACCATTTTTCAGCTTGTAGATGCTGATACACATGATGCTGGAGTCTGCTGAAGCATGATAATTACCACGCTTCAGAAGACATGATTAATCGAGTCTACTCAGAGCAGCCTCTCTGCACATGTATAGGTGCCCTAACCTCATGCCTATACTTGGTTGGAATCCTTAAATAGGCATTCCTTTGCCTATGTTCCTTGAGAGGTGGAATAGGTATACTCTGAAGAGTGAGAGCTAATTTACATGGAAAACACAGTGGCTCTGGTCACCTCTTTTAAACACACCTGCAGGAGGAAGAGCTTATGATGATAAACCTTTTTTACACAAGAGTTCAGTAACTAGCTACAGTACTTCAGTGATAGCTAAAATAGTTCAGCAGATGGGTTTCTTTGTGCTCCTTTGTTTTTTGCCACCTTCAAAATCCACTTCCCACCTGCTAGGCCTGTAGATGAGGGCACTCTCTATCCTACTCCCCCTGCTGAAGCTATGCCAATGTGCAGCAAAAAATTCAAGATTCTTTAGGCCAAAGAGAAGGAGAATGATTATCTAGCTTAATGATTAGTCACACTCCGGAAGAGAATACTGGATTCCAGTACTTCCTGTAAGGACTGTTTTTATATTTTGTACAATGTAGAGTCCTAGGAGAGGACAGCATGTTGGCTGTTGTGAACGCTATTCTGAAGTGCCCAGGACAGGGCTGCATAATCTATTCCTGGAACTGCATGATTTTAAATGTCACAACAAAGTCCCTTTGTGGCTCTAACCACAAGTCTTTAGGGGTCTTGTAGAATCATAGTCTTATTATGCAAAAATAGGGCTTTTCTCTAACATGATTTAGATGGAGGTCCAGATCTATACATCCCCTAATTTACCACTTCCCCAGCTTATCTAGAAAAGCTACACTTTTCTCTGTTATTCATTTGTAGCCTTCATCAACATCCCCTAGATAATTGGTTTTATGGCTTCACAACTTGATTCATGTTTCCTGAAATTAATGGAATCTTCCCATGGATTTTACTGGCCTTTGAATTAATTCCTTGGTGAGAATATCTGTAATTAGTGTAGACATTTTAAGTTTTCTACAGTACATCTTCAGCCCTTTCAGACTTTAGCAACTAAAAATGAAGACTGGGATGGTGGCACTTCTAAAGGCCAATGGAAGCACTGCACTAATTACAGCTGAGCTGAGAAGTCATTTCCTTTATAAAGTTCAGATTACAAGAGAAATCTCTCATGCTTCTACCGTTGAATGTTTTTGGAACTTGTGGGTTTTCTATTTTTGGCTGCTGTTGAGACTTCTGATCACAAGACACTGACTTTATATTAAATCAGTGTTTCTCAACCCATGGGTTGCGAGAATATATGAAATGGTTGCAAACAAACTTTAAAAATGGAGAAAAACATGGGAAACCATGGCTTTTCTCCTGCAGGCTGTCAGTTTGAGCCTGCAAGGGGCTGCTTGGGGCCACCCATGCGTCACACACCCACCCCCTACCCCACACACTGGGGGGCTGGGGCAGTGGGTCGGGAGTGAGAGGCACTGGGTCGGGACTGGCCTTCAATGTTTACATATGGGTCCTGGTATAAAAAACATTCAGAACCACTCTATTAGATATGTTAGAGACTTCTGTACTGATACTTGGATAACTAAAAGTTGTTTTAAATAATACAGGTTTGGTCCTTATTGGGGACAAATGGAGTTGGCTTAAGCTTTTGTTTTGCCATGACTGAACTTAAATACATTTAAAATTATCACACTACACATTTACAATGCTGATCTATCCCATGTTATAACAAGGAACTGTAATACAGAACTTCATATTGGCCCAAGCATGCCCATGTATATGGAACATCACTCATTGAAATAAATACCTGCAATTATCTTAAGTACTTTATTTTTGCGATAAAGGGAAAATAAATTCATAGGAAAAGTGGTGGGTTTCAACTTTAGATCAGTGTTACAAGTGTAGACTAAGACCTTGGTGGCTGCAGCCCTTTACTACTTAATCCATTTTTGGAGCTGTAGAGGTCCCGGTGCTAGGGTTGTTTTTTTGCATAAAATCCTGCCTTCACATGTCTGAAGCATCCTCCCTTCAGTTCCTGAAAGAAAGGGCTTACTCTCTCTCTTGTTCCCCCTCAAAAGCTTTCTGATCCATATGAAGAGCAGGGAAATCTACTATACCATGTTTTATCCCCCCTCTTGGCTGCTACAAGGGAGATTCCCCACTTCTACCATTCCCTGTTTTTGTAGTGTTCCCTCTTCCTTCTGATCAGCCCTACAGCCTGCCTCTTTATAAAGGCCAAGGCTTCCCCCAGCAGCCGTGTGTCTGGCAGGCTCACTGCTGTCAGCTTCTGCAGGGAGCCATAACCGACTAGATTTTACAAAGAAAGGGAGTTGTGAAGCCTTTTGCCCTTGCTTCAAAAATCCAGACACTCTTTGCAATCCTGTGGACCAGTCACTTTTAAAAGCAACAACAAAAGAGAAAAAGGCCACTCTGGGCTTAGGCACAAGTTACTTTAAAAATGTTATAAATGCATTCAGAACAAGATCACTCATTAGTTAAGGGGTGTTAAACTGCCACAGGCAAGCAAGGCTCTTTGGGGAGATATGATATCTTTTATTAGACCAATTAAATAGTTGGAAAAAAGTTCTTTGCAAGGTTTTAGGCACAAACACCCTTCTTCAGGCATTGGGAGATTCTATTGCTCTTATGTGTTCTCCAAGGTAGAAAAGAAGCTAAATTACAACAAGTCTGTGAAAATGCAAATTAATGGAAGTTAGGAAGACAAAATGGGTAAAGATAGGAGGGGAGGGGGGAAAGGGGAGGGAAATGTGTGAAGTGGTTATTTCTGCCATAAATATTTTTAAATATGAGCCACTCAAAAGGAGGGTTATTTTGGAAACATTTTACCCATGTCTTTTCAGAGTATTGTTTGAATGGTCAGTGGAGATAAAATGCTTTACTTTCATTCCTCCAGCATCCCAGGATGCACAGCCTCCCACTACTCTGTGCCTGCTACCCTCCAAAACTAGTGGTTCCTCCCCCTCCCCAACTGCTGAGAGCTCTTAGCTTAATTGCAGAGACAGACCATGGAGCCCAGGAAGCCTTCCTCCCCAGCCACATGGTCTGGCTGTGAGAAGCACAAGTTCAGCCCCAGAACATAGCCCCAGGGAGGCTGCTTCTGGGGGACTCTGTCCTCTGGCCCAGCTCCTGCCCCTCTGCTCAAAGCATGGAGCGCCCTCATCTGTTGCAGCCTGAGCTCAGAGCCCCAGAGAAGCAGGCTCCCCCCGGCTCCCCCACGCAGCTGCAGGACCTGGAGCTTGTCCAGCCCCAGGGTCTCCCCACCTGGGCCAGGACAGCTCCCCTGTCCCAGGCAGCACGACCCCTACTGCCCCCAACCCCACTCCTGCTCCTACCCAATCCCAGTTCACTGAGACACAGGGACGATTGTAGTCTTTTTCTATTTAAATCTCCCCTCCCCCCCACTTCCCCCTCCATCCCTCCCACCCTCCACCTCTTCCCCCTCCAGTTTTGCCGGCCCCCCCCGCGGCTCTCCCAGGATTGGAGTGAGGGAAGCCGCAGCCCCAGGGCGGTGTCTTTGCCTCCCTCTCCCACCACAGGGTGTGGAGGAGAGTCCGGGTCCAGGTCCTGCCCCACGTCAGCCCTGCAGCTCTGAGGCCGCTCTAAAGCCGGCGAGGACACCGCCGGCCCCCACAGGCCCTCCTGTCACACGGGTGACCAGCGCCAGAGTCTCCCAACAGCGCCCGCCCTGCCCGCGCTCACCTGGCCGGCGCCGACCTCCGCGCCCGCCGCCCGGGCGGCCGAGCTGTCGCGGCGCCAGTCCGCGCCGGCCCGCCGGGACGGGGAGCGGGATGCGGCCCAGGACGGGGAGCGGGACGGGGCCAGGCCCGGGGCCAGGGCGAGGGGCCGGGCGGGCTCGGGCCGCGCCAGCGAGGACATGGCAGCGGCGCGAGGGAGCCCCAGCGGCACCAACACAAGCCGGGCGCCGTCGCCATGGCAGCGGGGAAAGCCGCCTACGGAAGCCCGGAAGAGCCGCTGCCCGGCGAGAAACGCGCATTCCCAGGCGGCGGAAAGGGCGCCCCGTAAAGCGCGAGCACGCCCCGCCCGGCGCCCTTGACCGCGCATTCAGGTAAGGGGGTGATGAAGCCCGCTCTTCTTCTGTAGCAGCTGCCCCTGGGCACCGGCTTCCTCAGACCTGGGCCAGGGATTGGCCCTGAAGGATCTCTCGTGTGTGTGCGTGCATGTGTGCGCACACATCCATAGCGCACACACATAGTTAAAAGCCACCCCATGAACCTGTCTATTCCTAGGTTCCCTCCCAAGCCTCCCCGCTCATTTGACCTAATAAAGATGGACAACACCTGCCACCAAAGTTAGTCCTCTCTTAAGGCCTCACCGCTACCCAACTTTTTCTTGCTGCCTCTGGGAGTCTTGGGAGTGAAGTTACACTTAGACTGCACCAAAGTCACTTAAAATGTGAGCTTCTGCATGTTCAAGCTCATTAATTTGTGCACAGTAACCTCTGAGCATCTCAAAGTTAGGCCACTTCAGGCGAGGTTGCAAACTCTGGCCCATGCCACTTGGCTCCCGTTAAGGAAAATTCAGTCGGTTCCACAGACATGAGTCCTCCAGCATCCCAGGATGCATCACCCCTGCCCCCTCCAAGCATAGCCACACCTCTGCTCCTCAGCCCTCTAGTGGCAAATCAGAGCTGTGCAGGCAAAAAACAGAATTAACCCATAACAATTAACCCATAGCAAGACTGCTGGCAGCATGTTCTAACTTTAATGCCACTTCATTTTTTATTTAATTTTTGTTAAGGAAAACTTTTGTGTCCCAAGTCACATCAGCCAAATCAAGTCCAAATTAGTGAGTCATTCAAGAACCATATGTGATCCGTAGATTTAGTGTGATCTAAGTATATGGTGTAACTTTACTTTGATAGATCTCCTGCAACTCACCTGACACATCTTCCTCCTTGCTGTCTATGCCTTATTTGTTGCAAATCAACCATCCAAAGAACATAGGTCTCTTTTCAGTGCATTACTATTTCATTCTTCAATCCAAATTCCTGTTTATGTTTCCCCTCTTCCTAATATTTGGCAAACAGTTTGGGCAATCTTCAGTCTATTAAATACCTGCCATCTACTCACTTCTACTGCTAACCATATGCCTAGTTCCTTGCAGTTGCTTGATTCAGTCCCTGACTGGCTGACTGCAGCAGAAGCCCATATAGGAAATTTTGAATACCTTATTTCCATGCAAATGGTAGTATTTGTATGGAGAGTAGTCATTCTCTAAATATTAGTGTGAACGAATCCATTTGCATTCAGTATTGTGCACTGTATTAAGCCAAATATAGTGAAACTGAACTGCATCTTCGTAGCTTTCAACCAGCTCTGCACATGTCCCCTTACACAGGATGTGTCCTCCCTCACCACAGCACTCCTCCACACCTCCAGATTTACATCTAATTTCCCACCACATAAATTATTAAACACCCCCTTACATTCTTCTGCCCCCATACAACGGTACTCTCCCCGGCAGTTCTTAAACTGATGTGTTTAGAGAGCTAGCTACAATGACTCTAAGCTCTCTTTTCTGAGTTGTAACAGTGAATTCAGACCTCAGCACTGTGTACCTAGAGTTGAAGTTATATTTCCTGATGTGCATTACCTTGCACTTGTCAACACTGAAGTTCAGCTGCCATTTTTTTGCCTACTCAGGCTGCATACACATATTCAAATAATCTGGGAGAATTCTCCCAGGTTTGTTCTGGTAAAGAAAACTACCCAGAGCCACATGTACAAGCATTCAAGTGCTGATCCCTGAAAATCGGACAGCTTGCAGTGCTGCCACTGTACAGCCAGGGGTAGGGGCATCTCAGCGTGCCATGCAGGCTTCCTCAGTCTGTCTGGCAACAGTTCTGATTGGCTGACCCAGACTTCTCCCATGGTTAGCTCCTGTCTCCCTGCAGCACAATGTGAGGATTGTGAAGGGGGCAGGGGGGCGTTGGGTGTTCTGCTTCCTGCTGGAGCTACAGAATCCAGGAAGGGCTATTATCTTCATGGGATGGAGGAGGAAATGCTGGGGGACTATGTTCTCTTTTGAGATAAGCTACAGCATGTACAGACGTTTGTTTTCCCAGGACAAACTCTCCCAGGAGTGATTTAACCCTGGTTGTTTCCCAGTCATTTTTCTCCTGAAGTGGCCAGTGTGAAGTGTGTTACTCAGGATCAGGTCTTCTCTTGTGGGTTCTAAGATAACTTGTTCTAGAAAGCAGTCATTTATCACATCCAGAAATTTTATCTCCATATCTTGCCCTGATGAGGTGTTTACGTAGCCTATGTGAGGGTATCTCCCATAATTATTGCTTGTCCCATTTTAGCAGCTTCTCTAATCCTCTGTGCATTTCATAGTAGCCTTCATTGGTACTTCAAATAGTACCAAGCAGATGGCTGCTAGTACAATCCTAATTCTGTATTCCTTTTATCTGAGTATGGCATCTCTACCTGCAGGGATTCTACAGTAGTTTTCCTTTCAAGAAAGATTTTTATGCTGTTACTGTCTATACTATCCTTAACATAGTGTCACTTCTCTACTTGCATGCCCAACTCTCATTCCTATATAATTTGTAACCTGTTATAACACTATCCTATTGATTACTTCCTTCTACCAAGTCTCTGAGATTCCAGTTATGTCATAGTCACCATTTAATATCAGACATTCTATTTTACCCATCTTTTTTAGGCCTCTGACATTTGTGTAGAAGCACTTATATTTTGTCCTTGCTCAGCTGCTCATTACTGTTCATGCTATTTGACTGAAACTCTAGATGTGTTGACTTATCCTTGATATTATCTACAGTTATACTGCTTACTCCCCTATCTTCCTCAAGACAGTATAGAATCTGAATTGCATCCCTTTTTGGGGTTGCATCAACCTGACCTGTATGCTCTTCTATCTTTTGCCTTCAACCTAAGTTCCATGTCTGCCAGCACAAGACACTACTCACAGCAGATTATGGAGCTCTTCAAAATGCAGTTGCATGTAGTCTGTTGGGCTCCTCAGATTTAGTAATTCCTTAGTTGAATTTGGATATACTCTTGGGCAGGGATCAGAATAAGACATCCTATCCCTGTGCCCAAAATATATACCAGACTGCACATGCTATACTACGTTTTGTACACATCTTCCAACCCACACCTGGTCAGAGAGATAGATGGACCTCATAGGGTGCATCTACATGTGTGCTTTAATGCACATTAGTCAATTTTAATGAACAGTAAAGCATCCCCAAAAACCCATGCTCTTTAGCTAATGCGCATTTTTCTAGTACTTCACAACAGAGGCACTAGATTTAATGCACATTACCTAAAGCACATTAATTGAATGTGTAGACAAACCCATCTGGCCTAAGTTTTCAGAATCACACAAAGATATTGGTCTCAGCACTCATTAGAAATATTGTTGCTTATGGTTGCAAAGAAAAAATCTGAAAATATAAACTGAATGTAACTGATATAGTAGTAACTACTTGGGTCTTCAAACAGTTTCCAGCAGCGGGAGAATCCACAATCACTAAGGTAGCTGGAACACTGCCCAGCTTCACCCATCACTAGAACAGTCTTGACCCCTTTTCTGTACACAACTCCCTGTCTCATTCATATACATCCTGTACACTCCCCATAGAACACCTATATCTTACTTTTTTCATATGTTCAGACATCCTATACACATCTCACAGAAAGCATATGCTTCACACATTCTATCTCTATGCACAAAATATATGCCAGACTGTATGTACCACTCTATACTTTGTACATATTTTCCAACCCACGCCAGATATTCACACAACTCTCCACATAAACACATGCTCTCTGCCACTTCCTCCTGACTTTTCTCTCACAAACATATGCTCAACTCCTCCACAAACACACTCTCTACCAACTTAGTTCCCAGTTTCAGTAGCTGTCTTGGCATGAGTAGGCATACAGAGAAGTTGCCAAAATCAAGACGGGAAGCATCTTTTTTCCTCCTTGAGCTGCCACTGTTATTCTAGTAATGGGCAGAAGAATACACAGGGCCAAATTCTATACTGGCTGCATCTAGTGCAATCTCACTGAATGCAACTAACTGGTTGTTCATTTACATTACAACTGAATCAATGGAAGCAGCTGTCATATATTGTGAAGCTGTTTTTACTCTATTTCTGTAATCTCTTAAAGATGTAGAGTTGGGATTTGTTTAGTTCACAGACTTTTTTTACAATGTCACCAGAAGGATGAATTCACTGTTACATATTTACAACCACATAGGTTTTTAGCTACTTGATAAACCCAGCTAGTGAATGATAAACTCTGGCATGACTAAGTTGCACATCATGTTCTGTAAGAGAGGGCCTCTGAATTAAGGTATGAATTATTAAAGATTATACAGTGAGAACTGCATTAGTATCATGCTCAGTTCAGCAGCTGTTAAAATTATGTTACCATCATTTTGCCTGGATGGAAAAATGGTGTCCTAGAGAACACTGATTCCACATCACAAAAATAATCACCATAATGAACACCCCTTGCTGGCATTCTTAGCAGACATGCCAAGACTGAATAGGCCTGATGACTACAATATTCTGGGAGTATAGCCTGGCATCAAATGGACTCTGGTTTGTGGAACACAAAAGACAATTTAGCACCCTTTACCTTCTGAGATGCACTGTGCATTCACAGGAACATGTGACTGGGCCATTGAATTCAGTCCCTTGCTATTGTAGACAACTATGTCATATATTATTCATAAATATTTCAAACCCATCTCAAAATAATTTTTGTCCTCTTATCATACAGTTGATACAAAACTTGTTCCTCTGATGGTTACAAACTGTCTTTGATCAAGCTAAATTTATTGAGGGCCAATCAATTTCTATTTGTCCCAATGGTAATGTTGCCCTTCAGCTTAAATAGCGTTTTTTTTCCTTCCTGAATTTTACTCAGTAATATACTTATAAAGAACAACCAGGCCTCCTTTCAGCCTTCATTTTGCTAGACTAAACAAGCTAGAGTCCTTTGGTCTTCTCTCATAAAACAGGCTCTCCATTTCCTGAACAATCCTTGTAACCTTTCCTTGCACCTGTGGAAGTCTGAATTTATCTTTTTGAAAATGGATAACCACACTTTGATGTACAGTCTAAAATTCAAGTGATGCTTAGTTATTGAATATGGACATTTCTTTTAAACTATGTCTTCCATAGGCAATGTTTAGGGGGGACATGGGTGGGGCATGTGCCCCTCCTGAGAGTGCTGGTGCCCTGACAGTGAGAGCTCCAGCTGGTAGAGGGACACGGAGAGTGCTTGTGCCTCCCTAAAACTGGCTCCACCAGCAGCACGTTGGTGGTGGAAATGCTGGCACTTTTGCCGCTGTTGCTGCCGTGCCACCGGAGTGCTTGGCAACCAGCTGCTGGGGGAACCTCTCTGCCTCTTGGTCGTGCCCTGCTGGTGCCCCCCCAGACTCAGGAGGCACCAGTTGCCCATGTCTTCCCAATATAGATTATTTTAACAGTGTTTATAGAAATGCAACCAATTTAACCTTGAATGAATCAGATTATATAGACACTTTTTGGGCTGTTGCCCAGGTATTTACTCATGTCTTGTGTATGTTTCTGTAAACTTTCTGAGCTTAAGAAATAACCCCCCAAAATGCCAGTATATTATAGCTTTAACAGTGTACACTTTACTGACAAACGTATAATGACCGTTGGGGGCAATACATCCTGTAAATTATAAGCTTAGGTCATGGGACAATTGTTGGCTGTGTGTTCCAAAGATCATATTGCAAGGGTTCTTTTGCTCACACTGTACTTCCTTCATGAACCAAACTTTTTTTTAAGTGGGATGAAAGCAACATTGTACAACCTACCTCCAGAAGCTCTGCTGCCTTAGGAAAACTGGAAAACGTCCATCCCAAGAAGCCAGTAGTCAACCACACAAATATTTAATGAACGATTTACTGCTCCAAATAACCAACTTGTTTTGTATTGCACACCCACCTTTCTCAATTAACAAATAGTAATTATACTTTCTATAGTGCACTGCATTTGAAAATATTAATGCACTTCACAAATATTAACTGATGAGTGTTTGCGTTGTGGCTGTACACAAATTCTCTTTTGAGTGTGAAGATATGTGCCTGAGTTAAATTTCATTAAATTAAATTAAAAAAAAACCCAATGGGAATGAAAAGATTATCTAATGGGTAGGTTATGACACTTGGATTCATACTTCCTACTCTGCCACTAATCAGCTGTTGACTTTGCTAAGCAAGTGATTTATTCTCTGCCTTTATTTTCTTTCCAATTCTTGGTTTGTACTTAGCTGATAAGATCTTCAGGGCGGGACTGTTTTACATGATGTACTTTTGCAGCACCTAGTACAAAGGGTACTAATATCAGTTGGAACATGTGAATGCATAGGTGTTGCATAGCTGAGGCATGGGGAGGCATGTGCCCCCTGACAGGGCTGTCCCTACTGCCCCACTGGCAATGTCAGCCGGTGCTCGACGTGCCTCCGCCCTGCAGTGACATACCCATGTGGGGGGTGGAGGGTCGGTCCTCTGGCTGCACTTCCACTGGTGTTTCCAGGCTTGGTGATCAGCCACTGGGGGCCCACCCCTCCCCACGATTGGCCACTGAGGATGCTCCACCAGATTCAGGAGGCACCAGTCGCCCATGTCTGGATGCTATTGGGAAGAAAATCATAATAGCAAACGCCATCATGTACAGGGAAATGATGTGCAAATTAAAAGAAACAACTGGGAAAAGACAGACATCAAGGAAGAAACTGTCTTGAGTATGACAGTCAAGACCCAAGAAGAGAACTTTATTTTGGATATGGAAATTATCAGACAGCGGGGTTCCATTGTTTGTAAGAGATGGTTTTGTTTTACTGGTCTATACTCTTGCAGAGAGAAGCAGTATGGGAAGGCTACATCAATTAGTGTGAAACCTGGCAAGTTTACTAGTTTGTGCACTGATCAACTCCTAGCTCCAATAACCCTGGTGGGAGTCATTTTACTGTATTCACAGGGGAGGGATTTCTCTTTAAATGTATATTTATTTCTTCCCATATTCTGGAGTAAGGCTCTCTAAATGAAGGATATATAACACTTTCAGAGAGGAGGAGTGTGGGAGTTGAGAAGCTATTAATTTGTTTTCCTATATAAGCACTACTTCTTTCTTACACCTGCAACCGAACAGGAAGAAAAACACAGCTTGGCAAACAAACTTATACTAAGCAGTCTCTCTCTACCTAAGATTTAGGTGCATTGATCCTGGAAAGTGAACTGAATGTGTATTGAGAGCACAGCAACATTCATTTTTGTGCTCTCTGAAAAGAAAGGAACTGAATCCTTTAGTATGATACGGGGAATTTTTCCCAACTGTATTTGTTTAACGCTTGTCATTGAGCTCATGCTAAAGAAAAACGGTCTCTTCAGAAGTACTTTGTGCCTTCAGAGTCAGTTCCTATCAAAGGACACGTTAACCAGAGAACAAATTTATTTTAGAGAAAATAAAAATAAGGACTTATGTTAACATGCAGAAGAAAGCCAAATATTCAACATTAACTTTTTATTCATCTTTGTGTAAAACAGATTTCTATGGAAAAATATGCAAAAGCACTACCAGTAATTTATAATAGCCCTGTTTGGACAGATAACACAAACACATCAACAAAGTCTGAGTGAATACACAACTACAGATAGAGAGAACTACTAAGCTGCACAGAGGAGACTTATTTTTTCCACTGTAAAACATCGTCAGCTAGGCATGATAAATAATTTGCAATGGTTTTGGAGGTCACTCTTTACTTAAGTTCAATTTGTTACCCATTTTAAAGGTTGCAATCTAGTTAATTCAAGCAGTACACAGTGGTACAATATCAGAACTGCAAATGACTTAATACATTTATTGGAAATACTATAAGATCTAGGATAAACACCCAATAATGGCAAAACTTCTCTATTCAGAGATGCATTGTTTGCAAAGAACTATGCATATGCATCTACTACCACTGAGCATATTCATGTGAACTGCTGAAAATATCATACTCAAGTATCTAATCCTTATGTGCTTGACAATTTCTGACCTTTGATTTTATCAGATTTAGAAGAACTCAGGTTCCTACCTATATTAATATTTGTGAAATGTGGGAACAAAAAAATCTTCCTTATTTGTTTTTATTAATGCTATTAGGGCAGCATTTATAGCTAATTACACACTGAACATGTACAAGATATTTTATAACCCATTTATCAATAAAGGTAAACATACATTCTCAAGTGGTCACATCACATACTGTACAATTTTAGAACAAAAATTCAGACATGGCACCAGTATACAAGTAAATACAACATTTTCACCCACTAAGTAGGCAATGAATTTACAACAAAATACAAAAGAATCTCATAATCATTTAGCTATTAAAATTCAAGTTTGACAAGCTGATTTAATCAGAATTTGTACATTATAGAATTACACTGTGAAATTCAGAACAAATATGAAATATATTTATGAGACCATATTTTACACACTGTGGATAAGAAAATATACCTTAATATTCACAAACAACAAAGAACAAGTTCTCAAATGCCTTTCCAATGATTTATTGCATAGAAATGTGCATTTTCTAATAAAATGTGAATGGTATTGCATTGCATATTAACCAGTATTTTGTTATAGTGTCAGGCTCTAATGAAGAGAAGTCAAAATTATTTTCTTATTACGTATATAGCATCTCTCTACAACCAAGAAACAGTTAACATAATGCTGCATAAAAATAGATGATTCCCACAGATGGTTGTAAAGGCATCCAAACACAGATCTAGCACCTAAATAGTTGAGATATCTAAAAATGGATTTAGCTACGTAATTAAGGGCAACTCATAGTGAACATTTTGATTTTAGGACCTGATCTTCAAATCTTGACTCATCTGAGAAGTACTTATCTAAATCATTTAAAGAAATCAACATGATTAAGGATTGATGTGAAATAAGGATTTTTTATATGAGTAAAAGTTTGTATGCTGTGATCCATAATGTGTGGTAAATTAAGGTACTGCTGCTGGTGGTAAAAGTCTGTCACTTTACTCTTAGAATTAATGTATAGCTTCTTTTGCTGAATAGATTCAGTCTTCAAAATAGAGTACACTACAAAATATTTAAGAGCAAGCCTACTTATTTCAATTTCATATGTTTTTCCATATGTTATATAACTATTTCACATTTCAAATGAAATGTCTTCATTTATTTGACTAAAAATATAATCTACTTATTCATGCTTCAGTATTTAAATTTTCAAATAGTTGAAACATATTTGGATCTCCTGTACATATGGTAAAAACATATAGCAAAAAATGACATTTTCTTTAAGAAGCATCTTGTGATCCAAAACTAATGAGTTTAAATAGTCTTGAGAGAACACAATCATGAGATAGTTTAATTACTTCTTAAATATGTTAAATTTGAGCTGCATGGCATGGTATTTTTCTTTAAGAATTAAATATGCCTTTTGCATAGGAATTATTTCAAATATATTTCTAAATGTACTGCAAGTGTATGGATGGCCTACCACAGACTAAAGAAACTATGGCAGTAATGCATAATTGTTGCTCCAGCATCATCACATTTGCATTGAACAAGATATGGAAATTAGTGGCTTATTAGTAGTGGAATTACTATGAAATAATTTGTGTGTATTAAATATTGACCTAGTAATTTTAGTTCTACAATTATTTGGAGATATATGGCCATGTTCTGAGCTACACTGCTAACAGTCTTGATTTCAAAAGAGTTGCCTATGTGTAGCTAGAAGCATACATTCTAATATGTTAGAATTTATTGTAATTTACTTAGGGTAAACATTCCTATCTTTTCACACTAGCTTCCTGTATGGAATTCAATGGAATAATGGTGACAAAATCTTTCTTCACCATCTTACAGGCAAGTAAGCACAGTCCTCTTCCCAGCTTAGCAGAGTGGCTTCTCACCCATCTGCATGCTGGAAGAAACCCACTACCATGCAGGGAGAAAGTAACAAGACCTATGCATCACACAGAATCAGAAAAAAAAGGTTTATGGGACCCATTGCAAACACCAGTGTACATGAGCAAATCTAAGCAAGTGAATAGCTCTAAGCAGCTGAACTATTTTTATATCTAAAGATCTTCATATATATGCAAAAGTTAAGATTGGAACCTAAATACCTGCCTTGTGCTGGCCCTCTGCACAGCAATAAATTTCATCGCCTATAAAGGAAAACTAGGCCATTTTAAATGAAACTTATGCAATTTAGAAACTTCATTTCTGTCTTTATTAGAAATAACACCACCATGAACTTCCTGACTACCCATGAAAAAAGGATTAGATGATCCAGTTAAAAAAATTAAAATACATGAATGATTTTTAAGTCATATAATAGTTTTAATTTCAATTTTTAATAAATTAAAGATACATTTTTTATAAACAAAATAAAAAATTCAATTGAGAATATATTTTTAAATTTTTGTCTTTTACTTTTTTTACTTCCTCCCTTTTTCTCAAGTGAAAATGAGGGGGAATTTTTTAGCAAATCAGAAAAACTGCTTCCTCTCCTTTTGAATTTTTCCGGTGGAAGTTTTAAGTCAGCTTCATGACATGAAAGGTAGGGAAGTAAAAAAATGATAGAAAGTGGGTTTTCTGCATTGTTCTTACTTTTCTATTTCTTTCTTTTCTGGTGAAGAAAAAGGATGATGATGAAAATCAGAACCCCCCCCCCCCCCCCCCCCCCCCAGAAATTCCCAAAATTAACATTTTTGAATATTTTGGAAAAATGTACACCCTCCTCCCCTTTTTCATTTTTGTTTTTTTGAAAAAAGTTGAAAAGAAATTAACAGGGAAAAATGACAAAACCATATTTTTCTGTGAAAAACTCTAATTGGGCTCTCACTGGATAAGAAAGATGACTAAAGATGTTCAAAACTAGTTTAACAGAGTAGAGCAGGGGTTGGCATATATGGCCTGTGGAGCAGCTGGATCTGGCTTGTGGAGCCAGATGATTTTGCCTCCACCTATGCCTTTGCTAGCGCTGAGCAGTGAGGAGCTGCACTAGGGCTGGGCATCTGGAAGCTGTACTTGCAAAACTGCCACTTGTCTCTGGCCCCTGACTCCTTGGCTGCTGTGCAGAGGGGAAATGAGCTGGAGCCGCGCAGCTTCTAGCTGCAGCACAAGGAGGGCGTAAGGGGGGGAGAGGAAGAGAAGAAAGAAGTGGCAGCAGCATGGATGTAGCTTATAGCTGCCCAGCCCTAGCTCAGTTCCCAATTAGCTGGACGCTGTGCCTGCACTACAGTAAGGGAGTGGGGGGCAGGGAAAAGTGGCAATGGCATGGGCGCAGCTCCCAGCTGCATGGCCTTGGCACAGGTACAGGCATCCTGCCCACCCCCACCTCCACACACACTCTACTGAAGCCAGCCTGCCTGTGCTGAGCCGGATTGTTCTGGCCCACAGTTTCTAAAGGTTGCCAGCCCCTGGAGTAGAGTAATGCAAACAGTTTACCCAGCATCCATGCATCTCTACCCTGAGTTTCATTTTGTGTGTGAGTTTGCGTTTTGACCAAACAAAACATGTGAAAGTGGTCCACAACTGAAATAGATTTTTCAGGATTCTGATAAATCCTAGAGAAACTCTACGATCCTATGCTTCTAACCTTCTTTTGTTTGACAAGTTTAGAAATTACACTGAATATTGATAAATCTGGTTTTTGGGTTCTTCTCTTTGTAAAGAAACTAAACATAATTTACATTTAATTGTTATTTCACATTTACATTGATGTAACTGGGAGCAAAATCTGGCCCCAGATACATACATTTTGTGGGGCTGCTGATTTCACTGCAAACAAAGACTAATAAAACCTGTGAGACTACTTGCATTTGAAAGTTAAACATACATACTATGCTGTCCTAGATCATAGTTATATAACAGACAGTATAAATGAAGACAAGTAATTGAAAATAGTACAGCTAAGAGAAAATGCTAGATAAGGCTAAAGCACAGAAAAAAGAACAATTTACATAAAACCAGGACCAAATTTAGACTTGAATGCATTAAGAACTTCTACTTACTTCAGTATGAGTAGCAGAAGTGCAAGGGGAAGAGTTTGGACAATTGTTTAGAGAAGAATAAAACATGATATGATAGCAATGGTTAAATCATTCCAAATGTTCCTTAGAATTCCCTGGACAACCAGAATTTCAAGGATTAAAGGGAAAACATTCTTTTTATAGGTTCATCAAGTTATGTTAAAGTTTTGATATATAGGACTTTTTGATTGCATTTTTAAAAAAAGTCACATTAGCACATGCTCCATAAATGCTGGCTGTAAAAATGAAAATTTTATATAGAAATTGAAGATTATTTTTGCTAAAAGAAAATTTAAAAGATATTAAGGTTATTAGATGTAGTCAGGAAAATTCATGTGAAGTAAAACTCCAACAGAGAAACTGAAATCACAGCAATGTTATGTTGGTTCCATACTTGGTTAGATATTGAAAATGTTACCAAGGAGATTGGAATTTTTTTTGTTGTGGCAGATTTCTCAGAACTCTATTTTTTAAATAATTTTTGGCATTTGAAATTCCTTTTTTTTCAATGACCATTAGCTGACACTTACACAGGTAACTCAACACTTTCTAAGTATTGTATTGAATTTTCATTAGATGCTTTAGGTTAAAGTCACCTGCAGTTAAATGTCTAAAATCCTATATATATGTGCTATTCCATTTAGTTACAATATGCATCATTAGAACATAATTTCATTTTTTAAATTACATATTCAAGTAATGTAAAGATGAAAAATCCTTGTCAAGCTACACAAATGTACTGTACATGTCCAATAACACTTTATAAATTAATCTGCATTATTTCACATCATGTTTGTTTTCTAAATTAATGAAATCTATTAGTCTACATTCTGGATTCACTAACTAAAAGTGCAGTTTTAATAAAAGAAGCTCTGTCTGGAAAATATGCTATTAAAAAAAACACTGTCTGGAACATAACACTCTTAGTTAAAGAAATGCTGTCTGGAAAACAAGGTTTTAATAAAAAATAAACTTTTTTGTTTGTAATGTGCAAAACAGCATAAAAAAATCCTGACTTCATATCATTTGCCCTCTTGCAATTTAAAACTAAAATATTTTTTGTAATTGTCTGAGGAAAAATAAATTGTTCATACCATACTTAAGGGCTTTTATCATATGCCAGCTATAGCAAGTTTTACACTTCAGTTATACAAAGTCCTGAAAATACAAGTTTTAAAACAGAAACAGCAACATCTATAATAGTATTAATAAGTTCTATGTTGTCATCACATCACTGTTACCCTTTCTGGTGAGACATGTGGAACAGTTCCACTTGTTTCTTCCATAACCTGGCTTTTTTCCCATCCTCTTCTAATTCTTCTCAGTTTCCTGCTTATACATGGGAGGAGTAAAATGATCTTACCTAGAATTACAACACAAGGCAAAACAAGGGCAAGAACAAAGTTTGGTGGTGTATAAAACCTGTAGTATTCCTCTTCAAAGGCTCTTTTCCACCCATAAATTAATACGTGGAAAGTACTTATGAGCAGAGCGACATATCCAAGTGTAGACTTTTGGGAGGAAAAAAGACAGGAAAAAGAAACAGAAATTAAAATCTGATCCATTATTAGAAAACTAGAGCATACCACTTTGAAATTTCTTCCAGGCTCAACTTTTTTTAAAAACCAAAAATCTTATAACATTATTTAAAAGTTGTAATATGGCTGGTCTTGGGTTCAAATGCGCTGAAAACTAAGCCACCCCTGACTTTTGACTGTACTTTGCATATCTAAAATTTGAGGATAAGAAGTAACCAAATTCTCCTCATTTAACAGAAGTCAATTGAATCATATGGATGTAAACAAGGGGTAATACCTGTGAATTTAATGGAACAATATCAGTATAAGACGTGTGCTGCAATATCAGATCTGAGTTCTGATTTTTTTTTTAAAACAGAACATAGGACTAGATTGCTCTATTTAGTCCCAAGTACCAAGCAGTGCAGCGGTGTAGGAGAACTGAGGACTCCTCTTAATCCTCATTCTCTGGAGAGAAAGGGGTGAGTTAACCATGACAACCTTAAGGGTGCATCTTGCATTAATAACTGTCAGCTCAACAGGTAAATAGAAGGCTCAGTCAAAGTGGAGACCACTACTCACCTCTCTCCATGCCTTTCCTGCCCGCAGGCTAACGTGGAGTGTAGGGGTGGTGCTCCCTACCTGATCCAGACTCAAATTCTGAGAGGCCATGAAACACTAGAGTTCAATCAACCCATCATGAATTCTGTAGACTCCAGTCTAAATGCATTTTCCCACATTCTAAGCTTTCCAAACTATCTTAGAAATGACTGTGGTCTTTTTAACCATGAAGTTTATTATATGAAGAGAAACTTTTCATCACCAAAACTGATGGCATGTTTAACTCCATTAGGAAAAAAATGAATAGAATCATCATTCATTTAGGATGGAGAACATGAAGTCTAGATACAGACATTCAAAAAGCCCAATCCTGAATTGATTCAATCTTTGCAGGTTAGTCTAAGCTGCGTAGATTGAACCAATTTGCAAGTGAATAGGCATTCACTTTTGAATCTGGAAATGCAGCCACATGCCTGCAGTGGTTCAGGCCAGAAGCTGGGGGCTGGGGTGCTAGAGCGAGCCCTTGGCTGGAGGGATACTAAGCTGAGGGGGAGGTGTAGCCAGGCCCCAGCAGGCCTGAGTAAGATTGGGGAGGGTTTTAAATGCTCACTCCGGCTTGCATAGGCCCCAGACAGGGTGTGCCTGGAGGGAGAGGGGGAAGCAGTGCCCAGTGCTGCCATGATCAATCAGTGGGTGACAGGTGCTTCACTTGTGCCCACTGAGATGTTTTGCTCCACCGCTGCTGCCAGGAGAGGGAAGGGGGTGTGGAGCCACGCTCCAGATTCAGTTTGCCTGCAAACTGCAGCCCCCGTGTGGGGCTGGAGGTGGTGGTGCTAACCCCCACTCCCTAGGGCTGCACTGCCACAGTGGGAGGCAGCAGTGAGTCAGGCTCCATAATTTGCCCTCCATTATCCACCCCCACTTCACACCTGCAGCTGAGTTGCGTCCCTCCTTCCTTGTCCCCTCCCCATGGCCGGACACGCATTGGCTTCGGGCACTGCTCACCACTCCTCTGAGGGACTTGGCTCAGGCACTGTGGTGTGGGCCCTGCCTGAGGGGATCTTCAGCATGGAACAGAGCCAGCGCTGTGTCGGTACCCACACCACTGCTGCCTGCAGTGGGGGGATTAAACCCCTCTTCCCCACAGGTTACCAGCATCTGGCCACACCCCCACTCCTGCCCTGAAGCAGTGAGGGGGTGGGGGGGCAGGGTTGGGTACACCTGGCAAAGTCTGCTGCCCCCCTGCCAGGCAGACCTAGCTGCACTCCAGAGCAGGGTTTCACACCCCCACCCGCTTCTCAGCCAGCCGGAGCAGTGACAGCGCTCTGGCTAGGAAGAAGAGGGGCGGGGGTCCAACCCTGCTTAGCTGGAACAGATAGCCCAACCCAGCCAAGGGCTGCAGAGCACGCTGAGATGCTGATTTAACTTGAACCAGAAAGGGGTATGGGACAGAAGTTCCACAAACCTGTTTGACCTCAATTAGTTAGGTGTGATATTACGTTCAACCAGGTTTATCTCAAATTGGTTTCAGTCATTTTGAAACTGGTTTATGTGCACTGAACTTCTGTTCTGTTACAGGTTTAAAGCAGTTTCTGATCACTTACACAGGTTTGTGTGTAACTTCTGTCCCTAGTCCAAAAGTTAACTGGCTACCAAGGTTTTTTTAACTCCAGTGAAAACAAAGAGGCAGAGACCTAACCTCTCTCTTCTTCATTAAAGAAAAGAACAACCTGAGAAACTAATTAACTTCAACACATTTAATTTTAGTCCACCTAAGGTTCATGTAATTTCATGAAGGAGGCTAAACTTATGAGAGAGAAAGATTCAGTGACATAAGAGGAACAGGGTGGGGCAAGATTTTTCAGTGTTTGCAAGCTGCCATTTTCTATGCATGATTCCATACAAAACAACTTCCAGGGATACATCAACATTTTAGATGTGCTAAATCATTTATTTAAAGAAAACAAAATCAAAAAGACCCAAAGAAACTAGACAAAATGGGCCAGTTCCTCCAGCAACTGGGGAGGGGAGTCAACTGGGGCACCAAGTTTTGGGTAGAGGGAGCAGAAATCAGACCACGTACTGCTGCTCCAGCTGCTGCCAGGGCTGCTGCCAGCACACCTGCAGCTTCCACCCCATGTTTTGCTGCCCCTTGGAGCATAGAACCACACAATTATGCCTGTTGGTATATCTAGGTGCACAGAGGGTAGCCATATATTCTGAAAATAAATAAATAAATAAATGGAAGCTCTCCATACAGTGTCGGTCCATGCCCACACTTTAAAGGAAATTTTACCAGTAATGTTTATACTGGCATACAGCTGCTGACACTGTAATTTCACTAGAATGCCTTGCATCAGCAAAGATATGTACTGTCCCCTATGCAACCCTTTGGCATGATTTTGCAGCAGTATGTGGGATACTAGCACTTCTCAGTGAATTGCAGAAACTTGGAGTTCAGTTCAGTTCCCTCCATTCCACGCAAAAAATCTTCTGTTGTTTTTCAAAATTCTCATAGGTACTTTGTACCAGTTTTCAGACTCAGTGCCATCTTGCTGACAGAAATGTGGATATGAGCAGAAGAAGGGTTCTTATGTCTGATACAGAGATAAGATAGCTGATTCTCTTGCAGACCTTAAACAACTTCATAATGACTGGTTGTGCAGCAGTGAAAATAGGAAAACTGAAGCGTATGAATGAACTGATTCAGCAGATAGCAGCTGACCCACTACACAGAGAGAAGAGGTACTTCCAGTCCTCTGAAAGAAGCACTGAGTAATTTGACTGGATAACAAAGCAAATTTAAGATGATCATCAATAGTTTCACAACAGCTGCAGATGTTGAAAGGTGGAAATCCATTTTCCCACAATTGTGTATTAAGCTCATTCCAAAATGAGGGCTGTTTTGCCAGTGGAAAAAAAGGTGGCAATTATATTATGGAAACTTGTAGACCCTGGATTGCTATTAATAAGCAAATAACCAGTTTAATGCTGAAAAGTCTTTAAGGTGGAATAGCTGTCATCCAGATACAGCAGCAAGGAAAGGATGAATCGTGGAGTACGTATTTGGTAGACTGAAAGGATGCTAGAGGATGCCACATGACTAGGCTGCATCTCAATAAGCCAATATCCTTATTCTTATGCTCCATGTTGCATTTCCTACAACATTTATAAAGCCAAAGGGGAAATTTACTAACAAGATAGAGAGGAAAGTAGAAAGACTGTTTGCCAGATGTAGGAAAACGTAAGAACACACTGAGACACTGTACAGCTGAAGGAGGCCTTAAAGGCAGCCTTGGACACTGTGCTGTCTAGTCAGGCGGTGTACTAACTTTACATTAATTTGTGCACCTCTGTGCATGTTTTGTATTTGACTTGTACATAAGTTATAGGTGAACCGTTTACCTATTTTGTGAATCTGTTTTGTGAGTTGCATGGTAAGTTTATAAGACAAAGTAAAGAAATCATACACATCACAAAAGTAAAACTTTATTGAGCAGTGCTATACATCAGAATACTTCTAAAATATTTAAAATGGAAACAAAGTGTCACACACAGATTGTTTGTACATGAATCACAGATCAGTGTACATACATTCACATCTATTCATCTTATGTTCCACTGGGATTGAGTGGAAGGAATACCATTTGCTTGGTGGGAAGGGTTAATATACCTTAGGTCCCAAAAAGAATTATCCATGCAATGCAATGGCTGCTGGATGCAAGTCTGGTTGTTTCACTGCTTCATGGTTCGCAATATCTGTTTTAGGAGTTGCATGGTGTCTTGGTTCTTAGTGTATCTCTTGTTCTTTCTGCCTTTCCTCCAGTGCACATTCTCTTCATCCTTTGTTGTGTACCCCCCAAACAAGGTGCTCTTGAAAAAAAAACAACCCCAAAGACAATGTCTTTTCTGGTCCATTTCTTCTTCCTTTTAATTAGTCGCTTTTTCAACTGGTGTGGATGGAGTGTTTCTCTTGGACAGCCTACCCATGGTCACTGACAAATAACATTCCAAACAGATACAGTTAGATTTAAGGCTTAGCAGATAAGAAAAAACATCCCCATTGTCTCAGGCTGTGAGCAAATTAAAAACCAAGTCCCCAGACCAGGAACAAAACATATCTACTAGGGCTGTGTGAAATTTTGCCACCAACTTTGTTTTGATGCTGTTTCAAGGTCGAAACAGCAAAATCGAAATGGAACAGATATGGTCGAAACAGCCTTGAAACAAAACAAGGCAAGTCGAAACTTTTCGCTGTTTCAACTCTGTTATGACATTTCGCCCATAGGCTATAATGGGAAAGGTAGAAACAGCCTATAACTTTGTCATTTCTGGCCAGATTTGGATGAAACTTGCAGGAATGGTAGTTGCTTCTGAGGACATGAAGTGTGCCACGTTTCAAAAAGATAGGCGCAGGGGGGTTGGAGAAACTGCACCCCAAAATCTTGAGAGCCAAACTTGTGTCACATGTATGTGTTAAGCCACAGTGGGATCAAAACTGCAGGTATGCCAGCTCCTGTGGAGGCCACAAAGCCTACTAAGTTTCAAGGAGATAGGTGTAGGGAGTTCGGGGAAACTGCACCTCAAGCTGCAGACAAGCAAAACTTGTGACATGGGTGACACTGTTTGTGTTAAGGCGCAGCGGGGTGAAAGCTGCAGGCCTGCTAGCCCCTGCTGAGGCCATGAAGCCTGCTAGCTATCAAGGAGATAGGTGCAGGGGTTCTGGAGCCCTGCACCTCTGGCTGCTGACAGGCAAAACTTGTGACATGGGTGCTTGTGCAACTGCTGCCTCTCATCAGGCAGCAGGACTGAAGATCCCCCATCACTTGCCACCACAGACCTGGAGGTAATAATTGACCACAGTATGAACATGAGCTGGCAGTGCGATGCTGTAGCCAGCAGGGCCAACAATATGCTGGCATGCTTCAATTGATGCATCTCCAGTAAAACCATTGCAAAGAAGTGATTCTCCTGCTCTACTCATTACGGGTGAGACCGCAGCTGGAGTACTGCATCCAGTTCTGGGCTCTGCACCTTAACAAGGACATGGTAAAGCTTGAGAGAGTCCAGAGAAGGGCTACCCATATGATCAGAGACTTGCACGGCAAGCCATATGAGGAAAGGCTGAGGGACCTGGGACTCTTCAGCGTGAAAAAGAGAAGGCTGAGAGGGGACTTGGTAGCAGCTTACCGCTACATCAGAAGCGTACATCTAGGGCTTGGTGAACAACTGTTTACCAGGGCACCCTTGGGGAAAACTAGGAGTAATGGTCACAGTCTGGACACCCTAGCTGTGAAGCAGTTTTTCCTAATGCTGAGCCTGAAACGATCTTCCAGGAGATTGTGACCATTACTCCTAGTTTCAGTCCTGCTGCCTGACGAGAGGCAGCAGTTGCACAAGCACCCATGTCATGAGTTTTGCCTGTCAGCAGCTAGGGGTGCAGGGCCCCAGAACCCCCCTGCACCTATCTTCTCGACAGCTGGCAGGCTTCGTGGCTGCAGCAGGGCCTAGCAGCCAGGCCTGCAGTAGTTTCCCCCCCTCAATGTGCCCCAAGACAGACAGTTGCACAAGCACCCATGAAATGAGTTTTACTTGTCAGCAGATAGTTGCAGGGGTTCTGGGACTCTGCACTTCTCTCTCTTCGTGGCCTCAGCAGGGGCTAGCAGGCCTGCAGCTTTCATCCTGCTGCGTCTTAACACAAACAGTCACCCACGTCACGAGTTTTGCTTGTCCACGGCTTCAGGTGCAGTTTCCCCAAACCCCTGCACCTATCTCCTTGAAACTTGGCAGGCTTCGTGGCTGCAGCAGGGGCTAGCATGCCTGCAGTTTTGACCCCGCTGTGACTTAACACATACATGTGACATGAGTTTTGCATTCGGGATTTTGGGGTGCAGTTTCTCTGAACCCCCTTGTGGAAAAGACTTACCTGAGAGGCAGAGAAGGCAGCGGGACGCTGCGTGGGAAGACCAAAGTGGTGAAAATGAAACCGCAACGGGCGGAGCCACTGTGGGAAAATTCAAAAAGGAAAAAAAAAACAAAAACAGCCAAGCCCAAGAGAGCTGGGATAGGCAACCCCATCGGTGTAGGCATGCTTTGTAACAGCGTGCCGGGACCGATTGGGCAGCCAGACCTCCAGATCAAGGATAAAAAGCCCAGTGGAAGACAAGTGGGGGGGGACTGGAAGTGGCGTCCCCAGAGGGGCCAGAGAACATAAGCAGTCCCAGTGAAGGGACCTGGTGGATACCCCAAGAAGGGGTCTCCATGACAGCGCAGGGCCAGAAGGGGCCCAAGAAGTGGTCCACAGACTGGAGTCCGGCAGAACTCAGCAGAGCTGGGACACAGACAAGTCGGATGGATGGCAAGTACCGAACCTGGGGCAGAGGCAATGCAGTGCGGGACGGACAGGTACTGAAGCCGGACCACACGCAATTGGGAAGGAGGAAGGCCGGGGGAAGCACTTGGGATAACAACATCTTTCACACCCGGCAGCTATCATATTTCAGGAACCCGAGCATCAAAGACGGCACAGGACATCAGCCTCAACAACGCAGATGACGACATCAAGGTTGGCGTTAGGCAGGGTGTAGGGGAGGTTGGAGCCCCACAAAGGCAGAGCAACAGGAACGACCAAGGGGGAACGCTAAGGGGAGATGGGACCAAAGCATCGTACTCCCAATCTGAAAGCGATCATTATCAAAGACGTGGCAGGAAAGGCCCCTTGGTGAACCGACCTGAAGTCGTTCCCGTAATCAAGCTGTTCATCCCTAAGAATAATGGCGAGGTTAGAGAGGAATCCCCATACAAGACGTACCAGAGAAAGACATGGAAGATTACACCCCTGCACTTATCTTCTTGAAACTTGGCACGCTTCATGCCCTCAGAAGGGGCTACCATTCCTGCAAGTTTCATCCAAATCAGGCCAGAAATGATGAAGTTATAGCCTGCTTTGACCTTCCTCATTATATCCTATGGGTGAAACACTGAAACAGGGTCAAAACAGCAAAACGTTTCGATGGAACGGAATGGAACAGCCGTTTCGATTCGAAACAAAAGTTGAAGCGGAACGCTTCCATATTGCACAGCCCTAATATCTACCTATTCCTACTCCAAGAATCTGAACACAACATGCAAGTAATGCCACTGGAACTTAGACTCAAACTGGAAAAAAGAAAGCACAGTGTTTTTTTTATGTTCATATGATATATTTACTATACAGTTCCATTCATAAATATCACCTTGTCAAAGCAAACAGCTACTGGACTGCTTGCAACCATTATTTTAAATTTTTGACATACTTTGTGTGATCAAGTATTGGTTTCAGTGGATTTCTTTTCCTGTTTGCAATGCATTAATTTAGGTTGCTAGAAATTCTGCCTGCCCTTGCAAAAGGAAACATTTCAAAATGTTTAGGGGTGATTCAAGTAGTTTCTCTCTCAATTATTTTGTTTATTACTGCCAATTCATGCTCCTGAAATACAACCAGCAACTTCAAAAGGCAATGCCTGGCCCATGTGCATCCAACCCCCATTTTCAGAAGTGAATGTATGGTAATCAGGGGAAGTTTTGGACCAAATTAATGAAGTAAAAGAAAAAGTGTTAATACACCTACCTGATTTCCATTTCTCTCAGCCTGAGTCTGGTTCAGCAGCTCTTCACAAGTTTCTGCTTCTCCACACAGTCTTCATCTTCTCTTCCTCCTCTCCTGTGTGCAGTTCTGGGGTTCCTTTCCCTGGACACTGATCTGCCAGCTGCCATTCACACTGCAGTAGTAGGGTCCCTGCTCAGTATGTCATCCAGCACTGCTGAGCAGGAGCTAGAATGCTGAGCAGCTCCAAGTTATCTGTTGGCCTTTTTGCCCTTTGGTACAATTGCTGCAGATCCTTCACCTTTGCCCTTCACTGTTGCACACCCAGCTTTTGCATGTCTCTTGCCATGTTGACCTAAGCACCTCAATTCCTAAGGCCACTCTACAGCCTGCTTTGCACTGCTCCTCCTTATTTGGAAGGGAAATACAAGACTTACTTCCTAGACTGGACTACAGCATGAGACTTGCCTGAACTTTTTTGCATCACAGCTTTATCTGGTGCCATAGCTGTGTGCTATGATAGCAAAGGTGCGTTCACAATAGTGGGTCAACCAGAAGTAAGATACTTACGAAGCATACTAGGAATTTTAAAATTCCACACAGTGACCCCTGGGAAGCAGAGTTCACAACTGGGACCAGAATTGTCTTTATGGGATTTAGGCTGAAGGACTTTTTGCACTGGTACATATAAGACAGTTTAGGCTCATCATTACTGTAGTGGAAGAACAGTAATATTACAGAATTTATGTTATTCACGGATGCAGCTTAATTTGACCAAGGTAAGTTAAGGCTTTTATAGAATGATTCTGAATCCATGCAAAGGAAGTTGACATAAGGCATGTTTTACTGGTACAATACTGCAGTGTAGACTATGCCTCAACGAGAAGAAAGCTACACTCAGTATAACTAGTAAGTAATGGTGTCTTCCCTGGTGTATGGCTCCCAGGATGGGGAACACTGAGGTCAGAGACTGGCTATGCCTATTGTAATAAAGGTTATCCATAACATGGAGGGGAGGTATTCAGCAGTCTTTGCTTTGGAAAGCTCCAGGAGTAAAATTACTGCCATGCTGCTCAACCATCACCTCTGAGAAAAGCCACATTTAGATAACTGGTTCTTGCTCATGCCTCGGACTTCAGCCAGGATTAACATAATTTTCTTTATAGTACTGTACTACAGTGGTAAAGAAGAGCTCTACTAGGTACTGCTTTTTTTATCATACTCTGCTTATGCACTCTGTATGATACTGGAATTTAAATCATTATGCAACTGGTTTTGAAAGGAAAACTCCATTTTTTTGGCAAATTGATCCTTATAAAATCAGTTATTATGAAATAAAGATTGAAGCATGGGGCATTTCTTAAGAATTAATGGATAGTTTGGAGGTTGGTTGTAACTGTGTTGGTCTGGCTATTTGGGAAGCATCTAAAGTCCTAAGTAGTAGCTTAGATCCTTAAATTGTAGTTGGTTATTAATCCCAAAGAAATGCCCCCATGTTTAAATCACTATTGCCATTACAGGCTAAACAATGGTGATAAAAATGATCATTAAAAAACAGAATGGTCTAAATCCTCTTTAGTATGTGATACAATTTCAAGGGGCGCACAACTATTCTATGAATGCTTGCTTCACCCATCAATCAGAGCTGTGTGTGTGAAGGCTGGATTTTTATTACAGTGGAAATAACTATAGTATGCCATGCTATAAAACCACAGAACAATTATGTAATTATTTGTCTGCATGTACTTTTCTATCCTGTGACTTGAGGTCCAAATTTGGAAATTTGGGTACAGGGAAAAAAAGAATATATAAACTGCATAGTTTACTAATGGAATTCATACCTACATATGGGATCTAGAACTGTTCCAGACAGAGAGCTCCTGAAGAAGAAAATCTAAGAGGGCAGTCACAGCAATATGAAATAACCATATAATCCCTTCCTCAGTCAGGGTCAAAAAGCGAGTACCATTTTTCGGGGAGAGGAACAGCCAAGTCAGTCATGAGAAACACTACTTCGATACTTTCTTTCAGCAATCTTTCCTAATAGGTTTTATTTGCAATCCCCAAATGGTCAAAATATAAAAGGAGAGAGTGGGAGGTGTTCCCCTACAGGCAGAATACCTGGATTCAGTGAAGTGTTCTTCCCCTTAAAATGTCTCTAGTTTGTAAAGCAAATATTAAAGCAGTATATTATGTGGGTAGGAATCAGCCAATAGTGACAGGACTAAGAAAAAGGCAATATAACTATAATGGGTCTATCCAGGAGATCTTAATCAGACAAGACTTCTACTGGGCACAAAACCTTAATAAAATACACACTTTTTCAGGATGTCTCCCAGAAAAGACATGTCTGACAAGCAAGAGCAGACAAAGACTAGCAGACTCTCCCTATGCCTGAAGAAGGGTGCTTGCGCCTGAAAGCTTGTAAAGAACAATTTTCCCAACTATTCAGTTTGTCTAATAAAAGATATCATATTTACCCAAATAACCTTGTCTGCCTTTAGCCTAATACTTCATATCAGTGACCACAGTGATGAATGACCAGAAGTAAAAACACAAATAATTTCATTAATGGTGACACCTTTCAGGAATTTAATGGAGGTTACGTGTCTTGTGTATGCCTTACTGTCTCATGCTGGTTAGGTCTCCCTGCAGATGCACCTCTGTTCAAGGAAGGAGAAGGGAAATGTGTCAAGGCAGAAGAAAGGTTCAAATGGCTCTTCTTGAAACAATCAAAAGCACATCCAGTCTGAGCTGTATTGGCTCTCTCATACAAACAGGAGTGAAAAGTGCTGAATATTTATTTGGCAGCCAAGGTTCTTTGGGTAAATCTGGTATCTTTTATTAGAACAACTCAAATAGTTGGAAAAATTCTTCCTTGCAAGCTTTTGGGTACAAATACCCTTTGTTAGGCTGAGGAAGCAACTGCAGACATTTCCTTAGCCTGACAAAGGGTATTTGTACCCAAAAGCTTGCAAGGAAGAATGTTTCCAACTATTTGAGTTAGTCTAATAAAAGATATCAGATTTATCCAAATAACCTTGTCCGCCTATGTCAGACCAACACGGCTACAACCTATACCCTTGAAATACTTATTTTTGTCACAGAGGTAAGGCCACATATAAGTGTCCTACCATATTCAATAATGTGTGCCTATTAAGAAGGTGCCATTTTTAGTTATTTTCAGAGGGAAAACACACTGTTCAATGTACAGCAAACTGTGGTTTGAAACAATATTAAAATATATTCTTATTGACAATGAAATTCTTTTTTGAACACAATAACATACCTGAATAAAACTGAATTCCCTCCAGTTTAAGGCACTGTTTACTGAAGGGATGGATGTTACTGCCAGCAAAGAAAGCAACCCAAGGCTCATTATTCCAAAGGAGATATACATTTCGATTCGCCACACTTCTTCCTCATTCCAAGAATTTTCAACATTTGCATGAACCTGATGAGAGAGCATAAGGGATTCCATTTATTTTCTAGAATATTTAACACTACTAAAGTTGTTTTGCTCAGAAAAAAACCTCCAGTCTTAGTTTCATAAGAAAACAGAATAGAAACAGGATAAACAAAATTTGGTCAAATATTTTAGAGCTTTCCTCATGTCTTGGTGAAAAAGCTCTCTGTTTCATCACTGCTCATCCCAGAACTGTATTAAATTTAAAAACAGGCTAAGAAAGAAACAGGGGAAGGAAACTGAAGCATGATATATTGTATATTTATAGCAATCATCCCATGAAGTAAAGTGTAATTCTGCAGTTTTCTAAAGAAAAATGTCCATGTTTCAGATCTCAGCAATTTAAGTTCTATAATGCAAGCTGGATGGATCTTCATTCTTTCTGTATTTTGCCGATTTAAAAATAAATCATCATTTCCCAGTATTGCTTCAGCTCTCTGTGTATATTGCCAATTTACCCTCTGTCTTCTCTCGCTAATGTCAAACATAAGGAAGACGGATAAGCTTGAAGGTATCCAGATGAGGGAAAAAACAATTCAGTTCTTTAGCTGTCAAGGCATTTGTATACTTAATTAGATTTTATAGATTTCCAGTTTCAAGGGGACTACAATCTGTAACTATCTATCAATTTCTGCAAGAGGCTGCTACAGATGTTGACGTGTGATATTTTCATGTTATAGAAAGTTTAACAACTTCATAAAAGTCCACTGAAAAGTACATGCCTGAGCAGTTAAGGTTCCTTGCTGAATTCTGTTTATGTATTTTATAGCTCCAATTCTCCTTATTTCTCTCTCTGATACAAAACTGGCTGGATCATCAGGCTCAGAGAGTAGAAATCAATGGCTCAATGTCTAGGTGGCAGCTGGTATCAAGTGGAGTGCCCCAGGGTAGTTCTGGGGCTGGTTTTGTTAAATGTCTTCATCAACGACCTGGAAGATGGCATAGAGTGCATCCTCAGCAAGTCTGCAGATGGCACCAAGTGGGGGGAGTAGTAGATATGCTGGAGGATAGGGTTAAGATTCAGTGTAACCTGAACAAATTGGAGTTTTGGGCCAAAAGGAATCTCATGAGGTTCAACAAGGACAAGTGCAAAGTCCTGCACTTAGGACAGACCAATCCTATGCACCAGAACAGGTTGGAGGTGGACTGGCTGGGCAGCAGCTCTGTAGAAAAGGACCTGGGGGGGTACAGTGATCAATAAGCTGAATATGAGCCAGCAGTGTGCCCTTGTTGCCTAGAAAGCTAACGACATACTGGGCTGCGTTGGTAGGCGTGTTGCCAGTAGGTCAAGGGAAGCGATTATTCCCCTCTATTCAGCACTGGCAAGGCCACATCTAGAGTACTATGTCCAGTTTTGAGCATCCCACCACAGAAAGGATGTGGACAAGCTGGAGAATCTAGCGGAGAGCAACAAAAATGACGAGGGGGCTGGGGGACATGACCTTATGAGGAAAGACTAAGGGAACTGGGCTTATTTAGTATAGAGAAGAGAAGACAAGACTTAGGGGGATTTAATACCAGCCTTCAACTACCTGAAGTGGGGTTTGAAAGAGGATAGAGTTAGACCAGGGGTGGGCAAAATGTGGCCCAGGGGCCAGATGCAGCCTGCCAGGCCATTCTATCCGGCCCACAGGGCCCCTAAAAAAATTAGAAAATTAATATTAATCTGCCCTGGGCTGCCTGTCACATGGCCTTCGATGACTTGCCAAAACTCAGTAAGTGGCCCTCTGCTTAAAATAATTGCCTGCCCCTGAGCTAGACTGTTCTCAGTGGTGGCAGATGACAGAACAAGGAGCAATGGTCTCAAGTTGCAGCAGGGGAAGTTTAGGTTGGATATTAGGAAGAATTTTCTCACTATGAGGGTAGTAAAGCACTGGAACAGGTTACCCAGAGAGGTGGTGGAAGCCCCATCCTTAGAGGTTTTCAAAACCCAGCTAGACAGATGATCTAGTTGGGGATTGTCCGACTTTAAGCAGGGGGTCGGACTCGATGATCTATTGAGGTTCCTTCTGACCCTAACATCTATGAATCTAACTTTCTATGATTCTAACCCAGGGGCAGCTAATTATTTCAGGCGGAGAGCCGCTTACCAAGTTTTGGCAAGCTGTTGAGGGCCACATGAGTAGCCCCATCTCCTGACAGGTGCCCCGGCCCTGGTTGCCATCTTGGGACCAGAAGTCCTGCTCCTTAACCCCCGACCTTTGCCACAAAAAGTCCCTCTCCTTGCCCCTGGAAGTACTCGTTTCAACAAGGGGTTTTGCAATCTCAGAACCAGAAAAATACCAAATTATATTCTAAAAATCAAACATCTACAACATTCATTAATTTGATTCAAAAAAATCTTTTTGTCCCTGTTTCATGCGTTTGTACATAGAGGTGATTGCACAATAGCTTAAAATTAAGTCTTCCTCTTGTAAATTGTGGGGATGTGGGGGGCTGTGGCAGGGTGTGTGTGAATATGTGGTGTGTGGGTAGGTGGGTCTGTGTGGGACTGTGTATGGGCGGGGAGGGTGGCTGGGCTGTGTGACAGTGTGTGTGTGTGTGGGGGGGGGCGGGTCTGCATGTATAGCAGTGCAAAGTGGGGTATGGGTGAATGTGTGAATGGTGGGGTATGGGTAAATGGTGGGGGGTGCTTGTGAGACTCACCCTACAAACACACTCATGCACACTGTGCTTGCCTCATTGGTCTCTCTCGCCCTACCTCACTGCAGACACACACACCCCTCCTGGTACTGGTGCACTTGCTTCTGCAGTCCAGCAATTCAGCTGGGGGCCAGGTGGCACTGGGGCAGCTTTGTACAGGGAAAGCAGCCACGGGCAGACTTCTGGGTGGGGTGCGGGGCTGGACTGGCTTTTCCCTGATTCCTGCTGGCTTCCCCTGGATCCTACTGCCCCTGGCTCCTGTCAGTGCTGGCCCATGGGCTGTATTTTGCCCACTCCTGTTCTAACCTTTCTTTCCACATGTGTGCATTTAACCCTTTATTTTTTTCCATTATTTTGCTTTCATTGCCTTAGTTTCTTTTAATTCTGCCCTATTACATCAGTCTGCTGTACAAATGTTATTTGCTGAAAGGAAATGCTACTTTATGAAACCTTAGTTTTAACTGGAAAAGCAGACCTTTTGCTGGCTGACTGTTTTGCCAGAGATTGTTTTGGGCATAAGTAAAACCAACTGCTGCTGGGTATGGTGAGTCAGTAACTGTTGCCAGTAACTGGAGTGCACAGATCATAGCAACATTTTTTTTTTTTTTTAACTTATAGACTGAAAAAAAAGTTAGAGGGTCAAAATGTTCACCTCTCAAGCAAACCTAGTAGGAACTAGAGATGGAAACAGCCAATCGATCATTATATTTATACTGTTTACCATTTAGCAACTCCTGGCAGGAACGGCCCCAGTCCTAGCCCCTTGTGTCTTTACTGCATGCCTAGGGCTGCGTGGGCCTCAGGCAGGTGAGTCACAGGCAGGGAGCTATGCGTGCGGCTGAGCCACTAAGAGCGCTCTCCAGCTGCAGAGCTCCCATGGACAAGGGCTCGGACTGCGGACAGAGCCAGGGCTGCAGACCTCTCCTGCACCCAGATCCCATCACCATGGGGAGGGAGGGAGGGAAGGAAGGGAAGGAGGTACCATGTCCCCTGCAGAAGTCAGGCGGGGCCTTCCAGCCACAGCAGCAAGACTCCTGGCTCTGCAGTGAGTCTGCCCAGATCCCCTGCAGTGATGGGGCCTAGGCAGTGTGATAGCCTCCCTGAGCTTCCCAGTGCGCTTGTGCCACCATGGCCTGGACCTGGAAGGCCTCTTCGCAGCTCACCCTGGTGGAAGGGGAGGCCTGGTCCCAGCGGGGCAGCCTCTGCTGAGCACACTGCATCCTTCCCCCACCAGCCCAAGAAGGCGCCGCAACAGCTGGAACAGGCAATACTGGGACTGAGGGGTTGCTGCTGGCCCCTCCTGTGGTGAGCGCAGCTCCAGGGTGTTCCTGAGGGCCAGCAGCACAGCAGCTGCAACCTGGGAAATGGTTGTTGCAGCCCTTTCACTCCCCCCAGGATCTCTGCCGGGCCGCCCTGCTGCGTTACTGCTCCTCAGGAATGCACAGTGAGCGTGATCCCACAGCGAGGGGCCAACAGCAGCCTCAGACCCGGTGACACCTGCTCCAGGTGACATGGTGCCTTTTTGGGCTGAGCCAGCCATGCGCTCAGCCCCGCCTCAGGGCTGGATCAAGCTGTGCACAGCCCCAGCGCCATGGGCGGGAGGAAGAAAGACACAGTGTGCCTAGCAGAGGCTGTCTTAGTGGGACTGGACCCTCCCCTTCCCATAAGGCAAGCTGGGAAGGACCCAGCCTGAGAGCATGGAGAAGCTTTCCAGGTCTGGGCTGTTGCAGCACAAGCATGACAGGAGGTGCAGGGAGCCTGTTGCCCTGCCACTGTGGGGGGGGGGGGGGATGACGACGACACAGGACAGACCCACTGTGGGGGCTAAAAGTCTCACTGCTGTGGTGGGGAAGGCCCTGCCCAACCCCTGTGGGGGGGCCTGGCGCTTCCCTCACTCCCCATGGCAGTAGGTTCCAGGCACAAGAGAGGTATGCAGCCTTGGCTACATCTGCAGCCCCTGCCCATTGAGTCAGGGCTACCCCTTGCCCCCACAGCAGGGTAGTACCCCCCAGTGGCTTGGCTACTCCCACCATCCTCTGCCCATGGCTCCCCACCAGTGGCCTAGGGCCCGTGCAGCACTGGGTGTACAGTGAAGAAGGGGCTGGGCTATTCCAACCATAAGTCACTAAAATAGGAATGTGCTATCAGTTAACTGTTTAAGTACTATAATTAGGAGGTTAAATGGATAATTTTTTTAAATGGTATTTACACTCCTAGTAGGAACACACATTTTCTTGGGATAATCCTGTTTTACATTGCTATGTAGTGTAGCTATGAACCATTAAATAACCGGCATGTAGTAAAAGTGTCCACAATTCAGTAGAGGATTTAAGTAATCACTTTATAGAGCTTTTGTATGTGTATACAGGATCCACTCTTAAAGCTTCTACATATAAATAAGGACACACTTGCCATGACAGTGGTAGGGAAACAACTTAATGTTTTTGTTTGCTTTTTAAATACCGTTAGGTTCTTAGATACCAAGATGACAAATATCTTGGATACTAAGAGAGCTCCTTTGATTTTACCTTTTCTCCCAACCTCTTTTGGAATGGATGATGTGTGTATCCCTCATGGGGAAAAAGAAGGAACAGATCCTTAACTTTTCCTGCTGTGGGGACCTAGTTGTGACTGGTCTCACATGAGACATTCATCAGGTGGGATGGCTAAACGTATCTTCCCTCCCCACTGGGCAACAATCAGTCAAAACACAGACCTACAAATTTGTCCTCCTATAAAGAGACGAGCCTATGAGCTCCATTTCATCAACCTGCTGGATACTAGAGATCAGGGACTAAACATAGACATTGGATTTTTGATACATTACAGTCTGCCTGGCAACTGACTCCCCAGCCCAGCCCAACCCAGCCCCTGGCTTCTTTACTTTTCATTCCATCCAGGAAGAGCACACACCAACTGCTGAAGCTTCCTTAGCCTGACAAAGGGTTTTTGAACCCAAAAGCTTGCTTAATAACTATTATCCAACCATTTGGGTTGGTCTAATAAAAGATATCAAATTCACCCAAGGAACCTTGTCCTCCTATAAAATGCATTCAAACATACTGGCATAGGTCAGAAACACAACCAACTAACTCTACTTTAATTATATAAAGAAATTGGTCTGTCTTACCTGTTGATAAGCCATATTGAGAAACAAATATCGTTCTGACCTCCTCATAGGTAAGCAGAGGCTGTAAGCCACATGTACTGTAGCAAAGAAAAAACTGAGTAGACCAAGCTGCTTTCTACATTGCAACCAACTCTCCAGCCAAGGAGGAAATCGCCTATATTTAGTGCCATAGTAAAGCTGATAAGCAGCTGCCAGGAGTCCTGATAAATACACCAGAGACAACAACGTGATAGCAACAACTGGTAAAGTCTTGTTCACAATCTCAATGGGAATCTTGTAAAAGTCACTCTGCTGATTTCTCACATATGGATGTATCACATCTCTGATGAAGGAGTAGATGAAGAAAAAAGTGGCCAGGCTAACAGCCAACACTACTGGCCCTTTCCACAGTGTGAACAGTCGTAGAGGTAAGTTTTCAATCTCCCTTGATGCTGACAATGCTCCCAAATCAATGGGAATAAAATTCAACTGACGAGCAAGTTCAATGACTTGATGGCGAGCTTGCACATTGCTACTGCATATATAGACCTATTGGAAAAGTCAAGTTAATTATTTGTAGTCACAGAGATGCCTTTAAAAATGAAATCAACAATTTCCAGGCATGCAAGCTCAAATCAGAGCACTAACATTCAAACTACTCATCACTATCACAAGACAACTTCAGAGGAAAACTGGAACAACAACAACAACAAAAAATCCCTAAACAATTCAAGTTAAAGTAAAGCAAACTGATTTAGTGACAAAATTACCTAAATAAAAATGCTATTTCCCTTCAGTTAATATAAGCTAACTGCAAGATGCCTACTATTTACCACACTAAAATGTCTGCCAGATTAGAAGAAACCTAAAGGGTTATATTTAAAATTATCCCTCAAGTAAGTGACCCCCTTCTTTACCTTAATATAGGAAGCTTACCTGATAGCCCCAGTACAAACGCAACGGCAATGAAAAACAGTGCAGGAGACATATCTGACCTCTCTTTTTTAATTAATCATATTTTAAACAATGATTTGATTTGACAGTCAACTCCCACAAGTGTGTTTGAATCACTAGGGCTTTAAAAGCAAAAGAATATCCTCCTCCCCCAACCATCTATGCAGAATCTAAGAGCTAGTTCATTATATAGAGAAAGAAATGTGCTGTTTTAAAGCTCTGTATTTTTCTCCTTTATCATCTATATTTGTACACTTTGCCCAGCACTGTCTTTTTCTCATCACCTTTTCTGACCATTTATCATCAGCTCTGAAACCAACTTCAATGGAATCCCGATTAGAAGAAAAGTTACCTACTGACAGTTCTAGTCTGGAAACTGGCTTCTAAAAAAAGGCATACATGGGGGCCTATTTTTATATTATCAGACTAAATTCCACATAAAATGTTCTCAGTTTAATAAAAGGATGCTTGTTTTTTAAGTGCCAGACTTGAAAAGTCAACCTGGGCACTGAGAGTCATGCTAAGTTAGTTACTTCTGCACCAACACGATCAGTAACGGCAGCAAAGGTCAGGCTCTTGAGCTTGCATACAAAACTCCAGAAAAGTGGAGGTGTACCAATACATTGGTCTGATACCAGATCGGCACTGATATAAAGAAAATTGTCTATACTGGAAATTGGCTTGAGATGCCTGATAATCTGGCCAACAAATGACCTGTGCATGCAAAGCATGTAGGCAGTGAAGAGCATCGCCAGGCAACTTGGAGATCTGCATGCAGCTGGTAAGTCTGGTGTGGTAGAAGGGGAGAGGGTAGGGGACAGATCAAGACCCCCCACAGTGAGGGGAAAGCAAATTGAACAAAGAAGAAAATGATAAATTAATGAGACCCACTGCCCCGTGGCGCAAGCGCTGCCTGGATGGACTGGGGCAGACACCGAATGGAGCCACGGCTTGTCCAGAGGAGCGGCTCCCACTGCTGCATGCCGCTTGTGCAGGAGCTGCTTGTCTGGCAGCTTGTCCAGGAGGGTATTGGGGAGGGTGGGGTCTGTGTGCCCCCCATCTGCACAGAATGGGCTGGGACCAGGGCTGTGCCAAGGTCTTCCCAGAGGGGTGGGTGGCAGTGGTGCTGGGAGGAGGGTTGGAGGGTCTATGGCAAATTTTGGGGTGGCTGCAGCCTCCTCCCCCATAGCCCCCTCAGAGCTCTGCCACTACCAGCCCTGTGTGCAGCCCTGCCCCACCAGAAAGAGCCTGCCTTGTCCCACCCGGCACAGATCCAGGGGAACATCTTCTTCTCCCCCCCCCCCCCCCATCCCCTCCTGGATGACCATCAGATGAGACGCCAGACCAGCAGCTCCTGTACGAGTGGCACACAGCAGTGGGAGCTGCTCCCCCCTCCCTGCACCCTCTGGATGAGCTGCAGCTCCATCCTGTGCCCACCCCACTCTGGCTGGGCAGCGCATGCCCCAGGCCCTGCCTCACTCCTCCCTCACTGTGGGGGCCTTGATCTGTGACCCCACACCCATTCCTTCTCCGCTCCCTTTCCACCCCATCAGACTTACCAGCTGCATGCAGCTCTTCAAGCTGCCGGGCTGATATGCCTCCTTAAAAGTTGGCTATCAGTATCGGCCCCAAAAATCTGTATCAGTGCACCCCTACAGAAAAGGAAAGAAAATTTAAAGCTGCTCCACTTTATGGAGGAGTGTTTTGGGGTTTGTTGGAGGCACATAAAGTATACATTGAGCAAGAAGTGTTCAAGCCATGTTGGATCAGAAAACAGTCACATATAGCCATATTTGCCTCCTTCCTTTTCATTAACTGGGTGGACTGGGGGCAGCCCAGAAGCCTTCAGTAATTTCTAATTTTAAACAATTTGTTTCCAATTACATTTCCACTTATATCCCAAGACCTGGAGTCAAGCTTTCAAATTTCTGCACCTCTTTCGCAAAAGTTGATGGCATCACTAAAATTTAAACAAAAGTATTTGGGAAATACAGCTTCTATCCTTGTTTAAGTGTTAGGAAACACACAAAAAAGACATGTTTGGGAAGAGGACATTAAGTGCTAGTTCTGCCTCTTGGCATCAGGGAGCTATGATTTCATCCTGCATACACATCATATGAAGGCAAAACACAAACTGTACCTGTCTGCTGGCATCCTTGGGTCCTAACTGTAGCGCCCAGGCTGACACTACATTAAATCCTTTGACAATGGAAGAATCTGGGAAAAGTGATGCCAGATACTCTGCATTGGATTCTGGATACTGATCTACTCTTGTATTGTTGCTAACATCAACAAGAATTTTACCAACAAGTAGATGCTTCAGGTCCCACAAAGAGGCATAATGTTCTCTGTGTATGGCAACAAAAATTATGTTAGTTTTGGCTACTGCATCTTCATGGTGAGTGACATCAACCACATGTGGAAAGAACTCAGCAGCAAATTTGGGGTTTCTGCTTCCTATGACTACATGGTATCCGCATCTGATAAGCCGAATGGTCAGGGACTTGGCAAAGTCTCCACTTCCAATTATGCCTACAGGGATCTTACTGGCATCCTTGATACCATTGACACCATTTGGTAAGAAGGTTTCATTGCAGTTCTTGGGGCTTCCCATCATTGAGATCGATTCCATGTTTCCAAGACACCAAGCCTACAATGATTTCCTTTGAAAGAAAACAAAAATATACAGCATTATACATTTTTGCAACATGCTATGATTGTTAAAACAGCCCTCAGAACAAATTCAGTGGGTCTAATTAACTTATCATTTTCTTTTTTGTTTAATTTGCTTTCCTCTATACAGAATGCACTAATTAAACTTATTCTGTATTATGTCAGTAATACAACCCAAAACACAACATGCTATAGTTGCTTAACTAATATAGCTGCAGACAAAAATATCAGAGGAGGGAAAATTAAAACAGAAGGCAAGGAAGTGAATATGTATTTCCAAATATATTTGAAATGCTATGGGAGGCAATGAGGCAGAGAGAGATACAGTTGCTATTTCAGGTGCTGTTTTGCTAACAACTATGAGATTTTGTGGAGAATTGGAGGAAGCTGATGCTTAATGATCAGAGGGGAGAGGAGAAGCGTAAGATAACGGGCTAGATCCTGCTCTTGTTTATACAATATAGTCTTAGTTACATTGGGATAAATTTCAGGTCCCTTCATTAGCTTTGCCTTTGAAACTGCTTCTATAGATGCCCAGACATGGCTTTAAGGGCCTAGTTAAGGGGATCCAGATTTAAAACTTTGAACTTAACCATTATGTACTTCAGTTAACCTATTTGTAAAATTGAGGTAATAATTCTTTCCCAACCTTGTGGGATCAGTGTCATAAGAACTATGGACAAAGCTCCATATATAGAGTATTTTATTTGCTATTATTTGGATTATAATGTTTGTTCAGAAACCTTCCAATAGCATTCAAGATTTGGGCTACCTCCAGAGATCTAGTGTTGAAGTGAAACAGCTAGTTTGGAAGGCCCAATTGTTGGATCATTGGGCACTTACACATAACTGACTTCTGCTCCAATGTGTTCTAATTAGCACACGCTGCAGCAGATTTGATTAGTCAAGTCTGCTGGAGTATACTAATTAGCATGCTCCAGCAGCCTCCACGTCATATGTATTCAGCATCCCTGCATTTCAAATTGGCACCGGGGATGCTTTAACTAAAGCTTGTTGAATGAGCTTTAGTTAAAGCACCCCTACTGCCATTTTGAAGCACGGGATGCTGAATATACGTGATGCTGCGTGCACTTACAAAAACACAAAGATTGCTACAAGACAAATAAGCTCCCTCCCTTCCCTGTCTTGTGTATTCAAGTTACTCTCTCTTATTTGGTAGCCTGCGTTGTTCATGTTGTTTCATAGCATTTGGCAAAGTGAACCCTTGCTCACAAAAGCTTATGTATCCCTGACTCAGCTGGTCATTTCAGGCTAACACTGATAATCCTTTCTCTGTAAATAAAATTCATTACTCATTGTACAAACACAGAAAAAAAAAAGGTCTTTGCCCCACAGAGCTTACAAAAACTAAGTAAGTCTACAATTTGTAAGTGCAAGATATGTGACTCATCAGACTCTCCTAGCTTTCTAACGAAGAGTGAAATCCAACTAGTCCTCTAGCACCTTAGCTGTGTAAAGAATCCTATTGCATGAATACTGAAGAGGTTAAATAGTCCTTTATCAGAAAGGCAGAGATAATTTGTCTCTCATAGCATGTACAAGCTATTCTTTATATCTCAAATAGACTCTGCTGGATAAGTATATATTAAAAAAATAGTACTAGACTCATTAATCTAAACAGAACAGCTCAGTTGTAGTAAGTTTTACTGTCTGAAGTCAGAGTCTTCAAACTGTAAATCCAGAGATATCTCCAAAACTGGTCTTGGTCCTGGGTGCATGCCAAGTTAAGAACTAACCAGCAGTACCTGTAGGTCAAACACATCCACAAGACTGACTGTAAATCAGTCTGGGAACAATACTTCATCACTCAGTACTTTCAAGCCTAGCAAAAAAAAAATGAACTCTTACTAATGATGTTTAACTTGCCCTAAGCAAGTAGATGAGCAGCATTTGTACAGGTTGCCCAAAGGATTAAAAAAACTATAGCTCACTATATTACTTTTTCACGCAATACTGCAACAAATGAAAGATGCTTTCAGCTGAAGCAAATCTATATTGACTCTGAACATTATTTTTGGTCAGTTTTTTTTCAGTAGTGCTAAGTATCATGTGAGAATGACCAAAAAAAAAAAAAAAAAAAAAAAAAAAAAAAATCAAGAAGAGTCTCTGTTTTGTAACACTGACCAAGAAATTCTAGCAGAACAACAAAAACCAAATTACCCCATAGCCCAGCGGTTCTCAAGCATTGCCATGGTTGCAGAATCCAGGTAAGACTGCCCTGCACACACTCCTGCTGATCAGCCTCAGATAGCGGGAACTGGCTCAGCTATAGCTCTTCCCAGTCTGGCTCCTCTTATGTTCTCCCAGAAACAGAGGCATGGAGGACAGTTTCACCTACATACCTCTCTTTCTGGATGAAGTATAGAGTGAGCCAGACTGGGAGCTGCAGAGTATGAGGTTGCACCTGCCTACTTTAGGCTGATCAGAATGGGGATGTGAAAGGTTAAATGATTGTTTAACTGATAAACCCAGTTACTGTTTAGCACAGGGCGGAGTACAATCTGGCAGGGTAGGAGGGAAAGGTAAACCAGGCAGTGCCCCAGCAGATGACAAGGCTGGCAAGAAGGAGGGAGGAGCAAAGAGAAGGGAAAGGGGAAGGGATGGACTAATACTCCTAGCCCAGGAGATTAAAGAGGAAAACAGTAGGCAGCCTAATGACTTGTTAATTAAGCCATTAACGGCTCTTCACAGGTGCTCCCTTTCAGGGTGGGCTGAGTCTGGCTGGGTTTGCCACAGCCTCCTCCCCCCACCCCACCTCTATAAGACCTGGAAGGAGGCTCTGGCCTGGAGGAGCTCAGATGAGTGTAGGGATGCTTTTCAGGTACTACTTTGTTCATGTATCTAGACAGAGTTTTACTGGTTGGTATTCACAGGCTTCCTTGACTCTTTCAGGGGGCAGCGGGTACTGGCTGGTGTGCTCTGTTCGGTGTCCTCATCCAATGATGTAGTTCTTAACCCATGACCTCAGTCCTATTCCTGTTTTCTGTTGTCCCACTTATTTAGTTGATGTGTCCCCAGTGGGCTCCCTTAGTAAGGGAGGCTTATAGTTCCTGTGATGGGCCTAGTCCCATGACCTTCCCATGGCACATCAAATAGGCCTCCCCACACCCCACCAAAAGGGCCCAGGGACTGGCTCCCAGCAGTAGCTGTGTTATTAGTTAATCATTTATCCAATATAAATAAAGGAGGTTAAACAGGTAATTTTTTAAAATTAAATTTCACCCCTAGATCACAGCCCTAAAGCACATGTGCCACAGCCCTTCCTGGCCTGGGTGTGCAGCAGGAATGGGGCAGTTTTATTTGCAGGCATTAACCCCCCATTTGAGAAGCACTGAAGTAAACTGAGGCAGCACCAGCAGTGCTTCTCATCTGGGGATGCTGTCACATTAAAGATGTGGTGGAAGGGTGCCATGGCCCTAGTAAGGTTGTGAATGACTGCCCTAGCTCTTCAGCCCTTCCCTCTCTCACTTCCCCTTCCTCTTTCAATAAAGAATATCTGGCTAGAATAGGGGTTGGCAACATTTTTGGGCAGGGTGCCAAAAGCACCTGCAACCTCAACTTGTAAGATGTGCCAGGGTGGAAGGCAGGAGAGCTACAAGGGGCCCAATCCTTATCTTGGCAGTGCAGCCCTAGCCCCTTCCCTGAGGCATGCATGCCAAGCAAAATGCCTCTGTATGCCATGTTCTGGCTCGTGTGCCAGGGGTTGCCTACCCCTGACCTAGAAGCTTCTTAAGCTTTCCTCTGCCAGGCAGTTACAAATTTAAAGAAAAAGTATGCACTTCATGAAGACTCCAATGTTGTCTACTGCTGAGACTGTCAGCTCTTATCTGTCTGCCTGTCCAAAATCCTGGCAGCTTAGCTTTCCTCACCTGCATCTTTTTTTATGTTATTAATTGTTAAGAAGTAGATAACAATTTAAATGGAGAGCAACCTTTGGATGCCTCTCTTTCATTTTTTTTATATCATACAACTGTCTGTGCTCAGGCCCGTGCAATACTTGGTGTTGGTAAGCCTTGTTTCTGTCCTCCCCCCGACAGGAGTTCACAGGGCCAGACAACTCTCTCCCCCTTACTCCCCCCACCAAGCAGTTGCAGGGCCAGATCTTCCCTCTCAACAGTTTCCCTAGGCTCGCTAGCCCAAATGATCCCCAAATCACAAACAGTCTGTGCACCAGAACACTTGAGGATCCATTTCTTCATGGGAGTACCTCTCCCTAGCTCTGCATAAGCCCATCTACCAAGTTCTTCCTCAAGATGCTTATGTGGTCCTAGAACCCACTCCTTCTGGCCAGCGCAGCCTGGCCTTAAAGGCACAGTTCCTATCTTCCTCATACCCATTCCCCTTCCTGTAATTTCTTCCATTACAAATTCATACCCTTTTTTCCATTTAAATAAGCAACTTTTAACAAGAATTTGTGAACAAGAATAGCAAATAATTATAAATCCAGACAAATGTCCAGCTTTACCGCTTGTCCAGAACTGGACTTTTACTTAGCAAGACAAATCTTTCCAGTTCAATTATTATATTTAAAAAATGTAAACTTCTGTCCCTATGCATTAGGACACCATTCAATGGATTATTTCTTTTCTCTAAGGCTGCACTGAGAGAAAATCATTGCTTTGACAGCTATGTGACATTTAAACTCTATTAGAACAAGCTGTGTAGGTCAACCATTTCTTCTATGCTGTATACCTAGGCAGGATCAACCACAGAATCTCAAGGAACAATGACAATTAAAGACAAAACCCCCCAGTGTTGTCCATTTTTTTCTATTCCAGTGTTATCGGAGGTGATTAAAAGGTTTATGTTTTGGCAAGCTATAAGATACATATTGAAAATGAAAGAAAAAAGTGTGGGGCCTCTTAGATTTGACATCTTTTAAGTGGGTCACTCAGGACAAAGATTTTCTTATAAAGGCAATCACTCCAATCCACTAAATTACTCAAGTGGCTGACATGAGGACTGCCCTTTGATCAGCAGAACTAATAAGTATGGTGATTTTTGTTGTAGAACACTCTTAGTAATTTACTGTTCCCATTTCCAGCCTATTTTCTGGTGGATGATGGTGGCTCAGTTTTACTGTCTCTATTAACCTTGGAATTCAGCGCTGACAAGTTGTAGCCCATTGTGAAGAACCAATCTTTTCAGAACTTCAAAAAAAGATAATATCCTTATAGGAGTATTTTACCTGAGAGTATATTTTCTGCAATTGGAAAACTATACTTCTACTTCCTTATTGCTTTCAGGAAAGGAACCAAGAGAACACACCACTCTGTTGGCCCTGGATTGTGTTCTGTTATACCATTCTTCCTTAGCTTGCCCAGTTAGGAAACATAAGCAGTGGCAAAGTCTAGGCCAGGGGTCAGCAACCTCTTTGGGCAGAGTGCCAAAAACACCTGCAATCTCAACTTGTAAGATGTTGGTGTGCCAGAGGTGGACAGTAGGGGAGTTTCATAGATTTCATAGACATTAGGGCTGGAAGGGACCTCGGAAGATCATCGAGTCCAGCCCCCTGCCCAAATGGCAGGAAGTCAGCTGGGGTCATAGGATCCCAGCAAGATAAGCATCCAGTTTCATCTTGAAGGTGTTCAATGAAGGCGCTTGAACCACCTCTGGCGGCAGGCTGTTCCAGACCTTGGGGGCTTGGACAGTAAAGAAATTCTTCCTTATGTCCAGCCTGAAACGATCTTGTAGTAGTTTGTGACCATTCGACCTCGTCATCCCTTGGGGCGCTCTGGTGAACAAACGTTCCCCCAGATACTGGTGGTCACCCCTGATAAACTTGTAGGTGGCCATCAGATCACCCCTGAGCCTGCGCTTTTCCAGGCTAAAGAGCCCCAGGGCTCTCAGCCTGTCATTGTAGGGTCTGCTTCCCTGACCTCTGATCATGCGCGTGGCTCTTCTCTGGACTCTCTCAAGCTTCTCCACATCCTTTTTGAATTGTGGAGCCCAAAACTGGACGCAGTACTCCAGCTGCGGCCTCACTAAGGCCGAGTACAGGGGGAGAATGACGTCCTGGGATTTGCTTGAGAAGCATCTATGGATGCAAGCCAGCGTTTTGGTCGCCTTACTAGCTGCAGCATCGCATTGCAGGCTCATGTTCATCTTGTGGTCAATGATGACCCCCAAGTCTCTTTCTTCCATAGTGTTAGCCAACATAGCACTGCCGAGCCTATAAGGATGCTGCGGGTTTTTTTTTCCCAAGGTGGAGAACCTTGCATTTATCGGCGTTGAACACCATCAGGTTCTTATCCGCCCACTTGCTGAGCCTGTCCAGGTCAGCCTGGATCATCTGCCTGTCTTCTGGTGTGGATGCTTTGCCCCAAAGTTTGGTGTCATCTGCGAACTTGGCCAGTCCGCTTCTGACTCCAGTGTCCACATCATTAATAAAGATGTTGAACAGTATGGGTCCAAGGACAGAGCCCTGGAGGACCCCACTGGTCACAAGACACCACGATGAGTGACTTCCATCAATTACTACCCTCTGGGTCCGACCCCGGAGCCAATTTTCCAGCCAGCGGATCGTGGAGGACCCAAGGCGACAATTGGAGTTTCTCCAAGAGACGATCATGGGACACCAGATCGAAGGCTTTTTTGAAGTCAAGATATATGACATCAATCTCATCTCCCTTGTCCAGGTGAGAGGTCACCTGGTCGTAGAAGGAAATGAGATTGGTCAAGCAAGACCTACCCGCAACAAACCTGTGCTGGCTATCCCTTAAGATGTTGGCGTCGGCCAGTCCATTAAGGATGGCCTCCTTAATAAACGTTTCTAAGATCTTCCCCGGGATAGAAGTCAGGCTGATGGGCCTATAGTTAGCTGGATCCACTTTCCTCCCTTTCTTGAAGATAGGCACCACATTGGCCTTCTTCCAGTCTTCGGGCACTACACCAGAGCGCCAAGAGTTTTCAAAGATCTGCGCTAGAGGCTGGGCTATGATGCTTGCCAGCTCCTTGAGTACCCTGGGGTGAAGATTGTCAGGGCCGGCTGACTTGAAGGTATCCAGCTTCTCAAGATGTTCCTTCACGAAGTCAGCATTAATGGAGGGCAGGGGATCACCCTCACCCGGACTTCCCGGCCCTGTAGCAGGCATGGGCGTCCCAGGGGGCTGATGAAAGACCGACGCAAAGTACCTATTTAATAGGTTGGCTTTTTCCTGGGCGTCAGTTGTCAGTTGCCCCATCTGGTTCAGCAGGGGTCCAACATTGCCCCTGCTTTTCCTCTGGCTCCCCACATATCTGAAAAAGGACTTTTTATTGTCCTTGATGCTCAAAGCTAGCTGGAGTTCAGTTGCAGCCTTGGCTTTCCTGGTCAGCTCCCTACAGGACCGGACCAGTGCAGAATAATCCTCCTTGGAGGTGACTCCCATCCTCCATCCTTTGTAGGCCTTTCTTTTAAGCCTCAGGAGGTCTGCTAGGTCCCTGGAGAGCCAGGGGGGCTGCTGTGCCCTCTTGCTGCCTTTCCTCCGAGATGGAATAGACTTAGTTTGTGCATTGAGGATAGCTCCCTTGAGGAGCAACCACTCTTCTTGAACTCCCCTCTCCCTGTGGTTGCAGTCCCTTAGGGCCTCACTGACAAGCCTCCTGAGCTTGTCAAAGTCGGCTTTCCTGAAGTCAAGGACTTCCGTGTTGCTGACCGACTTGCCAGCTTTTCGGCAGATGGTGAAGGTGATCAGCTTGTGGTCACTGTCACCCAGCTTCCCATCGATCACTAGGTTGCCGACTAGGTCATCCCCAGTAGCCAGCACCAGGTCGAGCAGCGCTTTGCCTCTCGTTGGCCCATAGACTTCTTGAGTCAGGTAGAGGTCATCCACGTATGAGAGGAAGCTCTGCGACCGTTCAGATTTTGCTGAGCGATCCTCCCACGAGATGTCCGGGTAATTGAAGTCACCCATGACAACCATGGTCCTGGAGCAAGCTGCCTCAGCCAGTTCCTGGGCAAACTCCTGGTCAAGCTCAGGACTTTGGGTGGGAGGTCTGTAATAGACTCCCACCATTGTGTCCCCTGTGCCGTGTTCCCCACGGATTTTAACCCAGAGGGTCTCCAGCCGTCCACCCTGGTTGCCAATATCGGCTTGCAGGGACGCGTAGCTTTCCTTGACATAGAGAGCTACACCCCCGCCCCTTTTCTCTACATGATCCCTCCTGTACAGGGCATAGCCATCTATACCCATGGTCCAGTCTCCGTGATCCCTATGACATCGTAATTGTTTGCACTGAGCAGGAGGATGAGCTCCTCCTGCTTATTCCCCAAGCTCCTGGCATTAGTGTAGAGGCAGGCAAGTGCCCCCTGAGTTGTGAGGGGTCCAATCCTTGTTGTGCCAGCACAGCTCCGGCCCCTTTCCCAAGGCGCGCATTCCAAGCAAAATGCCTTTGCATTCCACATGTGCCAGGGGTTGCCTACCCCTGGTCTAGGCCATCCTGTTTACAGAAGCTCAAACCCCCCGCCCCCTTTCAATCAGTTCTGCATTCCTTCATGCTCCATTTTTTCAAATCATTTTTTACCCCCAGTTTGTTCAAATCTTCCCTGCATATGGTTTTCCACCTTGAGCTCAGACTTTCTTTTTTCTTCTTCTCTTCATCTTCTTCTTCATCCCACTTTTCTCTGTATTTCCTTAGGAATTTTCATTGGACCTCCCTGGCTTTCTCAACAATGTTTTTCACGCACAGCAGGTCACTGGTCTCTTATTTTCTGTGTCTATCTCTAAGTGAAATGCCCAACATTTTTTAGCATCTTCATTCACTCACATGCCTTTTCATACTTCCTTAGTAATCACCCAAGTTTCCACTCCATCTCACCACTATGAGAAGGATTTTTATCTTCAGCTTCTTTGGAATCTTTTTTGGAATGTCACACACACTTCTTTCCACTTCTTCCATCCTATTTTAAGCCTTTCTCTTTCTTATGTACCACAGTTGTCTTTGTCAGTTAATGCAGATCCCAAGTACCTGATGTGTATATCTGACATAGGTCCTATCCCTCACTACTATGTCTTCCCATCTATCTCCACAACCCACAAGAACTTCTATTTTTCTGATGATTATTTTTAGGCCACTTTTCTCTAGATGCCTCTATCAATCTATATATCTTATCTATAATGCCGTCAGGTTCCACATTAGTTAATCAACTGATACCTGAAAGCTCGTCCAACAGCTCTCCCAAATATACAGTTAGTCCAATAAAAGACATCACTGAAATGCCTTACCTCTTGATATTTCCTAGATCATTGTTGATTCAACATTTCCACTCTTACTATTCCAAGGTAAAGAAAGTGATTTTTATGGTAATACCCAATTAAAATACATGCAGTCCTCGACTTACATTTCAAGTTACAATGTTTCGCGCTTACAACATTTATAAATTGACACCCTGTTTCAACTTTATGACATCAGTTTTGACTTTACAATGCTTGATCCAATGCGATACCATGCCAGCGAACAAGTTTGCTGCATCACTCATCTCCCTGGAGAACATCTGTCCAAACTTCCTTGGACACTTTCTTTAAGCAAGCAGGCAAGACTCCAGAAAAACCTGCAGCCAAGACTCCTGAGAAGACTCCAGCCAAGGACCCTTCAAAAAGTCCAACTAAGAGCCTTGCAAAAAGTCCAGCGAAGTCACCTCAAAGAAGTCCTTCCAAATCAACATGATTGCTATTTATAATATAAATACGTTAATGTAGCCATATTACTCTAAAATTGATCGAGTACAAAATTCTGGGGTATTTTTGGTGAAAATAGGGTATTGGGCCTCGGTTCAGGAACCAATCCCCCATTTATAACATTGTTTCTTATGAGAAAATTGGTTCTGAGTTACAATGTTTCCACTTAAGACGCAGTTTTCAGGAACCAATTGTGTTGTAAGTTCAAGGATTGCCTATATCAACAATGGCTCATTAAATTTTATAACCAACATTCTCTGCTCTGGGAATGAAACATGGTACTTTAGGCCAAAGTATGAGACAAATCATGCATGCAACAGATGTGATATTAACACTATGGGCTTCAGAGGCTGTGTATAGATGTTAACTCTACCAGGAGAAATTTCTTCCACTAGAATAATGGTCTGGAAACTGGACTGTATAAATGTCTCTCCAGCCCTATGGCTGGAGAGCATCACAGGGAAGCTCTCCAGCCAGGGACATGAAGGCTGCTCCCTGGGCCACCTCCACCCTTATGGGAGCCCATTACCTGACAGCCTGTCCTCTCCTCTGCTTGAAGGGGACAGGCCGTCAAGTGGCACTTGGCCACTGCTGAAAAGAAGCAGCTACCACAGACTGCTGGGAAGGGTTCCCACCCTGAGATAATGCACCCCCATTTGCCAATTAGTTGACTGGCTGGGGGGTGGGGGAGGGATTCTTCCATAGTGAGAACCTTCCTGACTCTACCCCTGCAGAACAGCCCTACTCCTTGCACTCCTATGAGATGATTCAGAAGAGCACAGGGAGAGACGGGGACCACTCAGCTGCGGTGACAAAGTCTTTACAACGTTGCTCTTATGCCTTCTTTTTCTGAGGACTTAAAAAAAAAAAAAAAAGACTACAACAAACACAGGAAACTAGTATGCAGGGTATTTTGGGAAGATAATCTAAGGGATAAGGAGTGCAGGAGAGCTGGCAGTTACTAAAAGAAATTATATTAAATACACAATAGCCAAATACTCCATGCAAGGAAAAGATAGGAAACATAATAAAAGACCATTATAGTTGCATCAGGAGCTATTTAATGACCTGAAAAATCAAAAAGGAATCATACTAAAAAAGGGGAACAAGGGCACATAAGTAAGGATGAGTATAAAAATATTAAAAGCGCGTAGGGATAAAATCAGAAAGCCTATGCACAAAAAAGTTTCAGCTAGGAAGAGACATGGCCATTAGAAGAGGTTTCACATGCCTGTGTTAAAAGGACAATAATAAAGGAAAGTAGGTCCATTATTTAACAGAGGAATGCAAATTATAAGTGATGCAGACACGGCTGAAGTATTCAATGCCTTCTCTGCTTTGCTCCTTCCAAAAATGTTTATTTGGACCAGATATTTAAAGAAAATACTTTTTACAAGGAGATAGGAGTTCAGGCCAGAGTATGGAAGAATAAACTAAGGAATATTTAATAAGATAATATGTTCAAATCTGCAGGAATTGCTGAAAATCATCCTAGGATGCTCAAGGAACTAGCCCATGCAACCTCTTAACCACTGGTGGAAGGGGAAGTCCCTCAAGACTGAAAAATGACAAAAATAGTACCTATCTTTTAAAGAAAGAAAAAGGAGGGTTTAGGGAATTATAGACCAGGCAGCCCAACTTAAATCCCTGGAGAGTCTGGAAAAAATTATTAAATAACCAACTGTTAAGTGTCTAAAAGATAGTAAGGTGATAAAAACATCAGCATAACTTTATTACAACAAATCATATCAAACCCATCTAATATTTGTTTGATAGGGTAACTGGCTCAGTGGGTGAAGTGAAAGAAGTAGATACAATGTATCTTGATTTCCATAGGGGTTCTGATATTCACACAAGCAAGGTAAAGAAATATGGTCTGAATATAATTACCATAAGGTTGTTGCATAAGTGGTTGAAAAATCATTCCTACAGAGTAATGGTTCACTATTCAAGGGAGAGACAGAATAATAGGGAAAAAAAAATGAATGCTGAACATAAAAAATTAAAGGGGAAAAACAGAGAAAAAAAGGACCTGGCCTGTGGTCCCTATCTGATTTGCCTCTCTGCTTTCAGCTCCCTGCCCTACCTGCCACTGCGCTGCCTGCCCCTCCCCTGTCTGCTCTGTGCCAAGCACATAAACTACCCATGCCACCCGTGGCACATCTGCATAGGTTAGCTACCCCCGATCTAAAAGACACCAGAGCAATTTCCCCTCTTACAAGCAACTGGCCCAAAGTTTCTCAGTGATACTGGTATAACTTGTGATCTACAGTCTTCTGACCAGAGTAACAGTCCTCAACCTTTTTACCCACTAGGCCTGATGGGCAGTACCCAGTCTCTCCATGGGCTGGATCTGATCTGCGGACCCAATCCAGAGCCTGGGGCAGGTGAAACAGGACCCCATCCAGCATTGCAAGAAGAATGGCATCAGCCCAAACCCAATCCAGACCTTCAGTGAGCAAGAGAGGGGACATGACCCAGCTCTGATCCAGCCCCAGGCAGGGAAGGGGCACAGCCTGACCCTGTGGGAGGAAGGCAGCATGACTTGGCTCCAACCTAACCAGGCAGGAGGAAAAGAGGCATAGCCCAGACCCATGGTGGGGATGGAGGCATGGCTCAACCCCATCTTGGCTGGGCAGAGGGAAGGGAGCATGGTTTGGACCTGTGGGGGTGGGAGACCAAGCGGAGAAGATGGCACAGGCTGGCCCCAAAACAGCTGCACAGAGGGAAGGGGTGGGTGGCCTGGCTGCAACCCACCACATGGGGCTTAGGATTTTGGCAGCAGGGTGGGTGGCAGTATTAACCGTGGTTGGGATACCAAGGCTCTGTGGGCCACATTTGGCCTGTGAGCTGGACAGTGAGCACCCCTGGACTAGGGCACTAGGTATGTATCAGATGACCTAGGCTTTATTTCCAATTCTGGCACTGATCACTGAATAATCTTGGACAAGCCATTTCTTGTCTCTCTCTCCCTACCAGCCTTTGTTTGGCTTTTTACAAGTCCTGCCAGGTGAGGAGCCCAAGACTGTTACTGGGAAGCATGCTTCATCCACTCGGCATATACTAAACCCCCAAAAAAGAGGTAGCTTATTTTAGAGCTGCTGCGTGCGTGCCAAGAAGCACATTCAAGACAGAGACAATCAGTGTGCTGGGTTGCGCACTCAGGGCCACTTTAATGCCTAATTTCTGGAATTTTGATGGGGACTGAAGAGAGACAAGTGAGCAGGAGGCCCTTCTTGGTGGCAATCCTGGACTTGGCATGGAGGCGGTACAAACAAGCTTTTAGTCTGAGACATAGTTGACACATAGGGTTAATGTGGGCTTGATACCCACTGAGCAACTGTTAGCCTCTTCTGTTATTATGGGAGCTACTAGGTATGTCAACTGATTTTGGGGGACAACTAAAGAGAAAACAGGGATGGGAGTGAAGGTCACAGGTTCAAAACCAGTGCACCAAGAGGGGGAGGGGGTACACCAAGCAGATCTCTCTGGACAGTGACCACTGGCCTTCAAACAAGTCCAAGGAGCCAGTGTATACTGCCCAATAAAATTCTGCTCGGAGATGTGAACAGATGAGTGACAGGAAAATGGCTCTGCAGTCCCTGGGGGCCTTCCCAGCCAGGGCCTCCTTCCTAGCCAGACAGATAGCTAGCTTGGCTAGGGCCAGGAGGAGGGTGCCCAGGAGGTCTCGGGCCTTGGTGGGGCTGCGGGTGGGGAGCGGGAACACACCTATGCCAGAGTCCTGCAACCGGGACCTCCACAGGAGGTGCTGGAGGAGGCGGCGAAGGGGCTGCAGCCCCACACGTGCCAGGGTCTCTCCACTCACAGAAGGGGCAGGGGTCAGAGGAGCCTGCGTGAAGCCCCCCAGGTACCTCCCGCGGGGACAGCTCTGTGGCGGAGCCACCAGCTGAAGTCCCGGGTGGCTCTCAGGAGCAGGGCGCAAAGCAGCCTCACGGGGCTGAGCGCGTCCCGCCACTAGGTATCCGGGCGGGAGGCGAGGATGGGCCGGCGCGGCCCACGCGTGTGGAGCTAGCGGCGATGGGCGCTGGAGGCGGACCGGCTCCACAGCCCGCAGCCTGCCGAGATGGTGCGGTGGGAGCGCCACGGGCGCCCGAGCAGGGGCGCCTCGACAGCTCCGGGGCCTGCGGGACACGGGGGCAGGGCCGCATCGGCCGCGTGCTGGGCGGGGGCAGGACGCCCTGGAGCCCCGCAGAGGAGCGGGGCGGCGCGGCGGGGGCTGCCCCTGCCCTGCCTTGCCATTGCGCCTGACTTTGGCGCGGCCGCGGCGCCCAGGCTCCGACGCTCCCCGCCGCAGAGCTCAGCCAGCACCAGGCCTACGCGGCCGGGCGGCGCGGGGCAGGCCCGGCGCCGGGCCCGGGCCATGGCGAGGAGGAGGATGCTGGAGATGGGGCCGCGAGGGGCGACGCGCTCACCTCCTCGGTCCTCACCTCCACAGGACGAGCTCCGGCCGCGCCGCGCCGCGCCGCGCCGCGCCGCATCTCACCTCAGGGGGAGGGGGAGGAGCCGCCTCTCCCCCGCCCCGCCCCGCCCCGCCCGGCGCCCGGGCCCTGAAGCGCCGCCGCCGCCGTTGCCTCTTGCCCCGCGGCAGCGTGCTGGGGCGCCACGGGCGGGGCGGCTGCGCCCCTGTTGCTACCTGCTTCGGGGAGCCCTGACCCCCAAACCAGACCAATGTCAGCAGCTCCCAGAGTCAGCTCCAAACCTGCTGGCCTGGATTTATCCCCCCCCGCAGGATGCCCCTGCCCTAAGCTGCTTCAGGTCAGAACCATCCTCTTTATCTGATTGTTTCAAACCTCAGGGCATTTCCTAAGCTGGCGCCTGCCCAGTGCAAGATAAATAGGATGCCCATGCGGCAAGGGGAACATGGGGTACAAGTGATCTGGATCGTACCTGCACTTGTACGGCGCACGGCTTGTTTCCCGTAAATTGGTTGAAACGGTATCTGGGGAATTCAGTTCTCCCTGTTTTATTTATATGCCAGCCCGGTTTGTTGATAGGATTTGTGTAGTTCCTGATTTATTGGGAGTCGCACAAAAGACCCCCAGTAAACCTTGAGACCCTTTCAGTCCTTGTCTTTTATGATTCCCACATCAGGACGTGTTTGGCCTGCTACCAGAGCAAAAGCTAAATGCTAAGATGCAGATTTGGGGGCTCTTTTCCAAATCTCCCTTTGCAGACAATGGGGTTTCTCCATGAAAGGAGCAGATTTGGGCTTCAATATTTACTCATTTGCAGGCCAAATTCTTTCATCTGCTATTTCTGTGCAACAGGGATTGCATGGGTGTAACGGAGGACAGGGTTTATCCCTTTGTGTTGACAGCAGGGAGGGATTAAACAACAAGCGGTACAGCTGGGTCCAATATTGAATTTGAAAGTAAAAAATGAACATGTGCACAAGTGATTACAAAAACAGGGTCACCCATTTTATAGCCATTTTATAGCTTTAAAATATTTAAAGTGCATGTTCTCATCCATTTGCTGTAGATGTTATTTTGCAATTGTACAGTAGCTTATGAATAGAGGTTTTCTTGTACAAAATCAGAAATAAACATATACTTGATTCAATCATCTCCAGTGAATAGCTATTAGCAAACATGAAATGGAAATGGAATTTCAAAGGGATCCAAGAAACTCTTTCATCACAAAATCTCAGAAGCATTTTTCAAACATTAAGTAATTTTACTCCATAGTAACCGTGCGAGGGAGATACCTTTCTAACCATTTTGTAGATAGGAAAACAGATGTACTGAGAAATTAAAAACTGATCCCCAAGTGGCATGCTCAACTCCTGAACCTACTCAACTCAAGGGAAAGATGAGTTTGGAGTCAGGCCCTAAGTGACTTGCCCTTTTTCAGTTCAAAGACCCTTCAGTTCCCTACCAAGACACCTTTGTTTTGCAACTTGTTCAGAATGTTTCAGATCCCCCATTTGAATTCTTCACTACTCAGTTCAGCTATGGTAGTTCAGAGCCTTTAAAATTTCAGTTCAAGATATTTAACACATCTATTCTTAATTAAATGCAAAGTACATACATTTACAGACTTAGCATTTTTCATACTGCAGATGATGTTTTGTGCTAGGTTTTTTGGCCCTAGGTTCTTAGGTTAAAAGCACCCACCTAAAAATAGGCATAGTTAGTCCTGGCTCATGTAGACCCCTCTGAAAATGACAGGAAGGGCAGTCATAATAATGTAGGCAAGAAATGTATTTGAAATGAAAATGCAGAATGTCAGTATCTGTAGGAAGATTCTACATCTTAACGTTTTTGATTTTGGGGCAGGGGAAATTGTTTTTACACTGTGTAATTTTAGATTCTGTATCTATACTATCATGCTAATCTATTGGGTTAGACAATGTGATGGACACATTTTGGAGTACTGACACTTTAATGGGATTTTCTTCTAAAGAAGGCAGTTTCAGTTATCATTCTCTCAATCTGATTTGTACCGGTTGGCTTGTGATTGTTCAGTTGTTAAATTTGCCTTTTTTAAGCCTCAGCAATTCTCTCTTCCACCCTGTTGTCCGGACAGGGCCAATTCAGGTCCCGATCCATGATGCCATGCGCCACTTCTGCCACTGTAACCATTCACTGTTGTCTCAGCTACATTGTTGTATTTGTCTCATTTTTAAAACGTTCAGGTTATTAGAATGAATTGGATATACCAAAAACATATATAAAAAGGTAATTGACACAGCCGTGAATTTGGTTGCTTTGTTTTTTTATAGTGATATTCACCCCGATTTCATTTCCTGGCTTCTGGCAATAAAACAAGTGTTAAACAACCTTCACATGATCATTTATTAACAAGAAAAACAAGAGTGGGCCTCAAAATCCTTGGACCACTGGACTTTTATCTCTTGGAATTCTTGAACTGCTAACCTTTACAAGTACCCTTTGCCTTAACCCATTTTAATGTATCCCTTTTACTCTCCTTGTACAATATTAACTGGCTGAGAGAGTCTTCTGTGCAATAGAATGTATTTTCTGAAATGTAGCTAAATTGGGGTAACTTCAAGCAGGCCTGTAAATAAGCTCTTTTTGTTTACTGACATAATAAACAGATACCATAAACTTGATGGTTAGTCAAGCAAAAGAAAAAAGTAAAAGATAGTTTTAAGTACTATGCTTGATCCTATGTCTACCTGCCATTTTTTGAGGTTCTACAATTTCAATTTCCTTTAAAAAAAAAAAATAGAACTATCTTCTCAGTTGCTGGGTGACACATCTTTAAAATGAACAAAGCAAAATTATTCAGACTTGCTTTGTACATTATAAAATAAGGTAAGAGGGCACACATCCTATTCTTTTAACAAACCCTTTACAGGTCTCTCTCAATACCTGAGAAGTCTTTATTTTAGGCCTGCCATCTAATGCAGATTACTGAGGAAACAGAACACCTTTCATCTCAGCTGGGATTTAAAATGAAAACCAGAAGGCTCTTCAGAAAAACAACAGGGTGGAGCATATTCAGAGACCTGTTTCAAATGTAAAAATTGAACAGAAAATTAAAGGGGAGATGCTTCTGATCTGTAAACTAGTCAGATTTATTTTATTCACTATAAACAGGCAGAGGAAAAGAAATTCCCCTTTGCTTTCTGTGACTTAAGTCTCCCTACAGCTCATATTCCCCCTGGACTCGTCTTCTAGATGTGAACTGCTCTTCTTGTTTCTATCTACTTTAAACACTGAAGCCCAGGAATCAGTTTCAATCCCTGTATTTTCCAGTTGGATGGCATACATATACAGGATGTTACCCAATCTCTACTGCAGGTGTGATAAAAATATGGCTTACGGGCTGGATCTGGCCCATGGAGCTCTGACACATGCGCCACACGCAGCATGTGTTGGACCTGGTGCCACAGGTGCTACTCATGGCACAGGAGATGTGCTTTGCTAGTCCAGGGCATGTGCTACATGTGATATCTGTGCCAGCCCTGCACATTGACTCTGGGGCTGTGCCAGATCAGGTCCACAAACCAACCCCATGCGCTGCAGCCAGTGTGCAGAATTGGTTTGGCATAGATACCTCATGCAATATGTACCCCCGTGCTCGCTCTTGCACATAAGCTCCATAATAGAATCATAGCAAATGAGGGCTGGAAGGGACATCAGGAGATCATCTAGTCCAACCCCCTGCTTAAAGCAGGACCATCTCCAACTATATGATCCCAGCCAAGGTTTTGTCTCGTTGGGTCTTAAAAACCTCCAAGGGTGTAGATTCTATAACCCCTCTGGGTAACCTGTTCCAGTGTGTTACTACCCTCCTAGTAAAAAAGTTTTTCCTAATATTTAACCTAAACTTCTGTTGCTGTAACTTGAGACCTTGTTTTGTCATCTGCCACCACTGAGAACAGTCTCGCTCCCTCCTCTTTGGAATCACCCTTCAGGTAGTTGAAGGTTGCTATTAAATCCCTTTCCTCTCAGTCTTCTTTTCTCTAATTTTTTTTCATAGATTTCATAGATGTTAAGGCTGGAAGGAACCTCAAAGATCATCGAGTCTAGACCCCTGCACCAGGGACAGGAAGTCAGCTAGGGTCAAAGGATCCCAGCAAGATAAGCATCCAAGCATTTCTTGAATGAGTCCAGAGTAGGTGCCTACACCACTTCTGGAGGGAGTCTATTCCAGGTCTTGGGGGCTTGGACCATAAAGAAAGTTTTACTTATGTCCAGCCTAAAATGGTCTTGTAGGAGTTTATGAACATTGGTCCTTGTTTTTCCTTGGGGTGCTCTGGTGAACCGATGTTCTCCCAGATCCTAATGTACACCCCTTATGCATTTATAAGGAGCCACCAGGTCCCCCTTGAGCCTGTGCTTTTCCAGGCTGAAGAGTCCCATGGCTCTCAGCCTCTCTTCATAAGCCCTATTCTCTTGCCCTCTGATCATGCACGTGGCTCTCCTCTGGACTCTCTCAAGCTTCTTGACATCCTTCTTGAATTGCGGAGCACAGAATTGGATGCAGTACTCCAGCTGCGACCTCACCAAAGCCGAGTACAGTGGGAGGATGATATCCTGAGATTTACTTGAGAAGCATCTATAGATGCAAGCCAGGGTTTTGTTTGCTTTACCAGCTGCGACATCGCATTGGTGGCTCATGTTCATCTTGTGGTCAGTCATGACCCCTGTGGCAGGGCACTGGTTGTGCCTGCCACTTTGAGGGCCTGGAGCTGGCAGCTGCCAGGTGCCTGATGAGGGCAGCCATTTTGAATCTGGGGCTGCCCATATAAACAGGGCAGTTCTGCTGCTGGAGGTCAGGCAATAACACCACCTGGCTGGAGGGCTGCTGGTATCATCTGGAGGTAAGGGAGGAGCTGTAGGGGATGATAAGGCTTCTGGTCCTGGGTATGACCCAAAACTGCACCCTGCTGGGAGTGGGTGGCTTGGTGGGGCTCCCAGTGGTGTGGGAGCCCCCAGGAAATACCAGGCCAGTTACCACCCTGGTGAAAGGCGGTTTGGGGCACCTTAACCCTTAGCCCCCACAACTGGGTGGGTTACCCCTTGTTTGGAGGGCGGACCCCCGGAGAGAGAGAAAAGGGCCATAGACTCAGCCCTGTCTGGACTTCCCCTGACTGGTCAATGCTGGGTCCAGGACCAGAAGGGTCAAAGGGCCAGGGGCCCACCACGAGGGACGCCCAAGAGCTGCGCACCTGGGGTCCCGACTGGCCTAGAGGTGGGCCAGGGCTAGTAGAGCCAAAGGTCCCGGGGGGACCACACCCGAAGGGGAAGTGGTTCAGGGAGCTATGCTGCCCAGTATGAAGGCGGATGAGACCGCCTGAGGAGAGGAATCCAGGCGGGGTTCAATTAGTAGGATTCTGGGACCCAGTGTGGGGGGGCCAGTGATATCAAGATGCCATCTGCGAGGCTTGGCCTGCGGTGTAGGGGAGGAATGGAGCCGCAGATAGCGCCCTATGGCATTGGGGCAGGAAATGGGCAGCCTCCCGCTTAATTACATCTTTAATTAATTAACAACAAGGCACGGCAGATGAGAATGTGGGCAGTTAGCCCAGGAACAGGTGGGCGGGCCACAATGAGATCGGCCTGGAGCAGGCCCCCCGTTAAACCCCCAGATCTCTTTCAGCAGTGGTGCTAGCAAGCATAGTGCTGCTGAGCCTATAAGTATGCTGCGGGTTTATTCCCCCTGATGTGGAATACACCTTACATTCATCAGTATTGAACGTCATCAGGTTTGTGATTGCCCACTTACTAAGTTTATCCAAGTCAGCCTAGATCACTAGCCTGTCCTCAGGTGTGGATGCTATGCCCCAAAGTTTAGTGTCATTGGTGAACTTAGCCAGTGTGCTTCTGACACCAATGTCCACATCGTTGATAAAGATGTTAAAGAGAACTGGTTCAAGGACAGAGCCTTGGGGGACGCCACTGGTCACAGAGCGCCATAATGATTTGCTGCCATAGACTACTACTCTCTTGGTCTGACTTTGGAGCCAATTTCCCAGCCATTGGACTGTACTATATCCGAGGCCACAGTTGGCCAATTTTTCCATAAGGAGGTCATGGGACACCAGATCAAAGGCTTTTTTAAATTCCAGATATATGATGTCAATCTCTTCTCCCTTGTCCAGGTGATACGTCACCTGGTCACAGAAGAAGATGAGATTGGTCAGGCAAGACCTACTCATGACAAACCCTTGCTGGCTATCCCTCAGGATGCTGCCCTCAGCCAGCTTATCCAGAAGGGTCTCCTTGATAATTCTCTGCAGAATCTTACCAGGGATTGAGGTCAAGATGATTGGCCTGTAATTCCTGGGATCTATTCACCCTTTCTTGAAGATGGGTACCACATTGGCCTTCTTCCAGTCTTCAGGTACTTCACCTGAGCGCCATGAGTTCTCAAATATTTTTGCAAGCAAATGCTTTGCAAACATTTGCAAGCACTGTTTGTATCTAGATGACAAGCAGTTCAATGCTAAATCTGTAATATTGTGCTCCCAAAACTACGGAAAACTTGAAGGGTTATTTTCAAGATTTAACCCACTCTACCCAGAGAAAAGGTTTTATTTCAGTGAGTGAATGTACAGTCTTCCTGGTGAAGTTTGTGGACACTTGCTTCATTCTGAAACATAATAAGTTATAAAAAAGAGCAAGTGGACTGTGGAGGGGACAAAGAGTAGATCAGTGTCAGTCTTACAGCCGTCATCAGAAAGCAGGGCCAGTTGTCTTGATGTCAACTTCATTTTCCAATTTCAAAGTTCCTTCACAAAGCTGCAGACCTCAAACTATGTAGGTAACGAGTATATCTTTTGATAATTTCTTCACTCTATTTCTCTGGGAAGAAAGTGGATTTTCTGCAGTTTCTATGAGCTGAGAATAACAATCCTTCAAAAAGTGCAGATACAGGTGGAAAAGGAACACGCCAAATAGACTGTTACACTGAGCACATGAACATACTGATTTATGTGACTTAATATGTAGAGTATCCAGGACCTGCATGTTACATCCTATCCTAATAGAGGTGTAATTATTTTATATATTTTATAAGCTCATTATTTTATATATTTCATTTAATCTAAACACAGCAGTGGAACATCAACTAAGTGAAACAACTCTTGAACCACCCACCGTTCCCTTCCAAATAAATAGTATTCATCCCTATCACCAGTCCAACCACATGGTTGTGCCATAAGAGGAAAACATACACGAGGGATGAAAAGGATTTACCAATAGGATTTACCAATTCAGGTCCCAGTTCTGGCTCTGGTGCAAACATTTAGGTAGACATTTAATTTTTAACTCTATTTGTATGTTCTCAGGCTAAGCACCTCTCTAACTCTGCACAATTGAGGCCTTAGTTTATTATTCAATAAGATTTAGGTTTCGATCCTGCAAGCAATTTTGTATGCTTGGTTTCCTGTGTTCATACAAAGTCCTGTCAACTTAAGTGGAGCGCTGCATATATATAAAAACTCATGGGCATGGAACAGTTTGTAGAATCAGGAAACTTAGTAAGATTAAGAGCAAGCAGAAGCATTTTATAGATCACAAAACATAATGCTGTCTAGCAAAAGTAGTAAATTCATTCATCTATGGGTAGACAAATGCATTCAGGAAAAACAGAATAGTGAGAGTTATCTTAAAATGAAATAATTGCCACGAATGGGTCCAGTTCTGCAGTCCCTCCATTTTTAGACAAAATTCCCACCGACTTTACTGGGAGTTTTGCCTGTGCAAAGTCTTAAGGATAAAGGGCCAAAAGCAGACAATAAAACACACAAAAACACAACACTAAATATAACCTGAGGTATTAGTCATTTTTTTTCCAATATAACATGCCCTCTATAACTTATTTAGTTTTCACACTCATGTCATATGGAGGGCCACTTAAAATGGTTCAGCATTATCATCTTTACAAATGTATATTTTTCATTTTGAACATAGCATTGTACAATTTACTCGGGGACAAAATAGCAACATCTGCTCCATTATAAGAACAACCTCTTTTAAAATAAATCAGCTTGTGTTTAGAGGCTTGTGAATTGTAAGCAATATTCAGAAATATGAATCTGTTTACCCCGGAAGTGAATTGCTCATTTTTCCCAGAAGGAACTTATTCTTTATTCATCCCATACTTTGTGGAACTTGTCTGCATAAGCGGAACATTTCTGTTGAGTCACAGAAACATTTTAGTGAAACACTGAGTCATTTAAAACATTTCTGATGTTCAGACATTTCAGTGGAACATGAGATTTCACCATTCCTCAGTCACATTTTTCATCTGCAGGTTGGGTGTAGGCTTGCTAAAAGCCTCTGAACGTAGGTCAAGCTTATTGCACACACCAGAGCCTCCTTCCATCCTTTTCACCCCACAAGCTCTCTCTGTGCCACTTTCCTAGCCCCCTTTATTTCAGGGATTCCCTGCAATTTCTCCTAGCCCCAAATCTCCTCTCTGCTTGCCAGTGGTTCTCATTCACCCTTCCTGCTCTACAAGAGTCCCTCCACTTTTACCTCTTTGTCAGTGTTTCTGTGTGCATCCCTCACCCTCTTCTCCTCATTATCTACATTCTCCCCTTGCCCACATACCAGTCTCACCCACTCACCTCTTACTAGGCATTCTCTCTCTGTCTCATTCCCTTTCCCCGCTATTTTAGGGTTTCTCATTCTCTCTGTATGCAGTAGCTATGTTGCATGCCTTCATTTCCCATCCCCTTACCTTGTCAGGTATGGAGGATATGCAGAGATGATTTAGGGGCATTGTTTTCTTGGAAGGTGTTAATAAATGTTAATGTTGATTTTAATAAAATGTCAGCCTTTTTTTTTCTGTGGACAGTTGCAAAGATTCTTGAAGATGTGACTGTGCTAAATCTGTGTTCCCCATTTTCTCTCTGTTAGTTTTTGATTTTTCTAAGACTTGAATTCTTCCTGTGGATGTCTAGAACATTCCTGGAAATGTAGGAACTGGTTGAAAGCAACTTTGAAAAAAATACCCTTCTGCAGATAAACAGATAAAGAAATGCCAACCAGTTGAGCAGACAGCCTCACAAGGTTGGCTGAAAATAAATTTCCTGCAGAGAGGAAATGATCGCAACACTTGTCACCCCACTTTTCTTGCACAAGTTCCAGCACACAGTTTTTGCTTTTTTATTCCAGCATTTCAAAGTTTAGACACGGCCTCTTTCCCACCTGCATTCCTTTGAAAAATGCATATTCCCCACTGCAACAAAAGTCTGCCTGTGATTAAGAGCTGCAAGAGCTGACCCAAACAGGGTAAATGGGAGGAAGAAGAAAGTCTTTTTTCTTTTCTATTTCTGTTTTCCAGTTTTTTATATATAGACCAGAAAGAGAAAGCTAAGAAGCACATTCTTCTTTAGTAGCAATGATGAAACGCCAGTGCTGAAACTCTCAATGGGTGTGTCTACATGTGCATTTACTCCAGCTTAATTTTACTGCGCAGTAAATTACTTTCCAATAAGTGGGAATAGGCTGGCATCTACATGTGTAGGTGTTAAAGCACATTAATGCTGTGTGTGGACTGACTTAGGACTAAAGTTAATTCCAAGTCAGTGCGCACACACAGTGTTACTGTGCAGTAAGGCGTCTACACGTGTGTTACTGCACAGTAACTAATTGGATGTAAATTTAATACCTGCATATTTACTGTGCAGTATGGGTGTGCACTAGGGCTGTGTAAAACAGCACTGTTTCATTTCGACTTCTGCTTCACCATTTCGAAGGGACAGTGTTTTGTTTCATCGTTTTGTTTTGTTTTGAAGCACTGTTCCATTTAATTTCATTGGAACTGTTTTGCTGTTTCGACATGTTTCAACATTTCACCCACAGGCTATAATGGGGAATCATGAAAATGCCTATAACTTTTTCATTTCTCGCCTGATTCGGATGAAAATTGCAGGGTTGGGAGCCCCTTCTGAGGGCATGAATCATACGAAAGTTTCAAGGAGATAGGTGCTGGGGTTTCTAGGAAACTGCACATCAAACTGCTAAAAGCAAAACTCATGTCACTTGCCAGCAATGGCAGCCTCCTGTGACCCAGCGCACAGATCTGGTGGCCCACACCCCCCAGGAGGGCTGTGCTGGACTCCTTCTGGGGGTGTGGGCCCCTGGATTTGCATGTGGGATGACAGGAGGCTGCTGCTGCCACCACCTGGGACTGGTCCTGGGTGCAGCCTGTGCCCAGTGCCGGGAAGACTGCTGCCGGCCCCAGGCTCAGCCCTGGCTCTCTGCATCACCTGCCGCTGGGCTGCACCCTGAATGGCTCCACCAGCCCCATGGAGCTCAGTCCAGTGGCGGGAGGTGGTGGGAGAGCCAGTGGCAGAGGCACTCTAAGCGCAGTCCTGGTGAGCACAGCCTGGTGGCGGGAGGCTCTGCAGTCCCATGGACCTGAGCGTGGTGGTGGGAGGTGGGGGAGAGCCACTGGCCAGGGCTGTGCTCAGAGCCAGGGCTGTGCTTGGAACAGTTCCACCACTGGCTCTCCCATCACCTCCCGCCACTGGGCTGAGCTCTGTGGGGCTGGCAAAGCCACTTGGAGCACAGCCCTGGCTCTCCCCCACCTCCCACCACTGGGTTGCTTCAAAACTCAAAACATTTAAAAAGTTTTGAAACATTTCGAGTGCCCTCATTTAGTTTAAAAGCTGTTTCAAAGCTTTTTGTTTCATTTTGATTTTGCTGTTTTGAGCTCGAAATGTGTTGAAACAGCTTCAAAACAAAACACCTGTCAAAATTTTGCACAGCCCTAGCATGCACATGTAGATGCTCACCTGTACTATGCAGTAATTTGTTACTGTGCAGTAAAAATGCGCATGTAGATGCACCAGGTGTGTAACTGAGAAAGGGATATGGCATCTTGCCTTATCTCTTCAGAAGTACCTCTATGTCCTTGCTACAAAGGCAGAATATGTAGAAGAAAATCTGTCACAACCTCCTTTTTGCATCAGGTTCACTAAAATCAGGTATAATATTTCCGCTTCTGGAAATTTACACAACTGTGCTGACTGTACATAACAACTTTCATTTGAGTACCTGCAAGCATTAATATAGCTCTCATAGATTCATAAATTCATAGATATAGGGTTGGAAGGAACCTAAGTAGATTATCAAGCCTGACCCCCTACCCTGGGCAGGAATGAATACTGGGCTTATATGACCCCAGCTAGGTAACTGTCAAGCCTCCTGTTAAAGACCCCCAAGGTAGGAGCGAGCACCACTTCCCTTGGAAGTTGGTTCCAGATCCTACCCGCCCCAACTGTGAAATAGTGTCTTCTAATGTTCAGCCTGAACGTACTGTCAAACAATTTATGGCCGTTATTCGTTGTTACTCTGGGAGGTGCTTGGGGGAACAGGGTCTTTCCTATTCCCCACTGGTCCTCCCTGGTAAGTTTGTAGACGGCCACCAGGTTCCCTCTCAGCCTTCTCTTGTGAAGGCTGAACAGGTTCAGGTCCCGTAGCCTCTCCTCGTAGGGTCTGCCCTGCTGTCCCCAGATCATGCGAGTGGCTCTCCTCTGGACCCTCTTGGCGCTGGCTACATCTCTCCTAAAGTGCGGCGCCCAGAACCGGACGCAATACTCCAACTGTGCTTGACCAGTGTCGCATAGAGGGGGAAGATCACCTCCCTGGCCCTGCTTGTGATGCATCTGTGGATGCAGGACAAAGGGTGGTTGGCCTTAGTGACCATGTCCTCACATTGGCAGCCCATGTTCATTTTGGAATTGATAATGACTCCAAGATCTTTTTCTGCCACTGTGCTTTCGAGAAGGGAGTTCCCCAGCCTGTGGGTATGTTGCTGGTTCTTACTGCCCAAGTGCAGTATCCTGCACTTGTCAGTATTGAATCCCATCCTATTCTCATTTGTCCACCCCTATAACTTGTCCAGGTCCAGCTGTATCCTCTCCCTCCCTTCTAGCATGCCCACCTCGCCCCAGATCTTGGGGTCGTCAGTGAATTTGAACAGGATGCTTTCCACCTCCTCGTCCAAATTGCTAATAAAGGGGTTAAACAGTGCGAGCCCAAGGACCGAGCCTTGGGGGACCCCACTGCTCTCAGCCCTCCAGGTCGAATATGACCCATCCACCAGCACTTTCTGGGCGGCCCCTCAGCCAATTTGTGACCCATCTGACTGTATAGGCATCAATGCCACAGTTGCCTAGCTTTTTAATGAGAATGGGGTGAGAGACAGTGTCAAAGGCCTTCCTGAAGTCCAGAAAGACTACGTCTACCACAACACCTGCATCCAAAATACCCTTGTAATTATTATTGTATTGTAAACATCTTTATAGAGATGCTAAACAGAAGCAGAAGAGGTGAATCTTGCTCGCTAATTAAAGTCCCCGCCCCTGTAGCACATGTAAAACTGCCCTCAGTCACTATTATCCTAATAGCAGACCACATTCCTTAGCTTTGGAATTGGTTCAACATGATTTCAAAACTCTGTTTAGTTCTCCATCTCAACCAGTTTACCTGGTTTTGCCTTTGAAATTTCAGCTTCAACAAATCTATAATTAAATGCAAAAATAGTTAACTCAAAGTCCAAAATAGTAAAAAAAATTAAAATGAGTTTCTGCCTCTTGTGCCTTAAATCTGCCACTCATTGACTTTACTGAGTCGGTCACAAGACACACAACCTCCTTTCCCTCATTTAAAAAAACAAACAACTGCCTAGAGAAGGCTAATTCACAAGACAGGTAGTTTAAGTATCAGTGACAAATGCAATGTGTAAATGCACATGGGAATGAGAAACAAAGGGTCTGAGGAAACAAAAAGAACTGCAGAAATGAGACTTTGGTATAATAAATAAAGGGGAACGAGGAGAGTATTAATAGAAAGAGGAGGAAAGATAAAGGATCATAGTGAAAAAGCTAGATAATATAGACCGAATAGAAGAAAAAGAAGGGGTGAGGTCACTGGCTATACAAACCATCTTAAAAGAGTTTTCAAGCTAACCATTCCCACAGTTATGTTGAGTTTGGTCCTTTTTGTCTATCTTGTGGGTAGCTTAGTCTGAGGACTGCCACAGAATAAACTTTTGATTTGGACCTGGAAAAAAACCCAAAACAATAAACCCATAATATACTTGCTATCAAAATGGGGTAAGCAGCAATTCCAGTGCTGGCTTTAAAGAGCTGTAACAAACTTAACACCAAAAGATCATTCAAGCTTTTGCTACATGAGAAGCAACGGAAGAAGCAAAGGGTTTGATCTTACTTTCACTGACGTTAATGGAAAAGCTTTCATAGACTGTTCAGGTATATGATCAAGTTGTAAATACAGGAAGCAAGAACATTATAAAAAAATCTCTCCAAAATTCTCACCTAATGGATGTAAAACATTTGGTCAGAAGGTATAAACAGTCTGATTTTGGAAGTGTCCTCAACTTGTTATCCAATGTTGCCCTGCCAGTTGTGTGGTAAGGCAGCAGCAGCTGCGGGGTCTTTGAGGGCCCCCAACATACACTCTGTCTAGAGTGGACCACTTGCTAACTAAGCCTCTGGTCCCTAGCTAATTGCAGGCCCAGTGACATCTATAATTCAGGAAATTAAATATTTTTAGAATATGAATTGTGCTCATGATTCTTTGCATCAATAGTGCTATTCAAGTAAAATGATAGGCTGCTTTAGTTCTGGGTGAACTTCCCCTGCTAGACATACATCCGGCCATTGTGTTTGATGCACTCACTTGATCCATGGGCTCCTAAACTTCTCTGGATCTGGCCAAGCTCCAACAATGGTCTCTGGCTTCTTGGACAACGTGTGTCTGGTACCCAGGGCCATCCCTACATGGGCACGAACTGGGGCAACTGCCCTGGGCCCCACGCTTTGTGGGGCCTTATGGACAGTGTTGTATAGGCCCCACTGCGGTTGCTGGCTCTGTGCTCCAGCTGCTTCCCCCCCCAGCCACTCGCCATCCCCCAGCCCAGCACAGGCTGATCTGCTCTAGGCCCCACGCACCCCTAGGGACGGCTCTGCTGGTACCACTTCTAAGGAATGGGACCCTGGAATTCAGCTGCTCCAGCTTCTAGGATCAATGCTGAAGACTTGATATCTCCTAAAACCTATGAACCGAACACCTTTGCCAGGCTCCACCCTCACAGATACTCTAACTAATTTTAGTTTAACCTTCAGGGATGCATGATGGTTAAAACAAGCAATACACAAAATTTGCAGTGGGATTTCTAAACCAGTTGCAATTTACTCACAAAGAAATACACAGATCTATGAAAAATACATATCTGTCAATGGTGCTCACATACTCATCTGCACAATATCAGAAGAAAGTTATTTTAAAATCTTATATCAAAGATATCTTACTTAAAAATAAACATATTTAAGGTATAGGAACAGGCAAATGCTGGAAGGAGTGCAGTCAGGAGGATTCTACCATGTATGGTACACGTGTCCCAGAATTAAACCTTTCTGCAAGAAGGTTGGCGACATGGTGAGAGAAATAACTATCACAACACCACTTAATGTTCTTATTGAACATTCCCGAGAACTCTGTAACTTAAGAGCCATAAATAATTGATCATTCATCTTTTAGTGGCTGCAAGAATTACAATTGCAAAAGCCTGGAAGAGAAGTGACACCCCTAAAATCATTGATTGGTTTAAAGAAGTTTGAGTAGAAAAGTTCTCTGATCAAGTCCATGTTCTAGAGACGAGAAGGAAAAAAGATGCTTACTTGGAAATCTGGTGGAAACACTTGAAATTTGCTAAAAAAAGATTCTCCTGTCTCCACATCAGAAAGTTTCAGAAAGTTTTTTGAATATTGAAGGGAAGTGCAGTTCTAGGAGCTAATACTTACGACTAAATTTAAAAGCAAAGATGAGTAGAATATAGTGAGATTTGTATTATGCAGAGTTTAGACAAAAAAGAGCATGAATTATTATATAGAGATGAAAAAATACAAAAGCTTGACATTGACAGAAACATCAAGAAACTTGTCAGAGACTGAAAGGAAGACCCGGCCCCCACCTCAACCCAACAACAAACAAACCCCAAAACAACCAACTTCTGGGGACACTGACTTGGGTTAAGGGAGCACTGTACATTTTAAGGCAGGGATGCCCAACTTCTAAGTGGCCGGGAACCACACCAGCGGGGGCTACATGCCATGTGGGCCACACCAGCACAAACCTCCCCCCACATTCCACATAGTTATACCCCCTGACATTGCACTGTGTGTGCAGATGCCACCCCCCAACACTGCACCATGCACACAAGTGCAATCCTGCCACTGCATTGTGTGCATGTGTTCCCCGGCCATGGGCTCCCCCAGTATCATGGGCTATGCTGTACCATTCTGTCCCTCTGTGGCAGGGGCAGGAAATAGAAGCTGGAGGAGGGAGGGGGAGGCTAGAGATCTCAGCTACTGCTTCAGCTGGAGAAACAGGGGAAGTAGCAGATAGTTAGGAGCATGGAGGCATATTAACTCTTGGGCCACATGCAACCCGTAGACTTCCAGTTGGACAGCCCTGTTTTAGGAGACTGGATGCATCTTCTAAATCCTCAATTTGTTATTTGATCAGTTGGATTTGTTAATAATTAAAAAAGAAAAAAAGAAAAATCTCTACCAGGGATTGGCAACATTACAAACTATGGGCCAGATTTAGATTTAGCCCATGGAGGCACTGGATGTGGCCCACTGAGCAAGGAGGATTTTGCAGTGTTTTGGCACCAAAGGGGCTTTACTCATGCTGCGATAAATGGTAGGGAGAAGTTATGGCAATAGCAGCAGCCAGGTCCTAGCACTGGCCCACTTTGGACCTGAGTTGGGTCATTCTGGCCAACTGCTAGAAAGCATTGCCAACTTCTGCTCTATGCTATTCCTTGCCTTGGAGTTCATAACTCCCCTGATTATTCTACAGGATTCATCTAGTACTTTCAGCCATCCCTCTGGGCCCCATGCCTCTGACTTAGTCTTCCTGGTCATGGATTCCCTTTTGACTCCTGAACTAACTCCCTTTAGTTTCTTCAAATGGTACTGAAAATGTCCTCTCTCACTCAGTATGGCCCTTTTTAACAGTAGTTTCTAACAGTTTAATTTTTTTTTCTGTTTAAGGATTTCCCATGCTCCAACCCACTCACCCACATAGATAACTCTAGGCTGTAGCTATCATATTGTTCAAGTTAATGACTTAATTTTTCCAGTTACACCATTCAAGTCCAGGTTTGGGACATCTGCAACAGCTAATTCAGTATATACCAGTGTTCCCAAAATAATAGATATTTCACAGAATTAATCAGAATGTACAAGTTTTTTAAATACTCCAAAATATATTGCACTAGTAGCTAAATGCATTTTGAGATGCCATGACCCAAAATTATCATTATCTCTTTATCTTCTTCAGCTACTGTACTTATATAAACTTAGTGTGGCTTATGAAAATAATTTCCCTACTGTCTTATATTGGATGGATATAAACTCAGGTGTACTAAGTAAAATACAGCTAGATAAATAGGGATCTACATACGTAAACATTTTATTTATTGCTTTCTGAAGCAGTTGTAGTGCTTATGATGTTTTACTCTGACATGGCCTACAGTTCCCTAACAGTGGGCATGTCTACATGAGACACTTTACTAGGGATTAGAACAAATTACTGTAAATACAAGTAGCAAATTTATGCAGGAGTAATTACTGTGCAGTACAGCATGTGTAGACAGCCAATGGGGAGCAAATGTGCTCGTCAGTCAGGCAGTATGGGAGGGATATTGTTCCCAGCCCTTGGGAGCTGCCTGCTGCTGGGGCAGGCTCTGCCATGGGAGTCTGGGTGGGGACTATGTCCGCCTGCCTGGCACAGGGAGCTCCCCGCTCCACAATCACAGGGCCACAGGGCCAGGAGATCCTGATTTCCCAGCGCCAGGTCCATGGTCATGGGGCCGGGAGGTGACTAGAGCTCCCTCTGACTGCTGCAGGGGGCTGATGCAGGGCTGGCAGGGGCAGGAGTAGACTGCTGTCATGAACAGCAAATCTGCTTCTGCTTCCCCGCACATTTAGGCAGCTGCCTGAGGTAGGTTTACTTTAGACTCAATCCACCCTGAAGCATTTGCACATGTAGATGTACCCACAATCTACTTAATATGCCTGAAATCAGAGTTGAGAGATTGCAGCTAACGGAGCAGAGAGAATGCAGTTTAGTTTCCAAATTCATTGAGTTCTTGGCTTCTCTGCTAACAATTAATGCCAAGTGCTATAGGGTTCGTTGTATGGTTGACATAGGCATAAGAACCTGGCCTGAGATGATGCCATGTGAATTATTGCCATTCAGACGACTTTTAGCTTTAAAATTTTCAAAGTGCGTTGATGATTAGAACCCTGTGGTCCTTCTCCAAAATTGTTAGGGGCTTTAACCCCATTAACTTGCAATAAGATTTAGGCACCTAAGGCCCTCAAAGACATTTAGGTACTGAACTCCCACTGATTTCGAAGTGGCTTTGAAAAGGTTACCCCTGGTCTATACTAATATCTTTGAAAGACTTTTTCAAGGAGTGTTTAATCCACCTCCACTGTGCACTTTTCAAATACTAAGGATGAGATTCAGCTGTGTCACAATGAAACTGTAAACAATTATTACAACGACTTGACCAGTAATTCAAGAAAGCTGGGAAGTTAGTGGAGCTCTCCAAAATTCTCTAAATAAGAAGCAAATCAGGGCTGCCTTTAGAGGTAGAACAAAAGGTTACACAAAGCCACATCCTTTGTTAAATGAATGAATTGAGGGGCTTGCACTATGCAAATAAAAGCTGAACTTGGATGTGTGTGTTAAACCTAGGCACATCTTTTAATTAAACTTTGGACAATTTATAATGAAATCTGAACTTTTTTTAGCACCACAGTCGGACTGGAAATGGGAGATGAGCACTTTTTATATTGCTATGTGCATTTAAAATTCTAGCTGGCTTGTTAGGTAAAGTGAGGAGTCCAGGTATTGTGCTGTTAACTAAACCAGTTAAACTGGGTAAAGGGCTCATGATTCTATAGCATTTTAGTAAACTATTTTGAAGTATTACACGGGCACAGATAAGGTTCTGATTAACCTGGAAGCTCTAGTAACATCCCTGATAATATCTTCTGGTTGAATTTATGTTTTACTCACAGAAGTCGAATCGGAAATGTTTGATAATTGCACATGTCTGTTTGTACAAGTAGTTTTTGAGCATTCATCTTGTAAACTGGCTCCTTAGACAAAGGGTTGCCAACCGGGGTAACATTTACCCCTGGGGGTACTTGGCAAGGCCCCAGGGGGTATGCGGTGGCAGTGCAGAGAAGTGGGGGTACTTGGGAAGTGCCGCCGCTGCTGCTGCTATGCACCCGCGCATTGCTGTGCTGCTGCTGCCACTTCACATTCGGCCGCCAGGGGACCCCCCTCCCCGCTTGGTGACTGACCGCCAGGGCCCCCCCAACTCCTGCTCCACATCCAGAAGGAGGGGAATGTCCCCCCTGCTTGGCGATTGGCTGCTGGGGGACTCCCCCTGCCCACACCCCAGGAGGGGTATTCACCAGAAGGGGTACTCTCCTGAAAACCCCTGCCTTAGACTATATCTGTCACTGTTAGGCTTTACTAGCTAGTGTACACAGCTTTGAATTGTATATTTTCTTATAATAACCTATGGGCAACCTCCTGTTTGTCTTGTACTATGGCAATGTGTTGTTATACCCAAGGGAAGAAATTACTGTTTTAAATTAAAATCCCTAAAACAATTCAAGAAATACAAAAGGTACTGTTACTACAGCAACATGAAGCAGTCCATTATCTATGTTACGTGTGCTAGTTCTAGTAATATATATTAGAGTAATTTTCATGATCCACATCCATGTCAAATGATTCTTTATGTAACTTCAGTTTTCATGTGCTCCTGATTTTTAGAATGCAGTGTGCGCGTGTATGTTCCCATGAAACAAGTGTAACTCTTATCTGAATGGTCCCAGCAGCAGTTGGCCATCATTTATTCCTATCCTGGCCAAGGGTCCCATAGTCAAGCCAGCAGGGAAAATGAAAGTGATATATCTAAAGCTGGGTGGATAATGAAAAAGGTGTTTACTGCATAATTTATTTAAAGTTATCCCAACAAGAATTATTCAACCAGAATCATTCAACCAGGCTTAGCTATCACAGAGAAAGTGAGGTTTCATTAGTTCCTCATTCAAATCTAAGTGGAAGTTTGATTTTATGATTACAAAACTGATTTTATAATTACTTTGTAAAAAACCTCACCCAAAGTAGGAAAACATTTTCCAATCTTAAGTAACAGAAGCAGAGTAAAGCCATTACAATATAAGACTCAGATCTGGTTTTTTAAAATTGTTTTCTCATTTACTTTCTGTGGTCAATTTATGAGGTGGTGATTTAACATCATTTCCTCTTTGCTGAGTCAGTTTGTGGGGATGAGGAAGCTGGATTTTAAAATAACAGACTCAATAAAGAAATGAGTCAATTCCTGAATGCAAATTTAATTTAAACTTTACTCTCTCACCCATGGTCCAAATTTGAATGTGGGTTTCATACCCCACAACAGAAGTAGAAATGAAAAGTACAAAAGAAACATTTAACCAAATGGGGAAAATCCAGCATGTAAACATTTCATAGATATATGTATATCTTTTCATGGCAACAAGATAAACATCCATATTCAGTCTACAACCTGGAAGTCATCTGTGTTTTATCTGTTTCTGTGTTAACATCCCAGCCACATCTGATCTTCTGTATCCTCTTCCTAAGGCATGGCAGAAGCAGTGCACTTTTACAAAGCAAGACCACAATAGGAAGAAAAACTGCTAGCATAAATGTAGGGGGTGTATACCAGACAAATTGATTTATGTCGATCCATTTATTCCAGGCAAATACCAGAGCATGAATTGTGCATAGCATTAGGGCTAAATATCCCATGTTGGTCTGAAAAGATACAAAAACATGAGTTATTTATCTTCTTTCAATAGTAATAAAAAGGATTATTTTGCTAACTATATAGTGGGTGTGTCTACACATGCAAATACTCCTGGGTCAGTTTACCTTAGAGTAAATTACTCTAAACTGACCTGGGCAGGCATCTACATGTGAAGGGATGTGGGAGCCCTGTACCAGCCCCTGCAGCAGCCAGGTGGAGCTCTAGGCTCCCTCTGGGTGCTGGCCCAAGGGCTGGAAGGGAGCACGGGGCCAGGAGATAGCTGTCTCCTGGCATGGGCTAGGACATTGGTCCCTGCCCCTGGGAGCTGCCTGCTGCTGGGTGGGCTCTGCCACCAGAGCTGGGGCAGGAACAATGTTCCCCTGCCCTAGCAGCAGGGAGCTCCCAGCCCCTGCCCCATGATCCTGGGCCTGGGAGATCCTCATCTCTCTCCCTGAGCTCCACAGTTGTGGGGTCAGGGCTGGGAGATCCAGGCACTCTAACTCATGGCGTTTTACACAAAACATCATGAGTGACACTGAACCCAACAGGTGTTCGCCTGTTGGATTGGGGGGGGGGGGGGACCACAAGCCTGCTTGCTCTGGCCCTGGCAAACAAGAGAGGGAGCTCCAGCAACCTCCCAGACTGCCCCTCTCCCCAGGCCTGCCCCCCACACTGTGTGCCCTCCCCGCAACTACCCCTGTTGGGGTCTCCAGGGGACCTGGGCTGGGCTGCATGGGGGGAGGGGGACTGTCTCCCCCCTCCCCTGCCCCGGCTCCAGCCATGGCAAAGCTGAACTGGCGGCTGCGTGCTGCCCCTGTCAAGAGGCAGGGGCAACACACTGTCAAGCCAGCTGTCCCTGTCAAGAGGGGGGTGGAAGAAGGGAGCCCATTCCTTGCCCTGCAGGTTGCACTCTAGGTATCCTGGCTGAGGTATTGGGGGAGCTGGGCGGGGTCCACAAGGCTTCCTTCCCCCATCCTCCATCCTAGCCTCTTAACAGTGGAGCATGCACCTGCTGGCTTGGCTTTGCTGTGGCTGGAGCTTGGGCAGGCGGGGGTTAGGGGAGGCACGAACAGAGCCCCTTGCCTCATGAGCCCAGGCAGGCTTCCCCCAAGACCCCATGGCCTGGCCCCAATATGGCTGCACAGAGAAGAGGAAGGGGGTAATGGCCTGGCCCTGATCTGGCCACAGCACGGCACAGGGAGGAGGTAGGAGGTTGACCTAGTATCAATCTGGCTGCAGGAGGGAGGTGAAACAGGTGTATGGCCTGGCTCCAGTCTGGCTCTGCAGGGCTTGGGAATTTGGCAGCAGGGGACGGGTGTCAGTATCATTTGCCATTGGTTCCCGACCACCAAACTTGCCAACTCATGGGGAGCCCTGTGGGCTGCATGCCATGGCTCCATGGGCTAGAGGTTGGGCACCTCTGTACTAAGGTATATAAGTATCTACATCACAGAACTGGTAAGAGAGAAACATTTCTTACTAAGTTTTCAAGTATAAGGTGCTTACTAGATCAAACTTCCAAACTTAGGGCCTCAGAGCCTGATTCAACACTTGTGTAACTGCACTAACTTCAATGGAGTCATTCTTGATTTATATAACGTAAGTGGCAGGAGAACCAGAGCCTCAGACATTAGCCTTTAACTTGAGTAAGGCAAGTACATGTGTATAATTTTAGCATCCAAAAATGGATTTGTTGCTGTAACTAAGGGTTGAAGCTGATTTTTTTTTTAAATAGATTTTCTTTTCTTGAACACAGCTTTTTGAAGGGTATGGCAGGGCTAGAATTACTGAAGACTGAAGTTCTCTGTATACATTAAGGCTGAATTTTTGCCCCTGAACTCTGGTTTCTTTGTGATGCTCAGGTATCTCAAAACAGCTAGGAAGTGGGCTCTAAGGAGTGAAGGGGCAAACAACAGACAATCCTGCTTGTATAATGGGATCCCATGTAGTACAAAATTGACATAGCCATCTCTAGACCACGCACTCCTAATGCTACAATGCAAAGGGGCATATTGAAATGAACAGGGATGATCTAAGGCTGTGCACACCACTGAACTTTGGTAAATGAAAAGAAACTGTTATTCTGGGTTATATCTAAACTGGTGTCCTGCAGGTGAGAGAGAGGTTTCATTTCATGATGACAATCGCTAATATCCAACAACTGTTCGTGGCAACCATTTTGAGAGAAAGTCAATATTTATTTGCCAAGCAATTGCCAGAGAACAATGACTAAACTTCTGGACTGATTTCTAGGAACCCCACTGCATATTGATATTTTTAATTGACGATCTTAACTGACACGCAAAATCCTACAAAGGAAGACAGATCACCCATAATGTAGATTTATTCATACCTGAATAAAATTGAACTCTCTCCAGGTCAAAGAGTGACTGATGGATGGAACTGATGTTACTGCTAGTATGGCCAGCATAGCAAGTCCCAGAATTCCTAGAGAGATATAAATCTCCATCCTCCAAACATCATGCTCAATCCAGGCATTTTCCTTGCCTTGCTTGACCTGCCAAAGAAAATAACATTTAAGTGAGATGGACATGGGACCTGATATTCCCCAAAAATATAGTTTTTTTTCTTTACAATCATAAGGAAATAGGCCCAGAGACCTGTTTCTCCTCCTCCCCTCTTCATTTGGTTTTCACTTCCATTTTATTGCTTTTGACCGTCTAATGGAATGTACACAAGTCTCTGAATGCAACTGTTATTACTTCTGACAACAGTTGCAGTAGCCTATGCTGAACTAAATTAGTCTTGAGTTAGAAGTATTTACTGATTTCAGTCCTGCCTTGGCCCAGCAGAGACTTGTTCTGCAGCTTTCTTAACCTGACTTCACAGTAGGAGAAACTTTATTCTTTGACAAACAAAATTCCATTTATGGCTAAATACCATATCTGGCAGATTTGAACAACAAGAAATATATTAACAAGGACTATTTTTAAAGGGCTAATTCAGCTGGCATTCCTGATTACTTTGTTATCTTGCCAGGATAGCCATTTAACTCTGATTAACATCCCACCCCCAACCTAAAACACATGATATATTGAGCTGTACTGAAAACAAAGGTTTACAAAGGCTGGGATTCAGGGGCCCTGATCTTTAAAGTTACAACTGCCAGAGGCTGTTTAATCCTAGTGCAATGTGCTCTAGAGTCATTTTCCCCCCTCTTGGACTCATGCTCTGCATCAGGGGCTGGGAATGGTTTAGTGATACTATACTGCTTGGAGATTCCTGAATGCCAGGGGAATGCCTAACAAGCCACGTAGGTCAGCTTTAAAGATTCTAATTTTGCATATTCTGTAGTAACGAGCTGGCCTATATGCAGAATTCTCAAGAATTCTTGAAAACATCCTATCCTCTGAATAAAGTAATTATGTACTATTAGCCGAAATCTGATATATAACTTTAATGAAAACTTTACAACTCTTTCAAATCTTCCAGCCATGATTTGGAAAATATTCATATGGAGGATCTCAAGCACTTTGCAAACAGCTAATTACTGAAAGCATATATAATTATAGCCATTTTACAGACAGTTTAACTGCAGTACAAATAAAGGAAATGACTTGCTCAGCAAAATATGATAACCTAGGATTTTTCACTCTGTTCCATTCTTTAGATCTAGCTCTTTCACTTCAAAGCACTGTGGCATATTAATGGAAATAAACTGCCCCACAGCTTTTAAACAGAAAGCTTTGTGGAGTTGCTTCAGATTCAAATGAAAGTATTTCCCCCAGGCCTGTGAATGTGAACAAGATGAAGACACTATCTGGATGCAAGTGTTTGACATCTGTGACCTGACCATACCTGTTGGTATGACCAATTCAGCAGCTTGTATCTGTAAGATCTTCTCATTGGATAACACAAGCTATAGCATGCATGCATTGTGGCAAAGAAGAAACTGAGAAGTCCAAACTGTTTCCTTGATAACATCCACTTATCTAACCACTGTGGAAATTGTTTATATTTTGTGCCATAATAGAGCTGGAACCCAGCAGCTAATGCTCCTGGTAAATAAACCAGTGCCAAAAGAGTGATTGAAACCACTGGTAAAACTTTGTTTGTCACTAGAATTGGAATTTTATAGAAAGCATTTTCATTAATAGTTACAAAAGGGTAGATGACATCTCTCAGAAAAGTATAGATAAATGTTAACAATGCCAATGCAAAAGCTATTTTCACTGGCAAATGCCACTTAGGAAAGAGATCCTGCTTGCGGTATTGATCTGAAGAGCACTCAAACTCATCAAAATGATGTTTATTCTCTAAATGGAAAAGTGCAGCCACTTCTGGTGTCCTGGTGGTAACTTGTAAATCCATATTCTGAAAAGATTGGAAAAAAGGAAAAAAAATACATCAAATTTATGGAGAGATTAAAGAATTCATCAACCATCTTAGCCTTCTGCATTACTGCCCTTTCACTTTATATCTCCCATATATTATATAAATGATAAAATAATCACTATTAAAGGTGAAGCAGCTTAGACATGTGAGGTTTCAGGTAGTAAGTACCTGAGCTGAGGATATTTATATTTAGATTTCTGCCTTAGATTACATTCTTTGGAGGTGATTTTAAAATAGATGCTCATTCCAGGAAGTTAACTGCCATAAGAGAAGTTTTCATTGTAAGGTCTTAAGATAAAATAAATTAATTTCAAAAGCGGAGATATGCACTAATAACACAAGCAAAATAATGCATGAGGAAATGAAATCCAGAAACTTTAGAATACAACAGTCTATTCACTCAGCACATTTTAACTGCATCTGTAGGACAAACTGAAAATCTTTCAATTTCTGATGCCCAGGCAGTGGACTACAGTGTAAGGGACACATCAACAAACTATATTTTCATTCTCCTCAACCCCAGCCTCAAGCACACACAGTCTTAGCATTTCCTACCTCATTTACCATTCTACAAATTATGCAAAATTAGATCATCTCAATTAAAAATGGAATTTTCTGTTGCCAGGTTGGCACTGCTTGATCACACATCTACTGAAGTGGGTGACAAAATTATCATTGATTTCAGTGAAAGCAGAATTAAGTCAAACTTTTAGCATAAAAACACAGCATGCATTATTATTGGATAGTACATTTAAAAACTATCCTATGCTCAGTACCTCATTGAGAGGGAAACAGATTGCATAGGTATAAAAAAGAAAATATATATGCTAATGTTGAAATGCTCACACATCTCATGCAATAAAGGTATGTCTGGGGGTAAGCTATTATTATATTTATTGCTCATAAGGTGCATCACCTTTAATAATCCAAAAAAAAAAATAATGTAGCCTCAAAGAGCCTAGAAATAGCTGAGCTCTAAAACTGCTAACTTGGCATATATCCAGTCATCAGCAAAGAGTATTAGATTTGGAGAAACTAATTGGTGTTAGTTATTTGGAAGTGATAAATCTGCTTCAGGTTAGGAGGTTGGAGGAGTCCCAAAGCACATTCAGTTCTATCGCCCAGAATCACTCTCAAGAACCAAACTGCTGTACGTGACAATGGGGCTGACATAAATCAGAGAGCCAAACTCCGAGAGGCTGCATAAGGGAAAAGAGGCAGCAGGCAAGTAACATAAGGTTAAATATGTGTTAGTTGAAGGCTTTATCTTCACTAACACAAAGCTATTTTCTTGTCTTGTGTTTTTTTTTTCTGGCAAGATGACAATGGTGCATCATTATCTTACTGTAAAATCTGAAGTGGAGACAAGGCACTACATGTAGGTAAGCAAGACTGGCACCGTGCCCCCATCCATGGCTGATAACGTGGAGTCTACCTCACAGTAAAACTAAGCAGCCTTACCTCCACCAGTATTTTCTGGTGGGAGACCTAGTGCATGTTTTTCCTGTAGTTAAAATATACCTTTTTGTCAGTTAAGTAAGTCTAAGGGAATCAAAAAACTTCACAAAGTTTGAGTAGGGACAGTTGAAGGCATTGTGTAACTTACAAAGGGAGGAGGCCTCAAGGGCCTGCAGGTGGTATAAACTGCATCCATTGAAATTCACCTTGGAGCTTGGCCCAGAGATGCTGACCTTTCAAAGAGCTGGTTTGAAAGGCGTAATTCAATATTCTACAGGCTCTAGTGATAGAGCCCACTGCCCTCAGAATAAGCAGGAGCAGCCTGAATTGTTTCTGTGCATCAACAGAGGCTTTTTTTTTTACTGTAACAAATGTTGTTTACTGGCCTCTTCTTTCTCATCATGATATGGCAATTTTGAAAAAAGACACTTTTAAAGGGAAATTTTAAGGATATCTTTGCTAGAATACAGTGATAACTATTGGGCTTTTTGCAGCTGGTGGAGCACAGCCTTCACAAGGCTCTGAATTGTGCTCGCTCAACCACTTAGCTGGCCCAAGCTTTGTGTGTTTTTTTTAGCCTGGTCTTTGATTAAACACAATGAAATGTGCCATTTCTTCTTTATCTCCTTGTCCCAATATTGTTACAAGATTTACAATGCTCTGATATTTTAGCCTTATAGGAAAAGCAGGAATCAGATCCTATTCACCCTCCAAGGCACTTCATACTTAGTTGTTGCAATGTCTGAAGTGTCTTGACTCAAAATGTGATCCAAATCTACAGGCTTGGATTCCTGTACACTGAGTGAGGAGACCTAGATACCTCCTAAGACTGATCCTGAATGCCTTGGTCACTCAGCAGGCAGGTACCTACATGTACTCTATAGGAATCCTAGCCACATGAGGTATACATGTCTGAATTCCTGCTCCTCCCTGGAATTCTGGGGAGTTAGCTTACAGACCTTACAGGATCTGACCCAGGACTGTAAGGGAGGCACTTCTCTTATGAGGCAATCCAGCAAGACCTACCTAAGACCAGCACCAAGTTCAGTATCAAGCACAACAACCTCTATGACAGCAACCCAATGAATTCTGCCTGGTTAAAAGTGCACATGCAAAAAAAATGGAGGGACAGGCCTGGCTAACTCAGAGGCAGCAAACTCAGGACTCCTTCGGAAATCCTTTGGGCCCTGTGAATTTTGCACTCTTCACTGCTCAGTGAGCTAATTTCCAGAGGAATTGGGGACAGTGCTCCTACCAAGCTTAGCCTACAACTTAGCAATTAGGGCTCTCTTACAGGAAATGGTAGATGTGGGTTTTAATACTTTCAGGGTAAGGTAGTCCTAGAACCAAGAGCTCTGATTTCTTGGGCAAGTGCTCTGTCACACCTAGAGTAACTGGTAAAAGATGGCACCATCATTCTCCCTGCTCTGTCTTGTGCATTGAACTGTGTTTATAACTGAAGCATCAAACAAATGCTAGGTAAGGTTGGAGCCCACCTAAGGAACTGCAGGTGTACAGAGTCAAGTGCCTCCTCACACCAATTTGAAACATGACAAGAGTATATGTAGAGGTTAGAGGCCAAGGTGGCTGATCTAGATTCCCTCTGAGCACAAACAGCAGCCCATGCCTGGGCACCTAGGCTTTTTTTAGGCATCTAAATGGAGGCAAGATGCTTAGGTGATTTGCCAGCTGCTGAGAGAAATCAATTTTGGTTGCTCTTTAGCTGCCTATATACCTGGATGGGGGTGGGGGCGCTTTAGCTAGAGCAGTTCCCAGACAACTACTCTAATTAAAAAGGCTCACTGTCACATATATTAAGCCCCCACACGTTAAAACAGCTGTGGGGTACTTCATCTAAACCTCATCGAATGTCCCGTGGCCATTTTAAAATGTGCATGGGCTTAATATACATGATGATGAGATGATGCTGGAGCATTCTAATTAAAACATGAACAACATGTATAGCCTTAGTGTATTATGCATCTAAATTTCACCTTAGTCCTATTTAGGTGCCTAAAGTTGATTAGGATCTAGTCCCATGTCTCTGGATCAGCTCTGGTTCAAGAAGCAAACATTGTCATGAAGCACAAGAACCCTTTTTTATTTAAATGAGTGTTACCAAATTGCATCGGTTTCCTGTATTCTTCCCAGTCTCCCTTTTCTGAACTTCATCGTAATCCACAGTATGGTTATCTCCTGTCATACCTTCCATTGTAGAGGAACCCTAAAAAATAAGTGCTGGATTTAAGACAAGTGTTAAAATACACCACTGCAGTTTTTTTCTTAACATTCTGAAATGATATTTTCATTCACAAGAGGTTTTTAGGATTGTTGATGTCCTATACAAATGACACCTTCTTTAGAATGGTGTATGTACTTTTCTGGAAAACAGATAGCTTAGAATGGAGCTTCTTCATTCCTCTTCACTCTAGGTACAGTGAAGATCCTAAAAGCACCTGTTGCTGTCTTGCTAGAGGTAGCACATTTATATTCATAGAAGCAAAGAAGAAGGCAAGCGGAAGTGATAAGATGGAGAGATACTTCTCTTTTTCTTAGCTCTCAAACATGTGAGAAAAGATTGTCAGTTACATGGAAAGGACTTAGGAGCTGTAAGTTGACTGCACTGGAATGCCCTGATACTGCATTGCGATACAGGCATCATGGTGTTGAATCAGTATATACTAATGCTAAGTTACAACAATGCTATTATTGGGTTTCAGTGTCAGGATGCAATATTAAGAAACATATTTCTGTGATTACATTTATAGTGTGCTTCTCATCTTTTCATAACTGTACCATTTGCCTATGGTACAGGCTGTAAGGACTGTTAAATATAATATTTAAATCTTGCATTGAAGTGACTCTGGATGTTTACCAATAATATCAGAATTTGGTTCATGATTTTTCACTATGTGCAACTCTTTCAGAGCATAGCTCTAAGAATCTAGTGAGGGAGAGAAAGAGACTATTGTGTCTCTGACGGCCACCTCCTCCTCTAAGTTTCATGTTTCTCTTCTGATTATTCCCTCTAGATAGCATTCCCTCTGGGCATAGCATCATAGATCCTGTTACACAGCAGGATCAACTAGAGCCTCAGTCTGGAGCCAAGTAGGTTAACTCTTTTCTTCCCTGGCTTAGGTTTGTTCACCTCACCACAACTAGTCTTTGTGGAGAAAAGGCACTGTGTCATTGTGGAGAAAAAAATGTTAATGTTTGGGAGTTACTCAATCACACTATTGTGAAAAGTGCCACACAAAACTCAATAAATAAAATTAATTATTCCACATTTCCCCTTCTCCAAGACAAAAAATATGTCTCTTCCAATCTATTGTTGGCTTCTGACTCTTATCAATCATGCTACTGCCATTATCATTTGTAGGCAAGTCAATCCTCTAGATCAGTTCTCAACCCATGGCCTGCATGCAGCCCAATCAGCACACTGCTGTGGCTCATGTTTCATCCTGTTAAATGGATACACAGGAAGTACATTGTGTGGGTATGGCCCACATACCACACTGAGAGCTGCAAGTGTGGCTTACTATAGCAAATAGGATGTGAACCACTATTCTAGATCATGGCGTACACATAAAAGGTCTAGTCAGATGCCTGATGATTCCATTTGTGGTTGACAAGTCTAATTTGAGAGTGACACAGCTTGTTACAAGTTTCACAGATCCATATGTTGTCTAAGTTGGAGTCCAAATTAACAGCATGTTGCTTCCTTCTTTCTCACTTTGCTTCCATCTTCTAGATCAAAGCCACTCCATGTTAAGCTGCATTCAGTGCCAGATGTTCCCTCCAGACTACTGTGCATTCCTCCCAGCTTTCTACATTGATGTTGAACAGCTTAATATAATTTTCGCACACATTGTGGTACCACCATACATGGCAACCCCACTTTCTAAAGCCATCTCAAATCTTACTATACAAAATATTCTTAGGGATACGGTCTTCTCCCATTCTTCTGACATAGCCAATCCATCGCAACTTCCTCTTCTTGATAGTGGTTTCTAAGTGTCTCAGTCCCGCGCATTCTAGTACCTCTGTGTTCAGTATTCTGTCTTCCCACTTTATTGTCTGTGTAAGATCCTGAAATCTCATGTGGAAGTTGTTCAGTCTCTTAATATGCCTTGTATATGTATTCCATGTTTCTGAACCATAAAGCTGGGATGACAGTACACAAGCCAGATAGATTCACACCTGCACCTTAGCTGATAGTCTCCTATTATTCCATACATATTTTTGTAATAGCCCAAAATTCTTAGCTGCTTTTCTGATTCTGTTAGCCAGTTCAGTCTGAAGGTCAAGTTTCCTGCTAATTGTAGAACCCAAACAGCAAAAACTGTCAATGATACTAAGAGATTTATCCTCCAGAGTGATGTTCTTTCACCGCTTGGTACATGATTATAGTCTTCTTCAGAATAATTGCCATCCTGAAGCTCTTGCATGATTCACAGAATCTACCCAAGAGATTTTGCAGGGAAAATTCACTGTAGGCAAACAAGGCTGCGTCATCCACAAACAGGAAATCTCTCAGAACCAGTTCTTTCAGCTTGATTTTTGCTCTAAACCTGGTGGTGTTGAACAAACCTTATCTAGTCTGGTTTGAAGATAAATACTATCATTGCTGTCTTTGAATGCATGAAGAAGTAGGAATGAAAAGCATGGGGGCTAAAACACACCCGTTTCATCTTGTTGTTGATGTCAAAGGCATTTGTTTCAATACACTACAGTTGCCTTCATACCTTGATGCAATGAGCAAATTACATTCAACAGTTTGGAGGGACCACCCAGTTTCTTCACAATAGTAAAAAGTCCTTGTTTGTTGACTGTATGGAAGGCCTTTGTCATACTGATGAAGGCTATGTACAGTAGTATTCATTTTTCTCTACACTTCTCTTGCAGATGCTTGACTGAAAATATTGTATCAATGTTGGAGTGTCCTGAGCAAAAACTGCATTGGCTTTCAGGATAGATTCTTTCACCTAGAGATTGCAGCCTAGGCAGCAAGATGCAAGTGACAATTTTTCCGCCAATGCTCAGCAGGGAGATACCTCTATGGTTGTCAAGTCACTTCTAGTCCTTTTGTTTGACATTTCCATTTAAGTGTTTTAGTGGAGCTGTTTTCTTCTTGACTGGACCAATTGCTCATTTGATGCCTTCGTACATTCCATGGCGAGCACCTGTGTGAGCTGCTTTCTAAATAGCATCGCAGAATTTCAGCCAAAAATCTTAGCCTCCTTTTGCATTTCTCTTTGAGTCCGTCTCAGATTTTTAGAGTTATGATGTTGGGAGATTTCTTATAGATGGTTAGCGCTATTCTTTTGTTCTCAACAAGCAGAAAGATTTCAGGGTGCTCTTCAAACCAGTACAATCCCTCTCTCTAAAAATCCTAATATTTCATAGATTTCAAAGACATTAGGGCTGGAAGGGACCTCAGAAGATCATTGAGTCCAGCCCCCCGCCCGAGGGGCAGGAAGTCAGCTGGGGTCATAGGATCCCAGCAAGATAAGCATCCAATTTACTCTTGAAGGTGTTCAATGCAGGTGCTTGAAACACCTCCGATGGCAGGCTGTTCCAGACCTTGGGGGCTCGGACAGGAAAGAAATTTTTCCTTATACCCAGCCTGAAATGGTCTTGCAGTAGTTTATAACTGTTCGACCTCGTCATCCCTTGGGGCGCTCTGGTGAACAAATGTTCCCCCCTGGTAAACTTCTAGGTGGCCATCAGATCACCCCTGAGCCTGTGCTTTTCCAGGCTAAAGAGCCCCATGGCTCTCAGCCTATCGTCGTAAGGTTGTTTTCCTGACCTCTGATCATGCGTGTGGTTCTTCTCTGGACTCTCTCAAGCTTCTTCACATCCTTTTTGAATTGTGGAGCCCAAAACTGGACACAGTACTCCAGCTGCAGCCTCACCAAGGCCAAGTACAAGGGGAGAATGATGTCCCAGGATTTGCTTGAGAAGCATCTATGGATGCAAGCCAGCATTTTGGTTGCTTTACTAGCCACAGCATCGCATTGCAGGCTCATGTTCATTTTGTGGTCAATGATGACCCCCAAGTCTCTTTCTTCTGTAGTGCTAGCCAGCATAGCACTGCCGAGCCTATAAGGATGCTGCAGGTTTTTCCTCCCAAGGTGGAGAACCTTGCATTTTTCAGTGTTAAACACCATCAGGTTCTCGTCCGCCCATTTGCTGAGCCTGTCCAGGTCAGCCTGGATTGCCCTCCTGGTGTGGATGCTTCTGACTGGCCAAGTTCCACATCATTAATTAAGATGTTGAACAATATAGGTCCAAGGACAGAGCCTTGGGGGACCCCACTGGTCACAGGCACCATGATGATTGACTTCTGTCAATTACTACCCTCTGGGTCTGCCCACGGAGCCAATTTCCCAGCCAGTGGATCGTGGTGGACCCAAGGCCACAACTAGCCAGTTTCGCCAAGAGGTGATCATGGGATACCAGATTGAAGGCTGTTTTGAAGTCAAGATATGACATCAATCTCTTCTCCCTTGTCCAGGTGATAGGTCACCTGGTTGTAGAAGGAAATGAGATTGGTCAACCAAGACCTACCCGCAACAAACCCATGCTGGCTATCCCTCAGGATGTTGGCATCGGCCAGTCCATTAAGGATGGCCTCTTTAATAAACTTTTCTAAGATCTTCCCTGGGATAGAAGTCAGGCTGATGGGCCTATAGTTTGCCAGATCCACTTTCCTCCCTTTCTTGAAGATAGGCACCACATTGGCCTTCTTCCAGTCTTCGGACACTACACGAGAGCACCAGGAGTTTTCAAAGATCTGTGCCAGGGGCTGGGCTATGATGCTTGCCAGCTACTTGAGTACCCTGGGGTGTTGATTGTCAGGGCTGGCTGACTTGAAGGTATCCAGCCTCTCAAGGTGTTCCTTCACGAGGTCAGCATTGCTGGAGGGCAGGGAATCTCCCTCACCCAGACCTCCCTGTCCCATAGCGGGCATGGGCGTCCCATGGGACTGATGAAAGACTGACACAAAGTACCCATTTAATAGGTTGGCTTTTTCCTGGGCGTCAGTTGTTCCATCTGGTTCAGCAGGGGTCCAATGTTGCCTTTGCTTTTCCTCCGGCTCCCCACATATCTGAAAAAGGACTTTTTATTGTCCTTGATGCTCGAAGCTAGTTGGAGTTCAGTTGCAGCCTTGGTTTTCCTGGTTTGATCCCTGCAGGACCGGACCAGTGCAGAATATTCTTCCTTGGAGGTGAATCCCATCCTCCATCCTTTGTAGGCCTTTCTTTTTAGCCTCAGGAGGTCTGCTAGATCCCTGGATTGCCAGGGGGGCTGCTGTGCCCTCTTGCTGCCTTTCCTCCAAGACGGAATAGAATTAGCTTGTGTATTGAGGATTGCTCCTTTGAGGAGCAACCACTCTTCCTGACCTCCCCTCCCCCTGGGGTCATGGTCCCTTAGGGCCTCACTGACGAGCCGCCTGAGCTTGTCAAAGTCAGCTTTTCTGAAGTCAAGGACTTCAGTGTTGCTGATTGACTTGCCAGCTTTACAGCGGATGGTGAAGGTGATCAACTTGTGGTCGCTGTCACCCAGCTTCCCATCAATCCCTCTCTCTAAAAATCCTAATATTATAACAAGTCATGGGATACCTGATGTTTCCTTAAAGCCCCAGATCCTGAGATCATGTGATTAAAAATATAAATTGAGAAACTTAACTAAACAAAGTAAATTTCTAGCCCACCTGGTTGTAGAGAATAGCTTGAAACATGAACCAAGTGCAGGCTTCAGACTAAGGAAGCAGCAGACAAAATGAGCCCAGAAATTGTTATTTTAAAAATAATGGGGTTTTTGAGACCTCACGCATGATTGTGAAAGGTTGGGGGAGAAGCAATACTACTGCTTTCCACAACAAAAATCTGTGGCAATATTTTGATTACTTCTCTGAGCAAAACATCATGGAGAACCTTACGTTTCACTTTGACTTCTTCGCACTGAGGCAACTTTTTGGATGTTAAAAAGCTTTTGTGAGTGATGTTAATTGTTTCTGTTTCCCATACTTATTCATTTACTAGATTTATATGCTACCCTCCCAATGAAGGCTCAGGGCAGCTTACACTTGAACAAAATAACATATAACACAAGAGAAAAAGAATTAACATAAAATCTAGTAGAGAATTAAAATATGAAACAATCCCATTAAACATTATCCTAGAAACCCCCAGAATATTTCAATACACCTCTCAGTGGGAACGTCTATACATGTGTTTTAATGCACAGTAGTCTATTTTACTGCGCATTAAAGCGGTGCACAAAAAAACATGCTATTGTGTTAATGCACAGTAAAACAGGTTACTGTGCATTAAGCATCATCTAAAAAGTGTGCACTTGTGCTACTGTAAACTAAGGTAGCCTAATGCACATTAATTTAGTACCTCACATTGGAAGTATTAAAGTTAATCTGCATTAGGAAAAGCGCATTAACGGATGTGTAAACGTACCCAGTATTAACATATTTTCTAGCCCAGTTGAGCCATATAGACCAAAATGAGTGCCTGAAGCACTGTCCTCTGGTAGAGACAATGTTATCTTGTTAATCTTCCTTTCTGGGAGGAACTTCACCCAAATCATAATCTGGAAAGTTAGATGTGCAATTATTGTTCATTTATTAAAACATCCGAGACCCATTTTAATAGGAGACTGGATAGATATGCACTTTATAGGCTAGCTAAATCTAGTTCATAAAGTGAAAATCTAGTCTGCCTTCTGCCTGACTGATACAGCTAACTGCTTCTTCTATTCCAATACCATATTTATCCTGTGCATGAGGATTCCCACAATACCTTCCAGCTACTAAAGGCTTGTGGTACTGGGAGGACAGATATAGTGAAATATACCACAAAGGCAATCAGCTGGGATGACAGCTGTTGATAGTAAAAGTTGATTTGATGGCTCTTTCAGGAAATGCAAATAAGCAACATCATAAAAAGAAACAAAGAGAGTGAATGCACCCAGGGAAGCACAGGTTTCAGCTGTGTACAAGGAATCAGAATTATCAAAGTCCACATGGCTTCTGAAGACATAATTAACAGAAAATACTTGTTTAATCTGTTCAATAACAGAAGAGTCTTAAACATGAGACTTTAGTAATTCCACCATACCGTGTCTTATGAACTGGCAAAGTAGCAGCCATCTCTAGTGCCTCCATGAAAACAAAAAAACCCCAAATCATTAAATTTAACATCTAGTTTTGAAGATTCAACTAAATAGAATTATTTGGCTAAGTAGATTGCAATTGTTATATAATGAAAAAGTTGCAGTAGTTATTATGCTCACTGCATATCAATGAAGCAATAAAAAAACCTCCCGAAAATATCAACCTGTGATTCAGAAGGGGCAATTCATTGCCACTCACTTCATGCTCTGTTTTATGAACAAGATTTCTCTTTATAAATGTGCCCATTCCATTTTGTAAGGTGAGAGCTAGCTCATTACTCTGCTGAATAAACTAGGATCCAAACTCAGCAGACCTCACTCATGGAGAACTTCCTCTGAAGTCAATGGCAGCAAAGACTTCAGGAGCTGGTCCTATAAGAGAAAGAGGAAAGAAAAAACTGTCTTGACGTTTGGCAAGATTCTTCGGGTAGATATGATATCTTTTACTAGACCAACTGAGTAGTTGGAAAAAAGACACCACAACTAGTCAGCTGGTCTAATAAAAGCTATCATCTCTTGCCCGCCTATGTCCTTAGACCAACACAGCTACAACCAACAACCCAGTATCATGAAGTTGTCTTTTGAGTTTCATCTCTTTTAAAACTTCAGCGGTGGCTGCACAATTGCACCATACACCTTTCAAGAGCACCAGCTCTTCTTGCAAAGAGTGCCTTGCATTTTGGCACGTGTCAGCAATTCTTCTCAAACCTTTCCTTGCATTTCCATTTTTTAAACCTTTTAACAGTTGCCCGAGCTTTGCAGAAGATGCAGCGATACAGAAGAGGCTAGCTGGAGTAGTTGAAATACTGCCCAGCGTTGTTATCTCCCGTCAGAATGCCCTTGGGGATGGGGAATCCTGTCCTTTAAAGGCAGAGCCACGTGGGACTCCCCTGAACAAACATTTTGCTTTGCTCGCCAAGTCTGAGGCTGCTCCACTCGCTGGCAGGCGGCGCAGCCGGGAAGGAGCCGAGGTGCGGTCACGTGGGCTGCCCCGGGCGGCGCGGCGCCCCCAGTGCTCCGGCGCAGGGGGCGGCGCTCGCGGGCGCGAGCGCGGTCCGGGTGATGCCCTGGCCGGCACCGTCTCCCTCTGCAAACATTGGAGCCGTTCCCTCCTGTGTCGCCAGCTGCAGCTCTCGCCCCCCCCCCGCCGCCACCCCTCTGCTAGGACATGCCGGGATCCGAAGTTTACTTACAGCTTCTCTCGACCTCGCTGGAGCGGCGTCGAGCCCGGGCAGCCCCTCGCGCAGCAAAGCCCGGCGGGAGCGGGGAGACGCGCGGTCTGGAGCCCGCAGCTGTCCTCCCCCTCCAGCCCCGCCTCAGCATCCATCCCTCTGGCCCGCGGCCCCGCCTTCTCTCCGCCCTGGGGCACGAGGAGACCTGCCCGCCCCCAGCCGCAAGTCCGGCTTCTCCTGCTGCAGCAGCAAACCTTTAGGGCACAGACAGCAGTTACATTCCTTGCAGGATTGCCCCCCTGAAAGCACTCCACAGCCCTGCCCTAGAGCGCTTTAAAAGTGGTCAGGCATGCAACAAATTGACCCTCATCAAATGAGGGATCAGATGGAGATGCTCCACTTCCGAGCGCTGTAGGGAACTTCTTGGAGCCCAGGCCTTCAGCCCGGGGTGAGGGGAGAGCGGGGAAGCCCAAATTGGAGCAGGCCAATGGAGAACTAGGGTGCTCCATTCCTCTTACACCCAAGAAACTGAAACCCCAATGAAACCTGGCCCAACAATACAACTAATGGCTGGATCCTGTGCCAGATGCAGGTAACTTGGCCCCCACTCTCTGTTTAGATGACCTGTTCTTATTCCAGGATGAATGAAACCACCAATGCACCTTAAAAGCAGTGGTACCAGACTCCAGCTTCCTGTTGTATCTTGCCAGTTTTTGTCCCTAATCACTCACGCTTCATGCCTAAGTAGAAAACAAGTGTAACCATTCCTTTGGCACCTTGAAAATCTAGTGTCAGTACACTGGGAGTTTCACTCTGTCCCCTTGCTTGTTTGTTTCTCTTCACTAGTTGTACTGTTAGTGCCCTCCCCTGTGGTCTTTTTTAATATTCCCTTCCTCTTGAAATACTCACTTGCCACATAATTCTTCCCTAGCCGACCTGAGTCAAGTGTAGACTCTTCTCCTATACCCCATATCCTGTGCACTGTGGCACAAGGGTGTCACACACAGCTGATCCAACCTGCACCCAGTGAAATTCTTCTGCCTTAACCTGCCTTCTACCATATACACTTCTCAAATCCACACCGAACCAAATAGCCTTTCTTTAGCTTGACTGCTGTATTGCTCAATTCCACTCCCAAATATCCCCCTAAGTCTTCCCCCTGACAAGCAGCCTTCATGTAGTTGTGCTTCTAAAAAATAAACCTCAGTTTGAAAAGCCTTTCTTCATACAGATATTCCTGATCATGCCCCTTTTATAGCTGGCACTTTTGACAAGGCAGTCTTACTCTGGAGACAGATTTGCAACGTTAGCCTGGACTACAATTGTCTTAATCTGGTTTCTTCTCTTATTGTTCCCTTGTCTATATGTTGTGAGTTAACAACATTGAAAAATGTAGCCAGCTTGATACAGAGAAAGATTCAGTTCATAGCTTGTGCCTCAGAATCCTCTTAGCCAGGTCTTAATGCAGGATCTTTTATCTATGCTATTTGGAAGGACTTTATTTTTCCCTTTTGTTTGGTGTGGGATGCTCTAATACAATGCCAACCTGTTTGACCTGCAGGCAGGATAGGCTGTGCCTGATCTGCCTGCAGGCCAAATCTAGTGCATGGTGAGGGTGCAGCCGGTGTGCACTGCCATCCACCAGATTTTTCAACTTGTGGGGAGTCCCATGGGCCATATGCCATGGCTCTCTGGGCCAGATTTGGCCCGGAGGCTTGGGATTGAGCTCTAGTAGTGCACTCTTCCAAATTGAACCTGAGGCAGAAGTTAAGAGGCTGCCTTATTAGCATTAAAAAAAAGAAAGAATTGTTCCTAATATTTGAGACAACACAATCTTATCCTTTGTGTTTTTTCAGTTACATTTTTAAATGCTCCTCCCCTGTGTTGTAATTTTACACTGATGATTGTCCACATACTTCCTCTTCAGTAGTCTTCTTGTTTTGCAGTAAGTTTTAAGCTTTTGCATGTTCCCCCCACTTTCATCCTGTTTTCTTCTCTGTTCTTTCCTTACTTGCTATCAGGTTTTAAATTCAAAGTAGACTCCTCCATGACTAACTTTATCAGGGTGACATCTAGTGGTGGGAACCTGATGGCAGCACATGACTACCTGTACTAACTATGCCTTTATAGTTTCATAGTAGCTAGGGTCAGGAGGGACCTGAACAGATCATCTAGCCTGGCCCCCTGCCACAGGCAGGAATGAATGCTGGGTTCACAAGACCCCAGACAGGTGATTGTCCAACCTCCTCTTGAATATGCCCAAGGTAGGGGCAAGGACCACTTCCCTGGGAAGTTGGTTCCAGATTTTGGCCACCCTAACTGCAAAATATTGCCTTCTGATCTCCAACCTAAACCTATTCTCCATCAGCTTATGACCATTTTTTGCTTGAAAATATTCTGAAAAGCTTTATTAGCTATGAAATATTGAAAGCAAATATTTGCAGTCAATATGCAATGTACTGCCACTAGAGAAAGAATAACCATTAACAGTTTTGAGCTTTATATTAATGACCAAAGGTGAAATCAGGTCCTGTTAAAGTCCATGGCAAAACTCTCAGAAATTCTGGGATAAATTTACTGAGCAAAGGCTCAATAAATAAATGAAGGGGTTTTAAACCCGAAAGCTTGCTACTTTTTTTCGCCAACTATTTAAGTTGTTCTAATAAAAGATATCAGATTCACACAAAGAACCTTGTCTGCCTTGAGCAAAGGCTAGAATTTCAAAGGCAATTATGTGTGGCATCACCAAAGTCCTAGGGACCTAGGCACTCAGATTCTGTATGAAATGAACAGGGAGAGCTACATATGGAAAGAGAAGATCTTTAGAAATTAGAAGATCAGGGAGCTGCCTAAGCTAGCCAACAATGGAATGGAACAGCACATAAGAAGTGGATACCTCAGGAAATAAGATGACATGGCTGGCAATTAGTACAGGGGCAGAAATTATTTTGGGCGGAGGGCCGCTTACCCAGTTTTGGCAAGCTGTCAAGGGCCATGGTAGCCTCGCCCCTTGACAGGTGCCCTCCTCCCTGGTCACCATCTTGGGACCAGTATTCCAATGTCTTGGGACCAATGTCTCAGGGTCAGCACTGGCGGGGCCCAGAGCAGGACACAGGCTGGCAGGGGTCTGTGGAGCCGGGCTGGGCTGCACCAGCAGGGAGAGGGGGAGCTGGCCCGGCTCCATAGGGCCCCTGCCAGCCGGGACCCTGTACTTCTGCCACCCTGCTCTGGGCCCTGCTCGCGCTGGCCCTGTGCTCCCATGCCTGCTCACTCCCAGTGCCCCCACAGCCCCATGGTACAGGCGGGGGGCAGCGCACAGCCCCGACCCCCTGATTGCTGGCAGGGAAGGAGCTGGTACAGAGCACGGGGAAAAGTAGCCCCTTGCCTCCCCTGCTTGCGGGCCAGGCAGTGTTTGCTGCTGCTGCCCACCCGGAGCTTGCGCACTGGGTAGCCCAGAGGCGGCAGTGGGAGCTGCACTGCAGCCTACCATGGCACGAGTTCTGGGTGGGCAGCAGCAGCAAACACTACCTGGTGTGGCAAGCAGGGGGGCTGCAGTTGTTGCCATGGCACAGCCCTAATGGGCGAGCCTGGAGCTATTCAGAGCCCAGGCGCTGGCAGCAGGGGCGGGTTACAAGCTGGTACTGAGCATAGGGAGGAAAAGCAGCCTTTCACCCGCCCCATGGCTGGTCCCCGCTCTGCAGCCGCTTGCAGCCTGCGTGGGGCCGCCTGTGCCTGCTCAGGACAGCCCCACGCAGGCTGCAAATGGCTGCAGCAGGGAGTGCCGGCCACGGGGCGGGGAAAGGCTGCTTTTTGCCATGCTCAAGAACAGCTCCTTCCCTCCCCTTCTCCCCACACCTTACCTGAGCTTCCCGCATGGTGCAGCCACATGGTCCCAGGCCAGAAGCCTCTGCTGTGGCTTCCAGCTGGGGGGGTGGGGCTGGGCAGGCCCTGCTGTTGTGGGAGCCTACTGGGCTTCCCCTGGGTCCTACTGCTCCTGGTTCCTGTCATCTTTTGACAGGAACCAAGGACACATACATTTTAATTTTCAAAAATTTTTTAGGGGCCCCGCAGGCCAGATAGAATGGCATCATGGGCCAGATCTGGCCTGCGGGCTGTATTTTGCCCACCCCTAAATTAGTACTAGGCCTGTGTGAAGTGGCAAGTATTCACTTTGGATTTGGATCTGGCCGATTCGGCGGGACAGTGATTTGATTCAGAGATTCAAATCACTGTCCCGATTTGATTAGGCTGAATCAGATCTGAAGCAAATTGGATCTGAAGCTGCCCAGCTGCAGTGGGGGGGAGCACAGGACTTGAGCAGTGGGGCAGGGAGGTGCAGGATGTGGGTGCTGCTGCCACTTGCCCGGCTGGGGTGGGGGGCTGTGGGACGTGGGTGTAGCAGCGCTGTGAGCAGGGCCTATGCCCTGCTGCTGCTTGTCCCCTTCCACCCAGAGTGAGCCATGCCTGCATCACATTCCCCCTTGCCCCAGCTGGGCAAGTGCTAGCAGGGCATAGCCCTGGCTCCCAGCGTTGCTGCATCTGCATCCCACGCCCCTCCACCCGCTTCCCCTAGTCCCGTGCCCCCCTGCCCTGGCTGGGCAGCTTATCCCAGCCCCAATCCCTCCCTTGCTGTGACGGTGTTGATTTGCCCCCCACCACACCTCTTCCCTCCCCCCTCCGCCCACCACAACAGACTTACCAGCTGGATGCAGCTGTGTCCAGCGTGGTGAAGACTGCTGCCTGTTTAGTCTATGGCTGAATCTCTTTTCTGAATTGATTCAGAGGCTTCTGACGTGATTCAGACCTTTTAATTGGTCTGATTTGATTCGGATTCAGAGATTTGGCCGCCGAATCAGGCCAAACCTCCTCTGAATCGAATCGTGTACCGAAGTTTCACACAGGCCTAATTAGTGCCTGTTTCTGGCCAGGCAAGGGATTCCTTCCAGTTGGCATTATAAGCTGTTAACCCTTTCTAAGGGCTTGTCTGTGAAAAAAGAGAGAGATGGAGAGAGGGAGGGAGGAATAGTCCTCCTTCCTTTTCCCTATTGTCCACCTTTTGGAACACTGACTTAGGGCATTTTTGTGGGGCTTTGTGGAGATATCTGGATTTAAATCTGTATTCTGCTTGATTCAGAGCAGGGACTTGAAGCTACCTCCCAACAACCTGAGTGCCATGATCATTCAGATAGAATCATTTTAAATTAGTTATACAAAATGGAAAAGCTCCAGCAGAAGATACATTCCTAAAATACTGAATACCCCTAATATTTTATGGCATTAACCTGGGTTGCAAGAGACTGAAGTTTAAGACCCTGATCTGGCTCTTGGCTGCGGTGGCTGCCTGTCACTTTTTCAGGCTCTGGGGTCTGGGAGCATGGCCACCTCCCCTTGTGAGGTCTGCTCCCTTTCGGGGTCTCTGGCGTGCCAGCTGGAGGAGCTCCAGGCCACAGTCCAGAGACTGTGTGCCATCAGGGATGGCGAGCGAGAGAAAGACTCCTACTGCCAGGCCCTTCTCCCCCTGGAGGCGGAGGGTAGACCACAGTTGCCTTCCAGGACAAGGGAGGACTCGAGGACCTCCCATGCTGTCCAGTTAAGGGGTTGGACCAAGGTGACCAAGGGCCCTAAGGCCCGCCACACCAAGGTCCCCACCCCGCCCTGCTGGAGCTTTGCAACAGGTTTGATCCTCTTGCAGCCCCAATAGAGCCTGCCAAGCTGCCAGCTCCTGCAGGCAACACAGGCTCAACTGTAGCTACTGCCCCCACACCCCCTAAGACAAAACACAAAGTGTTTGTCATGGGAGATTCCATCCTGAGGGGGCAACCTGCCACCCCATCCCCTTAGCCCAGGAATTCTGCTGCTTCCCGGAAGCCCAAATCCGAGACATTGCAGAGAAGATCCCTGAGCTCCTCCAGCCCACTGACCACTACCCTATGCTCCTTATCCATGTAGGCACAAATGACATGGCTCGGAGCACTCCCAGATGGGTCATGAAGAGCTACAGGGATTTGGGAGTGGAGCATAAGGGGTTGGGGATACAGGTGGTGTTGTCATTGATCCTCCCAGTTTCAGGCTATGGGCTGAGGAGGGAGAGGAGGATTGAGATAGTGAACCAAAGACCGCAGAGCTGGTGTCATCGGGAAGGCTTTGGCTTCCATGACCACAGTCCGCTCTTTGGTGAGAGAGGCAGTGAGCTGCTGGGAAGGGACGGCCTCTACCTCTCTCCGCTGGGGGGGAAGCCCTTCTCAGCCAGACTGGTTGACCTGCTCCACCGGGCTTTAAACTAAGTCCGCTGGGGGATGGGGGGACTACTACCACTGGTGGCTCACTGAGCAACCCTTGTAAAGCCAGCAGGCCAAGGCACTTAAGGGAGCCCACCCCTGCCCCAGCCCTGGAATGATCTGTAGGCAAGGCCAGGACCCCCAAAGGGACACTTGTGTGCCTGTACACTAATGCTAGGAGCTTGGGGAATAAACAGGAGGAAATTGTCTTCCTGCTAAACACAAATAATTATGATGTCATAGGGATAACAGAGACCTGGTGGGATTCCACCCATGACTAGGGTCACAGGTATAGACGGCTATACCCTGTACAGGAGAGATTGAGTGGACAAAAGGGACAGGGGTGTAGCTCTCTATGTCAAGGAAAGCTACATGTCCCTGCAAGCCAACATTGGCACCCAGGGTGGATGACTGGAGACCCTCTGGGTTAAAATCCGTGGGAAACATGGCACAAGGGACACAACGGTGGGAGTCTACTACAGACCTCTTACCCAGGATCAAAAGCTTGACCAGGAGTTTGCCAGAGAATTGGCTGAGGCTGCATGCTCCCAGTGCATGGTTGTCATGGGAGACTTCAACTACCAGACATCTCGTGAGAAGAGTGCTCAGCCAAATCTGAGCAGTTGCAAAGCTTTCTCTCATGCGTGGATGAGCTCTATCTGATGCAAGAAGTCTGTGGGCCGATGAGAGGTAAAGCGCTGCTCGACCTGGTACTGGCAACAGGGGACGACCTAATCAGCAACCTAATGATCGAAGGGAAGCTGGGTGACAGTGACCACGAGCTGATCACCTTCACCATCCTCTGTAAAGCTGGCAAGTCAGTCAGCAATACAGAAGTCCTCGACTTCAGGAAAGCTGACTTTGACAAGCTAAGGAGGCTTGTCAGTGAGGCCCTAAAGGGCCACAACCCAAAGGGGAGGGGAGCGCAGGATGAGTAGTTGCTCCTCAAGGGAGCAATCCTAGATGCACAAGCAAAGTCTATCCTGTCTTGCAAAGGGCACAGCAAAAGGGTACAGCAGCCCTCTTGGCTCTCCAGGAAACTAGTGGACCTAAAAAGAAAGACCTGCAAAGGATGGAGGACTGGATCCACCTCCAAGGAGGAATACTCTGCACTGGTCTGGACCTGCAGGGAGTGAACCAGGAAAGCCAAGGCTGTGATGGAACTCCAACTAGCTACAAATATCAAGGACAATAAAATGTTCTTTTTTAGATATGTGGGGAGCCGGAAGAAAAGCAAGGGCAACATTGGACCCCTGCTAAACCAAATGGGACAACTAACAACCGATGCCCAGAGAAAAGCCAACTTGCTAAATGAGTACTTTGCATCAGTTTTTCACCAGTCCCAAGGGATGCCCCTACCCATTATGGGACAGGGAGGCCTGGGTGAGGGAGATTCCTTACCCTCCATCAATGCTGACCTCATGAAGGAACACCTTGAGAGGCTGGATACCTTCAAGTCAGCTGGCCCTGACAGTTTACACCCTAGGGTACTCAAGTAGCTGGCAAGCATCATAGTTCAGCTGAAATCTTTGAGAACTCCTGGTGGTCTGTGAAGTGCCTGAAGATTGGAAGAAGGCCAATGTGGTGCCTATCTTCAAGAAAGGGAGGAAAGTGGATCCAGCAAACTACAGGCCCATCAGCCTGACCTCTATCCTGGGGAAGGTGTTAGAAAAGTTTATCAAAGAGGCCATTCTTAACAGACTGGCTGATGGCAACATCTTGAGGGATAGCTAGCATGGGTTTCTTGCAGGTAGGTCTTGGTTGACCAATCTTATTTCCTTTTATGACCAGGTGACCTATCAGCTGGAGAAAGGAGAAGAGATTGATGTCATATATCTTGACTTCAAAAAAGCCTTCGATCTGGTATCCCATGATCACCCCTTAGCAAAACTGGCTAACTGCGGCCTTGGCCTCACCACGATCTGTTGGCTTGGGAACTGGCTCCATGGTAGGACCCAGAGGGTGGTGGTTGACGGAAGTCAATTGTCGTGGTGTGCTGTGACCAGTGGGGTCCCTCAAGGCTCTAGGGCCTATACTATTTAACATCTTCATTAATGATGTAGACATTGATGTCAGAAGCGGACTGGCCAAGTTCGTTGATGACACCAAACTCTGGGGTAAAGTGTCCACACCTGAGGACAGGAGGGTGATCCAGGCAGACCTTGACAGGCTCAGGAAATGGGCGGACAAGAACCTGATGGTGTTTAACACTGAGAAATGCAAGGTTCTCCACTTTGGGAGGAAAAACCTGCAGCATCCTTATAGGCTCAGCAGTGCTACGCTGGCTAGCACTACAGATGAAAGGGACTTGGGGGTCATGACTGATCACAAGATGAGCATGAGCCTTCAATGTGATGCTGCAGCTAGTAAAGTGAGCAAAACGCTGGCTTGCATCCATAGATGCTTCTCAAGCAAATCCCAGGATGTCATTCTCCCATTGTACTTGGCCTTGGTCAGGCCACAGCTGGAGTACTGCGTCCAGTTTTGGGCTACACTATTAAAAAAAAGATGTGGAGAAGCTCAAAAGAGTCCAGAGGACAGCCATGCACATGATCAAAGGTGAGGAAAACAGACCTTATGATGAGAGGCTGAGAGCCATGGGTCTCTTCAGCCTGGAAAAGCGTAGGTTCAGGGGTTATCTGGTGGCCACATACAAGTTTATCAGGGGTGCTCACCAGGATCTGGGGGAACATCTGTTCACCAGAGCGCCCCAACGGATGACAAGGTCGAACAGTCACAAACTCCTCCATGAACATTTTAGGCTGGACATAATGAAGAACTTCTTTACTGTCCAAGCCCCCAAGATTTGGAATAGACTGCCACCTGAGGTGGTTCAAGCACCTACTTTGAACACCTTCAAGAGACATTTGAATGTATATCTTGCTGGGATCCGATGATCCCTGCTGACTTCCTGCCCCTGGGGCAGAGGGCTGGACTTAATGATCTTCCAAGGTACCTTCCAGCCCTAATGTCTATGAATCCATGACTCTATGAAACAGGCAAAGCTAGGGTTTTAAACCAAGTATCCCACATGCTAGACTTTTTGGTGTGGTCAAATGTGTTCACACATTCCCAGATGCCGTAAACATCCTCTGAGCATGCTTTAGGAATTAGTTTTTCCAAACAAAAACACCCTGAAAGACACTCAAAACATACCATGTGGGGAAAAGAGGTGTCAATGCTGGTTTTCCATTCTCCTAGGACAAAAAACGTGGAGCTGGCATCTAAGTTGAATCAAGGTGGAAAGAATAATGGAGGTATTTAATGAAATCAAACCCGGACAAAAGGAAGTAAATGAGACCTGAAACTTCTGGAGGCTTCACAGCAGAAATTAAAACAATATTTAAAACAAGAATTGGATGCTTCATAATTAGAGGAAGGACAGTGGTGTCTGAAAGTTTTCCTGAAAGGGCTAAGGGGTGAGGTATGGACAGAGATGAAAGCTTTTTTGGAGCAGAAACCCCAAAGTATAAACAAACTTCAAATATAAAGTATCAGGGAAGCCCTGCTACAACACTCCCGGTGTGGAATGGCAGCATGGATCCTTGAGGAGAGAAACAAACTGGAATAGCCTGGGCCTGAAAGTATTTCACATATTAGAGGATTCAGGGTAGGTTTGGCCAGCTAGGACTTGTTAATAGAGAAGAGTTGCAGCAAGGGTCTAATGAGGTGAGAATTCATCGGGAAGAAAATCAAAAGATCATAGACTGTAGTGTATAAGTCAGCTGTCTACTTGCACAATAAGGCAGATGACTTGCATGTTTACAGTAGTTCTCTACCCCATCTCTCACAGTCAAATGTTATTGTCCACTTGTTAATTTTTCACACAGGCATCTTTTTGCTTTCTCAAATGCTGTCCTTCTAACCCATAAACACCCACAAAAACCCCTTCTGATAGAGGGGTTTTCCTTCTTCAAAACTATCCTTACAACTCTCTTTTGCCATGATGCCTACAAAAAGCTTAATGACAGTAAGGCTGCTGATGTGTTGATAGCACTGCCTATCATGCAAACTACTATTTCCTTGTACTCCTCCGTCTGGGTGCACCTGTTGTCTCTTGCCAAAGGAAATGGCAATAATGTAAAAATTAAGGCAGACAGTTCAAATGACAATTAAAAGAAGGATTTTTAAAAATACGAGGTAGACTAGGAAAGAGTATTATGAGGGTCCACAGAGAATATCTCAACTTGGCCACAGTCTATGCTAAAGTCTGAGCACTTAAGCAAAAGTAATGGGAGTATTGTTATTAATGTGTACTAGAATTTTTGTGAAATATGCAGAAAAAATGCCAGCATCAGCATAGGTTGTCAGAAACTAATATCACTTAGAAGGATTCTTTTTTGTTACCAACAATAGCTGACACCTTGGTAGCTGTTGCAAGTTCACTTTGGTTTTCAGCCTACTGGATCTTCAAAGTGGGTATTGACAACTGAAAGTTGATCCAAATGATGGGAAAATGATTGCCTTTATGGCGATAAAGCAGCAGGTGGCAATTTAAAGTGATGACTTTTTGCTGTTGCAATGGATATGCTACATTTGAGCTGTTAATGGAGTGGGTATTGCCTGTTTGTGACACCTAAAAAGTATCTCAGAGTACCTGAGAACCTTTGAACATGAACATTTGTAAACATGATAAGCTTAAACCTTCATGTTCAATCTGAAATTGAACAGGGAGAAATGTGAAGTGTTTCCAAGAGAGGTAATTTATTTTGGGTACACAGTCAAGGAGGAAAGGATTTCCACTGACAAAAAGGAAATTGCCACTGTACAGAATAAGCCAGTTCCCCCAGCACTCACAGTCATAGACCTGTGGTGTTGTGGAGGGCACTGCTTCTATTTCAGGAAGTTTATTTGCAGACTTGCCAATGCTGTAAAACCATGCTGTACACTTATGAAATGGGAAATATTTTTAGTAGTGGGTAGAATGTGATTTAACATTTCAGCAACTGAAAAATAGCTCTTATGACTTCTCCTGCCATGTTTCAAAACTCTTCTTTTACTGGACCCTGGTGCCAGTTCTTACAGATTAGGGCCAGAATTGACGCAAGGGCACAAAGGACTTTTGAGGGTGGTGGCCTATTACTGCAAGTTCTCAGAAGAGAGATTGCTGTATCATGCAAAAGACTGTTGAAAGTTTTCACCATAACTAGCATGGGAAGACATTTGTGGTCAGGACTGATTGTATGCACTTGTAAGAGCTCTTTGCATTACAAGTGGTGTCTTGCCAGTGGTTGTAAAAAAAAGCAGTAGTGCTATGATTTCACTGTCACATACAAGTTTAGGCACAGTCCTAGAAATACTGGTGTTTTGTCTGCAAGCCATTGTTTGGGGGCTAAACAAGTTAACAAGGAGCTGGTTACTGAAGGGACAGAGTATACTCAGAGAGACATGGCTGTCTCATCTTGTTTCATAATTTACAAAAGTGAAAGTGTTCTTATTTTAAGGAATAAGAGGGTTCTTGTAAGAAGGAACTGCAAAGTAGCTAAACATTGTACTTTTCAAAGAGAGGATTCTACTATCAGAATTGTGTGTTAGGAACAGCAATTAGCAAGTGCAGCTATCCCATCCCTCAGAATATCACAGTAAAAGCTTTCTGCTCATGGTGAAAAAGTGAGGAATTTAAAGATGGTGCTATTGTCTTGTGTAGAATGATACTTTCATCTTTTATAGGAAGGGATGGGAACAATACCAGGTGACAGATCTAGACATCAGCTAGCTGATCTACGAATCTGTAGGAACTGACATGCAGATGTTACATTTAGATTGACCTAACTAGGGTTACGTTGATCTAAATGTCCGTCTGTACAGACATTTTGGGGGAGGGGGGATTTAAAATTGGGACAAAAAATGGGGGGCCTGATCTATGTTACTTCACCTGAGTAGGTGATCTAACTTAGATTGGGAATGAGTTAACCTGATCCAGCAAACATCTGCATGGGTTCAGAGCAAGCGTGGGCAAAATGCGGCCCACAGGCCTGATGCGGCCCACCAGGCCACTCTATCTGGCTTGTGGGGCCCCCCCAAAATTTAGAAAATTAATATTTATCTGCCCCTGGCTGCCTGTCATGCGGCCCTCAATGGCTTGCCAAAACTCGGTAAGCGGCCCTCCACCCGAAATAATTACCTGCCCCTGGTTCAGAGCATAGCCCCAGGTCTGGGAAAGCCCAATGACTCACCCCAGCTGCACTCTTCCTACCCCCCTGACCTTGACCGAGCTATTTTTAGCCCCAATCCCATCTTCCTATTGGATCGACACACCCCTGAACGCCGGCAGGATGGGCTACGCTTCCTGCAAACCTATCAATATGCCTGCAGACCCATCAGTTTCCTCCCCCAACCTCCCCACCCCTCTCCTACCCCAAGTTTCTTACATTGGGTTTCCCACTTAGTTCCTGGCACCAGTAAATGTTTTTACATGGTGCTCCTGGTTTACAATCATGTGGCTTAATATAATCCGTATGACCATAAATTGGGTATGGCAAATATTTATACATACCCATTATTTTAAATCTTCTGGATATTTTAGGGTGCCAAACCCTTAGCCAAGGTATGAGAATGTTTCAGCTGGCTAAATGCAAGCAGCATATAGAAAAGTGGTACAATAAATGAGATGCTTATGTTGCTAAGTAAGGTCCCGCTGTTGACAGTCTTTGAGGCCCAGGAGTGGAGAACATTGTTATTCATGTGCTCATGTCTTGCATATTCATATTTACCTAGGAATGAAAAATTCCTGCTAGATATGGATTACTTAATAGACCCCGAGAGCCAATAGCAATAACATTTGCAAACTCATGTATGACATGCAAGGCCCCAGTGGACTGGAGACATACTAAAATAGTGACCCTCTTCAAAAAAGAGAATTATAGATGATTTCAATACCTGAGATGTTGCCAGAACAAATTATGATGAATTCAATTTGTAAACATTTGGAAAATTAAGTGATCTTTAGGAGCCAGCTTGGATTTTTAAGTTTAATTAATGCCAAACCACTTGGATTTCCTTCTTTGACAGCACAACCGGTTTTGTAGATACAGAAAACAAAACCAGAGGTGGACATACTACATCTGGACTTTAGTATGGCTTTTAACAGTCCTACATGTCATAAGTAAGCTGGAGAAATGTGGGCTAGACAGAATTACCATTAGGTAGATACAGAATTGCTTGAAGCAGAAGGTAACTATTAGTAGCTTGATTAGTAGCTTGGTCATAGGAAGTCTCATATAGATTCCCCAGGGGTCTGTTCTGGGTCCAGTGTTGTTTAATATTTTTATTAGTGACTTGGATACAGGCATCTATGCTGGTTAAACTCACAGACAACACAAAACTGAGAGGGGTTGCAAGCACTTTGGAGGATAAGAATTATCAAGATCCCTTGAATTTTAATTGGAGATCAGAGCTATAGATAACAACATGAAATTCAGCAATGTTGAAGGCACTATGGGGTGCTGTAAGATGCTTTTAAGGTGCTGGAGGGTGCCATACAATATTAGCACTCTTTAAGTGTGCAAGCACCATCACAATTCACAAGATAAATCCAGGGATTAGAAATAGGATTCCATAATGTCAAAAAGATGATAATGTCTGATGTATTGTGGTCTTTCTGAGTTCTTTGTAACAAAAGGATTGTTTTATTGTTTTCATTCAAAAGAACGATTGGACTGCAATTGTAAAGGAATACTCAGTGACTGAATTGTCAGGGATAGGTGCCCAGGTGACTGTTTATGCGAGTTCTGTTGGATCTGACCATTTCCCCCACTAATTCAAGCACAGGTTGTATTGCATGAAGTATTCCAGTCCTGGAGAAGAGCAAATATACTGTATTAATATACGTCTTGTATAAATATAATGTATACAAGAACCATAAGCATGACCAATTAATATAACAGAGAACTTCAAGACACTGGGAAGAGAAAATAACCCTGATGCCAGATCCTGCTTCCATTAAGTTTAGTTGGGGCTTTGGTGAAAAACATTGTAATTTACTAAGGAGCCAAAGGGATTTAGGTGTGTAATTCTGCATGCCAGTGGGATTTGGGGATCTAATGCTTGTGAAGATCCCAGCCTAAGAAACTGAAAGATGACAGCCCCTGAGTAGGATGGAGTCAAGTTAGGCACAGAAAGGCTGAGTTCCCTCAACTTCTACTGGAGTCAGTGGGAACTTCTGATGCTCACTGCAGGCAGGGATGGCTCAGCCCCCACTGAATAAGGCCATCTGAGGGTATTAATATTTTACCATCAGCCAGCCTTTCCGTTTTACTGTGATTTAATAAATCTCTACAAGGTAACCTGATAGAAAGACATCAAAGAAGCATATCAACTGCTGCATCTACATGTATGGAAAGAGATCAGCTGTAAATAATATTATTAAAAAACAACAATCAAATAATCTTTTGCTTCACTTGTATTTATCAGCCAAAAGTGAAGGAGCTATAAAAATATTCAAAACACTTGAATTCCATGAGAGGATTTTTAAAACAGTTTAACAGGAAATAAACTGAGGAACCTGAAATATACTGGAAAACCACAGCATTTTGGGATAAGCAAAATGTACTGATAGAAGTTTTCCAGCATCCCAGAAAGAAACATGTAATTAATTATGCAGTACTGAAGAGAACATATATTGGAAATAATTAACTTGAACTAAGGGAAACCCAAGAGAACTGCAGGTCACCCAGCTCCTTTTTAACAAAGGTCCCTTTAGAAGTTGTTGTTGATAATACAACAAATAGAAGCCAAGTTGCCCAAAGCTCAAACAATAAAGTGCCAATAACAGAGAAAAACAAGCCTATGCAGATGGTAACGGCAATACCTTATTTTCATGTCCCTTGTAAAATGAATGGAGTTCTAGATTTCAAGTATTTAACTTACAGATATACATAGAAAACCCTTTGACTTCCACCTCACTGTCATGCCTTTAATTAAATACCTCCTGAAAAAGCACGTCCAATTTGTTTACAAGAAATGAATTATATAAATTAATTAGTTATTAAAAAACCCCTTCAAACAACTTCAGTGGAATAATCAAGCAATCAGAGCCTGCCAGTATCATCCTCTTCTGGGGAAGACAGCAGATGGGTCCACTCTTCCCCCATCTCATTCCTCCCACACTCTGTCTAATAACACCCACCCACAACAAGTTTGCAGATAATACAAAACTGTGGGGAGAAGTGGACACACCAGAGGGCGGGGAACAACTACAGGCAGACCTGGACAGGTTGGACATATGGGCAGAAAACAATAGAATGCAATTTAACACCAGAAGACAGGCAGGTGATCCAGGCTGATCTGGACAGGCTCAGCAAGTGGGTGGACGAAAATCTGATGGTGTTCAACGCCGATAAATGCAAGGTTCTCCACCTTGGGAAGAAAAACCCTCAGCATCCTTATAGGCTCAGCAGTGCTATGTTGGCTAGCACTGTGGAAGAAGAGACTTGGGGGTCATCTTTGACCACAAGATGAACATGAGCCTGCAGTGCAATGCTGTGGCTAGTAAAGCAACCAAAATGCTGGCTTGCATCCATAGATGCTTCTCAAGCAAATCCCGGGACGTCGTTCTCCCCTTGTACTCAGCCTTGGTGAGGCCGCAGTTGGAGTACTGCATCCAGTTTTGGGCTCCACAATTCAAAAAGGATGTGGAGAAGCTTGAGAGAGTCCAGAGAAGAGCCACGCGCATGATCAGAGGTGAGGGAAGCAGACCCTATGATGACAGGCTGAGAGCCCTGGGGCTCTTTAGCCTGGAAAAGCACAGGCTCAGGGTTGATCTGATGGCCACCTATAAGTTTATCAGGGGTGACCACCAGTATCTGGAGGAACGTTTGTTCACCAGAGTACCCCAAGGGATGACGACTAGGTCGAATGGTCATAAACTACTACAGGACCGTTTCAGGCTGGACATAAGGAAGAATTTCTTTACTGTCCGAGCCCCCAAGGTCTGGAACAGCCTGCCACCACAGGTGGTTCAAGCGCCTACATTGAACACCTTCAAGAGTAAACTGGATGCTTATCTTGCTGGGATCCTATGACCCCAGCTGACTTCCTGCCCTTTGGGCAGGGGGCTGGACTCGATGATCTTCCGAGGTCCCTTCCAGCCCTAATGTCTATGAAATCTATGAAAGGAGAAATGCAGAGTGCTACACCTAGGGAAGAAAAATGTCCAGCACACCTACTGCCTAGGAAATGCTCGGTAGCACAGAAGCGGAAAGGGATCTCGGAGTCCTAGCGGACTCCAAGATGAACATGAGTCGTCAGTGTGACGTGGTCATCAGCAAAGCTAACTGCATTTTATCATGCATCAGCAGATGCATGACAAACAGAACCAAGGAGGTGATACTGCCCCTCTGTTGGGCACTGGTCAGACCACAGTTGGAATATCTCATGCAGTTTTAGGTACCACATTTCAAGAGGGATGTGGATAACCCAGAGAGGGTCCAGAGAAGGGCCACTTGTATGGTTAAGGGCTTGCAAGCCAAGCCCTATGAGGAGAGACTAGGGCACCTGGACCTCTTCAGCCTCCTCAAGAGAAGGTTGAGAGGTGACTTTGTGGCTGCCTATAAATTTATCATGGGGGCACAGAAGGGAATTAGTGAGGCTCTACTCACCAAGGCACCCCTGGGGGGCACAAGAAATAATGGCCATAAGCTAGCAGAGAGCAGATTTAGACTGGACATTAGGAAGAACTTCTTCACAGTTCATAGATTCATAGATTCATAGATGTTAGGGTCAGAAGGGACCTCAATAGATCATCGAGTCTGACCCCCTGCATAGGCAGGAAAGAGTGCTGGGTCTAGATGACCCCAGCTAGATGCTTATCTAACCTCCTCTTGAAGACCCCCAGGGTAGGGGAGAGCACCACCTCCCTTGGGAGCCTGTTCCAGACCTTGGCCACTCGAACTGTGAAGAAGTTCCTCCTAATGTCCAATCTAAATCTGCTCTCTGCTAGCTTGTGGCCATTATTTCTTGTAAAGAGTTAGAGTGGCCAAGGTCTGGAACGGGCTCCCAAGGGAGGTAGTGCTCTCCCCTACCCTGGGGGGTCTTCAAGAGGAGGTTAGACAGGCATCTGGCTGGGGTCATTTGTACCCAGCACTCTTTCCTGGCTATGCAGGGGGTCGGACTCGATGATCTATTGAGGTCCCTTCCAGCCCTAATATCTATGAATCTATGAAACACAGCAAGAAGGGAAGAAGAGCTCATTATACCGTACTGCAAAGTATTAGCTAGTCCTCTTATCTCCCCCCTTTTCATATGAAATACATGCTATTTATACTATCATATGTTTATTTGTTGTTTTAATATAGCAGTGGTTCCCAAATTAGGAGGTGCTACACTTACATGTGGGTCCCAAGCCCCATAGAAATGTAACTGCTAGTCAAGCTTGCAAGCCCAAAAGAATTAAATCAGCTGGCTTAGGGAAGACACAATTACTCACTCCAGGGTAATTTATATCGATTTTGTACACTGATGTAGCTATCTAAGGATATCTGCATGCAGTGGATAGCTTTTTCTGTTTCTTGTGTTTAGTAGAAAGGGAAGAGATAACACCTTGTTTGCCTTGAGCAAATGCCTATCCCTAGATAAACTATGGACATATGATACCTAAACTTGTGTTACATGCTCCTATTTAACTTTACCTCTGATTCTTTCAGGCGTTATTCTACACTGACATGGGCAAAGTTTCCCTGGTTTAAATGTCTGTGTTATTGGTCTGCTACTTCATATGTGTGTGCAGTGCCAATTACAGTGGAAGCATGTTTCCTGTCCATGCTCTTAGAACTCAAGCAGATCCTATTGTGCTACACATTGCATAAACACAGAACAAAAATACAGGCCCTGTCCCAAAGAATTTATAACCTAAGTATCAGTGCATTACAGCAAAAGATTATTTGATTGCTGTTTTTTAATAATATTAACCTAAGTAACCTATGTAACCTAAGTATCAGGCAAGAATAGGGTGACCATATTTTAAAAACAGCATGTTGATGACCGTGCATGTGTAGATGCATGTAATGCACGTGTAGATGATGACTGGGGCTGGCCAGAGCACGAGGGTGCTATAATACGGGGGCTGTCTGCTGGCTAGCCCTACTCTGTAGCACTTTCATGCCTGAGCCAGCCGCTCAACAGCATGTTGAGTTGGAGGGGAGCAGCTCTGAGCTGGCAGGTTAATCCCCTGGCCCCCTTGCCAGCCAGGGCTGTGCCACCCTGGCTCAATATGCTGTGGTCCCGGGTGCTTGTGTAAATGCTGTGCCTGGGAGCGAACTGCATCTGAGTTTATTGTCACACTAATTTCACATGCAGACCTGCATGTATGCATGTGTATGTGTGAATGTGCTTGTGTATATCTGTGTATGTCTGTATGTGTTTGTCTGCATGTTTGTGAAGCTGTTCCAGATCCAGGCTGCTGTTTTGTGCATGCAATGTGCCTTGAGAAGCTGCTTGACCATCGTGTCAACAAGAGCCTAAACTTGGGCAGCCTCCTCTTCACTCTATCAGACTGCCTCCCCATGCCCCCACTCCCACTCACTTCCTCCCCTTTGGCTCCTTGTACCTCTGTCCTCATGACCCACAATCCTTCCTCCCTCCCTCACCACTCTCTCCTCCCACTGTTCCTCCCCACTGCTTCCCTGTTCCCCAGACCTCCTCCCTTGATCTCTCTATGACCCTTGGCTCACTCCTCTCTCTCACCCCTCCCTCCCTCCCTCTGTCCCCCTCTCCAGCTTGCCCCTACCCTCTACAACATGCGCACACACACTTGGTGGTAGCTGGGAGAGCACTGAGCAGAGCTCCAGGCTCCAGCCCATGGCCTCCAGGACTAGGTGGGATGGAGCTGGCCAGGACTACAGTCACAGGTCAGAGCCCAGAGCTGCCCCCCAAACATGGGTCCCTAGCAGCTGGATGGGTGGGAGTGGGGGGCGGCCTCCTGCTCCCCTCCGGGCAGGGGTCTGAGCTGCCCCACCCTCACTGCCCCCAAAAACCCTGCCTCAGGGGTCACTCCCTGGTCCTGACTTTGCTAGACTGTGAACAAGTGAACACACATGTGAGCAGTCTGTGCTCCCAGAAGTGCTCTCTCCATGCCCCGCTTCACTCCAGCTGATCCCTACCCCAGGCAGGAGGAGCGGTGTCCAGCCCAGCCTACCTCTCACATCCAACCACTGCTCAGGAGGAGCAGGCTGGGCAATGAAGTCAGGGTGGTGCCAATCTGAGACTTTGTTTGAATTTTCACAAACCCGCCGGGACAGCCTATGAAATCCAGGACTGTCCTGGCCAAATTGGCATGTATGGTCACCCTAGGTAAGAATCAAGGAGGAAGGGATATTTATAGACAGACAAAGGAACATAAGAAACAGTCAGACAATGGCCTACATGACAGATAGTGGTTATCAGCTCACCAGGGGCCAAACAATTGCCAAAGTTTTTTTTTAGTTGGAGAAGAATTTTTAGGATATTATTGAAGGAAAATAACAAATATTTATGGGGCATTTCTTATGTGCCTAGGTATGTATGAGGCTGTATAATGGGCAGTGCCTTAGTTTGGAGTTCCATCCATATTTTTAGGGAGGTCACTGGCATCAGACATCTACCGCAGTGTCTTGGATATTGACATAAACTGGATCATACACACAAATGTAAAATCAATTAAGGTCTATGTAGAGCAGAAAACACACATGTGCTTATCTTGATTAAATACATGTGTCCATTTGTTCTAAGCTGCCTGCCTTCAAGTTTCTGCCAAAGTATATTACATGGAACTGCATGAATATATTAATTATGGATAACCGGTAATGAAATTGATGCTCACACCGAAAGGTTGACATCTTAATCACGTTATCTGACAGCAAAGAAATAGCTATCCTAAAGAGAGCAGTTTAGATTTGTGAATATTTTCAGGAACAAAAGCAAAGAAAGTGGTGTCATGTTATATATTCATTGCAAGCATTTTAGATAAAGCATGGGCATTTGAGAAAGTGCTGGAGATTCCTGAAAATTTAATGAATTTTACAACAAATGATTATCTGTCCAAATTTGCTTACTTGAAATTTAGTATTAACTCCTATTCATGATTTACTGCACTCCAGCTGAAAATGTTCTAGTCATCATCAGAAAATATAAATTACACCATTAACAACCTATACAAAACAAAATAACTGCAAATAGTTGAACGGTTCACCAATAATCCATGCATAGCCTGAAACTCTTGTACAAACTGTTTGGTGAACATTGATGAAAGAAGGAATTCATCTAAAAAACAGGATTGGATCATGAATAATTCCTTACCCCAAAAAAGCATCTTTTATAAAAATTCAGCCAGGGCATATTATTGCAACCATAGATCAAAAGGACTACTCATAGGGTGACTGTTTCTGTTTGCATTAATATCTTTGACTTTTTAGGACCAGCAAACTTCATGAATCAGACTGGGGGGGAAAGAACTTATTTAAAAATCATCAGATATGAATAATATTTTTTTTCTTTTCCCTTTTTTCTTGTCTATATCCTGCTATTTTAACCTTTAATAAAAGGACTCAATTTCCAATGTGTGTGTGATTAATCCTTTCCTAACACCAAAGGTATGGAAGCTACCATTTTAGCTGTCTCTCTCTTCAGGACATAAATCTCCACACACACGGCATCCCCAATTCTTGTCAGTTATTCCTGTTACCACTTTCCTTTCCCTATGCCCCACCTTTCTTTATTATGTTTGTCTCTCACCATGTCCTGTGCCCATTCCCACTGATTCTCTTTACAATTTCCAGCCTTTCAAATTACTGACCCTTTAATCTCAGGGTACGATAATGGAAATGGAAGCTCAAATATTTGTAGCTTGTTTGTGATTCTCCACAATATTTTTTATGCTGCTGTTAGCTACCTTCAGCTAACTGGAAATACATTACATTGAGGTGAAACAAAAGGCTCCTGTGGATATTCTTCTGATATGCAAAACAGGGAAATATATACAACATGGGGAAGCAAAATACGGTTTAGTAGTTATGTTAAAATCCTAGAAAGTCTCCCTGCCTTTCGCTCAGCATATTATTATTTCGAACTCAAAACTTGGGTCCCACACACGTCTGGGCTTTGAGCTTCTATACACATGGCTCTAACTATAGATCTGTGTCTATGCTTGGCTGTGGGGAGCCTGTGGTCCAGCTCCCTGGCTTTGAAACTAGCTTCACGCTGTGGCTGCTGGACACTCCATTGAATCTGTGGACCCTTAATTTTATTGTTTTCCTCTGCAGGGACTGTGTAATACTTAAAGTAATACGCAAAGATTTCTAACACAGTTTACTCACCTGTGCAAAAATAAGCAAGTGAATGCAAAATTCCCTCCAGTGTCCTTAACTTGAAGATATGTGCTTCAAAAACTCATTGATCAGCCCTCCAGATGTCCATACCAGTAACAATTAATTGTTAACAATTGATAAGGTCTTGAGCAATCTTTCCCTTTCCATCCATTTTCTAAAACATCAGTAAAGAATACAGTATATCAGAGAATCTCAGCTTGAATTTTTATGCAGTACAGCAGAGTGGGGGGAACAGGGGTATAATGCAGATGGGTGATTAAGTTTGTGTTGCCCTCCTCCGTCCCCACCCACCTTTTCCCAGGGTTGAATTCCTTTCTCTACCTGATGGATTCAAATCCACACCATCCAAACCACTAGGGAAAAGCTATACTTTCTCAGTTGCTCTTTCTGTACAGAGACCTAGTGCATTTTGCATTTAATATTCATTCCCAGCAGTGAAAAAGTTTCTGCCCCATGGGGAGCAAGGGCCCAAGCTAGAATGTGTGCGGGCCGGGAGCGGTCTGAGGCCCTTGGGGGCGTGCGGCGGGCTGTGGCCAGCAGCCCTGGCATGCGGGTTGGGGAATGCAGGCCGACGGACTAGAATTAGGCATGGATGCGTAGCGGTTGATTAAAGATTTTTTTACTTACACCGTAGATGGTCGCGGTGCAGGCAGGAAAACTTGCTTGCGTTGCAGTTACAGACAGACACGAGGAGTTTGCTAGGCTCCACAACATGAACTCGAACAAGACCCGCAGAAAACTCGAGCCTCGTAAAATAACTCGGACAGAGCTCTGGATACACACACTCACGAAGCTTGCTAGGCTCCGTGGAACAAGCGTGCAGGGAAGGGGTTCGTCGAGGGATTGTGCTCGGCGGCTGGGAGAGGCCAGAGGTTGATCAGACCCCTATAGCCTTCTTAAGGCACACGCTGGGTCAGTTAGGCTCCGCAGCGCTTAGAGTTCTTCACAAGACGTGAAGTCCTCCTCCTCCACGAGATGGTTGTGGAGTCCTCCAACTTGGGCGGAAACCGCTCAAGCCTCTTATATGGCTAGCAAGCCAATCGCTAGCTGCCACGTGGGAATAATTTAGAACTGGCCAATAGTGGGACACAAATTTGCATGCGAGTGGCGGGAACTCCTTTGCACCAGGGTTTTCTCTTTGCAACTGAGAAATGTACCCTGCAAAGAAAGCTCCTCGTGGCGGGAAATAATTTAGCAGTGCCAAAGCACACACACGCAAAATCACACCCTTGGGTTGTGACAGAACGTAGGGCCCCTTCCTATCTAGGGTAGCAGCCATCTTCCTTAGCAAAACATAGATCCCCTCTACATGTTAAATTTAAGGTGTGATTAACCAGTTAATCACGCCTTAAGTTGTGACCCGGCTACATGTTCAACCAACTCATGGCCTGATCAAACAAGCAATTAGCTACAAAGTTATTCCACAAAAAATGTGTAGTAACTTTGTACCCTGTTCTAAACAAGCTTTTAAACTGAATGTGTGTAAAAGTGCTCCCCTGTGGCTAGAGCCCCTCAGTTGGTGGGGCTCAGTTAGTTGGGCTCCCAGCCACAGAGGAGCACAACCAGCTGCCAGCCCCACATCTGACAAGGCTCACAGTGGTGGTTGTGCCTTCAGCTGTGGGGCTTGCAGCTGGGGCAGCATGAAGAATGCTTAGATCACACCTTACAAGGATTGCAATGGTGGTAGTGTTTTTCTTGTTGCTGCTGCTGCCAAGCCTGCACCTCACAAGGCTCGCAGTGGGGACAACATTCTCCCTCCTGCCAGGCCTGCAGCCCACAACAGCTGCAGGGCTTGCAGCAGGGGTAATGTGGGGAATGCTGCCCCACCATTCATTCTCATGGTGTGAATGAACTTAGATCACCCACATGGTAGGCAGAAACACTGCCACACAGCCACCAGTGCTGGCACTACTCCAAGCTACTAGGGGTCATAACCTTCCCAGAGCCCCGGCCTCACATCAAGATGCCTGGGCTCTTATTGGAGGAGCTGGAAGCAGGGCTGGGAACCTCTCAGGTCACTGCTCAGATCTTTGCTGGAGCTGGGGAGCCTCTCCTGTTGGCCACAGCCTCTCGTAGAGGGTCCTGGAGCCCAGCAGGAGCCTCTCCTGCCGGCCACATGCCACACTGCTCAGGGTCCAACTGCTGCCTGCAGGTCCCACTCCTTCAGGCTCTTCTGGGGCAACTGCTCCCGCCCCACTGGCCCAGCTCTTTGAAGCTCCTTCCTTGTGGTCCCTCACTGGTCTCTCCTGCGTCAGCTGCGCTGCCCCTTTTATCCCCCTCCAGGTGACCCAAGGCGCCAATCAGGGAACACTGAGGGTGAGTCTCTGGGGCCTGATTGGTGAGGAAAGGGAATCCCAAGTCCTCCAATCATCTTTTGCCCTTTCAAAACCCCTGGGCTAAGTCACTGCCAGCTAGCCCGTCACACTTAGGATTCTGGATTTTGCCTTGGCAGGCCAGAAACTAGTGAGACAAACACTGGAATATTGGATTTCAGGATCCTATTTTCCTCTCCTGGATGGGGTAGAGCAGTGGAGCATACCTAACTATTAACACAGTGCTTATAGACAAGATAGCTAAATGCATATATGTGGCATGGTGCTTTAAATGTGCTATGACTAAGAATTTATCTACATGGAAGTCATAAAGTATGATAACATCAAGGTGTTATAAGGATAGTGAAGTGCACATAATTATTAGCAATATAAGCAGGTAACTTAGACTAGAAAGACTAGGATTGTGGCCTGGGTCTCTTGGGCCACAGTTAAGTAACTCTACACCAAAAAATGAGGCAGTCTCCTTCTCCCTTTCTCTCCCACCGTGTTTTGCCAGTTTAGCTATATAAAGAAAAGGGCTTGGGACAGCTATTCAATGTAGAGTTTGTTCCATAAAAATGAGACAACTGGTGAATCTATTCCCAACTGGACAGAGCCCTGCTCCTACTTTTTCTCTTCCCCTTGGGCTAGATAGCAGTTAAGAGAATGCTTATGCCAGATAAATTTGTATCCTATGCTCTGTACCACAAGAATATTACAAAGGGTCATAATATATTCTAGAGGTTATAGTTGGAATGACAGTGATTAAATAGTCATCACCACAGAGTTATAGAGACGTGGGGCTGGAAGAGACAGCCAGAGATCATCTAGTTCAAGCTCCTGCCTGAGGCAGGATCATTCCTTTCCAAACCATTTCTTACAAATCCATTGTACAACTTCTTAGCTACTAGGCAGTCAACCCTGATAACACAAAATATAACACCCTAATCTGCCACAGGTAAAGCAAGGGAATGATGGTGGCCAGTATAACTGCATGTTGCATGGCATCTCTGATTTTGGCAAGGCAGAAAATAAGGATTTAGTGGAATGAAGAGAAAGCCTGGTATTTGTTTCCTCTCCAGGAATTCATGGTCTAAATGGCTGTTCCTGTCTTAAATTACAGGTATTTCAACATCCCATTAAAATAATTAAAAGAAAAGTTTAACTTTACAACTTTGTCTCACTAATATGTATTGAATCCTGGTTATGATGTAGTTTAAACTGCAAAGTTGCTTCCTCTTGATGCTGCTCTGTGTCTGCTTTCTTCTCAGGTGTATGGTTTGCAGAGACAAATTGGATGATATATAATGAGTGATGTGAAGTTGAGGAAAGGAGTAGAAAGATTTTAATTTAGACAGTTTTTTTATAACCCCCTCCTTCCAGAACTGCATGGAAGCAGGAAGCCTGCCACTTTAAGGTCCAGAGCAGGCATCAGGGCAGCTGGCAGGTGTGTGCCAGAGTAATAAGGTGGTCACATGACCACAGGAGGGCCCTGGGATTGGAGGAGGGGGGCTGAGCAGCCTCCGTTTTAGATCCAGGCCCTCAGGGCTGAGGAGGCGGTCTATTGCTGACAGCTAGAGGACCACCATCCTGCTGAGCTGCTGCTCAGAACATCCTTGGAGGTAAAAGCAGGAGCCGTGGAGATGGCAGGAGGCTCCTGGTCCAGGGTATGACCAAAAACTGCACCCTTATGGGGAAGGGTGGCGCAGTGGGACTGCCTGTGGTGAGGCAGTTCTCCAGAAATGCCAGGCCAGTTGCCTCCCCAGTGAAAGGCAGGTAGGGGTGTCTTATAACCCCAGCCCCCACTACCCAGTGGAAAGTAGAGTAGGCAGTAGAGCCAGGCATGTCACCAGACATCTGAGCTCATGGGAGGTAATAGGTAGTGAAGCCAGGCACACCTAGGCAGAGGCACCTGAGTCCATAGGGTGTAAGACCCTGAGGCCCCATCATGAAAGCAGAGTGTTGGCCCCAGTGAGGGGGTGTAGCAAAAGAAGGTAGAGCTATGTGAGAGGGAGTGGGTGAGCAGCATGAGAGCCTAGACAGAACCCTCGACTGGTCAATGCTGGGGACAGGACCAGGATGGCAAAAAGGGCTAGAGTGCCCACTGTGAGGGATGCCCAGAACCAAGGGGCCTGGGGTTCCGACTGGCCTGGAGGTGGGCCAGGGCCTGTGTGGCCAAAGGTCCCAGAGGGGAGCCACACCTGAGAGGTAAAGAGGTCTAGGGAGCTGACAGCCCTGCATGATGGCGGGGACTAAGTCCACCTGATTAGGAGGAATCTAGTTGGGGTTTGAACACCAGACTTTGGGCCCCAGTGTGGGGCCGAAGTCACATAGTGGATGTCATCTGCAAGGCATGCGACATGGTGTAGGGAAGGTTGGAGCCATGTGTAATGCCCTAGACATCAGGGCATTAAATGGACAACCTCCCGTATTGTACATCAAATTTATTAGAACAAGTCATGGCAGGTGAGATGGGGCAGACTGCCCTAGACAGAAGGGCGGTCGGTATGGTGACTGGCCATGAGTTGGCCTCTGTCACACAGGGCTTAAAAAGAGTAGAAATTCTGGTTCAACTAAATCCTATCTGCTCTTTTATAGAAAAGGTTTCTAAATCTCAATTTTTTAAAACTTAACTTAAAGCATCTTTACTTTGAACAGCTATAAAAGAAGACATTCTCCGCTTTTTAACCATCTTTGGAGAGGTAGCTCTCATCCACAGTTTGGAAAGCATGCATATAGTTATTCACCGCACCTGTTCTTCCATATACTTAGCTTTAAGTTGCATGAAGCAGAGAAAGCAGCTTTTTGCTGGTGCTGGGAGCCATGTGGGGAAATCAGTGCAAGTCACTCAGGGTAGGGGAAGGGCTGGTGGGATTGAGGGGTGGTTAGCAGGTCTGTAGGGAGGGGTTTTGGTGAATCTGGGGGGCTGGAAGGTCTGTGTGTTTGGGGGGGGGGGAGGTGGGGGTTGCCCACTTGGGAGGTTAAAATTGCCCAGAGTTGGGAGGGTGGGGTATGTGAATAGCAAAGTCCAGGGGATGGGGTGAGTGGCCGGCCTTTTCCCACCCTGGGGCTGTGCTGAAAATGTGTACAGGTGTTCATGAGATCAAGTTAACCTTTCTTAGATTGGGGTAACCAGATCTTGATCTAAGTTAAAGCACCTCCTCAGGTGAGGTAACTTAGAGTTGGCACACTATTTTAGGTGTGATTTAAGCCATCCGCATGCCTGTATGACTGAACATTTAGATTAATCTAACCCTGGGTAATTCAATTTAAATATAAACCCTGAATGTACCTTAAGAGTTGCTTGAGCATTGCTAAACAATAAACTAATATATATGGTCTATATTCATTAGGGAGGTCAAAAGAGAAGCCTATAAGAGATGGAAGCTGGGAATTACCCACAAAGAAGAATACACGGGAATGGCTCGCACTTGTAGGGAGCAGATAAGAAAAACAATGGCAGAAACTGAATACAAACTGGCAACAGAAATCAAAGACAATAAAAAGTCCTTCTGTAGACACCTAGGCAGTAGGAAAAGAAAAAGAGAAATGTAGGACCCCTGCTGAATGTAGTGGGACAGCTGATAACCAACACTCAGGAGAAAATTGAACTCCTAAATGAATACTTTGCATCAGTATTCCACCAGACCAAAGATATTGACTTGCCTGATGGGAAGCAGGATGGACAAAGTGGGAGTGATCACCCATCTATAATCAGTGAAGATTTTGTGAGGGAATATCTAGAGAGGCTAGATATTTACAAGTCAGCAGGACCGGATGAACTACACTAAAGAGTGCTGAAACAACTGGCTGACATCATCACACAATTGATGGCAAAGTTATTTGAGAACTCATGGCACTCGGGTGAGGTCCCAGAAGACTGAAGGAAGGCCAATATGGTGCCTATCTTCAAGAAAGGAAGGAAGAAGGACCCGGGGAATTATAGGCCAATCAGTCTGATGCCAACGCCTGGAAAAATCCTGAAAAAAAAAATCAAAGAATTCATCAGTAATAGGCTAACAGAAGGCAATATTCTAAAAGACAGCCAAAATGGCCTTGTTGTGGGCGTTGGCTCTGGGTTTAGAACCCAGAGGCCTCATTCTGGGGGGGGGAGAGGGGGGAGAGTGGAGAGGAGAGGGGGACCCACTCTCAGACTGACCACTTCCTTTCCGCTCTATAATAGGCAAATTTATTGATACACAGTGATAACAGAAAAGAAGCAATATGAACAATCAAGCAGTTCTAGATATATACTAAATTCTAGGGCTGTCATCAGAGTCAAAGTACATCTGGCCAGGACACAGTCTTCACTCTGAAGCTCTCTCTCAGGTGTCAGATGTCAACAGTCTGGAGGTGAGATGCTGAGGCCCATACCCCACCCCCCTCCAGTTGGGCGGATGAGACGGGCTGGTGGTGTGCCCTCTGTCCATGGTCGCTTCTGGGACTCTTCCTGGAGGATGGGGATGGGGGTCCCTTCTCAGGGAGGAGGAGGAGGAGGGACAGGGAGGGACCCTTTGTTACTTTCAAGTCTCTGCTTTTGTATTCTCCTTCCTTCCTGATGGCTCTTCATCCGTGGCTATTACTGGTTGGTTGCTTTGTGTGGTTGTCATACATCCACATAGCTTATCACATGCATGCATACTAATTTGGTCCTTCTCAGGCCATCTCTTAATTTGGTCTGCTCCCCCAAAACCAGGACTTAGGCCCTTCCTCCTCTGGGGCCCTGTTAGCTGGTGCCACTTTATCTTATGTTCTGGGTAGTGTAGTACATGTTCCCTCTGTTTTCCAGACTGTGTCCTTGTTCGCCTTGTTGTGTTAGACAGCCTGTCTACCTCCAAGGCTGTGAGAAACTGTGTGTGTGAGACCCAAGCTTCTTACAAATCAATTAAACCGTGCTGCCCATCCTGAACCATTCTTATGCATGTATCTATACCTATAAGCCAGTTCCCCAAAAGCAAACCTTTAAATACCATTTCTAAGCCAACAATAGACAGGTCATATCTAACCAAAGTCATCTCCTTCTACAATCAGGTAACTTGCCACCTGGATAAGGGAGAGGAGGTTGATGTCATATACTTGGATTTCAAAAAGACCTTTGACTTCGTCTCCCATGATGTCCTCATGGTTAAATTGAGAAACTGTGGCCTCAACAACTTCACAGTCTGGTGGTTGGGAAACTGGCTCCAAGGTCAGACCCAGAGAGTGTTAATAGATGGAACTGAGTCAACATGGTGAGAGGTGACCAGTGGCATCCCTCAAGGCTCAGTACTCATATCAGTGCTTTTCCACAACTTTTATCAACAATTTGCATATGGGTGTGGAAAGCATACTTGTAAAATTTGCAGACGACACCAAATTACGTGGGGGTGCCGTCATACTGGAAGACAAGCTGAGGATACAGGCTGACCAGAACAGGCTTGTAAAGTAGGCGGATCTAAACCTGATGCTGTTCAATGCCAAGAAATGTGTAAAGTGTTCTAGCTGGGGATAAATAATGTACAACATACTTACAGGCTCAGTGGTGCTACCCTAGCCAGCACCACAACTGAAAGAGACCTGGTGGTCATGATTGAACACAAAATGAACATGAGCCACCAGTGTGATGCTATAGCCAGCAAAATGAATGACACTCTGGCATGCATCAATCGATGCATCACAAGCAAGACTAAGGATGTCATCCTCCCACTCTACTCAGCATTGGTGAGGCTGCAGGTGGACTACTGTGTCCAGTTTGGGACGCTGCACTTCAAGAGGGATGTAAAGAAGCTGGAACAAGTCAAAAGAAGGGCCAGACAAAAGGTTAGAAGTCTGTGGAACAGACCACATGAGGAGAGGCTGAAAAGAAAAAACTCAGAGGGGACTTGGTGGCAGCCTTTAAGTATATAAAGGGCATACAACAGGGATTAGGGGATCATCTGTTCATCAAGGCATCCCAGGGGAAGACTAGGAATAATGGTCATAAACTGATAGGAGATTGCTTCATATTAGACATAAAGAAAAACTTCTTTACAGTTCATGTGTCTAGAGTCTGAAATAGACTCCCCCCGGAGGTGGTACAGCCACCTTCCCTGGATATCTTCAAAAGACAACTGGATGCACACCTCGCTGGGGTCATTGAACCTCAGTGGTCTTTCCTGCCTTACAGCAGCGGGGTTGGACCTGATGATCTTGTGAGGTCCCTTTCAGCCCCTAACTTCTATGAATCTATGAAGTAACAAATAGGGTTTACACCACTGAGAAGAAATGAGTTACATCAAGGGAATCGCCATCTTTTGTCACCAACCATCAAAGTTTTTTTTCTTAAGGTTTGAAGGCTCTACAGCATTGTAGAGAAAGTGCTTTTTGTAAGGAAGCCTGTAGCACCTTTTGAATAGGTTTAAACTATAGACTTTTCATGACAAGTGGGTACACTCTGACATGGTTAATGACTTTGGTAGTGCACTCCTACTTTTCTCTTTCGTCCTATGTAGGACACCTTTACATTTTAATGCAATGTAGTCTTTTATTAAAACAAATATTTTGCATGGTTTGTGTTCTTGAGATCAGTCACATCCTACCATGATAGTTTCTTGTACAAAGGGCCTTGCTTTCTATAAAGTCCTGCTTGTTGGTTGTTTGCCTCTTGAGTTCATGATTCTTGGTTTTACAATTTACCACTTCAAGTATACTTACAACTTACACTGCGCAAAGAAAAATAGTATGCAAAGTTACAACTTTATAAACTTATATTTTGCTTTATTTCTGAGTTTGTTACATCTAGGTACTTTATCACTTAGAACTCTATTTTCAAAATTTTTCTGGCCAATTTACCTCTGTCAAATCTCAACATTTCTTACAGTGCAACTCATACCTTTCTAGTAGAGAGAAGCTTGGTCTAAACCAAAGATGCTCATGATGCTCATGCTCATCCTTGTGGACAACCACTAGGTTGCCAGCCACATTTTACAAACTAGTCTTAGGGTGCTATTATCTTTGACATATGAAGTTATCCTAAGGTGACAGAAGTAAGAAAACTTCTGGAATTTATTCAGTTAGCCTGCACGCTTTATTTAATAAAATAATCAATGAAAACATAAATATATTATATTCTTTGAGACTCTGAGGTATAAAGCAATGATAGGCATCTCTTAAATTTCTGTTGAGACACTGTCAAGTTTGTAGTGGCTTAACTTTATAAGAATAAATTATATAATTTAATTAATAACCATTTTACATTACTGTGACAGGGCCATCTCAGGACTGAATCTCATTGTTGGCCTACCCACCTGTCTAGGGCAGTTTGCCCTGTCTTTCCTGTCACAACTTGTTGTTTGAAACTGATATAAATATGGGAGGCTGCCCATTTTATGTCCTGATGCCTAGGGTGTTTAACACTGTTCCAACCCTCCCTGTACCGTGTCCCATGCCTCGCAGATGGCATCCAAATTAAGTTCTTAACCTCTGACCCAAAACTTGGCCTCACAGTGTCTGAGGACTTACTGGGGTCTTGGCCTCAGGCATCCATAGACTTACCTTGGCCTTTCTGCCCCCTCCCTGGGGTTTCAACTTATGCCCTCTTGTTTGGGTCTCCTACTTATGTTAACATTTTCATGGGGCCAGACCATGTGCAGCCCTTCAGGTCACCCCTGCAACTCTACTCTGCATGCCCCAGGTGCAGCGCTTCAGACCTGCCTCAGCAGGCCCTACATGACACCTCTTGTGCATAGCCCTTCAGGCTGCAACCATGCACCCTATTCTGTATGGGCCTCTGCACATACTTCTGCCCCCTCTCACTGGGGCCCCTCACCTGCCTCCTCTCACTGGGGCCCCTGGGGTCTTGCACACCATGGGGCTCGGGTGCCCCTCTGTAGGCATGCCTGGCCCCTGTGCCTATCCATACACCTGGGTTACCCACCAGGATGTGGGGGCTGGGGCTATAAGTTGCCCCATACTCGCCTTTCACTGGGGAGGCAACTGGCATAGCATTTCATGGGGACCACTGTGCCATAGGCAAACCCACCACACCATCTTCCCCCAGCAGGGTGTAGTTTTATGTCATGTCCCAGGACCAGGAACCTCCTGTCATCCCATAGTTCCTCCCTGTACCTCCAAGATATTGTGAGTACAGTCAGGCAATGTTCTTCCTATGGCTGCAGTCAGCAAATTACTGGCTCCCCTGTTCAGGCCTGCTCTGTTATTGCCAGCAGCTGAGCCCTCTTTCTCAATAAGCCAGTCCCCTGCCAGCCATGTGGCCCCTGATTGGGAACTGCAGCCACCTGCAGGCTGTTCTGCTGCTAGCTCTTAGCCCTTAAAGTGGCAGGCAGCTAAGGTGCTCTGCCACAATTAGTTTTGAGTTTCCCTCTGACAGCAGGCTTTTGTGTGTTGAAGAAAAAGTGCTGCCTTTTTCTGCTGGTGCAGAAATACTGTCCTAACCTTTGAAAGAGTAACAGGGCAGTCCTTTTTTTTTTTTTTTTTTTCTACAATGCTTCTTGAAGGGGAAGCATTTCACAGATCACTAGAGCATGGTAAAATGGTGATGGAACAAATTCTTTCTGGCAATACATTCATTTGAAATACAAATTTTCTATGTGAACTTGTAAGTGGCAATGTCTTTCATAAATGAATCACACTGTAGTAGGGCTAAATATGCATAAACTTATAATGATGAAAAAAGGAGAAAGACTTAACTGAAATTACATGAGAGAAGACGTGTTACAATATTTTCTTATGTGAGTCTTTTCTCCTCCAAAACATTGGTAAGTCTGTCATCAGAAATATTAAATGTAGTGCCAATGCCTTTGGGTATAGATTAGTCATGTGCTGTGGAAGAGATTAGACTGTACTAGAACAATTAGAGTGCTTGGTTTGCATATACCGCTTTAGAAAAATGATTGATAGTGATACCGAATGGTATGGATCATATGCCTGATTCAATTTCACAACAGTGTAATGTTATTTGATTTTCTTTCTTATTTCTGCAGGTTCAAGAGCACCATCAAGCCTTTTGAGTTTACCATTTATATACATTTCTCACTAAAATGGGTAGGAAACTTAGTGCATGCATAAGGCACTGGAACATTCTACAGTGAATAGTTTTCCTTTGTGGTCTTTTAAATCTGACCTTCCATGATAATTAATTTAAACATGGTCAAATTGTACTGCATAATAACACTCTTTGTTTGACTTTTACCCTTTAATAGAACAGCTTTCTATCTTAATTGCTAGAGGGAACTCTAATATTTCCCAAAGCTAAACACAAAGAATTGTGTCTCTTCTCCATGGACACATTGTTCTGCTTCATCTGCCCTGCTTCACTTGGGAATCATATGAATGACTTAGTCAATCTGCTCCTATTGCAGATAGGATAGAGCCCCAGCTGGACTACAGTCTTAGGAAGAAAAATCTCCCAGGACCTCTCTCATCTGGGCTTGTAATTCTAGAAAATTCAGCTTCTGTCAAAATCTCCTTTTCTTCTTTCTCTTATTTCTTTTCCTTCTAAATTAGCTGCAATACCCCTGCATACCTTTAGCTCCATGACAAGGATATACAGCCTTCCCACTGCCTACCTAAGAGAACTTTCCAAGCACTATACAGTTATGGTTAAACAGTCCAATCACCAAGAAGCAATTGACTCGATTCTTCATGCACTTGCATTAGATTACACTAGCATAGCTCAAGGTTATGTTAGGGCGTGTGTAGATGAAATGGGGGCCCTAAACTGAAGTGTCGGATTTTAAAAAACGCTGCTTCAACTTAGGGCTGATTAAACCCCTGTCTAGTGCACATACCCCGCTAACTTACCTGCCTCTCCAGCGGAGAGGGGAGGATGAGCTGCTGGTGGGTGGAGCGGTCCCTGGGTTGCAGGAGGAAGGGCTGGTGCTTCCCTCCATGGCAGTGGTGGTTCCCCCAGGCAGCACTCACCCCAGGCAGTCCTGGGGGGCACCACAGCCATGGAGGGAAGCACTGGGCCCCTGTGCAGCTCAGACAGGCAGGCAGGTAGGCTCCAGGGGGGAGGGGGGAAATCAGGTTTGCTGCTTTTCTTAGATGGAGCCTGTTTCCCAGGCTGCTGCCAAGCTGCCTACAGGGCTTTCTATAGAGCTGCAGAGCTGCACAGAGCCCAGTGCTTCACTCTGTGGCTGTAGGAGCAGCAAACTAAAATTCCTTGAAGGAGTTTTAGTTTGCCGTGCCCCAAGTCAAATAGGCGCATTATGCCACTGAACTTCTGATAGCAGCTGGAATTAATGCGTAATACACTGCCGAGGTGTGCAAACACTGACATCATTAAAGCAGTGCAAAAGCATTTAGCCTGCTTTAAAGTATCATGCACACATAACACTCGTTTCGTCTACACACAGCCATAGGTGTCAGAATCTACCTGAGGATCTAAGTCTATAATCATTTTTCCATGGGCTTAAAAGGACTTTCTATGTGGCTTTAAATGAGAAGACTCATGTACTGCAACCATTGCTCAGAAGTAAAGGTCAGATCTGAGGCTAGTTCCAGGCTGAAGTTGCATGTAAGATGAGCCCACTTTGTGGTCATGAAAAAAACTCCCATGCCCAGAAAAAAAAAAAAAGCAGTTGTTTTAATTACAGAATTGGGTTAAGCCATAGCCGTCAGGAATGAAGACACATTGTTACTTTATAAGGATATAAATGTTTTCACTAAGTAAAATGAACACTTATTTAATATGTCTTGTACTTCCAGAAATACAAAACTTTTTGAATTAAGTAATAAAATCTCCAAAGTTAAAGATTATATAATGGAAGCAAAAACATACCATGAAGCAAAAGTCAGGAGGCCGTGAGGCGAAATGAGTGCTAGAACGAATGGATATTACCATTGAGATTATTTAATTGTATTTAGTATGCATTGATTATTTCCACACAATATTTATATACCACATACATCTGTAGTTAGATTGGATCAACACACAATAATCACTTGAGCTCAGAAATTAGGGGTCTGAGTTTGGATGCACATATTCCGCTGCATCAGAACTTCTGACAGAACATTACATTAATTTCACAGATTTCTTAGAGAGGCAGCACTGGAGCACAAGAACACCTCATCTGGTGTCCATAGCAAGTGCCTGGAGTGAGAAGCCTGCTTGCAGGATCCAGTTGCACTATACTGGTTATTTACCTCGTTACATTTGAATGAGTGAGGGCTTCTAACACTTAGGGTTTTCCCCAGCTCAAATCAATCCCCTGAACTCGTCTAAAAACTTACTGGCAACCAGTGCAGCTTACAGAGCATGGATGTCAGATGCCATCTATGCTATGCCATCCTGAACAAGTAAGCAGCTACGTGCTTCCAGCTGGTCTCATCGTGTCACAGATATATATTGTATAGACCAGGGGTAGGCAACATTTTTTGGCCAGAGCGCCAAAAAAACCACGTCTACCTTGGAAGGTGCCCGAGTGCCGACATGCCAGAGCCCGGAGTAGATGTTTGCAGCCTCCCAGTTGCAGCTGGCCCATGGAAGCAGGGCTTGCAGCCTCCCAGCTGCCTGCTGGGAGCAGCCTGGGCTCCATGGCTGGGAGCAGCTGCTTATAGCCTGGGCTGGTGGTGGTGTGCCAAGCAAAATGGTCTTGAGTGCCATGCTTGGCACACGTGCCGGGGGTTGCTGACCCCTGTACTAGACCATCATATTATAGAAGATGTACTTTAAAGTAACTCTAATCTTGAAACTTTTCCTGAGCTCTTCAATATATAAGTTACTCCAACTTAGACTCCATGGGGCAGATTTTTCCTGAGTCTGTTGGGTGCAACAGGGCATACATTCACTGCTGGTCAGATACTAGTGTCTAGAAGCTCCTAATACAGATCAAATTTTTACCCATCCTTGGGTATAGGGATGGGTAAGAAGAGCCAAGAGCCTGCTGGCTGTTGTCAGGGCCCCCTTCCCACTCCCCTCCCTCCCTCCCTGCTGCCCAGGCCCGACAACAGCTGCCATGACCCCCCTTCACCTCCTCTGCCCCACTCCCCTCCCTCACTCCCTTCCTGCCTGCTGCTGCCTCCTCCCTGCCAGCTGTTCTGGGGGATGGTAAGGAGGGGTGGCGGGGGCGCTGCCACCATGACCCCCCACTTTGTCCTCAGGCAGGGAGGTGTGGGGAAGCCCCGCTGCTTAGGTGGCCAGGGCGTGTTCGCCACTGCCACAAACTTCCCCAGCAGTGGATCAAACTTGGACCCATGCAGCCTGGGCCTGCACAGCCAATTGCTGCCCGCCCTCTCAGCGGCGCATACTCAATTGGCCAAAAGTGTTATGGATGGACAGACAGACACACAGACAGACTAAGCCCTTTATTATACTAGAATAATAAAATAATATTATTCATTATTTGCATGGTAGTAGCTCCAAGGGACACAAATCATGGTCCACTGAACTTGGCATTGTAACTAACAAGGTACAAATAAAGCAAACAATAAGGCAAAAAAAGTACCTAGGTAAGTATATAGAAGAAGCCATTGATCTAAGACAGGAAAGGTCAACTAACCTGTTGCTTAGAATAAGATTTATGCATGGACAGCTTTATAAATTTGTGTTCAGGCTCAGAGGGGATGTGAATTGAGAGCAATTCACTTCTCAGGGCACTGGCAGACATAAAGGTCCTCACTCTAACCCATGATGCTTTGTGTAAAGTGCCATGAGTTAGAGCAACACCCCCTGATCCAACAGATGTTCATCAGTTGGGTCAGAAGTTGAGCGAAGGAATGGAGCCAGCCTGCCTGTCCCATGATCAGGGCAGGGCTGGTGCAGCCCTGCCCCTCCTTCCCCCTGCTCCCCTCCCAACTCTGGTGCTGTCTGCAGGAAGGGGTGAGAGAAGAAGGAAAGGGAGGAGGAGTGGGAGCTGTGGCCTGCCCAGCCTGAACAGAAGAAGGGGGAGCATGGGTGGGGGGCTGCAATCCACGCCCCCTCCAGCTCAGGCTGGGCAAACCCCAGCCCACAGTTCACTTCCCTTCCCTTCTCCCCACTCCCTTTCTGCAGACAGCCCCAGGGGCGGGGCTGGGCTGCATCAGCCCAGCCCTAGATCATATGACAGATTAGGCCTAGGGAACACAAGTTCTCTATGGCATTCTACTTTGGAACGCCTTCATCTGATCCCTCATTAGATGAAGGTTAATTTGTTGTGCGATTAGCCACTTTTAAAGAGCTCTGCAGCTGTGTATGTGCATCACTGCATGGCTGTAAAGCACTTTCAGGGGCCTGAGCATGTGACAAATGTGATTTCCATCTGCCCTTGTGTTTTAATAATGTAGGTAATTTTTTTTCTGGTCTTTCCTTTTTCTTGCCTCTTCGCCTCTTTCATTATTGTGAACTTTTGATCCTGGAAAATTCTTATCTTATTGCCTATGCTCTTATTTTAAAGTTAGATTGCTGACAGTCTGATCCCTTTGCAATAAAAGTACTTATTAATACTTATTGAAAAAAAATTTAAAAACTGTTTTGCCAAAAGGTGGCAGGCAAGATACACAGAAAATATGATGACATACCTCGGAATAGTAAACGTTAAAAAAATCATATCCATTAACAGTTTAAGAGTATTATTTTTTTAAAGTTCCTAATTTGCTTGCACGTTAATGTGAAAATCAGTAATTGGGCCTTGACTGACTTAAGTGACTTTGCTCCCTTGTGAAAGACTGCTATAAAACTGGTAGGAAGTATTTTGTGCAAGACAGGAAAGAATAGCTTTGTCTTCAACTAGTCTCCTTTTGCTGAGAGAACAGACCATGGAACCTTAGGAAGGCTCTCCTATTGAGATGGAAGCATCTTAGGCACTTCTTATCCATCATTCCCAGTTCATACACTAAAGGCCTACAAAACTGTGTTAGAATCACTAATCAAACAAAAATGTAAACTAATATTGTCAAAACTTCTTTAACTGTCTTGCTCTGCACTCTAAAGGGTATATAGGAGCTCTTTTTCGGCTATGAAGAATAAATGTTCAGCCCAACCCATAATTAGGCGACTTACCTTTTCACGTACAAGGAGCCCCTTCCCAAGAATTTAATTTAAACATACATGCTGAGTTTTTAATGATTAATTACTAATTATGCCTTTGTTATTAATATTTAATTATTTATATTATAAAAGCTCCTGTTGTACTATGTACTAAATAAAACACGTATTAAAAAGAAGGTTCTGATATCAAGAAGATAACAAACAAGCCTGTAACTCCTTGCCCTGTCCTCAAACATCCTCTTCCTCCGTAGAACAAGATGAGTTATATATACTTTTATCCTGGTGAATTTTTCAAAAGCTGTTCCTGACAATAGCCTTTTGATTTAGTCAAATTGTTTCAAGTATCTTTTGAAGAATAACATTTTTCAGTATATTTACCACATGAATATTAGAAGATGCTACATGTACATATAGGACTGAAACCAAAGGAAAAGACTCCCAGGTTAACTTCATCAGTCTCATACCAATATAAGACTATTTCAAGAGTGGACTTCTGAGTGCTTTTTTCCAATCAGTTTTAAAATAACCTATGCAAAGAAGCCTCCAGCATTTCCCCTGGGGGGCTGTTCCACATTGTTTGTAAGGAAATCCTTCATGATATCCTACCTATACTTTTTTCCCCAATTTCATCCCAAGACACTCGCAATTCAATTGGAAGCAAAGATAAACATCTTCCAAAGATAGAGACTGAATAAACATTAATGAGTACTTGTTTAAGCAGCTATCATATGCTTGTGATGAGAAGGAAATTAAAAATATGAAAGGTGCAGGTTCACTAAATGTTAATCTTAAGAAGCCTTTGCTGATGTCTGTGCAATATAAGTGGCTGGCTGATTAAAATTAGCAGCAGTCATGTTTACATCTACGCATGCACTGGAGACTGAAGGATAGATCTTTTGCTTTACAGGGAGCATTCCTTCAACTTCACACTTAGCTACAGGAATCAGGAAAGGAGACAAAGGAAACAGGTGTTGAAGACAAAAGCCCATAGGAAGATACAGAGCCTGACGACCTGGATAAAAACTCACTAAAGGGAAGCAATACTGGAAGCCTTAGCAATGCTGTCGGGGAGGAGAGAGGACAGTCAGTTAAATACTTGAAATGTTTATATAATAATGCAAGTGGTATGGGGAAAACACATTGGAGGTTCAAGTACAAGTCCAGAATTCAAGTACATGCAATTGGGATTATGGTGATCTGGTAGAATAGTTCATATGATGGTATATGGTCATGGGTGGGTACACCTTGTTCGGGAAGAATAAGCATGGGAGAAAAGGAGGAGGTGTTGCCTTTTATAAAAAAGGTGATGTACACATGTTCTGAGGTGCAGTACAAAGTGGAAGGCAGGCCTGTTGAAAGCCTCTGGCTAAAGGTCCAAGGGCAGAGCAGCAGCAGGGGTGTCATGGTGGACATCTGCTACAGGCCACCAAACCAGGAGAAGGAGGTAGATAAGGTCTTCATTAAATAAATGGCAGAAGCTTCCAAATTGCCAGACTTGGTTCTTATGGGGGACTTTAATTATTGGAACATCTGCTGGGAGGGAAATACAGCAGCTGAGGAAGGCAGTCCAGCAAATTCTGGGAGTGTGCTGTGGATAACTTTTTGAGACAGATGGTAGAGAGGCCAACTAAGGGTGGGTGTGGAGGGAATTCTTCTTGACTCCTCACAAAAAGGGAGGAATTGGTTGAGAATGTGAAGGTGGAAGGTAGCTGGGGTGACCACAACCAAAAAATAATAGAGGAGGAGGAGGAAGGAAGGAAGAGGAGGAAGGAAAGAGAGCACCAGAATAAGGATGCCAACCTTCAAAAAAGCAGACTTTTACAAACTCATGGAAGTGGTGGGAAGTTCTAGGAGGCAGGTCTGAGGGGAAAAAGGAGTCTAGGAGAGCTGGCTGTACTTTATGGAGGGCTTTTTAAGGATACAGGACCAAGCTATCCCAAAGCGCAGGAGGAATGGGAAGTGTAACAGTAGACCAGCTTGGCTAAACAGTATTTACTTGAATGAGTTGAAACTCAAAAAAGGAATCCTATAAAAAAGTAGAAACTTGGTCATACTACTGGGGAAGAGTATAAGAAAACCACAAGGGCATGTAAGGAAAAAAATTAGGAAGGCCAAGGCACGATTTCAGATGCAGCTGAGAAGGGACATAAAAGGCAATTAAAAAGAGGATTCTACAAATATGTCAAAAGTAAGATGCTACTAGAGAAACCATAAGTCCCTTATGGAATTTAGAAGGCAATCTAGTTATGGATGATGCAAAGAAGGGCTAAGTATGTAACACCATTTAAACTCCAGTCTTCACAAACAGGGGCAGCCACCAGATGGTGAGTACAGTTGGCAGTGAAGATATGGAAGGAGGCAAACAGACTAGACTAGTAGAAGATTAGGATATACTTACAGAAGCTAGATGCATTCAAGTCAGCAGGGCCAGATGGGATGTACCCTAAGGAACTGAAGGAACTGGCTGAGGTATTTCAGAGCTACTTGCTATCCTCTGTGAGAATTCATGGAGGTCAAGTAAGGTTACAGATGATTGGAAAAGGACAAATATGGTGCTCATCTTTAAGAAAGAGGACAAGAAGAATTTGGGAAATTATAGACCACTAAGCTGGACTCTGATACCTTGGAAGATCATGGAACAGATACTCAAAGAATCTATTGTGAAGACCCTAGAGGAGAACAAGGTGGATCTGGACTAGCCAGCCTGGCCTGGATTCACTAAGAGCAAGTCATGCCTGATCGACCAGATTTCCTTCTATGATGAAGTGACAGGCAGTAGTGCAACTAGGGTCGGGCAAACAGAGCACGAGTCCCAGGCATCGATTTAGGAGGGGTATCAAAATTATACCATACCCCTTTGGAGTCTCTGTCCTGACATCAGAAGCAGCCCCATGACATTGTGCACAGACACCCTGCTGCTGCTGTAAGAGTAACAGCTGGAGTGGGCAGACCATGTTGGGATAACGGCCAGGGACTGTTTTTGCATTCTTGGCATAGGTAAGACTCTTGCCTCCTCATAATTTGAACACAAACCTCCTAGCTGCTCTCTGCCCCACTCACCCTCCCTGCTCTTGGAACTGTGCTCTTCCAGCTCTCTCCTGCCTGTGCCTTCCCCATTTTCCTGTGGGGTTTGCCCAGGGCACAAACCCTGCTTATTATGCTTTTGGTGACAGGCTCTGTGTATGGGTGCAGAGCAGCGGATGTGATATAACTTGATTTCAGCAAGGTTTTTGACACTGTCTCACACCATTCTCATTAACAAGCTAAGGAAATACAGACTAGACGGAATTATTGTAAAGTGGATACGTAACTGGTTGAACCATAGTACTTAATGAGTAGTTAATTGCTTAGGGTGTTTATACATGTGTTCTGGGAGAGGGGGCAGCTCTGAGAGCTGCTCTAATTAAAGCACTGAGAGCGTCTCATGTATCAGTGTCCTCACACTTCAAAATGGCACCTTAACTAAAACTTATTCAATGAGCTTTAGTTAAAATGCTCCTGCTGCCATTTTGAAGTGTGGGGACACTGATACACAAGATGCTGGAGGCTACTGGAAGGCCGTAATTACCTTTGCTCCAGCCGACTTGATTAATCGAGTCAGCTCCAATGTGCTGTAATTACAGCATGCTGAGCAGCCTAACTGCTCATGTATAAGTGCCCTTAATATTTAGATGGGAGGAAATATTAGACAGAGCTCCCCCAGGGTCTGTCTTGAGTCTGGTATTGTATAAAATCTTTATTAATGATTTGGATGATGGGATTGAGGGCATGTTTAGCAAATTTGCAGACAATACCTAGTTTTATGGCATTACAAATACTCCAGAAGGTAAGGCTAGGATTCAGAATGACCAGAAGAAACTGGAAAGATGTCTGAAATCAATCAGATGAGATTCAGCAAAGACAAATGCAAAGTCCTGCACTTGGGATGGAATAATTGCATGCACAAATACAGAATGGGGAATGACTGGCTAGGTTGCAGTACTACAGAGAAGGACCTGGGGGTTACAGAAGATCATAAGCTGAATATGAGCCAACCATGTGCTCTTGTTGCAAAAAAAAGCCAACAGCACGGAGTTTTAACTAATAAGTGCATTACTTGTAGATTAAGGGAAGTAATTCTTCTTCTGTATTTGGCACTGGTGACGCCTCCTTTGAGTACTGTGTCAAGTTTTAGGCCCCACACTTCAAGAAGGATGTGGACATTTTAGAAAGTGTCCAGTGCACAGCAACAAAAATGATTAGGTCTTGGGAGGCAAGATTTACAAGGCAAGGCTGTAAGAACTAGGGTCTTCTTTAGTCTGGAGAAGAAAAGACTGAGGGGGGAATTTGATAACAGTCTTCAAATACCTGAAGGGTGATTACAGAGAAGATAGAGATGGGCTTTTCTCTGTAGCCATAAGGGACAGGCCTAGGATCAATGGATTCAAGCTTCCCCAGGGGAAATTTAGGTTGAAGATTAGGAAGAAATTTCTGACTACAAGGATGGTCAAACATTGGAATAGACTATCCAGAGAAATTATTGAATGTCTATCCTTGGAAGTTTTCAAGAGCAGATTGAACAGACACTTGGCTTAGTCTAGGATGATCCTGTCTTGAGTAGGGGGCTGGACAAGGTGACCTCATGACATTACTTTCAGTCCTACTTTTCTATGATACTAAGCACTTTTGCTGCTTTTTCCAGTTTTAATTACAATTATTTAAACATAATTAATTTTCTTGTTATAAGCTCAGTTAAGCTATGGATGGAAGATGGAAAACCAGGCGCATGGTGGACTACAGTTTTTTCCAAACGAATAAAAAGCTAATTGTGGGAAAGAAGCAGCTACTGAACTACATATGTCATTTGGTTTTCACATTTTTCCAGGGATACAAAACTACTAGGGCTGTGTGACGCTTTGGTGGTGATTTGATTCGGAGGAGATTCAGCCCGATTCAGTGGCCGAATCTCCGAATCTGAATCGAATCAGGGGACCAATAAAAAGATCCAAATTGATTCAAAGCTCTCCAAATCTTCAGAAAAGATCTGGAGAGCTTTGTTGATTTGGGCAGTCCTTGCCTGCTGCAGCAAGGAGCTGCAGCCGGACTCAGAGCTGGTAAGTGGGGCGGGGGGGAGGGGGCTGGAGGAGGAGGGAGGAGACCATGGGGGGACCCCTGCCAGTCCCCATTCCCTCCCTGTTCCCCCAGTCCCCCCCAACCCCCATCTGTTTCCCCAGCCCCCCCATGGCTGCCCCACCCACCCCAGCTCCTGGTACTTAAAAAAAAAGCCCTGACTCACTGGTGCTGCCAGGTGGGGGGTGATCAATGCTACCCCCCACTGCCCCATGCTGTGTGGGGGGCTCTGCCATGAGCCCCCCCACAACTGCCCCACCTGCCCCAGCTCCAGCCCTTTAAGAAAATGAAAAACCGAGAAACCCCCCAGGACTCACTGCTCCTGCAGTGGCCTCAGGGCTTTGGGAGGCTTGTGGAAGAGCCCCCCCATGTGGCACAGGGTGGTGGTGGAAAGTGGGGATTACCCCCCACTGGCAGGAACGGTGAGTGTATTTTTTTTCCTTAAAGGGCCGGAGCTGTGGCAGGTGGGGTAGCCATGGAGGGAGGCTGGGACAGCGCAGGGGGGGGTGTCATGGGGCTCATGCAGAGCCCCCCATGCAGCATGGGGCAGTGGGGATTCTCCCCCCCCCACTCAGCAGCACCTGCTGTGTCAGTGCTTTTTTTTTCAAAGTGCCGGAAACTGGGGTGGACGGGGCAGCCATTGCTGGGCTGGAACAGCAGGCAGGGGATGGGCCTGGGCAATTTGGAGATTTGGCTGAATCAAATTGGGACAGTGATTTGAATCACCAAATTGAATCGCTGTCCCCCGAATCAGTTGAATCCAAATCCGAAGTGAATACGAGCTGCTTTGCACAGGCTTAAAAACAGACTTTTTTCTGAAAAAGCAACAAGTGAGTCTGTGTAAGTCTGTGTGCTGTGAATAAGGTGAATTGATGGTTAAATGGAGGCTGGTACAAACCAGCTACAGTGAGTAACAAGATAAGATACAGGGGTCTTAGGAATGTAGAGATGGTACAACATGGAACTGAAAAAAACAGACTGGAATGTGAAAGACAACACGTAACTGGTAACAGAATCCGAAATAAACATATGCGAAAAGGTGAATGGTGATTGGTAAAGAAGCCTCCAGAAGCTTCCAGGCTTTAGTTGAAGTCTGCCCAAGTGACCGAAAGAGGGAGGGGTCAGGGTCTTAAGCATGTGATCATAGCAAAAGACATGTAAATAAGTGACATGCATAGGCAAGTCCATGCTAATGAAATAAACAGTTAACAAAGGCAGAGCTCAATTGTGGGAAAGAATAGGGGTGGAACAAAGGAGGGACAACGGTGAAGTAAGTGTTAATGACCATAAACCAAGGTGTATAAATATGGAAAGAACTGTTTGTGGCTGCTCCCCAGTTTGTTGGATCTGTCTTCATTTTGAATAAAGCTGTTGATGAGCAATGTGTGCAGGTGATGCATAATGGCATTGATCCATTGTCTCCCTAGTTGTTGGATGTCTCATGGAGTCGAGGTCTAACTAACGTTCTCAGAAATTTACCTTTTAAGCCATTTGCCAATGTGACTGGGCTTATTCAAAGAGGCCTAAGGGAATTTGGTGCCCAAACCCTAAAGAGTTTTAACAGGAATTAGGCACTACATTCCCATAGTTCCTTTGAAACATCCCCATATAACTCATAGGTTTTTCTAATGATGGTAATTAATCTTGTATATAAATTACAAGACAAAGATTTGAAAAAACAGGAATTTAAAGTTTGCTTCTAAATGAATGACCTGATTTTCAAATGCTGAGTACCTAGTGATTTCCATCAGCTCCAGATGTAATACAATACTTTAACTAAAAGAAGGTCAAACTGAAAATAATTGATTAGAGTTTCAGGCCAAGATATTTTATCTTGAAATGAACCAGATTTTGTGCAGAGAAGCAAGTTTCTTTAGTAGCCACATATAGAGGAACAGCAGTTAGGCTTTGAAACTGCTTCGGGGATACTCCCTGCTACTGCTCTTAAGCACCCCAAAGAGAGTGGCGGGGGGGGGGGGGGGCACTCTCAAGGCAGCTTTAGTAACTTTTTTCCAGGTTGGCATGTTTGGAGTGGGAGTGAGTGGGCAGGGTGTGCTTCTCAGCAGTGCTCTCAGGGTACCACAGATTCTTGGGGGGTTGTCAACTGAATTTTGTAAAGCCAAATCTGGATCCAAAGGAGCCATTTGTTCAGAATTCCCTTAGTTCCCTTGAAGGCTTCATTCTTCTGGTACCCAGAATCTTTGGCTACATGAATTTCCCCTGAGCTTATAACTTTGACATGCAAAGACATTGAGATTCAGCTTATGATTCTGATGTGTGCTAAGCAGGCCACTTTTACATCCTTTTGATTCTATCATGATGCTTCTTTCACCTTCAAAATCCTGAGAGGCTGTTTTCTAATTTCCATGTGAAGATACAAAAAATTCTGAACAGCTACAGACATATGAATTAAAATCTATGCCACAGTAAATTTAAATAACCATAGAAAACTGTTAGGTGACAGAGTTAAACACCTTTACAAAAGTATGCCCTTCAACTAAACCAAAGCAGACCTGCCCTGCAGCAGTATCTAATACCAGTGAGCAATGCACATTAAACTCACAGTATGTTCACATTAGTTTCACAGTAACTCTTTTACATTATCAGAGGGCAAAAATGAAATTAGCAGCCAATAATGTTGTAACCAAGAAAACAACATAAAGGCAGATACAAAACAATTTAGAGCTGCCAATTACAAATGTTTAATGATAAAAAGGTACTTTCATGTAGAGCTTATCTTAGCTGGATTCCTCCTTTGCCAATGGGAGCTTCCATACGTCTTTCCAAAAATTTTCATTTTATTAACATTTAATGTTGCTTTAAACAATTATTAAGCACTTTTGGCCAATTTATTCTGTCCCCTTCGCCTCCATGTAAGGATGCATGCTGAGAACCTAAACTGGGCCTTGCCTTTCTTTCCCTAAAGAAGATTTTTGCTTCTTAGACTGTGGGTGGTGATAATAAAGGCTGAAATAAAAAGCACGTTTGATTTTAAAGAATTAAAGTCATTCTTTTTAACACACATTTGCTTCAAGATATAGAACAGACTCTCTGCACAGCTCTCCAATGCCTTGTTACCTTTAGTTTTTAGACCGTCACTAATTTATGTAACAAAAAGCTGGAAAACGCTGTTATATGCTGTTTTGAGACTGCATGAGTTATGCTGAATACCACTAATTGTTTAGAGCACTATAAAATGTTTTTTATAATTAGTCATATTTTTTATGTGAAATCAATTTTAAATTAAACCACTGCAGTAAGAATAGCTGTAGTTAAAAAGGTACTATCCATAAGGAAATTAGAAAATTGAGTATTATGGAGTCTCTTCAGCAATAACTTTTGAAGAACTTTCATATGTGTAATGAACTTTGTTACTTGAAGAATATCTCTTTGCAGAACGTGTCAATAAATAAAATTCTGATAGTGAATTAAGTTTAGTTATGTTATTTTGAAATTGGCAAGATGATTAATGCTGTGCTGAGGAGCAGAAAGCATTCCGAGACCACAAGGTATATATATAAATGATAGTGAGAAGTAGACAGTAGGAGATTTTGAATGCTTTTACTAGAGGAATCTGTCTTATTTGACATACCTATGGGCAGCATATTGTTTAATGGGAAAAAAACTGTTTTCCAAGTGGCAAACAAGTGTATTTTTTCTAGTAGAGTAAATACATCTGATACAAAGAGCACCTGAGAGACTCAGAATGATAGAATCATATAAAAGTAGGGCTGGAAGGGACCTCAGAAGATCATCTAGTCCAACTTCCTGCCTGAGGCAGGATCGTCCCTAGCCAAACTATTCCAAGCAAATCCTTGTCTAACCTATTACTAAAACTACACAGGTGACCCTGTTACACAATCATAAACCATAGCGCCTGGTGCAAAGCATAGGGGACAATCAGAAAGCTAAACCTTCTTTTATTCTCTTCCTCATCCTAACCTACCCAGGCAACAAGCCTGTCCACAAAGCAAGGTAGAGGATCCACATGACTATTCTAACTTGCAATGAGTAGAACAGTTGCTTAGGGACTTCATATTGGCTGAGACTCAGCAGAATTCATCCCATTTAAACTACTCCCCTTCTACCCAATGGCAAGGCTTCTTTCTACCCTGGAAAGTTACTGACCTGTCCTCAGATGGCTCTGAGATGCTTTTCTGTCTGTGCCAGAGGACGATCTACTTTGTCACTCAGCACCATTTTTGGCTCACTTTGGGTTTTCTCAGAAGACCAGAAAGGCTGTCTCTGAAAATCCTCTCTATTAGTACTACTTTAACCTATGGCTGCTTTGTTGTGTTAGCTGATCAGATCACAGACTAATGTAATATGTTGAGTAATCACAGTAGGCAGCGCACAGACAGTAGAATATCTAGTACTTGCTAGTCAGTAGATACTTGCAAAGTAGTTTATAGATACTTGTCCTTCATAGCCTTCCAAAAATAAAAAACAGTTCAACCTGTATATAATTAATCTATTGTTTTATTGTGTAAAGAAAATGTACTGATGGCATCAAGGCTAGAATTGCATCAAGGCACATATTCCAAAGCATTGTTGGGGAAGGAGTTTCATGCATATATATATAGTCATATAGGTACAAGAAGCCTAATTAGCATATGCATGTTGCTGCAGTTGTGCACATGTGCATTCATGTTTGCTTTTTCACATGGCCTTTTGCAAATGTGGCCCTTTTAAATTCCTGAGTGTAACAGGTGTTAAATATTTAATGAAAGCTTTTTGCTCCAACTAAAGAAGTAAATAGACAAATCATTCCAACACCTCTTGGGAAGGAGGAGTTGTTTTCATTTGCATCACTGCAACCTTGATGGTTTTTTCAAGCAATAGTGCAAGTTTCCTGAGAGAAAATACAAATAAAAACACTGTAAAGAGACTTTAGTATCTCATTTCAATATCTACTGCTTTAACTAGTCTATCAGGACCTTTTATTAGGGAAAATTATACAAGTGATTGCAATTCAAATGCATATGGCAGAGTCTTCATATTTAACATACTTTTATGATCTTTTTACATCCTTTCTATGACTGTTTTAAGTGTAATTTTATACATTGCTTCTTTTTAGAACAGGAACATAGTCTTCTAAAGGTAATAACATGCAAAACACGGTGTTTCCTCTTTAGGCTGGGGTATCCTCTCCTGTTTTTTTTGAAGAATGATTATTTCTGTAGACTTTGCTTGGAAAACTACATAGAACGTTCAGGACCAAAAGCAGATGGCAGGGGAAGGCCTGCGTTCCAGTCTCTGCTCTCAGGACTATTTTTTTATCCAGTGATTGGGTAGTAGTGACCAGAACCCAGATTTCTCCCCCTCTCAGCTGTTGCCTGGTGATAGGGCACTCATATCCTCCCTGATGTATTTTTAGAGGGCAAATATCAGGGAGAGAGAAGAGCTAATTAAAGTAAACAATAAAGATTGCAAAAACAAATAGGTATAAACTGGTTATAAATAAAAGCCAGACTGGAAATTAGGAAGTTTCTGACCACGGAGGTATAATGCTTTAGATTCAAGTACTGGGGTAGGAATTCAAAATAGATGCACAGCTGAACACGAGTACAGAATGACAAACTGGCCTGTTATTGCAGTTGTCTAAATCACTAATATTCACTAAGCTTCACTAAATAGAATGGAATATGGTATCACTGTCATACATGCAGTGAGCCCATAGAATCCATTGACCATACGTGGGAATTTTGCTTGAGTAAGGTTGAGAAAAATTAAAGGATATATGTATAAAAATGCTATGTACTTTTATACAAGGAAGCACAAACAATATTCACATTTCAGAGTATAAGCCTGACACCATCACAGACTTTTCAGGTTCACAGGATGAGTTAGAGCTTGCTAACTTCTCTTCTTGTTTCTGAGAGCCACCTTCTCTTCTTGTTTCTGAGAGCCACCTTCTCCTTAAAAGATACCTGTATGCCTTTCCAGGATAATTAGTTGTAAACTTTGTGGGATTATGGTTAAGATTGAATTTCTATTTCATTTACAGATCAATATGTGAACCCTCTGGCTAAAAAAAATACCTTCAACTTCCCATGAGTGTTAACCAAAGAGATTTAATCCTAGTGGATAAAGTGCTTGCCATATATTTCAAAGATATTGAGTTCATATCCTTCTGGGGTTGTTTTTTCATTTAAAATTCTTTGTATATTCCTTTCTTTCCATGTCAGAGAGTTACTAACATTTTAATTTGTTATTTTATTAAATGCTTTCAATCTTTTTTTTCTTATACCAAACAAACTATGTCAACATGTAAAAAAGAGTACTATCAAAGCAGATATTTAATGCTTAGATACCCACTTACTGGTAGAAATATTTAAAAAAACCTGATTCTTAGGGCAACTATCAAAGAAGAGAAACCAAAATGCAGGGAAATCAAACTAAAAAGACAAAGGATGGAGGCTGATGGAGAAGAGAAGGGGGAAGGGAGTGTGTGGATCTATTTTCAGTCTTCCATTCAGGTTTCCTGCAGGGATATTTAATTTATCAGTTTTTTGAAAATGGTCCAAACAAATGCTCATTTCCTGCTATTTATTGGAGACTGTCCTTTTGCAATCAGGACCATTGGCTCCATACTTTGGGGAGGCAGAAAGTCCTTTTCCAGTGAACCAATTTTTGACTTCTCTCAAATTGAAAAACTCTCTGTAGGTATCTCTATATGGAAATGACAACCACTTGCTGAGTGTATGGCAGAGTATGATGATAATTGCTTTACTGTCAATTCTCATTTTAGCACCATGCCAGCAGTTTGAAACAACAGGACATGACTAACACATATGCACAGTCATGACTCTTTGCCCCCAAACCTCCACCCTTAATCATTTCGGGCAGCTTTTATTTTGTGAAGTTTTGAGATGATACAACCTCAAGATTTTTTTTGATTCAATGAGATATAACTGGAAAGTGCAAATTTATGTCTTTAACCTCTGATATTATTTTATTCCATTGAGGGATGAAATATTTATTGCCAACAATAGCCAACTGTTTCTTGTATTTTTGCCCTATTATACTGTATGTATATTAATCGTTGGGTGGGTTATTAGAAACTCAGTGTGGCTGAGGCATAGAGAGAAGCATAATGGTGATACAGATGGTGTAACCATTTGTAGATTAAATTCTGTGGTGGATAAGTGATGGATTTAACTATGTTAATGCACTGCAGTACTTGATAAATTGTATTGTTATTGAAGAAAATGAAACACAGTGATATGATCCTCCATTATTAAATGGAATGTAGAAAGCCACATTCCACCCAATCTCTCACTCTCCCATTAACTTCCCTCCAGTTTTTAGTGTGAGATTCCCCAAGAATGGAGTCTTTACTAGATTAGAATTTTTGTTGGAGCACTATCTTGACTCAGTTTGTTGGCGAGGGGCTAGATGGTAGGGATTACATCTTTTCAATTTTTAGCACATCCAGAGCCTAGTGAAGTCCCAGCTGGCATAAGGTGTGACAGCTCCTTCTTACAACTTGTTCCTGTAGTCATAATATTTGTGGTTGCATGTGTATACTGAATGCTCTCATGAAAATGTATTATGGTATTGCCCCAGACTTGGCAACCTAATCTCTTTCCCCAATTCAGTAGACAGACAGACTAAGACATATGACCAGGTAGTTCTCCATGTCAATTAATGATATCCTGGAATTTTTTAAATCAGCATTGAGGTAAGAGTCCCTCGAGCACATTGATTTGGGAAGCATGTTCATTTTCCTTCAACGAATCAAGGGGAAGTCTTTATATTTGCCCACATAACTGGTCATACTGTTTTTTTAGCTTTTTGGAGTTAATTTATAGATATTAATACCACTGGAAATCCTACTAATTAAGCAAGGCCTGCTACATGCATTAAGTCTTAATGTCAGGATATAATAATAGCAAAAATTACAAAACAAATGCCCATTTTTTTTCAATGAGGTCTAATATTTCTACTATCAACCTTTGTTATATAGAGTAGAATATTGTATCATCTGCATACAATTTTTTTTGTTCAGCCTGACAATCTAATAGCAATTATATTTGTATGGTCCTGGATGGTACATATCCATTGGTATGTTGAAGAGCAGTGGAGATAGCTGGCAGCTCTGACTTGTTCCTATCTAATGAGAGAGATTCTGGAATCAAGCTATAGGTGATAACCTATGGTGATGTATTAGTGTAGAGCAGTTTAATCCAATGGATAAAATAGGCACAGAATCCCATGTTTAACGAACCAGGAAAAAAAATCGCAGGCAACTCTATCAAAGGCTTTTTCACCATCAGTGACAATGTTACCAAGGGTTCCTACAAGCTTTGTAATATTGCAGTTATAATGATGAGTGGTCTGCTCTGTGGCAAGCTTATGCAAGTCTGACCTGATTTACATGCATAATTTGAGCTAGAACTTTTTTCAACCAACAAGCAAAGGCTTTGGCAAGAATCTTCCTGTCACAATTTATCAGTGAAATGGGCCTCTAATTTGCACAGTTAGTTGACTATGTTTTTAACCTTTACAGTGAAGGTTCTTCCTATCAATTAACAGTTTGAACTTTGAAAAATGTACATTCTCTTTTTATTTATTAAAATTCTATTTTGTTTGGGGAACTGCATGTTTGCCTACTAGTTTTAGGTTTTAAATTATCATTTGTATTGATGTGCTTCACATGCAATGCCTAACTCTCAGCAGCAAGTGGTTATCACTTATGAAATATCCTAAATACATAACCTCAGCTAGCTAGGTGCAGTCCTTATCCACAAAGTAGGCCTGGATGTTTGAGGTCTGAACCTCTATACCCAGCTGTACCCCTAATATTAAGACATATACACATATTGAAAAAAGACCCCTAACTTCATCTTGCCTGCACAGTTAACACTGCTTCATGATCTTTTAGGCCCCTACTACATATTATATATATTATACAAATAACTGGTTAATCAAGCAATAACTTTAGACTGGACACAAGTGCAAAGTAATTATCACACAATTAAATGGTTAATCATGCAATAAATTTAGAGCAGGCACACAAGCAAAGTAATTATCTTACAATAAAACTGACTATAGATGCCTAGCTCTATTTATAACTGGATAAAGTTAGTGCTTGAAAATGTGTAACAACTCTATAGCTGGTTTCTATCTAGTTTTAAATTTGAACATGTAGCAGGGACCATTCTGCCACTTCCAGACATCAAAGGGAACTGGACCCCCATTTCAAAAAATAAACATATCCTATAGCTAAATCTAATCAATGACCTCATCTGCTTTGATATCAATCAGATCATGAGATCATCGTATCTGACTGTCACACACTCCATGTCTTTGAGAAGTTGTGCTGCCATAATTCTGCTAAGGTAACCATTACAGTTTTTCCTTACCCCCATTAGCCCCAACTACCATGAGTGCAGCTTGGTGCTGAAACAGATTTATCAGACAAAATCAAACTTGGATTAGCATTAGCGCATACTTGCTGTTAATGTCCTATAGACAAACACATTTGATGTATAATGGATAGTCTAGGAATCCAGATATGAGCCATTGTGTTGTGGCCAAAGGCCAAAGATTGCAAGAGGTTTCAAAGAAAATGAAATAGTCTACTGGAGGGGTGTGTGGGGGCAGAATTTGCTAAAAATGGTGAACTTTGAACGCTTGTAGGTTTTTGTTTCAATTAATTTGTCATTAAACCCCCCTGAAAAATAAATAGTGCAGAAATTGTTTATGATATAGTTCTGATTTTGCCATTTGAGTCAGATTTTATAAAATTCCTATTGAAAGAGAGTTCTGTGACTTACTCTTAACTATGGTTAAGTCTTTGCTGCAAATTAACCTAAAGTTAGCTCAAAGGTATGGCTACATAAGCACATCACTCTGAGGTAAACTATGGTGTGAACGCAAATGCATTTACCTCATGAAAATGCAAAGAAGGTCCCCCCCTCACGTTCACTGAGGGGTAAGTCACTTTGAACTTACAATGTACCAGTATGCTCACAGGGGCAATTAAAGCAACATACATATGTACTGGGACTCCAGAGCCTTGTTTACTTTATGGTAATTTGTTGGTATAGCTGTACCTTAACTCAAAGAAGAGCAATAAAATGCACTTAAAAATAAAAAAACTGCTATGCCTAGAACGATGCTGCATTCACATGACATGATTTGGCACTAATTTTGGGGAATGCATCCCTAGGACCCTTTTCCTTCTGTAAGCTGATCTACAGTATGATTTCTTTCACAATGAACTGTTGGAAAATGTAATCAGTTCTCACTGATAAGCAGGTTTCCTGATTTTCTGTGTTAAAAAAATTCCAAAATTCTCTGACAACCACCCCTCCACCCCATCCACATTTTTCTGTGATTAAAATGAAACGCCACTATATATATAGGTATCAGTTGAATGCAATGTTTTATTGATATATTTACAATTTTAAAGCAATTCAGAAGCCTACCAGTGCCTCAGTCATTTTAAATTAATAGGCTACTTGCAGATGTTAACCCCCAGTCACAGAAAAATGGTGCTTTTCTTTAAACTCGGCGCATTCCCAGGTTGAGGCCTGTGCATGCCCAGAAAAGGCAGTGCCTTGGTTGGATCTGGCTTACCTGACATCTATATAGTTTGGGCAGTTTAGTGGGGCTTTTCTGGATCTTATCTAATAGCTAACTGATTCAGCTTTTAGATTAAAGCACCAAAAAGCCCCACTGAAGCGCCTGATTTTTACAGACGCTGTGGAGCTGGGTCAAAGTAACAAGCTGCTGCCTCTGGTAAAGTGTGCTTCTTTTCTTTTTAACATCTGCAAATAGCCTTAAATTCTAAATACCTATATGGTTTAGCATTTGATTGTGTTCACTGCATCTCCTTAGGGTCTCTGCTAGCCTCCCCTGCCTCATCCTGCAACAGCAGCACCTCAATAAGCGCAGCAGGCAGTGCAGGAGGCAGGCAGGGGGGTAGGTGCCGCATCACCTCATGCAGGTGGCAGTGGGGCATGCAGAGTTGCAGGGAGGCAGGTAGGCAGAGCAGCACCAGTAGTGCTGCCTGCAGCACCCACCTGCTCTGCTGCCATCCCCCAGCCCTGACCCCAGCCACTCCCCCACTGCTGCCAGGCACTGGCTTTGGTCAGACTGCAGCCCCACATCCCATATCCCACTGTAAGCACAGCATTTGCAGGGTGAGTGACGCCTCCATTGCATCACTAGTGCCCTCATACATTGCCTATACTCCCCTCCCCCTCTCAACATACCTGTAGGCAGTTCCAGGAACTGCTCCCACCACCCTGTCTGACTGTATTGCCAGCCATGTATATGTGTATGCAGACACGCATGTGGTGCCCCCTGCCTCCACTCCCCCCAGCCCCAAACAGCTCTTTAAAGGCTAGAACTGCAAGGGAAAAACTGTGTTTTTCCCCTTTAAGGAAATGGAAAACTCAGATCCCTGCTGTTAGGTGGGGAGAATTGTGGAAAGGCACTGGAGAACTTGCAGGACTCAAGTGAAGCTACCCATGTGCATGCAACAGAGTGACTGTATTAGCAGAGGAGTTCAAAGAGCTCTGATAACTTGATGTTTAGCTTATACCCCTTGATAGACCATGAGTTAAAAGTTTTGGCCTGTAGATGTAACTCAGGGGCCCAGTGCTATAATACAAGTTCACTTTACAGTAAAGACAAATACTATAAAGTAGATATCACTATTGCCAACCCCACTGTGTTAAAAGCCAAGAGACAAACTCTTAAAAATGAAGAGATTTGTTACGTGAACCATGATATCCTATTTTTGAAGTATAAACCAATATAGATATATTGACTGTTGGTTTATAAATCCCATTAGTCACTTATTTAACTTATAATAGGTCAGAGATGTATACAAAAACTATATTACTACAACTGATAATGTTTTAGAAAAAAAACAGAATTCCTACCTGTTGTTATGATTGGGACAATATCTGCTGGCCTGTTGTGCATTTCACACTTTCCAGGCACAGACAGCACCCAGAAGGTAAGTCTGTGAAGGGGAAAGGGTGGGGAGAGGGAAAAGGCGGGGGGGAAGATTGAGCCCCCATGGTGAGGGAGAGAGTGGGGCAGAGGCTGGGGTGAATTAGGCCTCAGGGCTAGGACAGGTCATGTGATAGCCGTGGGCTGCTCATCCAGAGGCATGGGGGGGAGGGGCGGGGAGGATGGCATGGCTCCCTGCTGCTGCACTCACCCCCAGGGGAGGCATGGGGGGCATGTGTCCCCTGGATTTATGTGCAGGGCAGAGGTAGGATGTGGGCTGGGGCTCTACATCCTGCTGCCTTTGCCCCAGGAATCGTGCAACACCATGTTGTGCCTCCTGATACAAGATGGCACAACATGGCATGGGGATCAGACTCGATGATCTATTGAGGTCCCTTCCAACCCTAACATCTATGAATCTATGGGCAGGGGACATAAGGCACACCTTGTGCGCAATTTCTGGGGCAAAGGCAGCAAGATACGGGGCCCCAGCCCTCAGCAGGCAGCCCACCTCTGCCCCGTGCACAAATCCAGGGGGCACATGTCCCTCGTGCCTCTCCCAGGGGTGTGCAGAGTGGCAGGGAACTGCACCCCATCCTGTGCACCTGGACAACCCACCCATGGCTGTGTCACATGCCTGGGGCCAAGCAGTCACCCCAGCCCCTGCCTCACTCCCTCCCTCACCATGGGGGCCTTGATCTGCACCCCCCACCCCTTTCCTCTCTTGCTGCCCCTTCCCCTCCACAGACTTACCTTCTGGGCACTGCTCTACATGTGCCAGGAGAAAAAATCCTGGATTTGAGCATTCTATAGCGAGATCACGAGTCTGACTTAAATTTTACTTAGAAATCATGACTCTCACAATAATTTCATGAGAACTGGCATTACTGAGATATCCACTAGACTACAATATACTGCATTCAGTTTTATTTCAGACCTGATATTGCTTCCAATATGAATAGGAACACTATCATGCCTGCATTTGATATAACATATGATAAAACACTTGTTAACATGATAGTATTGTACTCTACCTGAGGGGCAACTGGCACTCTAGGATGGAGTTGTGCTAGTTCTAACATCAATCTATATCTTTGGGGGTTACCCACAGATTGTACCTTGCAACAGGATTTCACTGCATCAGCCACAAACACTGCACTGATTTTATTCAGATGATCCAGTTCTCTAAATCAGTGGTTCTCAACCTTTTTAGACTCAAGGCACCCCTGGATAGACTCAAGGGATCCCTAGGAAAAATCCCAGCTCTTAGCTTTAACTCTTTTTTTCTTGACTAAGAAACAGTAAAACAATTTTTCTTTTGAAAAGAACCCAGAAAGACAACAACTGTAAACTCTTATTTGAAATCTTTGGGTTTATCTTGGGAATCACTTTTGTAAACTTAACAGTGCTAACATTGTGTGCCCCCCCTGAAAGAACCACTGGCTGAGAATCACTGCTCTATCTAGTCCTCTCTTACATCCTAGGACTTGGAGGATCTGGGAGAATAAATGGAATTTTTCCTGTTTGCCAGTTGCCCACCTGGAAGGCTTTGCAGGAAGAAAGTGACATTGGGAAGAATTTTCTATTGGCAGAGAGCCACAGCATTTGGCTTCCTTGTCAGCATCTCTGTTTCTCCTCCAGCCCAGCTGCCAGAGCTGTTTGTACATGAGGAGGGGAGAATGAGGAGCCTGATAAACAAGGAGCTCAACCTCTGACTGCCCACCTGGAAAGCTCTCGTTAATTTTGCTTTCTCCTCTCAGGCAGAAAGACAAGTTGACAAAAGCCTTTCAGCTGGGCAGCTGGGGAGCAGTCATTACAATTTTTCCTTTGTGAAAACTTAATATTTCTCAGAAATATCCAAGTTTTCTGGAGAAAAGCTTGAATTTTGCAAAGCAAGCATCTTTCATCAGAAAATTATTCTGATGGATAATTCCCAGCCAGCTCTACTTCTAAGACAATTATAAAACTGGCAGAGCTCAAGGCCAGGAACAAAAAGTTAATTCTTATTCATGCAAATGTGATTAGTTTAAAATGTACTCTGTCCAAGTTACTTGCTGCTCTCGTGGCCAAATCCTGCCCCACTTATGGAAGTGAAAGGAACAAAATAGCTATTGATTCACATATATGATGGCTGTATTCCAAAATGGACTCACCCTGAGAATGAGTAGAAGTGGGAAGAAAGAGCCTTGGAAAGACTCTGCATCCATTCTGCAGTGGATCACTGGAGCTGCTTAGAAAGATGGGTGCTAATACACAGTCTCCTGTGGATCTTGATTTCTCCCATCCTAAGCAGGCAAGGCCATCTAGTAATTCCCTGCAAAGCAAATGCAGAGAATAAGAAGGTTTAGTACCCAACTCAGTATATCCTTTGCTCAAAACATCTACTATTTTATTGGAGGGAATTCAATAGCAGGTGTAGCTTTCCTCCACTAGTCATTTAGGGAATGGTGAAAGTATTCCTCTAAGGCTGAGCTGCAAGGCATGCTGTCTTCTTCACAGCTGGAGGTTCTGCTTATATAGGAGACCATCTTGAGGTCTATGGGTAGGACATCATTTGTCAGCTCTGATTGTGTGGTATAGCTGTCACTGAAAGTCTATTTCCCTCTCAAGATTTCATTTATGTTGCAGTACCATGGAGTTCTGCCTGGCTTTATACTTCACTCCCAGTCATAGTTTCATAGCTGGTAAGGTCAGAAGGGACCTAAGCAGTCCGACCCCCTGCCATGGGCAGGAAAGGATGCTGGGGTCAAATGACTCCAGCTAGGTGATTGTTTAGCCTCCTTTTGAAGACCTCCAGGGTAGGGGCGAGCACCACTTCCCTTGGAAGTTGGTTCCAGCTCCTAGCCGCCCTGACTGTGAAGTAGTGCCTCCTGATATCTAGCCTGAATCTACTCTCTGTCAACTTATGGCCGTTGTTCCTTGTTACCTCCGGTAGTGCTCGGGGGAACAGGGACTCTCCCATTGCCTGCTGGTCCTCCTTGGCAAGTTTATAGATGGCCATCAGATCTCCTCTCGGCCTTCTTTTGTGGAGGCTGAACAGGTTCATGTCCCGTAGCCTCTCCTCATAGGGCCTACCCTGCTGTCCCTTGATCATGTGAGTGGCCCTCCTCTGGACCCTCTCGATGATATCCACATCCCTCCTGAAGTGTGGTGCTGAACTGGTCATGTAGGGGTTTTGGCATTTGCCTACTCTTCATTTCTGGGTACCATTCATTGGTTTCTCTGCAGTCATCATACTGTCTATTTTCTGTTCTGTCAGCATATTCCTTTAATTTCCCAAACCCATCAAATGCACACATCTTAATTTGGGCATGCCCTGGCCTCCTAATTTGGTCCATTCACCAAACCAGAAATCCCAAGGGCTGTGCAGTTGGTCACTATGACCTGGCACCAATGTAGCAAGCCTATCTCATGTTATAGGTACACTGTGGTACATGTCTTCAGTTTCCCAGCCTGTTTGTCTGCTGGTTCTAGACACAGTGGGCCTTGAAAGAAACTTTATCACAAAAGCGCTTTTAGAAACCAATTAACCCTTGTCATTTCCCTGGACCACTGTTCTAATATATATCTACTTTACCTACAAGTCAATTCCCAAAAGCAAATCTCTAAATTTTATTTTCTAGCCATAAACCTCCACCAAAAGGGCCAATGTGTGTTCTGTTTGCTACCAAGCTAAACTACATCACTTACAGAAAACCACATAAGTTATGTGGATAAATTCTGACTTGGGCTTTTTGACAGTCTGTACCTAGCCTATAGGTGCATCTCACCCCTGAACCATAACACCTAGCCATATTTCACATGCTTTATCAAGCCCACAAGAGTGCAATTTAACATCTGTATGGGAGAAAAGGTTGGGATAGTGGGTAGATTAAAATGGGTGGGAAAGGACACACTACTGAACATTCTCCTTCTCTCTAACTTTCTCTCTGTAACTTTCCCTATACATCCTCTTCTCCTGAATTTTCCTCAGCCGATCCTACTTTACTTCAAGGTATATTTTCCTCCCAACTCATTGTCCACTAAGGCTGTGTGAAGCTTCGGGTGTTGATTCGATTCGGAGGAGATTTGGCCTGATTCAGTGGCCGAATCTCCAAATCCAAATGGAGTCAGGAGACCAATAAAAAGGTCCTAATTGATTCGAAGATCTTTGAATTGATTTGGAGAGCTTCAGAGAGATTTAGAGATTCAGGCAGTCCCCGCTTGCAGCCACAGGGAGCTGGACCTGGACTCTGTGCTGGTAAGTAGGGGGCGGGGGGGGGGAAGGGCTGAAGGAACGGGGAGGGAACCATGGGGGGACCCCTGCCAGGCCCTATCCTTTGCCTGCTCCCCCAGCTCCCCTGAGCACCCACTGACCCCTGCCCACTCTCCTAGCCCCATCAATGGCTGCCTCACCTGGTCCCAGCATCCTGGCTCTTTAAACCCCCCTCCCCATTCATTAGATACTGTCAGGTGGGGGGGTGATCCCTGCTGCCCCGCCACTGCCCCATGCTGCATGGGGGGCTCTGCCACGAGCCCCCATCCCCTGCCTACTCGCCCAGCCCCTTTGATAGCTGCCCTGCCTGACCCTAGCACCGCAGCTCTTAAAAAAAACAAAACCCCACACTCACCAGCTACTGCAGCAGCCTTCAGGGCTTCTGGGGGCTTGTGGCAGAGAACTCCATGCAGCACTGGGCAATGGGGGGGCAGCAGGGATCACCCTCCCACCTGACAGGAGTCAGTGAGTGTGGGGCTTCTTCTTCTTTTTTTTTTTTTTTTTAAAAGAGCTGGGGTGCTGGGGCTGGATGGGGTAGCCATTGATGGGGCTGGGAGAGCAGGCTGGGGATGGGGCCTGTTTGATTTGGAGATTCGGCCGATTCAGCAGCAGCCAAATCTCTGAATCAGATTTGGCCAAATTGATTCGGGACAGTGATTTGAATCATTGAATCGAATCAGTGTCCCCCAAATCAGTTTAATCCAAACCCGAAGCAAATACTAGCTGCTTTGCACAGGTCTACTGCCCACCTTAGAGGGCCAGCTTCCAGCACTTCTGTGTACCACACCCCTAGGTTTGTCTCACAGGGCTCCTAACAGAATTTTATCCTCTTCAGATGCATAAAGAGTGATTCTGTTTACTTGGCAAGACTTCATAGGACATGCTTTCCTCCAGAAGAGAACAGTTAGGCTCAGCAGAAGAGTAAATAAATAGTCTCACAGATAAAGATAACTAAAAACAACTTGTTCATTGTTTAAAGGTTCAGAAAAGTGAAGTATTGGCCATAAAGTTCTATTTTTTTCCTTACTCACCCCTCCTTGACCCCCTCATTGATCCTGCTTTTTGCTTTTCTCTCTTATAACAGGATTTTAATGACCTGCAGCTGAAGGCAATTGATGGCCAAGGCAAGTTCTCCCACTGCAGATTTTATTCCTTTTACTAGCTGGCTATCCCAGGTGTACACATCCCACCACAGCACTAACTTCCTCAACATGGAGCAGGACAGAGAAAATAAGAAATTTCATTTGTGCTCCCTCTATTCTGGGGTCATGCAGAGGTCTGCCTGATCTTTCATATAAGGTAATCAACCTTCAGCTCTGCTTCTCTGAAAAGCAAATCATACCTCTCATATAGTATGCCCAAGCCATGCACCAAGTCCACCCATACTAATTCTCCTTAATCATAGAGCCTTAGCATAAATGAGAATCAGGCCCATAATATTTGACCATCTTCAGAATTCTGATATGTTTGTCTGTTCAGAGAGTTCATATAACAACAGCAGGATGCTAACAGGAAAGAAATGCACTGAAGAACAAACTACATTGTGAAAGCTCTGAAGTTCTAGAAGTTTTCTTTCTTAAAGCTAAATCTTTTTTTTTTTGGTATTCAGGATGCAGTATAGTGTTGCCTGACAGCTAGTCTTTGATACGTTTGGTGACAAAAAGTGGTCCCCATTCTGACTGTAAGTACAATTTCTAATTTACTGTTCCAACACTTGAGGAGTCCTGTCATATCACTGTGGTGATGTCTATGTATTAATTCTGAAGTGCCCTCTCTTACATTGGCTGTCCAAGCCCTTAGACTCTGTCTTTGCTTTTCTATGCAGAGTTCTAAGGCATCTATTGTGCCAAGCAAATAAAGAATACTTTTTGCCACAGCAGAAAAAAAGGGGTTGTTAGAAGTTCTCAGGTGGTGACCAGCAGAGGGTTACAATATACAGGAACGAAGTATTAAAAAGGTAAGGTCTCAGACTAAACATCTTTAAAAATCTGGCTTCATCTTTATAATTACTATATGCCCTATAACTTCTTTATGCAAAATGATGGGAAGCCTCTTTATGGCTTTTATTTAAAGAGAAATAAAACTTTTCTTATCTAATTCTGGAACTTCTGTAAAAAATGAGATGTGTTGTAAATCAAATAGTAAATATTTATGCTTTCACAAATGCTTTCAATTTTCACATTAGAAATCACATATAACTCCCATATAATAAGTATGGCTGCATAACAGCTTCCTGTTTGTAGAAAAGAAAAAAAATCAACTTATTCAGGCACATCTTTGGCCTCTGCTATTGCAGTGCCTTTGAATCAATATAGTCTAGAACAGGGCTGTCCAGTTGGTGGCTCATGGGTTTATGGGGGTTAAGTTGTAGAGCTTGTGAGGGTTTAAGTTGTGGGCCCCCAGGCACCTGCCTGGCTGCTGCTTTTCCCCCAATGTCTCTGGCTCCCTTCTCTTCTTCTCCAGCTTTTGCTGCCTGTACCTGCCTCAGTGGCTGGGGCATACAGTATGGTGTGGCTTTGGGAGCTGAGAGTGAATTTGGGACTGGGAGTATGTGGTAAACTGGGGCAGGCTGTATGAGAGCCCACTAGGTCCATGGTGCAGTAGTGCAGGGTGCAGGCGCATGATGCAGTTCTGTGTGGGGAAAGCACCCTGTACAGTGGTGGGGTGGGTTGGGGAGGGTCCATGTGAGCACATGGTGCAGTAGCTGGGGAGTGGTGGGGTGCTGGGCATATGGTGCAGTAGTGCACAGCCCTCGTCCAGGAAATAAGGCCCTGGACTAGGAGTCAGAAGACTCAAGATCTACTCCTGGCTCTGGCTCTGACTTGCTGTACAAGCCTGGATATGAGTTATGTCTAGTCTCTCGTTATATATATATATATATATATATATATATATATATATATATATAAAACACCATCACTTCAATTGATCTCGATTTACCTGATGTTGCTTCATTTTTTTTTTTAGTGGTGACCCAGATCTCACCTGCCACGTGTTTGATGTTAACGGATTTATACCAGGAGGGTATGACTTACATGCCACTGGACCAAAAGGGTTATCGATCAATTCCCTTATGTTTTGAATTTTATAAAAAAAAAAAAGAACTGATTGACAAAAAAACAGAGACTCACAGAGTGTTAATATTAATTTTCTAAATTTTTTAGGGGCCCTGTGGACCGGATAGAATGGCTTGGCGGGCCACATCTGGCCCCCGGGCCTCATTTTGCCCACCTCTGCTCTAGCTTCATGGAACTGCTGCTCCAGAAGCGCGGCTCTCTTTTCTCCTTAATTGGCTCTTGCCAGTGTTTGGTTAGTATCATCACTGGTTCTCTATCTTCATTACATTGGAAAAAACACTTCTGCTCTCTGTGCATTCTCCCACCTCCGCCTTGTCTACTTGGAATGTGAGCTCTCTGAGGTAGGGATCTGAGCACATCTGTGTGGGGAAAGGCAGCCCTATGCAGATACATGCCATGCTTGCTTTGGGTTCACTAACTCTTTTGAGGGCACAGTGCTACCTTTTCCACATTATACCCCAAATGTTTATAGAGTGCCCAGCATCAATGAAGATCTCATCTCAGTCAGAACCTCTATGCATTACTGTAGACTACTACATTTAAAAAAAAGAGTTCCAGTTTGTGCATTCACTCAAGATGTTTTACATCCTAAATAGCTTGGGTAACAGACAAAATTATTTTTTCTTTGTTTATGTTTTTGTTCGTGTGTGTTGAGCATCTGAAGAGCTACTGAGGGAAACAACTTAAAAACACAATTTTTACATTTCATTTAGGTATGGAGTTGGCTATAAGTAAGGACAGGGCTGGTTTTAGCCCCATGCACTACTTTAGTAAAACAAATCTGTTTTAGCACAAGTATATTCAGATAGATGTTTCTGCTATTAGCTTATCTCTAAGATATTAGAAATTGGATTTTTTTTAAAAATCTGCCCTCTGCTTGACTGTTTAGCTACCTCACTTAAGCTTTTTTTTTAAACAGAACCTGTGATCTTAGTTTCTATATATATTCATCAAAGAAACATAAGGTGCAGTCAGAAAAATGACTAGCAGGGGCAAAATTGCACCTTACTTATCTTGTGGTGCAACATACCTCAGGAGATCAGCTGGACCATACTTAAAAGTGATGCTGTTGTAAAAGTCTCAGACATAGGCCTATGGGCCTATAAGACTCTCGATGTTAGCAGGACTGGGGCTGGTTTTATATACATGCATTCTGAGAGAGGATATCGACAAACTGACTACAGTCAAGTAGAAATTTGATACAGATGACCTGGAACCAAGCTTAATTTTTTTTTTCTAATTTCAGCCTGAGCACACGTATATTTGCAAATCAATGATCCTTACTTCAGATGAAGAAAACAAAGCATGGGCACAGCTTCCCCAGCAGTCTGCACAGCATTGTACTGAATACAGAAAATGGTGGCTATTGCTGTACAGAGCTGAGTCCTCAGACTAAAGAGGTAGTAGAACCAAAACAAAGACATGATTAAGTATGCCACCTATATAGATTAAATAAATGGATAAATTCACCTGAAATAAATAACACTCATACAAAGGCAACAAGAATGTTTAGTATTTAGAAAGACCACAGGCATAAAGAACTGCTTACTCAGTGCAAAAGAGGGGGACATTTTCTTTTATCAGGAGAATGTATTACACTGCTTGCTTTTAAGGTATGTAAAAAGGTTTAGGTGCACTCTCCTAGTTCAAAGGAATCCTTTGAAGTACTGTCTGTTAAGCTGAAAGGAAATTGGAAAGCTGTCCATCAAGGAATGCTGAGCTTCATTAAATATTGGATATGATAGTAAACTGGGTAGAAAAGCAATCAGCATATGCAAAGGTAGTGGAACTGAGAGCTATCTGCACTAGCAAAAGGTGGCCTCTCATTTAAAACGGTACTGTGGGCTTCTATCACCTGGGGACATCAAAGGAACAGTACAAAAAGCAACTATAAATCAAAGAGAGGTTCTAGCAAAGGAGTTTCACTGACATAAGGATGCATCATGTCCAATCCAAAGTACTGACAAAGGCCAAGGAGCTGGTAGCAAAAAGGGCAAGAAAGGAGCACATTAGGCTACACATATACTGTTCCTTACTGAGACCTTGATTCTGTTACAGGGTAGACTGTAGCTTTACTGCCAGAGGAAGAGCCTGCCTCCTGCTACTTCCCTCTATCCACCAGGGTCCCTATTTTTAGGGTACATACGAGCATTACATTTAGATTGCCCTAATTGAGCGTAGGGCAATCTAAATAGCCTAGCATGCAAGCATTCAAAGGACTTAAATCACCCTAAAAACAGTGTACCCAATTTAAAGTTAGTTCACCTCTGAGATGAACTAACTTTAGATGGGCCCCTTACTGAATGTGGGAGGTAATTTAGTAACAGATGATGAGGAAAAGGCTAAAATACTTAATGCCATTTTCACTTCAGTCTTTACAGGCAAGGCCAGCTCCTAGGCTACTGCATTTGGCAGCAAAGTTTGGGGAGGAGGTGAGCAGCCAACAGTGGTGAAAGAACAGGTTAGGGACTATTTAGGAAAGCTAGATGTGTACATATCCATGGGGCCAGATGGGGTGCATCCAAGGGTACTGAGGCAGTTGGCTGATGTGACTGCAGATTTGCAGCCATCATCTTTGAAAACAAATGATGAATGAGGGAGTTCCCAGATGATTGGAAAAGGGCAAATATAGTGCCCACCTTTAAGAAAGGGGAGAAGGAGGATCCAGGGAACTACAGACTAATAAGGCTCAGCTCAGTCCCTGGAAAAATCATGGAACAGATCCTCAAGGAATCCATTTCTAAGTACTTGGAGATGGTGATTAGAAACAGTCAGCATGAATTTACCAAGGGCAAATCATGCCTGACCAACCTGATTGCCTTCTATGGTGAGATGACTCGTTCTGTGGATGTGGGGAGAGCAGGAGACACGATATACCTTGACAATGGCTCTAGGTCTAGTTGGCAGCCTGTATCAAGTGGAGTGCTCCAGGGGTAAGTCCTAGGGCTGGTTTTGCATTCAGTAATTTCATCAATGACTTGGAAAGATGGGATGGAGTGCACTCTTAGCAAGTTTGCAGATGACACCAATCTGGGGGCAGGGGGAGGGAGTAGTAGATATCTTGGAGGGTAAAGCTAGGATTTAGAGAGACCTTGAGAAATTGGAGGATTGGACTAAAAGAAATCTCATAAGGTTCAATAAAGATGAGCCCAAAGACCTGCACTTAGGCCACAACAATCCCATGCACCACTACAAGATGGGGACCAACCAACTGGCTAAGCAGCAGCTCTGCCAAAAAGGACCTAGGGGTTACAGTGGACAATAAGTTGAATATGAGCCACCAGTGTGCCCTTGTTGCCAAGGCAGCTAACTGCATTTTGGACTGCATTAGTGTTGTGAGCAGATTGAAGGAATTGATTCTTCCCCTGTATTTGGCACTGGTGAGGCCACATCAGGAGTACTACATCCAGTTTTGGGCCTCCCACTACAGGAAGGATGTGAACAAATTGGAGACAGTCCAGTGGAGGGCAAATAAAATGGCTATACGGTTGGGGCACATGACTTATGAGGAGCGGCTGAGGGAACTGGGCTTATTTAGTTCACAGAAGAGAAGACTGAGGGGGAATTTAATAGCAGCCTTCAACTACCTGAAGGGTGGTTCCAAAGACAATGGAGCTAGACTCTTCTCTGGGGTGGCAGATAACAGAAGAAGGAGCAAAGGTCTCAAGCTGTAGCATGGGAAATTTAGGTAACATATTAGGAAAAAGCTCTCACAAGGAGAGCAGTAAAGCACTGGAACAGGCTACCCAGAGAGGTTGTGGAATTTTCCATCCTTAGAGGTTTTTAAGAGCTGAGGATGGTCTTACTTTGAACAGTGGTTTGGACTAGATTATTTCCTGAGGTCCCTTCCAACCCTAATTTTCTATTATTTTAAGATTCTAACTGTGACTATGGAATACATTTCAGAGGTGCACCGATACATCAGTCCATATTGTATTGGCATTGATAAAAGGAAAATTGACATTATCAACAATCAGATTTTTTGGCTGATGCTGCTGATAATATTGCTGATAAATGCTGCATACATAGGTGCAGCCGCAGCATGCACATAGCCAGGAGTGCAGCCTGGCAGCTTGGAGAGCAGCATCTAGCTGGTAAGTCTGTTGGGGAGAAGGGGCATGATGGGGGCAGATCGAGGCCCCCATGGTGTCAGAAGCGCACTGGCTAAGTTCGCCGATGACACTAAACTTTGGGGCATAGCATCCACACCTGAGGACAGGCTAGTGATTCAAGCTGACTTGGATAAACGTAGTAAGTGGGTGGACACAAACCTGATTACGTTCAATACCGATAAATGTAAGGTACTCCCCCTCAGGGAAAAAAATACACTGCAGCATACTTATAGGCTCGGCAGTACTACGCTTGCTAGCACCATTGCTGAAAGAGACTTGGGGGTCATGATTGACCACAAGATGAACATAAGCCACCAATGCAATGTCACAGCTGGTAAAGCAAACAAAACCCTGGCTTGCATCCATAGGTGCTTCTCAAGTAAATCTCAGGATGTTATCCTCCCGCTATACTCAGCCTTGGTGAGGCCGCAGCTGGAGTACTGCATCCAATTCTGGGCTCCACAATTCAAGAAGGATGTCGAGCAGCTTGAGAGAGTCCAGAGGAGAGCCACGTGCATGATCAGAGGGCAAGAGAATAGGGCTTATGAAGAGAGGCTGAGAGCCATGGGACTCTTCAGCCTGGAAAAGTGCAGGATCGGGGGGACCTGGTGGCTGCTTATAAGTACATCAGGACCTGGGAGAACGTCTGTTCACCAGAGTGCCCCAAGAAAAAACAAGGACGAATCATCATAAACTCCTCCTAGAACATTTTAGGCTGGACATAAGAAAACATTTCTTTACGGTCCAAGCCTCCAAGGCCTAGAATAGACTCCCTCCAGAAGTGGTGCAGGCACCTGCTCTTGAGTCATTCAAGAAACGCTTGGATGTTTATCTTGCTGGGATCCTTTGACCCTAGCTGACTTCCTGCCCCTGGGGCAGGGGGCTGGACTTGATCATCTTTGAGGTCCCTTCCAGCCCTAATGTCTATGAAATCTATGAAATGGGAATCCCAAATGGTGTTTAAAGCTAAAAGTCCAAATCTTGACAGGAATGTTTCATGCATTTGATAAGTATACATCGTATGCCATGTAATTTGAACAGTGTTCCCTCACCTGGGACACAGAATAATGAGGTCCTGTTTATTGTGTATAGACATTAAAGATGCCCTAGGATTTGTCTCAAAAGCCTTGGATACAGCTACTTGACCTCATTAATATGATATATGCTGTTGGTTGACTACTGCCCTTACCTCCAGTGGAAATTAGATTTCAGTCATGGAGTCATGAAGTAGGTGAAGGACTTTCAGGAGAAGGACTATATTTAGCTAGAAAGTATCAATAATAATTTAAGGATATTTCACTTCTTGGCAGTAGCAACTTAACTATGTCAGCAAGTGAAAAACATACAAGTCTAAATTAGGAAAGTGCTTGAAATTTGTGTATTGCCCATGATGATCTTGACCTTTTACTCAGGGGCAATGTGTGAAGGAAGGACTTCAAGGAATGAACGATCATGCCTGATGTATACATTCACAATTTAGCCTACAAAGGTAAGAGTAAAATTTGATACATTTCTTTGATTTCTGTTACTAATTGCACAATTTGTAGTAATTGAGGGAAAAAGCCTGTGGATCCCAGCCTGTGTCTGAGTTCTTTATTGAAAGACTCAAGAGAAGTTTAATAAAGGCAATTACTTCACCTAAATTATTTCAACTAAACCTCCTCACCCTCCATTCTGATCTACTAGTGTATCTGAGGACAGGCTCTCTATTTCTACAATTTATTTAGTAAAGAAAATATTTATATAAGTGTAAGGTTAATATTTTGAGCAAATGTTGTAGGCAATTTGGGAACAAGCAAGATTTGAACATAAGTCAAGAAAATTTTGAAATACCATTTCATGGATAAATAGCTTAATATTGCAATAGATAGAGATTATTTATCAGATACGTAAATGAGGGATTCTAAGCAACTGAACTTCAATTCTTCCTAAAATTCAAGAGATGAAAGTTGTTCCATTTCTCTAATTCTAAAAATAGGGTTTTCCCCTACATTTACAATACAGGCTCAAAATTATCCTCTCAAACCATGAAGTCTTCATGAACAGGCAGTTTTTAATACATCTCAATTTTGTATGTGGGTCTTTGAATGATTTCATCAAAAGGATTATTTTCATTTAGAATATAGGATTAATCTTCATCCAACTATTTTGTAAACCAGCAGGATTATGTCTCTCTCTCAAACAGAAGACACAACCTCATCTACCATAAATGATTACCTGAACTTCTATTGCTAAGGGCCCACTGTGATATTTATCTTCCTACTCTTTGAAAATGTAATGAAAACACAATAAAGAAGAAAGATGTAGAACTATATATAAGTAGATATGGATATAGATATATAGCAAGAGAGAAAGAGGGAGAGAAAGAGAGACAGAAACATTTCAGTTGTAGAATCAGCCTCATTTGTCAAATACAAGGCAAAAATGGTGTTGACTTGTGACAATTTCACTATTGTTATAAGAAGAAAAAAAAGAAAAGAAAATGCTAATGTGCAGAGTGCTGAATAACTATATTTTCCCTTCAAATCCAAGTTCTTCTAGGATAATTACTGCAAAACCCAAGGTATTGACTTTCTAAGCAGCATCTGTAAACTTTAGAGTTTTCAATTTCCCGCAGGATGACAAAAGGTAAAAAGCCAATTGCTCTTTATCTAGCTTGGGGTAGACTATTACTATATTATGCATTTGGTCCTATGTTTTGTAGTGAGGCAGGTTTTAAAGAAAAAATTACAGTATAGGAAAGAAAGAGAGAGTTGAGGGAATTTTAATTTAATCATAAATGTTGCATTAATCAATTGCCTGGCTGCCCCTGACTGTGCTGTTGTTGGTTTTGTTTTCCAGAGACATTTGTTTTTAATCATTTATTACATGTTTGATGATGTTAATGAACAGCATGAAAAGAGTACCCTTTTCCCCCTTTTTTCCCCTCTATAATGATGTTTACTGTCTAGAGCAATGATTGTTCAATTTTCAGAGATGTTCACCACCTTCTGCTGCTGATTAAATTCCTGTTTGGTTTCACTGCCAAATCTGTTGGATTAAATTAACAAGCTCTGTTTGCTTTAGTGTGAATGACCTGCATCGACCTTCAGCTTGTACAAAATAATAATCTTTTCAGCGATTTATTGATTCAATGCTCTTTATCTTCTCTTAAAGAAATGCACAATAGAAATGTTTGCCTTTAGCTGGCTTGATTTTGCAGACACACATTGCTTATTTCAATACAGTGGGAACCTTGGCTCTTGATATTAATAGTTTTGCACCCTTTTTAACATTTGCTTTTCTTTGGAAGGTTCACCAAAGCTTGATTACTCTAAGCACAAAACTTCACATGATTCTTTAGTCTATAAAAGGTCCAACTCTTGAAAACTATCCACATCAAAGGACCAATTTAAGGAGATTAAAACCTCTCTCTTTTTTAAAGTAAAAAAAAAATTGGATTGTTACTGGATTGCTTTCCATCCTCCTTTAATTGATTTGCTTTATTGCAGCCAAAGGACTTGGTGAATTTCAGAACAAAAATTATAATATTATAAGTTAAGATAAGTTTAATATTTAATGCTACACCTCTTAGACTTCAGTCAATTTTACAACTGTCAACTGAGGCAACTACTTCTTAACTTGACTGAAATTTAAGGGCAAGAATCTTCCTTCTTATCTGCTTGACTAGACCCTGCAATTTTGCTTTCTTTACCATGTATGGTTGGTGGCAGTTTCTACTAATTTCAGCAGGTTTGGGATAAGGCCTAAGAAAAGCAAAATATTTGAGACCTGCCAGACAACATAAATGCACAGTTAATTTCAGCTGATAAAGGGTATCAAGAGTAAGGGAGGTTTGAAATCATGGAGAAAATTTCAACCTGTACAACTAGAAGCAGAAATGGCAGCAGGTCCCTAGTGGGTGCTTGACTGGCTTTTGAAATAAGTACAGAATATTGCTTGAAATGCACTGTCCCTATTATGTTGTCTTAATTGGCTCTATGTTTCTATGAACAGTTTATGTTTATAGGCATAGATAAAATGCCCTAAGAAGAAATAAATAATACATCTCAGATGAAATATCAAGTATGGTTTCTTAGATACTTCTATGATGCAGCTGGAGAATGCTAAAACTCGTGCCACTTCCTTTCCTTGACACTGAAGAATCTCAAGCAGGCTGTGTGTCCTGGAAAAAGCAGGATTTTGTTTAGCAACTGTAGTACAGATTCTTTTGTCTTCTGCAAAAGAATTCAACAGCCTCTGAAAATAGGAAGCTAACTGGCAGTTTGATTGTCAAGGGTTTGGAGACACATATAGATTTGCCATATGTTAAACTTGAACAATCAGGAGTTGCAGGCTAATTAAAGGCACTCCCTGGAGTGTATATAGAGATCATCAAAGACCCCACAAAATTGCATTGGCAGATTGTAAAAGATTCATTTCGGCTTCTGTACATGCCATTCTGAACTATGGAAAAGCTACACCAAAGTACTTCATATCAGCACTCAAAAAAGTCTAAGGACTTTCTTCTTGATACAGAAGACACCAGTGAACACTAATGAAAATTGCTGGGTCTTATTTCACTGCAGAGCTGAATATAGTTGGTGTCCTGTCAACTGTTGCCCAATAGTATGCATGGGGAAAACTTACCCAATGACAAATCCCATCAAAAATAGGACTGTTGTTGTTTGTTATAGGGCACATATCAGGAATACTTGTGAAGCGTCCTTTGCACACAATTTTTTTTTGCTTATTGCATCACAAGATTATTCTCTGGGCTCTACTTTAGAAACATAGTCCTATAATCATGTTTCTTTGAGCCTTGCTCTATTTGTTTCCATCCATCAGCTGTAGATAAACAGTTCCTTCAGAACTAATAACCAAAGTATTATTGTTGAAGTGCAGGAAATAAAATAGAATCTTCACATTAAATGAATACAGAACATATTTCAGATGCGAGAAAACTAGGTCTTGCAGTCTCTAATGTTAAGTTTGCACAGGAGAGGCAAGTAGTACAGGGATCTGTTATATCAAGTATTTATCCAAGGCAGAAAAGTTGCTCATGGAGCACAGAAACTTCAAGGGCTGTATGCTAAGAAGAGAGGCACTGGTAGGAAGTCAGTAGAGAGGCATCGTTGTTTTGAATACAGGAATGCTGAAGATCAGGTAACAAAATGAACAACTTTTCATAATTTTGCTTTTCATCTTTGTCCGTGTCTCAACATTAGGTTAAGTTTTCTATTATGAGGACTTTCTGTTTTATAGCATTTACTTTCCTTTCCTATTTTAAAATATAGTTAAAATAGCAACATAACTTATACCTGTAGATCTGTATTCACTTTGCAAGTCATTTTGTTTAAAGTCATTATCCCCGGTAGATGGGATGGAAACCAAAAAAACCCCAAACCAATCAAACAAACAACCCCCCATCCCCAACCAAACCATTACTACTTTTGTGCTTGGCTTCAGAATGAATGTCTGTGCCCTGGTTCTCAGGAGGAAATTTTTAAAAGTCTGATTTGTTGACACAACTGCAATATTAAACCATTTCAAAGCTATTTCAGTAAATTGGGTTCTTCAGTTTATCCCTGTTGCACAGCTCCAGCAAATCCTTTTTATGTGAAACTTAAAGAAAAAATTGTTGCAATACATTTGAAGCAAAAGACAAGATGAGCACTTACAACCACCTACTTAAAGTGACCAATTGATTTGTTGATGACACTGATGAAGGACAGTGTTCACTAGTAAAGAGAGATGAGGTAACCAGCTATTACTCTGATACCAATGTTTTAACATTATCGTTGTCTGTGCGCACTGATAAGAACCAGATTGGTTGTCTGAACCTACCTTAGTGTTTCTATTGATTGCTGAACCTCAAACTGGCCCTATTATGAATTGACCATTTATCACTTCAGAGGGAACTAACGTCCCTAGACTCTGTGCTATGACTGGTGTGAGGCAAGGGTCTTTTTCAGATAAACAACTGGTAAGATGAAACTAAAGATAAGAGCTGTGATTTATTTATTTTTAGCTGCATGTTTTCAGAGAATCAGTACAGTAAATCCAGAGGTCATGGGGTTTAGTGCCTAATCATTGTCTGTTGCAAGTCATGGGGAACATTGAAATAAGTCTTTCTGCAAAGCTGTCCAGCTGTCTTACACTTATAACACAATGTGACAATAGCTATTGGTAATGGTAAAAGTTATTACTACCGTCCAAATAAAGTTGTATGAAATCTAAAATCTGGATTGTGTGTCTGTGTTTCAAATCCGATTTTAAAATTGTTGCAGCCTTGTTTTGTGCTATTTCACATACTGCTTTATTTGCTTTACATGAATTTCCTACAAAATAACTGTTTTTGATCCAAAAATGTTGTATCTCAAAACTGGCTTACTTTTACCTAGTATACATCGGAACTTAAAGCATACATCAGAAATGGACTAATATTAGCTTCTCTAATAAACATAAATAAATGGACTAAAATTAAAAAAAATATGGATGCCTGCAACTAGGCTTCTAAAGCACTATTTAGATACCTGACTGAGTGGTACCAGTTTTGAAAATCAGGTCGCTTAGGATAGTGCTGATCCGAGACACTGTGCACTAGCTCTGAGTGCTAGCTCCTGAACTGAAACAGTGTAGCCATAATGTATGTGGCATTGTATACAGGCCAATAAGCTCTGTTAATGTGGTTACACAGCTTTCAGTTCCAGAGTCAATGTTATGGAGCAAACTTGGGACATCTCAGCATAGTGCTACCTTGATCCATATAGAGATATCCTTGACTTTAAATTCATATTTAGGCACCTAAGTAGGTCAGTTTTCCATATAAATTAAAATTACCCCTAATTTTTTTTTCATTTCTTTCCTTTTTAATGTACGTCCTAATTTTTGAGTAGCTTGGTATTTCCTTATACACACTTGACATCTCTGTCTCAAACAGACCTATCCTTTCTGGTTTTTCATCATTATGCAGCATTTATAAACATGAGGTTCCACTTTGGCATGGACATGGTCCCATGTCATCAGTGTCACCTGCATCCAACCACCAATAAAGAGGAATAATTTGCTATGGACACTTTTATAAGCACTGGTGATTTTTTTTAAAAGCTAAATATGACTTTTTAGAAAGTAACATAGTACTGATCCTGTTTGAGAATCAGGTCTCTTGTCATTATCGGAGTTAGTTAGCCAAAGAACAAAATGGAAGGTAAGTTAGGAATTGTTTCTTACTCTATTTAGCATGAGCACAGAAAGCAAGTTTATGTGAGGTAAGGGAAGCTTGGGCATTATTGGGTGTGTCTACACAGGATGCTACATTGTGACGTAGCATCGGTGGGCATAAACTGTGACACCAATGCTACTGCGCAATAGTAACGAGCTACTGCACAGTAATGTGGGAAAAACCCGTGGCATTGGGACTGTGCAAGTACTAAATGATTGCACAGTAATAACTGCACAGTCCAGTGCATGTATAGATGCACCTAGTATGTATTGGTTGCTCTGCGGTAACAGCCCATTTATCTACCCTGTGATAAATGACAGCTAACCTATGGTGGCTTAAGCCTCAATGAAATTGGGGTAAACTATTACATTGTTAAGTGGTAAGCATTAAAGGGTGAGCCATTAAGAGTGTTTAAATATTAGACCTGGTTACCTAAAGAAGTTGTGGAATTTCTGTTCTTGGAAATTTTTAAGAACAGGTTAAATAAATGTTTGTCTGGACTGATTTAGAGGCTGCCTTGAGCCAGTGGTTCAATAAGTTTACTTCCTCAGGTCCCTTCCAGCCCTGCTTTTAAGACTGAACTTCTACTTATCATGGAATTAAAATGAGCACCTATGCAGTTACCACAGAGCAGCTGACACATAAGAAATCCTAGTCTTCCTTTGCCTTGCAGTAACTTGTTTATGTGCTCATCCCCTGTCTGTCTGTGTAGGGCCTGTTATGTGCATCCTCGGCTCAGACCTATAGGCATTTCTGCATTGCAGACAAAAAAATAATAGAAAAGAATAATTTAAAAATAATTTATAGTATGTTGTGTGCATTTTTCTGTTTTTAAATTAAGGTAACATTTTTTTTAAACAAACACAGAAATTGGCTTTTCCTTCTTTTTTTGTAAAAAATTGTCCTCTTTAGAAAAAAGAATGTTGGTGACACAATGATTAAATAGGCATCCTCTCACCTCAGGGAAGAATCACATTCTCAATAGGCAAGGGCTGTTCCATAGGACGTTGGAGAGTGATGAATTACAGTTTTCTGTGGAAAAGATTAATCGAATTCAACTTTGTGTCTCTCTATTAAGAGGCAGGAGATAGCCTATCTCTGACTGAAATGTATGATGTAAGTGACAGAATGTCAAATACATAGTCTCGGGAAGAACATCCCTTAATGGGGTATGGATTTGAATCATGTAAGCTTAAATTGTTCTTTTGCTACAGGGCCTGGGGAAGGGATACTGGGTGTATCTACACGAGATGCATAACTGTGCAGTAGTGTAGTTTACTGCACAGGAAGCACATGTGTACATGCGTGCATGCTTACTGTGCACTAAAACCCCCTGATCGTGTGTAAATTCAATACCTGCCTTTGCTGGTATCAAATTTACACACAATTAGTTACGGCGTGGTTCCACATGTGTAGACATGACCATTGGAGATGCATATGGGGGGCACGCAGGTGCATGTGCACCCACTATGATTGGCTGTGTACCCTCTGGAAGCACCAGGCGTGAAACCAGAAGTGCTAGCAGAAATGCACTTGGGGGGCACCAGACTTGGGAGGCACCAGTTGCCCATGGACACAACCCAGGAGCAAGTTTGCTGTCTGGTAAGTTTGCCTCTAGGGAGTTGGCTTGAGGCTAGCCCCAGGGCTCCAGACTAGGAGTCTCTCCTGCCCCAGGGCTGGGCTGCCTTAGGCCTTTAAAAGTCTGAAGGCAGTCAGAGCCCTGGGGCATACCAGCAGGGAGCCTGAGGCCACTCCAAGCCCCTGTGCCCCCCTGGGACCTACCCTGCCTGCACACTGGCACCGCTGCCAGGCACCGCACTGTCATGCACTTGCCAGGCCTGCAGGCTGCTACAGGCTCTAGTGAGGGTTGCTGCCAGCCCCCAGGGCTGGCTACAGGCAGTCTCTGGCTGTTGGGGCCAGCTCTACCTGCCTGCAGCCCACCCCTAGCAACCTGCCCTGAGCTCACAGCTGCTGTGGGGCATTGTCTCTGCCATGCAGCTGCCAGACCCATGCTGGGGCCCTGTGCTGAGCACTGCAGGCAGCTGTCCAGACCTGGCAGCACAGGGACAGCTGCATGGGGGCCCAGAGAGCCAGTGCAGGACGCGCAATAGTGTTCGTCTCATCTGCGACCATGCCCACTCCTGTGCCTAACACCCAGGGACCCAGCTGGTCCATGGAGGAGACTGACAACCTTGTGGTGCTGTGGGGAGAGGTGGAGTTGCAGCACAAGTTTGAGTGGGATGGACGCTCAAATGCCCATGTTTATAAGGGGTTGTCAGCCCAGATATGGGAGTGCAGGCATGACTGGTTAGTGGGGCAGTGCTGCATAACTGTCAAGGCCTTGTGGGCACAGTGGGTTGCCATCACCAACCACAGTTGTTGGTTGGGGAGTGCTCATAAGTCCATGCCCTTTATGCAGCAACTGATGGACATACTCGTGCCCTGGGACCCAGGCTGCAGCCCTGCTGTCTGCAGCGGCATGGGTGGCCTGCCCAAACCCCCACCCTGGCCTGGCACCTGCCATGCATCCAGGGTCCTTTGGACATCCAGAAGCCCATCCCACCTAGCTCCCCAGCTGCACCCTCCACCAGCAGCGTGGGGAGCCCAGGCCAGCACCAGCTCCCCAGCCCCAGCTCCTGCCATGAAGTACAACTGGCTATGATACCACCAGCTGCCAGCAGTGCCAGCTCCTCCCAAGGGACATCCCAAGCCCAGAGCCCATCCCACATGTGAAGACACTACCTAGAGCAGCATGCTGTTGCCAACACCCATGACCGTGGGGAGCCACCTAGAAGCAGGCCCCTACCTGGGCCTGGGAAGAGGTCCTGTGCCACTTCTAGCAGCCAGAAGCCCCTGGCCCAGCCCGCCGCCCTGTACCCAGAATCACCCAGTCCCCCTGCCTGGGCCTAGCCCTGCTGCTTGCACCAGCAATATGTGGGCATAGAGCCAGAGAAACCTGCAGTAGGACTTGGACAGCACTTGCCAGAGAGGGAACATCCTGCCCCCTGACTGCTGCGGTGTGTGCAATCATGGGGGAGCAGCCAGTGGCCAAGGTGCTGGTCATTTGTCCCTGGTCTCTGCTCCCTAGTCTCCCCACCCCTTGTCCACATAAGGGACACTGAACAAAGTTTTCACAGGGAAGAAAGTGTTTTGGTGTTGGTAGGTGGGGTGGGTGGTGGAAAGGCTCGTGTAGATGTAAAGTGGTCTAGATGACACGCAGCCATCAATCCTGGAAGGCCCAAGAGGGCAACCATGGTCCTGGCAGTTGTATTGTGGAGCCTATTTTCAATGTCTTTACCAGGGTCTGGCCAGGAGGATGGGGTGGAGGCAGCAGGTCCCCAGTGGCTGCCCTGGGATAGTGCATAGGTGGTCCCTTCTCTTGCCTTCATGTGTTTATTGGAGGGCTAGACTCTAAGCCTTCCCTGCAGCTTTGTACTGCTTCAAAAACATGGTGGACAGGTGGTCACTGTACATGGAAAAAGCCACAAAAGGCAAGAAGGCCATGTGCCAGATGGCATGGTGGGCCAGCCAGCAGGAGCACAGGGGACTGGTCATCACTGTCAGGGGCAGGGGCAGCCATACCATAAAGACACAGGCAGGGACGAAAGCACTGCCACATACTGTCCCTGTACTGCAGATGCTGTTCCTCTAGGGCTACTGACAGCTGCTGCTGGAACCTGGAGCTCCTTCCTGTAGTGTCCGGGCCCTAAGAAGCAGAAGCAGTTTGGCAGTAAATCTGCTCCTGCTTCCCAACACCTGTAGACACACTCACTGTGTAGCAGCAGCACCCTAGAAGCTGGCCAAGGACCACATGGTGTCAAAGTGGGTTACAGCTAGGCACCCTGTTTCTGACACTAGTTCCAGGGTAGAAAGTAAGCCACATTGGCCTCTGGTGGATACAGCTTAGTCCCTTCTCTTGACCTTGTGTTTATTAGAGGGCTAGACTCTAAGCCCTCCCTGCAGCTTCGTAAACGGTCAACAAAGCAAACAATAAAACAAAACAAAACAACCCCCCCCCCACCACCTGAGGAGAGCAAGAGTGTTCAGGCTTGGTTTTGCCACCACTAGCCTGCCTTTTTACTTCTGTCATTTTTGCTCCAGAGCTCACAGTCACTCTGGACACCCAGGAGAGTATGTCAGGTGAAGAGAGAGGTGTAGGTTGTAGCCGTGTTGGTCTAAGGACATAGGCAGACAAGGTTCTTTGGGTGAATCCGATATCTTATTAGACCAACTTAAGTAGTTGGAAAACCATTTTTAAGCAAGCTTTTGAGTTCAAAAACCCTTCATCAGGCTAAGGAAGTTTCAGCAGTTGGTGTGTGCTCTTCCTGGAAGGAATCAAAAGTAACGAAGCCAGCGGCTGGGCTGGTATGCATACAAGCCAGGTAGTCAGTGAAAATGTAGATTGAGGAGTCAATGGGTGAGAGACAGGGGGTGGAGAAGAGAGAAGGAGAAGAGAGAAGAAGAAGAGAAGAGGGATGAATAGTGGAGAAGTACCTGGGAAGTCAGCTGTCAGGCAGGTTATAAAATGTGCCATAAATCCAATGTCTATATTTAGTCCACGATTTTTAGTATCCAGGGAGGTTGATGAAGTGGAGTTCATAGGCTGGTCTCTAGGAAGTGTTGTGTAAGTTTCCTTTGAGGATCAGGACTGAGAGATTGGAGAGAGAGAGAGAGTGGTTTTCTTGTGAGAAATGTGCCCCCACAGGTAACTGGGTATTCCTGTCTTTGATAGATTTCCGGCGTACGTTCATTCTGGTGCTGGTGAAGAGAGATAATCCTGGCTTGGTACTCAGGGCCCATCCAAGAGCCATCCCACCTGCCCTTTCTCCCCTTCAGCTCTGCTCTCCTTCCTAAAGCCTGGAAACTTTAACTCCCACAGGGCTAGCCAAATCTCTCTCAGTTGGCCCAGTCCTGCAGGCATTAATCAACTGCTTGGTTAATGCCTCCAGCTGTGCAGTAGCCCTGGAGGTGTGCAGCCTTTGTGCAATAGGGCTCTACGAAGCTTCAGTCCCCAGTCCGATTCGGTGACCAAATCCAAATCAAATCAGAGGACCCTTTAAATCTCTCCAAAAGAGAATCGGAACCCTCTGAATTGATTTGGAAAGATTCAGGGATTCAGACATAGACACAACTTCCAATGTTTTTCCTACATACCTCTGCCTAGCAGGGGCTCATGAATGTTGCAATGCTGGGGCAGATGGAGTGTCCCACAGGAGCATGGGGGGCTCCCCAGCGCGCTCAGCAGCAGACCCAGGAGTGGATCAGAAGCAGTTCCAGTCCATTTCCAGGTCTTCCGGGGAGAACAGGGCCCTGCCACACCTCCCAGCTTGCCAACTGGTGCCTCCTGGGTCTGGGAGGGGCACCTGTGGTCCCCCTGCAGCCGATTGCCAAGCTGGGGGGGAGGGGGTTCAGGGGGGCTCCCAGCAGACCCAGAAATGGACCAGAAGTACTTCCGGTCCACTTCTGGGTTCACCGCCAAGCATGTAGAGGGCCCCCCCCCATGCTCCTGTGGGACGCTTCATCTGCCCCAGCATTGTAGCGTTCATGAGCCGCGCTGGTACCTTGAGCTATATAGAAAAAACATTTAAAGCTGAGTCTGTGGCCGAACTGCCAATTCTCCAAATCAGCATCGAATCTTCAGATTCAGATTTGGCCAAATTGAATTGAGGACAGTGATCTGAATCAAATCACTAGCCCCAATTCGGGCTGAATCCAAATCAGATGGGGCCGGCTTTGTACCCCCTAGTGTGCAGCTTGACCCGGGGAGTAATGTTTGTTTACATGTATAAATTTCTCTTCCTTTCTTGTGAGAGGAGTGGTGAGCACAGGAGAATAAAGGAGGTACTTATGCAGCTCTTGAAGATTTGCAGAAGATGAGTCAATCTCAAATTGCACAAGCAAGCCATGCTAGGATTGAAAAATCTAAATGTTGGAAAAATTGTGTACTAGTTCCCCACACCTCGAATCCTGAGATTGGCTTACAATTCCCGAGAATGAGAAATACAAAAAGCATTATTTTTAGTGTTCTGTTTTTGAGCCCTTGAGGGTCATGTTCTCAAGTGTTTTTTGCAGCTTTGTGAGCTAGAAAGGCATGTGTGTAAAATGAAAGGGAAAAAAAACCTCATGCAACCACAGCACTTTCAGAGCTGGATCAGTTCTAGAAACCGATAACTGCAAGAAGATCCTCAGACCTGCTCTCCCTGCCAAAAAAGGGAATTGCTTTCTGGCTTGATTCAAGATGAGTTTTTTAGCCCATCTCTGTAATAAGCCTACTGAAGTCATAAGTAATACACCAGGAGTGAATTTGGCCCAAGCTTTTTACATATTCATTAAAGGCAAGTGATAAATGCTTTACTATTGGGATACTAGGGAATGAAGTGAGACCACATTATCTAAGTATTCAACAAACCTTAACTCAGGCAGATCCTATGTACAGCAGTGCCTGCCTCTAAACTTCAGCCACTAATTCTGGTAACAAGCAGTGCCACCCACTATGCAAATGCTTCATTTCATTTGCTGTTCTCCAGCCTCCAACTCAAGACTACACCCACCTGTAACCCAGTTTATAGGTAGATGATGCCTATTACAAACTTGAATAATTATTTTTATATACTTCAGTTCACAACAGAAATGTAAAAGCTTTATAGCCATGTAATAGATAACAGCTGGATTATAGTTTGTGTAATGACAAATATGTATTGTATTTTATGGTATGAATGGACTGCTGCTGTGTATTTCTTTTATTATGACTGCAGCACTATTCATACCACTCATGATAATATCATATGTAAATATCCATTACAACCCCTACAAATTGATTTTTCAAGATATTAACTCGCCTTTGCACCAGTCTCTTAGGCTAGGGACAGAAGTTACACTTAAACCAGTATAAGTGATCAGAAAATGATTTAAAATCTGTAAACACAACAGAAATTCAGTGCACAACCTCCTTTCAAAATGGCCACACTTGGTTTAAGATAAGCCTGAATGGACGTAGTATTAGACTTAACTTGAATCTGGAGGGGATCGGAGACAGAAGTTGAATAGGTTAGATCTGTTTATTCAGATTCTGTCCCAGATCCCCTCCAGATTCAAGGTCACTCACAGCCCCCCAGCATCTCAGGATGCTTTGCACCTCCCCTGCAAACCCTACTCACAGGATGGGCAGGCTAGCCTTGGCCCAAGCCGTCTGCTCCAGCCCAGCAAGGAGGCATACTCTAGTACGCCCGCAGCTTCTTGCCTTGGCCACTGCAGGCATATGGTTGCATTTCCAGAATCAGAAGTGAAAGCATCTGTTCACTTGCTCATCAGTTCAAGCTACACAGCTTAGACTAACCTGTAAAGATTGAATCCATTCAGCCTCAGGCTGTTTTTATTGTACTTCACCTTAGTGTAATACCCCCACAGTTTAATTGGTTATCCCTGCCTATTCTTTTCCACAAGCCTCAAGTAAGAGGCACAGGGTAGATGCACTACTGTGTCACTAGACAGAACAAATGTTCCTAGTCATGGAAAATGGGAGAACTGGTAGCTTTTAGCAACTGGTTGCAAGTTAGAGAACCCTTAAGTTACTCTAAGCTCCTGGGCTGATGCAGAACAGGCCTCAGGGTTCTGGGGCTGTATATGTTTTATACTCTTCTTTTATTTTGACCCTTTTATTTTGCATCTTAGAAGGTAGCCTCACTGGATGTAGATATAGCCACCAACTCTGCATACTTCTCATCTTAAAGTTGCTTCATCTCAAAAGACATTATGGATTACTGCAGCTGACTACCTAAATAAAATCTGGAACCAAGCAGCAAATCCTTCTTGCATTAAAAAAGCAAAATCAGGTGATAGAGCTGAAATACAACTAGCGCAAGCACACCAATTAGAGGAGAGTCACAGATTATAAAATCAGCAGCAGCCAAGCTATGTTGTATCAGATTAAGATACTGCTGGACTGCATCTTTTAGGAATTCATAAATTAGTAAAATTCACTTTGCTGAAGCTTGCCATACCTAGTGTAAATTGATAACATTTCTTCTCCTAACAGCCCCAAACCGAATTGATTGGCTATGTTATAATGGTTTTCTCTGCAACTCAGAAAAAAAGGAAGCCTTCCTTCTATTTTTTTCTCATTACATGTGATCTTATCTTTGACAATATGGCATCACTGATGATTTTAGTTAAAGCAAGAGTAGTAATGTATGCAGAAGGTTCAGATATGTAATAATTTTAAGTAGTTATTCTTGCATACTGCAATTCTTACAAGGAAGTTAAGAGCATCATATTTTACTTTTGCAAGTGAATAGGGTTCCCCTGGTGGCCATGGAAATCCTGCCCCAGGTCCAACTCTTCAGGTGCCCTTGCACCTCCTGTTCCTGCCCACCACACCTTTGGTGTAACAATTTATTAGGAGGGAGGCTACCTAAGGGTCTAAGAGCAAACATATTGTTGAAGCATCCAGCTTCAGCCTTCTCAGTCTGCCTTTTTTCTCTAGCTGAGCCCTCTAGCTCTAGTCCACAGACTGGACCAAGCTTTGGGCTTCTAGGTTATGCTGCTGCATCACACCCCCTGCAGGCACCATCGGACCTTCTTAGCCACCCCTATAGTCCCTCCAAGCCTCCAGGTAGCTGCTGCAACGCAACAGATACCCTGCAGGTAATACGGGACCTCCTAAACTGCCCCTATAGTCCCCCCTCAGACTTCCAGCTATCCATCAGTATTGGACTTCTAGATTCCCCACATCTTGGCTGTGGGGAGTCAGAGAGCTTTGGTCCCCTGGTACCTGGCCCCATCTCAGGCCAGTTGAGACATTACAGGACAATCCTCCAGTAACCAGCCTAGTATACTGAAATCAAGATCTCAAACACACCCCCTACACCCCCTGCCCAGTCAGGGCTTCTGAGCCTCTTTATACTTAAACTGTAATCAGAATACACATACAGACCTTTCTGGAGCTAACTAGATAGCTGTCCCAATCCTGGGCCTATATCCTTCACTATCTCTCAGCTGTGTGGCTGACAGAGGACCCAACACCAGCACCTTTGAAAAACTCCCTCTTGCTCAGCTCCCCTGGCCGGACAGCTTATCCATGCACTGGAGCTGCCTTATATTTCTCAGGCCCTGCCTCTCTTCCAGTCTCCTGACTTTCTGGGGGCTACCTGCAGGTCCTTCCTAATCTCATTAACTTGTTACTATGGCAACCCAGCCCCAGCCCCTGTTTGCCTTGCAAGGCTGTGGCTGGGCTCTGGCTCTCTTCAAGGCACTCTGTCACATTAAGATCATCCTGATTCCCTCATTCTTTCCTATCTTAATCACCTTGTTTGACTATTGGTCATCACTAACCTGAATCTGCCTTCTGTACATTTGGCATTAAATTCAAGAATGTAATAAACATCATACGTTGGGTCCAATCATCATCAGCTGTTGAATAGGTCCTTAGGGATAGGTGACAGATAGGTGAAATTAGATCAGTACAATTTTGGTATAATTTCTTTAGATAAACTTAGAACAGTTTGGGTTTTAGCAACATAAGCAAGAGTAATTAGGTTTACATATGCAATTGCTGTAAGTTATTGTTTTCATCAACAGCTTTCTCTTTGATATATATTTCTTTAATATATCCCAAGTGTTTTTACTGGTAGAGTTGAGGTTGTATTGCAGACTAAAGGCAAAATTTTCTGATCTGATTTTCACATCAGGTTTTATACATGATAGATACCCTGAAAAAAGCTAAGATAGAAACAGATCCCAAGTTTGATAGTTTGATCTACCTATATGCAGAAACCTCCCTCTGAAGTACAAAAGATTGTGCATGTGGGAAGAACAAGAGCAGAATTTTTCCATCTGGCTCAATTCTTCTATTAGTTGCTGAGCTTTTCTCACTTCCTACTAAAGTCACTGCAAGTTCAGTGTATTGATCACTTTGCAAGATTAAACTATTTATTCCTAACTCTGGGCTAAACATATTAAATGTTTTTTATCTGTTTGGACACATGCTTTTATGCAATCAGTGGAGCTATCCAATCAGATCATCACATCCTTTGTCTTGGAACTTTGTCTTGAGTAATTTTGTCTCACGGTGGAGGACCTCCTTAAGAGCTAATGTTTATGTAGTATCTACTTAGCATCTACTAGGCACATGTTGTACTGCAGGATGAACCTTACTTCTAAAGATCAATACTTCTGGATTCTGATCCTTACTCACCAGATTGTCATTGGACTACAGTCATCGGATAAAAAGCAACCTGTCCTGGGAACAGTGATCAGAATCTAGGATTCCCTTCTTTGCTGGGAGCACCCTAACTACCAAGCTAAATTCAGGAGCCATCTTCTTTCTCCTTTTGTTTTCACAGCTTTTGCATTCTTGAATGCAGCTTACAACACATTCAACAAGGGGGCCTTTTACCTAACCTAGCCTATAGACTGGCAGTTAGTACACATGCTTAAGAAGCAGGAGATGTATGCTTACACAATCCCCTTGAGGGGGGGTTCCAAGGTTGAAAAGAATCTTGAACCCCATGTCTCCCATTGCCTGGGTGAGCGTTGTAACCACTAGGATATGGTTTAATAGGTCTCTTCCTCTTCCTCTGTTTTTAAGTGAAAGTGACCTTAGGTGCTGCACTTTGTATTGAGCTCAGTGCTGTTGGTCTATGTCTTGTGTGCTCAGAACACACCTGAGAAATTGGAGCGTCCTAAGGACATAGGCTGAATTCAAGTGTGACTGTCTCTTATCTAGAGTGCAGTAGAATTTAGGTGGGAGCTGGGTGTCTAGCTGCTCAGATTATGGCACCTCTCCACATGTACAGAAACCTACATTTCTGTACCTAAGCCTCTTTGCAACACAAAATGGAGGTGCCAAATGAATGTATACTCCTCATGAGTTTTGTGGCCAGTAGAGTAAGAGTATTCTGATTCACATTTTGTGATTTAGATGCCTAAATTCTGCCTAAGTCCAGGTAGGCGTTTAATTCACTAGCTTTGACTTTGCCATTAGTTCTCTGCATTCTAGTAAAAATGGGCATTGGATGATTTCTTCCTTCTATCATCTTTCTTTTCTCTTGCTGTATGCAAAATCATCCTTTCTATTATAAGTTCTATACCACTTTTTCCCTCAGTATAATAAAATCCCTTAAGAGAGTTTATGGAAGTACACTCATTTATGTAAAATTGCTGCCGCCTTTGCTTTTCTCATATTTTGCATTGCATCCAAATTAAATATTTTATTCATTGGCTGTACTTGTACCTGCCATGCATATTACTTCATCATGATATACTGAGATTGATGCCCTACTTTGTATTCACCTATCTATACATGCCATCTTTATCAATACTGGTTCATTTTTCTTTTTCTTTGCCAAAAGGCAAGTGCAGGAAATCAAATAAACTTGTATAATGCTGTTTCAAAATTAAGTTTAGTATATCAAATTTGAAAAGTGGTAGCGAAATAATAGAAGACAGCTGAACCAAATCCTGGACATTCTTGGCAGGTTCTACACTATTATCAGTTGGTTTTTTTGACAATGTTCCCTGTAGCATTTGATGGGTAAGTATTACCTCCATTAAAAAAATATTCAGCTTGAAGAAGAATCTGCAAATGTGGTGTTGCACTTAGAAATTAACATTATACAACTGCCCTTCTCTCTTTGTGATGCTTTTGTCTTTAACCTTTCTTGTTAGTGGTCTGGAATTCTAGTATCTGGAACCCTGGAATCTATTTCATAATAGATCCTATTAAACATACAGAATATTTTAGTTATATTAGTATACTCATGCCAGAGCTGACAATAGACATATCTTTTAGTTGTATTGTCAGCTGTTTAGGGCAATGACTGTCTTCATTTTATACTTTGGATAATGCCAAGCACATTGCTGATATAGACAGAACATGATATGTTAAAGCATATTGGGCTCACAACTCCATGCACTGTTTTCAACTGCAAGGATGCCACTGTACACCTAATGTTGAAAAATTAAGTCAATGATACTAGCAGACCTGCTTCTATGAGGTCTCACAAAACAATCAAAGTTTCCCCACAGTGGATCATACAGAAACATGTCTTCTTTCAATAGCATTTTAAGATACTGGTAAGGATCTCAAAATGAGTCACAAAACCATACTGTGTATCAAATCCTTCTTATGACCTATAATATATAGGTTAAGAAAGAATGATAAAAGTCACAGAGAGAAATTCTTCCAGGCGCATCTTTTAGAATATTGCATTGAACTGTAATGGCTTTCTGTATGGGGTAAATGTCATTTAGATACACTAAGGCTCTCCTGCTCTATATGCTGATATGCTACAGACTAGATGGACTAAGAATATTTTATGGCAGGGGTTCCCAACCCCTGGGCTGTGGCCCAGTGCTGGGCCACAAAGGGTTGGCTGCTGGTTCTCAGGAGGGCTGGCTGCTAGTTGGTCTGCAGGAAGGCTGGCTGCCAGACCATGGACCAGAAAACCATGGACTGGTAAACCACAGACTTGGAAGTGACTGGCATACTGTGGACCGGTAACCTGCGGGTTGGCTACCTGCCACAGTATGCTGGTCACTGCTGGTCCACAGTTTGTTGGTCTGCAGTCACTTCCGGTCCGCGGTTTGCCGGTCCTCAGCATAAAAGCAGGGGTTGGGAACCTCTGTTTTATGGTATTGGTGTTTATTATTTCCACACATATTGTAATTTTTTTAAAGCTCATATAGATTGGCACAGAATGCAAAAGTCATGTAAAGGTTTGAAAAAAAATCATGAGAAATGAATTAAAAAATCAGCTTTAGAAAAGCATTATGCAATACAGTGCACATGTGTGTGCCAATCTTAAGTGAGCTGACAGGCAGTGCTGGGCTTCAGTCCACTGTGAGATTTCATGCCTGATTTTCACCTGACACACTAACGCCACCTACTTAGAACAAAATGAACGAGAATACCTTGACTTACTTCTGCATGACATAATGAACAGTGAAACCGTTTGTACGGAAAGCCATAGCTTTAGGAGGAAATTTCAGACAAGTTTTGCATGTTGTTTCTTGCAGCTCACATACATCTTTAATTGAGAACTATCTTAATACATTGCCACTGTGGCAACATTTTAAAATACTGAAACTTCACCATAACATGAGAACAATGGCTGGAGCAGATGAATTTGCTGCTTATCTCAAGAGGATCAGAGAGAGGATTGTGTCTAAATATAGACATTGATTGGATCTTGTCACAGCACCAGAAAACTGCCTTTTAGAAGAAGGCAACTTAATTGAATGAGTCTATGGCAATGATTGTTCGGAGGATGCCATTCCCTGCAAATTATACTCAGCGATTCTTTGCCCTCCAAAAAACGCTGCAATGCTATAAATGAGAACATAAATGCCAGAATCATTGGAGAAGACACAGTATACTTAAGTGTAGATAGTATAGATAATAAATGTGGTAACAAGGATATCTAATTTCTGACCAAATTTTTCGAGTTTGCAACTAAGCAGTTTACCTCCCCAGAGACTCACACTTAAGGTGGGAAAGACTGTGATCCTGTTGCAAAATATGAATTTGAAAATTTGTTTAATCAATGGTACAAGACTTACTGTAAAAACATTTACAACCACACTGTAGACTCAGAAGTGATAGCAGCAGAGGCTACTGGAAAGCATCTTCTTTCACTCCTATACATGTGCGTGGAGCATGCTCTGATGCGTTAGAAATGCATGGAAATTGATGCGCTTTGGCAGCCTTCCGCGTCCCAGTGCGTTTCTACACTGAAAAAAATGGTGCAGGCACTTTGAAATAGAACACGTTCAATGAGCTTTAGTTCAAAGCACCCTGCCAATGTTTTTTCAACACAGGGACTGGATGCTTGCTCCTTGAGTCAGAGCCATGGAAAACCAGGGAGAGTGAGGGCCAGGATGCATAGAGTTGGAAAGGGCTTGGGCTCCCCCTGCTCTAGAAGTCATGCTTGGGACTGGACTCAGGGGGTATTCTCAGAGACCAAAAAAAGACACACTGGTCCTGAGCCAGCTTTTCATCCCATCCTCCCCACCTTTTCCATGGCCAGCTACATGTTACAATGTCAAGAGCAAAATCATTTAACAACCTGAAAATGCAAATAATACAGGTAAATGATCAAGGAATAATACCAAACTTGGAAGGCATTTGCACAAGAAACATGTTATTTTGTGAAATCCTCCAATGAAGTTTGTAATTATAATATGCTCCCTCAAGATCACATGCTGTTTTTCTCCCCTTCATGACTTGCAAAATGATTGAATTGGCTTCTGTTTGGTTGAATGATGTGTTTGAACACCCTTCTGAAGCTACTCTGAGTTAAACAAGTGATTTCAAGAGGTAAGTGGATTATTTTGTTATATTCTTAACTCCACTTTTATCCTAGGATTCTATGAAAACATTTTGAAGAGCCCTGGTCACGGCAGGTCTGCTGCATGCCTGGATAGAGGATTCGCAATGTCACAGAGACCATCCCTAAAACCATCAAGCCCTCTGACTACTACCCACTGGTTGTGGTCCATGTGGGTACAAATGATGCATCCAAGGGCAAGCTGGATAACATCATGAAGGACTATAAGACCTTGGGACACCAACTGAAGAAGATGGGTGCTCAGGTGGTATTTTCCTCCATTCTCCCGGTAAGTGGACGGGGTAGGCGTCATGAGGCCTGCATTGACATGGTTAACCGGTGGCTTCAGAGCTGGTGCCATGAGGCAGGCTTTGGGTTTTTTGACAACGACCCATGTTTTTGTAAGGAGGGCATGCTGGGGTGGGATGGGCTTCACCTCTCCCCTAATGGCAGATGTATCTTTTCCTCTAGGTTGGCTGATCTTGTACGGCGAGCTTTAAACTAGCTATGCCGGGGGAAGGGGCTGCTTCGAGTGGAGAGGATGCTTCAGCAGCACGCAGGGTGACAAGAGGAAGGGAAGCACAGGTAAGTATCAATGTCTGAGGAGCAGGGGGCCACAACTGTCCTGGGAGTGGGAGGAAGGCACGAGCACCCTCAGGAGGCCTCAGGTGCCTCTACACTAATGCTCGTAGTATGGGGTGTAAGCAGGAGGAACTATGCCTCCTGATTGCAAGTAAGAACCCAGACTTAGTAGGGCTCACAGAAACCTGGTGGGACCCTGCCTATGACTGTGCAGTAGGCATTCAGGGGTACACCCTATATAGAAGAGACAGGATAGAGAGGAAAGGTGTGTGTGGGGGGGGCGTGCTCTATGTCAAAGAGCACCTCACAACATCAAGGATTAGCTTCGGGTTAAAGGAGGGTCGGGCAGAGACACTATGGCTCAAACTACAAGGGGGGTGTGGCGAAAAGGACCTTACGGTGGGTGTCTACTACAGACCACCCAACCAGGGGGAAGAGCTGGACCAGGACTTCTCCAGTCAGCTTATGGAGGCGGTTATGTCAAGGGATGTTATTGTCATGGGTGACCTAAACTACCCAGACATTTGCTGGGAGGAGCAGACAGCCAGGTCTGACCGCTCATGTAGGTTCCTGGCTGTATTACAGGACCTTCACCTTATCCAGGAAGTGCACAGCCCCACTAGGGGTAATGCCTTGCTGGACCTGGTCCTGGCCATGGGGGATGACCTGGTGAGGGGACTGCAGGTCCTTGACCACCTGGGCAATAGTGATCATCACCTGCTGGATTTCACTATCCAACACAGGGTGTCTAGGGCTCACACCAAGGCTAAAGCCCTTGACTTCAGAAGGGCCAACTTCAATGAGCTTAGGAGACTAGTGCGGGAGGCACTAAGGTCCCAGAAGGTAGAGGAGATGGGAGCCCACGAGGGACGGTCGTACCTTAAGGGGGCGATCCTCCAGGCCCAAAGGATAACAATCCCTGAGAGAAGCAAGGGGGGTAAGAGTGCTCAGAAACCCTCTTGGCTCAGCAAGGGCATTCAGCAATGCCTGAGGACTAAAAGGGAGGCGCACAACCAGTGGAAGGGAGGAACTACCACCAAGGAGGAATACTCCTCCTCGGCCCGGGAGTGTAGGAGGGCTATTAGGAAGGCCAAGGCAGAGATGGAACTCAGGCTAGCGTCCAGGATTAAGGACAACAAAAAGTCCTTTTTCAAGTACACTGGGAGCAAGAAGAGGGCACCAGGCAATGTAGGGCCCCTGCAAGACACAAACGGTAATCTGGTGGCCATGCCAGACAAGAAAGCTGATATTTTTAACAGTTTCTTTGCCTCTGTTTTCCTGAACAGGGACTGGGATATCCCACCTATCAGAGGTAGGGACAATCTTGGGGATAGCTCTATCAAGTCTTCAGTCAGTGCAGATGTAGTTAGGGATCTTCTGGAAGGGCTAGACATTTTTAAATCTGCAGGTCCAGATGCCTTCCACCCAAGGGTGTTGAGGGAGCTGGCAGGGGTCATCGCGGAGCCTTTGGCCTGGCTGTATGAGCATTCATGGTTATCTGGCCAGGTGCCAAGGGATTGGAAACTGGCTAATGTGGTCCCTATTTTTAAGAAGGGGAGGAAGGAGGACCCAAGTAATTATAGGCCTGTAAGCCTCACCTCAGTGCTCGGGAAGCTCTTGGAGAGGATCATCAAGGAGCACATCTGTGGGGGGCCTACAGGGGAGATCATGCTCAGGGGCAATCAGCATGGGTTCACCAAAGGCAGGTCCTGCCAGACCAACCTGATTGCCTTTTATGACCAAGTAACTAAATCCTTGGATGATGGTGTCGCTGTGGACATAGTCTTTCTAGACTTTAAGAAGGCCTTTGACACTGTCTCTCACTCCATCCTCATCAATAAATTAAGCGGCTGTGGCATTGATGCCTGCACAGTTGAATGGGCAAAAAATTGGCTGATGGGGCACACCCAGAGAGTAGTGGTGGATGGGTCGTACTCAGCCTGGTGAGATGTGAGCTGTGGGGTACCCCAGGGCTCAGTCCTCAGGCCCGCACTGTTTAACATCTTCATCAGTGACTTGGATGAGGGGGTGGAAAGCACGCTGTCTAAGTTTGCTGATGACACTAAGATGTGGGGCGAGGTGGACACACTTGAAGGGAGAGAGAGGCTGCAACTAGATTTAGAGAGACTACAAAAGTGGGCAGACGAGAATTGGATTGGCTTCAATGTAGACAAATGCAGGGTGCTGCACCTTGGGAGAAAGAATCCACAGCATACATACAGGCTGGGGAGTTCCCTTCTTGAAAGCACAGAGGCAGAAAGGGATCTCAGAGTCATTACTGACTCCAAGATGAACATGAGCCGCCAATGCCAGACTGCAGCCAGCAAGGCCAGCCATACCTTGTCATGCATCCAAAGGTGTATCTCAAGCCGGTCCAGAGAGGTGATACTCCCCCTCTATGTGACTTTGGTCAGGCCACAGTTGGAGTACTGCGTCCAGTACTGGGCGCCGCACTTCAAAAGGGATGTGGCCAGCCTGGAGAGGGTTCAGAGGAGGGCCACCCACTTGGTGAGAGGGCAGCAGGACAGACCCTATGAGGAGAGACTGAGGGACCTGAACCTGTTCAGCCTCAGCAAGAGGAGGTTGAGGGGGGACCTGGTGGCTGCCTACAAGCTCATCAAGGGGGATCAACAGCAAATAGGCAGAGCTCTTTTCTCCCCAGCACCACCTGATGTGACAAGGAACAATGGTCATAAGCTGATGGAGAATAGGTTTAGGTTAGAGATCAGAAGGCAATATTTTGCAGTTAGGGTGGCCAAAATCTGGAACCAACTTCCCAGGGAAGTGGTCCTCGCCCCTACCTTGGGCAAATTTAAGAGGAGGTTGGATGATCACCTGTCTGGGGTCTTGTGAACCCAGCATTCATTCCTGCCTGTGGCAAGGGGTCAGGCTAGATGATCTGTTCAGGTCCCTCCTGACCCTAGCTACTATGAAACTATGAAGAAATGACTTTCAATCGGTTGATAAACTATCTGATAAGGCTGAAAAGAGTTGAAAGCCTGCTACAGACTAGGCCAAATTTTTAGATAGTAGCAATATCTTCTACTTTACAGACAGTTTCAAGGTTTTTGACAGAAACTTTATGCCAATTCAACACAGAATGTGGCTGAAGATTAACAGGAAAAACAAGAAAGAGCCAAACATTAGAAAGAAAATCTGTGGCACAATGGAAGGGAGAAGAGGAGAGAATAAATTAAATGAGCTTGAGTTGATCAACAGCATGGTATATTTGACTCTGTGTTTTAACTGGAAGTATCTTTTAGTTTTAAGCTTTCAGAGAGCTTGCAGCTGGTGAAGAAATTTGATGTAAATTGTTATTCAGGAAAGTATCTTATTTATAAGGCAAACATGCAACCACTGTAAATGTTTTTAGTGAAAATTTGCTGGGTTCATCCTTGTTCATAATATTTGCAATTTTTAATGTAAACAAAATGATCGTCAAAAGGTACAACTTTATAAGGCGTATAAAGGTGTTTAAGTATGACTCCTTACCTGCTTCACATTAGGCAATTGTTTAACAACCAGGACTTAAATTTGGTACAATAAAGGTCTTCTTGGCTTAAAGCAAGTCATGGCAGTGCCCTACCATATGCCAGTATTATTTAATAATGGGAGAATGCTCTGACATTCTGAATCCCCAAATGCCAGTCATCAGTTACCCAGAGCTGAGGGCCCCCGTTGAAAGGTAAAAATGTTACATACTAGTTTGGAGGAAAATTTTGCAGTAAAATCATGTGTCATATCTGACGGCAATTAGTTCTGATTTATTTGTGTATGTATGTGGCATTCTCAAGTCTTCACAGTGTGCTATAAATAAATATCCATAATGACTTTTCTCATGTAGAAAAAAAATGTCTGTGGAGCAAGTCCATTAACTACAAGATTAAGGAATACTGTAGGGCCAAAAGTTCTCTTTAAAGAGCTTAATTATTTTAGAATGCACTTAAAAAGGGAGAGAAAAGTTACAGAGCTAATTATAACAGAATATATATTCCCTAGGGACTTAATGGATTTAACAATGGTGTATAACATGTCATTCATAACCTCACAGTGTCAGCAGGAATAGAACAAAGGTCCATTTCAAAAGCACTGGCTCTTGAAATAAAGACCAACAACTAGGGGTAGAATAATAGTGTATATGACACACAGGCAAGCAACTGTGATTCAGTCCAGTACAGGGCAGTAGTACAAATATGCTCTAGCCTGTTCTTTTTAAAGTGTATTTATCAGTATAGTTCAATATGTCCTTGTACAGCAAACTAGGTAAGCGATCCAAAGCTAGATTTCCTTTATTGAACTTTTAGCTTGGCATTTTTTTTTTTCATTTTACAACATTTGCTTCAGAAATGAGCCAAATTCCACTTAAATTAATTTGAAGGGCTTCAAATTACTTTTATTTGAAGGACTTTTCATTTGTGGTTATTCCTTAGACTCAGTAAAATAATTGACCTGTTCCTCCATTTCTGACTCCTCTTTTTCTTCCCAGTATTTGCAAAATGTGAGTAGGTGTACTACAGCTCTGCATGTAGTGCTCAGACCAGGGCGATAGGAACCTAAAGGGTACAGAATGGATTCCTCACATATGCAAGAAAGAACAAATCTTAAAACTTGGTTTATAATCTTGTAGTTGTTTCATCACACTAGTTCTCTGAGTATAGGCGACAGGATACAGAATTCTCATAAGAAAAGAAAATAATTATTTGTCTTTAAATTGTCTGTCTCAGCATAATTCAGAATTGCTGAGATCAATTTATAAACATAGAACTACCACTTGGAAGAGATGGTGAATCTAAGTTAATTGACTTGGGCAATTCTCTGCATCGAGCACTTTCATTGTCCATGAAGTGAAACAATTTCATAGCTCCCCCTTCTCCCTTGCCAAAGAAAGCTCCTGCTCTTTTCCTTTACTAATGCCTGTCTTCCATCTTGTTCAATTTTTTCTAATTGCTTCATCTTTTTTAATATTTGTATCAAACTGCACAACTTTGCAAACTATAGGAAATCAATACAAATGAAGTAGATGAATCCTATACTGGGGAAGTGTTCACACTGGATCCACAGTCATCTCTGGTATAACTCCACTGTTTAAAATAAAATAAAGCTTGAGTTAAATTTACTCCTGAGCTATTGCCCTAGTGATTTCTTAGAGAAATAACCATACTATAATAATGTTAATATTGTATAATAATACATACAGAAATGTAAATGCTCCTGTAAATGCTCTATTGGGCATAGATATGACATATGCCCTGCCTAAATAGTTTACAGACTAACAAAAACAAGAAATTCATAATTCATTATCATGCCATGAAATGGGTTACTGTAAATACCACTTATTGTTTTGTCTACACACAGCCTATGATTCCATGCAGCAGGGATTACATCAGGTCAGGGGATTATATTCCTAAATTTTCAAGTCTATGCTGTGGATCCATATGCATTCTGCATAATGCCATATTTCTGGTGGTATCTGAGAAGTAAATTACTACATCTACATGAGATGTTTACAGCAGTGTTGCATAATTAGCTCCATGGTAAAGTCTCACCACCTACATGTACAGTCCTATTAAGCTAATAAACGCCACCATAGGTTACTACTTGTAAACACAAGTACTATCCTGTTGTGGTGTTATTTAGCGTGCCACAATGCATGTGCAGATGCATGTGTAGGGCACATATGGAAACATGGCACCCAGGAACAATAAACTAGGGGGTGTGAACTGGATCAGAGTTTATTAATCTCATTAATAGCTGTGTTGATAAGCCCAGTGGCCACATCTACACTTGTACTTCACTGCAGACTAGACTAGTTAGCTACAGAATAAAGCATCACCATCTATAAGTGTAACAGTATTAGGTGCAATAACCTGATTAATGCTGGCATAAGATAGAACTGTTGGGGATAGTACCATCTTATGCCATGGTAATTTACTGTGAGTAAATGCATGTGTAGAAGTTGCCCATGGATGTAAATTGTGCCCTGTCAGCCCACTAGCCAGGAGCCAGACTCCTGCCTGCCACCTAGCCACACAGTTCTGCACTTTCAGCACTCTCATGCTGCACTTTCAGCACTCTCATGCCCAGACACTCCGCTTTCCAACACCACTACCCAGAGCCCAGGGCTGATCCCCCATACCTTCTGCCAGCCTGGGCCTGCTCCACCCCAGCTCAAACTGCTGCTGTCCCAGGTGCACATGTAGATGCTACACCTGGGAGTAGTTTTACTTTAGCTCCAACTGCTCAGGAGTTTGTTGCTTCACATTAATTGCATGCATCGACACACCCAGTGTGAATAATGGTATCACAATCTAGCCCTCAGAAAATAAAATGTAGAATTAAGTTTCCCCCAGTGTTTCATTCTCTCCTCTCTAACCTGTAAAAGGATAACACTAAGAATACAATCTGGTTACCCTTTGGGCACCTAAGTGCACAGCTGTGAAGCCTTTTTGGCTTTCACAAAATGTTTGCAATTCTTTTCTTACTCATGCAGTGTGGATGCATAATCATATGAGTGTATACTGTGCATACTCAGTAGGCCAGGGCTAATTTGTGGCACACCTGCCAAAAGGTTAGCTCCCATTGCATTAGGTTATACAACAGGCAGGCATGCAATTATGTATGTATGGTCAGTGTATGCAGTATTGCCAACTCTTATGATTTTTGGCATTGCTCTTAAAGTTTATATTTCAGGAATGCGAAAAACTTATATACATATGTACACACACAAAAGAAAAGCTAAGTTTGTCACATTCCTGAAGCATAGACTTTAAGAGCAATGTCAAAAATCATGAGAATTGGCAACACTGGTGTATGCTTCTAAGTCACAAAACTATAGCTGGATGAAAACCCATGCTTAGTGGGCATGATTAATGACAGAAGTTACACATTAACCAGTTTAAGTGACCAGAAACTGGTTTAAACCTGTAACAGAATACAAATTCAGTGCACATAAACCAGTTTTAAAGTGGTTGAAACTGGTTTAAACTAAACCTGGATGAATGTAGTAACAGACTTAACTGGCTGGCTTACTGCTCTTCCCTCCACCTCCAGCAAACCCCTGCTGGGGCCTGGGGCCAGGAATGGGAGTTAAACTCCCCTTCCCCTGAGCATGGAGCTGCCCTGCACTGCTTACTTAGTGCTGGCTACAATTGCGGACTCCAAATCCCAGAGGCACTTGGAAGCAGGACGAAGAAGTGATGAGTCCTGTTGCTATAAGTCTGACTGCAAATCCCAGAGACCTCGGGGGGGCAGCAGGAAGAGGAAGCAAATACACAGCCCAAGCTGGCTATGTGCCAGAGACCTGTGCTCTAATGCCCCCTGGCTTCTGGCTTGAGCCACTCGAGGCATATGGATGCATTTCCTGAATCAAAAGTGAATGTCTGTTCATTTGCTTATTGGTTCAATCTTTGCAGCTAAAATTAACCTGCAAAGACTGAATCAATTTGGCCTTAGGCTTTTTGACTGTTTGTACTTAGCCTGTGTGATGGTATGGACTGGCTAGCCCCTGGCAAGGAAGGTGTTGAAGACCTCCCCCAGTATGCTTGCAGCCAATGCCAGGCCTGGAGGGGTGGTATAAAAAAAGGGAAGAAGGCTCAGAGAGGGGAGGACTCTCAGGGCTATTTGAGCCTGGCTACAGGCCAGACCTCCTCTGAGGAGTGAGCTCTGTGGATTTCCACATCAGCATGGGTGCCTGGACAGACTGAGGATCTGCCCTGGTGCCTCATTACAGGGAGCTTCACACTGGAATAGGAGGAGCATTGCTATGCTCTAGCCCAGGGGCAGGCAAAGTCCAGCCTGCGGGCTAGATCCATTTTGCAGAAATCTGTATGTGTGTGGCTGGGGCCGGTCTCCATGGAGACCCCAGCTGCAGTTGTGCTGTGATAGCACAAGGCTGGGGTTGCCATGGAGACAATCCCAGCTGCGCTGGCAGGCAGGGGGTTGCTCTGGACCTGCTGGGATCTTGTAGTGGAGGCAGCTTGGTCAGGGCCAGGGCATAGCCATGATCTGTAGCCTGCATTCTCTGGCACTTGGGGGCGCAGGCAGCAGATCATGGCTCTGCCCTGGCTCAGGACCATGCTGTCACCACTGCAAGAAGCCAGGACGGAGCTGCGATCTGCAGCCTGCATGCCCAGGCAGGGATGTGAAGGCCACAGATTGTGGCTGTGTCCCTGCTCCAGACCAGGCTGTCACTGCTGCAAGGAGCTGGGGCAGAGCCGTGATCTGCAGCCTACACGTTCCTGCCTAAGCGTGCAGGCTGCAGATTGCAACTCTGCTTGGGCTCCTTGCAGCAGTGACAGCACGGTCCTGAGCCGGGGCAGATATGCAATCCGCTGTTTGCATGCCCATGCCTGGAGTGTCAGCTTGGGGTTAGCTTGGCCCCAACCAAGCTGACCCCGCTGCAAGATCCCAGAAGCTCTGGAACAGCCCGTATCTTGCCACATGCCTTGCCAGTGTGACTGGGGCCAGTCTCCATGGCAACCCCAGCCTTGCACTATCACAGAGCAGCTGCGACTGGGGTCTCCATGGAATCCAGCCCCAGTCATACGGGCAGGGGCTGCTGGGAAATTAAGTCTGGCTACTGGATGGATCCGCCATTTTGCCCACCCCTGCTCTAGCCTCAAGAACTGAGTGGTTTGGTCAGTGCCCCAGGAAGAAGGAAAACTGGGTTTCACATTCTCCTTTTACCCAGAAGTGGTCTAAGCCTATATTGCTGCATTTTTGCAGCACAGTGCTCTAACCAACACATTACAGATTAGGCATCATCAAAATCCATCTCTAGTATGAAATTTCCCCTTTATGCTACATTCACTTTATCCAGTGACTATTAAAAGCAAGGTTGATCTTCAAAAAGACAGCTGGAGAAGTACATGGGTAATGCTTAAACTATAAGCTTGTGGTTAGAACACTATGGTGGGAAGTCAAAGATGCAGGTACAAATCCTGTCTTTGTTGGGGGATCTAGAATCAGGTCCCTGTTTTCCTGGGTAAGCGTCCCAGCTACTCAGCCGTGGGACTAAAGCATGGGACAGCTGCCTACTGTTAGACATGTTAGACATGTGAATAGTCCTACTGAAGTTAATAGAATTCATGTTCTTAAAGCTACAGAAGTTTAAGCATCTTTCTAAACTGAAGCTTCTGTGAAAGTGTTCAAAATGTAGGCAAGACATTCTACACCACCAAGGTTTTGGACGTTAGCAAGGTTAGAGGATCCAATTGAAGATTTATTATAGATAAAACCAGAAGCTTTTCATGGACAGAATGTAAAGTTCCACGGAGAAAGGATTGTACAATTCTTTGGAGGGTGAAGTTGGTAAAACCAACATGGCACAAAGCTTTAAAACTGAAATATTACCTATTATGTGTGCAACATATCTAAAGAGTGACCTGTAACAAATACAACTGATGTTACTGTAAAATAAATGCTTAGGCTGTTAAAAATTCTTTTGGTGTTTTACCTGAAAACTTCTTAAGTTTTATATTTCAAAGTGTTCAAGTTTAAAATATGTAGTCGATTATTAATACATCCTGATGTTTTTCTGGAGGACTCTGTTCTATAAGGATTAGGAACATACTTGTCCAGATGCCATTTTAGCTGCAGGTTGTGCTGTAAAAATGTTGAATTGTTTTGGTGTATAGGAAACAGCTTGGTCAATACCAATCAATTTCATGGCAAAGAACCTGCTTCTAGTTGTTCTTGATTTAAATTTTCAGTGGCATATATTTAAAATTGTAAGTGTTCACATAGCACCTAATCATTAGCTAGTTGAATAAGTTGTAGTACCTTAGGGCATATTTACACGTGCACTTTAATTCACAGTAACTTATTCTACTGCTCATTAAAACATCACATTAAAAACAATGCTAATACATTAATACACAGTAGAAATAGGCTACTGCGCATTAAACATCACTAAAAAGCCATGTGTTTTTGCTACTGTTCACTAGGGCAGTCTAATGCACATTTATTAATATATTTGAGGTACTAAACTTAATGCGCAGTAGCAAAATCACATTAATGCATACATAGATGCACCCTTAAATATTACAGATTTCAGTGTAAAAAATTCATGGAAAAAAGGAAAAATTTCAAAGGGCATGAAATAAATTCTAATGCAATTCCAGACATAAGAATGCACATATTCTTGTAGCTGAGGTCATAACTTGACTTGTTACAATGATAATAAAAAGGAAGAGTTCAGCAATGAAAATGTATAAGCATATTCAATTAAATTACTTTTACAATGTTATTACCTACAGCCCTGAAAATATTGCTTTATTATTACTTTTTACAACAAAATATTTTTTGTTAAATCAGAAATTCTTTCACATATATGCTTGGAATTATCTTAATTGTCTCCAAAGTAAGTTTAAAAATGTTTTCATTCTTACATATTCTGTTCCCACTGAACCACAATAAATATAGAAAAATAGCTAGAAAAACATTTTTCTGGCATCTAGACCATGGCATCTGCTATTCCATGTGTTTTATGTCATTGACAAATGGGTAAAGATGCTACATGTTAGTCTGGAGAGAAACTCTGCAGTGGAATAGACTGTCATCTGCTAGTGAAGTCACAACTGATGGCAATTATATTGTTGATTTATATAAAGAAAATGTGATACACAAAATTTAATCCTATTGTAGCAGAGGAAGCATTAGTGGCAGTGTTTTATATATATCAAGGTAAATGTTCTGTATTTAGAGGAAAGTAGACAGACAGTGGGAGTGCTGCATTGATACACGTAATAGGGCCAAAGCTGAACAACTTTCTTTTCATAGACTTGGATTTGTTTCCCTTCTTTTCTTAAAATCACTAAGTTAAACATAATATATTAATTAAAAAAAAATGGATTTAGTTAGTTGGAAAGGTACCAATTACATGGGACCAGAAAGTACTTGCTTTGCCTACTCTCTCATCTGTGACCCTCACAGCCATTCTAGGAACCAAGAAACGTTTGAAGCATGAGATCCACTGAAATTACTTCTTATAATAATTTTCAAGGCTTAGAAATTAGTTTTTGTTTTATATTTGAACAACAAAAAAGTTTGAATGTTTCCATTAAAATGGAATTGTGTCAAAACATTGCCATTTTATTAAAATGCTCAAGGTTTTTTTGGGGGGGAGGAGAGGGGGTTCTCTTTTGTTCTTTCATTCTAACTCCCTGTTCTGAAATGATCATAGAATCTACCCTGTACCACAGAAATCTTCCCATTGATAATTTCATCAGAACTAATGTGCTTTTGTAAAACATTTCATTTTCAAACTACAGATATTTTTCAATGGAGAAATATTTAACTGAAAAAATTCCTATCAGATCTTAAGATTCTCCATTGATTATGTGAAAGAACTCCATCCCAGCCCCCTCTTTCTGGGTTGTCTGGGTTTTTTTTCTTTTCCCTCTCTCCCTGTCCATGTGTCTATCAATCCGGTTGCTAAGCAACCAACTTGCTGCCTCTGTGACTTGCCTTAGGTAAAGGGGGGTGGATCTAACCTCTTCATTGTTCTGAGTTCTGACCTCATGACATGGAGGTTAGGCTTAAGCCAATGTTCCTCTGATACGTAACACTGATGCTTTTCAAATTGATTGGTCAGCATCGAATAACACCTGTCCCTGACTGAGTACAGATGGTGAGGTCAGGAGGGCTATTTAAAACGGTCCCTCCAGGAAGAAGGGAGGCAGACATTTTAAGACACACACAGAAGGATGGACTTCTGGAGCATTCTCACCCTCTGAATGTGGAAGTGAGTAACTTGCCAGAACTGTAACTAGGAACTTAGTTTAATGTACTCTAGTTGCATATCAAAAGGCTACCAAGCCACTTCTGTTTGCTCAGTTATTCTTTTGCTACTTCTCTGACTTGTACCTGTCCCCATTCCTACCCTCTCTACCCAATAAAGCTATCCATTATAGCCAGCCTTGTCATACATGCTTGAGAGGGATTGGGCAGGCCTTCTTTGCTCCCTTTGTTTGGCTAAGAAAGGCTACTTTCTATACTTCAGGCTATAAGAAGATCCCAGCTATATCCTGCTGGGGTTAAGCACCCACTAGGTCTGCAGGGTATGTGTATCCCAGGTGGCACAGGGCCCAGACAAAGACCTGAGTTTGGGTGGTGGCAGCGGTACCCCAGGCTTGCGGGTTTGCTCCAGGAAGGGGGTGAGCCAGATGTAGGCACCCCAGGGGAAACACTTGGAGTGTGGCTCTTGGTTGGGTGCAGTGAGGTGAACGGCTCAGCACAGAAGCACTCCCTACTGGCCCATCAGAGATGGCTTATGCAATTTGTTGTACTTTACATTTATGAATATGATATTAAAATATTAGATGAAAATTAGGTAGATATCTTTGGTGATGTGTAGGGAGTGCATGTGGGTGCATGTGCATCCCTGAGATACCACCAGCTGCATCTGTGGGTGGTTACCAACCACCAGTCGGCACTTACCACCCACCTCCCTGCTGCTGACACCGCCACGGCCACTTGCGAGAGCTCCCCACTCACTGCCGCCATGTCCCTGCTGCCGCTGCTGCCTGAGGGTGGTCACCATGCCCCACCAGCCTCTGGGGGCACGTGTCATTCATGGTAGATATGACCTATGTCTTCTGTCTCAGCAATGCCAATTTCATTTAGTTAGAATAAACTGCTTATGGAGAGGACTGCCAGCAAAAATTAGCAAAAAAGTGAATAATGTATAGTTGTGGGAAAAACTGACCAAGATTTCAGAGGAAAAACACACCATAAAGTTTAGTTACAAATTTTGCATCTAGCTCTTCTTTTAAAAAAAATAAATAACAAGGAAACTGACATTTGGAATGGCTGAGTATTGGAGAGTGAGCATTTTTGAGTGCAGACTTTTAACTGGGAGCTGGCCCTCCTCAAGGACACATGATTCACTTACATCATTAAAGTATTTGATTCTATTTTCCTGATCATTGTATTCCTAACTATTTTTCAAATGAGTGCCAGGAACCCTAAATAAATCAGAGCCCTTGAATTTTTATACTGTAAATTGTTGCTGATTAGGTCATATTTTTAGGTCATGTACTCTTTTGTTACATATTATTGGGCTAACTACTTTCTAAGCTTCTTCCTGACTCAACATTTCTTCTTCCCCCATATAAGAACAGAGACATTGTGCATGCAAAGTAGTTCAATGAATATGTTAAATCCCTGTATTGACATGCTGTTACTTCCAATCACTAGACCTTGCTTCAGGTCATTAAGAATGTCAGCAATTTGAGAAATGGTTGTATGTTCTGGCAAAATACTTAGGATGTTGTAGCTTTAGGGGCATAGTATTGCTGGGTGATGGAATAGAGACACAATTCTATTGGCTGGGAAAACTAGAGCAGCTCTTGGTACTATTTTTTAATGTTGTTATACTGAATAGGATTTAACCTTTTCTGACTTCACTTGCCTTTGCTCTGTGTCTTTGAGTTGTGACCTGAGGGTTATAAGGGCTATATAATCAATTCCCTTGGGTTCAAATACTGGATGGCTGAAGAGAAGCCAATGTTAAATGCCAGATTATCCTCTAATTACAAATGATAAAAACGAAACGGCACAAAACACTTTAAGATGTGTCAAGCTGGGCACCCAAAATTGGAAGCATCCACCATTTCTATTCACTTTCTGAAAATCTTAGTGCTAACAAAACCCCCAAATCAGGGGTCAGCAATTGTTTGGGCTTGAGGGCCACTCAAGGAGTTATGGTGAGCTGTTGAGAAGCGGGGGAGTGGTGTGCTGACATAGCCTGGCATGGTGGTGGTGCGGGGGGATTGATTCTAACTGGCCCTGGGCCTGTCTACCCCACATCCACTGCCGGGGTACCAGATGGACCTGGTAGGTGGGCAGGTGGGTTTTTCCTGGACACCAGCCAGGACCCCTGTGGGCAGTGTGTTCTCACCCAGTAGGATGGGATGGGGTTGCAGGCAGGGAGCAGTGTCTAGGAGTGGGGTGGGCAGGCAAGGTTGGGATCATAGGGCAGAACAGCATGGGGCCAGGGCCCAGGTCAGAGTCATAATCTTCTCCCTGCACATCTCTGCAATGGGTGCTGGTTCTGTGGGCAGGGACATGTGGGGAGTGGATTGCGGCTCTGTCCAGGAACTTGTTTCCATGCTGTTGCCACCCCATGATCCCACCTCAGCCCTTGCTCCCACCTGTCCATCCAGCTCCTGGACACCGCACCCCGTCCACCTACGGCCCCATCCCATCCACCCAGCTGAGCACACTCTTCCCAAAGGGGTTCCAGCTTGTTTCCATGGAGACCCTGCCCATCCACCCACCAGGTCTGTCTGGCACCTCCAGTGGTGGGTGCAGGGTGGATAGGCTGAGGTGCCCAGGCAGTGGGGCTAGGTCTGGCAGCAGCAGTGGGGACACTGGCAGTAGCATCTGGGCAGAATGAGTCACTGCCATGAGGACTGCTGGGAAGCCATTCTGGCTGCTGCACCAAACCACATGCCCAGGCATGGTACGGCCAGCCCCTACATGCCATGGCCCAGGCTGCCCCCCCATGCCTGGGCTGGGCAGGGCTGAGGGACCAGCTGCAGGCCAGATAGAATTCCTTTGTGGGCCTGATCCAGCCTGTGGACCGTATTTTGCCCACTTTTGCCCTAGATAAACTTGATGAAACTAGATGAACTGATGAAATGTTATTAGTTACCATGCTAGATTCACCAAGACTGGTACAAAGTTATAATATCTCATGTCATGTAATTTCTCACTGACCCAAGGAAAATATTTCCATAAGATTAAGCAATTGTTCAAAAGTTGCTCCGACTCAGCTCTTCAGACACTGTGGCTAACACTCTACCAAGGTGATGTGCCATGATTATAAAAATGTTAGGTTTAAAGGGGCATAATCTAATCTATACTGTGAGGCAGATTCAAGTGCATTTAGTCCACCTGTGGCAGATGTTCGTCTAACCTGTTCTTTTAGGTTAGAGACAGAAATTACATATAAACCAGTATAAGTGATCGGAAACTGGTCTAAACCTGTAACAGAGGAGAAGTTCAGTGCACATAGACCAGTTTCAAAATGGTTGAACTTGGTTGAAGATAGATCTGGATGGATGTAGTATTAAATTTAATCAGTTTAGGTTAGATGGCCTATTGAACTTCTATCCCAGATCCGCTCCCGACTCAAGTTACCTTGCATTCCCCCAGCATGACTCCTGCTAACCTGCCCTCCCAGGGCAGGTGGGATAGCCTTCGCTGGTGCTCCTCTGCTCCTGCCAAGCTGGGTGGGCCCTGTTCCCCAGTTGTCACAGAGCTGAGGGAGCAAAGCCTCTGCTCCCCAGCCTGTATCATGCAGCTCTAATGCCTGCAGCTCTTAGCCCTGTGGAGCAGTTGGGGGTGGGGGGAAGCGGGGTAATAAAGCCCCCCCTCCTCCCCACCCCGGTCCAGCCCAGGCGAGAAGCTGAAGCACTTCGGTCGTTATTCCTACCCCAGTCTGGGTCCCCACCTCCAGCCTGGGTCTGCCTAACTACAGGGAGACCCAAACCAAGGATGAATAGGTCCAAGGAAGTGATACTTCCCCTCTATCGGGCGTTGGTCAGACCGCAGTTGGAGTACTGCGTGCAATTCTGGGCGCCACACTTCAAGAAGGATGCGGATAACCTGGAGAGGGTCCAGAGAAGGGCAACTCATATGGTCAAGGGCCTGCAGACCAAGCCCTATGAGGAGAGACTAGAGAAACTGGACCTTTTCAGCCTCTGCAAGAGAAGGTTGAGAGGCGACCTTGTGGCTGCCTTTAAGTTCATCACGGGGGCACAGAAGGGAATTGGTGAGTTTTTATTCACCAAGGCGCCCCCGGGGGTTACAAGAAACAATGGCCACAAGCTAGCAGAGAGCAGATTTAGATTGGACATTAGGAAGAACTTCTTCACAGTTTGAGTGGCCAAGGTCTGGAACGGGCTCCCAAGGGAGGTGGTGCTCTCCCCTACCCTGGGGGTCTTCAAGAGGAGGTTAGATGAGCATCTAGCTGGGGTCATCTAGACCCAGCACTCTTTCCTGCTTATGCAGGGGGTCGGACTCGATGATCTATTGAGGTCCCTTCCGACCCTAACATCTATAAATCTATGAATCTATGAATCAAGGATGATTCCCTTCCCCACCCCCCTGCCCCCCCCACAATGCAGTGGGACTGTCTGCTTAGCTTCACCTCCTGCCAGACACTGACTTGCAGGGGGAAGGGGGGAAGGAGTCCCTTGTCCTGGTGCCAGCCCCCCTGAGCCAGGTGTCTGCCCATGTGGTGGGAGCCCCACAACTTGGAAGGTTTCCCCCACCCTGGCCTGGGCTTCCTCTGAACCAAGGTCTGCCTGGGTAAGGGGAACCCCAAACTGAGGGTAATTCCCTCCCCTGTGTGCCAGGTCAGCTGCTCAGCTCCACCCCCTGAGTCCCTGACCTACAGGGGGAAGTGGTGAAGGAGTTCCCTGTCCCAGCCCTCCCAGGTTGGGCAACTGCCTATGTGTAGGGAGCCCCATGCCTTGGGGGATATCCCCTGCCCTGCTTAGGGGGCTGGCACTGGAATAAGAAATGCCTTCACCCCTCCCTCCTGAGGATCGGAGACTTGCAGGAAGTGGGGCTAAGCAGCCAGCTCAGCCACATGCGGGGTGGGAATCACCTTCAGCCCAGCTGCACAGGAAGATAATCATCCTTGGTGCAGGGTTTCCCCCAGCTGGGCAGACCAAGGCTCAGGAGGAGTGGGGAAAACTCCTTGAGGTATAGGGCTCTCCCCGCATGGGCAGATGCCTGGCTGGAGTGGGGGTCGGCACCAGGATGGGGGCTCCTTCCTTGCCTCCATGGCGGGACAGCCAATTGGGTTGGCTTCTGCTTGGCTGGGCTTGGAAATGGCTGGCAGGCTGTGTGGCATGCTCTAGTGCCCCTGCCTTCTGGCCTGGACCAGCGCAGGCATCTGCCTGCCCTTCTCAACTGAGGAGTGATTGGGCACTCTGTTCATTAGTGGTCCAATCTGTGCAGTTTAGAGAAACCTGCAAAGATTGGATCGATTCTATCTTGGGCTTCTTGACTGTTGTATTTAGCCTTAGGGTACATACAAGCATTACATTTAGATTGATCTAACTGAGGCTATGTTGATCTAAAAGCCCGGTCATGCAGGCATTCACAGGGCTTAAATCACCTTAAAATGCTGTGACTGACCTAAGTTAGTTCACCTCAAGAGATGAACTAACTTTAGATTAGCCTAGTATAACCTGATCTAAAAAGGATTAACCCAGCCTACTGAATGCCTGCATGCATTCACAGCACAGTTTTGGGGCTGGGAAAGCCCAGCCACTCATCCCAACCCCTGGGGCTGTGCTGTCTTAATCCCCAGCCCCACAACAAGGCTCTCAAGGGAGGTGGTGTTCTCCTCTACCTTGGGGGTCTTCAAGAGGAGGTTAGATAGGCATCTAGCTGTGGTCACCTAAACCCAGCACTCTTTCCTGCCTATGCAGGGGGTCGGACTCGATGATCTATTGAGGTCCCTTCCGACCCTAACATCTATGAATCTATGAAAAACACTACCTGTGTGTACTCAGCTGCCCACCCCCTCACCTGCTTTTTTTCCACTCTTCTGGCCTGCATGCCGATCTCCTTATTAAAATAATATTGTTAAATATCTGGCAAGAATTCATCTTTCCTGTGAAGAACGAAGTGGAGAAAGCAGAGAACACATCAGCCTTCTCTCCATCTTCCATTATTGGCTCTCCTTTCCTACAGTGTCCTTTGTTTTCCTTTTACTTCTCATGTATTTATAGAATCTTTTCTTCTTGCCTTTTATGTCCCTTGCTAATTGAAACTCATTTTTTCACATTAGCATTATTCCTACAAACAAATTCCTACAAATTATGATAGTCCCTTATCTTCATCCTTTGTTATGTGTCCTTGTTTCTACTTTTTGTACAATTCCTTATAGACTTCATGTCCTTAATAAGCCCCTGATGCAGCCAAAATGGTCTCTTTCTTTGGTTCCTATCTTTCCTTTAGATTGGTGTAGTTTGCTATTATGCATTTAATACACTTCAGTAACTGCCAGTGCCTTCCTATTTGTCAAAAACAAATTTAAAATAGCTGCTCTCCTAGTAACTTCCTTTTTCTTCTGAAAAAAAGTTATGTCCAAAGCATTTCAAGAGTTTTAGAATCATGTCTGTGTCCTGTTGTACTATTTCCACGCCCTCCCCCCCCCCCGGGAAAGATATCTAGGTTATTAAAGTCCCCAGTTATCAGGGGATTTTAGCAGCCTCCCATCTTTTGGATGTTTCTGTTAGTAGCTCAAAAAAATGAATGCAATCCTATAGTTACTGATCTATCTCCTCCTCCTGATTAGGTGGTCTATAGTAGACTCCCTACCTTGATATTACCCCCATTCCTTCCCCTTTTTATCTTCACCCAAAGACATTAAACAAATCTAACTTTTACCTCTTCCTAAAACTGTGTGTTGATGCATACTAGTCCCAGAGCTGAAGCTGTCATATATGAGCATACATAGGATAATCAGTACTGAGCCATGTATTTTTTCCTCATTAAAATAATAAAATCAGAGAAGGAATATCAATATAAGGAAAAAGGCCAATTAAAAACATCCTGGAAACATATGACTGGGCATGCAAAAAAGCAGCCTTGATTTGTCTGGGGTAAAGTCATCACCTATCTTTGAGCTAGACAGCAATGAAAGATGCATCTGTGCTGTGCTGGAAGAAGACACAAATTTAATTTTCAAAGTAGATATGATGAGCAGTCTTTACTGTAGTCTAAGTTGTGATCAGTCACTATTAAAATGCAGTTGGTTCAAAGGCTATCTGAAGGAACTGTACCTTTAGGTTATTTCAGTGACTTTGTGCCTGGGTTACTGCATGCACTGGAGAGTTGTAATGTGATATGAAGCCTTTCTTTTCAAGGTCAATTGTTCAAATCTGGTTTATGGTGGAAGTAACCAAACATCTCCCTGATGGCTTTTTTATGCCATTTTTTGAGCTCTAGCAGACTAGTGTCTGCGTTTCTAGAATTAGGTTTCACACTACTTACATTTTATTATCAATCTCAGCAAAGTGTCAATGACTGAATAGGCAGAGAGACTGCCCTTATTGTCAGTCACTTTGGTTGTCCCTGCGGGTCCAGGTTTCCGGACATTTATAAGTATGTGCGCACACACATGCACATTTAGGCCTGGCCTGCCGCTGTCTGTGTTTGTGACTAAATAAAGTACTGAAGTCTTTGAAGCTATCCATCTAGCAAACTGGAAATCCTCCAAAACAGTCCCCATCTCTCTAAAAAGACACTTCTTGTAGCTCAAGTCAATGTTCTCAGTTATCTTCCTAGGAAAGATTTTTTTTTTTTCTGATCCAAGTGTGCTGACTACTCATTGTACTCCAACAGTGTCTAGAGATAAGTTACATCTCCTTAATAATAGACACTCAAGCTATATAAAGGCCTCCCAAACAGAGGGTGTCCTTGAAGTGCTCTTGGAGACTGAAATCAGTCCTGCTGAAAGGGGTGTATGTCCTACTGAAGTCATTGGGCTGAAATTTGACCACTAATGTGTCATGTGATCCACAGGCTTGCGAAGTTTAAGAATGCCAAATCTACTGTTGAATCTGGTCATTTTGTGCTGAGAGAGGGCAGAATTCCATAGCTGAACGAGATTGAAATGCTAACAGCATGGCTTTTTTTTAGGGGAAAGTTGGCAAACAGAGCATTTAAAAGATCTGAACTAGTGATGTTGCAAATCTGCCTAATTTTAGCAGACCTGTTAATTACCAAAATAATTCAAGGGTAAAATAAAAAAGACAAAACATAATGAACTTCCTTTTTTATGATGTAATCCTGTGACAGTCATTTTTATTCCATGTGAAGAAAATAATGTCAGGAGGATACTAATCATCAATTTGCTACAGCTGAAACCAAAACAGCTGGCAGATGAGTATTTTAATGTATTTCTAGATTAAGCAAGGCAGTTTAAAGAAAACATCATGCAAAAATTCAATCTGCTATGGGTTTAAAATAAAGTTCTCATCTGTGCTGTTGTAGAAAGAATAGCTACCTTATGTTTTATTATATTGCAGGGGATTATCTTTCTAATGAACCTAGTATCCCCCCAAAGCATTCTCAAGATATGTGTGTTCACATTAGTCTATAATAATGCAATGGTATAGATGGAGTGAGGTGAAGAGTGGACTTTCCCTTTTAGTAATGACCTATCAGGACTCCTTTCCTAACAAGTTCAAACTGTAAATGAAAGTAATTCATATATGCAAGGCAAGGCAGATTGGTCTATATTGATTTCACTGGGCTATGTTCATATCATCAAACTGGCTCCTATGCAAAATTAGCAGAGGTTTTGAAAAGGGAAGGAATATGAAGTTTGTTTCTTGTTTATATTTGTATTAATACCTCGTTTTCTCTGCAAATCCTTAAATAATACCTCCATACAGTACAAATCAAGGCAGCTAATGCAGCTGGAGGCTAAGAGACTACAAATCAATAACCATCAGTTGCTTAATGGACCTCTGTTTTCCATCTTCAAATCCTTAATTCATGTAGGTTCAGAAATTTCTCAACCCTCGGGAGCCAAAAAGCCAGAAGCCAAGGGAGAATGAAATCTTAATTTGCCCTCAAAATTAGCCAAAATGTACCTTTATCAGCATCCCACACCTATAAAATTTGGCTTGCAGATTACAGTATGTGTAAATACCACCAGGTATTACATTAACCATGTCTGTTTAAACCCTTATATCTTTTATCATTGTTTGGAATGTAGCACATATGTACACATCCCGTTTTAATCAGTAGTACTGGGAATCTAATCACAGAAATGAGAAGTAGGGGAAATCTATAAAACCTCTTAGTCCTGCTCTGTAACAGTACAAAGTTGTTCCCTGCTGTTTTCAATGTGCCACTTGGGTTTGCACTGTTTGTTTTGGAAGGTTATTTTATAGATTAATATCTCTCACCAACAAGATTTTTTTCTATATTCATTCAGCTATATCCCTCTCTCAATTTCAACTCACTATATAGATACTTCTGGGATGTTAATGTAGTTTAGATAAACAAGATACAGAAACAGGACAACATCAACACCTCTTATTCATCCTTACTAACCTTCTGTAATACAGAGTCACCTCTGCAAAGTGGAGCTTTTCCCAGTATACGTTTTGAAGATTTTGATAGAGGGTATCAAGCCTTTATATATGGCAGGCACAAGCAACTGTTTTCAAAATGGCTGGTGACTTCTTAGTGCTCTTTGCCTCTTTAAGCTGGTGGGCACATCTACATGCATTGCTATGGTGACATTGTTACTGTGCCATGATTGAGTACTTCCTTTAGACGTACAAAATCAGTGTGCAGTAACAACCTGTACTGCATGGTACGTGCAGTGCACATTTATTTTGAGCAGCTACTTTGCCATAGCAGCACACTGTACCAGGGGAGTGTGTCGCTTGGGCAAAGTATCTGCCGGTCACGTGTAGACGCTTGTGGATGCTATGTTGCCATAGTGTTGTCATGTGTAGAAACGCCCAATAAATAGTCTTAGATATCATATTGCTGCTAATCTTCTTAAGAAGTAACAGTCACACCTTTTTCCCACCCTGGCATTTCCTTCTTTCTGATGTGTGTTGATTCTTATCTTGTACTCCTTTCTCATTTGAGCCATTGCTATGCTGAACTATTTTTTTTTATGTAACTGTCTTCCCTGTCTCAACAGTTTCCCTTTTCTTTCAGGCACTTGCGATTAAAAATACAAGTGAAAATAATAAAGTGAAAATTAGTGGTCAATTGGACACTGGTAAAATATTGACAAGCAAATGGAAAGAACAGGGTTCTTAAGAGGCAAAGGTTTGGACATGTAAGAGACATGGGATAAAATCATCAGTGGGTGTGTCTACACATGCGCCCAGCTGCGCATCTGTTACTGCACAGTCATTTAGTACTTGCTAAAGCACATCACTGTGCAGTCCTAGAAGTTCATGGGTCATTTCTAACTCTACTGTGTAGTAGCTCATTGCTATGCCCGCCGACCTGGTTCATGCCTGCTGATGCTATGTCGCCGTTTGCTATGGTGAGGTAGCATCTTGTGTAATGCACCCGGTGTGCCATAGAACCGGTACTAGACCTTCTAGGAACATTTATTTCTCACTCTGTTGTGCCCATGCTGAAGTGACACTGTCCTGCATCACAGAGTACTGTCGACATAAAATGTGGTTTGTCCCAGAAACAGTTAACTTCACTGATTGTCTGTTGAGAGAGAAGTCCGTTTTTGCTGTTGAATCCTTATGGTGAAAGAGATAAATAATATGAGATGGAGAGATAAATAATCCAAGGAAAAGGTTGCTGGGGAATAGCGGACCTAAATAATGGAAGAAGAAGAAGAAGAGACAATATGACCTGAAGCTGCTGGGAGGAAAGTAGAGCTGGTTCAAAAATATTTCCTTTTTTTTAGCTCTGTGGAAATTTTTCCTAGTTTTTCTTTTGTGTTTTAGTTAAATGAAAAAATCTGATCTTTCTGTTAAAATATCTAAAATTAAATATGTTTTTGGACAAAAAAATTGGTTGTTAGACATTCAGGTTTCTGGTAAAATATCAGTTATTTTCCCAGTAAAAAAAAAAAAATGTTGTCAAAAAGCTTAATCGGATGTTGAGATGATCATAACAGGCAATTCTGACCCTATGCTGGAAAGAGAGCTTTCAAGATTTGAAGTGCAGAGTACCAACTAACAACTGTTTCCTTCATTTATTCAGTAGTTTCAAATGATGGTTCTGAGATAACTAGGGATATATACCTTCAAGGAAGTCAGCACCAGTGACGTACTGTGGGTCTCTGGTGCCCAGGGACCAAGGCTTGCATTTGTGCCCCTCTCCCTCATGCTTCTTGTAGCAATACTTACAGTCATGTCGCTTGATAAGAACTCTGAAGGGCCCAGCTGACGGCATCCTCCCAGCCACGTGCCCTGCCCCCCAGCTGGTCTGCCACTGGCTAGCACCATAAAAGTTTTTGGTAACTGTAGCAGGTGCCTGCCCCAGTGGTGGCTGTGACACCCCGTGGTGGTCAAGCAGCTCCTGCTTCATTCTGGCTCTGGCTTTTTTGGTTCTCTCCCCTTTTCCTGCCTGACACGTCTTGATGTATATGTTGACATGGAAAAGGGAGGCTGTGCAGGGGTCCCAGAGAGAGCCCTCAGACAGTAATAGATTATGCTCTAACCCACTAATCACCTTAAGGACTAGATTTGTGGCTTCCAACCTGCCCTGTAGCCATACCCATGCCTTGCAGATGTTGCCTTTCAAACACTCTCCCTTTTATTGGGGCCTCAGCCTCCTGGGCCTCCACCTCTTTCCTCTTGCTATGCCTTGTAGTCTAGGACCACTGTGCTGGATCTGGCTTCTGGGCTCTAGCTGCCATTCTGCTCCCAGGCACTGAGACTACTTTGGCTCTATCTCTGCCCTGCTTGGGCAGTGGGCCCTAGGGTCCTGTCACTGGTTTCAACCCTTTCACAGTTGCCACCTGTTAACACCTCAAGACCAGCCCTTGGTGGGTCTCAAACAGCCACGTACCCCTCAAACAGACTCACATCCCATAGAAATAAGCCTCCTGGGTATAAAAAAACTCTGAATCTAAACATAAACACAAGCTTCTGGGCTGCGTCACCAAGTGTCCCCCGTACCCTGAGTCCTAATACTTTGCAAGTCAGCAGCACTCCACTTGCATTACTTCTGGGATAGCCCAGGTGTCAGCCCATAGCTCTTCTGCAGCTCTCCTGTCCAGGAGCTTCTTCTTGAGCAGTTTCCAGAGCCAGGGTGACTGCCCTGGCTCAGGCCCTGGGCTTATATGCTTCCTAAACCCTGCCCCCTTTTTGGTCATGTGGCTTCTCTAAAACATCTACAGTTGTGCCCTTTTACTTGATAGGCATTTCACAGCCTAAGCAGTAGTGTTTTCCTTGCTGCCTTCCCTTTTACAGCTGGCCCTATTTAGCTGCCTGGGCACCAGCTGCTGCAGTTTCTCCTCAAAGTAACAGGACCTCTAAGGTCCCTGTTACAGTAACGTATAAGCAGGAAGTTGGTGGAAAAGGAATTAGTTTGTGAGAAGGCCAATTTATAGAAGTGAACTGTGGAATGAAAAAGATGGGCACCAATTTTATCTTGGAAAATTAATACTTATAGGAATACTCATATTTTATAAACTGTGACTTTTTTTGCTCTTATTTTCTTGAAGTACGTAGGAGCCCAATCATTGACCAGCATCCCATTGTATTATACTGGGAGGCATGGAGAGAATACAAGAAAACAATGAGAGAACACTAGTTAGCATACTAAGTGGAAGACCAGCAACTTACCCATTGCCAAGTGTCATTATTTGTGCTATACATATAGATTATGTTAAATATCAAGATGTGAGCTTGATCATAATCTCTTGCATCAATAAATAGCCAATATTATTTTTGTATGTAATCTCTTTAGATTGAATTACAAAGAAGAGTTGTAAAGTTTTTGAGTGCTTATAAACTACAAGAAATAACATAAAAATGAGGTGCCATTTCAGTCTGAGGCATACGTTGTTTTTTCCCTTAAAGTCCAAAAATGAATGGAATGTGAGCAAGGCTAGACATAGGACCACCAGTTGGTCAAGGGTGAAAGGTGATGTGAGAGAAATGAGTCTTTAGGAGACAACCCTACAGTTAATATAGTCTTGCTTTCAAGATCCATGCATGAACGATAATTGAGAGCTGGTGGCAACATGAGCCCTCAAGTTGTTTAGATAAATGGCTTTTAAAGTGCATGGTAACTAGTTTTTCTTGCTCAGACAAAGATTAGTTGCCCATGTATTTAATTTAACGGAAGCCTTTGTACTAACAATATTTTGTCTTGTGTCAAAATGCAGTACCATAAATGTTCCACATAATTTGCAATTTAGTTTATAATTCTATAAAAATATAGAAGAGATTGAAAGTTAATACAGCTCTGCATACCATGATATCTTATTAAAAGAAGGTTATTTATTTAACTTTCTGTCAACTAAACTAATAGCTTTATTCTTTTCTCTATGCATGCAAAACACTTCTTTTGACAGTAGAGATATGCATGAAGATAAAACCAGATCCTGTACTGTTTAAGTAAATTGGAATTTCACTATTCATTTGAGAGCATGACTTGTCCCTTCTGCAGTAGAGCAGAACAGATTTCTAATTTAACTTTGGCTAGCTACTTGGAACCAAAATCTGCAGCATGTATTCTTAAAATGTAAATTTGTACTTTAATAAAGTTTACTGTAGTTCTAAACACGCAATTACAAAAAATGGCTTTATCTTTTGCTTCTTGCTTCATTAAAACCTGGAATGTTTTGTTTTTGTTTATTTTTTAAAATGTGCTTGTTTGCTTCTGTCATAAAATATACAAATTACCTTGTTTTCAAAGGGAAAGGGAAAGCTATTCCTCAGGATCTCCCCAGGAAGCAGCCTTATTTGGTCTCCGTCTCCTGAGAGGGCCCCCAGTTCGAACATGGCTTCAAACGGGTTAAGCCTCTGGCTTTGAGACCCTGGCTCTTCTCAGTCCCTGGCTTCCCCAGCTTCTAAGAGTTCCTGTTTTTGGTCAGCTCCTGGGAAGGAGGGGGTGTTTTCTTCTTTTAAAGGAGAGGGGTCAGAGTACCAGAGTACCAACATCTCAAACAGCATAGCACACTCTGCCTCAAAACATCCAGACTTTATTGTACCATTCCAATTCCCTCTGTCCTCACTCAGACTTTACTCTCAGACTGTACTCTGTCCTTCCTGGCACCATTTTTTTTTCTCCTGTCTGCCCCAGGAGCTTCATCTCAGGCCTAGATAGCCCCACTTGCAACAAAACAGTTCCAAAACTGTACCCTGGGGACAGCCTCACCCAATGCAATGAAACATTATGTCATGGGGAACTAATCAGAGAGCAGTCATAGAATCATAGAAAATTAGGGTTGGAAGCGACCTCAGGAGGTCATCTAGTCCAACCCCCTGCTCAAAGCAGGACCATCCCCAAATAGATCATCCCAGTCTCTGTAGCCTATAGGTCTAGACTGCTATCAGCCCCTGAGGCAAAAAGGACATATAGATGTCTTAGAGAACTATCTACAATAAGATATGTTCACAATGAGCTCTCCCCCTGCCAAAGTGTTCCCAAGAAGAAATGAAGGCTAGAACTTAGCCCACCTAGCTTCTTTCACTGCAGTTTCCATAAGGACTTGCTTATTCCACTATATTTTATTGGGGGACTCTGTTACTGAATGAACTAATAAGATTATAATACCATGAATGAAATCCTGACTCTATTGAAGTCAATGGAAAGACTCACATTAACTTCAATAATGCCTGCGTTTCACGTCACAAGAAAAAAAACAAATCAAAAGCCTAAGAAACCTAGATGGGAAAGGAGTTTTATTATATTATAACTTGGTATTACCTACTAATGATCTAACTTAAATTCTTGACACGTCTTACAGTGTTGCATCTCCACTACCGTAACAAATCACAGGGTACTGCTACTCTAGTTCTCTAGTGCTCAAAAACAGAAGGGTTGGGAGAGAGATGGAAGAATTTGAACCAAGTCATTCTCATAGGCATCCCCATGTACGCACTACAACTACTAAAAATCAAGAGTCTTGGCTCAGGCAGATGGCTCAAAATGGAAGGGCTAAGTGTGTGTGAATCCTCATTAGTCAATGGAAACAACTACCAAATGTGATCTCCAAATGGTGATCCAGATCACCCAGATGCTCACCGGGGAGGCACCTACAGTGAACCAACAGGATATACAAGGCACAAACACGTTTGAACTCCTCCTCCTCCTTGGAGCTTAGTCAGGGCTGCTCCTTTGGCACCTGCAACATCTTGGCATCCAAGAAGCCCAGTAGGAAGGTGCCACTCTGAAAGCTACAGCACAACAGCAACACTAAGCGCAGAGAAGAGCAGAGAATCCATGACACTTTTCCCTATTGAATATGATCACTTCTTTCACAATTATTTATGAATTCCCATCTCCCATTCCTGTTTCTTTTCTACCAGCCACTAGCCCTATGTACTGTAGTTTGTACTGAATGCAATGTTGCCTGAGACTAAGAGATCAGAGACTTAATTGGAGTTGAGGCACATGATGCCAACAATCTGAACTGCAAGAATGTTTAGATGGGAAGATTGATCTGGATCACTTCTGATCACATGCACAAGCCTAAGTGATCTTCTCTGGTCAAAATGGAGGATCCCAATGATTTTAGCTGGGTAAGGTGTTGTTTGGGGTGAGTCAGTTTGGATCACTTTTTATGACCTAGCTGCCTAAAGATGTTTAGTTGTCTGAGACCCTTGGCAGATGTTCAGTTAAAGGTGCAATGTGATCTGATGTGTGATCTCAATACTCATGTTTCCTGCCATATTACATGTACGTGGCAGAAGGCATGACCATGGGATTGGGGATCAGATTCCAATTGCACCATATTGCTGGTGCAGTAGGAGCCTAGCCTCATGTGCCCCCAAGTCTGGGATCTGAGTAACACTTCCAGCCTCAGAGAAGCATCACAGCCAAGGGCTCTGATACACCCCTGAGGCTGGGAGTGGCAGTCAGCTGATTGGCTTGGCCACTAGTTCAATTTAAGGCTGATAGGAACTAGCCACAAAGTTATTACACATATTTTCTGTAATAACTTTGTGGCGTAGTCCCTGCTTTATTCCACCATTAATTGCATTATTTGATTAATCACACCTCAAGTGTAATGTTTGCCAGTGGCCTAAGAATGATTACAGGCTCTTAGTGCCTGTTATGTGTTATAATGTGGTACAAGGACCAATATTAGTTCCCAGACCATTGATATTTCTGATTTAATATAGAAAAGAGTAGAAATGCTTTTTGAATGAACAAAGATGAAAGCTTGTGTGTTACTTTTACCAATCTTTACATTATAAATGATCTACATCCTGCTAGTAAACCTGATTTATTTCATATTCAAAGATTAAAAACAACTTTTACAAAGATAAAATTAGAGCATCTTATTAATAATAATGCCATAAATGGTGCTCAGGAACACTACAGCCTGAATACTGCAGTATAGTACTTGGTGACCTAAGGTAATTGCCTCCAGAATTTATATATGGATGTAATAATATAATATTAACCTGTGTTCTAAGAAGACCAACATTTAAAATGACTGAAAAATCCTTGTATATTTCTTAATTCTGAAGTTGGATAGGTTAGTGTGGCTACATGCTGGAAAATCCTTGTCTTAGTGATCCAAAGCTCGTTCTTTATTCTAGTTTAAAAATAGCCTCTGAATTGGCAGCAGTTAGAGAAGGACTGAGAGACGAATGGAAGAAAAGAAAAGCTTGAGAAAAGCAAGCATTATTAAGAAGGATGGAGATCCTTCTGTGTGAACTAGATTAACAGAGATGTACAGAACATTTAATGATGCAGCATTCAGGAAGACTCAGAATTCGCGTTTGTTAGTAATTAAAATATACATGTTAAAATCCAATTAATGATGAAAATTGTTTTCACTGGCAGTTCATTAAACACAACAGATGGCCAGTAATTTCTGTTGTGCAAGTTAGTTTACAAACTAGTTTTTTAAAAATAAGTAACTAGATACATGAATGCTGATAAGAGAAACCTTTTACACAGTCTCCTCCCATTACTGAGAAAGAATCTATGACATTATACCACAGCAGTTCATGGTGAGTAGGTAGATGCGTTTCTGCTCAGATGTTGGTTACATGGCAGGATGGAGCATTTTTTTACTGAACCCAATCTGCATTTCAGTCACTGTGGTCATTTTATGCCATCTCCTCTGTGTAACTCGGACTTTGTAGATATGATCTAATTAGGCTGTATTACATGTCTTAAGTGGTCATGTACAAATTTCAGCCAATGAAACTCATTTTCTAGGTAATTTTCTGTCTAATGGATATATAATGTTTCCAAGTGCTTAACAACAATACATTTTAAGTGGATGGTTTCTGGGCTGTAGGAGAAGAGAGTGAACAGACACTGAAAGAATAAATTACCCAAGTCAAGCCTGGTTCTAGTTTTTTTGTTTTGTTTTTTTACTACAACTTTGAGCAGAAAAGGGACTTGAAAAGAACAAACAACATAGTGGAGGTCTTTGAAATCACTTGAGCCAACTGAATGTTTTTGTGTGGAAAGATGTCCCATTGAAAGATATGCTAAAATGATTTTTTTAATGCAAAAAACACATTGATTAATATTTTTTCACACAGGAATCTACTAAACAATTTTGTTTCAAACTGACACTTCAGAATTAAGATAAGTATTTAGTAACAATTTAAAAAGTTGTATTGCTCTGAATTTGTTTATATTAAATGGAAATAATTGGACAGCAGAAATAAAAAAGTGTTTCATTTTGAAATATGGATTCAAACAAATTACTATTTTGAATTGGGTTGACTCCAGGGGAGTAACTAGCAACTTTGGAGCCCTGGGCAGAGTTCATATTGGGTGTTGGGGTGGGGAAGTCTATTACCTCAATGTGGTATCTCATATTCTGGCACCCTTCTAAAGCAGCGGCCAAGGCTGGTGCCTTGCTCTTCCCACCCTAGCTATGCTACTGTTTGAAGCTTCCCATAAGAAACTGGTTTCAAGCAAAAGACTGAACTAAACTTTCCATTCAAAATTTCTTGCAAGAGATTTGTAATCTATAGAGCTGTCTGAGAAACCAAAGATACAGCTATATTTTTTCCTCAGGATAAACTCTTTCCCTCTGCCAACACATTCCCATAGAACCATCTGTTCTTCCTTTTTCATCAATTAAATCCAGCAGCTTCTGTTCAAATACATATGATTACAGAAGTTCTTCTCCCTGCATCACTGCCAATGACAACTCTGCACATATATAGTATTTTCTTTCCTATATCTACAGTGGCATCACAGGGAAGTCTTTGAAATGTTAGTGAAGCCAGGAATATGAATGTTTCCTGACATTTGGATAAGACTTGGTCTACATGTCATTTGTGTTTAAAATGCAAGTAACTCATGGCTCTGTTTCTAAACTAGTGCATCCACTATTGATACTGTCGGAGGAGTTGGATACTAGTATCAAGAGTGGGAAATTTAAGCAAAAATTGCTTGGTATAGATAAAGTCAGAAGTCTCTGTGCTACCTCTGCTCTGACCATTTATTATGTCCATGGTAATCAAAATGTGCTTCTGGTATGTTGAGTCTATGGGATTACTGTGTTGTAAATAGTACAGTACAGTGCATCTACATTAGCTCTGCCTATATGCCGCATTCCATTCAAGTGCTGCATTCATAGCATCATCTGATTGTCTATTCTACAGTTTCTGGCACTACATATACAAAGTTTGAAAATACATTTTGTGTATGAAGACTCTTATTCTATAATTCCCTGAAACTGTACTAGTTTCTTAAGTGTATTCCTCATAGGATAGACTTAGATCAACTATTATAGACTCTTTTTCCTGCACGTCTTTGACATTCGCTGGGCACATCTGCATGTGCATTTAATGCACCGTAATCACGGTGCATTAAGTCTAGTACCTGTAATTGGTACTAACTTAATATGTTGTAATTGGCAGTACTGCAAGGTAGTGGTGGTGCACACTTTTTGTGATGCTAATGAGCAGTACACTAATTCTACTGTGCATTAGCAAGGTTTTTGCCTGCTGTGCTAATGCACAGTAGATTTAGTCTACTAAGTATTTAGCGTCTCATGTAGACATGCCCACTGTCAAGCATTTCATGAGGACGAAGAACAACAGTATGGGTTAATTTGGACATACTTGGAACAAACCAGAATTGAGATTATCAAGTTGATGCTGCAGTTCTGTGGTAAAGGATCCTCTGATCAATCTTGTGCTGACTGGCTCTGTATGCTATTTATCCATTGGAATGGTTGTATTAGCATGGACTTGTCAGAAAAGAGTTAATCTTTAGATCTGCAATGAACAGCACTACAAGAGGAACTTTTGAATGAGGAACAAAGGCTGCCTTTACTTCTCTGTGGGCTTGTCCTAAACACTGGAGTACAGGACTTGAAACAGCAGTGACCTCTCAAAACTTTATTCTAGATGGGTACTAATCAATGTGGCACCAAACTGGAGTTGGAAAATACACTGCTGGTACTACTGTGCTGGAAGTGTGCATGGAAGGAATTCAACAGTGTATAATAAAGTATTAAGAAGTACCCGATGCCACTGAAGTATTTATTTGAATGGTTGGGCAGCTAGTGAATGGTGTCCATGCCAGAGATCCTGAAAGAATGATTTCAGCTAACCTGCTGTGTCACTTTTGGACATAGACTTCACTTCATAGGGGATCTGAGATGCTAAAATTTGTTTTCATTCTGATTTAAAATTATTTGTGAAGGATTTCTGTTTTTAAAGCTTTTGATTGGTCAAAATGCATACTGATCATTTCAAAATACTTGATTTTGATTTTGACTATAGAGAAGGACACAATAAACAAACTGAAATACAGAGTTGTTGACATTATCAGAGTGCCTTTCTTCTATTTTCCTTTATAATAAGAATTTTATTTATAATAACAAAAATCTACATCTGCGTCAACAGAACTGTATTCTTTGTTGGAATACTGTATATTGAAATATTTCTGATGAGGTCAGCTTCTGGATAACTAACACTGAAATAGTTAGTTTGTATTCACTCAGCCATAATACGTTATTTTCTGTATAATAGTAGTATTTTAGTTCCAGCAGAAAGGCCAGGGACTAAAAGAGTATAAAAACTAACCCACCTCTTCAGAGCAGATTACCTAACAGTAAAGATGGAAGCAATTTATGCTATATCTTCACTGACAGACTGTCCTAAATCCATGCCTGATAATCATTGGAAACTCTAAATTTCTAGGTTTGATTGCTGGTGCCAATCCAGCCCAATCCTGAAAGCTCTGCTGAATTTCTGGATTGAGGCCAACTTTGCAGCTCCTTCTCTTCTCCTTCATTGCAACCCCTTTCTGCAGCGTTTGTAACTTTATTCACAGGGTGCAGACTTTGAGACCTGTTCCCCAACTCCCTATTTCTGACTTCTGGTCTTTCTGCATTTAGTTCACTTTCTCCAGTGCCTCCCTTAGTAGAGGCCAGCCTGGAAGGAGAGACATATAGTCTCCTTCTATAAGAGAAGGGAATCCATAAAAGAAGCTAAGCACAATGGGGATTGCTTTGTTGCTGGCCATGAGGTAGGCTATGGATGAGCTTACATGGCTCAGGCTTGCTGAGAATCACCCTCTGATATATCAGAGGGAATTGTCGGTGAAACTTGTAGTTTTCTCCTATGCTGTCTCTGACCTATGAATAAATAGGCCATTTCATTTTCCAGCAACTTTAATAAACTCTACATTTCCTGCATATCATTCATACTACATTTCTCAGTCTATAACAGTTTTTTGACAAGAACTGGAGCATTTTATGATGAAACTACAGAGAACATCCTTTAAGATTTCCAGTGGCATTGCAGTTGTTAGATGGTACTGATATGTGTAAGATGAATTATACTACACCATAAAATAAGTTTTACAGTATTGTATGAATCTTTCATATGAGCAAAATGTCTTGATCTGACTTTGTTGTCCTGTTACAGGGCTGTAAGTGGGAAACCTTTTTATTTTACTCCCTTAACATACAGTCCATAAAGCGACAGTGTGTTGGCCGTAACATTTGCTGTACTATTTTTCTAAGAGTCATAGAGATACTAGCTACTAATGGTTGCAATACAAGTTCCACTGGTGTACTTTTTTAAAATAGACACTGGCACAGGAAATTTACTATATAAGTACAATGTCCAATATAAGAACTCGTATATTCTATTTGTATGCTAGATCCCCTCTGCTTTGTTCTGGATTCTGGTAGCTGTTAGCACTGTGGGAGCCCAAAGGTCTATGGACCAAGTCCAAAGACAAATGAGGGCAATAAATGGACTCACTAAATTTGGATCGGGTGCTATGTGAGATGAAAGGGTCTAAGAGTATGAAAGCAGGGGGATCCAATCTAGGGAAGAGTCATATTATCCTCCAGGCTTAAAGAAATGAAATATACCCAAGGTCTGTATTACTTTTTCTGTAGCACTGCCTCTGTTGTAGAGAATTGCTTTTTGTAAGTTGGCTCTTGGGAAAGTCAGGGGTAATGGAAATTTTGGCAGCACATTTGTGCACATGTATTCATACAGCTTCAGTAGAATTAACTACTCAGATTCATGTTTGTCATGCTCTTCATCTCAGGCTAGGAATCTGGAATTAGTCCAATGTCCCTCTTAACATGAGAGGGGGACTTTTTTTGTTTGTTTGTTTTTTAATGTTATGTCTATTTAATCATTTTTATGAGGAACTGCATAGTTCAGATACCTGTGTGATCAGGTCCTAACCTGCACTTCCACTAAAACTTCCTTTTTCTGTTAAGAGTAGGTTGTGCCAGGAAAAAGTCAACACTAAAGCTTAAGGACAAGATATATATATGTTTGTCATTTGGGGAGTTATCACTAACTCAGTGTCAGCACTAAATTCATGTTTGTACACTTAAATAATATATATGTTACCAGGCAGACTTAAATTAGTATTTGTATTTTCCTAGGGCTAGCAGAGGAGAATGTGATTTCAGGGAAATTCATTATTTCATTTTTGGTGTCCATTTTAAACCAATCTAATTTCTGTAATCTCAGTTGATGTGTCTCACACTGTTTTGCACCCTGGACAGTAGAAGTGATCACTTATAGCCTGTGCTAGTACATTAGAAAAACTACAGAATTCCCAAGTTTTCAATTGACCAAAAATGATATTTACTCTTAACAATTAATTCAAACCTGTCAGGAGATAGAACTTGGACATGCCCTGTTGTTATAAAAGTCATAAAAGAACAATCAAAATCTTTGTTAAATCCATTGTCAATCTTATTGTCAAACCAATAAGTCTGATTGTTGCTGGCAATGGCAGTTATCCTTCCTATTGGTGTGCTACTGAGAGTGTGTTTTATTAAGTCTCAGTCTTCCAAATCAGAAGTTTTATCATAGCTTGGTGATACAGAGAGGTGCCAAAGAAACCAAGCTTCTACTTTGCAAAAACAGCAATGGTTTAGTTGTAGGTTCCGCTTTATCAAAAATATTGTTGTTGTAGCCCATCTTTGGTCTTTAATAGTGCTCAAAGCAAGGTTAAAATCAAATAAATCACCATCAGCATAATTTTTCATGCCTGCACTAAAGGTGGCTATATATCCCTGTTTTGCTGAGTAATTTCCTGGTTTTATTTGTAGAATGTCTGCATGTCCCAGGAACTGCTTTTGAGACAATCAGAACGTACCACTTTTCATGTAAACAATTCAAGCTGCCAAATGTTTAAGATAGACAAGACGAATTTGCTCAGGGTTCAGCAACAGTCCAGCACAACAAGTGTTTATTTTGATGAATGATTTGAAAGAGGAAGAAAGCTGAAGAAGTGCAGACATTATAAAAGCAAAACTGTTTTTTTTGGTTCAAAGTGAATACTTGTCGTGTCCCTCGCTTAGGAACACTGAGGCAAAGAACTCGTTGAGGAGTTCAGCCTTGTCCCCCCTGTCCGTCACCAATTGCTTCTGCCCATTTAGTAGGGGTCCTATTCCGCCCTGTCATGTCACTGTTGGATTGGAAACTGGAAGTAGAGACACTTTAAGAAGTGTCTCTACCTTGGTCTGAGCAAAACACATTGCCATAAGATACCTTTTGTATTTTAAAAAGAAACAATAAACAGTTTCTGGGGCAGGGTAGATTTAGAGGTATAAAGGGGATTGGGGGCTTGCCTCATTTTGAAAAAAATCACTGAAATTATTTTCTATATGACAGGAACACATTTATTATTCCCTATAAACAGTGCAATGAAGAAGTGAAATTGCAGATGTCCATAAATTACATAGTAAAGGGTACTGATAATGAAGTGGCAATGAAGTATTCCTGTAGCACTGTTTATTTGCAAATTATGTTCGTAGATGGGAATTTTAAGCTTATTTAAAAATATTGACTCTTTCTCTTTGACATAGTTTTATTTTGTGAGTAGTATGGTGCTTAACAAAGGCCCTGCCTGCATTGCACTGGCCCCCTTCCACTGCAGGAGGTTGTGTATGTGTGTGTGGGGGTTGGAGGGGGGGAGGGCTTTCCCTTGTGCCTTGACAGAATCCTTCATGCCTCCTGCCCTATCTGCTGACTGAGTCCCAAGTTAGTCGACACACTGACAGGTATCGCTGCTGCTGGACCTGCCACTCCAGCTCTAGCATCTGCACCTTAAGAGAACAGTATCTACCACTTTTTTGTCTTGGTGGCAGTGTGGGGCCCCCTGGGCTTGGCTCTGGCCTGCTCTCATCTGATGTTGGGGAGGCAGGAACATGGGAAGGGGGTTAGAGCTGGGGCTGGGGCTGGGCCAGTCACGTCTGGGGGGACTGGAGGCTCCCACCCCTCAGCCAGCACTGGGCTGCACTGCTCAGCTATGCTGCTATGGGCTTTGGGGGGCTGTCCAGAGTGCTGATAAGGGCAGGCTGCAAAGGTGTTTCCCTAGCAAGCTGTGTTAAGGCACTTTAAGGTGTTTTGATGTAATACTCAGAGATGTTCATTCTTTTACCACATACTCACTATGTAACTGCATTGTCAAAATGAATAGAAGAAAAATGCCTAACTTAAATATTAAAAAACTCCCAAACCACTAATATTAAAATCTTAAATATAATTTAACTGTATATTTGTTATATCACAAGTTTATACAATGCCTATGCCCTTGAAAAGTAGTCTTTCCCCAAAATATGACACAAAGCCATATATAATAGTTCCAAATGTTTCCCTTCTCTTTGTTCTGGTCAGGGATAACTATGTGCCTCCTCCCTTTGGATAACACTTATGTTCATTCCTCTTCAAGGTTATGTCTATACTGCTAGGGCTGTTCCCAGGCCCACCTTTTAGCCAAACCTGCTAAATCATCCTTACACTGGATTACTACCAGAGGAGAGATCTATCTCCAGAAACTTTCTGGAGCAACAAGGCTCCTTTTCCCCTTTCTCTCCTCTCTGTAGTGCATTTGTAACGTGCCCAAGTGCTACTCAGAGTAGCACAGGTTGTGGCAGGGCGCTGTTAGTGCTGCCACTTTAAGGGCTGGGCCAGGGAGGGGCAGGTGCCTGACTGGGGTGGCCATTTTAAGGCCCAGGTCCCTGAGCTGGGGGCAGTTGGTGATCACCAGCAGAGGAGAAACATCTCTCTGCTGAGCTCTGCCAGGAACACTGCAGAGGACATGGTGAGGCTACGGGGATGGAGGGAGGCCTCTTTTGTCCTGGGTAAGACACAAAACTGCACCCTGCTGGGCAAGGGAGGGGTCTGGTGGGGTTCACTGTGGTGGGGGAGTCCCCAAGAAATGCCAGGCCAATTGCCTTCCTGGTGAAAGACTAGCATGGGGCACCTTATAACCCCAGTTCCCACATCCCTGGTGGATACAACCGGTACAGGGGGAGCTCAGGCTCATGGCAGTCCTGAGGCAGGGCCCAGGTCAGTGGAGACCCTGGAGCAGTGCCTAGGCTCTTTGTGAGTCCGGTGGCTGCAGGGACCCTGAGAGGGGGCCAGGCAGGGCTATGGCCACCTGAGCCGGATGGGGTGGCAGGCCACAGTGAGGGGGTGGTATTCTATATAAAAGACTTAAGTTCTGGGTCCTGTAGAATTTAACAAGGAACAAAAGTGCTTAGTCTGGGGCTGTTTTAGGCATACCCATAAGTAGAACTGCAGTACAGGTGCACATTTTCAGGCTAAACAGGCCTGGTGTGGTTTAGATACTTCCTAGGTTTTAGATGGCCCCTGTGGGAGAGGAATCATTATTTTGCCTAAATTCTGTTTTAGGTACCAAATTCCATTTTTCTCTCTTTTTTGGGGGGTGGGGGTGGGGGGCAGAGAAAATCTGGCCCTTAGACTAATTTAAAGAAATCTATTAACTCATGATTTTGGGAAAAATTTTATAAAAAACCCCATGCAACTTTCCATTAACTTTCCCTTGGGTGTTTTTGATTTTTATGCTTAGTCTTTGAATTGTATGGCTGGGCATCAGCAAATAACGTAAATAAAATCCTATTTTACTAACTGTAACAATCTCTATTCCTAGAACTGGCTCCGATTCTAGGAACATCTGCTGAACATAGGTAAGGGGCAGTCACGTGACCTGCCATGGCTGAGTCCAGTTGGCATATGAGTAATTTAGATTGTATTGGTCTGAACTTATTTCACATCCTTGACAAACAGTTGAAGTACAGAGCTGGCAATTTAAAGCCAATTTGCCTTTCTGTGTATTTATCTTGTACCAGCAATGTTTTTGCTACATAGGCTAGGAATAGACATTCAAAAAGCTCGAGGCAGAATTGATCCAAGTTACACAGTTTAATGTAAGCACCCTAGGCTAGATTGGGAGCAAACAGAACATGAGTTTGCTCTTTGGTAGGGGTGGGGAGGTACTCAGGCTATGCTTTCTGGCTGAGGTCAGCAGGTTAGGGATGCTCCTGCATGCCTCCAGTGGTCTCCCCGGGCTGACAGACACTGCCAAACACAGCTGAGCAGTTGGGCCACTCCTGATTGACTGCCCAGGAAGCGTGCCTTCCCCTGTTGCCACATCATCTGTCAGCCACAGGCAACCAGCAGAGGGATGTGTGCTTGCCCTGCAGCCTGCCTGGGCTCTGGCTCTGTGGGTCTGCTTCCATTTGGGTTTTGCTCAGGGTGGGGACCTGCCCCAGGCAGGACAGGGGAGCAGGGCTCATGATCTGTTGTGGTGGGGTGGGGAAAGCTGGTGCCAGTGGTGCATCTAGCATTCCCAGCTTGGGTTGGCTGGGCATAGAGTGCTCCTCCCCATCCTGGTCCCATCAGAGCCCCAGGACCCATGCGCTGGAGTGGCTCCAGGAAAAGCTTGGTGGATTTCCAACCCCCACCCACCTCCCACTGGAGCCAGTGCCAAATTCCTGGCTGAAGCTCTTTTCCCTGCAGCCACAGGGCTCTGGTTCCTGGGGAGGCCTGGTGGGGGGAGTAGGAGGGAAGACCTTACAGCTGCTGTGCCTGACTGGGGGTGATTCCAGTGCTGAAATTGGTGGGTGGTCATGGGTCCCTGTTCAACAGGGTTCTGGCTGAGCTGGCAGCCACCCTTCCCCAGCCCCTTCAGAGAGCAGTGCGGCAGAGAGTGCAGAGGCGAGGGCTTGGCCGGGGGGGGGCGTGTTGGCAGAGGCAGAGGTGGATCTGCAGCTGTGCCCAGGTAGGCAAATCTAGGGGGGCAGAGCCAGGCTGCAGTGCCAGGGGCTGGTAAAAGACCCCAGAAAAGGCTATGGCATGCATACTCATTGTATACCTTCCAGATCAGGCTGTTGGCTTGGGACTCCCCAGGCAGCCACCACTGCTAGGAGCCTACTAGCCCAGGCTCCACTGCAGGGAGCTGGGGACTCCTAAGATGTGCCATGGTATCTCTGGGAGCAGGGTAGAAAGGAGCAAGCAGCTACCTGGAGCCTGTGGTTGGCAGGGAGCAGTACTCACCTGGCCCCAGTTGGGGTTTCATCCTTTGTTCCATTGATTTGCTCCCTTCCCATGTGCTGCCACTGCCAAGGTCAGGGGAGGATAGCTGGTGAGGCTGCTGATGAGATCATGCTGGAAGCAGACCCACCTGAGCCAAGTCAGCCCAGCTGGCAGCAGTTGGTACTCAAGTAGCAGGTGGGCCTGGGCAGGGGCTTGCCTGGCTCCCCAGGCTGCAGCCTCTGTTCCTTCACTGGAATTGCCTGTTGCTGCTCCCCCTTCCCCCAGTGCTGTCCCCAGGGATGGGAGCCCTGCCACAGCAGAGGAAGCAGCTTCACCCAGGAACTTGGCACGGGCTCCAAGGTTGGGGAAAAATCCTTTGAGCTCTTCCTGGGGCTGCTCCAATGCATGGTTCCTAGGGCTTGGATAGGACTTCAACAGGGGAAGGACACTCTGTGCCCCACTGACCTGACCCAAGAATGTGGGGTGCACTGCTGGTGCTGTTCCCCCCCAGCAGCTTATGAACCCCACTCCTTCCTCTCTCCCACCCTCTGCCCTGCCTAGGGCTGATAGCTGGATGGAGGCAGGGCTAGGGACAGAGGCATTCACATTTTAGTAGCTGCTACAATTGTGTGAGAATGCTGTGTGTGAAATACGTGTGACTTTCCCAAATAGCCAAGTATTGAGACACATGGAACAAAAATCAACCCAAATGGTACAACGTATTTCATTCTATGAAAAATAACGTCAAAAAAATTCTCAAATACTAACATCTATTCTTAACTTCTTATCCATCCACACAAATATTTGGTCCACAAATTCAACATTAGCACTATAGACAATACTGCTACATTTTCATGACTTAGATACCTTTCAGTCATTGAACTTCTGCATCTAACAAGAACCGACATCTAATACAGATGAAATGGAATTAAGAGAATAGCTTCTGAAATCGATTTAGGATGGAAGGGTTGAACAGTCAGCATACCAAACGAAAATTCACTTTTAACTTTTAAAATTTGCAACTCTTACAAGCAGTGAGGCATCTGGTCTTTTTAAAAGAAACATTTACAATACAAGTTGGCATTATGTGCTCCTGAGATCAATTAAAGTGGAAATAAAATGCAGCGTTTGGTTCAGGTGCTCTGTTCAAACTTCAAAAATCTGCTGTTTTTCTTCATTATAGTTATTTAATCTCCACAGATGTATCTCTGTAGATACAGCATAATGAATGTATCTAAACCAAAATGTGCATTTCTGAATCTGGCACACAATACCAATCATATATCACACTTATTCCCTGCTGCAGTTATAAATGGTAAATGGCAGTCTCTTAAGAATTTTCCCTGTGGTGCAGCTAGCAAGAGATTCCTCCATTTTTCTAATAATTGGATCTGACCAGATGGTTATGAGTCCTGATATTCTTACTCAATAGGATGGTTTTTTTTTTATCATCCATGCTAAGTTTTGTCTCTTCAAAAGTGAAGAAGTCCTGCTTTAGGTCTGCACAAATTGAAAGATGTCTTAGTATTAGGCATACAGAAAAGCCTGTTCCTTCTTTTGCTAGCAACATTTGCAATGTAATTTTCAAGTAATGTATAGAAGGACTCTAGCTGATTCAAGAATTTAGGACTAATTCAGAAAAAGTCAGTGTGCTGCTCAAGGCAAGTACTGCCCTGACAACCCTGGACAATTAAATCTGATTAGCTAGGAAACACAGAGTAGACAAAGATGGCAGTTGTTCAAGTGTCTACTTTTTCTTTGTGTGTATCTAGTTGCAACATGTTTCTCTTTTCAGGTCACTTTTAAGAGAAGAGGTTAATTCAGTCTTTGTTCCTAGTTTCTAGGGCCTTTATGGAGATTCCAAACAGACATGACATCTGTGCAGCTCTCAAATGGAAATATTTCATTTGCAATGAGCAAGATTGGATTGGAGTTGGTGACCCGAGAAGCAAATGGCTCACTAGCCAAGCTCCCAGTTCTTTGAGTCATTTGATCCTATACAATCATGTTCAAGTTCTGTTGATTTGATCCTATCCTTCATTCAATGCCAGTATTTCAGCAGCTATTTTGAACTTTTGCTTAAAATTAAAGCTGAATGCATTTAATAGTACAGTCCTTCTGAAAATACTTTTTTCTTTCTAGGTATGGAATATAAAGTTTGTAGTGTTAATTATAAAATTAGTATTTCAGAACAACACAGATGCCTTAAGTTGGCAATACTTTGCTCTTGGAAACAGCATGCTATCTACTAGGGGGTGTATTCTATTCTAATTTTGGAGGAACAGATCTAAGGGTTGAGATGGATAAGTGGAGAGGGTTATAGATGCTAAACCGGTGTTATGTGCATATATATTAACTCAGTGGACAAATGTAAAAAGTGAATACAGACTTAAGATATTGTTGTTGCTGAAGTGTGATATCAGTTAAATTTACAGGAGGTAATTTTTAGTTTGCTTTATTTCTGTGTTCTGTTCATTGAAACTTAGATTTTGGGGTCTTAACTTAGACATCTAAAGTTGCTCGACTCAAAAGTACTGTTTCCAAATTTAGTCAATGGGACCATTGGGTGGATAGGAGCAGGCCACCTTGTAAGCAGCCCACAGTGACAAGTGCTGCTACGGCAGGGGCGGGGAATTATTTGGGCCTAAGGGCCACATAAAGAGTTCTGATGAGCTGTCAGGAACAGGTCAGGACCCCCCACCCCCTATGCAATGACTCACCAAAACTCCTTAGAGGTGGGGAGTAATATTCGGAAGCAGGATGGGCAGGTGAGGCTGGGATTATGTGGCCAGGTTGTGGGGTGATGGCAGTTTGGGACTGGGGCCTGACCTGAGCCACAATCTGCTCCCTGCATACCCTGGCCTGTTGAAGAGGGTGGGGGGTGTGTGTGGTGTGTGTGTGTGTGTGTGTAGGGGGGGCTGCCTGAGTGCTAGGTCCTAGGAGCCAGCTGGGGTGAGGAGAGGGAGGGGGAGAGGCAGGGTGGGGGGTGCATGCAGCAGAGCTCACCCAGGCAGTGCAGTCCACCGACGCGCTGCATGGGGCCGAGTCCCACCTGGAGCAGCCTACACAGTGCACCTGCCTGCTGGCCCAGCTCCAGCCCTGGCCCTGGCCCTGGCTCTGACCCCAGCCCTGGCCAGCACATAGTTTCCAGCGGGGCTATTCCTGGTGCAACTGCAGCTGGCTGGGTGCTGCTCTGCTCCCCTAGTCTCCAGCAAGAGCTGTTCACCTCAAGCTTCCCCCCCTGCCCTTATAGAGCAGTGCAGCAGGGGCGGGAAGAGGAGGAGGAGCTGCTGCTGGAGGGAAGGGGAGCAGAACAGCACCTGGATGGATGCAGCTGTACTGGGAACAGCTTCACTAGAAGCTGTGTACACTAGCCAGGGCCCAGGCCGGTAGGGCTGTTTGGCTCCCCTGTCTTCTAGTGGTGGCTTCTGCTTCTGCTGTACAGCTCTGAGCAGGAGGGGCGGGGGGTGCTTAAGCCAGGTGGCTCCTACCTTGGCACATGGGGCTCCAGTTCCCAGCTGCCACCCACACACTCTGCCTGCCCAGCATGATGAGTAGCCACCTGCAGGCAGGTGTAGTAGGTAGAAGGCCATCAGGCAGTAGCCTGCCACATCTTGATTTTAATGTTAGTAGGGGAGGCTGCACAGAGAACCAGGCATACTTTTGAGGCTCCAAGTAGAAAGGAAAATAAAACAAAGTGTTCGGGGTACTTTACTTCCTGTGCAGGTCCCCAGCTTCTCTTCACTTGGGGCTGCCTCCTGAGTCCTCTCACCACAGTCTGGGCTCCAGTCCTCACACCTCCCAGCAAAGCTCCCTTCTCTGGCTTCTTCCACAGCCAGACTGCCTCCCTGGCTTGAAGCTTGAGTCTTGGGCTTATACAGGGTTCCCTGAGTCACATGAACCCTCTACCTCCACCTCCTGGGTCATCAGGCTCTGCCTGCACCTGGACTCAGTGGCCATTTTACTTTGGGCTTCCCTGCCTGTGAGTTTGCCTCTGGTGTCACTACCAGGATACAGGCAGAAGAGACACAGAGGTGGGGGGAGGATCAGAACCACATAACCAGGAAAATAGGGGGAAGGGATCTCTACTAGGGCCAGAATGCATCAGCAGTGTGGGGGTGAAGGAGGGTAAAAGGTTCAGGTACCCCTAGATCCCCTTCCCATTCTAGTAATGGGTAGGGGTCCCATTACAGTCATCTTGGATCCAGATGTGGAAACTTTAGGCTTCATATTTGGATAGACCTTTAACTCTGTTTGGAAATCATAGAAAATTAGGGTTGGAAGGGACCTAAGGAGGTCATCTAGTCCAATCCCCTGCTCAAAGTGGGACCATCCTCAACTAGATCTTTCCAGCCAGGGCTTTGTAAAAAAAAAACAACAAAAAAGCCCAAAAAACAAAAAAACCCTTAACCTCCAGAGATGGAGCTTCTACCACCTCTCTAAGTAACCTGTTCTAGTGCTTCACTACCCTCCTAGTGAGAGTTTTTCCTAATATCCAACCTGAACCTCCCTTGTTGCAACCTTCAGACCATTGCTCCTTGTTCTGTCACCTATCACCAGCAAGAACAATCTAGCTCCATCCTCTCCGGAAACACCCTTCAGGTAGTTTGTATCAGGGAGCTGCATCTCGGCCCCTGTTCTGAGTGGGATTCCAGTCATGACCTGGGCTCACTGCTTCCCTTACTCAGGGGCTGCACTAAAACCCCACTGCCACTGCTGACAAAATTCACCAGGGCATAGCTGGGAACCTGCCCCTTCTCCAGGAACAAGCAGGCTCTTGAGTGCAGCTGAACTTCTACCTGACCCCGTTTGAGGCTACACTGGGTCTCTGCCACCATCAGCTGATGTGTCTGGAGGCAAACCCAGAAGTGCTGCACAGTCCCAGCATTCAGTGAGCCCCAGCTGTGGTCACCTATGTGGCCAGGGAGCCAGAGGTGATTAGCCCTTTGAAGGCCTGGGCATACTCAAATATGGTTTGGCTGCAGCCCATCTCCTCCGGAGAAGGGAATGAGTGCGCTGACTCTGGAGAAGAGAGCAGTGCCAGTCTGTTTGGAGGCACAGAGGGAGTGAGCAGTAGTAGTGTGAACCTGGGTCTGAGCAGAGATGAACTCCAGGACCAAGGCTAGTTGGTGAAGGCTATCCAGCAGAAGAGGCCTGATCATGAAACCCATTTGTGTCAGACACAGGGCCTGAGGGGTAAGACTCCAAGTGTGGGGAAGTGGCCACAAAGTTCTCTTGAAGAGACCCACAAAATGAAACATCCAGCTGGGAAGGGTATTATTGGCCAGCAGGATACTTCCTGGCAAGCTGCAGACATGATACAGGGGAGGGCATTATAGAAAATATTAAGGAGAAGGGCAATAAGTCCCAAAGGGGAATTGAATTGACTAAGAAAAAGCCCCAAAATGGAGAAGCTTAGAGGCTAAGAAAGGGGTGCAGGACTTCGGTAATAAGTAGCTCGGGATAGGAATTCCTTTATTGGATCTGATAGAGGAACTACATTTAAGACAAAAAGATGGGAGTTGAGAGTGGTGATACCCTGAAGAATTTGGGCTGGGGAAGAACCTGAAGCAGGATTGCATGACTGGTAAAACCGTGAATCAAGTGGTGGATAGAGCGAGAAGACTATATGTTCCTGCGACAGGTGTGGTAAAGGGCAGGGTGTAGGGAAGGTAGAGCCCAGTGAAGAGGACAATATCCCCTTTTGCTGAGTGACCGCTGTTTCTTTTGTGTTTCCTCATTTAGCTTCCCTTTAATTTGTTTCCATCAAGGCTTGGAAGGAGAGCATATGGAAGTGGGCAGCAGCTTGAGGAAGGAGGTCACACATCACACCTGCTGACATAGTTAAAGGCTGCTATCAAATCCCCTCTCAGTCTTCTCTTCTGAAGACTAAATAAACCCAGTTCCTTTAACCTCTCCTTGTCAGTCATGTGCCCCAGCTCCTGAAATGTACAACTGTCTTCTCTACAGAGTTTATATGGCATGCTGGGACTTCACTTGAGGGAATGCTGGCCATTTTAGCTCCATTCTTATAAGGTCAGAGGCTCAGTAACATAAGTAGGCGTGGGTGACTGCGGCATGAGCCCCAAGCATTCAGCAAAGAGGACACTAGAATGGAGGAAGGGAGGCTACAGCATGGAACAAGGTGGGGTCAGGAGTCCCCTCATCAGCCCCTTCCCTCCCAGTTGTAGACAGTGCTGCTGTGAGGAGAGTGGTCTGGTGTTGCTTCTAAGAAATGAGTTAAACCTTCCTTGGCACTGTAGCCACAGTCTAATTAAAGGCTTTGGACCCTTGTGCACTACATAAAACAATGGTAATTATGTGGGCTGGGGTAGGGGTTAGAATGGCTGTTGGCAGTGACACCTCTTCCAACAGTAGCACTCGGGTCCTGTTCCACTCAGCTCCATGCAGCTGGAGTCTCAAGCATCTCTGCCTCCATTCTGGCACCCCAGGGTGCAAACTCTACTGGTGCCTCCCGAGTCTGGGGGGGCACCAGTGGGGCATGACCGGGGTTGGTCTCCCAGTGGCCAGTTGGCAACTGGGGGGGTCCCCCCCAGCGGCTGGTTGCCGAGCACACCAGCAGCATAGTGGCGGCGGAAGTGCCAGCACCTCCGCATGTGGCATGGTGGCAGTGGAAGTGCTGGCACTTCCTCCACCAGCACTTCTGCTGCTGACATGCTGCCAGTGGAGCCAATTTTAGCGGGGTCACGAGCGTTCTCTGTGCCCCCCTACCATTCGGAGTGCTTGCTGTCAGGAGGGGCACCAGCGCTCTCAGGTGGGGCACATGCCCCCCCCCCCCACGCGTTGTCTATGCTACCAGGTATGAGTCTGCTTCCTAGGCGGCAAACTCTACCCATAATACCTCTGCAGGAGATCCTACTGCTTCAAAGAGCAACATAATTTTGACATCCGCTTCTCCACTTGGAGGAATAGGATAACAAGTATTATCTGTAAACGTCTCAAATTGTGAAACAGACTGAATTGGGTATGAAAGCTATTCTTCCTACTTTTTAATGAAAAGTGGCTCTGATTCTTGGTACCATGATTCTGCTTTGTGCTAGCGCAGTCTCTTCTAGCAGAGATGTCTGCCATACACCACCTCTAGACACACTGTATATTGTCACAGGAACTGCACCATGGGACGTTTATTCTATTCTTTCTTACATTCCATTCAATACTATTGACTTATCAGCATGACAGACACCTTGCCAGCTCCCTGCACTACTTCAGTGTCCTTGACCTAGACATTTCATCTGTAGATTTTCAAAGCTCCTCTTCTTATGGTCCCTATTCTAGCATTAAACAAACCAGACAAATGCCTAAATGGGTTAACAACCCCAATTCCCACTCTGTACTGCAATTGCTGCCTATAAAAGTTCCCATTGCTTACACCACATGAGACCACACAGCTCAAAGTTGTACAACTAGTAGGAGTCACTGACTCTGGAGACCAACTTTTGATCCAACACTTGCTAAAAAAATATTGCTTTTCAGCTGTAGGCAGATCTGTACGACAAAACCTTTATTTAAGAAAAACAGCAAAGACACAGCTTGAACACAAACAACAATACACTGAGGCACAATGCTTCTTTATGGATACCACAAAATAATCCTTCCAATAAAAAGTATCACACACTTTTGCATGCATATTTCTGTCCAAACAATATAACCTTGAAGTTGATTCCCTTTCTTTTAAAAAAGTTTTATAACAAGAAGAGATGGCTGGGATACTTTATGAAAATAAGCCACAGCAATTATTTTCAAGAGCTTCCCCAGAGATGTTTTATAGGCAGCACCTTGTCTTTATTTTGTCGTCCCCCTTAAATGATTTAACCTGATGAAGTTAGCATTGAGGAAAGGAGCAATAGCTATTTGTTAGCGCAGCTGAGCAGATCCTTTTCAATGGGAGAGGCATCTGAACTATTATGGCCTCAGCTACCTCAGGTGTGGTACATAGCTGTCCTGACTCAGGAGTGGACCAGGGAACTAGTTGTAACTCAGTCCCAATTTCTCCCATGCTCCATTCTTTTTGACAGAGAAATCAATTACTGCACCATTACTTCACATCTCCCTGGTGGAACAGCTTGCACCTGACCAGCTCCTCTAGCTGGCAAAGACAGAAACCAGAGACCCAGGGATCCATTAACTCTTTCCTTGTAAGGGGTGGTATTGAGCAAGTGGACTGTTTTGTCCCCTGGTTGGCTGACACACACTCTGAACTATAAAATCTATTCAAAATTTCACATTACTCCTTGAGCAGCTAGTGCTTTTAAGACGTATAACCAGAGCGTCTTTGATTTTTTTTTCAGTTTCCATAACAAACTGAGGCAATGTAAGTTTGGGTAGAATTCTAAAATTGAGAAGTTTATGCAGCCCTACTAGCTGTAGTAGGCAAGATCCAACCTCTGTTAAAAGTGGATCCTGAATGAACTCACAACTTATCTATCACTTTAGAGTGAAATCATTCCTCTTCATATTTATCATTCCCAGATGTTGCTGTTCCTCTTTGGGGCTTACTCCACAGCATGCACAGTTCCTCTCAGCCATAACCATATTCTATTAATCTTGTTTTATTCTTTTCAGTGCATAATACCACAAAAAGAGTCCATCCACCTGATTTTTGTTCTTAACCTATCATATAGTCCCAGATGATTTCTCACTGCCTCCTTTCCTGCTATCACATTGTTTACACTGCTTCACATTTCATATATGGGGAAAATGTGGGTGGGGTATTGGCCCAAAAAAATCTCCATTCTCAGATTAGCACAAATTTCAAAATGATAAATACTGACTACTGGGGTTACCAATATACCACTTTCTGTATAACTGTGCTTACAAGGAGGAGAAATTGCACTAGCAGTTATACTAAAAGGATTGCATTGTGACAGTAATGTTTAGTTAAAAAATTGTGGAATGCCTTTATATACTAGCATACATAATTAATTTCTTTATATAGGACGTAGGTATGCAAAATTAGGAGCATGGCAAGATGCAAGTTTCTGGACAACCACTTAACATGACCATCTGTATTAAGGATTCCCATTCAGTAACACGTGAAACTTGCATTCACAAAACAGAAATGCAAACAGGTAAGGAATACATTGCTCTACTTAGCTATTCCTCAAAGCCCTAGCAAATAGATATTCTTTGCCACATGTCCTAGAGATCACCAGATCCAGCCTGAGTATTTCTGCAGCTGTTGCAGCTTGGTTTAAAGACTGAGAGACTCAGAAAGATCCTCAGTTGCTCAGATATACAGATAGGTACCTATGGTAATCATAGAAAATTAGGGTTTGAAGGAAACTCATCTAGTCCACTCCCCTGCTCAAAGCAGCACCAGCCCCAATTAGATCATTGCAGCCAGAGCTTTGTCTAGCTGTTTCTTAAAAACCTCCAGGGATTGAGATTCCACAGCCTCTTTGAGTAACCTGCTCCAGTGCTTTATTACCTTCCTCATGCATGTTTTTTCCTAATATCTAACTTAAACTTCTCTAGCTGCAACTTGACACCATTGCTCCTTTTTCTGTCATCTGCAACTACTGAGAGCAGTTTAGCTCCATCCTCTTTGGAACTACCCTTCAGGTAGCTGAAGGCTGCTATTAAATTCCCCTCAGTCTTCTTTTCTGCAGACTAAAGAAGCCCAATTTCCTCAGCCTCTCTTCACAAGTCATGTGCTCTAGCTCCCTAACCATTTTCATCGTACAAAACATTTGAGTTCTTTGATTTAATTTTCAGTGCTTTCCAATGGGAGCTATGCAGTAATAGTAGAATCCATTTCAAAACCAGTTAGTAGCCAGTAGAGATCCCAGATGATCAGTATCATGTGTGTCTGGTGAAATAGGATCTTTACCAGGAGGCTGTCCCATTCATTGTGACAGAGCTGGCATACAGAGCTATACCATGTAAGACTGAGAGTTCAAAGATGTTTGGTTTCATTTCAATGTAACACATCAAAGTATAGAATCTTAGTGTGATGGTTACTGAGCCCTGATCAACTTTAGCAGGAGCCCTGCTGTGACACAGGTTGCCAGGCTGTTCTGGATCAAGAGATCCTGGGAATCCCAGGCAGGCTACACAGGAGTCAGGTAGCCCGTGTTTGCCAGCAGCCAGTCAGGGAGGCTCTGAAACAAGTGGGTGAGCTGCAGGACACCAGGCAGGCTTCCAGTGGGAGCCCACATGGCAGACAGGTTACTGTTGGGAATCCATCTGGTTTCTGATGGAATTTTGTCAAAATCAGCAAGGACCATTTTGATTTTGACACATAGACAAATTCTGATAAGAATATTGTGAACTGTTTCTTATGGACTCCAGTTACCAGTAACATCTTACATCCATTCAGAAATGTAGCTCCATAAGCAATCTGTTGCAGTACTATAAAACATGTCTGTAATGGGATCCCAAGTCAGACAAGGCCATGAGGGTGGAAACTCCCTGTGAGTTGAGATGCCCAACCCCAAAACAGCTAAACTTAGGGATTAAAACCCCCCCAGCCTTAATAATTAGGGAAAAACACTACAACAGTGCTGGGGAAGACAACATAAAACAAAGGTTTAAACCATACTGGACATGTCTACATGTGCTCCTGATGGCACATTTGGTACTGCACAGCCATTTAGTGCTTGCATAAGGTCGTCACTGCTATGCAGTAGTGTTGGCATCATGGTTTGTGCCCTCCAACGCTACATCACTGTAGCTCATCGCTACGGCGACGTAGCTTCTCGTGTAGATGCGCCCACTGTCTCCTAACACTTTACTCATATCTGGCCAGTGCTTACTTCTCAGTCCCTGGCTGGTGCTGGTGACAAGCAGGTATCATCACTGTCTCTACAGCAAGCTTCCCCCTCATCCCCAGAGGTTTTGGCTTCTCTTCTGGCCTTCAGCAGATCGTCTCTGTCCCACTGCTCCAGCCTTTTCAGCTTCAGTCTCCACAGGGCACTCCCTTTGTCCCCACTCCCTGGGGTTTCACGCCAGCAGGCTTCAATTAATTGGTTATTGACAATCTTTTCTAAGATAAAGCTGTTACTGTATCTCTGGAACACCTACTGAGGTACTTCATGCAAGAAATGCTAAATGGTGCGGCTGGATAAAGGTTTAATTTACATGCTATATCTATTTATTCCAGGGTATCACTCAAAACTAGATCAGGACGAAGATATCCTTTTAAGGAGATATCAGTGCAGAGAAAAGGTTTAAATTAAATCCTGTAAGCAAGCAACTTTTTTGTATGACCAAGCCATTTTTTTTCTCTGCAGGTATAAATGATGGCCCCTATCAAAAGCTCCAAGCAGGTGTAGGTTAATTGAAAACAACGATCAGCGTGAAGTTTTATAACATTTTAGATGACAGCTCCTAAAGGTAAATAATAACACCAACATCAATTCTGCTCTTTGTTTCTACTCTTGCTTTGAAAAGTAAGACTTGTTTTGTATGTAATAAGTGGGGGGGGGGGGGGGAAGAGGAGGGAGGAAGGGGAAGTTCCAAATAAAACAACATTAACATTGGGTAATTTAAAATTGCCTAGTCTCAGGCAATGGGGGAAAAATAGCAGCAATGTTTTTCTGCCTGTGTACTTTTCACATATGCATTTTGTGATATCAACAGTGGTTGCTAAACATTAATATTTAAACCAGAGCAGAAAAATATGGATGTACAGTGTGGCTGGCTTATGTCTAGATTAATACCCTCCCATATATTCATAGGTGAACTGCTGTTCACTCAAAGAGTGCTCACTCAGGCCACAATCCTTGTCTGGCATTCTACTGATTTCACTGTAGTGATATTAATAGGCTACAAGCTTTGGCTGGTTCTGGCACAACTGAGAAGATTGCAATCTGGCTGTTAACGTTGCTGTAGCCCTATCTACTTTTTTCAGTTCCCTGTGATTTTACTGTGCAACTGTAACTGCATTGGTCTGAGGGAATTTTTAAACATTACTTATTTTTTGTGTTTGGTTTTTCTGTAAATATTTTTAGTTTTTCAGTTTCCTAAATGAATATATCTTTATTGAGATAAATATGTTGCAACAGAAGATTGTTCTTCAAACTTTTTTTTCCTGGGGAGGAGGGCATTCTCTTGGGGTGCGGAATGCATGAAGATACTGATCCTAAACACAAAAAGAATATATTTGGAAAGTCATGTTTTGTGTGAAAACAAGTGATTATTACAGAAGCTAGTCTGAGCTATCTGTGGTAAGGCATTATTAAGGAAAAGAGATGACAAGTAAAATTTGTCTGAGATTTTTAATTTTGGGATGTTTAATACACTGTGCTTGCTTCTGTAGAGATGAAACTAGAAACCTCTAATAAACTTGAGGAAATCATGTAATAAACAGCAGTTGACACAAGAAGTCCTGCTGTGGCTCCTTGATATGGAACACATCAGTTACAGTCCACACCATTATCATTATTTTTACAGCAGGATAACAATCAGAATAAATTTATTTTTAGTAAGTGTTCTGAAAAAGATAGAGAAAACGCCATTAGCTTAAATATAGTCATGCTGCCCACACATGGTGATACTTGGGGCCTTGTTACACACTAATTTTAGGCAGCTTTTAGAGCTCTTAACCCCTAAATTGTCCACGCATTAACACTTGAAACTAGGCAGCTTAAAATTAAGCTATGCCAGGGGAGGTTTAGCTCTGATCCATGTTACCCAGCTCGTGGTCCATTAACCTGTGGCCATTCCACACAGATGAGCTGCCCAAGTAGCAGTCCTCCAGCATCCCAGGATGCAGTGCCCCCTCCCCATCCTCTTGTTCTGCGTGGACAAACTTTCTACCCCCTGAACTCTATTGGCAAGGGAGTGGTTCTGGCACCAAGACAACTCCCCCTCCACCCTCCAGGTGTGACCTTCCCGCCCCTAGGGGTGCAACCCTATGCAAATAGCCTGCATAGCACATGCCAACTAGCCAGGTTGCAGGACACAGGCAAGTTCAGGAGATTTGGGGGGAGGGGGTGTGAACAAGGTAGGGGGGACAGATCAAATCCCCAGGAGAGGTGCAGCTTCCTTCCTGAGGCAGGGGCAGTAGCTCCCCCAAGTGTTATAAGCCATCATCAAAATACAGTGATTGGATATTATAAACATTTAATCTATCTGTACCTGAAAGTGCATTGGAATAATTTGGCACATGCTACATCTTTCAGGAGTATGTGAGCTAAATTCTCAGATGGTATAAATTAGCATAATCCCATTGGTTAAATGTTGAGCTATTCTGAAGCAAAATGTTTGACTTTTCCAGTATGAGGTATTTACAATTATTTAGTAACCCCTGTGAATCCACTCTTCACACATCTGAGCAAATGAATCTCTTTGTACATACAGAAAGAAGCTATTTGAATTTGGAGACAAATGAATCACTGCATTTTTGTCATGAATAATTCATTTGTTTGTTTCTGTGCTTTATCTGATAATATAGGTATACAGCATGTTTATTCCTTCTGCATGTATAATGTGGCTTTTATACAATGTATTACACATAGTAGTTAACGGAGAATGTTGATTATGAATGGAAAAACTTGCCATTTTCTGACAAGGGGAAATGGCCAACTACAATTCTCAGATGGCAATATCACTCGACCAAAATCAACTACTTCCATTCTGCTTCCATTCTGGCAATAAATCAAACCAAATGTGTTGAATAGAAGAAGCTCCTTAGTTATACAAATACTTTGCTGCTGCAGTAAAAACAACAATGCATTAGAAGCACATTTCTAGAAAGAGAGAGAAAAACGATGGCAACACCTTCCTTGCTTCTGTATAAAATTCAGAGTTGGGACTAGATATTTAGTTTGTACAAGTCAGACTATTTCTGGAACTGTGCTGATTTACAGCACTTGAGAATCTGGCCCTTTGTTCATTGTTAGGGGCTAGCAGATCTCAGAGTTCATTTTCAACCACCAAGGTGATATGTGGAAGATGACAGCTGTGATTATTTTAAAATTCTTATGCAGTTATACTTTCACCATTAAAATACCAGTAGAACTGACATTTAAGCTTTTCAGATGTCCTAAAAAATTATAAACTTAGTTTGCAGGTTCCATAGAGACTTGGTAGAGTTGGCTGCTGATTTCAAAGACTGCTTACGCAGTGAAGTGTGGTGCATTTTTTCAGCTCCTAGGTTTGACTGGACTACATATGCACATTCCCTTCAGAACAGATACCATTTCACTTTTTTTAAAGCAGGAAGTTGCATCCAATATAGCATTAAAAGAACACTAAGTTAGCACAGTCAAGCACTAGGGTTGCCAAGGTAACCCAACTTTAGCTTCATTATGGGTATGCTTTGTAAGACAGTTTTTAGTTACATGAGTATATGGTATTTCCCCCTCACAGGACCCTGCCTTGTTTAGTGGACAAGATAGGTAGTGCTCTGGGGATGAATCAAAGCTGTGTAGGAAAAGAAATTCATTGTAGGACCTCTGCCTCATTTGTTATAGGATGTGGAAGATAATTAATGAATGAAGCAGGGGACTGCAGGAACTGAAAGGTTAAGGAATGTGAATGTAATGGTATTCTAGAACCCCCTCTACCACACAGTTCCTATGCGAGGCTGGGTAAGTCGCTTAAATCAAAATGTTCAGTTTCCTACTTTACGGCTGCCCAGCTTGAAACACCTGGGGCCAGATTTGCAAAAATGCTGAGCGTTCACTATTGCCCCTTAAGTTAATGGGAGCTGAACTTTGAACATATAAAAAGCTATAAAAATGCTAAATGCTCTGAAAAAAAAATCAGCCAGCCTAAACCTCCACTATACTGTGATGGAGTCCATCAGGTGCTCTTTTTACTGGATCAATAACAACAAAAACACACACACGGGTCTGGAGGTTTCTAGAGGGGCATTAATCATGAAGCAGTAGGAAAACTTGGAGAAGCATGCATGTACTAGAATTCTGTTTTAAACCATAAAGTGAGAGATATTAAGGAGATAATACAAAGAAGAGTTTTTATATTAGTTAGTTGTTGAAGGGAAGACTGAAAGTGACATTATTAGCAGAATACAAGATTTTCCTGGATATTCCATTGAGTAAAAGTTGTCAGAAATGTGCTGCTAATAGAAATGTTTGTTCCTGGAGGAGATGGAGCTAGAAACTGAAGGCACATCCATCTTGCTTCTGCAGCACTCTCATGTATACTTGATAGAGGCATTGCAGGAATTGGTAGAAATACACTGAGCACTTGAGCCAACAGAAAACTTATTTAGCTGACGCAGTGGCAGGTTTCTTATAATGCATGAGCACACAACTAGACAGTACCATCATTATTTACTGCATCATCATGGAGGAGGAGCAAGTTCTTTGCATTACTCTGGGCACATCTACATGAGATGCTACTGCGCAGTTGTTATTGTGCATTTATTTAGTACTTTTATAAATACTGGCAAATGTCTTTTAAGTGATGCTACTGCTCAGTAACCTAATACTACTGCACAGTAGCTTCTCAGCATGGTTTTTGTCACAGGACGCTACTGTGCAGCAGTATCAAGCTACTGCACAGTCAGTGTCTTGTGTAGACGTGGACAAGTACAGTATCTTCAGGATCAATATTTTCCATGAGAAAGCTTCTTTGCCAATGATTTAAAAAAATTAGAAGGAATTTATATATTTTTTTGGTCAGGTTGACCTTACTGAAAATGTTCAGTTTGCAAAACAAAGTTGAAAGGGTTGATTGTGGCTCATTGCAACATAAATCTATGACCAGTGCTCTTTGCCTTGTTTTCCATATAAGTGGGTTGTCAGGCTCCGCTGACAACCTATTTTCTCCCTCTGTGGGCATGTCTACACATTGCTGTGTAGTAAAGCTATGTGTAGACTTGTACTTTTGGAAGTACTGAAGCACAGCACTGTAACTGCCTGTACTGCACCATGCCTGTGGCATGCAGTTTGATTTTGCCGCTACATTGCTGTAGCAGTGTGCTAAAAGGGGGGAGCACACCGCTATGGTGACATAGCTGCTGATCATGTGTAGACTCACATGATTGCTATGTCACCCTAGCGCACTGTTTGGAGATATAGAGTGTTGCTGCATTGATGGAGGGTGATGTGTAGATGTGCCCTGCTTGAACTGTTGAAATGTATTACAGGAGCTCCGTAACTATTCATCATCACGCGAGAGAGAATTCTACTGGGGAGCCCAGTCTACGGCAGACAATAGATGCATGAAGTACCCCATGAGGTACTGTGGTCCCTGAATGACACAGGGCTGATATGGAAATAAGTCAAAATATTTTCATGATTTTTACTTTTTTGATTCTAGGATTTAAAAAACCCAAATGTTGAAGTATTGGCATTTGCCTGTACTGCTGCAATTCATTCGTGACCCTTGTACAGAGACAGAGAGCAAGTTTGTCCACAAGATATCATGCAGAAATGTTGCACCAGAACCTAGAAAAGCAGAAATTGTTCTCTTCATTTTCCTCCTGTGGTATATATCTGCTCAAAGAAAATGTAACCATAGGTGTTGAACAAAATTCATTGGTGCACTCTAAAGTGTGGTCTAAAATGGTTTATAGAAAAGTGCAGCCTGAACATATCTCCTGTGCACCAGATAACGGTAACCAGGAAAGAACGGTATCACTTTGAGACACAATTCCACAATCAAAGCATGGTGTAGTTCCACTACTACATGGGTTCTGCCTAACTGCCTAACTGGCTAAATCTAGCTTGATCTCAGTACGGTGATGCTAACTAGATTAACTCTCAAGTAGAAAGTCTATGGACTTTCTGACAGGGCAAATGACAGGTGAAGAGATATTTAACACGGGTCCATGAACACATGCTTCCTGTTTTTTCCCCTCCCATACAAACTCAGGGACCCTACAGGAGGTTGGAGCTAAGTAAAGCTGAATATACATATGTATATGTAGAGGTGGTAACCTATTTTATTCTTTTACATTAGAAGCTATTCTGCAGAATACAAAGTCTAACTTTCACACTAAGCATATATAAAGCTTTCTTGCATCTAAACTTGGCTGTTCTGTGAGAAGAGAAAGATCCTCTCTCTTTACCTTCCAAGGAGGACTTATCAAAGAATTCTTGTTTACCAGTTTGTTTTCAGTCTCATTGTTTTCTTCTTTTAATGCAGGGGTGTCCAACCTTTTTGAATGTGGGGCCAGATCATGAACTTTTTATCACCCAGTGGGCTGGCGAGCCATATTCAAAGACCTCACAGGAAGTGATATCACATCACCCCCCTCCCCACCCCCCCAACGAAAGTACAAGTGTTTACTTTCATTTCCCGTTGCAGCACCTCAGGCCTCAGAAAACAGCTTGGCGGGCCGCGTGGCAGCCAGCGGGCCATATGTTGAACAAGCCTGCTTTAATGGAATTTATCTGCCAGGGTCTACCTGGGGGATTGTGCATTAGAATCTTTTCCATGCTGTTATTGAATGTCTTTCAGCAAAGCTGCTTTTGAAATTTTCTTGCTTAGATTTCACTCATTGCTATTTAACAGCTTGTTAAGAATTTCAGCTTGCACTGCAACTCACTTTCTTCCCTCACATAACTTCATTTAGAAGCTGGAAATTCAAAACGTGTAAATTTCCAATTTGTGTCTCAATTTGATAATAGGTACAGCAAGCAGTAGTCATATGATTTTTTAAATAAAAATGGATACAAAAATATCAATTGTGAAGATTTTTTAAAGCTCCTGTCTCATCTAATTTAGAAGAGTAGCATAATCCAAATGCCTTTTGAACATCAACTTGCTGTGATCTTTTACTTTTAAAGTGAAAGTTTGAAAAGTGAAACTGTACTTGCGATTCAGCTACACGCAGAAAGCAGCTTGGAGGTCCAGAATGCTGAAGTTCATAATGCAACATTCCTTTGATCTCTTAAGTACTGAGATTTGGGAGGCAACACAGGTGAGGCCCTTTTTTGCCTCCCTACTTGAAGGAGCTTTTTTTTCTATTTTAAAAGCAAGGATTCAATATTTTTTTCCAGAAACTAGCTAGTCTAGTGTTTTTAGTTTGTGCAGTCTATCTTGAAACTAATTTTATTCTCTTATTCTCAGTGTATTAACTACATTTGTTTCACATAGGTATAAGTGTAGCACAGCACTGGAGTAGGTCTGCTCTTTTAAGGGAAGAAGCAGCCTCAGAGGCTGCTTGCAGGCGGTGACAGGGGTTAATTAAGGACTCATCTGACCAGCAGCATGCTGGGCTGGAGCTATATAAGGCCTGGGCTTGATCGGGTCAGGCAATCCAGCTCTGGGAGCTATGCAGCGAGGAGCTCCAAGCAGCAGAGTTCCTGAGTATTGAAAAAAAGTTACTCTGTGATTCAGGGAACAAAGGAAGGTACCTGGGACAGAGAGGGGTTTAGTTAAATGGGCAGGTGCCCCTGATTTATGTTAAGCTGAGAGAGGGCTTAAATGCCTGCCAGAGGCAGAGGGCAGATATTTGTTATACATTTTTGTTAGTAATTGAGCCTGGTAAGGTTAGGCAAGGCCTACTCAGAGGGCCAGAAGTCTGAGAGTGGGGCCCAGCAGGGAGTACAAGGGCCTAGAGGGTGAGGATCATGAGGGTGAGGGCCTAGAGGGTGAGGGTGAGGGCTGAGAGACAGTGAGATCAAGGAAGGTCTAAAGACAGAGAGAGGGTCTGAGTGTTGGACCTAGAGGTTCAGGAGCCATGGATTGGCTGACAGCAAGAGGATCCATGGGCCCAGGGAACGGGTGAGAGATGAACTAGGGTCCACAGGCCTGAGAGGGGCTGCAAGTCAGACCAGGGTCTAGAAGCCCAGAGAGAGGGGCAGGTGTGGGACCAGGGGTCTGGGAGCCCAGAGATGGCCAAACATGGGACCAGGAGAGTCTGAGAGCTCAGGGAAAAGGCTGAGTGAGGGACCTGGGGGTCCGAGAGTCGAGTGTGCGAACTTAACATCATAGTGATAACACCTGTGAGGTGTGGAGTAGGGGAGGAATGGAGCCATGCAATTTGCTCTTAAAGCTACAGGTGCCCTGATGGGACATAGGCAGGGCCTATCAGGTGTGAGGGCTGGATTGAGACCAGTGGGGTCCAGGAGAGACCTGGTGTGGGATTTATTGGGGCTAATGCTCACTCTGAGACCCATGGGCAGCCTCCCTTACTCATCTTTCAAAAAGAACAAGGCGTGGCAGGAGTGAGTGACTGAGGGAGGCTGGCAGAGGTAGAGCTGGGCAGGAGATGCACAGCCACCAGGGGGCATCACAGGCACCCCTGTGACCATGAGCCTGCTACAGTAAGATCCAGGAGAGAACTTCATTTCTTTATTTCCATTTCATCAGTGCATTTTGAGATGTGTAGTTACTTTATGGAGTACCACCCAGATAAGTCAACCTTTCCTTTCCTCCTCAGTGAGCTGTGTGCTCTGTGCATATTCTCCATCCTTCAAGAGTGATGGAGGGTTGAATCTGTTTATGAAGCTGTTTATAAAAGAGTGAGCCCCATTTGCCTGATAATTGTCTCTCTACTTATTGCATAGGTAGGGACCTACTTAATGTGCCATTTTGTGGTTTTCACAGAAACCACAAAATCCATGACTGTCTACAAAATCAACTTTTAAAAACAACTTAATAAAAATAAAATGCTGACTCCCCAGTGGAAGCCAGTGGTCCTCACTTCCTTCCAGCTCACCTGGGAGGGGAAGGCTCTGTCTGATGAGGTGGCACAAAGGGCAGCTGGCAGCCAAGATGGTGGCTGTCCCTTTGTTCCTCCACCCACCTGGGGCCTTTCTTCCAATCAGTGGTGAGGGGTGGGACCACTGGAATAAGCTTGCAGAATTTGCTTTTTCTTCCGCAAGCACGCTGCAAGAATTCCTTTGTCTCACCACAAATTAAGTAGGTCCCTACTCACGGGCAGTCTCAGTTTTATGCAAATTTCAAGGACACTTCCCGGCCAATTAGGCATTTTGGCTTGTAGTAATTGGACAGAAATCTCAGGCATCTGAGCAGGCAGATCTGGGAGCCTTGGGATCTTTCTCCTTTGGAATCTCTCAGTTATCTCTTTGCAGTTTGTCCTAAAAGCAATATGCTGCTGTTGCATGCATGACATGGTACCTTTATGGCTAGGCAACTTTTCAAGATTGTGGTTAGCTTGTACAAAGCAGAACTCATGTGTTACTTGCTATTTGTTCTGATAATCCATTTTGAGTGTATACTCAGTTCTTTCACTTCTTGCTGACACTTATTTAGGAAGCTCAGTTTTCATAACATCATAGGAAAACAGTCCTAAAAGGGACCTTAGGAAGCCACTTAGTCCAACTCCCTGCTCAAAGCAGAAACACCCCTGTAAAAATTCCAGACAAATGTTTACCTAATTTCTTTGTAAAAACTTTCAAGGATAGAAATTCCACAACTCCTCTAGGTAGTCTGTTTCAATGCTGAATCCTCCTTCATAATGAGAAAGTTCTTTCTAATATCCAACCAAAATTTCCTTAGTTGCAATTTAAGACAGTTACTTCTAGTCTTTTTGGGTGTCTGTAGATATGCTGAGTGGCTGCTCCAATGGATTGCAATTACAGTGCATTAGAGCAGACTTGATTAATTGAGTCTGCTGGAGCGTGGTAATTACCACACAATTATAGTGCCCATCTTTAAGAAAGAGAAGAAGGAGGATCTAGGGAACTACAGACCAGTCAGCCTCACCTCAGTCCCAGGGAACATTGTGGAGCAGATCCTCAAAGAATCCATTTCTAAGCACTTGGGGGAGAAGGTGATCAGGAACAGTCATCATAGATTCACCAAGGGCAAGTCATGCCTGACCAATGTAATTACCTTCTGAGATAATTGGCTCTGTGGATATGGGAAATCAGTGAACATAAAATACCTTTACTTTAGCAAGGCTTTTGATACCATTTCCCACAGAATTCTTGCAAGCAAGCTGAGGAAGTATGGGTTGGATGAATGGACTGTACAGTGGATAGAAAGCTGGTTGGACTGTCAGGCTCAATGGCTCAATGTCTAGCTGGTATCTAGCTGGGCCAGTTTTGTTCAATATCTTCATTAATGTTCTAAAAGATGGGATGGAGTGCAACCTCAGCAAGTTCATGGATGATGCCAAGCTGGGGTGAGTAGTAGAGATGCTGGAGGGTAGAGCCAGGATTCTGAGTGACTTAGACAAATTGGAGGATTCGGCCAAAAAGAAATCTCATGAGGTTCAACAAGGACAAGTGCCAAGTTCTGCACTTAGGATCATAAGTGGTGGGGGAAAATATTATGGTGGGAGGGGCCTGAGCCCTACCTGACCCGCCATCCATCCCTTCCACAGGGCGGTTGTGGGGCTGGCACATGCTGGTGCTGCATGTGGTGGTAGAGGAGCAGCTTCATGCTGAGTGTTGCTGGGCACTGTGGGGTGGTGGCATCGTAGTGCTGCTGCTGTCGCTGGTCAATGTGAAAAGTTGTGGGGGGGCTAAGCCCTCTTAGTCCTGGCCTTCCATTGCCTATGCTTAGGATGTAAGACATACACTACTACAGCTTAGGGGCTGACTAGCTAAGCAGCAGCTCTGTAGCAAAGGACCTCAGTGTTAGAGTGGACAATAAGATGGATATGAGTCAGCAGTGTGCCTGTGTTGCTAAGAAGGGTACCAGCATACTTGGCTGCATTAGTAGGAGCATTGCCAGGAGATCAAGGGAAGTAATTATTCCACTTTATTTTGCATTGGTGAGGCCACATCTGAAGTACTGTGTCCAGTTTTGTCCCCCCACTCCCAATATAGAAAGGATGTGTACAAACTGGAGAGAGTCCAGTGGAGAACAACAAAAATCATTCAGGGGCTGGGGCACATGACTTATGAGAAGAGGCTGAGGGAACTGGGTGTATTTAGTCTGAAGAAGAGAAGACTTAGGGGGGATTAGACAGCCTACTTGAAGGGTGGTTCCAAAGAGGGTGGAATTGGACTGTTCTCAGTGGTGACAGATGACAGAACAAGGAACAATGGTATCAAATTGCTGCAAGAGAGGTTTAATTAGGATATTAAGAAAAAACTCTCTCACTAGGAGTGTGGTAAAGCACTGGAACAGGTTACCTAGAGTGGTGGTGTAATCTCCATCCTCAGAGTTTTTTAAGGCCTAGTTTGACAAAGCCCTGGCTGTAATGATCTAGTTGGGGATGGTCTTGCTTTGAGCAGGGGTTGGACTAGATGACTTTCTGAGGTTCCTTCCAATCCTTTTTTTCTATGATTGTATGATTTTATTTCCAAATAATTTTGTGTGATGGGACTGAGTTCTCTTATGCTGGCATTGGAATTTATTGCAGTTGGTGTTTCCCTTTCCAATTTCTCTGCAGCACCTCATGTCTAGGAAAACTTATTTTTGCTGCTTGAACAGCATATCTGGTCACTCAGTTGGAGATCATTGCTACAAATCTTTCTTCTGAATCTGCTAGAGCAGGAACTGGAAACTGAGTTTCTCATATCTGAGATGAGAGACATAATCACCAGACTATTGGCTATTCTAGAAATTCTATAGTTGGTGTGAGGAACCTTTCAATCAAAACCATTATAAAATAAAAACTTTTAAACAGGAACAATGAATCAGAATTTTCCAAAAGCATACGCCAAAATGGTTTTGTCAAAAACGTTCCCAGCTAGTCTGCTCAGAACAATGTTGAATGTCCACTCAATCAGAACATGGAAGAGGGGATATCATTATTAGTTTCCTTTCAGAACCACTGCATGATATCTCCAGATTCCAATATCTAAGCTGACAGTAATGATTTAGAGTTCAAATAAACTATTAGCATAATTCGATTAGACATACCGTGCTGCAATTAGAATTTCCTCTGTCAGCCTATTGTTCATTAACATAACTTTCTGAGTACATACTGTCTGAGTCCTACTTCTTTTAGACTAAATATATGTGTGTAGATTGTTAGATAGGTTAATTACTTCTATTGTTCACCATTAACATCTCACTCAACTAGAACCTAGGGTCATTGAGAAGGGTACTACAGATTTGAGAAAACCATAAGTTCAACTGGAAGACTCACTGGACTTATTTGAAGAAGAGGGTGGCATTAACTAAATTGCTACCCATAATAATATGCAGCAAAATAGAGGAGCATATCAGAATGTATAGAACTCACAAGAAGTGTTGTATAGCAACCAGTGCCAGAGTCTTTTTACCAGAAGCTTGGGGTCAACCAATGCAGTTTTTTTAACTCTGTGTCCATGCGTTGTGCTTCCATTCTCGCCCACCACGACTTTGGTTTACCTTATTTCTAGCAGAAGGCTCCCCATGGATTTAGGCTATTTGGGTGAGATCAATGGTTGTCTTCTCGGGGCTCCTACCTCCCTTTATGCCCTGTCCTTTCACCAGCCAGATGTCTGACTCAAAACAAAAAGGAAGTCCTCAAAAATTAAACAAAAGTCTCTCCCTTATTCCCAGGGTCAGTAGGTTTAAATGTTTAATTCTTAATAAGGTAATAAACTTAATTGGGAGTGTAAACATATTCAGACCTTCAAGATTCTGTAACTCATGGTTAGAGGTATTCACTCAGGATGCTCATTTCATAACGTGGAGTCCTCCTCTTGCGCTCCTTCATCTGGGTCCTTGTTGTTGTGCCTCCACTACTGGACACTCCTCTGACTGTCTGTATTGACAGTACCTTTCTTCTGCCCCCTCTCTGGAGCTGGCTTTCCACACTTGACCAACTTGTCTCTTCAAGCCAGATGCCTACAATTTGCTGGCTCACAGCTTACTCCTGGCTTTTCCTGGCATGCAGGCTTTTGCCGGTGGACCTGCTTTGTCCCGGCTGCTGCCTTCCCCTGCTTGCAGGTTCTTTCGTACTTGCCTGCTCTCCCCGGAGTGCCAGGTCTTCTCCTGCTGCCGGCTTTCCTCAGTGTGTAGGCTCTTCCTTAATTGCCTGCTGTCTCTCGGTTGCCAGCTCTCCACTTGATGCCGGTCTTCCCTAGTATACCTGCTTTCTATGGCTGTGTGAAGCTTCAGGTGCTGATTTGATTTGGAGGAGATTTGGCTCAATTCGGCGGCTGAATCTCCAAATCTGAATCAAATCAGGGGACCAATAAAAAGGTCTGAATTAATTTGAAGCTCTCTGAATCTTTAGAAAAGATGCAGAGCTCCCCCCCCCACCCCCCCATGGCATGGGGCAGTGGGGGGCAGTGGGTATTGCCCCCCCCACTGGGCAGGTACTGGTGAGTCCAGGGGTTTTGGGGGGATTTTTTTCTTAAAGGGCCAGAGCTGAGGCAGGTGGGGCAGCCTTGGGGGCGGGCGGGGGCTGGGATAGTGGGGAGGGAGTCAGGTGGCTCATGACAGAGCCCCTCATGCAGTGTGGGGCAGTGGGGATTGCCTCTTGCCCAGCAGCACCTGGTGAGTCGGGGCTTTTTTTTCCAAGGTGCCAGGAGCTGGGGCAGGCGGGGCAGCCATTGCTGGGCTGGGAGAGTGGGCTGGGCATGGGTCTGAATCAGATTTGGCCAAATTGATTCAGTACAGTGATTTGAATCACTGAATCGAATCACTGTCCCCCAAATCAGCCGAATCTGAATCTGAAGTGAATACTAGCTGCTTCTCACAGGCCTAGGGCTTTCCCTATGCTGCTGGCTCTTCTCTCGATGCTGGCCTTCCCCTGTGTGTCTGCTCTCCCCAGGTTGCTGACTCTCCTCCCAGTGCTGGCTGTCAGCTGGTTGCCAGCTTTCCCTGGAGCCGGCTTGGTGTTTCCGGTTGTACCGGAAGCCGACAGAGACCCCATCATCATCCAGCACACGCTCTTAAAGTGTGGCTGGGATTGTCCGGGGTTTGTCTGTTGCTCTGCTCCTGCTGCCAGGACCTTGGTCTCACAGTAGGCAGCACTGTTGGCCCTTCCCAGGCCACCTGCTCATTTCTTGGGGGCCATTGCTGCTTCCCCCTTTGTCCCCTGTCCCACATTCTTTGGGGCAGCAGGGGATATACTCCCACACAGAGATACTAAAAGAGGATGTGTGGGGTTGGAAGAAGTGAAAAACCTATATGTCTATGAGGAAATATGAACGGCTAGGATAGGATTTATTCTTTCTAAAGTGTCTTGACAATATGCTCTTATAGTAACCTTTTTGTCAGAGAAACTCATCTGTCTTTGCAACCTTTAATATTCAAGCCATTCAATTAGAGCTAGAAGGTTAATGGTGTTTTACCCATTGGTTGTCAAAATAAAACAGGAGCAAGAGTACAAAACCAAAAAATTTATTTTTGGAGGAATTAGATTGAAATTATGTGTTATTAGGTCTCCTCCCCCTTTAAAAAACCTGTCAGTTTTGAAGGGAAAATGTTTCAAAATGAAAAATTAAACATTAGATTTTAAAATCTTGTTTTTATGTTTTTAAAAAAATGCCCCTTGGTTTGCACCTGAATGTATTTTCTGAATTCAACCAAATTTTACAAATGTTCTCAGGCTCCCCTCTCCAAACCATGTATTTTTGGTGAATGCATTTATTTTCCAAAACATTTTCTGCTCAGAACTATGCTGAATGTTCTTGTGAGGTTAGCAGGAGAGAAACTCTCCATATAGTGAAATACAGTTTCATTCAGTTGACACTGCAGGTGATTGGATTATTGTTGCTATTGGTTGCTCAATTATCAGGATCAATTAAAAAATGTTCTTGTACAGAGATATATTACACCACCTTCATTCAGCCATCTTGAACTAAGAAATAATTTCAGTTCCTACTTTAACCCACTGAAACAACATATGATGTAAGCCAAGGAAAATCTAGAAGATATTGTTTATGCCGACATTGTTGTTTAAAGTGATCCAGCATGTTGGAAACAGTGGAGTTATAGGTGGTGACAGTGGGAGGAAACTGATTCAAGAATGCAAAAGACTGGGTTCACTCTGTGGGTAGATGCTTTGAGTTACCTCCCCACTAGGTACGTCTACACAAAATGCTAACTGCGTAGTAGCCTAATAATACTGTGCAATAGTGCGTCACAGCATGGACAGTGCTAATAGGCTACTGTGTAGTATTATTAGGCTACTGCGCAGTAGCATCACTAAAAAGGCATTTACTGGTGAAACTGCACAGTAACTCTGGTTACTGCGCATTTATTTAGTACTTGATTATACAAATACTAAATAAATGTGCAGTAACCACTGCATATTAATGAACATGTAGGTGCACCCAGTGTATCTTTATTAAGTCAACTTCACCCAGCTGATATAACTTCAGTAAGGTCAAACAAATTATACCAAGCATGACTTTAGCCCTTAAGCCTGGTACTTATCTGACTATAAAACAAAGCAGGTGATTATTTTTTTGCCTGATGTTCTGACTGGGCCAGAACTTCAATGATGTTACGTTCAGTAAAGTTTACCTTCATGTGAGCTGCATGGATGTAAAAGAAAGCAGAGAAGTCATAATAATGGATTTCAGTCAAGTTTGAAGGTACAGTAATTTCCTGTAACAAACATAGTATAAGGGAATATTTTGTTCTGTCATACTAACTTCTATATGCCTCTAAATTCTATGCAACAGATTGACAAAATTTATGTACAACCCTGATTTAAAAAGATAGATTCATACAGTACCTGTAAGAGTTATACAAAGAACTGGCTTAAAAATGTCTCTATAGTTGTCAACCAGTTTGAGAGAACATATGATTGTTCAAAGACTGTGGGCCTGGATGTATTTTTTTCTAAACGTTTCATCATAATTATTCTTAGAGATAAGTTAAAAATGACAGCTCCAGAGGCTGTTCGCATTGCTTTTTTATTCTGTTGTCAATCCAACTCATCCTTCAGCCTTAGGAGATGATGCTTATACTTTCAAGGCCTTAATTTGCAATCTCAAAATGAAAAAAACAAATAGTACAAACATCGAAATTATTCAAAGGCACAAGCAACTGCCTGTGGGTTTTTTTGCAATTTTTTTATTCAGATTCTTTTATGGGGAGTTGGTGTTATTTTAAGATTTCATTTCAGGTTGGTCACTTTAAAGTGTGACCTCATTTTCTGTTGTGTTCCAATTTTTAATTTTTCCCCTATGCTCCCTTGATATTATTGAATACTTTATTGTGCCACACTGGACTAAGCTGTTGAAGTTACAGGAGTCAGATAATAAGCAAACTTTCCAAATGAGACAATAAAATCCATTTTAAAAATGAGTCTTACAATGCAAAACATTTATTTGGAACAATTAAAACACAAATTACTTGGAGAAAAAACATTTCTATTAGAATAAATAGCTTATTTCAACTTTAATATTAATTATGGATTTGTCAGTTGCTCACATCATTGGGGAGCTTGGTTAGAAAGTAAAAAATTAAGTGTAAAGTCAAGCAACCAGGAATCTGGCTAGTAGAACCACTCTCTTTCTGAAGCCATGTTTAAAGTGGTCATAATACAATATGCCTCAGTTTAAAATATGCAAAAATCTAGAACTCTTGGTTTGGAGATGATACCTTTCATTAGACTAACTAAAAAAAATCACAAAAAATGTCTTTTTCTGTAAGCTTTTGGGCTCACATGCTCAGTTTAAAGTGTTCACACATACACAGTGTCAAGACAATTACTGAGAAACAAACCTTGTCCATTTACTCAATGTGTGGCATGCTCAAAGAGTATTGTGTAGCCTTTTTTTTGGCATAGTCACAGGATCTCAGTCTTGGGCATGTTCCTGAGAGTGACACTGGGTCCACTTTTACACCACATTAGCAGTAACCATGGAGTACTTTTTCAGAAGGCAGCATGTATGGAGGAGCGTGAGGGCATGATTTGTTTCTCAAGAGGGCCTCAGGGGTTATAGAAACATACCTTAAAAGCATTACTGGAAACAAAGACAAAATACAAAGTATGAAGATAGAACACTGATTCTCAATTGGGGTGCCAGGGCACCCTGGGGTGCCACAAGGTGTTAGGAGATGACCACAGGCTCATGCTTGTTGCTCCCTGGACAGTCCCCTATCCCCACCACCTGTCCTCCCGTGCATTACCAGATTGGGCGTTTTCCCCCACCCTAGATCCCTGCTCACCACTCTCCCCCCACCCCTCCAGCAGCTTCTGGCACTGTCCCAGTGGAGCAGGCAGGGAAAGGGAACTTGCCCACCACTGCCTTCTGGGCTAGGCTCAACCTGGAGAGCAACAGTGGCCCAGCAGCAGTGGCAGGGCAGGCAGAGAAGATGAGCTGGGTAACATGGCAGGGGAAGGAAACAGTGCGAACCCAGGCAGGGCAGGCAGGGTCTGGTGGGACCCTGCTACCCCTGGTGGTTTACAGTCTGGGGCACCTACCCTGCCCCTGAGAGCAGGAAAACTGAGCAGGCACAGAGTCAACCTGGCTCTTAGCCATGCTCCTGCTCACCAGTGCTCTAAGGGCAGGTCAGAGCAGTGCACGTTACAGTGGGTATTTGCTGGTTGCCTGCATCCCCCTTTCTGCTACATGTGCCAGGGTGTTTTTAAGTCTTCCTCAGAGGGACTGTGTATTGGCTACAGACAAGACTGGGGACTTTGGCTGGGGTGTGCCAATGCTCCTGCTGGGACCAAAGCTGGAGGTTCTTAGTTAGAGGGTCTTACCCTTCTGCTCAGGGTTTTATTGACTGCCATATTTGGGGTCAGGAATAAATTTTACCCCATGGCCAGATTGGTACAGACCATGGGAGTTTTTCCCTTCCTCTGTAGCAGTTAGCAGCTTTTCTTTTGCTAATTGCATCTACTAGACATGGCAATTTTTCTCACCCCCTCCTACAACTGTTCTTCACTATACTGTGTTTGGCTTGCTCTAGTCCAGGGGTGTCCAATCTTTTTGAATGTGGGGCCAGATCACGAACTTTTTATCACCCAGTGGGACGGCGAGCCATATTCAAAGACGTCACAGGAAGTGGTATCATATCAGGAAGTGATGTCACGTGACCTTTGACAACAATGAAGTTACACGGGTTGACATGGTGCTGCAGGAGCTGCTTAGCTACAACCGGGTTGACCTGGTGCTGGAGAAGCCACGGGGCCAGGCCAGGGTTAACCTGGGGCCTGCCTGGCCTGCTGGTGCCATGCCCAGGTTGACATGGTGCTGCAGGACCCGGCAGAACCAGGTCGGCACCGGCCAGGAAAAGCAGCATGCAGCTGAAGCCGGCTTCCCACGTGCTGCTGGAGACAGGAGGAGGCCGGCCAGGTCTGCACCGGCCAGCAGAAGCAGTGGCAGAGCTGTGGGCCGCTCGGGACTGACCGGTGCAGGCTCGTCCCATCCCGTCCCGAGCAGCACATGGCTCTGCTGCCGCTTCTGCTGGCCAGTGCAGACCTGGCTGGGCTCCTCTTGTCTCCAGCAGCACATAAGAAGTGGCCCCCTCGGGGCCCTGCATGCGGGTGGATGGGCCCGGGGAGCCACAGCTCCCAGGGGGAGACTGGCTGGGGGAGCAGGCAGTGCCTTGCTGTGGGGCAGGGCAGGGCAGCAGGGCTGGCTTGAAGTGGGCAGGTGAGGAGACAGGTGCGGGCTGGCAGTGCCAGCGGCTGCTGCTTGGCTCCCCGCGCAGGGCCGCTCCCCTGGGCCTTGTGGGGGTAAGCAGCTCCCCTCCCCTCGCTGCCAGCTGGGGCCCGCAGGCCGGCCCTGCCCGCCTCGCCGTGGTCCTGCCGCCGCAGCTTTGTGCTCCGCCGTGGCGTCTCCATGCTCCATGCTGCCACTGCTGCCACCGTGGCTCCGCGCTCTGCACCGCCACTGCCACTCTGCGCTCCGCACCACTGCTGCTCTGTGAGCCGCGGCAGCAGCTCCGCACTCTGTGCCACTCCTACCGCTGTGGCTCCGTGCTCCGTGCCGCCACTGCTGCGGCGTCTCTGTGCTCTGTGGCAGCGGCGCTGCTGCTGCTGTGGGCCAGATAAAATGGCTTGGTGGGCCGCATGGTGGCCCGCGGGCCATATGTTGGACAAGCCTGCACTAGTCAGACCTGATAAAGAATGGTTTCCATTCAAAAGCTTGTCCAACTCTATCCCAACCATTCAATTGGTCCAATAAATGGTATCACTCTAAGAAATCCTTGCCTGTCACCTAATTTCTGGACTATCATGGCGGCAGCTTCACTCTCACACTGCAATTACATATTTGAGCAGTACGAGAGAGAGAGAAAGAGAGTGCAAGCGTGAGTGCACGCGCAAGTGAGCACACGCATTGGCCATTCTACTTTTTTTCTGTTTTTCAAAAGACTAATCGCTTATGTATGTCATTATGCATGCCGAAGAAAGATAGAGCATTCTAACTTTGTACTACTGCTTCTTATTGGGCCCTAATTATTGTATTTCTTAACCCCTTAGATCAGGGGTGGGCAAAATGCCAGGCCATTCTATCCAGCCTGCGGGGCTCCTAAAAATTTAGAAAATTAATATTAATCTGCCCTGGGCTGCCTGTCATGCGGCCCTCAATGGCTTACCAAAACTCAGAAAGTGGCCCTCTGTCCAAAATAATTGCCCGCTCCTGCCTTAGATTGTTTTCTTGACACCTAAATACCTACTATTCTATCAATTTATTCCTTACAGTAATAAATTTAAGAAGTTTGTGCTTAGTAGCACCAAGTTTCTATGTACTTTCTTGTATTTGCAGTTAGTTTTTCTCCTTTGGTAAGCTTGAACACTTAGGCACCATACAGGATTGCCAACTGTCAGTAATTTACTGATTGTCAATAAGAAATAAGATTGAAAATGGCTGTCAGTAAAAATCTGTAAAATCTTTAGCTATCAGTAGAAACACTAAGAAGATACAGCTTGTTTGAAGTTCCAACATAGCACAGCAATACCACTTGGTATCCAAGTGAGAGTACAGCACCCTTCAGGGAGCATACGTAGCCATGTGCTGCTGCTTCTTCCTAGTACACCTGTAATACTGCTGGGTAACAGGTAGGCTTGTTTGGGGGTCCATACCAGGGCAGGGGTATGGTCTGGTGAGAGCAGTATGGTGCAAGGTGAAGTTGAGGTGGTCACAGTGTGGAGGGGAAAACTGGGTGTCCCTGGTAGAGGGTTGGGTGGACAACAGTGCAATAAAACCATTGCTGCAGTCAAGCAGGGTTGTCAACCCAAGACTTATTTCCTACAATTTTTTTTTTACTGAGAGCCTCACCTTTTTACTACAGTTGATGTTAAAACCCTAAATATGAACTCCCTTTTAACTGGGAGCTGGCAGAAGAGTTTCATTTACATTATGTAAAGAATATCAGTAAAAAAAAGTGTTTATGAAGCATATCCTAAACTAGTCTGATTATCTGGGTAATGAAACTATCATTGCTGTTTTGTTGAACTGAATTATAGCTAAGGCTGGTCAAAAATATAGCATTCTACATCTCCAGATAGGTCAAGCATGGCCCAGGAGTATTTTTTATTCTTGTTCTCCTTTAGTACTAGAAATCCATAATAGAAGCCCCTTGCAATTCCCCTGTTCTTCCTTATAGTGATAGATGGTATAAGAGAGACATTTCTTTATTTAGAAGGCTATAGAAGTTGGAAGATGGTCCCTCAGTTAGGCACGTTCGAAACAGAGAAAGGGTCTACAGAGATTACCTACTGCTCCACAATCAAGTTCTTTGTTTAGTTCTTCTCATTCATGTATGAATGAGTTTACTGGACCTGGTGATCACTACAACCTTTCACATATCCCTCTCCAAATGTAGCCCAGGTGCACCCAAGTACTGTGCTCCCCTCTCCAGATAGAAGGGATGGATGGCAGGCAGGAGTGCTATGAGAGGGATCTGCAATATGCAGGCCAGATCCCTCTACTCCCTATAGAGTCAGGCCAGGACAAGAGATACTTAACTATATATAGAGTTATTAATATATACAAAAATTAAGAGGATTGCTATAAATATAAATCTATCTATCTCTCTATCTATATATAATCACACACACAATTATCATATAATACTATATCCTACAGATAAAGGCTGAAAGATTACACCCCTCCAGGTAACCCCAAACAATGTGTTGATAGACAGTTGATCTAAAATAGACAAACAACAGTTAAGTACAGGTGAGCCCATATAAATACAATTAAATCACAGTCAAAACACAAATATACACAGGTAAGTATAAGTAAGTATATATAACCATTAGGGAAGGGGTCCCAGTAGTGTCCCTTAAGAAGTTTATACTTAACACTCTATTAAACTACTAATATACAAAGTTATAATGTCCACAAAATATAAGGTGCACTGTCACAGACTAGGGGGCACTCTCCCACAAACTATAAAGCTCTTCAACAACTGGTTAGCTCAAACTTCCATGACAATAAACTGCCTCACAGCTGGGGAATCTCCCCTCCCCTGTGGGAATTCCTTCCACAACAACTCACAACTCCAGGGCTTGGATGGGTGGTCCTCATCCCCTTGGCCACATTGCTTCTCACAGGTGGGGTCTCCCAGGTCACTGGCTCCCCTTGGGCTGCTTCCCTAGGTGGCCCTGTGCACAGTTGTGTGCACTGAGGGCTCTGTCTTCTGCTGGGGGTTGGAGGCCTGGGCCACCTTGTGCAGCACCGGGGCCCAATCCACTCCCAGACCTCCGTGCATCATTGCCTGCACCAAGCCGCTGGCCTTGTGCTGGTGGGTGCGGACCCGAGCTGCCTCAAGTGGCTTCCAGGGTCTAGCTCTGTGCAGCACCACCTGCACCAAGTTCCCTGGCTGCTTGCCAGGGATTGCAGACCTGAGCTGCCTCAAACTGCTCTCAGGGTCTCAAGCTCCGTGGACTGCTGTGTGCACCGAGGTTCCGGCTGCATGCCGGGGGGTTGCAGACCTAAGCTGCCTTGAGCAGTTCCCAAGGTCTGGGCCTTGTGCACTGGCCTGTGCATCGGGTCCCTGGCCTCATGCCAGGGGTTGCAGACCTGAGCTACCTCAAACGGCTCCCAGGGTGTGTGCTCCATGCACCGAGCCATGCATCAACACCACATTCCCTATGGTGGAGCTGGGGACGCAGCTGCCCACCACTCCCATTCACAAAGAGGCATCTTTGGGCTCTTCAGGGTGCTGGTTCTGCCCGCTGGCCAGCTCACACTAGCTCTTCTTTTCCTGTTCTCATCTCTATCCCTCGATGTGTCTGCTGTGTGCTTGTGCTGAGCATGCAGCTCCTTTTATTCACTCTGGAGGCTCTGCCCCGGAGTGTTGTCTGATCTGCGAAGAGCAGGCCACAACCAGGTCCAGGGTTCTTCTCTCCCCCCTGCCCCCTCCCAGGCAGGGGTGGGGCAAGCCCCTTTCCAGTGTTGCCTGATTGGTGGACCAGCTCCACCAATCACAATGAAGATTCTCTGAGCCCAGGTATGCCGGGCTGTATTGGTAACTCTGCCATACAAATATTCTATTTTGCAACAAGTTCACTAGCAAATTGCATATCACTTGTAAAGGACTGGCTTGTAGGTGGCCTGGCCTAATAACCCAGCCACTGAGGGAAGGCAGGAGCCAGAGGCTGGGTCAGAGTGACCAAATGACCAAATCCAGAGGGAAATCCAGGGGCAGAGTCCACAGCACAGGCCAGCGTCAGGGTATGGAAATCAATTGCTAAGTTACCAACTCCAAGGGATAATCTATAGGTTAAAGTCCAAGAACAGAGCCAAGCAGGGTCAGGAAATCAGGAAACAGATTCATGGGAAAATCCAAAGCTGGAGTCCAGAAACAGAGCCATAGCCAGGGTCAAGAACCAGGAAAGCCGGAGACCAGGGCAAGAACTGTTGGCTAGTTTGGAGGCTGCAACCACAGGCTAAATGGGGAAGACTGGGCTCCTAGCAGCCAATCAGGAAGCCATCCAGTTAACTAGCTGTAGTAGAGCTTGTCAGCCAGAGACCCAAGGCAGGTGTGGCTGTCTAGGCAATTAGCCCAGGCTGGACTGTCTGCTGGGGTACCTGACATCACTGGTTGTGCATCCTACTAAATTTAGCTTCCAAATACAAGCTAGAAGGATTCCTTGTCTCTTGAACATGTACGGTACCATAACTTTTCATGTTTTATCTTGTTAAGATATGTCCTTCTTAGCGTAGAAAGTACCTCTATCAGCATATCTTTAAAAAGGAGCAAATTAGTTTCATAGAATAGTATGTGTGTATTGTCTCAGCACACTGTACTCATGCTCAAGACCCTGAGGCTTTCATTTTAGATAGTGCTGCCTTCAGAAAATCAGTCTATTAGTGATGCTGGAAACCTTAGAGGAAAAGGCATGCCCTATGCAGGTTTTAGGTAGATGTTGAGACCAGGGGAATTAGCTGTAACCACATAAGGTGAAATGCTAATAAAGTAACACTAAAACTATTTTGATGAATGTGCATCTTCCAATTATCTATACTAGAAGAAAAAAAGCGTCAGACAGAACTTTCAGTCCACACACTCATTTTGAACTCACTGGCTTATATTATATTTCTTAACATTTCAGTAGGTTGAGCCCACTGTCCAAGGAACTGACAAATAGAGCTCACAAGGAAAATGCTGCAGTAATACCCAGAGGCATTGCATCCTGCTGGGGCCTCCTTGTTCTCAGCTCTGTACAGACATATTTACCATTGTCAGTTTGTCACATCTGGCTTAGACCTATCTTGAATCAGCATTAGTTGAGGACAGAGTCACGTACAGGGTATATAATGAAGTTCAGAAGCAAAGAAGCACAGAACTTCATTCTGAAGATGAATGGAAAAAAAAAACACCCCCAGGAGCTGTACTGAATATCAGAGCCTGTATTATTTGCAGGGGTTTGAGTCAGTGACAGTTCTGGGGCTTTTTTTTTTTTTTGCTATTTTACTTGTTTTAGAAGCACTGGGGAAGTGCAGACCACTGATAACTGCCAAAACCTATGGTCCCATGCTCCCTGAACTGACCTCACTTTCTGGTAATTACAGCATCTTTGCTGCTCCTGCACCCTTAGTGCTCCAGATGTGTGGGGCCTGAAACTGTGGCTGGTTTATGTGCTAATGTGGGCAACTTTATTGTACCATTGTTCTTTGCCCAGCCTGTACAACCTTGCAAGGTCATCCACAATGTTGTCTAAGTTTGTATCAAAGAGACTTTGGGGAAACTGGTTAAATGAAAGCCTTGGTCCAGAATCAACTTGGGTTGAAAGAAAGCAAGGGAAGAAAAAGCACATTATATGTATACTGGCTAAAGGTTTATAAGTATAAAGCAGGTGCTCATGCTCTATGAAACTTGCATGTTAACAGTGCTATAACTTTTGTTCCGTTTTGGTGCATGGAGATGGACAAACTGATTCCTAACTGTGACTTTGGGGATACTGAAAAAACCTTCCTTGGGATCCCTTAAAATTATCTTTTGCAAAAGAGGATTAGAAAATGTTAAATGTCCTAAAAATACCAAAGGGCCTGGGGATGTGGGAATGGGGTGTTTGAGGATGTGCTAGTTCAGTGGATGTGGGGGCAAATTTTCAGGCTGTTATGCCACAAATTACTATTCCCTTTTCCACCCCCGCTCTTGCTCTTCAAGGGGCACTCCAATCCTCTTCCCCTTCCTCTGCCCAATCTGTTGCTCTGATTTTTTTGCTCCCAACCCTTTGCTCCCTGCTTGATTTACTGCTCTGCTTCCTGCTTCCTTCCCTGTGCACCCAGCCATGTCTGCTGTTTTCTGCCTTATCTGGCTCTGTGGTCCCTGTTTCTTCCCCAATCTGCTACGTGCCACACACTTGTGGCACCCGTGTTGCAGGTTGGTCACCCCTGTGCTAGTTGGTTAGTGAGTTCTTATCTGAAGAATTTTACAGTGAGTGATGCAATAGCTACTGAAAAAGAGGTGGGCAAAATATGGCCCATGCACCAGATCTGGCCCAATGAGGGATTTTGTCTGTCCCATGGCAGGTCCCCCAGTCCTATCTAACCCAGACGCAGGGAGCAGCTGTTGGTCCCACTGCCCTGGAAGTGAAGCAGAGCTGGGGTGGTGTGGTGGCTGGACTCCATTTCTTGGCAGCCGCAGCAGGGGCGGCTTCTTCTGGTTGCTGCCTCTGCTGGACCTGGCCCCATGGCTTGGGCATCCAGGCCTGCCTGACCTTCACCCACCACTGGGGGCAGAACCTGCATAGGCAGGGCACTTGGCTAGGCAGCTGGCATGGGGCTGCAAGCCAGCAGGGAGCAGCATTCAGGAGTGAGATGGGTAGGCAGGGCTGGGCAGATCCCAAGATCTTGGGGTAGTGACAGTGTGGGGCCAGAGCTGGGGCAGAGGCCTGGTTCAGTGCACAGGGATGTGCAGGCGGTGGTTTGCTGCTCTGTCCTGGGCCCCAGCCCCATGCTGTCACCACCCTAAGATCCCAGGGTCTCCATGGAGACCAGCCAGGACCTGCACAGCCAAGGTCCAAGCCCCAGGGTGAGCATACATCCCTGACTCACCCCAGGCAGGGGGTCGGGGTCCCTGTACCACCCTATCTAGACTCACCCACCAAGGTCACAATGGACAGTGGACAGGCAGCCATGAAGTTGGAGGTGCCTTTCTACCCCAAGGAAGGACTGGAGCTGCTGCTTGACTTCATGCCACTGCCCAGCTTTGGTGGCGGCAGCCCAGGCACAGTGGCAGCAGCAGTGACTAGGCAGAAGCTGCTGTTGGGCATTGGGAAAAATTGGGACCTGGCAGAGGGTGTGGCCACTTCCCTCTTGTCACTCCTGGGGCCCTTCTTGCTGCAGCCACCTGGAGTCTACACTGGGGCTACCCTGTGGCTCCTCTCTGCTGCTACCACTCCACCAGGTATGGGGGCCTGTGGCAGCCCAAAGGTTGCCCTGGTGGTGTTGGGGAACCTGACTGAGCTGCCCCTGCTGAAGCTGCTGCCTGCTGCTGACATGGAGAAGCTGCTTATCCAAGGTGCCAGGCTTGCATCTGCACCAGCTCTCCACCTGCCTGCCCGGCCCATGACACCTCTGCAAAACTCCCTATATGACCTGCAGGCCCAAATATCTGCCCACCCCTCTGCTGGATATGAAAGCTGTGAAAGCTTGGAACAGTGCCTGTTGCACAAAAATGCAAGACTGGATGAGGCAAGACTGGATTGTGGTGACAAGATTGCCACAAGAAAAAAAAAATCAAACTCCGCTAATAGCTTGCATCCCATTGGGCGTAAGAGAGAGTGAAGCTTGTGGTACCCAATACCAGGCTCATGTCATAAGCATGATAACAGTCTCAACCCTAAAAAATAAAAATGATGGTTAAAATTATTGGCAGAGACCTCACACACTCATCACGTGTATCTCCAAGCTAAGAAAGCAAGAGAGAGAGAGGCTGAGCCAGTGTAACTAAAGAAGGCAAGGAAAGTACATATATATTTCAATTGAATTGGCAACTAAATAAGACAAAAGACTAAATATACATTTCAAGCAAAACTTGTAAAAGGTGCATTGAATACAGGAAAAATGTCCTGTACGTGACATCCTCACATTTCTCAAAACAGGTATCCCATGTCTAAGGTGTTACAGATGTCTTTAATTGTTCAATGTATGTATGGAGTTTTGTAAACAGACCATCACTGGTACACGCCATTACAAATTTGCCCCATTGATAAACAAATACCCAAAGACAGGTCCGGTGTAATAGCTCATTTTATATTGAAAAAGAGTCTTTTCTGTCATTTAGTTTTGTAGTTTGTTGGTAGTTATTAAAGCAAGCCTTTCTGCTATTAATTAGCTGAGTATTGTGTCAATTCTTAAAGCACCAGGTTTAACAACCTGCTTTTTAGGTTCAACACTTCTACTAAACCATAATGGCAGTGCACTGAGTCTGGGACATCCCTGAAGCCCTGCATCTTTTTTTTTTTTTTTTGCCCATGTTTTCCTTTCCTTCTTGGTAGGTGTGAACATAATGAACAGTGATGTAGACAGCCAGGGCATAGTAAACCCTGGATTCAAGGAACAACTTTCAGAGGCATTTCATTTGTGCTGTGCTGTATGGACACATATACCCAAGGGAGCTGGGGACTGTAAGTGTGTAATGAAATACAGGGTCATTGAGAAACAGGGAAGGCTGTAGGCAGGAAATGGGAACTGCAGGTGGACAGGAGATCACTGAATTGCTCGAAAAGGGAAGGACAAATTGCCAGGAGTCCGAATGAAAAAGAGGTGGTCAGATTTTGTGTTGCATCAGTTTAGTTTCAAATGGTCACCTCTTTCCTCACAGAACTGATTTGCACTTTGGGGCCTCAGGAAAGTCTTGTTGTCATGGGCTTGTTTGATTTGAAGTGACCTCTTGTGATCTACACATCAGTACAATGCATATTTACTATCTGCTTAATTTTGGCACCTTCCCTTTACTCTCTGCCAGATGTCACCACAATCAAGTTTCCCCTGGGCTGTTTACTGCATGCCTCTTTTTCAGAATTGATGTTGATAATTCTAGCATTTTTATAAGGCCATGAACACCATTCATTCGTGATGTGCACACAAAACAGTGTGCAAAGATGCATTGATTAGGGGGGGCAGGAAAAGGAAAGGAGATTGTATTCTTTCTTTATATTCCCTTTCAACATTCCTGCATCAGTCCAAACATCTATGTGGAAGCTGCTCCCTCAGGGTGCCTATGGATGTTCAGGCCTCCGCTCTAACTCATAGCACTTTACGTAAAGCGCCATGAGTTAGAGCCCTCCCCTCTCTTCCCATGACCCAACAGACGTGGGTGGGGAGTTGGGGAGGGGCAGGAAATCAAGCCTGCCTGCACCGGTCAGCTCTGCACTAGGTACTCAGAGCCTTTGGCTTCTAGTTGCCTATTCTCTTGCAGCCCACCTACCCTGTAGTGGTGTTTCCTGGACTGGCTGCAGATGTTCCCTTTTTTCTTACTGTGCAGCTTCTTGCCTAGGCAGCGGTGTTTCTTTGCTGCTTCCCTCCTTGCAGCTAACCTATAATCAGCTGCCTGGGCTCTATTTACAATGTTCTTTCCTCTTAAAGTAACAGGAGCCTTAGGCTCCCTGTTACACACTGATACAGCATTTTTTCTAATTACCAATATTGCTGCAGTTTAGTTTAATGACTTCAACCTTCAAGGGAACAAAATACCTGATGTTATATCATACGGCACAGTGCAGTGAGTGCACTCATTATCATTGCTCTTTGATATACTGATCAAAGGCTTTTATACCCTAGATCCAAGCTTCTACTGAAGTCCATACTAAATATCTGCTTGATGATGTGTAGTTCACTCCTTTTTTATTTAAGGACTAAGTTTGCTCTACTTTTGGTAAGATGGATGAATAACTGCTGTAGTGCTATTATCATCATTAGGGCTAAATTAACAGCTTTATAGAAAAAAGCCTTTAACAGCTTTATAGAAAAAAAATAGCAAATATGTAGCATTACACACATTTTAAAAATCTAGAGGACAGTGTTAGATCAGCTATGTATATTACTCCCTTATAGTGATCTAATTTAGCGGTTGTTCACATGTATTTTGCATGAAGTGTATGTACGGCATATATTCTATTAATTTGGTGCCAATCCAAGGAACAAATTCCAAATTAAAGATAGCATTAGTAAGCTTAGGATGCATCAATATTTTGTTTAGGGCGTGAAACTGTTGTCTGAGGGGTTAGGAGCAAACATTGCACCAGGTTTAGTAATATACCTATTAATAAACTAAACAAGATGTTTGGCTTGACCCTTCACCTAAAATTTTAGCTGCTAAATGCTCAGTCCTCTAGTAGATATAGACCAAAGACCCTTAGAACTAATTGCTCAGTTTGAATTCCCTGCCCAGCTGAAGTCACTTTTAGGCACAGGGTCAGCCATTTCCCTAGGCTGCCCATTTCTCAATTTTTCACATATCACAAATAGTTATAAGCATCACAGGGTATTTCCAAATTAAGAAAAAAAAGCTCTGTATAATACCACAGAAAGGCAGCAGAGAGGATTCCAGTTCATGCGCACAAAGTCTGCCAGACCTAACTTCATTTCTCTTCTCTTATGGGGGGTAAGAAAGCTTCTTTTATTTCCTCTTTGAAGCCTTCCAGCCCTAGGACTTATGAGTGGAAATGAGTACACAGGGAGCAAACTAATACCTCTGTTTGCCATGGTTTGTACAGTGCACCTGCTTTCCACATCCAGTGCAGGTCTGGCCCTAAGATGTACTGGAGCCCAAAATCTTGAGGTTAAATTGTTTAGTTATGGAATACTAAACATTATTTTTTTGCCAGCAGAAATGCTGTTATACAGTTGGTCAATGGGGAAGTTGATAAAATGATTCTGAGTTGCCTAATTCATCCAACATGACCAGGACAAACTGAATGACATGGGAAATATAAAGCATGAAGTACAGAAATTTTATTTAAAAAGCTGTTTCTGAAAGGGATCCTGCCAGATAATTCAGGCCTTTCCCCACTTTGCCCTGCACTATGTTGACCTTTAAAAGCCTTCTATCCTAGAAGGCAGTGTCTTACTGACTCGGACTGTTTATTCTTTTGTAACAGTGTTATTTCCAGCTATGGAAAATGTAAGAAAATCACAACCAGCTAATTTCTGGACTCTCTGAAAACTACCATCAAGAGAACTATGTGCTGTTTATAGCTTGTGTTGTGCTGTTGCAAGCAGCATCTGTTTGTTTGTTTGCCTCACTGCTTGCTAGACAAGCTCTTCATTATGACTGCATCAGTCAGTAGTAACTCCACATGGAAGTTGTCTTCAGGAATGTACTTAAAGCAGGACTAGACTCCCAACATCATCAGATGTTGATTAAATTTAGCCCACAAGGGCTAAAGCCTAGTCCCTGCAGTGCATAAGGGGTGTTATGAAAACTCACTACACCTAAATGAAGCATTGAAGATATTGTTTTCAGAGAAGCATACTCTCTTGTGGTAATACTCTAGATGCGTATGGTGCAGGTGTGTGATTAGCATGTAGTCGATAGGCTCCCCTTAGGGAACCAACTATTTTTCCTTGCTGTTACCACTTCAGTAACTTGCTCCATCTGGTGAGTAGGAACAAATAATCTCAGCTGTCCTGGGAAAATATAGAATGTTGTTGCAAGAGGAATGGGAGGAAGGGAGGTTTCTTGTGTGTCCTTTCATTGCCCAAAATCTATGCCTAAATTTTTACAATGCAATTAAATTTTCATGGAACTTCATTACAAAATATTTACTAAGTTTTATGAAGTGAACATTTAAAAATGTAGATTGTAGAATGGGGTTTCCCAGACACAAATTATTTCCCTTCCTGCTAACATCCTCCATCTCTGACCCTCCTCTACTTCTACCTTCTCTGTTCCCCCTTCATGTTCCATAGGATACCTAATTCCCACAAGGAATACTGCAAAACTTATTGTAGTTGCCCTCACTCACCCTCTATTCATACTATCTCTATTCACTTCTGTACACCAGAAACACCCTCTTACCCTCTCTAATACCACTGATTATGCGATATCCTCCTACCTTCTTAAGAGCCAGAGGTTCTACTCCACCTCTTAGAAGCCTTACGATTTCTACCTGATATACTATATACCAGCCCATCTGCTATCCTTCATCTCCAGCCTCCCATGCTAACCAACTTTATTACTTTCAAGTAATACATTATAAACTTTGCCACTAAATACATCTATATGAGTTTGGTCACTGAGGAAGTCCTCAGTGATTCTTTCTAGTAGATGGTCTTGCAGAATGCAATATCCTTCCAGAGCTCGTCTGTAAAAACTGTACCCTCTTTTAAAACATCACTTGAAGGCTTATTTCTCATCTCATTTCTCATCATTGACAAATGATGGTTAGGCTAGTGGAAAATGCCCAGCTTCTCCTCCTTCTTGGATACTTAACAAGAAACTACTCAGACAGTCCCACATCTAGGAGATCAATGCATGAAGGAAGCCAACACAAAACATTGGGTTGAAAACCACTGTTAAGAGACAATGGAAACATATTTCTTATGAAATTATGTTAGCTGTACCTAAAAAGGGATTGCCTGATTACCACTTCAGAATTAAGAAAGGCTTCTAGACTATATTTAGTTCAGTTTCATTTATAGATGGTAGCTTTTTCCTCATCTCTACTGAAGCTATTTCACTACCAGTAAATATAACTTCCTGTGTCTGCAGAATATAGATGATATATATGAAAAGGCATATTTGTGCCAATCGTGTCCCACTTTTACTGTGGCGTAGAACTAATGGGTTATTTACTAAAAGTACATGCACTTAAAGGAATTAATTGAAATTGAATATTCTACATAAATAACTTTTAAAGCATCTATGTATTGACCTTTAAATTGCTGACTTCAGACACTGCTTCAGGATCCCAGAAGATTGGCTTAATTGATAAACGACTAAAGTTGAGAAACATCATAGTAGAAAGACATCAAAATGAGTCTTATGGCTAAAGTTAAATTGAAATTTCATGTTATAAAAAGAGTTAAGATACAGCAGTTTAAAGTTGGAAAGGAAAGAAGAAGAAAAAAGAGCAAAGATAATTCCAACAGTAAATACAGCCATTTATTTTGTGCACAATGAAGAGAAACACAACTGATAAAATATATCCAATGGCATATACTATATAGAGTTGGTGGGGGAATCAGAAGGCTTAAGGCAATTTTTAAATATACCTTTACCTTTCTCAGTTAACAGACTCAACTAGGCTGGGGTCAGCAGTGACTGAAAATCAATACATTATGGGCGCCTGTACACATGATACCAAGACTATGTACATGTGATGAAACTTTCCCTTTGTGTGGCTTAGTGGTGTCACACTTTACACATATGCAAGTTTTTGGTGATTTAAATGAGTTTGCATCGTCACAAACTAATCCCCGTCCTGATGTAGTTTAGTTTGCAATGGTACAACTTGGAATGGTGCAGCCATTAATCTGTCACATGTACATGGCAAGTCACTGAATAACATGTAGTAAGCCCCTTTGTCCATCAGGTGTCAGTACAATTTTTGTGTAGTGAGCCCCTTTTTCTACCAAGTGTCGCTACAATTTGCAGGTATTTGTGTGTAATGAATGTTTCAGGACACCAGGTGTAGCTACAGAGCCCGACGTGAATCAATTTTCTGCTGACCTCTTAGTATTATTTTATTGTGTAACAGAGCCCCAGCTGCGACTCTGTTACTAAGAAGGGGTACCAGCTGACGAGGATTAACACAGCCAGGAAACAGGAAACACAACGCCTTGGGAAGCCAATGAGGACCCAGAAGGAAGGATAAGAGACGGAGAAGATCTCCCAGGTTTGCCTTCGGGCATACACAGAATGAGAAGAGTGGACAAGGAGCCCTGTCAGGCGAGACCAAGGCAACGCCAGAGATTGAGACTCCCCTCCCCAACTGCAACTGGAGACTGGGATCGCAGCACCCGGAAGGTCACCACACACCTGAGAAGCCAGCTGCAGTGGTGAGTCATGGGAACGGAGCAGGGAAGTGGCAACAAGCTGCAGCTCTGAGGCAGTGGGGACTTGCGGAGGGGGAGAAGAGGAGCGAGCAAAGAGGCCGGGAGAGAGTTGCGCTCTGTCCACGGACTCAAGCCGCGGCTGGGGGGAATCCCCGGTTCCGGCGCTAATCAACTGCTAATTAGATAATTAGTGGCTGATGGTCAAAATAACGTCTAGTTTACAGACTATGGCCATTCCTCAAGGATTTCCTTGGTGGATCCCTGTAATTTGCCCTTTTTGCCTGGCATTCCCAACGAAAGTAAAACCAGGCTGCAAACAATAAAGTACCATTAACCAGAGAGCAGGCCAGCATGTTCCTTCCTGCGGGTACTGGTGCGCAACAACTCTTCCTCCCCAGAAATTTGTGTTAAGATCGAAAGTCATGGCAGGCAAGAATCGTGGGAAAAGCGGGTTCCCAAGGCGGACACGCTAACATATTAAATAAAGAATTCAAACACACCTATCTGTCATTGTCATCTCCTATTTCATTTTGTGTGGTGGGTGTCCAAAGGGCCCCAGGGTCTGCTGGAGGGTTTCGTGTTGCTTTATGTTGGCTGCCAAGTGTAGTTTTATTTGCTGTTAAAAGCAGTAAGTGGGTGCCCAGTCTCAGGATGGTGGATACTAGCCTGTAGGCATCATAACATTTTTCTTTTTAGTGTGCAGGCCCTCCCTGAAGCTGACCTGCAGTTCTAGAAGGGAAGACACTTTTCCTGGTTTGCCCTGGTGACTGAGGCTTGAGGCACAAGCCAGACACGAGGCTTGTACTTGCCCCACGCTGGGGAGGGGGCAGATGGGCTCCCCAGTGGGCAGTCGGTCGGTTGGCCCTTAGGAGCATTGTCTTAACACACGGGTCACTGTGTATCCTGCTGTTGTGCCATGCATGAAGAGGGATTTTTTGGGGGTGCAGGGATGGTGGAGCAGGGTTCCCCCATGGCTGATGTGCCATGCCTAGCATAAAGAAGCTTGACCCTCTTGAGTAAACATGCTGCTGACTGGTGCCAAAAATTTCAACAGGGAGAGTGACAGCTGGCCAAGTTGTGTGGGTTCTGCTCTGAGCATTCAAACACCTAATAGGAGTTTAATGGGTTCCCAAAGTTTCCTTGGGTGAAGGCTCCTGTTGGTGGTGGGGGGCTTCCTTGTGGGGGCACTGGTGAAGTTTTGGTGTGGGGGATGGTTTCATCCAGAAGGACAGACTGACTGCCCTTGTGGTTCCACTGAGTGCTTGGTGGATTTCAGGGGGAATTCCCAAAAAAATAAAAATACCAAGTTTTTAGAGGAGGGGTGGTTACAGGAACCATGTCCCACTGGGAGTGGTGTCTTGACACATGGGTCATTGGGCAACCTGCTACTGTGCCAGGGCTTAAACACATCCATAACAAGCATGCCCATAAGATACAGAAAGTTGCCATGGGTGCAGACAGAGCCCTTCTCCCTGGCTTGACCCTGCCTGGTGCCAAAATATCCCAGGTGAACCCTGCTGACTGGTGCCAAAGTTGCAACAGTTGCAGACCATGTCCGCTGTCCAAACTTTGCCCAGACACAACAGGGTGGGAGGGATGTGAACTTCCCTTGGCCAGGTCACCTTAAGACATCAAGTGCACAGCTCCCTCAGGTATTCCCTTTTGATCTGGGATATCTGATGTTTGGGGGAGAATGGAGCAGACTGGGGCACATAGGTCTATGTCCAATTGGGCCTTTGCTGAAACAAAGAGCCTGTTGTGGGTACTGGGGGACCCTGAGGTTGTGCACCCATTCATCCTGCAGCCCACATGCCAACTGGCACATATCCCTTGATGTTGCAAGAAGAATGAGTGAGCGGGAGCACAACAGGATGGCACTACAGTGCTGGCTCATGGCAAAAATGCTGCAGGCTGCCTTCTGCAGGGCTGTCACCAGAGCACAGCAGCAGGGCAGCCCACTGCATGACATGGCCCATTACAGATACCTCCAGACTCTAATGGAGGTACTGGATCACAGGGACAGAGGTCTCCAGGGCATCCTCACCTGCTGAAACATCACCAACCACTGCTGTGACTCTCAGGGACTCTGGTGGAGAAGATTATGGAAGTCCTGGTCATGTCACCTGCTGCTTCATCTGAGGAGGAAAGACCATAGAGCTCAGTCTCCACATCTGGTATGCAAAGCCCTGGGGACCCTTTAAGTCATCTGTTACCTGAACTGACAGCTGCGATTAGGCTTGGCTGTGAGGTGAAGGGAGGGGAAGGCGACAGCGTAGGACAGTGCTTTAAAGACCCTGGGAGTTAGTGGGAAGTGCCCAGAGCTACAGAGCAACCCACAGTGGGGATGTGCATTGGTGGCCACAATGGGTGGGCTCTTGGTTCCAGCCAATCAGGGCCACCTAGCATCCATAGCCAGGCACCCCTTCTCACTCATTTTGGGTTGACTGCTTCTTATCCGCTTGCAAAATTTACTGAGTGCATCTTTTTAGTGCCAAGTGCCCTTCATTCACTCTCTTTCCCGCATTTCTTGATTTTCAGCTCTGCTTGCCATAACTGATGGTGAAACAGATTCATGGCTGTTCAGCATGAAAGGAACCATACCAAGTCCAGGAGGCATTCTGAGACCTCCATTTGGAGTTCCAATTAGCACAACACTCCAATATGCGTGGGAAGATGCATACAATAAATTCAGGGGGTGTAGATTTGTGCACGTATTATAAGTGATAGGAAAATTTCAGCACCCTGTTCATATGGGTGGCTGAATGAAATAAAAAAACAAGCAGATTAACACATGATATAAGGTTTACTTGATGATATAGAAATAGGAAAATAAAAAGGAAGAATAAAAATATGAGAAGAATAAAAACAATAACAATTTTAAAAGTGTGTAAAATATGTGTAAAATTAATTAAAATAATTAAATTAATGAAAAGACACTTAAATTATTTAAAGTAATTAAATTGCACCACTTTTGGTCATCTGCACATAACAGCGTGCTGTGAACTATAGGTGCACCCTACTGTAATTTAATACGAAGAGATCAGCAGGGTGGATTGTTTATTGTGATGGGTGTGAGACCGCTTGGGCTGTTGATGGCGCACAGGGATGGTGCGCGAAGACCCAGCCCTGGGAGCAGTGTGAGACTGCTTGGGCCCATCACAGTGGGCAGTTCAGTGCACAGAGCCTAGGCTTTGGGAGCCACAAGCAGCGGCTCAAGCCTGCAACCCCGGTAGGGCCAGCAGGCCACACAGTGTGTGGGGCAGTGCACGGGGCAAGGGCCTATGGCTGCAGTGATGTAGCTCAGGCCCCATTTGGCAAATGGCCAGTTCCCATGTTGTGCAGGGTAGCACATGGGCCTGAGGCTTGGGAGGCAGGGAGCAGCGGAGGCTGCTCAGATTAGTCACCCAGTGTGAGGACAGATGGCCAGAGCCTGAAGGGCCTGGCCTGTGCTAAAAGAGTGCTTGGTGCCAAAGCCAGGGTGTGGGGAAATAGTAGTGCTGCAGCATGAGGCCCAGCACCCAGAAGCCAGCAGCAGTGGTGCAGCAGCTGAGAGGAGCTGAGCCCTCAGTGCCTAGAGTGGGGCACAGGGTGGGGAGGAGGCCAGCAACATGGGAGAGGCCTGGAGAGGCACTCCAGCAGAGCAGATCCCATCAAACTGTGCCCTGACCACCACCATCTGAGGGAGCATGAGTCATTGGGCCCTTGGGTCCCACAGGTGAAAGATGTTTGGGGCAGGCAAACCCAGAGAAGGGGCTGGGTGAGCAGCCCAACCTGCCTAGTAAAGGCCTTAAGGGGAGGACCCCTGGTGCTTCCTGGATACCCCCCAAGGGACCCTATTGGAAGAAGGACTATCTCTTGCCATGGGTCAGGAACTATATTAAGGAATAGGTGTTATTAAGATTGTTCCTGTTTGCACCTTATATTTTGTAATTGAAATGTTGTATTGTGATGTTGTTTTGTGTTGATGCTACTGAAATTGTTTTATTGTGACGGGTAAATAGTGTTATTTAGGGTTTGACCTTGGTTATTGGTTAATGCTCACTGTGTAAAGATATGTATATGATATTTAGTTTTATGATTATGCATATTATAACTCACTAAATTGTATATAGTTAAGAACTTTGGGCTTGGGCTAACTCTATAGAGGAAAGAGAGATCTGCTTGAAATTCTGGCATCCCTCTCACAGTACCCGCTCCTGGCTACCCATCCCATCCAATTGAGAATAGGTTACACCCTTGGGTGTACCTGGGTTACAATTTGATTACTTATTTCACCTTCTAATGGATAACTGTCTACAATGCAGTTAGCACTGATTGATACTCTTACTGGCAGTCTCAGCAGAGACCAAGACTAGAATTATAGAGACTAAACTACCTGATCATTGGTGGACCTTTCTGGCCAGAATTGAGATATATTCTGATTATCTGCTGCAGAAGCGGGCATACGTTCCTTCCAATCAGAACTGAAAGCATTTTATGCCAGAGCGGATAGGAATTTCTAATGAAACAAAGTCCCCACCACCCCCAGAAGTCAGTTTGTTGAACCTGAAATTGTGTGTTTGGAACATTTCAGGCTTGGTGAACTTTCACTGAATACAAGGCAGGGATCCAGCACAGACCAGGAACTTCTTGTTTTCAGGGTCTGTGGCTCTGGGCAGACCTGACAGGCAGACTGATCTTGGGCTGCATACTCTGAGATTCCAGAGGTTCAAGGCAGCAAGGTGTGCCAGGGCTTTTATGCAATCTGTAGAGCCAGAGGCCCTAAGCCCTAGGAGCCCCCAGCTGTAACTGAGGTTCATCTCCTGGGAACTTAGATGCTTGAAAACCCTGGCATGAGCCTGGAATAACAGAGTTTCTAGGTTCCTTGCTGCAGGCCTGAGAGACTTAGAGTCTGGAAGTCCTGTCATTGCAGGGTCTGTCTCTCTAGTACTGCTGACATGGTGGAGTTGCCCTGGATATCCAAAAATGTCAGTTTCACTGAGTAGCTGCAGGGTTTGTAAAGTTTCAATTTTTGTCTGATTTGGACTGAAAACAAATTCTGAAAAAAAAGATAGCAAGATTGTCCACAACCCAGACACCCTGCTCTTTGAACGACTTTTTTTTTTTTAATATCACTTTTCCCAGATGTAAAATGACTAAATAAAGTATCAGGCCCTGACAATAAGACCTGTGAGAAGGGTGGAGAAAATATAGTTTTATCCACAAAACACACTTCAGAACTGTGAATCTGTAGGACTTAAACGTGCTATAGAAATACAATGAGACTCTGTTTGTCTCCTGCTTTCCTCATTTTTACATTTGTTATGAGGGTTTGGCTTCCTGACTCAACTATCACAGCAGCCTGCACACATTATCTTCTTGGCTGTACTGGTTTTTCTGAAACTCTAGGCATATTGTACTATTGATTTTGAAGTTAAAATTGTCTATACACAAAGTTCAGTCCCTGCCTTACCACTAAATTAGGACTGTGGTATTTAGGTATTGTCCTGGTTTTAAGGCATAGAGACAGACATTACAGATAAAATGGTTTAAGTGATCAGAAGCTGGTTTAAACCTGTAATAGAACAGATGTTCAGTACACATAAACTGGTCTGAAAATGGCTAAAACCAGTTTGAGATCAACCTGGTTGAAGGTAGTATCAGACTTAAGTGATTTGGATCAGACCACTTTATGCAATGTCTGTCTCAGACCTTTCCCTGGTTTAAGTTAAACTAAAACTAGTTCTAACTACTTTAGAATCCCAGATGCTTTGATTGGCAGGGCTCTGCTCTCTGCTCTAGTCCAGCAGGGCTGGCTCTGCCCTTCTGCTCCTTGATTGCAGCTCCAGCAGAGATTGCAGGTACAGTAACATTTGCCTGGCTTCCTCCTCACCCCTGCCACTCCCTGCTCACACAGGGATTCCCCCCTCTCCTCTGCTTTACACAGACACCTCTCAGCATTAGCTAGCATACAACATGCTGGCTACAGTCCATGGTATGGAAGATGGGACAAAGTCAGACAGGACAGTGCCAGCTTAGGGCTCTTTGGAGCTAATCAACAGGTAGCTGGTAATCTCCATAGTTTCATAGTTTGTATGGTTGGAAGGGACCTTGACAGATCATCAAGTCTGACCCCCTGCCATGGCAGGAAAGAGCACTGGGGTCAAACGACCCCAGCAAGGTGTTTATCTAGCCTCCTCTTAAAGACCCCCAGGGTAGGAGCCAGCACCACTTCTCTTGGAAGTTGGTTCCAGATCCTAGCCGTCCTGACTGTGAAGTAGCGCCTCCTCATGTCTAGTCTAAATCTACCCTCTGCCAGCTTGTGATCGTTATTTCTAGTCACTCCTGGTAGTGCTTGGGGGAACAGGGACTCCCCCAGTGCCTGCTGGTCCCCCCTGACTAGTTTGTAACAGGCCACTAGATCCCCCCTCAGCCTTCTCTTGTGGAGGCTGAACAGGTTCAGGTCCCTTAGCCTCTCTTCGTAGGGCCTGCCCTGTTGCCCCCTGATCATGTGGGTGGCCCTCCTCTGGACCCTCTCAATGCTGTCCACATCCCTCCTGAAGTGCGGTGCCCAGAACTGGACGCAGTACTCCAACTGCGGCCTGACCAGTGCTGCATAGAGGGGGAGGATCACCTCTTTGGACCTGCTTGAGAGGCATCTGTGGATGCATGACAAGGTGCGGTTGGCCTTCTTGACTGCTTCCCCACACTGTCGGCCCATGTTCATTTTGACATCAATAATGATTCCAAGATCCTTTTCTGCCTCTGCACTGACAAGAAGGGAGTTCTCCAGTCTGTAGGTATGCTGCTGGTTCTTCCTCCCCAGGTGCAGCATCTTGCACTTGTCAGTGTTGAAAACCATCCTGTTCTCATCTGCCCACCCCTGTAACCTGTCTAGGTCCAATTGCAGCCTATTCCTCCCTTCTAGTGTGCCCACATCCCCCCACATCTTAGTGTCATCAGCAAATTTGAATAGGTTGCTTTTTACCCCCTCGTCCAAGTCACTGATGAAGATGTTGAACAGTGCGGGTCCAAGGACCGAGCCCTGGGGGACTCCACTGCCCACATCCCTCCAGGTTGAAAATGACCCATCCCTCTGTTCCTTCCTTGGAAAAAGTTGTTCAAGAAGAGCTTGAACTAATGAGAGAGCTTTTATTTTGCTGAGGGGCTGATAAATGTTGTGTAAGTCCCTGCTTTGTAACTAACTGCTATGTAAATCCCTGCTGGCTTCCTCACTCACCAGTGAAGGGGTAGGAACCCCTCCTTAATCAGAGCATCCTGCTGGGGCCTGGCCACACCACTCCCCTCACTTAGCTCAGTACTGTAAAAGGGAAGAGAGGGCTGCTATAGTGCTCCCTGGCTTCCAGCCTGAGCCACTGCAGGCATGCACCTGCATTTCTTCAGTTGAGAGGGGATGTCCTTGCAGTTACAAACTGATTCAGCCTAGGCAGGTTAGATTAACTTGCAAAGATTGAATCAATTCAGGCTCTGGCTTTTTGAATGTCTGTCTCTTGCCAATGTATTTGTAACTACTCTGCTTCATTCAGTAATTAGGTTGAACTGCAAGTCCATAACAGAGCAGAGGTTTCTGCAACCCTACCCTAGATTTTCTGGGTATGTCCATGCTGCCCCTGTGGTGTGCCTTTGTGAAGCCTGCCACCCACTAGCTCCCAGAAACGAGGTCTTGGAGCAATACTGAATGCATGCCAACAAGCATACCTGAGAAGGCCACGTAAGTACTCACTCATCACTTTTCTTAGTGGCTATTCTGCCTCATTTCCAAGATTTGGTGCCTGTGAGGCAGAAGTTAGTGGTCACACTGTGTTTCACAGTGATGTAGACACACCCCCATATCAAAGAGCAAGATACTTGAAGGTACAGTTCCCACTGACTACAAGCATTTTCAGGCCTACTTGCAAAGAATCATCTCTGGGAGCTGTTCCTCATCCAGTTCCCTGGCATTATTTCAGCTGATAGACAGAATCCTCAATTACTCAGCAACCCCTGAAATGTGTTAAAAAAAGTACACTTTAGAAAGGGTCTGGCATATAGCAGGAGGTGGTAATGAGTTAAATTTAAAGCACAGGGAGGAAACAGCAGGGAAGAATGTTTGAGAAACAGAACAAGAAAAGGCAAGGAATTTTGCAGTAAGCAAAGGCTTTTAAAAAAAACAAAACACAATAAAATCAATGCCAACAATCACAGAAATTGGCTTCAGCTAATTGTTAGCCAATCAATAATTTTTCTGTGCTAAAGCTGTTAATAAAGATGCAGGAATATTAAATTATTCTTAGTCTCATAGCTGTGTTTGAACCCAGTTGGACTCTGTTATTCTGGGCTAGGGACAAAATTTACGCATAGTTGCACTATGGCTGAAGCTAGTTTCTGTGACTGTCAGCGTTGATTTTATTGCGATTTGTCATTAGTAAAATACTTTAATCTTTAAGAATTTGTGTAACCCTTAGAAAATAAGGACCTTTAGATATTCAGCAGTCTTGATTTTACAGAGGTCTTGAATAACAATAAGATAAAATGAAGTTCATTAAAATAAGAAGACCTGAAAACAGGTTTTCCTGGTACCCATAATGGACTGAAACTCCTCTCTAGAGAGACTAACAACTGTTAATTTTCTACACTTGACTTCCAGCCTACTACAACAAAAAGCCTACACTTTTGCCTACACTACTCTCAATGTAGAAGTAAATACATTTACATTAATTATATTGATAATACAAAAACAACAGGGCATTCAGTAAAATGGAAAATTCAAAACAGAAGGAAGAACATACTCCTTTACACAGTGCATAATTGGAATGTAAAGCTCACAGCTGCTGGATGTCTTTGGGGCAAAGGATTAAATAAGATTCCAAGATATTCATACGGACAACAAGAATATCCAGCATTCTAATAAAGCCACCTAAAAGGGGTTGGAAGGGTTTTTCTTTTCTAATTGCTAAGGGGCAGGATAAGAATTTCATAGATTCATAGATTCATAGATGTTAGGGTCGGAAGGGACCTCAATAGATCATCGAGTCCAACCCCCTGCATAAGCAGGAAAGAGTGCTGGGTCTAGATGACCCCAGCTAGATACTCGTCTAACCTCCTCTTGAAGACCCCCAGGGTAGGGGAGAGCACCACCTCCCTTGGGAGCCCGTTCCAGACCTTGGCCACTCGAACTGTGAAGAAGTTCTTCCTTATGTCCAGTCTAAATCTGCTCTCTACTAGCTTGTGGCCATTGTTTCTTGTAACCCCCGGGGGCGCCTTGGTGAATAAATCCTCACCAATTCCCTTCTGTGCCCCCGTGATGAACTTATAGGCAGCCACAAGGTCGCCTCTCAACCTTCTCTTGCGGAGGCTGAAAAGGTCCAGTTTCTCTAGTCTCTCCTCGTAGGGCTTGGTCTGCAGGCCCTTGACCATACGAGTTGCCCTTCGCTGTACCCTCTCCAGGTTATCCGCATCCTTCTTGAAGTGTGGCGCCCAGAATTGCACGCAGTACTCCAACTGCAGTCTGACCAGCGCCCTATAGAGGGGAAGTATCACCTCCCTGGACCTATTCGTCATGCATCTGCTGATGCACGATAAAGTGCCATTGGCTTTTCTGATGGCTTCGTCACACTGCCGGCTCATGTTCATCTTGGAGTCCACTAGGACTCCAAGATCCCTTTCCACCTCTGTGCCACCCAGCAGGTCATTCCCTAGGCTGTAGGTGTGCTGGACATTTTTCCTCCCTAGGTGCAGCACTTTGCATTTCTCCTTGTTGAAGTGGGGTACGAGTTATTCTACATTTGTCTACTGTGGGATTATTGCATTTCTCTGAAAAATATGGACTAGGGATATAAATATCATTAAAAATATTCATTTATCCTCCTTTAATTATATTGGTTAAACGATTAACTGATAACATAGCAGCTCAGACACAGTTGCTGCTGAGAGCTACTCCTGGAGCCCTTTGACTGGGGGGGAGGAGGCAAGCCCAGCCAGACAACACAGCCCACCTCATGCCCTGTGCTGGGTAGGAAGGAGGGAACGCCTGTGAATGAGCAGCTAATTGCTCAATTGACCAGTCATTAGGCTGCATCCTGTTTTCCTCTTAGGCTATGGGTATTACCCCCCTCACTCCTTCCTGCCCTGATGCTTTCTGATTCCTGCAGGGCATTGTGTGGCTTCCCTTCTCTCCTTCCTTGTCAGACTGTGCTGGCCCCAGGCTAAAGGATAACTGGTTAGCTTACCAGTTATCACTGCATTTATCAGTTAAATGATTAATCACTTAAACTTTCACATCCCTAATATGGACTAGATGGACCCTAGCTCCTATGTATCCATTGGAAGAACAGTGAATGCCACAAAGGTTGTGCACATTTAATTTTCACTGTGAAGGAAATGTGTACATGATATCAACAGATTAGAATAATCTCTTTGGCTAGAGACATAAACTACACAAACTGGTATAAGTGATCGGAAACCAGTTCAGTTCTGTAACACAACCAAAGTTCGGTGCCCATAAACTGCTTTCAAAATGGCCAAAACCAGTTTAAGATAAATCTGGATGGATATAGTATCAGACTTAACTGATTTAGGTTGAACTGTTTTACTGAACTTCTGTCTCAGATCCCCTCCAGATTCAAGTTAACTCAGTCCCCTAGCATCTCAGGATGCTTTGCACCTCTCCCACAAACCTCCCTTTGTAGTGTGGGTGGGATAGCCTTGGCCCAAGCTGTCTGCTCCAGCTAAGCAGGGAGGTGTGCTCTAGCACCCCCACCCCCAACTTCTGGCCTGGGCCACTGGAGGCGTGTGGTTACATTTCCAGAATCAAAAGTGAATGGCTGTTCACTTGCTTATTGGTTCAACCTATGAAGCTTAGACTAACCTATGAAAATTGAATTGATTCAGCCTTGGGCTTTTTGACTGTCTGTATTAGCCTTGTAGTCTCTCTTTTGGTTACTGGAATAGCTTTGGATTGATTTTTTTCCTTCTTTGTGCCCCTTTATTTATTTGTACTAGCTGGAAATGGTGGAAAATATTGCCATGGATGCAAATAGAAGATTCTGATTTGGCAGCATTTTGCATTTACCCATGTGTAGATTTACACATGCACCTTACACATATGTAGATAACTACATAGGGTAGCAAGCAGTGGAGCTAATATGCTTAATGCCTCCAGGCAAAATCCCTCTGTGCTTATAAGAAATAAATCCAATATCTAATATACATACTCAAAAGTTCCAGTTCAGAGATTACCAGAGAGAACAGACTTTTAGCAAATGAGGTAACTTTTACCTTACAACATTTTTTGCTTCAAGAGCTGTTCAATATGGGTAGACATTGATAAGACCAGTTCTCCTGGTTCAGCACAGAAATATCAAGCCTGTAATCTATGGACCATAAACACACTAAATTAAATAAACATATAATAGAGCTTGCAAAGAAAGGACAAAATGGAAGGGATATAACTGGTGCAGGCAATTAACTTTCAAGCGTCTGTAGTTATTGCATTCAAGGAACTTTAAGATCATTGCAAAACATTTTGCAATAATCATTGCATGTCTTTGAATCCTCAGGGAGGGTCTAAAGAGACAGTTTAAGCACTCCTAAAAACATTAGATTTTTAACAGTTGCTAATTCATCCATTTTAACTTTCAACTGGCAGAAGGAAGTTTCACTTACTAATTTTATTTTTTAAATGTTTAGAGAGGCTGCTGGTGCTAGCACATCTGAATTATGTGTGTGCCTCAGCATTTCTGCAGGTTAATAATGTCCTGAAGGCTACAGGATTTCCTTTCGGTTTCCAAAATTACACATGCATTATTGCAAATGAGTTCTGCCACAAAGGAATTCAAAATGAAAACATCAGAGGGAATTAAAGTGCTTCTTATAATACTTGAGCTTGCTCCATTAATCTGAGGGCAGAAAGAATTGAGTCATTATGTTCCCAGATGGCATTAGGAATTGAATGGGCAGCCCCTTCCCAACTTGATATGTTTTTTTCCTTTAAGTATTTTTGCTTGGGGGTCAGGTCCTGGGGCAGCCAATCCATACCAGTTAATTGAAGTCCCTGAGTAATGTTTTAATTCAAGTTTTAATCTTTATGCACAGAGACAGCAGGTCATTGTTAACTAGCAAGAAAAGCAGAAAGATTAAAAATGTACACAGTAAATTACTTTAAGATGAGGGTGGAAGAAGAATATATGTACATTCTACTGTTAAATAATTTAGCTCTACAGCATTCTGTCCTTTGATATTCATAGGCATTAAATTCACCTCAAACTCATGGTGGAAAGGTTTCTGTACACTACCAGCTCCTGTAGCATTTATCACAAGCACAATCCTGCACTGATTTTGTGCATGATTCATACTGGAGGCAGTGGAAATTTTGAGGACATTATTTATGTGGCAGGGCACTGATGGTGCCTGCAAGCCCAGCAGGTGAGGCTAGCAGGCGAGCTCAGCAAGTGAGGCTGGCCCTCATTAGAGCAGCCTGCCACTTAAGAGGTGGCCAGGTGGTGCCAATAAAAAGCCTTATGTTACTGCTGGGCAAGAGACTGGCTAAAGAAGCCTGGGCTGGGTTAGAGCCCCAGTTCAGTTGGAGGTCTGTAGTCTGGAAGTTACATCAGAGAAGCTGAAGGAGTTACAGCACACAGCTCGAGGACTGCAGCTCCTGGAACAACTGGAGGAAAGGGTAGGAATTCTTGGGGATGGAGGAGGTTCCAAAGCACCCTAAGAAGGTCCCTTGCCCAGCTGGGATGGAGAGAGTGGAGCCATCTTAACCCATATGAAGGGAGCAGGTAGAGCCACCTGAAAGTAGGGATGCAAGGGAACGGGCATAGGGATGAACAGGGGCCATGGTCAGCCCAAAGGAAAACTAGGGCCCAGAGAAGAGGACAGTCTCCCAGATGGGAGGAGGGTGGGGTGGCCCACCACTGGTCCTGGGTAAGAGCTGAAGCTGTACCCTACTGGCGCTGGATAGTGTGGTGGGGCTGCCTGTGGCAGGGCTGTCTCTAGGAAGTGCTGGACATAGGCTGCTCCAGGGCAAGGGGAGGATGGGACACCAGAAAGCCTCAGCCCCTACTACCTTGTGGGTGACCCCATGGAGGGATAAAGCTAGGGAAGCATACCCTGACAGTAAAGCACTATGGGGCCAAGGCCCACAGAGTGGGGGCTGTGGCCTTAAGAGTGGGAGTGTGGACCCCAGTGGGGGCCAAAGGACTAAAGAGAGTATAGGCCCAGTGAGAGGCCAGAGTGTGAATGTGTGGCTCAGTGAGGGGCCAAGGGAGTAGCATGTGGAACAGAATGTCAGCTGCGAGGCATGGGACACAGTGTAGGGATGGTTTGGAGCCATGTGTTTGGCTCAAGGCACCAGGGCTGCAAAATAGGGCAGCTTCCCACATCATATATATTCATTTTACATCGAGGGTGTGGCAGGGAAGATCAAGACAGACTGCCCTAAAACAGCGGAGGGGGTAAGGGATGGCATCAATCTCTTTGGGTGCCCAGGGATCCCCCATTACAATTTATTTTGCTGCAGGAGCTCCTTGAAGATATACCAGGACCCCAGTATACTAGGTGCTATAACTACACTAACAAGAGTAAAAATGATGATTCCTAAACCAAAGAGTGCGTAGTTGGGAATGGACTGCCTTCATTTTATAGTTTAAACATCCTCTCTTTCCACATGTACATACTTCATAGCCAAGGATTACAGCATATTGTGTGTAACTGTTGCTTTCAGGAGCTACTTCTACTAGGAGATTAACCATTTGAAAAGTCAAGATAGGAGGAGTCTGGGTGAAACAGACCTCCAAGTTTTAAAATAGCCTCGGCTAGAGAGATCAGGTGGAATTTTAAAATGTATTTTCTTGGCTAGCACCTACTTTGTTTTATTATGAAGACATGTTTTAAGCAATGGGATGGACAGGGTGACTTAAAATTATTTGGGAATTTTCTGACCAAAAATGTTTCTCCCCCACCAAAAAAAAAATGACCAATTCATTGAAACACAAATATTTTGTGGAAACTGTTTGACTTTGATAAACTTCTACCTGTCAGCTAACCTGGCCTCTTAAGTTCTAGTCTGAAGGAAGCCCAATCATTCTGACTGCCTCAAAGCAATTCATGGGCTTCAAGGCTCCCTGTTGTAGGGGTGGGAGCCCCATGCTCCTGGTATAGGAGCGTAGGATTCTTTTAACACTGGGAAACTGCTGGGGTTACCCTATTTCACTTGGAGCTTTACCAAGTGAAAAGTGCTTAAAATGTACTTTTCTCCAAATCAAAGTGAAAACTCCTGCTCCCCTCCCCTACCCAGCAGGTTCCATGTAGGGAAAGAATTCTGAGTTTTAACCAGCTCTAGTTAGCCATAGTAGCAAAGTAACTTATTAAACCATGAGTCGCCCATCCCAATCTGGTTGGCTTAAAATCCTGACATTAAAAGATCACAAATGTATTGCATTTTTTTTAAAATGCCTTCAGATTGCTTGAGCTTTTAAAATGCACTTGGATCACATTTTTGTTTTTTCTATACAAACTGGAGGGCAAAAATATTCTGTTTATTAATGATAACATTTCAGACTTTGGGCAGGAAGAAGTATCAAATGCAATGGGATTCATGACAGAAGAACAACTATATACATCACATGAGTTCATTTACAGAGTATACAGTACAGCTCTGTAAGAATCAAATATTTCATTTCTGATCCAGAATGTAAAATACAAGTTTTGGAAGTTTCCTGAAAAATGAATTTTTGAAAAATTGTTATTGGTTAGGGAAAGCATCCCACTTGAAGTAGAAAAATCTCAAAAGCTAAATGTGAGCATATTTTACTATTTTAGACTTTTTCATTTTTAAATAACTTTTATACCTTAAAAACATGTTTCACTGTCTTAGACATTTTCTCAAAAGTAATACAGTCCCAGAGAGAGTTTTTTACTTCAATGCAATGCCATTTTTCGATGGAGAAATATTTCAGATAAATTTTGACCAGCTCTAAATATCAGAAATCCAAAAATTAAGTTCTCCTCTTTCCTTCTTAGTCCAATCAATCAAAAATAATGTTATAATGAAATCTCTCCCTTTAACAGGATTACAGCTACATTCTGCCTTGCTCATATATGGTGGAATAGTGTGGAAAAGCCTTCCTCAGCTCTCTCAGTAAGGGTCAGATGAACATGCAACCCAAGACACTAATCCTCCTGGTTTATATAGCGCAGTGGTTGTCAACCAGGGGTACACATACCCCTGGAGGTATTTGGGAAGCCTCCAGGGGGTATATGGCAGCAGCGCGGGGAAGCGGTGGTGGTGGGGAAGCACTTCAGGTTTCGCCACCGGCATTTCTAGTTTCGCCACAGGGAACACCCCCGCCCCCTCCTGTAGAGGATGTCTCTACAGTACAGTCTAGCCTCATCACTCTGGGGATCCACTTAGGCTAAGAAATGTTCTAAATTAGCTGGGGTAAAGCTCCACATTAACATGGTGACAGTATTATGGTATCTGCGTTAGCGCATCTAGAATTGGTTGGGGTATCTCTACACAGAACTGCATTGATCAGTGTGACAATATGCTTACACCATCTACCTCTGTATTTCTCTATCCCTACCTGTCAGCCACTAGAACTAAGCCATAGCACCCCCTCAAAAATGAAATAGCAGGTATTCTGCCTCTGAATACCCAGGAGTTTTGACAAAGTGCTATTACCTCCGGAATGGTGCAGGCCTATAACAACCTTCCTACAGGTGGCACCTATAAATGGCACAATTAAGCTTGGAATGTAGAATGAAACCTTTGAGGCTAGGACCTGCTGAATATGCTGACAGCACTCGGTACAGCAGCCTGATTCAGGCCTGTTGCTCAGGCAGTTTGGAACCTTCAGGGTCTTTTCGATGTGTGAGCTGAACTAGAAAAGAAGTTTAAATCTCAAAGTGATCCAGGCCCCCTGGCTGGTACAGCATAATTCATGAGAAGGGTATTTTCACTTAATACATTCCCCACCCCACCTTCTCCTCAACATGCTGCAAAAGAATTCCTCAGAAGTCAGCAGGATCCAAGAAAAATGCGTATTTATTTCTGAAAACTGCAGTGTTAATAGGGACAAAGCATTCTGAGCAGCAAGAATACACTTTGCCCTTGAATTAATTTCTATTGAACCACACTCGCCATTTTACCAGAGTAATTTATTTTTAAATTTAATACACGAGAGAGGAATGACTAAAAGGAAAATACCTTGTTTGAACCTGGCACTGCCCACTGCAGATTTAGTTGTAAATGGCACCATATTTGCACTGACATGCCTTGGTATAATAAATGCAATTAGTGCACTGTTTTCTATTTCTAACTGCAGGCTCCCCAGGCAATCTGTGGCAGCTAGCTCTCCCGTCACTAAAGTGTATACTGCACCATGGACCATCTTGCTTACTGCGTCACCTGTCTTTTATTCATTCTCTTAAGATCCTTTTTCTGTATCCTGCATTTCCTTGTTTTGTCTTTTCCAGATATTTGTAACCCCCCCCCCCGAACAAAAACAAAACAAAACCCCGAACATCTTTCCTTTCCCTCTGCTCTAGTGTTTTTCTGTGACCCTGGGCACCTTGGCTGGTGCTTCTTCTGTGAGGCAGCTCTGCTCCTATATCTCACCCCTTTCTACTTGGGCATTCTAGCTCAGTTTTGATGATGCCTGTAATACTATCTGCTCCCATGGAAGACCTGTCTTTGGTTCTGGGCAGGAACATGGTTATGGTGTGTCTGACTGGCAAACTGGTAACTTGGACACAAACTGAAATTGTGTATGTGGTGCAGGTGAGTAGGGCAACAATGCTAACTGCACCAGTCACTTTTCTTCAGCTCTCTGTACCACATATGGTGTGACTTGTTCGGCTCCCACATGAGCCCATGTTGTGGGTTGGCCCTGTGGGGACTGATACTGGCACCCAGCCACATGTTATAATGTCCCAAGGGCCATTTTCTCATGCCCCTGTGGCCCTTGGAGTCCTGATGCTGGCCTGATGGAGAATTTTGGGCCCACAACTGTACAAATGCAGTGGCCCCTATCAGTGGGCTCTCAGGTGGGTTCTCCCCTTGGATGGGTCTCATTGATGCCCCTTTGGCTGCCCAGGTCCCATCCTGGCTGCTGTAGGTGCATCTGGTAGTAGCTGGGTGGGGTTGCAGTTAGGTCTGTACCCCTTGGTCCTCCAGCAGCTGCTCCTTTGTTGATACCTGGGTCCTCTACCTGGCATCCTGGGGCAGGGAGCTCTAGTGATCCAGAGGACACCAGGAACAAGTCTCCGGCTCCGATGATGCAGGTAAGTAAAGCTCATGGCATCTGAGCACTTTCCCCTCTGTAGTCTAAATGCCTGTGCTGTTCATTGACCAGTGCTGCTGCCATTGTACCAGGTCTGTTTTGAGTATGGGGAAGGCTTTCAAAAGCGCATCTGGTGCCTCTTCCTTTACTCTTCCTGCTGGACACAACCTGCAAGTTCCTTTGATCTAGGGAGATTTAAGGGGCTGGGCCAGTTTTGTGGTCCCTCTTCCAATCCCATGATGCCAGCAGTTTAGTGAAGTCCTCTTTCCCCTCCCCCCGCGCCCCCCCCCCATATGTGGGCAAAGCCCCATGGAGCTTGATATACCAAGGGCAGATGTTTAAATGGGATTTTTGCTTATGTGTACAGATTTATAGCAACACACAGAATTGTTCCATTGAGGAGTGGGAACAAGTTCTTCTCTATACAGTTACAGAGAGGATATTTAAGAGTTCAGTCCCACAGGTTGCCAAGTACCTTCAACTCTCTTTGAAGTCATTCAGAGTTAAGAGCACCCAGGCTCTTTCAAGCAGTGCTCAGCAAGGCACAATGAGATGAATGGCCCATATCAGTATGTTCCTAGGATAGCTTCCAGTTTGCTCATGGGGAATCTAATCCCCCTCACCATGTTCTGTTTCTATGTCTTACCAGTAAGTGCTACTGAGAGATCATTTCAGTTTTTCCTTTTAACCTGAAAATGCCTCATTTAGTATGTTTGCATTTTGTCATCACTTCCTTTCACACTCGGATTCCATTTTACAACCCTCTCCATCTCTTCTCAACCCCTCCCCCCCAAAAAACCAAAAACAAAGCAAATACCACATGAAGCACAGGGCACTTTTGCCTTTCACGTATTACTTCTCTGTGTCATTCTTGGAACAAAGCGAGCCTGCTTGAACTTGCAAGATGCACTTGTAAAGTGTTCTGTACTGGGATGGCATCCAAGAACAGGGAAGATACCATCTGCCAGTTTTAAGCCAGCCAGCTGTACTCCTGACCACCTCAAAACTCCAGCCTCTTTTACTTCTGCTATTATCCAGAGAAGAGAGAAAGTCAAGACCCACCATGTAGTCACTCAGTTTTAAAGTTAAAGAAAAATTTCCAATCAGTAACATGGAGTGGGAATGAGAGGAGAAGGAAGCAAACTCCTAATTCTTTTGTACAAAATACTCTTGAACTGTTTGGGGCGAGAATTAAAATTGTAGCAGATGAGATTCAATCTGGGGATTAAAACTGAATAATCTAAGGGAAAGAAGCTGAAACAAGAAAGAAGGACTTGACATTTGACCCAAATGGTAACTGTGCAAGAGGGATGGACATGCAAAGAAGAAGAAACTGTAAAGCACACTAGAGATTAACTTGACACAACCAAGGCTGCTTTTTCCCCCTGACTTGTTTTCCCTTCAGGCTAGTGCCATTGTTGCTAAGTCATCCATTGATGCCAGAATGTGCAACATCTAAGTCATCAGCAATCTGGTGAGTATTTTGTCCCTTGTATTGATCCAAGAAATATACGCCAGGCTGTTTGCACCATCTGTCACACTGAAGTCCATGGTGGAGAGGGGGGCAGCAAAAAGGTGGACAGCTGGTACAGTCAGATTCAAATGCCATTTTAGAGGAGACATACCAGAATCTGTGTCAAAAAGCATTGATAACAAAGAGCCACAGTGGTGTAAAGACTGAAGTGAATGCATTTCTGATGTAGTAGTCTGCTTTTCCAATCATCCAGCTCCCTCTTTATGGTTATTGGGAGTGCACCTCTTGGAATTAAAAAGGTTGCTGTGCACATAAAATAAACAGGACCATCTTGAGTGACACAATTGTAAGCATGCTAGGCGCTCCAAGGAAAGTAGTGCTGCCTAAAATGGCTGGTGATACAAAGCCAATATATAATGAATCCCTCAGCTGCAGAGGCCTGGAATAACAACATAGCATAAAGAGTTTCTGGATTGATTTTTGCCATAGAAACAGTTACCAGAACAACATTCATCAAATGCTGGCCTGCACCTGACCTCCATTATTCTGCTCCTCCTTGCAGGTTCTTCTTTAGTACAAAAGCTATTTCACACTGTTATGAATATGTTGGCAGGAGAGCAATGCATATCCCAAAGCAAGGGAGACTTGGAGAGATTTTTCACAATGACAAAGACAAGTCAACCAATAGTCAAGTGGGCAGTGTGTCAACTACCCAGCTTTGCAAAAAAATCAAGAGACTTATTAAGAAATACAGTACCGTACATTAACAGTTTTGGTGAACAGTATATTGTGGCCAGTTTGTTGCAGGAATTATTGCACCAGTTTGAGATTTACAGCAAGTCTCTAGCTCCTAGATCAAAATGTTGCCAACATACCATATGCAGCTAAGGACTCTGGCTAGCCATATGTACTTGTTTTGCAAAAAGCTGCAATTTGGTTTTGACAGACTTGAATGATAACTGCAGTATTGAAAATAGCATCATGGTTGATCATGAGTTGGTCACATTACCCTACTTATTGAGGCCAGAGCAATTCAGAGTGAACTTCAGCAAGAAAACTTCTCAGACAGCTGAAGCAGGACATTCTGTCCCTTAGATTTTTAAGATGAAGGATTTGGTAGTCCATATTATATGAGAAGCAATTAGCACTGGTAGAAACTTGAAGTTTCCTACAGGATGCAAATTGCTACCACTTAAAATTTAATTTTCATTGCATCAAAATCAAGCCAAAGCTTTTTTAGTGGAAAATCAAAATGTTAGATTTTGACTTCTGAAAAATGTTATAATTTATCATATGTAAGGAATAATAAAAAAAAACTGTTTCAAGACAAAAACCAAATGCGTGCTGTAAAACAAAAACCCATTATTTTTCTGGCTGAAATTTTGTCAAAAAAATCTACACATTCCTTTGGAAAGCTTCCATTTCAGCAAAATGACATTTCCTGAGAGAAGATCACTCCACTAGATAACTTTTTACCATCTTTAGGACTAATCTGGTATATTCCAGAAATTGAGTATAATACATGAGAATGTACAATTGATAGGTCATTTGGAGTGATAATAGACAATTATTTTACATAATCTATAAACTATCTTCTTCCATGTATTGTAAAAGAAACTGGCAAACATTCAGCAATTAGTAATGCAAATTAATAAATGACAAAGCGCATTATGCTGAAACTTAAACTAGAATATCTGTATCTAAAAATAAAGGGAAAAATGCAAAGTGTAATGGAAATTTTGAGGAGACATCATTACATAAGAATATATGAGAACACCATAAATTAACCAAACAAGACTGTACCGAGTCAGAACTGAACTGAATGAGACTCATGCCTCCACATCTAGTGTGGTATCTTCTATGAGAGTAGCTACTACCAGGAGCTACAGAGCAAGATTAAACCTACCTCAAATGGACCCCAATCATTATGCTTCCTACTTAAAGGTTGACTTTAGCCCTGAAGCATGAGGGTTACTATCTCTTTCAAAATATTTATCATTAAGAATGACAAAGTAGGCTGTTGTCTTTAAAGCTCACGCTTCTGAGCCATGCCATGCACACATGGCAGATACTATGATTGTGGAATCATGCATTAGATCCCATCCTGCCTTATTGCCAGTGTAGGGGAAGCTTCGTCCTGGGCTGCTTCTGCATCAGTAAGGAGGCATCTCCCGTGGCTGGGAGCCAGCTGCCACTGCTGCTGAGAGTCCTGTCAGCTGTGAGACTCAGTACCAGCTGCATGTGGGGTACAGCTAGCACTAACAGTCCTGTCAGCTGCATAGACTCTCAGCTCTAGCTGCACATGGGGTACTGCTGTGACCTCCCAGCTGTGGGGTGCCTGGAGCACTCAGTGGCTGGGAGTTTGCACCAGCTGTGATCTCCCAGCCATTGTGTGAAATTCCTCCAGAGCTGGGAGACTGCAGCCACTGCTGCCTACCCATGCAAATAATTAAAGCTGGATAGAAACCAGATATCAAGTTGTTATTCATTTTCAAGCAATAAAATTATAGCTAGTTGCACCTTTTTAATGCCCCATAATAAATTTGCATATGTAGCCAATCTAAATTTATTTCATAATTAAGGTAGTTGCATTAGAGATATAACCTGTAGAAGGGGCCTGAAGTGCCACCCTGCCCTGCCTTCTGTCTGTCATTAATTGTGATAACTGCATATTCCTGAGAGCTACGTGTTCTGGTTTTTAAAAAAAATCTTACCAAGTTCTTGCCCTCAACTATTTCTTGTGGCAATGAGTTCAGAGACCATTTACACAGTGTAACCATTTCTGTTATCAATTTTCAAATTTAGTAGCTTTTTAATTTAATCAAATGACCCCTTTTCTTGTATTCCAAGACGGGAAGAATAATCTAACCACTCTTCTCCATTCATTAGTTTGGATAACTTTTTCTGCCTATTTGTTACTTATTTGTAAACAAAGGTTCAAAAGGCCAAACAAACCAAGCTCAGTTAGTTTATTATGACAGTTCTGAACATTACTACCTAGTGATGTGCACTGCCCATCCTTGGATAGGAGTTCATGTCTGCACATCTAGAGTAAAACAACATGTGGGAACTTTATTCACAACTTGGCATACGTAGCGAGAGAAATTATAACTTGGAGATACATTTTAACATGAGACTGTGGAAGGTGGCAAGTGGGAGATGGTCCCTCAGTTATAGAATAGCTGTTAGTTGGAGACAGACAAAGGGTCTGCAGAGGTAACCGACTATTCCACAACTAAAAAGTAGGTTCTTTAATTCTTATTCATGTATGCGTGTTTTTATTGAACCTGGTGATCGCTACAGCCTAGATGCAGGAAAATGTGTATAAATACGAGTTAAATATTCACACATCATTAGTTAGAAACTAAATTTAGAAGCATTAAGCATATGCAACATACATGATACGTGACATGAATGAATCTCATTTTGTCCAACATAAATGGCCCTAATCTTTGCAATCCCTCTTCCTTGGAGTTTTTCTATCATTTGATCACTCTTAAAACCTTCCTCTTTACCCCCTTGCATGGCATCTCTCTACTTGGAGCTTGATATGGTCCTGTATTGACTGAGCCTCTGGCTCACTATCCAGACAGTTTACTACAGAGGTTCAGTCATAGGAGACTCAGACTCCTACTTAGATTCATAGATACCAAAACACAGTTGAATTAACATCAAGGAGTTGCTGGTAGGTTGAGACAATGAGACAAATCTTAATAGTGCCAAAACATCTGGACATACCTGGCCTTATTTTGAGGCCAGTGGACTAGTCTCACAAGTTTCTATTTTCAGGAAGCACTTCTCCAGGAGCAGAGGATTTTGACCTTCATCTCCTCCCTGTGTTTTTAATAGGTGAAATCTAAATCATCTTCATGACTCAGCATTGATTTTAACCCAATATGTATAAAATTATATAGGGTCAAATTCAATGCTGAGTCGCAGAGAAGTTAATTCAGATTAAGTCCCCTTGCTCTCTTCCCATAAAAGTAAGATCAAAATCCTCAGTTTGTGGGAAGTTTAGAGTCCTACCACCTGATGTAGGAGTAAGGAATAATATAATAGCATCTGAAAAATGTAAGTCATGTGGTTGAGGCAACTAGCAACAGCAGTGATCCACTATACAGGCTTACAAACACTTTGACATGCTGGGTACATGTGGCTATATCAAACCTATAGTTGAACAAAAAAGGAAAAAAATTAAGTACAGATATTCAAAGAGCCTGAATCGATTCAATCTTTTCAGGCTAGTCTAACCTGCATAGATTGAGCCAAGAAATGAACAAATGAACAGACATTTACTTTTGATTCTGGAAATGCAGGAGCATGCCTGCAGTGGCTCAGGCTAGAAGCTGGGGAGTGCTAGAGTGAGCCCTTCCTTTCCTTTGGCAGTGGCCAGAAGGCTGGAGGGAAGCTAAGCTGAGTAGGCAGGGGGGTGGGGGGCTGGCAGCCAGGCCCTGGCAGACTGCTGAGTATGATTCAGGAGGGGTTTAAACCCTACCTTGGCCTGCAGGGACCTCAGCCAGAGTGTGCCTGGAGCAAGGAGGGGAAGCAGCCCTTGCTAGTTTGTCTCCAACTGGTGGGGGGAATGGACAGCAGGTGCCCAGGCAACGTCTTAGGCTCAAGCAGGGGAAGATTAAACCTCTTCCCCCAACTTCCACTGGCACAGGACCCTAGCCAGGGTCCGCTGGTTTCCCTGACCCACCCCTCCCTGCTAGCTACTTGAGCAGCAGCAGGCATGGCCAGCTGGGCAGTATCTCAGACTCAGGTAGAGGGGAGGGAGGGGGATTAAATCCCCCTGCTCCCCTCTCCTACCAACACAGGACCTCAGGTAGGGTCTGCTTTTCCCCAGGGGTCCCAAGCCAGTGGGGGAGAGGAGACAGGGGGTTTAAGTCCCTGTCCCTCCTTTCTCTGAGCCTGAGGTGCTGCCTGGGCTGCCAGCTGGCCACTGTGGGGGGTGGGGAAGAAGGAAAGCTGGCAGACCCCAGCTGGAGTCCCATGCCAGTGGGAGAGGGGAGGCAGGGGGGTTAATCCTTCTTCCTCCTCTCCACCTGAACCTACTGTCCCACACCCCTGCCACCTCTGTTCAAGTGGGAAAGAGTCTGGCAGGGGCTGCTCCACCCCTGCCAGGCAGACTGGACTGCATCCCCAGCTGGGTTTCCCATTCCACCCCCTTTTCAGTCAGCGCTCACTGCTCTGGCTAGAGAGTAGAGGGGTGGGGCCAACTCCGCTCTGCTCGAATAGACATCACCACCCAGCCCAAAGTTGCAAAGCGTCCTGGGATGCTGCAGGACTGTGATTTGAACTTGAACCAGGAAGGTGTCTGATACAGAAATTCCATAAACTGGTTTGACCTAGATCAGTTAAGTCTGATACTACATTCAGCCAGGTTTTTCCTTAAAAGTAGTTTCGGCCATTTTGAAACCGGTTTATGTGCACTGGGCTTTTGTTCTGTTACAGGTTTAAACCAGTTTCTAATTATTTAAATTGGTTTGTGTGTAAATTCTGTCCCTAGCCTGGGAGGCCTACCAATGTTAAAGCAACATGCTTCTACAACTGCTCTTGTCCTTGTAAGATTGATGTCTATTATGACAGAGTGGAATGATGACAAGAGGCTTGTAACAACCCCAAGCAATTGCTTCCATATTTGAGCACTGAGCATGCTTTTACGACCTGATGTTTCCTTCTTATAAAGTTAAAAATACCTAAAACCATATCAGCCCCTCCTTTGCTTCTCAAAGAAATATTTAGAATTTTACTGAAATACCTAATAATTCTCTGCAGGCTAATGTCTTTGATTTAGAGTGTTTTACTTATTGTATCTTTCCTCTTTTCACATATAAGCATTATTCCACACTAATTTAGCATGATAGAATGACTTCTTAGCTGAAGTATCCATGCTGAATTGTAAAGCAATGCTAAAACCCAAGGAAGAGGCCATGTTTTTCATTAGGTCAGTGTTTGTTGGTTATAATTAGAGAGGAACAAAACATTTCAGGTTGAGCCTTGATTTCACTAAGCCTTAGTCCACAGGCTTGGGTGTTACTGGTGAATGCAAATATTAGCCCTGAGATTCAGTTGCAACTTTACACTAGAAAGGATCCTGAACTAAACATATAGATCAGAACACTCCAAAACTTGGAGGAGGTTAAGTGTGGAACAGAGGCATTGTGTGCACCTGTAGTACCTTGGGCTGAGTGCCGACCACTGGAGAATGGATGGGGAGGGGTGTTTTTACCTACCTCATTTCTCTCCATACTCTGGCAGCAGCAGCTGCTGCAGCTGAAGAGCAAGTTCACTGCATACCAGTTGCAGCAGAGGGCACCAGAATACTGCCCACCCTGCTCTCTGGGAGTATTTGCTACAGTAGGCATAGCCCAGCCAGAGAAGCTGGGCAGTCCTGCACACATTGTATTGGGGGCGGGGGGGGGGGGGGGGGAGGAGAGGGAAGAGCAGAATGGTGTCCACTCTTCCCCAGGATTTTTGCCATGGGAGGTCCAGTTTCTCACCCAATAGCATGTGGGGGAAGGTGGAGGTGTGGAATGAATAAAGCACCAGGGACAGCCCCAGGGAGCCCATGCCACAAAGTGCTACAGCCAGTACACATAACGCTTGCCACAGCAAAGACTCCTGGGAGGCATTCTGGTGTCCTCTCTCGATTGGAACCAGGAAGTGTTCCCCACTCAGCCCCTAATAGTTACTGGTTCTGAATCCAGATCTGAACATTCAGGCTGACATTATGCAAGTCTGAACTTTGTGCCAAGCTTTACAGCTTGAGCCTATCTCTATTCTATACTCTGTTCTCCTCCCACCTGGCTTCTCATCTCAACAGCTCATCTTCTCCTTGGAAGTTATATATACTGTTTCTGGTAGGGAGGTCTATGGGGTACATTGGGCAGGGTATAGTACAGCAAGAGCATTCCTGCTCCCAAGTACTTGCTACCTTATGTATCTTGTCTGTCCCAAGTCATAACTCCCTGTTCAGGGCAGCTAGTGAATACAAGACCTCCCCATAACTCCACAGAGCTGGTGACAACTCTTTGCTATTCCTAGTATATTATTTCATGGGGTGGAAGGAAGGAGATTTACTGGAAAGATTCATGATAATTTCAAACTTGTTACAAAATCCTAAAGCAGAAGCCATTTATTTGGTGCCAGATTTTAAACCATCAGTTTAACACATTTCCAGGGCTACTTTCATCTTTTCCGATATGGTGTGATGAAAGCTTCTTGGACAACTAGTAACACTGAATAAAAGACTATATAAACACTATTTTTTTCTTTAAATTTGTCAGCCAGGTAAAATACAACATCATTCAGATGAAATTTTACCCACTGTTTAAAAATCACAACTAGCAAATAAATAATTTTTATCACTATCAGTAAGGAAATCATGCATCACCTTTGATAACCAGGTGCTTGCCTTAGTGTCGAAATTGAAAAAACAAAACAAAACACCACTTATTACATATAAAATGATTATGCAGAACTTACCAGCTTATGGTAGATGAATTATTTGAAGAGGAAAACACTGTCTCAATTCATGTTAGCATTTAAGTAATGGGTTTTATTTGTATGTTATTTGAAATGAGCAGAAAACCCTGATAAGTAATCGATAGGGAATGGAATATTATTTAGATCAAATTATCTTTCTTGCAGCAAATAAAAATGAAGTAGAAGTTACATTGAATAGAAATACTGGAGAAGCCTACTTCAAAGATTATATATTAGAATGAGTGGTCAATGGCCGTGTGTAGACAAAATGAGGGGCATGTGCGCACGACACTTTAAAGTGGGTTAAATGCTTTTACACTGCTTTAACGGTGTTGGTTTTTGCACGTGTCGGCAGCATATTGCGCAGCTGTTTCAACCACTGTAGCAAATTCAGCAGCATAATGTGCCTTAAATGACTTTTCATAGTTTCTCACCTCTTCTGTAGTCTCTGTGTCAGTAGTAAGCCTGCTATTTGGTGCTCTCTGCCTCCCCCTCAAGCTCCCTGTCAGGACACTGGTTTCTATTGGCCCCAAACAGTTGAGTGTTTTCCAGGCTTTCCACCCATTCTCAGAAACAGGGGATTTGACTTCCTGTTGCATATGAAATAGCATAGCTGATCAGCTTCACTAGGCTAAACACATGCAGCCCCTTTTCCTGCCTTTGATGATGTGGGACAAAGGGTGATGTGACCTCCCCACTCTCCCTGCTCAGCTGGATCCATCCTTGGGTATGACTAAGCAGGGAAAGTGGGGCTTTTCTCTGTCGAGCCAGACCTAGGGCAGGGAATGCCAACTTTCCCACTTATGGTGAGGCACCTGAGATTCTCCAGGGAGCCTTTCTGTAAGTGGGGAAACCCTCCAGAGCACCTCCCTAGGGTGGCAGGAGAGTGCAAGCAGTCAGGATGCCTGTTGTCTTCTACCACAGAGGTAATAGATGTCTTCTGCAAGGAAGTGGCAGAGTTTTACCACCTTTTGTTGCACTAGGTGATTCTCATGTGGTACACCATTGATTCTTATGTGGCGCAACAATGGGTACTGATGTTTACTTGCTCAGCACTTGTTCTGCCATAAAAACTTTTATGGTGGCACAAATGAGATGTCAAACAATGTCCAGTTCCACCCTGTGTGTACATGCAACTATTCTGTTGCAAGTGCAGGACTTTGCACTTCTCCTTGTTGACTTTCATCAGATTAATTGCAGATCAGTTTTTGCAGTCTGCCCAGGTCATTATGAATCCTAGACCAGTCCTCCAAAGTATCTGCAACTTCACCCAACTTGGTGCAAATTTGCTAAGCGTTCACTCCATCCCATCATCCAAATCAAGGAACTGGGGAGCAGCAACCAGGGAGAAGCAAACAGAACAGTTTGCAAGCAGTTTGCTGGGAGCAAGAGAAGGAAGGGAAAGAGGAACCAGGCACTAGGCACCAGATCCTAATCTGGGAAGGGAACTGAGCCAGGGTTGCCTGTATGTTTGGCTTGCTGAGGGCTGTTTGGTGGGTTTGTGTGCTTGGGTGTGTGCTCTGAGCAGCCAAGTAAACTGATTGCTGAGTGATTGCTGCCTGGATGTGACAAAGGGCCCTAACAAAGGGGCCGAGCCAGATCAGGCCTAGGAGAGGTATATAAGGAGACAGCCCAAGAACTCAGGGGAGTAGAGAGAAGCAAAGCAGGACAGATTACAAGCAGGTTTCCACCCTTTTCTTTGAAGGGGAGACTGAAAGGTAAGATTTTTTTTTTTTTAAAAGATGTAATTTGGACTGATTAACCTATATAGTTTTGTTTTATCAGCAAAAACTCAGTAGCTAGACCAAGACTTAAGGCCCTTGTTTAACTAGTGTCCAGAGCAAAGAGGAGTTTGGTTAGAAAATCTCTCCTATTTCTTCACTACAAGATTGCTGAGAGGAAAGAGGTTGTAGGGAAAAGGGAACCCTTCAGATCAAGGAACAGCAAATAAGTCAGCTACAGAGTAGTTTGCTAGGGAAGAGCTGCTTAGGCAAGAAGTGAGAAGCCCAGAAGATTAGAAGGCCCAGAGACTTGGCTGGAGGATGTCACAATCACCAAGCCACTGTCACTTCCACTTCCAGCTCTTCCTCTGCTTCCACCTGTGAGGTGTCTGTCTAGGCAGAATCACACACTGTTGAGGCTTCCACCCAGGTCCTGGTTTGGTACTCTGCAGCCTGTAGTTTCCTTTGTCAGCCAGGCTAGGGAATACCTGCAATGCGAGTGGTGCCTTCTGGTGGTGTCCCTCAGGGAGAAGGCAAGAGGGCTGCCAGAGGATGTATTTGTATTTCTTTCCAGGAAAGCTGTTTGTATTCTAAAGAATCCTTACTGAGAGCACAGCAACAAACCATCCTGATGAGCAGGAAGAAAAGCACATCTGGCAAACAACTTTCTTGGCTTAGCAGAAAACTCTTCAGTGAGTTTAAAAACAAAGGAAGATTACAGGAAATGCAAGCTTGGACAAACTACTTGAGAGGAATATAAAAATATTGCTTGGGCATGCAGGGATGAAGTCAGGAAAGCCAAAGCGCAATTGGAGTTGCAGCTAGTAAGGGGTGTGAAAGGCAACAAAGGTTTTTACAAGTATGTTAGCAACAAGAGCAAGGTCAGGGAAAGTGTGGGTCTCTTACTGAATGGGGGAGGCAACCTTGTGACAGGATGCAGAAAAGTCTGAAGTATTCAATTCCTCTTTTACCTTAATTTTCACAGGCAAGTTCAGCTTCCAGACTACTGCATTGGGCAGCACAATTTGGGAAGGAGATGAGCAGCTGACAGTGGTGAAAGAACAGGTTAGGGACTACTTAGAGCAGGATGTGTACAAGTCCATGGGGCCAGATGCAATGCATCCAAGGGTACTGAGGGACTTGGCTGATGTGATTGCAAAGCTGCTGGCCATTATTTGAAAAACCATGGCAATCAGGGGAGATCCTGGACAATTGGAAAAGGGCAAATATAGTCCCTGTTTTTCAGAAAGAAGATCCAAGGAACTACTGACCAGTCAGCCTCACCTCAGTCCCTGGAAAAAATCATGGTGTAGGTCTTCAAAGAAACTATTTTTAAGCACTTGGAAGAGAAGGTGATTCGGAACAGTCAGCACGAATTCACCAAGGGCAAGTCATGCCTGACCAACCTGATTGCCTTCTATGATGAGATAACTAGCTCTGTGGATGTGGGGAAAGCAGTGGATGTAATATAACTTGACTATAGCAAGGCTTTTGATACCGTCTCCTACAGCATTCTTGCAAGCAAGCTGAGGAAGCATGGGTTGGATGAATGGTCTGTAAGCTGGATAGAAAGCTGGCTAGATTCTTGGGCTCAGTGGATAGTAATCAATGGCCTGATATCTAGCTAGCAGCTGGTATCATGGAGTGCCCCAGGGGTTGGTCCTGGGGCTGATTTTTTTTTTTTTTTTTTCTTCAGTATCTTCATTCCCAGTCTGGAACATGGGATGGATTGCACCCTCAGCACATTCACAGATGACACCAAGATGGAGGGACAAGTAGATATGGTGGAGGGTAGGGCTAGGATTCGGAGACGCCCAGACAAATTGGGACAAAATGGATGTCATGAGGTTCAACAAGGACAAGTGCAACATCCTGCACTTAGGATGGAACAATGTCATGTACTGCTACAGGCTGCGGACTGATTGGCTAACCAGCGTCTCTGCCAAAAAGGACCTAGTAGTTACAGTGGACAACAAACTGAATATGAGTTAGCAGTGTGCCTTTGTTGCCAAGAAGGCTAACAGCATATTGGGCTGCATTAGTAGGGGCATTGCTAGCAGATGGAGGGAAGTAATTCTGCACTGGTGAGGCCACATCTGGAGTACTATGTCCAGTTTGAGGCCCCCCACTATATATGGACAAATTGAAGAGAGCTCAGCAGAGAGCAAGAAAAATGGTCATGTGCCGCAGCCCCTGAACTTATGAGGAAAGGCTGTGGGAACTTGGCTTATTTAGTATGCAGAAGAGAAGACTGAAAGGATTTGATGCAGCTTTTTAACTACCTGAAGGAGGACTCCAAAGAGGATGGAGGTGTACTGTTCTCATGGTTGACAGATGATGGAACAAAGAGCAGTGGTCTCAAGTTGCAGAACTGGGGGGGGGGGGGGGGGTTGAAAACCCCTCACTAGGAGGGTGGTGAGACTGTAGAAGACACTATCTAGAGAGGTGGTATAATCTCCGTCATTGGAGGTTCTTAAGGTCCAGCTCAACAAAGCCCTGGCCGGAATGATCTGGTTGGGGATGGTCCTACTTTGACCAGGGGGTAGGACTAGATGGCCTCCTGAAGTTCCTTTCAACCCTAATTTTCTGTGTTTCTATGATTGTTAAAAATGTTGAACAGTACCAGATTGAGGACAGGCTCTTGGGCTAGAGGTAGAAGTTGCGCACAAACTGGCTTAAGTGATAAGAAACTTGTTTAAACCTGTAACCGAACAGAAGCTCATTGCACAAACCACGTTCAAAATGAATGAAACTAGTTTAAGATAAACTTGGTTGGATGTAGTATCAGATTGAACTCATTTAGTTCAAGCTGGCTTATCGAACTTCTGTCCCAGATTCCTTCCTGGTTCAAGTTACCTCAGTCCCCCAGCATCCCAGGATGCTTTTTAGCCCTGAACTATGCTGTCTGCTCCAGTGGAGCAGGGACTGACTCGCCCCTCAACCTGCTTCCTGCCTGTGTCCATCAGCCCACTGGGGGTCTGTTCCCCTGTCCCACCCCACCCTGACTCCCCTAGCCAGGATCTACTCAGCATGTGTGGGGAGGGAAAGCCCCTGTGGTGGGCGGTTTTAGACCCTCAGGAGCCTTTCCCCTTCCCAGCTGCTGATTTGGGTCAGTGGCTGCCATAGTAGGGAGGGAGAAGAAGTCCTCCAGGGTGGGTGTCTGCCCATGTAGCCCAACATGGGGCACTCAGGAGTCCCTGCTGGGGGGGGCTTCCCCTCACCTCAGCCCAGAGTCTTCCCCCCCCTCCCCCCAGGGAGCTGAGGGGAATTCTTCTCCTCCCAAACCCTAGAGCTGCTCGTGTCTCAGCCTCAGGGAGTGGAGGGAAATTCTCCTGCACCTCTGCACCTGGTTTTTCCTCAGCTGCTGCCAGTGTGAGGGAAAACTAGTTGCAGGGAGTATAAGAATTTCCCTCTGCTTCCTGAGGCTGCCCTGGACTATCTCTGAGACTCTCAGCAGCTAGGCAAGCAGCTCTGAAGTTTGGGGAGGGGGAAGAATTCCACTGAGCTCCCTGGGGCTGCCCTGGGCTCAGGTGGAGCAGGGACTCCAGAGCCCCCATGCTGGACTGCACGGACAGGCACCCAACTGGGAGGATTACTTCTCTCTCCCTCCTGTGGCAGTGGCTGAAGCAATCAGCAGTAGGGAAGGAGGGGATTCTCTTCAGCTCCCCAGGGCTGCCTGGGCTGGGGAACCCAGGCTGGGGGAAGCCTCCTGATGGGGAGGCTCCCCCAAGGTGGGTCAGCACCTGGATGGGGGCCTCCTCAACCCCCTCTGTAGGGGACAGCAGGGAGTTGGAAGTATGTACCTGGGGAACCAATTAGGGACACTTGGCTGGGCTGGTAATGGCCAGCAGGCTGGGAGATGTGCCCTAGTGCACCCCCCTACTGGTCTGGGTCAGTGCAGGCCTCCTACTGCCTTTTCTAACTGAAAACTGAACATTAGTTCAGTTAGGTATTGGTTCAACCTATGCAGCTTGGAGGAAGCTGCCTAGACTGAATCAATTCTGCTTTGGGCTTTTTGACTGTCTATACTCGGCCCTGGGGAACCCTACTTTTATACTGTCTTCCAACTAGATATTTAGCCACTGAAGACTATTTATTGAGCATGATGATCCAACCAGTTTATGTATTCATCTTGCAGTACTTTCATCTAATTTACGTTTCCTTAGGTTTTTGTGAGGAAAAACTAAAGCTGGGGCAGTGCAGGACTGAGCTGTGTGGGGTGGGGGTGGGGAGTGGCTCCCACTATTACGTGCACCCCTGGGATGGCATGGGGGGGTTGTACCCCTGGATCTGCACTGGGCAGGATGTGGCCTGCAGCCAGGGCAGCACCAGGCTCTTCCCAGTGGGGGCTGGGCTGGGTTGTGCTCAGGGTGGGCAGCGGTGGCACTAGGAGGGAGGTTGGGGGGGGTACAGCAAAATCAGGAGTGGCTGCAGCCACCCCACATAGACTTGCTCCCATAGGCCCCATGTAGTGAGGGAGGGAGTGGGGTAGGGGGAGGTGCTGCACAGCCAAGTGGAGCCCAGGAGTGAGCTGCATGCACCCTGGGGGGGCAGGGGGGAGCACATGCCCCTGGATCTGCACACTGGGTGGGCTGGGGCCAGGGCAGCACCAGGCTCTTCCTAGCAGGGGCTTGGGCTGGGTTGCACTTGGGGCAGGTGGTGGTGGCAGTGCTGGGAGGGGGCTGCAGCCACTTCAGAACTTGCGGTATCCCCTCCAATCCCCCCTCCCAGCCCAAAGCACAGTACAGCCCAGCCTACATGCATGCAGATCCAGGGGCATAACCCCCCCATGTCCTCTCAGGGATGCCACCACATAGTGGTGGCACTGGGAGGGGAGGCTGAACTGGGGGAGAGCTAACATTTGGCAGCTGTCACCTGCCACCATCACCTGCCGCTGGCTATTGGCTGAGGGCAGCAGCCAGGCAGCGAATCCAGAGAGTGAGCTGGGGTGGGGAGCAAGGAGGCACCACAATCTGTTGTGTGAGGCCAGCAGCGCCCAGTGCACCCCTCCTCCTCTTCTTCCTCCTCCTTCCCCTGGGTAAGAGGTGAACATGCTGGGTGAGATGCTGCTGCTGCACTCCAGGCGCACTGGCGCTCAATCCCTGCCCACCACCTCCCTTTCTCCCCCACCCAAGACCTTTCTGAGTACCCCTGGGTATACCCCTGATTGACAACCCCTGCATTACTACATGGGTAAGGAGAGTAAATGATGGAGAGAAAGCTGAAGTGTTCTGTTTTCTTTGCTTAAGTCTTCCCAAGAGAATAAATTACCACATGCTTAACAATATTATATTAATAAGGAGATGGTAGCACCAGCTAGACAACAGGAACAAAAAACAGAATATTTAGATAAGATTTAAGTTAGCAAAAATTCCCATTAGTCCTAAAAGAACTAGCCAAAATAATTCTGGAACTTTCAGCAATTAACTTTGAGAACTCATGGAGAGTAAAGCAGGTCTTTAAGAATCAAGGGAAGGGCAACCATAGCACCTGCCTTTGGAAAGGAAGAAAAAGGGAACAAGGAAATTTATAGACCAGACAACCAAAATTTTAAATTTCTAAGTATGTAGGAAATACCATATTATTATTATTATTATTATTATTATTTTTTTTTTTTTGCATACCACCCCCAATACAATTCAGCTCTTTTTGGAAGGCAGAATGTAGAAAAAAAGTTGTTTTCAGAAACACACACATTTCTGGAAACATCTTTTCTACATATATAATATAAGGGTTGCTTCCACATCACAAGCTTCATCAAAATCGTACCAGAAGCTCTCTTCCTACTTCAGCCATGAGATACAATGCTAAGCCAGTAGATATGGCTGTAAGGTTTAGCACAGGACTCCATCCTTTCAGCTTGCTGAATCGGGCTACTGGCAGTCAGCTTGGCAGCTGTATGGCATATACAGTATCTTTAGCATACACAGTATCTCCAAGGTCTCCTAGCTTTCTTTTCCAGTGAAGAAAATGCCTTCCCTGATTGATGTACACACACCAATTTCGGAAGGGGTGGGGAGTGCTGAATTTTTTTGGGAGGGGGGGTGCGGGGGGGAAGGTGTCTGTTGTATGCAAGAAAATGATATAATTTCTTTGCTTTACCAAATGAAAGCAAATTCAGACCGTCAGCCTTCATGTTTTCAGTAGATAAATGCTCCAGTCTATGAAGGAGGACACTACATTGACCTTTGAAAGGTAGTTGTACATTAATACTGCATAATGCCACAAGTTGGCTTTAAACTGTTCTATGTTTCAAATTGTATCACACTCCTGATCCACTGGAGAAGAAAAAAGGCAAAAAACTCTGTCAGTAATAATAAGTGTGTGGCCTATTTCTGCTGCTATGGACAAGGCCAGAACAAAATGAAAACTGCAACTGAAGCCAATTGGCAGCAGGATCTCAACCAGGGATTTTTTTTTTTTTTTTTAATGTTAAAGTATTATTCAGTTATGTTTCAAGAACAGCAGCAAAAAAACCCATAAACAAGTTGAGCAGAAAAAAGTGATGACATATCAAATGCTTCCTGGTGCAGAGCACCAACCATCAGGATAGTAAAGTGCTATCTCTTTGTTCCATGTTTGTACAGAGCTTTGCTCAAAGACATTCTTCTCCACAGCACTATGATAACTTCTTTTTCCTTTGTGAGGACATCAGGAAAATATGGAACCACCCCGTTTGTGTTTTGTACTACAGTTTTGAAAGCAGAAGCTCTAACGATACCATCGAGAAGCACAAAAAACTGTCTGCAGTAAACAGTGAAGGCCAGTTTGTACATTCCAAGATCAAAAAAGGAGGAAAAACTAAGGACCCGAACAAGAACCTCTTATGTATATGCTGTAGTTTAACTAGGGGGTGGAGGGAGAGTGAGTGGAGATGAGCTGCCCAGACTAGCATGCAGCAGTGTATCGGGGTGGGTGGTGTAGTGAGCAAGGGGGATGATTGGAATGGTGCTCCCCCTGAGGAGTCTCTGCCATAGTGGGTACCACTCTGCACCCAGTAGTATATCTGGGGTGAGAGGAGCAAACGAGGCACCCAGAGAGCCCGTGCCATGAGACTGCTACTTCCAGAGCCAATGCTTCCGTAGCGGCAATGAAAGCAGCAGCAGCTTTCTTCAGTGTGCAGAGAGCCCAAGCAAGTAAGACTTTGCTTCCTCTCACCCTTCTACCAGTGATTGGCACCCCATACCCTTTACCCCAGTCATTGAAAGAGCTTGCTATGCCTCAGAGTATATTTTTAAGTATGTGAAGTGCTCCACCTGGGTCTACATAAGCGATCTTCTGGATTGGGGCTTAATAGCATCCACATAATGTCTAGTACTTTCAGTGGCTGCAGTCTTCTCCACATACCTGCCCTCCACCTAGGCAGCCTGTATTCAAGAATGGTACAGAATTAGGGTGTCAGACATGCTAACTTCAGCGGTGGTTTTAGGAAGTGGAAGGGATGACCAAACATTTTCATTTGTTTTTTAAATTGCAATTTGATTTCATTTATTAAGATGTGATTAAATTGTTTTGAGCTCTTGTCTTTTGTAAATATCAAGCTAACTTCTTGTTTTAGAGCCATAGGTGTGCCTATACACAGCAGGGCTTCTATTAGAAAACCCTCACTTACAGGTGTTAGAAGAGCACTGCAGGATAGAATATGCATCTTAGATTTTTCAATATTATTAAATTCACTTGTGTCCTCTCACCCCTTCTAGTCAAATCATAACTTGTCACCGTAGCATGAAAGTTCATATACACAGGCCATTAGCTTTGCTTGTAGCCTAGGGTAATTAGTGAACTTTTTGTTGCTCTTTATTTTCCTGTCTACTAAAGTAGCTTGAATAACTATCACTTATTCTTTCCTGTAATTAGTGCTGAACCATATTGAAATATTTTTCTGAAGCAAAATAATAATTTATGTCTTAATATTTAAATATTTTCTGCTAATTTTGCTTTCAGAATTGTATGTTGCATATGAAACTCATACAAATAGCAAACTTATTAGAAACTTCTTTTTAAAAATCCAGCTTGGACTTTCTCCTAATATTTTTAGTGCAACTGTTTCCCTGGTCTACCTTAATGTGAAGACCAGCTTTTGTAAGCACCCAGCTTTTTGTTGGCTAATTGAGTGGCTTACATCTAATTGCATTGTAATTATACATTCTTTTTATTCTTGTAAAAGCTTTGAAAAAAGCAGAGCTGCTTAATAGGAAGGCTATATATATATTAGACACACACATTGTGTTGAAGTAAGGATGTAGTTCCAAATCTGTAAAGACAAGCGAGCAGAGGCGAGGTATGTTCTCAACAGAGGATGAATTGAAACAGATCCTAAACTAGTGCAGTTTATTTCTGGCAAATGCCATAAGTATTTGTATTATGTCAGTTCTCCAGTTAAATATCATTTTTAATCAGACAATGGCTAAATTAGACAGTTTTCCATTACTGCCTTGAAAACTAATAGTGTAATTGCCACCCGAGTCCAATAAAATGGATTTTGCACTGTGATATCTAATGCACTGAATTAGCAAGGTAAGATGAATAAGTATATGAGAACTTTCTGCTTTCCCCCCTTTCTTGTTTTTTGGTTAGGAGCACTAAATACCTGATGCTGTCTACAAACTGGCCAGGGGGGACCAGCAGCCCATGGGAGAGTCCCTGTTCCCCCCAAGCACTACCGGGAGTAACAAGGAATAACAGCCATAAATTGACGGAGTAGATTCAGGCTAGGTATCAGGAAGCACTACTTCACTGTCAGGGCGGCTAGGATCTGGAACCAACTTCCAAGGGAAGTGGTGCTCGCTCCTACCCTGGGGGTCTTCAAAAGAAGGCTAGATAATTACCTAGCCGGGGTCGTTTGACCCCAGCATTCTTTCCTGCCCATGACAGGGGGACGGACTTGGTGATCTGCTTGGGTCCCTTCCAACCTTACTAAATATGAAACGATAATTGAGGCTTACATCTTTTGCAAACTGTACGTAGAATCTATCTTCAACTTGCAACATTTTGGTGTTTTAGAGTAAACATTTAAATGTGTTTGGTAAATACAGTTAAGCCAGTCCCAAAGCCAACTTACTATAGGTTTATTTTTAAATTTGATCTCTAAGGGTCACTTGTTCCCTTTGGAGAAACTTGCAAAAATATTAATAAAATTGAAATTGTTCTCAAGTTCCATGATTAATTACTGAACATATTGGTTTCTTTTGATGTCCTCTGACAGTGTATACTTCACTGGATTCTGAATTAATAAAGTAAAATGGACCTGGCCCGAAGCTGTCTCCATTTTGAATAAAGCTGTTGTGAGCAATGTGTGCTGGTATTTGCTCCCTGCTTGCTCTAGCTAATGAGTAACGGGATCCATGGGCAATTGGATCGTCGTCTCCCTAGTTGTTGGGCGCTCTATGGAGTCGGAGTCTAACAAATGTATATGTATGTATTCAAATTGAAAGAATAATTGGAAGGGAAATTGTTTATTTGATATAACTAGGTACCTTTCCATGTTTTTGTTTACTTTCTTCACTTAGATAGGAAGCTTGGTCACATCCTGACCCCAGTAAAGTCAAGTTCTGTTAGACTTCAGTGAAGCCAGGATTTCACCCTTGGGCATATCACTGGTTATTCATGAATACTGTGTCCAGCACAATAGAGTCCAGCATACTTATAAAGCCAAAGTGGAGGAATTATTTAATCAAGGATAGAAGGAATGAAAAGCACAGAAGTTATTATGGGCACTTGCTAAAAGCCACTAAGTATTCAGGACAGTAGAAGAATAGTTCCATAGCCATGTAGCCTGTGAGTGCTCTCCTTGGTTTTGTAAGCCAGAGGATAACAAAAAAAAAAAAAAGGATGATTTTTGCACAGATATCTATTGGGTAACAAATGCAACAAAATATGCTTCACCAAAGAGGCTCTAAGATGGAGGTGGGACAGAGGGCCACTTAAGAAGCTTTGGTGAGCTGTTTTGGGCCAGGGGAGGGGTGCTGATCCAGACCAGTGCAGCAGGGGTGAGGGGTGGTGCTGACTTGGCCCAGTGGGGGTGGGGAGGGGCATCAGCCTCATACCCACTGCCAGGGGTGCTGGATGGAGTAAGTGGAACTTCTATGGAGACTAGACTGGGACTCCTACAGGCAGGGTACATTTGGCCAGGCAGAAAGGATGGGGCTATGGGGAGTGGCATCTGGGAGTGGGATGGGCAGTTGGGCTGGGATTGAGGGGGTGGACACCATGGGCCCACAGCCCAGGGCAGAGCCATGATATGCTTACTGAGTGACCCTGCAGTGGGTGCCAGTTCCATGGGCAGGGATATGCAGGGAGTAGATTGCTGCTCAGCCCTATGCTGTCACTGCCCCACAATCCTACCTTAGCCCCTGCCCACCCATTCTGTCCCTGGACACTATTCCCCACCTGTCCACAGCCCCATCCACCTGGCTGAACTCACCCTGCCTGTGGGGGTTCCAGGCTGGTCTTCGTGCAGACCCCACCTTCCCACTCCATCCGGTGCCTGGGGGCAGTGGGACCATCTGCATATGCCATGGCCTGGGCTGCCCCCATGCCTAGGCTGGGTGGGGTTGAGTGACTGGTTGGCCGGATCCAGCTGATGGGCCATATTTTGCCCACCCCTGCTCTAAGATGATACCTTTATTAGATTTCAGGATAGCAAGTTTCAGGGATTTTTCAATGAGTACAATAGGATGGATTTGTTAAATTTCATCTCTTAGGATGATGTTGGGAAGTTTTATGGCTTTTTAACGTTTTTTAAATATGAGCTTTAAATTCCTCTGAAAAGTTGGAGGGGGTGGGGAGTGAATTAGATCATGTGGCTTCATGTGAGATCACTTCAAAATCCCAAGTTCCAATAGAGAACTTCACTGGAAATAGAAAATAGGGAAGGCTACCAAAAGATCAAAGGAGGGAGAGAAAAGAAACAATTGACTAATGAGGAGACCTAGTTTAGGAGAACAAACAAAAGTAGAAATTGTAGGGAAAGTATGATTAATACATGGAGAAGGACAAATTTTAACAGTGACTTGCAATGGCTGAAATATCAAACTCCTTGTAAAACTACCTTCAACAGGAAAGAAAAGGAAAACATTTTCATACTTCAACTCAGTCTTGCAAAATACTTGGTATTTCTTGTAGTATTTCTTCTACACATTGTGTACTCTCAGCTCCTGCTGATGTAAGTGTGTGTTTGGTCAGATCAAGTCATTAGCAATTAAGGCAGTATCTGTAAAAACAGCTAGCAATAGACTAACAAGTAAGGGAATACTTAAAACGGGAAAACCAAGAGATGAGTAACATCCTCAAATACCAGGACTTTAGAGTAATATTGACAAGACTTTAAAACTTACTCTCATACTGGAATGAGTTTGCAAACAACATCCACATCTTTTTGCTTTCATAATTGAGCTGGACACACGGAGATGATATCAAATAGTGAAGTACTGATCAGGACATGCAAGTGAATGAATGACAGATACGGGGATCATTTTTAAGTGGCATGTCACATTTGTATTCATTTAACATGTCTCCACCTTTCATATGCCAGCTATTTGATTTGTTCCAGTCCAAGGTTATGTGGCTTCTGCCAGTTAATCCAGCTCACTTCTGAATCCTTCCTGCCATCCTCATCTTCATAGGATCATAAGAAAGTAGAGATGGAAGGCACCTCATGAGGTCATCTAGTATAGCCCCCTGCTCAAGGCAGGATCATCCTTGACTATTAAAAACAGTCCCAGGCAACTATCTACCTACAGGTGTGTGAAAGCTTCAGATTGCTCTAGTCCTATCAGGTTCACCAGTGAAATCCTGATATATTTTTTCCCCTTTTCACTCTATTTACCTCTGGTTGCTCCATTAGTTAGCAAGTTCACAATCAGCACCTCTTTGTCTTTTACCTACTTCTTGCCCAATCCAGTCTCCAAGATCACTGGCTCAGACAAATTCCTACACCCAGCTGATGGACTCAGTCATCCCTAAATGACTGAGGCCAATATACTAGGTGTCCTCCATGTGTGATCATGGAACCCTGTACTTCCAAAGTTATTCTGGCTACCTCAAGGTTCATTTTTGTGGGCCTTGTCAATGTGGACTGGCCTGATGACTTCACACCATGCTTGCCTGGAAAAAGTTTGACACAGCATATTTGCATTGGACTAATGCATCTTACTTGGCTGTATACAATGTAGTAGACGTGTGATTGCTAATCTCTACTTGGGGATTTTTTTATCCAGTAGGGTGGGCAAGTACTCCTGAGGAATTGGAGATAAAATTCTACCAGTGCAAGTTATACCATTGTAAACATAGCTTGTTAATGGTTTATCCTGGGGCAGGGGTGGGCAAAATGCAACCTGTGGGCCAGATGTGGCCTGCCAGGCCAGTCTATCTGGCCTGTAGAGCCCCTAAAAAATTAAGAAAATTAATATTGATCTGCCCCTGGCTGCCTGTCATGTGGCCCTCGATGGCTTGCCAAAACTCAGTAAGTGGCCGTCCACCCGAAATAGTTGCCTGCCCCTCTCCTGGGGAGATGGTAAGCAAGATAGGTATTCTACTGTAATTTGCATGAGTGTACAAAATAAATGTGCATTCTAGTTTGGAATGCTACTGTCTGACCATGGCCTCATTAAACAGTGTATTTTTCACAATGATAGCAGAAGGATACAGCTCTAGTAGCTGCTATCCCAAGCCCCCCATGACTGAAAAATGTTCTGCTGACATTCACAGGACATATTTGTTCATTTTTCATTCTTTCAGTATGACCATGGTGGCCACCTTGATCAGCTTTCAAATGCATCAATTTCACTGACATTGCTCCTTGCAGAAATTGCAGATCTACTCATTCCAATGCACACCTCGAGCTCTCCTTTGTTGCCTGCAGCTCAAGCTCACTAATCCTGGAAATAACAGAAAAAACTCTGACAAATGCTGCTTTAAATAGAACCAGTTAATTCACTGTGCACCAGATACTGCCTGAATCTCTGGGCTGGACCAGACACCCTGAAGTTCTTTTCCAACTGTAAAATATTTCACCAAACATCCTTGTAAACCCCAAGTATCTAGAAGCAATCTTGTTTCACAAGACTCCTGAAGTTCAAACGATGACTCCACACCTGATATTTGTGAGTCTTGTCTAGCAAATAGCACACACTTGTGGAATCTGCCTTCCTGCTCGCTCTCATTTTCCACCAATACTTTATCTATGTCAGATTTAGGTACTAATGTTAAACATAAGGCACTATAAAGTGCAACCCTGACTAACCTAACTTCCTGTGCCAAGTTTGCCAACTGTAAGATGATAACATGAGCCACTGTCTCAACACTGTAGCTACACTGACAAGGAATTTGCTTACCTTAAATAGTAACTGCCATGAGTTTCAGGAAGAAACACAAGAAAAGTAACACCTCTTTGTACCCTGCACAGTCCACACTCCTGACTACACTGGTGCCATTTATAACATATTCCTGAACCAGTTCCCTCCAGAGGCATTGGACTGTATCTGTATCTAAGTGGATCAGGGGGTTAGATTAGATGACCTCTTGAGGTGCCTTCAACCCTAATTTTCTATGATTCTGAGTCAGGACTTTGGAGTTTAGATTTAGGAGTGTAGATTCAGGTCCATCAGATGTTATGGGGTAAGAAGGGCCAAAAACTGTGTCTGGAATCACTGGCCCCAATCTATCCAGTCCAAGATGCTTATCTAGACAGTAGGTCAACAGTACAAAAAAAACACTCAACAAGAACATAATGTTTGGATAACATCAATTTTGATTTTAATGAAGGAGAGTGATTTAGTTCCTATTGCAACCTGAGGGATGCAGAAGCAGACTTAGCGCTCAGACTTTCTATGAGGCCTTTTTTTTTGGAAACTAGTTCTGTAGTCAGGGGCCTAGTTCTTTTGCAGTAGAAGGAAGAAGAAGCAACAGTGCTGAACAGCAAGCTTCATCCCACTCCTTCCATTTAATTGATTTGGGATAAGGTGTTAAAGACTCTGGCTACAGACAGACAATGACAGTTTTCATGTGATTTGGCTACAAAAAGCAGTTTATTACCAAACACAAGTGCATGGCAGCAAACAGCTTAAAAATGGCAAATTGAGTGAAAATCTGACCTCTCATTGCATGAGGTATGAGACAAAGATGTTATAAAATGTAGCGTCTTTTGTAACTTGTATCTGCCAAGCTCCCAGCCTGTGCTGTTTTCAGAATGGGAGGGTGGAAAGGGAGCAGAGGGAGTTCAGTCTGGGGGTTTTTCAGCTCCACCCCCCAGAGGGTGGGGTGGGTGCATTACAGCCATCCTTAGGTGGGGAGGAGGGCTCTAATTCACCCACTGTGCCCTTCAACACCAGCTGGGGAGCCCCAAGAATAAGCTCCCACCTTTTCTGAAAACAAGGAGCATTGGCAGAGAGCCCTGGCTGTTGCTATACGAACTTGGCTGTAGGCTCCCAGCCTGCAGCTAGATTCCCCTTTTCCCTGGAACCAACAGTGAACTTCTGTTTGGTCTGAGGTACCCGTGTAAGTCAGAATGCTTTGCAGAAATCATTGAGTTACAGCTGGGAGCTGGACTTATGTCTGCACCTTCTCTTACTCTAACACAGGCTTGTCCAATATACAGCCCATGGGCTGCCATGTGGCCCATCAAGCCATTTTATCTCGCCCAAGGTGGTGGAGCATGGAGCCCCAGTGGTGGAGTGCGGAGCCACTGTGGTGGCAGCGGAGCCGTAGAGAGGTGGGCAGGGCCAGCCCACGGGCCCCAGCCGGCAGCAAGGGGAGGGGAGCTGCTTACCGCCGTGGGGCCTGCGGGGGAGCGACCCTGTGTGGGAGGCCAAGCAGTGGCCGCTGGCACTGCCGGCCCGCGCCTGCCTCCCTACCCACGTGCTTCAAGCCAGATCCGCCCTCCTACCCTGCCCTGCCCCACAGCAAGGCGGTGCCTGCTCCCCCAGCCAGTGTCCCCCCGTGTGCTGCAGCTCTCCGGGTCCGGATGCCCACACGTGAGGCCCAAAGGGGGACGCTTCTCATGTGCTGCTGGGGATGGGAGGAGCCTGGCTGGGTCTGCACTGGCCAGCAGAAGCAGTGGTGGAGCTGTGTGCTGCTCGGGACGGGATGAGCCTGCACCAGTCAGTCCCGAGTGGCACACGGCTCCACTGCCGCTTCTGCTGGCCAATGCAGACCTGGCCGGCCTCCTCCCATCCTTAGCAGCACATGGGAAGCCAGCTTCAGCTGCATGCTGCTTTTCCTGGCTGGTGCCGACCCGGTTCTGCCCAGGCGGGTCCTGCAGCACCATGTCAACCCGGGCATGGCACCGGCAGGGCAGGCGGGCCCCAGGTTAATCCCGGCCTGGCCCTGCGGCTTCTCCAGCACCAGGTCAACCCGATTGTAGCCAAGTGGCTCCTGCAGCACCATGTCAGCCCGGGCATGCATGCCATGTCAACCAGCACCATGTCAACCCGTGCAACTTCACTGGTGTCAAAGGTCATGTGACATCACTTCCTGATATGATACCGCTCCCTGTGACGTCTTTGAATATGGCTCGCTGGCTCACTGGGTGATAAAAAGTTCGTTATCCGGCCCCACATTCAAAAAGGTTGGACACCCCTGCCCTAACAAAACAGGTGAAGCTTATCTGGGATGTGAAAATCCATCCAAATTATGAGAGATTTTACATGCAACCAAAGACTCTGAAAGGATTTAAAGTAATGGTTTGGACAAAAATATAGGGGAGGTGCCACTGAGCACCAGGGGGGAAGGGATGCCAGGAGCAGGGGTGTGGGGGAGTCTTACCTGTCCAGATGTGTCTAGGGGGCTCAAAAAAATCCCTGGGTGTTACTGCTGTGATGAAAGGAATGGAACACTTCTTATTTTGTCAAGCATATGTTCTGACATCCCTCCCTTCCAGATATGGTGTCAGTTTACTGTACAGTTTACATGGCTTCCCTGTTGAAATAAGGAGCGTCTTTGAGGCTCACATACAAGAAACCCACCTAGGACAGAAGGTTGCATTCTAAACAATTCTGTCCACAATACATATGTTCAGAATAGATAGGGGAAAAAAAAGATTGGGACATGGAGAGACTGATTTTGGAGACAGACCTAAAAGCTTAAACAAGTATAACTAAATATGTCATAGCAAACCACAGCTACTTTAAATGTGGTGATAAAAAGTCAGTGATGGAGAAGAATTATTTAGAATAATTAAGTAATAATAATTAGAGGCATTACTTAGAATAGGGGTGTGGGGGGAGGTGATGATGAGTAATGCTAAAGAAAAATGTAGACTGACTACCAGGAAAACAGGAACAAGTCTAAAGTAGATTCTAATGACTTTTGATTCTAATAATAAAGGCATACTGTGCAGTTATTTACACTGCACTGCTTTCAAAATTAGAAGATCGAGAATAAAAAATGTCATCATTCAAGTGGAAAGAGTACCCTAGCAATATTTGTTTAAGTCTCCTTTTTAAAGATAATTTTTCAGTTAACGTAAAAGTCCAGCATGGAAGAGATCATGTTATCTTTGCATTACATTATAGAAACAAGTCAGAACTGGACCTTAGTTGAGCTTTCAAAAAATATTAGGTTCCTTTTATCCCCCCTGAATTTTCTGTTTCTCTCACATTTTCAGTCTAATCTTAGAAAAATAGAATCAGAAAAAAATTAAGGCTGGAAAAGGCGCCTCAGGAGGTCATCTAGTCCAACCCCCTGCTCAAAGCAGGGCCATCCCCAACCAGATCATCCCAGCCAGGTCTAGCCAGGTCTTAAAACTTCCAAGGATAGAGATTCCACATATTCCCTGGGTAGCCTGTTCCAGTGCTTTACTACCCTTCTCATGAGAGAGTTTTTTCTTAATATCTAATCTAAACTTCCCCTGCTGCAACTGGAGACCATTGCTTCTTGTTCTGTCATCTGCCGCCACTGAGAACAGTCTGGCTCCATCCTCTTTGGAACCGCTCTTCGGGTAGTTGAAGGCTGCTATTAGATCCATCCCTCAGACTTCTGTTCTTCAGACTAAATAAGCCCAGTTCCCTCAGAGCCCTCTAATAATTTTTGTTGCCCTCTGCTGAACTCTTTTCAATTTGTCTACACCCTCTCTGTAGTGTGGGGCTCAAGACTGGTCACAGTACTCCAGGTATGGCCTTACTAGTGCTGAATAGAGGGGAATAATCACTTTCCTCAATATGCTGGCAAGGCTCCTACTAATGCAGCCCAGTATGCTGTTAGCCTTCTTGGCAACAAGGACACACTGCTGACTCATATTCAGTTTATTGTCCACTGTGGCCACATCTACATGAGACACTGTGCAGTTGTTACTGTACAGTCATGCAGTACTTGCATAATGAAGTACTAAATGGCTGCTCAGTAACTAGTGTTACTGTGCAGTAGTGTCCTGGCATGGTTGCCTAAGCACATTTACTATGCAGTAGCTCATTACTACTGTGCAATAGCTTGTTACTACTGTTCAGTAGCGTTGTGTCACAGTTTGTGACTAGTGAGCTACTGCTCAGTAAGAGTCTTGTGTATACATGACCTGTAATCCCTAGGTCTTTTCTGCAGAGCTTTTGCTTAGCCAGCCAGTCCCCAGCCTGTACTGGAACATGGGATTGTTCCATCCTAAGTGCAGGGCTATGTATTTGTCCTTACTGAACTTCTGAGATTTCTTTTGGTCCAATCCTCGAATTTGTTGAGGTCTCTCTGAATCCTAGCTCTACCCTCCACCATATCTACTTCTCCCTCCAGCTTGGTGTTATCTGTAAACCTGCTTAGGGTGCATTCCATCCCATCTTCCAAATCATTGATGAAGATACTGAACAAACCAGCCCCAGGACCAGCTCCTGGGGCACTCTACTTGATACCAACTTCCACTTAGACATTGAGCCATTGATTTACTATCCTCTGAGCCTGACAATCCAGCCAGTTTCTATCTACCTTACAGTCCATTCATCTAACCAACCTGTACTTCCTTAGTTTGCTTGTGAGAAGGAATATTGTTGCAAAAGTATTCCCAGAAAAAATCTGATATATGAAATAACAGACGTCTCTCACAGAAGAGCCCAAGCCCAAGTTTGAATCAGAAGCCATATATGTAAGGGTGCTTGTCCTGAGTATGGTTATATATATAAACCAATATTCCAGATCCAATTTTCTCTCCTAGGATTCTGAGACAGTCATAGTTCTAAGTGGCTTTGCTTTTACATATGAAGCTTGGGTAAAGTTCCAAATGTCTAGAGGCATATTTTAAACTGAAACTTAAAGTATGTCTTTAACATCTCTTTTCTGAGCCTGGGACCACTGCCAAAAAATGTGGTCCTATTTATTTGCACCCATTCCATGTGCAACTGAGCCCTCAAATTAGGCAATGCAGCTGAGCAGCTGTGTGCATGCCCTGGTGCTGCTTTTAGGCCCTGCCCCCTCTCCCTCATTTTCAGGATTTACACAGAAGTTAATGTAAGTTCTGCTTTCAGGGTATACAAAGTTCTTTGGGTAAGAAATTCCTTGAGACAAAATTGCATAAAACCCTTCATATTTTGAACGATGGTTTTAGTTCTACTGGAACCCAACCAGTAGCTGTACTACTGACATTTGATTTGCACTGACTCCTCCTCACTGGCCATGTCTATATGAGACACTAACTGTGGATACACAAGTACTAAATGACTGTGCAGTAATTGGCATTATTACACAGTAGCATCCCCAAATGGCTTCCTGGTGATGCTGATTGCACAGTAGCTGATTATTACTGTGCAACAGCATCGTGTTACGCTTCGTGCTGCATGACGCTACTGTGCAGTAGTAACGAGCTACTGCTTTGTCAGTGTTTCATGTAGATGCAGCCACTGACTACTTCTGAAATCAATGGAGAGAGGCTCCCTGACATACAAAGGGATTGGATCAGGCCAATCCAGTCCTATGTCAGGAGCAGGAAGCTGTTGAATTTCATTCCCACTTGAGCAAATCAAGTACCAATGCCTGGGCTTCAAAATTCATATGGTTTACAGAAATAGGGAAGAAGTGTAACTTCCTAACTCAAATAGTCTACTGTATATTTCCACTAGAGATAAGACATGGTTTTCTGTAACAGAAGTCTAAGAATAAAGGAAAATTACTCTATTAGAATTTACAATTTAGCTAACATGTTTGGAGGACAGCAGGAATTAAACATTTTCATATGAATGTACAAGTTGTCATTTTGCCTTACTAACAGAGCCAAAAGACAGGCTGAACCCCACAGCCAACTTATGTAAAAAAAGACAGTTATGCGATCTTTTGAGAGTAGCCTCTGCTGAAGCAAAAGCAACTTGTATCTATTTTTGTTTGACAGGAAAGAACTAACAGTAATTTTTAATCGGACTTAAAATAGGAATGTGAGCACAGACACACTCACAGGATTTAGTCCTTGGGGTGAAACCACAACAACAACATGTAATATAACAACTCCAATAGGGGTAGCAATTTTCATGTATTAGTTATTACAAATCCTATGTGTGAAAGTCTTTATTTGTCACGTTTCAACATGCACCATAATCATTTGGCCTTTATTTAAATTTTAAACAGGGTTTGAACTCCAAGTTTTGAGCTATATGCAAAATTCCTGAAATTCAAGAGTAATCACATCCAAGTTTTCACTTCCCAGCAAACTTTAAATTAAACATTTTATGCGTCTGTACTGTATGGAGTTTGTTAAAAAATATGTAATGCATTAGACAATCTACGTGCATTCTAATTTAGGCATCTGACCCTTACTGCTGGCTGTTTTTGTGCATTTCTATGGGCATTCAGATAGCCCTAGGTTTAATTTCCCGTAATTCAACAGGGGCAGACACTTGGCATCCTGTTGAAACCTTACAAGCTTCCATGCTTGTTAGTTTGTTCAATTATACCTTGGTGTTTATGTTCAAAATTTTCCATTAAGCTCTTTAATAGCTTGTTTATACCACACTGGGCACATCTATATGAGACGCTACATCACTATAGCGATGAGCTATGGCGATGTAGCTTAGCACTATGGTGACAATGTCGGCAGGCATGAACCGTGATGCTGATGCTACCATACAGAAGCAATGAGCTACTATGCAGTAAGGTCAGAAATTACCTGTGTGCTGCTGGGACTGCACAGTCATTTAGTACTTGCTAAAGCTAAGTAACAACTTTGCAGTCAGTTGCACATGTAGATGCACCCACTGGCCATGTGCCTTGGCCAGGCCATTCCTAAGCATGCTTCTCCCATAACCTGTGCACCCATACCTATATGCAGTCTTGAAACCTGGAAGTAGTCTGATGAGTGCTCAGACTTCACCAAAGGCTGCTTTCAAGCATGCCAGGGATACGGATCTAAAGAGTGGCCACAAAGGAACATTTTCAAGCCTCTTCACAGGCATACTTTCAGGATTAGAGTGCACCTTTTGGCAAGGTGGGTGAGGCATGCTTGGGAACAGCTTAGCTGGGGCACAGTGCATGGCTGCAAAGACAAACCCTTAAAAATCCATGTCCAAGCGTCCTTTGACGTAATTGTATAACCCTTCTTTTGGGCACTGATCGTCAGCAAGAAGGGCCAGGTTCAGTTTTGGGGTACTGAATATATTTTACATTGGCTCGAGCCCCTACCCAGACCACCTGGGAAACACTAAATGAATTACTAGGGTGTTCTGCACAAACACAACCCTCTCTTTGCAAACAGTATAAACACAAATGACCACCTCTATTACAAATAATAAAACTAAACAAAAGAAAACATTAAATATAACTTAAAAATACTGTTACTTCAAATCAAAGTGTACAGGTGGCACCCTCTTGGGGGAGGCTTCACCCATACCTAGTCAGTCTGGGACTTGGAGCTCCCCAACAGGTAGTTCCTGCGGCCTGCACCCCTATACCTGCCCTTCAGCAATGGGCTGGAGAGGGGAGCCCACACTGGAGAGTCTTATGAGCTGCTCCTTAGGTTCACTGCACTGTGATGAGTTGTGTGGATCCCTCTGCATTGCAAGGGACTCCATTGCTCCCAGAGAAGTGGTAGACTGCTGACCTCCACTTCTGCACAGTGGCTTTGAGGGATTAACTGCTTTTTTTGTCAGCAAACTGGACCCCAAAATTCCTAGTCCCAATCCCAGCTCTGCTGGGCAGAGAAGTACAAAAGAACACAAAGGAAATGTCAGGCTTATTTTAGCTTGGGCCTGAACTACAATTAGCACCCAAACACACCACTTGGTTGGGACATAAACTACAAAGAGAGACAAAAGGAAGCACAGGCCTATCTCACTGGGTCTGGATTGGGCAGAAAAAAAGCCAGCCAGGCCTATATTGCACTGCGGCCTGGATAAACAACAAGTAGTGCCAGGTGTCACTCTTGCTCAAACCATGGCAGGCTTTACCCTGGCCCAAATCTGCCAGCCAAACATATGGCTGAGGTTCAGCCACATAGCTAGACTGAAACGCAATAGCTGTGAAATAGTAAAAAGAGCCCAGGCCTACAGCTGTAGTCTGGGATAAGTTGTGAGTTCAGCAACAACGATGGACATTCCTGGGTTGAACTATACTTGGTGTGACATCACCAAAGCCTTGTCCAGTCAGGGCGTGCCACAGCCCAGGCTTTCTTACTCATCTGCCTGGAGGATCTTCCGATTCCTCTGGTCAATGAGACCAGAGGCATGAACGACTGGTGCCTCCTGCGACCGGGGCGGGGGGGCAGGGGCACCATGGTGGCGAGCAGTAAGCAGGGACCACCCGCAACTGCTGCCTGTGCAGTTGGTAGGGGTGAGGGAGTGGGGGGGTGCCGAACAGCGGGCCCAGATACAGGCCCCAGCTTGCCATGTGCTGAGCACGTGACCAGAACAACAAGAGCCATGTTGCCCACATAAAACACCACCCAGTGTCTGTGGGTGTTATAATTGTTTTAGTAATCATATACATCACTCTCATAAAACAGCAGAGAGGTTAGCTTTTGCCTGCAGGAATGGTGTGCAATATGGAGAAAATAATGATTTCTCTCAGTTCTGTTTAACTGTTAAGGAGTCAAAACTTACAGTGAACTATAGGAAATAAAAAAATATTTTCCTATACAAAAAAATCAACTGCATGTTTAAAAAGTTTGTCATCCCCATCTATGCTTCACCCCCGCATGGGGGGGGATGACAACATTAATAGGAAAATATACTGTGCGGAGAAGAGGGAATAAGGACAGCATTGTTACGCCGTACATATCTATAAATGTGACTTATAATACTGTATATTCCGTAACAACACTTAGGGCATTTTTTTCTTTCCCAAGGTGAATGATCTAAGGTCAGTCAGTTTATATACTGGGAAGGACTCAGTGTCTTCCAAATTACAGTGTGAGGCATTTTTATCCAAACCAGTGATTTGATGGTCTATCTGGATGAAAATTCTTTAAGTGCTTTCTAATGGCTGTGGCTTATGGAGCAAATCACACACATTTTGAAGTTAAAAATAAACCTCTCACATCCTGGTACACAAAGTTTTGTGCTGAAGTTCTGAAAAGTTCTGTTTACCAGCACTGGCTTAAAAAACAGACATATAGCACATATATATACACATACACTATTTGTGTATATATTCTTTGATAGAGAATTCTGAGTATTTTAAATGATTAAAATACTGTATCTGCTAAATAGTAAATGGAATATATCAGCCCAACTTTTTTCTAGTATTTGAATTATAATATAGTTTGCAAAAGTTAACAGGCAATAGTTATGTTTGATGCTGATGAAACTGGAATGTTGACATGCTGGTCTATTCAGCAGTGATCTTTTTTTGTATCAAAATAAAAAACAGATGAAAGACCACATTCACAATAGGGACATCCACATTGATATCATTCCTACCACCTTCTGTCCAGAGTGGAATCCACATCCCTAACTCAGGTGCCAAGTTCCCTATGTACCTATACCCTCCTGTACCTAAGTAATCCCTTTCAAAAGGGAGTGGGGCAGGTTGCACTTTCATTTTAAAATATATCATCCAGAGAAGATGCTGCCACAACCTTTTTCTAAAATCCTCTGATGACTCCAGTGCTTACAAAAAGCCCTTAGTTGAATACTGTCCCCACCTGAAGGGGTTCAAACTCACCAGATTACAAGGGTACTCCACAGTTTTGTAGAAGTTATTCCATATTGTGTAAAGAATACAAGATTAATTTGGCCAAAGAGGGAGCAGGACTCTTGTCTGGTGGTTAGGGCCCTCTCTGGGCTGTAATCCCTGTGACCAGAACTATTTATGGATCTTATTCAGAGAGTCCTCTAACCACTAGGTTATGAAGTAATGTTTTGTCTAGCGCCCTTTCTCTTGTCCAATGAATTTTGCACTCTTCTTGTAGAATGTCACACTATAAATAGGACAGAAGAAAAGTGCTCCCATCCCATAAAAGCTTATAGTGGCATAGGTTGGGAAATGAGAGCTGTGAATTTAACTCCCCTCAGGCTAAAGAAAACGTTTATCCAAGCCTCTCACACCACTAGGCTGCTATACAGAAGGGTGGCAAAGACTGCCTGCCATTTTCTTATTGGTAGTGGGAGTGCTCACTGTGCTTAGTGAGAGGATAACTGCTGTTGATGTTTTTGGCATGGCCTGCAAACACTTAATACATTAGAATCCTCAAAGGACTACTACCGGATGGCAAAGGACTAGTTTGAACAACCCAATCAGGCTTATTAGGCTTCTTCTACCTATTAAGGATCTAAGTGGACTTAGGCACCTAAATGTGATTTTATTTAACCCTATTCAAGTCCCTGAAAATCTACTAACACATCTGCTTTTGTGACTGTCATCTTACCCTTAAGACTAAGTCACAAGAAAGCAGTGAGGAGGAGGGAGACCCAGACACCTTTTATATTAACTGACTTGAGCAGGGTGCAAGAAAATTGCACATAGGTATCTATGTACACTTACATGCCTAATGGACAAAATAGAATCTAGCCTTAAATGTCTTCAAAACAGGAGGGCTATGACCTACCATGGTTGTTGCATTGAATAATACAGAAGATTTAAGAGGGTGTTTTGCTTTCACCCTGAAATGGTCTGACTGTTATTCTATTTTTACTATTTTAAAGTTTGCAGTAATATTACCATTGTAGTAGGGACCTGGCCTGGCCCTGAACTTACTGGGATGATGGCTGCTGGGGTGATCTGCAGGCAGCAGGATCACAGACCATCTTGGTAGCAATGGGCAGGCAGCCTGCCCCCTTGCATGCTCGCTTCTTCGGCAGGGCAGAGAAATGGTGGGTGATACACTCCCTACATATCTGTCCCCCCAGGCAGGGCTGGGAGCAGGAGCAGGACTCTACACAGGTCTGGAGCCCAGACAAGGCTGAGAATAGGCAGTTGGAGTACACAGCACCACCTTGAGCCTGGGAGCCACAGCTGCAGGCAATGATGAGCCCCACAGGGGCTCTCAGTACCCCACAGCAGCAGCAAGGCATGTGGGGCCTGAAGGGGCCTGGTTTGGCTCAGATCAACCCAGAACTTCCCTTATAGAGGGGCACCAGCCCCTGGACAGGGGGAGGGGAGGGACAGGAAACTCTGGTGTAGGCACCTGACTGTGTTGTGCTTCTACACCGGAGCTGAGGATGCCTCACCAGAGGCTAGCCAAACCTTTTCTCCCGTGACAAGAACCTAATGAACCTGCAGACACTTGATGACAAGTACCTGTTAGGTCCTCACAGGAATTCATCATACCCATGGCCCCAAATCACCCACAGGGATTGGCCAAATACAGGCCAATGATTGGCCAAATTATTGGTGGTAAACCCTTGCTGCAGTAGCAGGACCCAGCCAGCTCACATCGGTTGCCGATTGTTGTCCCCCCCCCCCCCCCACATTGGACCTTTCTTCTTTCATATGAAGGCAGGTGCCTAGGGGACCAGGTGCCTACCCAGCTAGCAACAAAAGAATACATGAGTGAAAAGGGGTGGGGTGTAGGGGAGGCAGAGCCCCACAGAAGATGCATGGGCACTGAGTCCTGTGCTCATCTCAGCATACCCCACTACAGTCAAGTACCACCTCCTGATGTTGTTCTCATTGAGAACAAGTCATGGCAGGAAGGATATAGATAAAGGGACTAAACACCTGTTGAGAGTGCGGCACCCAGGCCTCACCTTGGTGTGACCCTTCAGCCTGGTCAACTTCTATTCAACTTATTTTCTTTATTTTTTTGTGTGTACAAGATGCACCTTTATTTTGGGTGCCCTTTTTTCAGGAAAACAAGAACCTTAGACTTTGGAAAATAAGTTATTCCTTTAGACACTGGGTGTCTCAATATTCTCTTTGACTTCAAGATAATATGTACCCTCTATGTTGCTTACCTTTTCTTTCAGCATAAATTTTCAAATACAGAAAATAATGGACATTTTTAACAGTAATTGCAATTTGATTGCATAAAGTAGAAAAGTTAAAGTGACATGCACCTTGTAATTTAGCTATTTTCAAAAGATGTATGAATTTGGTAAAACTCTGCCATATCATGTGAAAATCAATTTTCTATAGCTATAAAACAAGGTCTTGGTTTTGCCCTTTGAAATTGATGTTAATTATTTTAGCATGCTTATTCCCTGAACAGATACCTTGCCAAGTTTAATATAATCAGTAAAGAGAAACAAATTTGGGAAACATCCATTTGTTTCATACAGTGAATGACTGTAAAGGGTGCAAGAGAATAGGTATCTATGTCCATTTACATGCCTAATAGACATGTAGATATGCCTAGCAGATTTTTTTCACAGAAAGTTTAATAAATACTTATATTATGTTACCCTGCAGATAAGTAACACTTTCAGCAATAGCCAGTGACTAAATTAAGATACTTCTCTTGGAAGTAATGGAAAAATAGTAAAGAAATTGCCATCTGCAAATTCAGTAAAATAATTTTCCTTGCAATTATTATAACTAGATAGAATAGTGACTTAGAGAATAGAAATTAAAAAGAGAAAGAAGGAAGAAAATTTATGACCCCACCAGCCCAGGTGGGAGGAAAAGCATGATCATTTTCTCTTCCCCATATGTGCAACTTTATAGGGGCAACTCTAAGTAAGCTCCAAGCAGGAGAATGAGGAGAGTTGGGGTAATGGAGACAGTGCTGGCAACTGTAGCATTGTCACAGAAATAAAGCAAGCAACTTCTGCATAGCAAAATTCAGGATATGTCCTAGATTCTGTCAGCAGTTCTCTATGCCACTATAGGTTCTGATTAGTGTTGCTGCTGCAGGCCCTCAGTAAAACTAATTGCCCTGGCCATGGCCCTGCACCAGCTCTAACACTGGAAGCAGCAGAGTTACACTGCACCTGGAATATTTAGCTTAGCTTCTCAGCAGGCACAACAGGATGGTGCCTGGCATTACAGGAACATTGCAGGAACAGGGGATTCAATGATTTTGGACCAATGTTTCAAATTCAAGACCCAGTTCTGTTTCAGGGACTCTTAGGGGATTATAGAACACAGCCATAAAAGTCAGGACTGCCTCAAGACATTTAGGATTCTTGGATTTTTTCACTAAGAAAAAGTTTTGGTAACAACTGAGACCATAAATCTCTATCTCAGCACAGCTATGCTGTGGGGTGATTACTACTTACAACTCTATGAAGAAAAATCAAGAGTAGATGTGTTTGCATTGACAGAACAAAAAAAAACCTGAAAAAATTTATGGAAGATTTTAACATGTAGGCAAACTGCTACACAGCTCAGCCAATCTTATTTCTCCTTCTAGTCTATCAAGCTTCTTTCCTCTGCCTACACCCTCAAGTTCTGGTCTCATCTCCTGGTCTATCAGACCCTTTGCAAACAGCTTTCTCTTTCTGAGAGGAATGGTTAGGCAGAAGCTCTCTGTTTTTCTACCAGATCCCACTTTATTTACATTTTTATTGAAGAGGCAAAGGAAGTGGTGGAAGATACAGGGGATACTATAATCACTTTTGATTACTATGATGCAATATGCTGGTATGCCTGGTATCCTGGGGCCTAACATTAGGTGGAGCCTTTGCTGGCTTCAACAGATTTGGGTCTGGACCTAACTTGTTAATACTTCTAGGAAAGTGAAAGCTGTACAGGGAGATGTTACCATATACTAGACTTGTGCGAAGCGGAAAGTATTCAATTCGGATTTGCATTCAGTGATTCAGAGGGACAGTGATTTGATTTGGTGATTCAAACCACTGTCCTGATTTTGATTCAGCTGAATCCAAATCCAAAGATATTTGGCACTGAATCTTATTTGGCCATAGACTATTCAGGCAGGCAGTGCCAGCAAGAGTAGCTGGGGGAGCAACTGGACGAACCTTGGATTGAGCCGGCAGCCCCGGGAAAAGCCGTGGCTTGTCCAGCTGTTCCCCCCACTACCCCTGCACTGGGGTAAGCAAGGCAGTGCTGGCAGCCCTGGGAGAAGCTGCAGCAGCTGGGGGGGGAATAATTGGGGAGCTGGGGGAATGATTGGGAGCTGGGGAATCAAACCAGGAGCTTGGGGGGAGAAGCCCCTGTTCATTCCCCCAGTCCCCCAATCATTCCCCTCAGCCCCTGTGGCTTCTCCTGGGGCTGTCAGCACTGCCTGCCTCACCCCAGAAGAGGTGGGGGGCAACCAGAGGAACTGCAGCTTCTCCTGGGGCTGCTGGCTCAAGCCGGGGCTCGTCCAGCTGCTCCCATAGCTGCTCCTGCTGGCACTGCCTAGTGCCTGCCTGTACAGTCTATGGCCAATACTCCGAATCTCTCTGAATCAAATCAGAGGCTTCTGATTCGATTCAGAGAGATTAATGGATCTCCCAATTCAGTTCAGATTTGGAGATTCGGCCACTGAATCAGGCCAAATCTCCTCTGAATTGAATTGGCTACCAAAGCTTCACACAGCCCTATTGCATACATATTGCACACATACAGAGCATGTGTAAAAAGTTGCTGAGTTTACATGTTTAAGGGAGGCAGAAATAACTCTATGCAATTCTTTTGCCCAACATTAAAAAGTCAGCTTTTGCCAACAGATAAATGTAGCAGCTTAAAAAAAAACAACTTTAATCATATAGAAAATTAGGGTGGGAAGTGACTTCAGGAGCTCACCTAGTCCCACCCCCTGCTCAAAGTAGGAGCAACCCCAACTAAAACATCCCAACCAAGGCTTTGTTTAGCCAGGTCTTAAAAACCTCCAAGGATGGAAATTCCATAAGCTGTCTGGGTAACTTGTTCCAGTGTTTTGCTACCCTCCTAGGCTAAGTACAGAAATTCAAAAAGCGTGAGACTGAATCGATTCAGTCGTTGCAGGTTAATCTAAGCTGCAAAGATTAAACTGAGAAACAACTGGACACACATTTACCTTTTATTCAGGAAACGCAGCCACATGCCTACAGTGGATCATGCTAGATGCCAGGGAGTGCTAGAGCACAACTTATTGGCACTTCCTCTTCCTGCTTTCCACAAGGTCTCTGGGATTTGTAGTCCAGCATCACAGTAACAGAACTCTGCAGGGTCGCTTATCACTTCCTCTTCCTGCTTCCAGGTGCCTCTGGGATTTGTAGTACACAATCACATCCAGCAGTAACTTTTAGTAAGTTTAGCAGGGCAGGGAAGCTCTGTACTTGGTGAAAGGATTAACTGTGGGAAGGGGGATTTAACCCTCTTCCCTGGCCCCAGACCCCAGCCAGGATTTGCTGGGGGGACAGTCCCTGCCTCTGTATCCTCCTCCTTACCCCAACCCTTCTCTGCTGGAGCAGACAGCGCAGCCCAGCCCAGGGCTGGAAAGTAGGGCTGTGAGAAGTTTTGGGTAGTGATTTGATTCGGAGGAGATTCAGCCTGATTTGGTGGCTGAATCTCCAAATTGAACCAGGGGCCAATTTAAAAGTCCAAATCAATTCAAAGCTCTCTGAATCTTTGGAAAAGATTCAGAATAAAAATAAAAGAATAAAGGAGAAGAATAACTTTCCTCGATCTGCTGGCAGCACTCCTATTAATGCAGCCCAGTATGCTGTTACCCTTTGTCTCAACAAGAGCACACTGTTGGCTCATATTTAGCTTATTGTCCACTGTAACCCTCAGGTCCTTTTCTGAAGAGCTGCTGCTTAGCCAGCTAGTCCCCATCCTGTGGTGGTGCATGGGATTTTTCTGTCTCAGGTGTGGGACTTTGCACTTATCTTTATTGAACCTCATGAGATTTCTTTTGGCTCAGTCCTCTAATTGATTGAGGTCTTGCTGAATCCTAACCCTATCTTCCAGTGTATCTACTACTCCCCACCAGCTTGGTGTCATTGGCAAACTTGCTGAGGGTATATTCCATCTCATCTTCCAGGTCATTGATGAAGATATTAAACAAAACCAGCCCCAAGATTGACCCCTAGGGCACTCCACTTGAGACCGGTTGCCAGTTAGACAATGACCCATTGATTACTACACTCTGAGCCTGAGGATCCAGCCAGCTTCCTATCCTCCTTACAGTCCATTTATCCAAACCATACTTCCTTAGCTTGCTTGTGACAATGTTGTGGGAGACAGTGTAACAGGGTTCCCGACTGAAACCCTGTTACTTGAGAGATCTCACAACTGGTAGTGATTATGGCCCGGCAGAGCAAGGAGACGCCCCACACCCGAGCCAATGGGGCTCAGTGCCCGGGGATATGAAGAGGACGATGCCCAGGGAAAGTTGCCTTCAGGCACCACAGGACAAGAGAGGAGCTGTGGGGAAGACTCTCTGAGAGAAGGATCTAAGAGGAGGGATCCACGATGCAGGATCAGCGGGATCTGAGGGACCACAGAGCTCAGGACCAGCAGGCCCATGCACCACCTACCAGGAATCTGTGGGAATGGCGGTGAGTGCAGGGAAGAGCAGAGCCACGGCGCGGGAAGAACCTGTGGTTTTGGCACCGGGACGCAGAGAGGCAACCCAAAAACCAAAGGGGGTGGGGGGTCACCAGCCTAGACCCCTGAAGAGTCCCAGCACAGCATCCAGACCCCGAGGGGAGAGGGACGCTGGGGGCCGAGATCTCAGGACATGGCCACAGGTGAACTCCTGAACCCTCACGCCAGCACCACGTGGCAAAAGAGACTGGGCGGCACCTGTAACAAGCCGCTAATGAGGTAATTAGTGGCTGGGAGCCCAGACGTGAGAGAAACAAAGAAAACGCTTCTCCCTTTTACTTTCTTTGATCATGGGGAACGGGCAAGGATTGGATAAGACGCGGAAGCCCGGAAACACCCTACGCAGGGCAGAGGACTCAGAGGGGACCCTGCGGGGACTGATTGTTCGATGCAGCTACAAGCGGGCAAGACACTCCTCCTCACTTACTGTCCCAATTGAGGTGCCGGGGACCCTCTTTGGAACACGGGGGTGATCCCAGGAACCATTCTGACGAGCTGCTGCCTCCCACCTGGTTCCCTGTAAAAGAAAGAATAATAAAGCACCTAGATTGTAAAACAGACCAAGTGTGGTCCTTCTGCAGGTACTAATCATTGCAACATCTCTTCCCTTCCTATTTCTTTGATAAGATCGAAGTCGCGGCAGACGAGAACCAGGGGATCAGGTGGTACCCTGTGTGGACACGCTAACAGACAGTATCAAAAGCCTTACTACAATCAAGATATATCATATCCACTGCTCTTCTTGCATCTCCAGAACTAGTCATCTTATCATAGAAGGCAATCAGGTTGGTCAGGCATGACTTACCCATGAATCCATGCTGACTGTTCCTAATCACCTTCTTCTCCAAGTGGTTAGAAATAGACCCTTTAGGACCTGCTCTATGATTTTTTGAGTAACTGATGTGAAGCTGAGTTGTCTGTAGGTCCCCAGATGATCCTTCGTCCCTTTCTTAAAGGTGGGCACTATATTTACCCATTTCCAATTGCCATGGATTTTCAAAGTTGCCAGCCAGTGGCTCTGGAATCATATCAGCTGACTCCCTCAGCACCCTCGTGTGAATCCCATCTGGCCCCATGGACTTGTACACATCCAGCTTTTCTAAATAGTACCTAACCTCTTTTGCCACTGTCAGCTGCTCACCTTGTCCACAAACTGTGCTGCCAGGTGCAGTAATCTTGGAGCTGACCTTGCCTATGAAGCCTGAGGTGAAAGAGGCACTGAGTACTTCAGTCCTTTCTGCATCATCTGTTAATAGGTTGCCTCTCCTATTTAGTAAAGAACCCACACTTTCCCTTATGTCCCTTTTTGTGATAAGCCGGGAAACAGTAAATTTTAAATGCTGAATATTGCAGATACAAGGCCGTTTATTATTTCTGTATTGTCAATAATGTGCTAGGCTCTTGATTCCTGTAAGCCTGGTACCTTGGAGTTGATAATAAAGAAATACTGAAGTTACAAGCACTGCAAGGCTACTTACAATAAGCCTCTGTTCGGAGAGGGAAGAGCATCTTATTTGCTATATAAATAAATAAATAAATAAATAAAAATATATATATGATGCAATTCAGCATAACATTTCTATTTTATTTGGATGAGACAATTGGAATTTGCTAAAATACATTTTAAAAGCTAAACGTGCACACACTTTTTTTAAAGCAGTAATGTGGATCACTTGAGATACCACTATATTAAAAAGGGTTTGCAATTAAAAGCTACATTAATCTTTTATTAGATGCTGTGTTTTGAAACATCACTATGGAACAGTGTAATTTTTAAACATTTAACCTTCTCTTGTAGTTTTTTAACATAATTACTAAGACACATTGTATATAGGTCATTCACCCAGCTTCCTCATCAAGGCCAGTCCACTCTGAGTTCATATTTCCAGTTAGTTTATTTTACCTGGGGCAACCTTGTCCCCAAAGCAAACAACAAAATAAGTAAATATGACAATAAAATCCAAAACTTAACCTGTGTTTTTTTCTTCAGACCTAGACGGACGCAACCTGGGCTCTGTGCTTTCTCCCTCAACATACCAGACTCCTTTCTTCTCTGGAGCCCTTAACTGTCTTTGTAGTTCTTCCCTCATTTAGCAGTTGCACCTAGCTCCCAGGCTTCCAGCCAGGCAGACACTTAACTGCTGACTACCTGCAGGCTGAGCACATCCTCACACATGTGTTACTGTGGGACTACAGGAAATGAATATTAGCAAATTCCAAGAGCTAAAGCTTATTTGCCCTTTGAAATTTTTACCCGTAACAAATACTGCTTCTACCATAACCAGTGCAGGACTACTATATCAGATAGAATGCATTTCTATCCTTATCAGAAGTTGATGCTCCTTGTGACGGCGATGGGCCGCTGTCAAGGACACAGGAGGAGGACAGACAGGATTGGGGGGCAGCAACACCCCTTCAAGAAAATCCCGGCCCGAGATACATACCTTCGGGAGCGGCGTTGGCGTCGGAGCCGGGATCACAGCAGCAGCCGCAGCAGCTGTCGCGGGAAGTTTAAAAACCCCAGCAAACCCCGCGGGAAGGGGGAAGCCAGAGGAGGAGAGAGGAGGCGTGCAGCACGTTGCTGCTGCTGTGGCTTCCCCAGAGCCAGACCCTCAGGCAGGCAACTGGGCATCAGCCCAGCAGCTGAGGAGAGAGCCGGAAACTCCGGTGGGGGCAGGAGGAGTGATCCCCAGGGGTTACTGGGACCAGAGCAGCGACTCGGGAAGTCTCCTCATTCCCGAGGAGTATTATTTCTGAGAATAGGGGAGCGAAGACAAGAAGTGACCTGAGCTAGCGGCTGGGTCAGGCGGAGGCTAAGGCAGGCTGCCTGAAGACGACCGTTGGTCTCGGGACGGCCTGTTAGTAAGAAGGTCTGCAAGTAGCGGCAGACAACCATACCATCGACAGGTGACCGGTTGGTGAGTGGACGGGGTGTAGGGGTGGCGGAGCCCTGTGGAACATCTGAGGACCCCACCATGAGTACCCTCCCCTTCGGGCAAGCCCCTCTGGTAGAAGATCTCCACTGAACCCCCTCCTTCGAATCACTCATATCATCCAAGTCGTGGCAGGCGGGACGAGGGGGGAGGGGCTACCGGACGAAGGGTGGTACCGGACGTGAGGCCCACTGACATCATACTCCTCTTGGCACAGCCTACATTTGGTAGAGTATGGCATCACAGACTTTTGCGTACATCTGGCAACCTCTTCCAGTTGTCACTCCAGACCTCCCTGGGGGTCACATTTAGTGTCATCCTTTCCTCGGTAACACTTGTCTCAAAACAGAAACAAAGCCTCACACAAATATTGTCCTGCCTAACTTTTTCTCGATGACACATTTGGATTCCTCTTCTTCCTTCATTTCACTGGGACCTAGAGTGTCTCCTTGGAATCATTTAATGCCATTCAGCGTAAAAAAATACCAGATAAACAACATTTCAACTCTAAAATGTCTTTTGTCTAACCTAGGGCTTGAATTTCTCTTTCCTCCTTTTTAGGCTCCTTGTTTTCCTTTTACAACAATAACCCTGGTCCAAATAAAGAAAATAAAACCAAAAACAATTAACTATACTAAAGCCCAGTAAAGGAATTCTTTAATCTAAGTAGACTGGAAACTATTGTAGAACTACAGCTTAGCAGGCATTGCTAAAATACTTTATAATGTGTACTATTTTTCTGTCTAAATGATAAGCTTAATTTTGCAGTTCATGAATTTCTACTTTAACTGAAAGAGAGAATTTAACACAGTATATTCGTAATGAATACCAAAAGCACAAAACAAAGTTCCAAATATTTTTTATCTTTCACAGAAGAAAAGTCAAAAGCCTCTCTTGTCTAAAACAATGGACTTCTTCCATCCAGCATCATAGCCCCTACTGCTCACAAACAGTTTCTCCCCAAATATAAACATTGGAGGACCCCTCTCTTGCAAACTGCATCCAAATTAGAGAACCCAGAAAAATATATCAAATGTTGACATCCACCAGCAAAATATATACACATAATGCTCAGAACTGCAAAAGTCACAGCTCCCAAGCTATCATTCAAAACATGCACATTCAAGAATAACAAGTTGCATGTATACTTCTAGTGAATACCCCATAGAACTATTAACCAGAGAGCAAAACTAAATTGATCTAGCTGCTATCAAACCTTGAAAATGTGATCCATCAGAAGCATTCTAGCTAAAATTAAACCCCACCCCCAAAGATATCTAAAGCCATATACTCTTTTAGACAGTGCAGTTTTCTTCCTGCATTTTTATATTTTAATCAGCCTCATACAGAATGCTCAATCCTCCCTGAAGGTAATTCAATCCCCAGGGCCAATGGTCTTATCATATTTTTCCCAGCTAGAAAGATCTGCCTAAAAAGAAAAACTTTCACATTTGACTGAAGGAAAATGAAAAACCAAATGCATTTCCTTAAAATGTCCCATTGGTTATGAAATCTCCCAATTATTCAAAAACTGTACAGGAACTGTAATGGGTATAGATTCTTTAAGCTACTTTCTGATATAGGAACCAGGTCATTTATAAGACTATTTTTAACTTTATTTCACAGATGGTGGGTGAAACCTACCCTCAGTTACAAGAAAGAAACCAGGATCACAATATTCTCTTTAATTAAATTAGCCCGGATATGTGGCAAGGTATGAGAGTAGAATTTGCATCATTGTGCATATATGTCCTGCATATGATTACATGTCTCAAACTGAGTTTCACATAATAACCAGTTAAACAAGTGAGGTAGAAATCAGACTGTTCTCTTGCTAAGATAGTTGACATGGTGGCAGATAACACAATTTCCAGTTGGGATGAAAAGTAATAAAAGGCAACTGAACATAATATTCTAGGGCTACCAGCCAGGAAACTAGGGAACATTATATGGCAAATATGGATATGGAATATGAAATAGAAAAACACAAAAATATACTTAACAGGAAAATTTACTTGGGCGTGTCTCCACATGCAGGGGCATGTGCTTGCAGCAGCAAAAAATACCACTACTTTTTGCTACTGTGTACACCCCTGGACATGTGCTTTGGTGTAGGGCAAAATGTCCAGCTTCAGGGAAACTGCCATTTTCTCACTCCTTCCAGCTCGGACCATGCTGGAGGAGCCAGGGTGAAACTAGGGGAGGGGAGATGCTCTGGCCAGTAGCCAGAGCATCTCCCAGGAGGACTGAACATCTGTGTCTGCTGGCGTATGCTCCTGTGGCATGCACTGCACTGCTTTTTTGCATGGCATTTTTTTTGTAGAAAATTTTGCCCCTATGCTGCATATTTGCAGTGCAGGGCACATTTTAATGTGCTGGGAGGCACCACAAACTGCACGTGCCTGCATGTTTGGATCTGGCCTGTTGGTCTTTTAGCTTCTCTATTAGTTCTGGGTTATATATTTTAGATATCCTATTCCAGGAAGCCCTTTGATTTAATAAAGATCCCTTTTCTCTGTCAAAGATAGTCAAAGGAACAGGAAGTTAGTTACTCGTTCAACAAGACAAGTTAGGAGTTCTGATGAACTCATGAACTGATGAAGCTGAGAATGGAAAGTGCAACAGGAGGAAAGCCTGGCTAGGCAGAAATCTTTTAAATGAGATGAACCTGAAAAAGGAATCCTATAAAAAATGAAAACTTGGTCATACTACTAGGAAAGAGTATAAGAGGGCAAGCATGCAGGAAATTAGGGAGGCCAAGGCACAATTTGAGATGCAACTGGCAAAGGACATAAAAGGCAGTAAGAAAGGATTCTACTAGTATGTCAAAAGTAAGAGGAAGACCAAAGAAACCATAGGTCCCTTACAAAAAACAGAAAGTAAACTAGTTAAGGATGATGCAGAGAAGACTGAAATATTTAATATTTTTTTGCTTCAGTTTTCACTAATGGGGGGCATCTACCAGATGAGTTCAGTTATCAGCAAGGATATGGAAAGAGACAAACAACATAGACTACTTGAAAAATTACTTAGAGAAGTATTACTTGAAGTATTACTTGGAGATCTTCAAGTTGGCAAGGCTGTATGGGATGCACTCTAAGGCACTGAAGAAATTGGCTGAGGTAATTTCAGAGCCACTAGCTATCCTCTTTGAGAACTCGTGAGGGTTGGGCAAGGTCCCAGACACTTGGAAAAGGGCAAATATAGTGCTCATCTTAAAAAAAAAATGAAGAAGGAGGATCCAGTCAGCCTTGCCCCTATAGCCGGAAAAATTATGGAACAGGTCCTTAAGGAATCTACTGTGAAGCACCCAGAGGAGAACAAGATGATTAGGAAGAGCCACCATGGATTTACCAAGAGCAAGTCATGCCTGATCAACCTGATTTCCTCTTATGATGAGGTGACAGACTCTGTGGATGCAGGGAGAACAGTGGATATAATATATCTTGACTTTAGCAAGGCTTTTGACACCATCTCCCATGACATTCTCATTAACAAGCTAAGGAAATGCAGACTAGATGATCATACTGTCAAGTGGATACATGATTGATTAGATCACCTTGCTCAAGGTGTATCAATGGGCACATCTACATGTGCTATTACCATGGAGCAATAAACTCCAGAGCATATCATGCCAAGGATTATTGCTCTTGGGTGCACCATTTGAAAGTGTGCCTGGGACCACAGCATGTTGAGCTGGGTCAGAGCAGCCCTGGCTGGCAAGGGACCCGGAGTGGGGCGGGGTGGTAAGCCTGACAGCCAGTGGCTTCTCCAACCAGATCAGCATGCTGCAGAGGGGCTGTCTGGGGCACGATGGTGCTCAAGTGTAGGGCTAGCCAGAAAGCAGTCCCCGCACTGAAGCACCCTCGTGCCCCAGTCAGCTTCATCAGCATCTACACATGCACTGCCGTGGAGTAAAAAATCTGCAGCAGGATAATACTTGCATTCACATGTACTACACTGCTGTGAAGTTAATTAGGTTTCTGCAGTCTAATAGGACTGCACATTTAGATGCAAGACATTTATTGTAAAGCTAATTAGTTTACTCCGCAGTCAATCTCTTGTATAGAAGTGTGCAGTGGCTCAATATCAAGGTGGCAAAAGATATAAAGTGGGGTTCCCCATCAGTCTGTCCTGGGCCTGGTATTGTTCAACATCTTCATCAGTGATTTGGACAATGGGATTTAGTACACACTTAGCAAATTTGTGGATGACACCAAGTTGCAAACACTGGAGGCCAGGGTGACAATCCAGAATGAGCTGGGCAAATTGAAGAAATAGTCCAAAATTAATGAGATGAAATTCTACAGAAGTCCAAAGTCCTGTACTTGGGACAGAATAATTGCATCTAAAACTATAGAATGAGGAATGACTGGCTTGGCTACAGTACTGCGGAGAAGGACTTGGGGCTTAGAATGGACCATAAGCTGAATATGAAACACAAGTTTGGTCTTGTTGGAAAAGAAAGCCAACAGAATACTGGGTTGCATTGTTGCATTGATAAGTGTGTTACTTGCAAATCAAGGGAAATAATTCTTCTACTCTATTCTGCACTAGTGAGGAATCTTCAAATACCTGAGGCGTGATTATAGAGAAGATGAAGATGTGCTTTTCTCTGTGGATGTAGGTGACAGGACTAGGAACAATGGCCTCCGGCTGCAGCAGAGAAAATTTATGTTGAAGATTAAGAGGAACTTTTTCACTATGAGGGTGGTCAAACTTTGGAGCAGACTACGTAGAAAAGTTGTGGAATCTCCGTCCTTGGGAATTTTCAAGAGCAGATTGGACACGCACTTGGCTGGGATGGTTTAAGTCAGGGAGGATCCTGCCTTGAGCAAAGGGGCTGGGCTAGATGACCTTGTGAGGTCTCTTCCTGCTCTATTTTGCTGGACATACTTCATAGGTTCCTAAGGAAGTTCTGCACATGCTTGAATACCTTGTTCCAGTGGGCCCTAAGTCAGCAACCTAAACTAAATGCATATGGCTCTACCACTGCAATCTTCTTGTCACTTAGACTTGGTATGGACATTGAAAAAGCCTGAGGTGGAATCAGTCTAGGTTATGTGGTTTTCTGTAAATGCCACAGTTTAGATGGGCGGTGAATAGAATACAAATTCTCCCTTTGGTTGTGGGTGGGGGGGACATTTTAGACCAGGTTCCACCAATTTTAAACTGGTCTTCATGTGCCAGACTTTTTTTCTGTTATGGCTATAGACCAGTTTCTGATCATTTATACTGGTAAAAGTGTAATGTCTGTACCTGGGCTTGGAGTTTCTTTATCTCCCCCTCTATTGGTCAGATATGATATACAATTTTTTGCATCTAATCCATTAGTACAAGCATCTTAATACCCACCCATGTGTTATAGGGCTGTGTGAAGCTTTGGGTGGTAATCTGATTCAGAGGAGATTCAGCCTGATTTGGTGGCCAAATCTGTGAATTCAAATTGAATCAGGGGACCAGTTAAAAGGATTGGATTAATTTGAAGCTCTCTGAATCAATTCGGAAAAGATTTGGAGAGATTCAGTGATTCAGGCAGTCCCTGCCTGCTGCAGCAGGGAGCTGGACTCTGAGCTGGTAAGTAGGGGCCAGGGGACACCTTGGGGGGACCCCTGCCAGGCCCCATCCCCTGTCTGCTCCCTCAGTCCCCCCGAGTGCCCCCTGACACCTCCCGCTCCCCCAGCCCCTGCCATGGCTGCCTTACCCACCCCAGCTCTGGCCCTTTATGAACCCCCCCAAAAACCTCCAAGCTCACCAGCTCCTGCAGTGGCCTTGGGGCTTTGGAGGGCTCATGCAAAGCTCCTCACATGGCGTGGAGCAGTGGGGGGCAGCGGGGATTGTACCTAGCAGCACCCGGTGAGCCCAGGGTTTTTTGTTTGTTTTTTTTTCTTAAGGGGCCAGAGCTGGGGTGGGTGAGGCAGCCATGGGGGGGCTGGGACAGTGGGGGGGGTCAGAGCGCTTGTGACAGAGCCCCCCATGTGGCATGGAGCAGTGGGGATCGCCCTCCCCGCCGGGCAGCACCTGGTGAGTTGGGGCTTTCAAAAAAAAAAAAAACAACTGCTGGGAGCTGGGGCTGGGCAGGGCAGCCATTGCCAGGGCTGGGAGAGCGGGCGGGGGATGGACCTGTGTGATTCAGACATTTGTCTGATTTGGCAGTAGCCAAATCTCTGAGTCAGATTTGGCTGAATCGATTCGGGACAGTGATTTGAATCACCAAATTGAATTACTGTCCCCCGAATCAGCTGAATCTGAATCCAAAGTGAATACTAGCCGCTTCACACAGCCCTAATGTGTTCCTATTTCTCAGACCCTCTTCATAATCCATTAGTCTAAGAATGTAGTCATAGCTTGTTCAGAGAGATATAATTAGTTGTGTTAGTTTGAAGAAAGGCAGAAAGGAGGGCGGAGTGGCACTTTACAGACTAATTCAGAGAGGCATAAACTCTCTGGGATTAACAGTTTTGTTAAATCTTGTGCATAGACTAGCAAGGGATGAGGGGGTTTAAATAGAGAACTGTAATTTAAAAAGAGAGGGTAGGGAAAGGGGAGGAAAGGAGAAGGGGCACTACTGAGAGAGGCAAAGGTTGTAAACGAAGCAGTAAACAAAGGACTTTCATTCAAGGAGAAATTACTTTATTGGATGCTTTAAATGGATGTATACACTTCATAAGAATAAGGGCCTTTCCTCAGAATGGTTTAGAAGACCAGGGTAACATGAGACTAGAGATTAGCTGGTGCTGCTGCCTGGAAAGACTTGCACAGGGTCTGTCTATGCTGAGTTTAGCATTAGCGAGTGTTACTAATCATGAATATTTAAAGAGAGAATTCAAGTCCTTTAGAAAGAAAAAACAATTGAACTGCCTAAAACTAGCAGTTAACAAATAGAAATCTATGTTCTACAAATGCAACACAAATGCAACATAGTATATACTATGGATCTACTGTCCAGATAGATAGATATAACGAAGCAAAAACAAAGCAAAAGTTTAGCTTTAAAAGGGGGAGAGATAAAATCTATGGAAGGCTGTCAGGATTTTGCCTAACAATAATGATTAAAAAATGATTTGAGTCATAAAGTTTATATGGAGTTCAAGTAGTACCATTTAGTAGCTGTTCTGAAAATCCTTTTTAGTGTTTGCTATCATGTTAGGATGTTATTACAAAAATAGCTGAACTGACTTGTATTTTTCTGCAGTGTAATGAAGGGAAATTATTGAAGTCCCATATTATTTTGGCAAGAGGCACTACTTTTAAAAAAGTGGAACGTTATCTACAGTAGATTGATTCTTAATACATTGTCTAAATGGCAAAACAAGCAGGGCTTGGATAAATCCCATGGAAGAGCCTGGGAGCAGGGGGTGGGGAGGTGGTTCTGAGAGCAAGGGGGGTGCACCTTGGTTTGACAGTGGAGATGTGGGGAGGCGCAACAGTTTTACCCATGCCAGAACTCCAAAATAATGCCAGGCTGTGCTGCTAGTGCTGTGTGCTCTGCCCACCATGGCTCTTGCTCTTAAACAGCAGGAGTAGTGAGGTGTCCATGCACCAGCTGCTGCTGCTTCTGCAAGAGCGTCACTGTGGGGCTGTTCTTGCTGCCTGGGTGTGGATTCCTCAGAGTGGAGGACCATTTTGGCACCCCTCCTAAGTAGGCACTTGGGGCTAGTGCCCCTCTTGCTCACCTCTAGTCATGCTACTGAGTTGTCCTTGCATCACCTTTGAATGTACTTAACTGTGCTTTCTCAAAGTAATTTTTCTTACATTAGCTGGTTTGAAGGTGAGACGGACAATATTCCTCTTCTGGCTGCCAAGAGTTTGGTGTTTAGGGAATTGGAGGTTTTTATTTATTGCTGTAACAAAATAGTTGAGAACTATATATTTTTATATAGTATTGCTGTCAACAGGCTTAATGCCTACAGTGAGTTCAGTACTTTATCCTCATCAAGCAATAGTTTTGCCACTAGAAAAGAGTAAAACTGTGGCCATTGTGAAAACCAGTCTTGAACTGAAATAAAACCAGTAAGTGGTAGTTAGTAATAAACTTAGTTAGTAGTAAACTTCCTTAAGGAAATGATCCTCCAAGCCCAAAGGGTGGCAATCCCAATGCGGATCAAAGGGGGCAAGAGTGCTCAAAAGCCCCCATGGCTCACCAAAAGCATCTAGAAACGTCTCAAAGCTAAAAAGGAGGCATACACCCAATGGAAGGGAGGGGCCATCAGCAAGGAGGATTATACCGCCATTACTCAAGATTGTAGGGGGGCTGTTAGGAAGGCCAAGGTGGACACAGAACTGGGACTAGTGACCCGGATCAAAGATAACAAGAAGTCCTTTTTTAAATAGATAGGGGGTAAAAAGAAGGTACTGGGTAATGTGGGGCCTCTGCAGGACATGCTAGAAAATCTGGTGGTCACACCTGACAACAAAGCTAACCTCTTTAACAATTTCTTTGCCTCCATTTTTCCAACCAAGATCCCTAACAGACCCAGGGGAGGCACAGCCAGGCCCAGGGTCAGTGAGGACCTAGTCAGGGAACTTCTGGTGGGACTAGACATGTTCAAATCAGCAGGTCCTGATGATCTCCACCCCAGAGTGCTGAGGGAATTAGTAGAGGTCATTGCGGGACCCCTGGCATAGCTTTACAAGCACTCGTGGTGCTCTGATGAGGTGTCAGAGGACTGGAAAAAGGCCAATGTGGTCCCCACTTTCAAAAAAGGGAGGAAGGAGGACCCAGGAAACTATAGGCCTGTTAGTTTTACCTCAGTCCTGGGGAAGCTGTTTGAGAAAATTATCCAGGAGCACATCTGCGAGGGGCCAGCAGGGGAGATTATGCTTAGGGGTAACCAACATGGGTTCATTAGAGGCAGGTCCTGTCAGACCAACCTGGTCACCTTCTACGACCAGGTCACAAAATCCTTGGATGCAGGTGTCATGGTGGACGTAGTCTTTCTGGACTTTAGGAAGGTCTTCGCCACTGTCTCTCACCCCATTCTCAATAAAACTTAGGCGACTATGGTGTCAATGCCTACACAGTCAGATGGGTTGCAAATTGGCTGGAGGGCCACACCCAGAGAGTGGTGGTGGATGGTTCATTTTCGACCTGGAGGGATGTGGGCAGTGGGGTTCCCCAGGGCTGTCGTCGGGCCCGCACTGTTCAATATTTTCATCAGCGACTTGGACGAGGGGGTGAAAAGCACCTTGTTCAAATTCACAGATGACACTAAGATGTGGGGAGAAGTGGGCATGCTAGAGGAGAGGGACAGGCTGCAACTAGATCTGGACAGGTTACAGGGGTGGGCGGTTGAGAACAGGATGGGTTTCAATACTGACAAGTGCAGGGTATTGCACCTGGGGAGGAAGAACCAGCAGCATACCTACAGGCTGGGGAACTCTATTCTCATCAGCACAGAGGCAGAAAAGGATCTTGGAGTCATTATTGATTCCAAGATAAACATGGGCTGCCAATGTGAGGATGTGGTCAGGAAGGCAAACTGCACCTTGTCATGCATCCGCAGATGCATCATGAGCAGGTCCAAGGAGGTGATCCTCCCCCTCTATGTGACACTGGTTAGGCTGCAGTTGGAGTACTGTGCCCAGTTCTGGGTGCCGCACTTCAGGAGGGATGTGGGCAGCATTGAGAGGGTCCAGAGGAGGGCCACTCACATGATCAGGGGGCAGCAGGGCAGGTCCTATGAGGATAGGCTACAGGACCTGAACCTGTTCAGCCTCCACAAGAGAAGGCTGAGAGGGGATCTGGTGGCCATCTATAAACTGGCCAAGGGGGACCAGCAGGCAATGGGAGAGTCCCTGTTCCTCCAAGCACTACTGGGAGTAACGAGGAATAACGGTTGTCACAGGGAGAGACAAATGGGGGGACCTAAAGACTAAGGGGGGAACCCCAGCACCAGAAAACGGGGGAAGAACAGAAAAAGTAAAAGTAAAAAAAGAGCACTCACCTGCAGCGAGACCTGCAGCGAAACAGGAGCACCGGAAGGAACCCGCGCGAGCCATCAGCCGTGCTTTCATACAGTTGCGGCCAGCCGGTGACGTCAGCGGCAATTACTGGCCGGTAGGGATAAAGAGGATGTCCCACAAAGGGGCGGGGAAACAGACACCAGGAGAAACCTGAGCCGGAGGGGTCTGCCGGATGCCTGAAGCGGAGCAGGAAACGGCAATCCCCTACAGAAGAGGATCCGATGCCTCACGTGGCGAGGGCAGAGCTGCTGACAGAGGTGAAGGTAAACCCGCACTCGGGGCAGGAGCTCCGGTGCGAAGGAAGGAGGGGGAGGAAGACAGAGGCTGGAGAGACCCTGAGCCCAGCAGCCTCCGCAGAGAAGGGGGAGGCACTGATCCTCCCTCCTGCTTCCAAACAGATGGGACGGTGGAGGGACCCTTGGGACCCGAGGGTACACCCCAGGGAGAGGGGTGTTACTAAGAAGACCCAGAGAGAGGGTGACGTTACCCAGGAAGCCCAGAGAGAGGGTAGCGTTACCAAGAAGGCCCAGAGAGAGGGCAGCAGTATTGATAAGACCCCAAGAAGGGACTACATTCCTAAGGAGCCCAGGGGGCAGAGACAAGAAAGATTAGGGATAACCCGGAGGTCTCATGACCATGGCTAAAACTGTAGAAGGCAATAAAGGGGTGCTGGGAGGATAGGAGTGGGCCCTAGGGGCTGAGTGTGAGTACCGAGAGATACCTCGGGAGAAGTAGGGACACCAGCGGTGCTGGTGGAGGTTTTTCTTTTTCTTTGTAAAGTAGTTTTGTGTTTCCCTGTGGCTGGAGGGGTTGGGTAGAGAGGTGAGCCAGGGAGAGCGGAACCCCAGGACTGGGAAGTGTCAACTGAGACACTTTCCCTGAAAGCTGGGAAACAGCATACCTCCATTGTGCGAGAGAGTGGCCGCAAGACCAACAGTGGCCCGCCAGGCTGGGTATAGGGTGAGGTAGAGGGGAGGTGGAGCCTCGCAGAAGACCATTGAAGAAGTAAGTGGCCCCAAGGGAGTTGTAGCAATACCGAAGCTCCTCCCCCCACTGTAGCAAGATTCAAAGTTGTGGCAGGTGAGATAGGGAAGGATTGTGTCGTGAGGAAACACCTCCTTGAAGGGCCACCTGCGACGCCAAGGCGGACATCGGGGTACACCCGTAGCAAAGATGCTTGGGACAGGATGTTCGAGGCCCGCCGGGCACAATGGTCATAAGTTGACAGAGTAGATTTAGGCTAGATATCGGGAGACACTACTTCACAGTCAGGGCGGCTAGGATCTGGAACCAACTTCCAAGGGAAGTGGTGCTCGCTTCTACCCTGGGGGTCTTCAAAAGGAGGCTAGATAATCAGCTAGCTGGTGTCGTTTGACCCCAGCACTCTTTCCTGCCATGGCAGGGAGTCGGACTTGATGATCTGTTCAGGTCCCTTCCAACCCTACCAACTATGAAACTATACAATGCAGAGCCCATCCACGTGCACATTTCAAGACTGAATGATTTCAGTGGGCTCCAGTCAAGGCCATAGGGCATTTTTACACATGCAAGTGCCAGAGAGCTGCTTGCAGTTGTATAACTGGCAAAAAGCGCATCAGCACTGAGAAAATGTCAGCGGTGGGTGTGCTTTTGAACTAAAGCACCTCATAGGTGCTTTAGTTTAAAATCGCACCGCTGCCATTTTCTGTGTGCTGACATGCATTTCACCACTAACACAACTGCACGTGGCACAGCACAGTTCGCCTCAGCTTGCATGTGGAGCAGACTTGATGAGTTGAGCAGTGGATCTCTGGCACTCTGAAAGAAAAAAAGTAAATGTATAAATTGTCACAACCCAAGGGTGTGATTTTTGTTTGTGTGTGCTTCGGCACTGCTGAATTATTTCCCTCCACTCGTAGCTTTCTTTGCAGGGTGCATTTCTGAGCTGCAGAAAGGAAATGCATGTTGCAAGGAGTTCCCGCCATTTGTATTCAGATTCGTGCCCCACTATTGGCCAGTTCTAAATTATTCCTACGTGGCAGCTAGCGAGTGGCTTGCTAGCCGTATAAGAGGCTTGAGTGGTTTCCGCCCAAGTTGGAGGACTCCACGAACATCAGGAGGAGGAGACTTCACATCTTGTGAAGATCTCTAAGCGCTGCGGAGCCTATCGGACCCAGTGTGTATCTCAAGAAGGCTATAGGGGTTTGATCAACCTCTCGCCTCTCCCCGTCGCCGCCTGATCCCTCGACATACCCTTCCCTGCGCGCAAGTTCCACGGAGCCTAGCAAACTTCATGTGAGTGAATCCAGAGCTCTACCCGGGGTTCGAGTCCTGCAGTTTTTTTCTTCCTGTCGCCGAAACCCCATTGCGATGTACCCTTATGTTCTGCAGGTTCGAGTTTTTTGTTTTGTTTTGTAACCGCAACTCAAGCAAGTTTTCCTGCCTGCACCGCGACCCTCTTCGGTGTAAGTAAAATAATCTTAAATCAACCACTAAGCGTCCGTGCCTCATTCTAGCGTGCCGCCTGTCTTCCCCGACCTGGCGTGTCTGGGCTGCTGGCCACAGCCCGCCGCGCGAAAAAAAGGGCCTCGGACCACTCCCGGCCCGCACATAAATGACCATGTCAATTAAAGAAATGAGACAACTGATGATGATAAACCTTTGAATTTTTGGTGTAGCTATAATACACACATTTTTTAATCACACCACTGGGTAATATAAAATTGAAAGGAATAAAAAGGTAAATTCAAAGACTTCATGCAGTCTTGGGTAAAAGACTGTTTCCTAAGAGTAAAAGGTATATAGAGGAGACTGGCTTGGTCAGTGCAACTGGGGAGAGTGACAATGCCAGAAGAATTTGAAGTCTGCTGTCAATGCTATGGAATTAAGGGAGTTTGCTCAGAGAAGGGCAGAATTAGAACGAGAACAAGGATGTGAGAAATCAGATATTGGATACTCTGACAGAGAGGAGGAGGAAGAGTTGGACAGGCCCTGTCATTTCCATGTCTGGTACAAGCTAGAGTTTTTGCCTTCCTTCCAGGACATCACACTCACTCATTTGTTGAAATGTAAGTTGTTTGTTATACACTGGAAGTTTACAGCCTCTGGCTGAATATGATTTGCTCTGTCTGACAGAGTGCAGCTAATAATCAAATTATACCTTTCCATACTCTAAATCTAGCTCTTCTAAATTCCACCCTGATAATCAAAGCTTTGTCAAATGACTACAAGTATGCTTCCCTCAAGTTTGCTAGGTTACAGTATTTCTTATCAGTTTTCCTTTTAAGCTGGGAGGCATTGTTGGTACATAACAGAATGCAATTTTCAAATATACAAATGGAGTGCAGCTAATAAAAAATCCCAATAACTTATTCTTTATTTTTCAACAGGCTACAAAGAAGAATTAATGATAAATTCCTTGTCTTATTTAGAAAGCTTTTACCGCGAGGCCTTCTCCAGAGAGAAAAATGTTTGCATCTCTCTGCTCTTTTTGCTGTTTACTGTGCTTGAGGACTTGGAAAGGAAGGTGACTTTCTAGCGGAAGAAAGTACCTGTTGCAATAAGCCTTCGGCACCATGTTTCTGAAGAAAACAACAATCACAATTGTGTCAAAATTGCCTAATTACACTACTTTATCTTTATGACTTGTCAACTTACATTGTAAAAGGCTACAGATGTAAAAGTAAAGTGGAAATTATATACTTTACATTGGAAATTTTAGTTATTTTGCTTGTCATTTTTTCCTAACAAGCATTTTTTCCAAGACTGTAGTATTTCTGTGATGACATACCCCGAAAAGTTAAAAAAATAAATTAACTGCTTTATAATTTCAGTGTATGACAGAAGACATATTGCAATCAAAAACAAAAGGATTCATTTTTATAATGATCCTAACAAGGATTATAAACATTTTTATTAATTCTGCAGTAAACTTCCAAAGCTGGTTGTATAAATTTAAGGTTTAAATCCACATTTACACATCTCAGTAAAAGTGGCCTGATTTTTCAAGTGCTGAGCACCAGCAGCTCTCCGTTCCTGTTTTAGTGAAGACTACTGGTAACTTCCCATTAATATACCACAAGCTTACAGTTAACTGAGTGGTTATGACTAGGGACAGAAGTTACACACAAACTGGTATTCTCTTCCATCCTACCAGTGAACGGACGTGGAAGACGGCATGAGAACTGCATTAGAGAGACCAACTGGCGGCTTCGGCAATGGTGTCTCGAGGCAGGCTTCGGCTTCCTGGACAACGACCCGCACACCATGACGAGGGACATGCTCAGTTGGGATGGGCTTCACCTGTCCCCCAAAGGTAAGCGTGTGTTCTCTTCTAGATTGGCGGCTCTCCTCTGGCGGGCTTTAAACTAGGCTCACTGGGGGGAGGGGAAGATGAAGGCGGGGGAAGCTGTGGACCACCAAACCATGTGGCACCCACAAGCACAGCACAGCCTGAAGAAGGAGAATATTGGGAACCTGCAAGCCATGGGGTGGCCAGCAGAACAGCACAGGTAAGCAATAAGCAGGTAAGAAATAAGGGGCCCCTTGGGAATCGGAGCTGGGGGGCAGCAAAGGCACCAGTCATAGGGCTCAAGTGCCTATATACTAATGCTAGGAGCATGGGGAACAAGCAGGATGAACTAGTGCTCCTGCTTGCAGAAAACACCTACGACTTAGTAGGGCTAACAGAACCCTGGTGGGATTCGTCCCACGACTGGGCGGTACATATTGAGGGTTATAGGCTGTACAGAAAGGACAGGGTGGGGAAGAAAGGGGGAGGGGTTGAGCTCTATGTCAATGAGCAATATACATCGACCCTCATCAAGACGGAATCGAAGGATGAGGAAGTAGAAGGATTGTGGGTTAGGTTACATGGGGGGCAAGGAGAAAGGGATTTGGTAGTAGGGGTCTGCTACAGACCCCCACACCAAGGGGAAGAAATAGATGCGGGGCTCCTGAGGCAGCTCTCGGAGACCATAAAAGCTAAAGAGGCGGTAGTCATGGGGGACTTAAACTACCCAGACATCTGCTGGGAGACACAGACAGCAAAGTCCCACCATTCACGCACGTTCCTATCCTGTGTACAGGACCTCCACCTGACACAGGAGGTACACGGTCCCACTAGGGGGAATGCCTTACTGGATCTGGTATTGGCAACAGGGGATGATATGGTAGGGGACCTACAGATCGTTGGCCATCTGGGGGACAGTGATCACCTAATAATAGAATTCTTCATAAGATGTCAAGTGCGTAAGGTAACTAGTAGGGTGAAAGTGCTGGACTTTAGGAAAGCTGATTTCAGTGAACTCAGGCGATTAGTCAAGGACGCACTGCAGAGTAGGAGTTTTGAAGTGATGGGAGCCCAAGAAGGGTGGCTGTGCCTTAAGGAAATGATCCTTTGGGCACAAAGGGAGACGATCCTGATGTGAGGAAAAAGAGGGAAAGTGGCCAGGAGGCTTCCTTGGCTGACCAGAGAAATCCAGGGCAGCCTACGGGCCAAAAGGGGGGCACATAAAAAGTGGAAACAGGGAGAGATCACCAAAGAGGAGTATACTTCCTGTGCTCGCGCTTGTAGGGAGGCAGGTAGATGGGCCAAAGCTACCATGGAGCTTAGGATGGCATCCCAAGTAAAGGATAACAAGAAATTGTTTTTTAGATACATAGGGAGTAAAAGGAAGGCCCAGGGAGGAATAGGACCCCTGCTAAATGGGCAGAAGCAATTGGTGATGGACAGGGGGGACAAGGCTGAACTCCTCAATGAGTTCTTTGCCTCAGTGTTCCTAAGTGAGGGGCAAGACAAGTCTCTCACTGGGATTGTAGAGAGGCAGCATCAAGGCGCCAGACTACCATGTGTAGACCCTGAGATGGTGCAGAGTCACTTGGAAGAACTGGATGCCTTTAAGTTGGCAGGCCCGGATGAGCTCCATCCGAGGGTAGTGAAGGTACTGGCCGACGTCATTGCAGAGCCACTGCTGGGAATATTTGAACGCTCATGGTGCACGGGCCAAGCCCCGGAGGACTGGAAAAGGGCCAATGTGGTCCCCATTTTAAAGAAGGGGAGGAAGGAGGACCCAGGCAACTATAGGCCAGTCAGTCTCACCTCCATCCTTGGCAAAGTCTTTGAAAAAATTATCAAGGCTCACATTTGCGAGAGCCCGGCAGGGCAAATTATGGTGAGGGAAAACCAGCACGGGTTGGTAGCAGGCAGATCATGCCTGACTAATCTAGTCTCTTTTTATGACCAGGTTACGAAACGCCTGGACACAGGAGGAGGGGTGGATGTCGTATACTTAGACTTCAGGAAGGCCTTCGATACGGTATCCCACCCCATACTGGTGAACAAGTTAAGAGGCTGTGACTTGGATGACTGCACAGTCCGGTGGGTGGCGAATTGGCTAGAGGGTCGCACCCAGAGAGTCGTGGTGGATGGGTCGGTATCGACCTGGAAGGGTGTAGGCAGTGGGGTCCCGCAGGGCTCGGTCCTTGGACCGATACTCTTCAATGTCTTCATCAGCGACTTGGATGAGGGAGTGAAGTGTACTCTGTCCAAGTTTGCGGATGACACAAAGCTGTGGGGAGAAGTGGACATGCCGGAGGGCAGGGAACAGCTGCAAGCAGACCTGAACAGGTTGGACAAGTGGGCAGAAAACAACAGAATGCAGTTCAACAAGGAGAAATGCAAAGTGCTGCACCTAGGGAGGAAAAATGTCCAGCATACCTACTGCCTAGGAAATGACCTGCTTGGTGGAACGGAAGTGGAAAGGGATCTTGGAGTCCTAGTGGACTCCAAGATGAACACGAGTCGGCAGTGTGACGAAGTCATCAGAAAAGCTAATGGCACTTTATCGTGCATCAGCAGATGCATGACGAACAGAACCATGGAGGTGATACTTCCCCTCTATCGGGCGCTGGTCAGACCGCAGTTGGAGTACTGCGTGCAATTTTGGGTGCCGCACTTCAAGAGGGATGTGGATAACCTGGAGAGGGTCCAGAGAAGGGCCACTCGTATGGTTAAGGGCTTGCAGACCAAGCCCTACAAGGAGAGACTAGAGAAACTGGACCTTTTCAGCCTCTGCAAGAGAAGGTTGAGAGGCGACCTTGTGGCTGCCTATAAGTTCATCACGGGGGCACAGAAAGGAATTGGTGAGGTTTTATTCACCAAGGCGCCCCCAGGGGTTACAAGAAATAATGGCCACAAGCTAGCAGAGAGCAGATTTAGACTGGACATTAGGAAGAACTTCTTCACAGTTCGAGTGGCCAAGGTCTGGAATGGGCTCCCAAGGGAGGTGGTGCTCTCCCCTACCCTGGGGGTCTTCAAGAGGAGGTTGGATATGCATCTAGCTGGGGTCATCTAGACCCAGCGCTCTTTCCTGCCTATGCAGGGGGTCGGACTCGATGATCTATTGAGGTCCCTTCCAACCCTAACATCTATGAATCTATGAATCTATGGTATAAGGGATCAGAAACTGATTCAAACCTGTATCGTAATAGAAGTTCAGTGCATAAAAACTGCTTTCAAAATGGCCAAACAGTTTAAGATAAACCTGAATGGAAGTAATATCAGACTTAATTGATTTAGGTTAAATTAGTCTGTCAAACTTGTGTTCTAGATCCCCTCCTGACTCAAGTTACCTCACAGTCCCCTAGCATCCAAGGATGCTTTGTAGTTCGGGGCTATGCTGTCTGCTCCAGTGGAGGAGGGTCGGCCCCACCCCCAGCTGTTACAGAGCTGAGGCAGTGAAGCCTCCGCTCCACAGCCTGTATCCTGTCTGCATCTGTCAACCTGGTGGGATTGGGGGGGTGGGGGAATGGGCCCTTGGCCTCCCCCAGTCCAGGTCTAGACAGCACAGGGGAGGAAAGCCCACCCTGTGAGGGGGCTTTTCTCCCCAACCTAGTTAGCCCATGAGTTGCAAAAGCCCCAGCCCTACCCCTTTTCCAGCTGCATGCCACTCTTAGAGGTGGGGAATGAGGAGGGGGGAACACAATCTCCAGACTGGCACCTGGGGTGGTGGTGCTGGTGCCAGGCCCACAGGTGCATTATATCCCCTCCCTCCCGCCCCAGTGTACACGTCTCAGGGCAGCTGGCAGTTGATGAGGAGGTGGAGCTTGGAGTTTCCCAACCTGACTTTGTGGGCTGTGAGCAGAGGGAAAAGTCCATGGGATTCCCTTTGCCCATGCCATGCAGACCCTTGCTGAGCTGCCAGTGCTGGGTCAGGGAGTATGTGCCTACCTGCCTCTCAGAGAGGCTAGTGGCTGCTGAGGGGGTGGGACTGGGGCTTTCCAAGCCCAGCTCGCTAGGCTTCAGGTACAGGGAAAAGCTCTCCATGCAGGGGCTTCCCCCTGCTGGGGGACTGGTTCCAGGCTGGGGGGGGGTGCATTCCCCCCCTCCACCCCCACCTCTCAAAGAGGCAAGTGGCTGATGAGGGGGTGGGGCTGGGAAAAGATTTTCTGTTGGCTCTCCCTCTCCCTATGGCTGACAACAGGGGGTGGAGACATGTGTCCAGCAGCCAGTATGGTGTAGGCTGCTGATTGGCTGGGCTTAGCAGCCTTCAGCAGTGTCCACCATGATGGGAGGCACACGTGATCACCCCCAGGCTCCTGGCCTGGTCCAGCTCAAGTTTCTGCCTTCTTTAGCCATTGGAACACTGAACGTTAGTTCAGTTAGTTATCGGTCCAGTCTGTGCAGCCTAGAAAAACCTGTGAAGGTTGAATCAATTCTGCCTCAGGCTTTTTGAACTCTGTATTTAGTCTTTGGGTTTTGCTACATGGTACTTCATATGGCTTCAGTGGGATTTCTGGTGATAATCAGAACTTTTGAAAAGTAGCTTTAGATTCTTTTCTGTCATCCTTAATCTAGTTTCATGGTGGAATCTTAATGATTCCATTAAGAATTCATTTCTCAGTTCTTCCAGTTCTCACCAGTGAACTCCTGCCAGTAGCTTTAAAATTTTAGGGTCTTCATAGAAATCTTGCTGGCAGAGGTTGTGAGGGGATATTGAATTTAAACAACCAGCCTCAAAGCCAATATTTTGGGGGTTTTACGATCCCTTGGGACATACAGCAAAGGACAGATTACAGCAAACTTATGTTGCCACAGTCTCCTATAGTGAACTTTTGTATTATGTATTAGGATATACATTTCCCCCTATGGAACTAGGGTAGCAGCAGCCAGTAGAATCCTGAACTAACAAGAAGAAAATTCAGAGAAGGACTTTACAAACTTCAGTATCAGGGATTTGAAGTAAATAGAAAAAATATTTTAAATGTATATAATTTGCCCTGTAAGCCACGGTCATTATAAAACACTTAAGAGATATTCAATTAGCCAGGAGTATTGTTGGAGTGTTCAAATGTTCCTAGTCCTATAATTTTGTATATAAAGGGTGTTTGAAGTCATGAAGCTAATTACTCTTAAATTGTTCTGTTTCAACTGTTGTACTTGCCTGAAGTTTTAAAAATCTTTTAAATGTTTAGTTATTAACAGTTCCCCTGAGGTTTTTTTTTAGCATTGGGGTCTATAGGTGATTGATAATATCAGCGTATAGAAGGTGTCCTCTGTAGGCCGGGACAATCATACATATTTAACTAAATGTTGTTAGAAATTGTATCACCTTGTGATGCAGGTGGGTTGCCAGGAGCATGTAACTCCAGTCTTCCAAAGTCTGCACTAGTCTCCAATAGCTTTTCAGGTGAAATTCAACATACTTGCTTAGACATACACAGCTCTAAATAGTTTAGATCCTATGTAACCAAGGGACCTGCCTTCTCCCTTATGCAGCTTCACAATCCCTAACATCACCCAAGAGTTACCTCCTGAAAGTACCTTCAATGAGCTAAATCTGCTTGGCAAACATGAATAGGAAGTCCTCAGCTCTGGAACTCTCTCTGCCTTGGAGTGTTCGAATGTTCCTAGTCCTATAATTTTGTATATAAAGGGTGTTTGAAGTTATGAAGCTAATTGCTCTTAAATTGTTCTGCTGGAGCCTGGCCCTGAACATTTTCTAGAAATACTGTAGACCTTCTCATTTGGGCAGGTGTTTGGCAAGCAAGCCTATCCTGGGTTATTGTTTAGGGAATTTCTTTTTTATTTTGATAGTTGCTTTTTAAGTTATTTTATCTTATTGTAAGCTACCCTGAGTCTTTGTTGGGAAAGGTGGCTGTGGCCGCCGGGCCTCAAATACTCAGTCCCATGCCGCCTTAGCTCGAGTGCCGGGTGGGGTGCACTTTGCGGGTTCCCACAAATTGCTGAGTTGGTGTTCCCTCTGTGGGTAGTCTTCCCCTATCTCGCCTGCCATGACTTTGAATGTACCTCAGTGGAGGGTTGACTACCCGGGGTCTGCTGCGGTGTGTGATCCACCCAGTGGTCACCCGCAGGGCTCCGCCACCCCTACACCCTGTCCTCATGCCACCTCGATGGATTGTTCGATCTTTGTGACCACATGCCTCTTCTTATACCACTGGTGAGCCTCTTGAGTTCCTTCCCGTCCTGTGTGTTTGCCCCTGAGGCCGATTTCCTTATTCCCTCTCGGGCCATCTATGCTTGGTGGTCCCAGTTGTGGAAACTGTGTTCGACTAGGGTGAACTCTGCCTTAATAGCTAGACCCAATACGAAATCCTACGGCCTTATACCCACTCATTCTATCATTATAAGCCCTTCCTGACTCTCAACCCCTTCATCTCAGGGAACCACAAACAACAAACATAAAAGAAAAACACAAGTCAACACATCTGATGTACCACTAAGGATCAGGGTAACTCCCTCCCCTGTTCCTATGTGCCAGGGTAGCGAGTGCCGCATTCTCTATGGTCCAGCTATACTCCGGCTACCATTCGGGGTTGTGTACACGTGGCCTCCTGATCATGGCTGTTGTGTACCCCCTTTTTCTCTTCCTCAGTGGGTCCAGTGTTGCCCCGTTCCTTTCCCTTGCGGGACATCCCAATTCAAGTGCCTCACCACCCCCTGGCGTAAGGCTGGCTGTTTTTCTCTGTTTGGGACCCGTGCCTTGTCTCTCCATGACCCTTCTTGCAGCTCGTGGCAAGACTCTCCCGGCGAGGAGAATTCTTCCTCCTCCCTACTGCTCCCAATGCTCCCACCTGTTGTGTTGAGGGTCTCTGCACATCTTTCGCTGCTTCTTCTGGTGCTGCTGTCCATGCCAGCTACAGGAGCTGCTCTCAACCTGCCTCTGGATTTGGTGGTCTGCTCCTCGCTGCTGTTGGCGTCCAGAGCGTCCTCTGACTCCTCCTCTGCCGCTTCTTCCTCCCTGTGGGAATCCTGGCGTGGGTCCAACATCCCCACGCTCCCTGAGTCCGCTCTCCACCTCCTTACTCCTCTTCCGCTGGCCATTTTTATTGTTGCCAGCCGGTGATTGCCGGTGATGTCATCAGTTGGCTGTAACTGAATAAAGATGCGGCTAATGAGCCACGCAGGTTTCTCCTCCTGCTCCCGCTTCTCTTATCCCTTATAACTCTCTTTTCTTGTTTGGGGACCTTCCCCCTGTTCTCTCCTGGGACAGTGGCATATAAATCGAATAAATAAAAAGTACTCATAATAACAATCTTTTAAAAATAGCAAATGCAGTGTGTACTTAAAACCATTGTTTGATTCCAATCAATATTCCCAGTCCTAGTGATATTCTCTACTTTAAGCACATGGAATAGCTATGAAATCTTCTCAGTCTCTAAAAATTGGATTGGACTGTTTAAGTCATTTCCCAGAGAATGCAATACAGGCAGTTGAAATGAGGTATAAGAACACAAATGCAAACTGAACAAATATTGTACATATTATACAAATATATATGAACAAGTATTTGTTTCAAATTTTCAGCTACATGTTTTTCATAACTTTAACAGAATCTAGTCCAGAACAGTAGGGATGAAATTTGACCATATTTTCTTGCATACAACATGAGCCTCTCCCCGACAAATCAGACCACTTCCAATTGGGGTGCATGTATTAAGTAGAGAAGACATTTTCTTCACTGAATTGGAGTCATTTCACATGTCATGCAGCTGGCAAGATGGCTGCTGCTTGTGTCTGACTTGGGGTATGTGCATATCAACTTTGAATAAGTTTGACCCAAAACTGGGAAGGAGCGTGAACGTGTTGGAGGATGGGAGTGCAATTCAGAAGGATATCAACAGATTGGAAAGCTGGACTGGAGCTAACCGGATGAAGTTCAATGCAGACACATGCAAGGTGCTAATCCTCAGAAAGAATAGTCAAAAATATAAATATAAAATGGGTGACACCTGGCTGGATGGCAGCGCTATGGAAAAGGATCTGGGAGTCTTGGTAGATCACACACTCAATATGAGTCTGCAGTGTGATGCAACTGCACAAAAAGCAAATGTGATTTTGGGATGCATCAACAGAAGGAGTTGTTCAAGACACAGGAGATGATAGTGGGTCTCTAACTCAGCATTGGTTAGGACTCATCTAAAATATTGTGCGCAATTCTGGGCTTCACACTTTAAAAGGATATAGAGAAGGTAAAGAAAGTCCAAAGGCTGGTGACAAAGAAGATAAAGGGTTGGAAAGCAAGTCATATGAGGAGATGCTGAAGGAGTTAGGCATGTTCTGTTTGCAGAAAAGGGTCTTCAGAGGGGATATGATAGCATCTTCAAATACTTGAAAGAATGCCATAAAAAAGAAAGAAAGCACCTTTTCTCCCTTTGCTGCAGAGACGACACAGACCAATGGCTTGAAGGTGAGCAAAGTAGGCTTAGGGAGAAGGAGCTGGCACAGGGGAAGAGTTCAGGTGGATTAGACTGCTCACTAAAGGGCATGTCTACATGTGCAATTAATGGATTACTAGTAAGAAACTGTGAGTTGCTTGTGAGCTGGACTTTCTAATGCAGCCAGGGGCCTTGATTTTGGTTTTAGCCAGAGGGCTGAAGTTTTCTGTTATGACTTGCACCAGTGGACCAGGCTGGGACTAGAAAGAGGTGGTTTGGAGGTTCCATTAGTGCCCAAGAGGCACGTGACTGCCTTGAGCCCTGCCAGGGGTCAGGATCAAGGCACTGACTGGGCCAGAGGGCCCAGACCACTAGCAGGGTGGAGACAGGGGCCATGGAGCCAAGCTTTGCCCTCAAGGATTGAGAATCAGGGCCAGGGGCCTGAAGCTCATGAGAGGCATTGCCCAGAAGGGCTTAGAATCAGGGCCAGGGGCCCAAAGCCCGTGAGGGGTGAGGCCTGAAAGGGTGAGACATGGTTCAAGGACCAGTGGTGGCATTAGGATTGTTAAGGCCCTGGGCAATAGAGTAATTTGGGACCCCTTAGGGGCTTAATTTTGATGTCGTATATTTTCAATTTCACCAGGAAACTGCAATGAAAGTATCTTAATAAAATATTGATAATACAAAGAAAGAGTTTTTTAACATTGAGCTATATTCTAGGTTCATAATTATAGGGCCCCCTAAAGTGCAGTGCCCCAGGTGTTTGCCCAGTTTGACCTCCCCTAAGGCCACTACTGCAAGGGCCCGTAGCCCTAGGAGGGGCAGAGACTGATAAGAAACTGATATGCCTGACAGGATGGAGGAAGAGATGGAGGCCAAAGGTCCATTGAATTGATTGTTGACACTTGCAAGGCATGGGCATGGCTAGAGGGGAGGTCAGAGGCCAATAGGACTTGAGGTGAACAGAGACATTGTGTGGACAAGTAGGGCAGACCATCAAGACCCTGGAATGTGGGCAGCCTCCCAACTCCTTTTTGTAAAAAAAAAGTACTATCAAAGGCATGGCAGGAAGTAAAAGGGAGACATCCAAGACCTAGAGACAGAATCTGAGAGGCCACAGGGGAAGATCACATCACCCCAGTTCCCAACTCTGCCACAGTTGGCTATCAGGAGAAACTTCTTCACTGTTAGAATAGTGAGGCAGTGGAACAGACTGCCTAGAGAAGTTGTGGACTCTCCATCACTGGAGGTGTTCAAGAAGAGGTTTCCACTGGTTGGTAATGATCTAAGCATAGCTATGCCTATCTATTATGAGTATTTCCCATGTTTCTGAGCTTTGGTTGCTCCCTCTCCTCTCCCCGCCCCTTTTGCTACACATCCCGGTATTTTTAAGCCTCCCTCAGAGGCAATGGCTGTAGTCACAGTTGGGGACTTTGACTGGGGTGTACCAATGCTGCAGTGCTCCTGCTGGGACCAAAGCTGGTCTGACCAATCACCATATTTGGGAATCATAAGGAATTTTACCCCATGGTCAGATTGATATGGGCTGTGGGTCTTTTTGCCATTCTCTGTAAAAGGGGATCCTTTGAGCATGTGTTGACAACTGCTTTGGAAGCAGGACTTTGGCTGCCATGGCTCCCTTGCTTTACCTGTGGTAGATTAGGGCATTATGTCTGTGTTGTGTCAGGGTTGATAGTAGTGTTATGAGGTACAATTTAGATTATGAATTGTATAGGATGATTTGGATGGGGATGATCCCACTTCAGGCAGGGGGTTGGACTAGATGACCTCTGGAGATCCCTTCAGCCCTATGTCTGTATGATTCTATGACCTAACTAGGGTTAGGTCAATGTAAGTTCCAAACTGTACATACATTTGGGAAGTTTATATCTGGGAAAAAATGGCTGGCCCGATTTAACTTAGTTCACCTAAGGATGCGTACTACATAGATCAGGTTTATCAATGCCCAATCTAACTGAACATGTATGCACATTTGGAGTGCAGCTTTGGGGCTGTGCGTTTCCTATCCCCCACACCCAGGCTGTGCTATTTTTGTCCCTGTAACAGGGGGCCTGCCTGGGGCCAGCTAGAAGTTGGCCTACCCACTTGTTTCTGGGCTAACAACTCACCTCTTTCTCCTGCCATGCCTTGATGGAAAATGATTAAGATATTACCCAGGCAGGAGGCTGCCCATTTCCTGCCCCAATGCCAGAGGGCATTATCTGCAACTCTGAACCTCCCCTACACCACAGCCCATGCCTCGCACATGACATATAAGTTCTTAACATCTCTGGCCCCACACTGAGCCCCATAACACTCTGGTCTGGACCCCAGCTAGATCCCTTCCCATCAGGTGGCCTACTCCGCCACCATTCTGGGTTGCCAAACTTCCTTCACTCTTCCCCCTCTCATTGACTCCCCCAGGACCTTTGGCCACACAGGCCCTGGCCTCATCTCCAAGGCCAGTTGGAACCCCAGGCCCTTGGCTCTGGGTGGCCCTAGCAGTGGGCCCCTGGCCCTTTTGACCCTTCTGGTCCTGGCCCCAGCATTGACCATTTGAGGGTGCCTCAAGTCAGGCAGGCTTCTGAGCAACTAGCCCATACTCTCTATCATGGGTCCACCTTCTCGGGCCTTATTATGGGGTTACCCACCCGGTTGTGGGGGCTGGGGTTATTAAGGCGCCCTGACTCACCTTTCACCGGGGTGGTAACTGGCCTGGCATTTCCTGGGGGCTCCCACACCACCGGGAGCCCACCCAGCCACCCATTCCCAGCAGGGTGCAGTTTTAGGTCATGCCCAGGACCAGGAGCCTCTGCCATCCTCATAGCTCCAGCCCATAAACCTCCAAGCTGTTCCTGAGCCTCAGCTCTGCTGGCTGATGTTTTCCTCATTACTGCCAGTAGGAAACTGCTGCTTCACCCTATATATATCCTGGGTCACAAAATGGCTGCCATACTCAAGCACCTGGCTGCTGCCTGCTCCAGCCCTTAAAGTGGTAGGCATCAACAGTGCCCTGCCACAATCCCTCTGACCTCCCCACCTACTGCCTCACCCATGGAGCCATGAACCACCTGCCCATGAATCCACAAGCTCCCCCCTCCCACCCCCAGTTCCTGCCAAATGCTGCTATTTACTCCTGATCCTGCCCACTCCTCCACCACCCAAACTTATTTGGATTTTGCTCCCAGTATGGTTCCCAGCACCAATGAAAATGTGCTGGGAAACAGATCTATGATCATATAAGTTAAAGTAAGCAGCCTGATTGTAGACTGGGTCCCCAGAATGTCTACAGATGTCCTCAAAAAGCTGAAGGGGCAGAGTCCTGCATTAACCCTTTCACAGCCAGACCTATTGGCTTTCCTTTCCTTTTTTGTGTCTGTGTATAAGGTATGTAACAATATTCTCAATCACAGATTCAAATCTGATGGGGCCGTGCTTCTGCTGTGGCCTCTTCTGCCTATACTCTTATCTTCTATGACTTTTCAAAGCTGTAACCTTATCATAGACAAATATTTGGATTTTTAAACTTAATTTACAAGAGAAAATCTTTTGCCTGCTATGAAATAAATCAAGTGGGATGGATTCTAGCATCCTCTTGAAATATTGCATGGGGCAAGAGGTTGGAACTGCCCATAGTTTCTCTATGCCATGGACTTCAGGTTTGTCTAAATGTTAAATTATTCAGGAACTAGGTATTTCTGAATTCCTAAATAGCTCCATGTGAGGATACTCAGCTCCCAGAATAACTAAGTACTACAGCTCAAGCAAATCCTTACCTCTTCTAGAACCAGTGAGCATGATAATGCTTCTGCACATAGCATAATCTGCCTTTGATCTGGCTTTTAACTCTTCCAGATTACTCCTCCTCAGGGTGGATAAAAATCATGATTTTTTTTTAAATAACAAAGTCATTTTTTTTAATTTAAACCATTATTATTTAGTTGTATTTTTTATTTTTAAAGATGATTTAAAAAAATATATACACCTATGTAAAGCTTGTTTTAAGACATGTTAAAGCTCAAAGATATCATCATAGAATAGGGATTATAACTTCTAATTATATACTATTTGAGAAAATATTGCTGAATAAAGAAACTGAACAGTTTGCAAAAAGTCTAGAGGGGAAAATTGTTAACCTGAGTCTTGATGGGTGGAGAAATGTTCAGAATGATCCAGTAATATATGCTTGTTTGACAACAGCAGAAGGGACTGTCTGCCTTACCGAAACAACTGATACATCGGGAAATGTACACACAGCAGAATACTTACTAGAAGTAGCAGTAAGAGCTATAAAAAACTGAAAAAAAATCAAATGTCTAGTATACAGCTGTCACAGACAGTGCTGCAAATGTGTCTAAGATGAGAAGAAATCTAGAAGAAAGTGAAGAAAGCCCCAAGCTAATAACATATGTCTGCAGAACTTATTTGATGCACCTCTTAGCCAAAGACTTCAGTCCTCCAGAAATAAAGGCTAACGTTGCTGAAATTTCAAATACTTCCATAACAACCACTTTTCAGCAGCTGCTCCAAATAAAGCACGAAAAACCAAGCTAACTCTTCCACAAGATGTGCAGTGGAACTCAGAAGTGGGCTGTTTTGAGCGATATATTGGGAACTGGACTAATCTGATGATAATTTGTGAACAAAATTGTAACGAAACAGATGGAGATGTCATAGCCAAAGTTCTCAACATTGGGCTAAAGAGAAATGTAGAACATATGCTGACTATCCTGAAGCCTATTTCTATAGCCTTGAACAAGGTCCAGAGAAATCGTTGTTTTATTGCTGATGCTGTTGAAATTTGGAAGGAACTGAGTGAGACCCTGAAAAGAGAACTACATAATGACAGAGTTAAATTGCAGGTATTAAAGAAACAAATGTGTCAAGTACTACCTCCAGCTCATTTTCTTGCTGATATTCTCAGTACTTGGTACCAGGGTCAATCATAAACTGCTGAAGAAGAGGAGTTGGCTATGACATGGGCATCCAGCAATCATCCCTCCATAGTATGATCAACTACAATAAATTTCAGGTTGAAGGGTGAACCATTCTGGAAATATATGTTTGCTGATGAGGTTTTAAAGAAAGTCACACCAGTGAACTGGCGGAAGTCACTTGAGCACCTGAATCCATCAGAGACTATAGAAGTGATAATCCAACTTTTAAGAGCAGTAGCTTCTTCTGCAGGTGTAGAATGAATATTTTCTTGCTTTGGACTTATTCATTCTAAATTGAGAAATCACTTGGGAACTGAAAAAGCAGGAAAACTTGTCTTTCTTTTCCAGTTTATGAATAAACAGGAAGAGGAAGGTAAAGACTGTGTTTGCTGCATAACCCAGTATTTTAAGTTTCTCATGTTGACCTGGCTGAAATAATCTATTTGATTTTTGTTAAAAACACATTTCACATAACTAAAATAGTTTTAAAAAAATCACAAATATATATGCTTGTTTTGTTAAAATAATTATACATGTTTGTGGTTGAAGAAAAAATATCCAAAATACATAAGCTTGTTTTAGTTAAATAAAGCATTTTAAATGTCATAATTCAGTTTTCTGATATAGCTGAAAAATGATTCTGAAAAAAATATCAAAATAAACCATTTCTTTAAAATATACAGGGTGTGTCTTTTAAAAATGAAACCTACATTTTTCTTTGAGTTGTGAATAATATGTATTCCAGTTATATCAAAAAACAAGAATGAACATTTTGCAGAAAACAAGGATTAAATTGAGGCTTCTTGACCAGTGATTTAAATCATGATTTAAATTGATTAGATTTAAATCAAATCCACCCTGCTCCTCCTACTTCAGATTCTGAATGAGAACAGTTTAGAAGGCAAAAGGAGTTCAGTGCAGCACAGAGAATTTGAATTACAAATGCCCTGGAATCAGTATTTGCATGTCAGTTTATGCCTATTAGCTTGGAATTCACATTTCAATTAAATTTTTGTTTGAATTTTTAAAATTTATGATAGTAATATGACATTTTTATTCAGTTCTATGTTTCTCTTCTAGGGTGCAAAAAAGATCAATATTCTACTTAAGCTTGAATCAAATTGTATTTAGCCTGAGTTGTGCAGTATCTTGCCTTTTTGCTTGAAATTCACAGCAGTGAATTTCTGTCTGCAGAATCAGGTTCCTTTATAAATGCTACAATATTTAGTATAGTCATTCTTAATCAGGGTGCTGTGAGACCCTTTAGAGGGTGCCCCAGAGGTGTGAGGTGATAATCAAGATGTGAAGAGATAAGCAGATGAGCACAGGTTCAGGGTTGCCTGTGCCTGGCTGACCTACCACTACTACTCCCTGGTTCCTCTGCAAGGAGGTAAGTACCAGGGGTGGGTGAAATGGGCCATATTCGATTTTTTTTAAAATCCCGAATCAGGGACAGTGATTCAATTTGTTCATTCAGATTGCTGTCCCTGATTCGATTTGGCCAAAACCGAATCTGAAGATTCAATGCTGATTCAGAGAATCAGCGATTCCACCATAGACATAGTTTTAGATGTTTTTTCTACATACCTTGAGGTACCAGGCATGGCTTGTGAATGCTGCAATGGTGGGGTGGATGGAGGAGCGTGGGGGGTCCCTGGTGTGCTTGGCGGTGAACCTGGAAGTGTACCGGAAGTGCTTCTCATCCACTTCTGGGTCTGCTGCCAAATGCACTGGGGACCACCCCGCGCTCCTGTGAGATGCTCCATCCGCCCCACCATTGCAGCATTCACGAGCCACCTGTTACCTTGAGGTATGTAGAAAAAACATTTAAAGCTGTGTCTATGTCCAAATCTCCGAATCTTTCAGAATCTCTCCGAATCGATTCACAGGGTTCTGATTTGATTCAGAGAGATTAAAGGGTCTCCTGATTTGATTCAGATTCAGAGATTCAGCCTCCGAATCAGGCTGAATCTCCACAGAATCGAATCAGGGACTGAAGCTTCGTACAGCCCTAATAAGTACTGTAAAATATACTTTTTTTAATTGGGTGCCACTCAATCCACAAATGTATGAAGGGGTGCCTGGAATCCAACGATGAGTTCAAAAAGGTTGAGAATAAGTGGTGTAGTAATACTCTAGCCTACAGCAATACAACTGCTGCAAACTGGTGTCATGCAAAGTTTTATGACCGAAAACAGTAGTGCTGTTTAATAAGGGCTGTCACAAAGGGATATTTAGAGTAAACTCTTATTTAAAGGAGAGCACCTCTAGAAGCTCAGAATCATGCTCTCCTACACTGTAGTGGAAGACAGGCCAGGTGAGGTAAACAGGTAGAACAAGCTGTCATCTAATCTAATTTGCCTATGTGAGGGGAAAAATATTTCCCTACTATTGCTGAACATGTGATAAGTGGAGGCACATGAACTGGAGTTCCTTTGGTACAGAGCAGACTGATAGCAGCTATTTTTGTGACAGCCGTTCTAGAATCTTGGCTTTCCCTTTCCTTCCCCTTCTCCCCTTCCCTCAAGTCCAAAACAGCTTGTTTTATTCATCTTGCTTGGAAATGGTTCCAAATCTCTCAGTATCTGGTGTCTGGAAAGGGGGCTAGGAGAAGGGAATGTCTTTCTCTTTTCTGACTAGTGGTTAGATGGTGAAAGATATTGGCTGTTTGAAATGATCCTGATTTAGGCTCCATGCTTAAGTTCACTTCAATTAAAGCACCTGACTTCAGTTTTAAGCTTATTCTAAAAGCTAGGTTAGTAGGTGCTTCCCTGAAGAGAGATGTTTTCTGAATCAAACCTAAGATCATAGAATCATAGAAAATTAGGGTTGGAAGGGACCTACGGAGGACATCTAGTCCAACCCTCTGCTCAAAGCGGGACCAGCCCCCACTATGTCATCTCAGCCAAGGCTTTGTCTACCCCAGTCTTAAAAACCTCCAAGGATGGAGATTCCACAACCTCTGGATAGCCTGCTCTAGTGCTTTACTACCCTCTGAGTGAGAGTTTTCCTTAATATCCAACCTAAACCTCCCTTGCTGCTATCTGAGACCATTGCTCCTTGTTTTGTCATCTGTCACCACTGAGAAAAATCTAGCTCTATCCTCTTCGGCATCACCCAACAGCTGAAGGCTGTTATTGAACCCTCCATCCTGGCCCCTACTCTTCTCTTCTTCAGACTAAATAAGTCCAGTTCCCTTAGCCGCAAAAAATGTTGTTTTCAACTGATAGAAAGGCAAGGCCTCTATTGATCTGGAGAAGTGTTGTTTTGCAAACCTAGGAAATAACGAAATATTTATACATGGGTAGAAAAAAATGAAGACTAACAAATATATAATTATTTTATTTAGAACATTTTTGTGTGTCTGCTGAGAGTAAGCCTTGCATTTCTATGAAAGTAAATATATTTTAATTCCCACAGCATGTGAAAAAATTCAACAAATATGAGAAATAAAGTCCCAAACTGATCAAAAGAGTAAGATATACATTCAATATGTGAAAACTGCATGTGGACAGAGAGACTTTCCATGTTAAATTTCAGCCCAATGCAAATTAAAATAAATGAGATGTACAGTACCTAAGCAAAAAAGTTCATGTAAAAGAAATGCTGGCAGATTTTTAACCAGAGTCGCATAGCCATAATATGATTTGAACACTGTACTGTTACCATCTATGCACTAACATATAATAGAAGTGAGGTACATTCTTAAACAAGTGGGAAAAAAAGAAAGCCACTCATTTTTCTCCATTCTAATTATCTTCGTTCCAGTGGATTAGAAAATGGAAAATGTAGAAGTCAAGCTGAAGATGGTTCGGAGCTCAATCGCCTGCCAAGTTAAGTCTGACAAATGGCAAGTGTGTATAATTAATACTGTCATCTTTCCCTAGACCAAAGGGCGACTGCAGTAACTATAGATTGTAATTGTCATCGTTGTCACATAAAATGTGCTATTATTAAGTTCAGACTGAATTTTATTGCCGGGAATGCTCATAAATTGAATGGTCAGTCATTTAAATTACCGAGTAGAAAGCTTTGCGGCTTGCTCTAAAGCTACTTTCGAAGACAATGTATTTGACTTTAGACCTCTGGAAGCTAACTGCATTCTTTAAACACATATTAGACAGGTTGTACCATATAAGTGAAGATACTCTGACAGATGTACTGCATCTCTTTCATATTTTAACATCTTTACATTTTAATTTCTAATGTTTTTGTAAAAAGGCAATTACAGTATGTGCTATGAAGGCAATTTTTAAAACAGACCTATTGTCAGCTAGAAGGTGAAGTAGAAACATGAGTAAGGACTGTTTTATTCATTTAGAACTGGGAGAATGATGACAGAGGCATACATATAAAAAAAGGGGAATTAGAAGATGTAGGAATACCCCAAAGTCACTACATTAAAATTACCACTGATTTCAAGTTATCAGCAGCCATGACTGGTGCCCCTCTGACAAAACTGTGCATAAATTAAGGACTTCCAAAATGGCCAGTTCAGAACCTTTCTGATAATAAAATTCAACAGAATATGAAGGGTTGAGCCACTCCATAGGAGGGTAGTAAAACACTGGAACAGGCTTTCCAGAGAGGTTGTGGAATCTCCATCCTTGGGTGGTTTTATTACTTGGCTAGACAAAAATGTCATCCCTTTGCTGGTATGATATAGTTGGGGCTGGTCCTGCTTTGAGCAGGGGGTTGAACTAGATGACCTTCTGAGGTCCCGTCCAACCCTCATTTTTTATAATTCTATGCAGGTGAAAAATAAAAAAACCTCCACAGAACAGGACTATAAGGGACATCTTGGGTCATCTAATCCTGCCCTGGCTCTAACAGGAAACCACACCATATCTTTCATATGTTTATAATAAGTGTACTCTTAACTTCTATTGAAAGGCTGTTATATAATTTAATTCCTATGATAGTTAAAAAACTTCTTCTAATTTCCAAGCTAAATTTGTTCATGGTCAATCTATACACATTTTTTCTTGCGCGAACATTTTTCTTGTAGCTTAAACAGCAATTCCACTTCCCTGATGTTTACCCCGTGATGTACTTCTAATCTACAGAGTAATCATAGTCTTTGTTTTGCCAGGCTGAACAAGCCAAATAATTTAGTCTCTTCTAGTAAGTTCAGCAATCCATTCCTTTGATCATCCTAGTAGTCCTTCTCTATATCAGTTCCAATTTGGATTTATCTTTCTCAAATGCTTGTGACTAGAATTGTATGTGGTATTCTAGATTAGATCTTATCATTACCTTATAGAAAATCATTAATATTTTCCCGCTTCTTACAGAAATAGCTCCCCTGACATATTTCAGGGTTGTGTTTGCCTTTGTATATGTCCATGTGACGGCCATCAATTAGCATACCGAGGTCTTTTACCTCCTCTCATACCCAACTGATGAGCCCCTAGATTTTAGCATAAAATTTTGTTGTGACTTTGCACTTTCTACTACCATATTTTATAGCATACAATGTGTACCTTTCTCCCAAAATTGGGCTGCTGGAATACTTGAGGAAACAGGGTAGTAGCAGTCTCTGCCTCTGTTGGGGGCAGGACAGTTAGAGATAGAAGCAAAAACAATGGTGCAGTGCTGTATGAGGACCTGCCTAACTGCTGGCTATGGACATTTTTTTCTTTCCCCTGGAATATATTGCAGGATGATAGCATCCTTGCCTTGACTTTGTTTTGGGTAAAGTCTGCCTTTGTTCTGGTGCCTGCCATGCAATTTTGGTTCAGATGAGATGATATGAGAAGAGAGACTGCTCACTGCTCATGAGGGTGTTACTTTGGGGCTTGTTGGTCTCTCTTACTATGAACCATAGCCTGTGAGCTCTATGGCACTCTGTTTTCAAGGTTCTGGTCTCTATCAGTGGGACCTTGCCATGCCCTGCCTCTCTGGATGGGCCCTGTCCCAGTTGCCTGTTGGTTTCAGCCCTGCTGTTCCATATTCTTTAACTTTTAGTAATTTTCCTACTTTAATGCTGAGCCTGCCCAGGCTCCTGTGCAGACCTCTTCTTCACCCCTTTTTAGTACCACACCCCTCCAGTCCTCCAGGAAGTAAATAAAAATCAGGCCCTTTCAGCCCTCTAACTAAAGAAAAGATATTTCAAAATTGCCCAGGACAGTTAAGGCACACTGTCTCTTTAAGGCTGGGACCTTCCCAGTCCTTTCCCTATCTGCCCAGCTTGGGCACTTTTAAAACTTTCTCAGCTGGATTCTTAGAAGCTTCCATCCTGCAGAAGGAACTCTCCTAATCTGACCATGCTTCCTCCTTTCCCTTACTTCTAGTATCTGTTTTATCAGCCTTGGGGAGGTTTCTATTCAGTCTGCTCACATGATCTAGGATTACTATATGTCCAGGTTTTTCCAAACATGTCCCCTTTTTGCACCCTCCAATCTCCATCCAGGCAGTTTTTTTAAATCTGAACCAAAGTCTGGGATTTTGCACTGCTCTGCTGGCAGGAGTGGGAGGAGGGCAGTTGGAGGCAGTGGGCTCACTTGCATCTGTGGTCACATACATGTGGCTGGCATGCAAAAAGGCAGGGTCGTGGGAGCAACCCTGGCAGCTGGTTGCAGGTAAGTGTGCAGGGGGCAGAGTTAGAGGCCCAGGACTTGGGGACTGTCTCAGGGGCTCTGTGTGTCTGTTTGTCAAGTGGATGGGTCTGTGAGGGGGGGCTGGTGCCTATTGGCAGAGTCGTCCCTAGGGGTGGTGCAGGGCCTGGGGGGAGGGGGGAATGACTGGAGCCAGTGGAGTGGGGGGGGCAAGAGGCTGGAGCTAGCAGAGCAGGGGTGGGGTGTGGAAGTCATAACGGGGCCTATATGGCATTGACTGCAGGGTCCCCCAAAGCACAGGGCCTGGGGCAGTCACCCCAATTCACCACCCACTAGGGATGGCCCAGCCTACTGGCACTAGGGAAAGCTGTCTGTGTGCTGGGGCTGCAGCAGGGCAGGGGGGTTGGTGGACTGGCACCTGCCCCTCCACCAGCAGAAGTGGGGGGGCAGCAGGGAGCTCTGTGGAGCAGCGGGGAGCTCTGTGGCCAGACTGGCAGCACCAGGGCCAGTGCCCCTGCTCACGGGGCCAGGCTGGCTGGGAGATACCACCCGAGGAGGGTGTTGCCAGGTCACCTGGCATGGCACTGGAGCCCCAGCTCAGGGAGGCAGGGTGCCACAGGTATCCCCTCTTTCCCCCTTCCCATGCTAAGTCTGACTTGCTCTGCCACCTCCCACATGAATCAGAGTCTTCATGTCCAGCCTGGTTGCGATGGAGGCAGCTGGGGACCCCCTCTGGCAGGGCTGGGGGAGCAGGGGGCTGCAGGTCAGGAATGAGGGGCACCAGTATGACCTGGAGGGGTGAGGGAGTGTGGGTTGAGAGTGAGGGGCACCGGAAGGGTCAGAGGTCTGCGGGTCAGGAGAGAGGGTCAGCAGCAGGGATTGGGGGACTATGGGTTGGGACTGAAGGGCACCAAAACAGCCTGGGCAGGATGAGGGGCCAGGGGTCTGTGGGTTGGGACTGAGAGGCAGGAACAGGGATGGGAGGCTGCAGGTTGGGAGGGAGGGGTACTGGAGGAGGCACTTCATGTTGCGGAGGACCCGCAACATGAACAAATGGTAGGAAGACAAGGCAATGGCGATTCAACATCCTCCTAACATCCATGATATATGTGTTTTCTTCAGAGCCATCTGTGGTCTGAGCACTTGGGGGCCAACCTATTTCAGACCTAAAGATGGAGGAGACCCAGGGGCCTGTAGGTTGGGAGTGAGGTTTTCCTCCCCTCGCCCCCCTGACAGGTGTCCTCTTTTTAGGAACTGGAAATATGGTAACCTTAGTTAATCCCCATGGTAACCTGCCATGTCACTTTTTAGGGCTCCTTTCCTCATACCCTGCGCCCTGCCACAAATGCTACAAAAAAGCTACTCAGTAGCATACTACTTACCAGTATTTTTAAAAGAAAGTTGTGTTTTTTCCATTTTGCCTTTCAAAAATGAGGTGCATGTTATATTTGGGGGTATGTTGCATCTGAAAACATGTACTGCTAGATTTCATTCTATTTGTTATTTTAATATTGAAAGTCGTCCAGTTCTTCCTGTATGAAATTCCAATTCCCTTCTGTATTAGCAATACCACTTAACTTTTGTTATCAACAAATTTGTTAGTACACTCCTACCTTACATGCAACTGATTTTATTTAATATATTTATTAATTCCAAGGCTGATCCTTGAGCAATTTTATTTTCACCGTAACCTACTGTTGTTTATCAAATAGCTACTTCCTTATCTGCCATCCAGTTCTAGTTCTAAACCAAATCTTCTTTAATTTATAGTTTCCCAAATAGTAGCATATTCACTGATTTTATGATAAATTGGATCCATTTTATTTCACTTGTCTAAAAAAGGACGGTGTTACAGGTTCCCTTTCATGTATCCTAAAAGGATTTTATAGGAGCAATCACCGTTAAAAAGTCTTAACCCAAGCTAAATCATCTCTAAATGTTTTAAAGTTATGCCACTTCAGGTAAGGGTTCTCTTTGATCCATTTTATCCAGGTCTTTCCAGGGTATATTTAGTCTTCTCTATTTTCATTCCTCCAGCATCCCAGGATGCACCATTTTCAGGTCTTCCAACTCCTTTGTGCCATGGGAAACCTCTCAACCTTCTTGAACTCTACTGAACTTCACCATCTAGTGGGGTTGTGCTGGCCCCAAGCCAACATCCCCTCCCTCTCCCAGGGGTTGCGCCTCCAGCACACTCTGACTACCCAGGTGCAGCTCACCAGTTTTCTGCTTGCTCTAGCACCCTTGTGCAAACACTAACAGGAAACCTAATGAAGAGAATGGAACTCAGAGAATGGGTCTCAGCTCTGCCCTGGTGTGATTACTAATCTCCCCCCCGACACCTAACCTAATCTGAATTCAACTAAATGCCTGCACAATTTTATTTTATTTATTTATTTTTTAAATTCACAGCTTTCTCTATTTCTCTCTACTTCTCTCCACCAGCACCCATTCACTATATTATATATATATCCCAAGACTTTCCCCCTTCCATCCACAGCACTGTCTGGCTCCTGCTGGCTGTGAAGTGAAGGAAGCCACAGCCCCCACGGTGGTTTCTCTTATTCTTATTGACTGCTTACTGATGTTAAAAACAAACAAACAAACACTGGTGCTTTACTTTAAATTCAGCACACTCCCATGTCAAGCTCAGCACATGCTCAGAAGAGGCATCGCATTAATTGAACTCAGCTCGCCCAACACCTGTATAGATTGGGCGCTTTAGTAGGGCTTTTTTGGCACTTTATCTAATAGCTGATTGACAGGAGACCTCCATCTTATTACAGCCTTTTTCCATCTTTACAACCATTGAGATCCTGACATCTTCCATTATTGAGGACTTGGGGTTGGAATTTGATTTGTCTGGAACCTCCCTTGAGGCCTGTGCACCATGGGTGACCCTGCCAGAAATGTGAGACTCTGGGCAACATAGCTCTGAAGGTCATTGGGGTACACAAGTCTCTCTGCCACTACAAGGTCTTGGTCTGTAGACAGGTTCATGCAACGGTCACACCTTGAAAGATAACCAAGACAACACATGACCAGAAAGAAGAACTACCACCTTCTCCAGGGAACTAGTTAGATTCACTCAGAGCTGCAATGTCAGTGTTGTGACAAGATGACCAGATAAAGCTCAGCTGAGGGAAGAGGGTGGAGGCTACACCTTCTTTTGGAAGAGGAAATCAGCCCAAGACGGAGATGTTCATGGCATTGCTTTACCATTAAGAATCAGTTTATCAGAAAACTTAAGGAGCTTCCTGTGGGCATTAACAATTGTCTTATAACTCTTCATTTTAAGCTCAGCAACAATGAGTATACCACAGTCAATCTGCATATGACCCAACACTTGATGCTGATGATATCAGAGCAGTTCTACTCCAACCTTGACCACATTCTGACTAATTCTTGCAAGGTGGATGAGATCATTCTTTTTGGTGACTTCAGTGCCAGAATCATATGTGACCTGGAACTGTGGAATGGCACCCTTGGGAAAGGAGTAGGGAAAGCCAATTCCAGTGACACGCTTCTTCTCAGAAAATGCATGGAGCATGGTCTTGTCATTATGAACACCATCTTTAAACAGAGTGACAAATAAAAGAACACATGAAAATACCCTCAATCCAAGCACTGGCACCTCCTCAACTATGTTACTGTTAGAGCCCATGATCAAATGGATGTCCATATCACGCGAGCCATGGATGTCCATATCACGCAAGCCATGAAAGGAACTGATGACTGCTGGACAGATCACCATATTTTCAAATCCATTCTGAACATCCAGTGTCCTCTGAAACACCGAAAACAGCCAAAAGCAATGTAAATGTAACAAAATCTCTTTAAGACCTGTAAAGAACTCCAACAGTGTCTTCATGGAAAGCTCTCTGCCCTGTCTACAAATGAAGGGAACACTGAAGAACTCTGGAAGGCATTTAAAATTGCCATTCATATGGCCTGTGCTGAATCCATTGGTATACCACACGTTGACACCAAAACTGGTTCAATGAGAGCAACACTGAGATCTAAGCCCTCCTTGACAGGAAGAGAAGTGCTTAATCTGCTTGGCAAGATGATACCTCATCTCAGCAGAGGATGAAAATTTATCAGCTCCTCAAAGCTGAGCTCAAAGGAAGAACTAGGAAATAAAAAAATCAGTGGTGGCAAGATAAAGCCAAAGAGACCCAATTCTATGCTGACAAACATGACATGCATAACTTTTTCCAGGCAATGAAAGCCATTTATGGCCTAGCATCTCATGATCCTACTGTCCTGCAATCTCAGGATGGCTTGATGCTCCTCCAAGACAATGAATCTATCTAAGCTAGATGAGAAAAGCATGTTGAGGCACTCCTGAACCATGAGTCATGGGGGATGGACTTAATGGTGGTATCTACCAGTACCTTGAAAGGGGATCCCTCACCAGCTCTCCTATCCTAGAAGAAGTCCAGTATACCATCAAGGAAACCAAGAACAACATGGCTACTAGACCAGATAGCATGAATGATGCATGCCCCCCGGCGGGGGCACGGTGACTTCTGGCAGGCAGCAGTGGCAGTGTTGGTGGCGGGGGCATGGCGGTGCCAAGTAGGGAGCTCCTGCAGGTGGCCATGACTGTGTCAGTGGTGAGGGGAGGGTGGCAAGCACCAACCTGTGGTTGGCAACCACCCACAGACACCAACAGCGAAGTCAGTGGCAGCCAGCAGCGATTGGCGACTGCCAGTAGATGCCGTTGGCAGTATCAGCGGTGTGTGTGGGGGGAGGCATGGCAAGTGGCAACTGCCCACAGGCACTGCCGGCAGCGTCAAAGGCAGCCAATTACAGGAGGAGCACTGCCAACCTCAGGGGGCGCACGTGCACACTTGTGCACCCCCTATGTGCCACCAATGTTAGATGGCATACTTGCTGAAATCAGCGAGGAGCTGGTACCAATACTTCACAAATTTATTCTATGCATTTGGAACAATGAAGAGAACTCTGAGGACCTGAGGAGTGCCAACATCTTGATTATCTTCAAGGAGATAAGTCTGTGTGTGGTAACAATTGCGGTATTGCCCTCCTGTCCGCTGCAGGGAAAATCCTTGCCTGCATCCTCCTGAACTATCTTCTACTTCTTGGCAAGGACGTCCTGCTGGAATCTCACTGTGGTTTCAGACCATCCTCTGGGGCAACTGACATGATCTTTGTTGCCTGCCAGGTCCAAGAAAAGTGTCAGAGACAATATCAGGACCTGTATATGTTCTTCATTGAACTCATTAAAGCTGTTTATTCCAGTAATTTGAAAGTTTTGTGGAAAGGCCTGGCCAGATTTGGATGTTCTAAAATGTACAACAAAATCCTGAGGCTTCTTTGTGACCAGATGACTGTGACTGTCCTATGTAGCAGGTCAGAGACAGATCCTTTTGCCATCCAAACTGGGGTGTAGAAAGGATATGTTATCACCCCAACTTTGTTCTCCATTTTCTTGACAATCATCTTGGTTCTCATTGAGGACCACCTTCCTTCTGTAATTGACATAGAACACTGAACAGATGTGTGCAGGCTGCGCCCCGATCCCACCTTTGTCGCCATGTGCGGCGGCGATTCCGATCTCATTCCCGTCGCCATGTGCGAGCCGGGGGCAAGCCAGGCACGTCTTCATTGCACACGGGCTGTGGCCAGCAGCCCAGGCACGCGGGGCTGGAGAGAACCGCTGGGTGGTTTAGCGCACGCGAGTTAGAATTAGTTACGGAGGCGTAATGGTTGATTGAAAAGGTTGTTTACTTACACCCAAAGATAGTATTGGTGTAGGCTGGACAGGTTTCCAGGCACAGCTCCCGCTTGGATCCTCACTAGAGGAACACGACAAATCGATTGCTCCCACGGAGTTTGCTAGGCTCCGCGAGTCCGGTTTGGTTGGGTTTGAAAAGTTTCCCTGGAGTTACTTAGGCTCCACGGGTCCGAAGTTACAGGAAAGGGATACGTCTAGGATTGCGCTCGGCGACGGGGAGAGGCGAGAAGCGAAAGCTCCGTAGGCTCGGTTCCATTGCCTCTATTGCCTGCTTAGGGGAGGTGCGTTGGGTCCGCGAGGGTCCGCAGCGCTTGGAGATCTTCACACAGAATCTCTCTCATCCTCCCTCCTCCGACTTGGGCGGAAACTACCCAAGCCTTTTGTACGGCTAGCAAGCCAATCGCTAGCTGCCACGTGTGCCTACATTAGGAATGGGCCAATAATGTGGTGCGAATCCTAATACAAATGGCGGGAACTTCTTTACAGCGTGTATCACTACGATGCAAAAGAGATGCACACTGCAAAGAAGCTGTAATCTGGCGGGAAATCCCCCGTTGCACCAGAGTTCTCTCTTGCAGCAGAGAACTCTACCGTGCAAAGAAAGCAACAAATTGGCGGGAAATAATTTAGCGGTGCCGAAGCACACACACAAACAAAAAAATCACACCTTTGGGTTGTGACATCCCTCCTTGCTGAGAGCATAGCTAAATTATGCCATACTCTTTCAAGCAATCTAGAAATTTGTTGTGATCATCAAATGAGTCAACAAGCCAACAAACAAATATCAAACATAAAATTCGCTGTCCTGGGATCAAGTTACATAACAATCAAGAAATAATAATCAACATAAACACATAATCTGATTTATAACAAAATTGCACAATCAGGGCTTCAGTGGGCGTCGTGACGAGGTCACACGTCTCCTCACGCTCCTCAGTGATGTCATCTTCCTTAAAGCTCCTCCTTGCCATACGCTCTGAATCCCGGATCTGTAAACAGAAAACTCTCAAAACAGATTAATGACCCAATTTTAACAAACGTAAACAATTTTTTAAACGATTCCTATGGCCTAATTAGACGAAATCGTCGAAGACTCATCATCTGGTTCTTCTAAATAAAGGAAACCTAACTCATAAGCTAACTGCCATTGGCCTGCGTCCCCTAAAATCCGAAGCTGCCACTTGTTAAGTCCGGAATGCTGTAGGAGAAATCCAAACATGTATCGCTCCTCTAGGGTTCTCGGTGGCAGTGGTGGGAGATCGGATTCACGACGTCTGGTGCCTTGAGGTCTGGTCGGGTGTTGACAGTCCCGATCAAAAGACAATCCTGGCTCCATCAGGATACTCAGTCTTGGCAATTGACAAAGAAGATTACTCACGGGTTGATTTACCAATAGACTGAGCAGAATCCGAAGAACGACGATGTTTTTTCGCCCTTAAATTTCGAGGCAACTGTCTAGACTGTGCGAGGTTAGTGGAACGGTTCCAGGATCTTGCAGATGACGGTGAGGCCATGGTCTTATTCGCTGGAGTGATGTTAATCCCAGTGCACATGCTCTCGGGTTCCAAGCACAATACGAGACGCCAATAATTGCCAGCATAAGGTGATCTGCGCCGATATATCTGGCTGTCCTGCATGCCACACGTGGGCCTTTTGACTAATCAGTCCTGCAACAAGCGGTGGCAGTGGAATAGGCCAGTGAGTATTACATGTTATCATGTCGATGTCGGTGACATGTCCTCTACTCCACGAAGCTTGTCTGACTAAGAAGCTTGCTTCTTCTTGGTTCAGCAGGTCGGATCCAAGTTCTATGACTAAACGTCCTAACCATACAGCTAGAGTCTCTTCAGGTTGAATTTTTGATGCTCTACATAGATCCTGCAACTCAGTTCTGGTACGAGCATAATAAGTAGTAGCAACTCGATTAGTTGTTGTTGTAGAACAAGCTGCTCCCTCGGGAGATGATGCTGTCATAGGCTGAACTGCTGCCGCGGGGGTTACTGCTGCTGTTGCTGCTTCAGGCAGGAGGGGCGGATGCTCTCCTCCGCTTGACTCTCTTCTTTGTTGGCAGGAAGGCGTGGTCGGCCGAGACGCCGCTGCGTTGCTAGGCGGGGTTGCCGGTGATGATGCTGCATCGATGGGCAGAGTCGCTGACCGAACTCTCGCGGGTTCGTTAGAAGCTCCACCCTTCTTTTCTGGTTCTTCCACGCTGTCTCCCTCTTGCTCAGTGCCATCTTGGACTAGCATTTCAGGTTCCTTTTTCTCAGCCGCTTCTTTGACCGATCGGATCGCCATCTGTAGCTGGGTTTTCAAACTTAAATTTCTCTGCATTAGATTCATTATAGTACGAATAGTTGCACTACTTTCTCCCCCCTTGTCGTACCGCAAGGCCAGTCTTTCATCCGTGGGGCATTCCTCTGTCTCCAGATCTTCGCAGAGCTCGGAAGGAAGCTCGCGACCCCGTAATCTAGCCATTACCATAGCCAGGGGGAACCGGCCAATGGGCTCCGGTTCTTCACTCTCCTGAGCATATCGTAGGCATCGGGCACACTCCCGGGTGAAAGTCGGGTTTGTTTCGCCCGCCGGGTTGGGTTCAGCGAGGGACACAGTATTGAGGGGCCTAAACAGGACCCGCTCATCTCTCATTATACACCCGAATGCCGCAGGGAGCATGTACACTTCTCTTTCTCTCGGGGCTCCGTCTTCGGAGATTCCCTCTTCTCCCTTTAGTGACAGACGGCCGCTTACAAATCTTTCACCCGTTCTGCCCGCCTGGTGGTAAGCGATATGTATCTCTAATTCTTCAAAGCTTTTCACTTGGCGTTGGTTATTGCGCCAAGGGCAGTTCCTAACCAATTCTAACTCCAGCGTATTCTCTCTCAATCCTGTCTGGGTTGCTACATGCGCATTCTGTCCCGATCCCATCCGGGTTGCTACATACGCATTCTCTCCCAATCCCATCGTCGTCGCCATGTGCGGGCCGCGCCCCAATCCCACCTTTGTCGCCATGTGCGGCGGCGATTCCGATCTCATTCCTGTCGCCATGTGCGAGCTGGGGGCGAGCTGGGCCTGTCTTCGTTGCACACGGGCTGTGGCCAGCAGCCCAGGCACGCGGGGCTGGAGAGAACCGCTGGGCGGTTTAGCGCACGCAAGTTAGAATTAGTTACGGAGGCGTAATGGTTGATTGAAAAGATTGTTTACTTACACCCAAAGATGGTATTGGTGTAGGCTGGACAGGTTTCCAGGCACAGCTCCCGCTTGGATCCTCACTAGAGGAACACGACAAATCGATTGCTTCCACGGAGTTTGCTAGGCTCCGCGAGTCCGGTTTGGTTGGGTTTGAAAAGTTTCCCTGGAGTTACTTAGGCTCCGCGGGTCTGAAGTTACAGGAAAGGGATACGTCTAGGATTGCGCTCGGCGACGGGGAGAGGCGAGAAGCGAAAGCTCCGCAGGCTCGGTTCCATTGCCTCTATTGCCTGCTTAGGGGAGGTGCGTCGGGTCCGCGAGGGTCCGCAGTGCTTGGAGATCTTCACACAGAATCTCTCTCGTTCTCCCTCCTCTGACTTAGGCGGAAACTACCCAAGCCTTTTGTACGGCTAGCAAGCCAATCGCTAGCTGCCACGTGTGCCTACATTAGGAATGGGCCAATAATGTGGCGTGAATCCTAATACAAATGGCGGGAACTTCTTTACAGCGTGTATCACTACTTTGCAAAAGAGATGCACACTGCAAAGAAGCTGTAATCTGGCGGGAAATCCCCCGTTGCACCAGAGTTCTCTCTTGCTGCAGAGAGCTCTACCGTGCAAAGAAAGCGACAAGTTGGCAGGAAATAATTTAGCGGTGCCGAAGCACACACACAAACAAAAAAATCACACCTTTGGGTTGTGACAAGATGGAGGGTTCTTCAAACTGGGATATTTTTGGTTAAAGACCAAAGTACTCAAAACAACCATCCTTTAAATTAAATGTGCTGATGTCTGCCCCTTCCTTGTGCACACTGTGGAAAACCTCCAGACCACCGAGAAGCCTAGCAAAGGCTTTGGAACTCTCTGTCAACATTGAGCCTCTATCAGCCTGCCCTGGGCCATGAATGTGAACCCTCTCCACATATTACCATTAATGGAAAAGACCTGGAGGTAGTTTAGCCCTTTCCCTACCTCAGAAGCCACCTCTCTCAGAAAGTGAACATTGAGGCGATCCAGTGCAGGCCCAGTGAACAAGCGTCTCCTTTAGGGAAAGTTGCTTCAGCTTGTCTTTATTCATCATGATCTCTTTTAAGATATCAGGATCCAAGACTACAAAGCAGCCAGCCCCACTTTCCTCTATGTATGTGAAATGGGGGTAAACCTACAATCATCATCTCAAGAGCCTGGAGAAGTATGACCAATGGTGGCTCCAGAAAATCCTCCACAGGAAATGGGAAGACTGCTGCATAAAAACTAGCATTGTTGCTGAAGCTGATGGTTACCAGCATTGAGTTGGTGATTCTCAGTGCTCAGAGCCAATTTCACTGGACCAGCCATCATGTGCAGATGCTCAGCTCCCAAAACAAGTGCTCTACTCCCAGCTTAGTAATGGCTTGATCTCACGGTGGCAGAGGAAGCACTACAAAGCCCATTGAAGGTATACCTCAAGAAAAGGGATGCCAACAGCAACAGCTGGGAGGAGCTGTCTGGCTGCTGAGCGACTCCAGTGGTGCCGAAACCTCAACCAAGCAGCAGACTGTTTTGAGGTAAAGCATCTTGCTCTCAAAACAGAGAAGAGAGAACAAAGGAAGGAAAAGAACAGAGATCCTAGCCTATGGACTACCCTCCCTTGTAGAAAGGCCTGTAAGTTTTGTGGATGGGTCTGTGGTTCAAGGATTGGACTTTCAAGTTACCTCAAGATCCACCAAGGGACTGTGGTAGAGATCATCCTCAAATTGAGGGATTGCTGCTGCTGCCATTATTTTTTGGAAAAATATAGGAAAATATTCCTTTGGTTTTGGGGATGTACATAGGTCATTTTCAATCTCTACCCCAATCTCTCCCCTCTCTGTATAGCAGCCTCTTTGATTTATTTATTTTCTTTTTACTATGTGAACCTTTTACTATGTGATTTTAATTTCCATGGTCAAATTCAACTTGACTTTAGGTACTTCTCACTTCTCACTCATTTCAAAATTCAAGGTATAGCTTTGTTTGCTGAGAGATCCCTTTCTTCATTCCTTCTAGGTTCTCTTCTTTTCCCTAATATTCTTTTGGAGGTGGTTATTTGGTTAGTTCTGGATAACCTATGAGCCTTTTCTTATGACCTTTGTGTTTAGGAAAATAATGTGTACAGTTTTTTTTTTTATCTAGGACGCAAGAATTTTTAAGTCACCTTCATCTTTAAATTGTTACATTCTTCCATCTAGTTGACTTGGTTACCAAGTTCTCTCAGTTTCCCAAAAAGCGGACGCTTGGAAATTGAAAACCTTAGTTACTGATCTATTTTTCATTTTATTTTTTCCATTTAATTTTAACTCAGTGAATTCATGATCACTTGATCCAAGGTTATTTTCTATTATTAGCTTTCATAATGTTAACTGCTCATCAAACTAAGCCTAAAGTACTATCAGCTCTGGTTCATTGACTATTTACTGAGGAAATTGTGTTTGCTGTTACATCCAGGAAATTGTTTATTATTATGGGCTCATTGAACTATTTATAATCTATTATTATAATCTTGTGCAATTAATATATTTTCTAATTTATGTCTGGAAAATTCAAGTCTCCCAAAATTACATTCCTAGCAATATTTCTCTCTTAAATAATGGAGGGTGTCATAAAAAACAATGAAGGAAATCTACAGGAGTTCAGACTGGCCAACAGCTTGGAAGAAAAGATCTGTGTTTTTGCAGGAAATGGACAGAAATTAGGGTCCGTGCTTAATTGGCCTACATTAATTACTTTCTGCATGCGAGCTGTCTAATAGAAGAATGCTTTCTGCATATTATTCAATTAAGATGCATTTACAAGAGAAATAAAAACACATGCATTAATTCTTAAATTTTTAAACTATGGTACGTGGATTACTTGTATTCCATGGAGTACTTGCTGGTGGTTTTCAGAGAGATGAATGGACACAGTGTTGGCTGCTCCTCATTTTCATCTGCTAAATAGCTACAGAAATATACTCTCATGATGCGACTTCTCCAAACAAGCAATTACTGTAGTTGCCACAGAAATAGCCTGCAATTGCAAATGTGAGGGGGTGGTGCCTGTTATTGGCAATGGGAAAGCAGATGGCCCATGAAGCAATGTCTCTACTGAAATTCAGGCTACAGTGAAGTTTGAGAACTATTACATTCATTTACTGTTTTTTTTGACAAATTGTGAAATATAAATCTTGAATTAGAAATCTTTGTATGATATGAAACAAAAAGAAACACGACTAAATACTCCAATACATCAAAGCAAAGGGCAAATTTTAAAGATTGAGAAGACAAAAGTTACAATAGATGAATGAAATCATTACTTTAATCATCTGATGTTTTCTTTCTGCAGGAAATATACAGCACTCATAACCTTGCAGTTTCTGGAGTTTCTTAAGATATATAAAATGCAGTGCTTGCATGTCACACCAATATTAAGGTTCCTTAAATCTGAACTCATCCTGTAGGTTCTGAGAAGATGCAAAAGCTATGTACTTAGCCAGGTACAACTTATCTGTTTCAAGTTATAGTTAAGTTACTTGCCCAGGTGTCAAAGTATATTGCCGTTAGAAGTGGCTGGACACCAGAGAAATATTGTTCCATCACTTCATTAGTTTGTTTGTAGTTTTTAATAAAAAGCAAGCTTTCAGCCAAATGCCACTGGCTAAGGCTGTTTTAACAAAACTAGTGCACCATGGTTATTCTCCACATTTGCAGAAAAACATTATTCTCCCTTTTTCCAAGAAAATTTGACAGTAGAACATCTTCCACATATCACGGTGAGAAGACAAACAAAAAGTATTAAATTGGATACATAAGGCTCCTTTCTTTTTCAGATCAAGTCCAAAAAAAACTTGTATATTTTTTTTCTAAGAAAAAAAAAAAGCCTTGGCAAGAGTACTGGATGCATCTGAAAAAGATAAGGAATTTAGTGAAAGACTATCTTTTTTTGTACAAAGGTGCTGTAATAGGGATTCTTTGAGTAATGGGACTGAATGGTGCCCAGTACAAATGCACAGTGTACAGAATACAATATATTGCTAAATATAGACAGTAGGAAAATTTCCCAAAACAATACTTAAACGCTGGTCTGTTTTGTTTCAGTAGAAATTCATAAATGTCCTTATGATTCTAGCCAACTCCAAAAGCTTTAAGTCATGGAAGCTAACAAGAAGAAAACAAAACAACCCCCCACCCACCTTTAAAATTGTCTCCATAATTAAGGATTAATTTCTCACCCCCAGACATCAGCAGAACAATGTTGTCAATCTAGTCTAGAGATACCTTTTGAACAGTATGGACAACTTCAAGTTGCCCAGAAAACGGGGTAAAGGATGCGCTGTTACTCTGCTTCAAAGCCAGAGTAAGGGAAGGTTATAAATGTATTGTAACCAAAGAAATATATTTCTGTTTGATGGTATTATGGATTGATAGCATAGATCTTGTTATTCAGGTTAATTGAAAGGTATTCTCTGCATTTTCTATATTTTTCAATGCTGATGCATTTTCATATTAAATTACTTGGAGCAGGAAGTGGAGCACAGGTCTTCCACCTCAAAGGTGACTGCTTTACTCCCTAGATTTCAGAGTTATCCTTTTCCTCCCTTTCCCCCTTGTGGCAGGGCTCCTTTGGTGCCTGCCACTTTAAGGGCAGAAAACAGGCAGCAGCCAGGTGCCTGCTGAGGGCAGCCATTTTGAACCCAGGGATATAAGTTGGGTTGCAGTTTGCTGCAGGAGGAAGGAAGTAACATCAGGCTGAGAGGCTGTTCTGGCAGTCAGGAGGTAAGGGCATGGGCTGGAGATGACCCCTTGTTCTGGGTAAAGTGTAAAACTGCACCCTGCCAGGGAAGAGTGGTCTGGTGGGGCTCCTAGTAGTGTGGAAGCCCCCCAGTAAATGCCAGGCTAGTTACCTCCCCAGTGAAAGGCATGTTGGGGTGTCTTATAATTCCAGCCCCACACCCCTGGTAGTGTTCTAATGAGCAGGGGGAGCCCAGGCTCATTAAGGAGTCTGGAGGTAGCACTCAGGTTGCAGGAGGGACCTGGGGCCATCCCAGGTGGCAAGCAAAAGCCTGGGGTTCAGGAGTGACCCTGAGTGAGAGGGGTGACAGACAGAGTGCCCCATGAGTGAAGGCAAGTGAGGAGGCCCAGGGCATAGTGGCCTGGTGAGGAGCTAGGAGTAAAATAAGCCTATAGTTGTAGAATTGCTCAGGTGGGCATAGCAGGAGATGCACAACAGAGTGTGCTGGGGCTGACTGAGGAGAGCTAAGCCCAAAGCCAGGTGAGGCCAGGCAGGATGAGTTTTGCCCTTAGAGAGGGCAGTGTGAAAGAGGCTGGGTGAGAGCCGGTGGAGTAAATAGGACCCCAGTGATAGGGGTGGCATGTGAGTGGCTGTAGAGGAGAGCTATAACTGTGTGCCCAGTTTGCTCTGGCCATAGGCCAGAGAAGTAACACCTGTGAGGCATGGGACCTGTGGAGGGGAGGTCAGAGTGGGTATTGGGCCCTTGTCAGCAGAGCGAGTAATAGGTAGCCTCCTGCCTTAGTAACAACTTTCTATCAAGATGTGATAGGTGAGCAAAGCAGGCAGTTATCCCAGGAGCAGAGTGGCCGGTGGAGGCCACCCTGTTGCACCCCTCCTTCTGTCCCAAAAGATATTTAATTGAGTATTTAATATTAGTGCACTGGGGAACAGCTTCCACAAGAAGGATTGAGAGAGCTCCACCAAAGAACAATCTGTAGTTTGGCAGTTAGAGGACTCTCCTTGAAGGTGAGAGATGGGAACCTGAACCCAAGTCTCTTAACACTCCATGTAGGTGCTCTAACTACCAAACCATTGGATAACAGGAAGATGCTAACATGCCGGCTCATTTACCAGCCTAGGAAATCATCAGTTCTTAGCTCTTCTCTCAGGACTGCATTTGTTGTACAAACACGAACATAGAAACAACTAAATCAATAAATTACCTTGCATCCCAGTTTAAATCATTAGTCATCAGCCCCCCTTTGTTAATTTGGAGGCTAGGACCTTCCTTCAGCTCAGGAACCTCTAAAAAACCTCCTTCATGAAATTGGGTTGCTTTCTATATCTATATCAATTCTAGGTATACCCAGAGACAGATCTTTATTTGCCTCCAGATTTATGCAACAGCTGAACGAGGATTTTAAGGATTTAAATATTGGACTTGGTTATGTAAAGTGGCAGTTAGGCAGCAGTCCAAACTCTAAGTCCTTTGTGGATCTAGCCCAGTGGTTCTCAACATATTTGCCATAGTGAGCCACACTTGCAGCTCTCAATGTGCTATGTGGGCCACACCCCGCAACTGCCAGGCCCATGGGAACAGGGTGAGAGCCCACTGCCCCTTTTTCCCCCCCCCACCCAGCAGCACCTGAGCCACAGCTGCCATCCCTGGGAGGCAGCAGTTGCATCTGGTGTGGAGTGTGGAGCCTGGCTTCCAACCCCCCCACTAGAGGTGGCATGGCTGGAGTGGAGCCCATGGGGTGGGGAGGGGGAGGATGCAGGATGCATCCCTTGGTGGCCAATTGGGCAGGACCCAGTTTCAGCAGGCAGGGAGGCTAAGTGCTGCTTCTGGGACCCCCATGCTGGCCATGCCACCATGGCCAGGTACCCCTTGCATTCTTAGCAGCACAGAATTGTGGCCCCCACTCTTGCCAGGTGGGCAGGGGTGCCTCACCATGGTGGCATGGCTGGTATGGGGCTCCCAGCAGCGACACTGAGTCTGTCATGGAGGCTCCTAGGGGAAGGACAGCAGGGCAAGAAGCCCCAAGCCTGCAGCAGGCAGCCTTCTTCTGCCCCATGCACAAATCTGGGGGGCTTGTATCCCCCATGCCTCCCTCCCCATGAGTACACACAGCAGCAGGGAGCTGCCCCCTACTTCCCCCTGAACAAGCTGCTTGTAGCTCCATCCCACCCCCCAGCCAGGCCCTGTGGCTACAAATTCCTGCCCCAGCCCTGGGCCCCAGGCACTGACCCAGCTGAGCAGCATCCCCAGCTCCAACCATGACCTACTCTACTCTACTCTACTCTCTCCCTCACTGTGGGTACCTCAATCTGCCCCCCTCTTCTACCCTGCATAGACTTACTTGGAGGGAGCTGTAGGAGCTGCTCTCCATGCCCAATTGATCACTGTCTCTCTATCTTTCTATCTTTCACTCTCTCTCTCTCTCTCTATATATATATATAGTGGTCTTTTGTTTTAATCATGGAGGAACATGGATTTCAGGGTATTTTACAGAGTGACTTTGGGCTTTTTTGTTTCTTTTTAATCAGGGATTTTTCAGTTTTCCAATAAGGAACACCAGGATCCAGCTGAAGGTGGCTGATCTCCTGGCCAATTGGGGACAGGAGGACATGCTTTGAGAGTTCAGAGCAGGTCACCACACTGGGAATATCTTCTAGGTGACAGCTGCCCAGATGACCAGGCAGGGGCACATATGGTAGTAGTGCCGCACAAAGGCCAACCCTGCAGCCACAGCTGGCCCAGAGGGGTAGATGCCTCTACTGGCTTTGCAGTCCCCATCTGGGTCTGGCAGGTATGTAGCTGGTCACAGCCAGGCTGCAGCCCCCACTGCCAGACTGCTGCAGTGGGTAAAAGGTGCAGAGAACTCAGGGCTGCTTCAGCAGTCCAACTGGCACAAGGGGTAGTGTCCCCAGGTACCAATTGGCTACGCTGCAGAAGCTCCTGTCTATTTGTCCATCCAATTACTGTAGGAAAGGCCCACCTGGCTAACTAGTAGCCCCTTTTTACTGGGGCTAATGGATGAATGGAACAACTAAATCCTTGGGACAAATAAAAAACCCTCAAAAAACAGGATATCAGCGTTGTGTGTGTCAAAGGGTCAAAACATAAAAATAAGCATGCCTGAGAGGGACATCAAGCAAAGCCCCCCGGGCCACACCCACTGATCCTCAAAGGCATACATGGAGCCAGTGGACATCGCCCACTGGTGCTCTGCCCAGACATGTGCATAAATAAGTGAGAGGAAAGTGGCCTCGCAGTCTTCGGCACCTTCGTGGCCAGAGGCTCCTTTTCGGTCCAGTACAGGGCCCACTTGGCCAGGAGGGGGTTGACCAGGAGGTCTCAGGACTTGGTTGGGCCACAGATGGAGTGACCAAAAATAAAGGTGGGGGGTGAAATTAAACCAGAACCTCAAGAGTGCAGTGGGGCCCACCCACTCCCACCTATCATAGTCCAGGAGGTCTCCAATATGGGCGACACCAGCCAGGATCAACCTGTTGCAACTGGGGTGCCTCTGCCATCAGCACCTCCAGCTGGCAGTTCCAGAAGGGGCTCAATGAGCAGAAGCAGCTACACTGCTGGCTCCCGGAGCATCAACCCTGCCACCTGCTTCTGCAGGAGAATGAGAAAGGGCTCCAAGGCCATAGCATACAGCGGTCAGCCTTGACGCACCCCTCTCCTGAATGGGATGGGCTCCATCAGGGTCCTGTTCAGCTTGATCAAACACTCTGTGGAGGCGTGCAGCACCTGGAGAGCCCACACAAAGCTGGGCCCAAAGCCAAAGACCTGCAGCATGCCTGTGAGTTACACATGATCCACTCTGTTAAATGCCTTCTCCTGGTCCAGGGATAGGAGGGTGAAAGACAGGCCCTCCCAGCACGCTAGCTCTATGAGGTCCCGAACCAGGTACAGGTTATCGAAGATGTAACGTTCAGGCACTGTGTACATCTGGTTGGGATGGATCATGTCTGTCAGCACGGACTGCAGGCACAGTGATATGGCCTTCACTACCACCTTATAGTCTGTGCAGAGGAGGGACATGGGACACTGTTCCTCAGGTTGTGGGGGATCTCCCTTCTTTGGCAGGAGGGTCAGCATTGAGGGTCACAATCTTAAATGACCTCATGGCTGGGGGGCGTGTAGTAGATGGTTCAGCAAGGGCCTTGCACATCTCAACGCCCAGTGTGGGGCCCGCTGGTTTGTGTAGCGCCCTCCCATATGTATAGAGGACATCTATAAAACTGCGGGCTTGCCTATAGATCTGGGCATTGCAGCTTTTGGGCCCCTTGCCTTCCCCTGCCAGTGCCCTTGCAGTGGTGAGGATGCTGTCAAACTCTCCCCAGCAGTCCAAGGCTAGCTGTACCTTACTGGTGGACTGGCGGGTGTAGTCACGGTCAAGAAATGCAAGTAGCTCATCCATGGGGACTGCTGGGACCGAGAGGTCTGCAGGCTTCATGGAGCCTGCTGGTTCTCAGGCATCCTCCTCCTGGTCCTGGAGCTCAGAGGGCTCCTTCAGCACCACCTGAACCCCGCCCCCCGCAGTCCACCAAGATCCCAGACTCCGGTTGGGATTGAGAGAGCTCTGCAGCCCCCAGGACAGGGGTGGGGATAAGGGTGGGGGTGGAACAGAGCTGGAGCCTGGGGGGTCTGTGCAGGGTCCCCGATAAGATGGGCCCATTGGTTAGGGGACCCCACTGCAACCCCCTCTGGTGCAGGACTATGGGGCAGGCTGGAGGTGAGGTTTTTCCTGGGAGGGGGAAGGAAGAGACCTGCCAGGCACCCAGGTGGCTCTGGCATCTGCCTTGGGGTCCTGGGAAAGGGCACCTCCTCCCTCAGGACTCTCTGGGGTGAGCCCCAGGGCCTCTGTATCCCCCAGATGAGAGGGAGGAGGCTCTGCTGCCAGGCCTTCCTTTGGATAGGTCTCAGCCTCAGCACCCATAGTTTCAGGTGGTTAGCCTTGGTCAGCAGAATGAAGAGCTTCCCCCATGGGCTCCTGTTTGGGGCCATCTGGCAGCCCCAAAACCTCCTCCATGGGGATCGTCCATTTGATCTCTCCTGGGGGTGAGGTGTCAGGCACAGCTGGGGAGGCCCCTGGAGGCTGGGTTGCTCCTTCCCCCCTCCCCCCCATGTGGTGGTCTTGGGAGGGGAAGAGGAGCCCTCCACATCAGAGGGCTCCAGCTGTGCCTGGGCCTTCCTCTTGCCTTTATACTCAAAGGGGACCTGCACCCACTCAGCCATGGGGTGGTCCTCAGGTGGACAGGCTCCAGCAAGAGGAGGTGAGGGTTGTGGGGGTGGGGCAGCCATGACAGATGTATGACTAAGGGCAGAGGGGCCCTGCTCCCTCTCTCCCCCCAGTTGCTGGTGCCCTCCCTGGGACTCTGCTAAACTTGGTTGGGGGGCAGGGTCCCTTGAGCTCACAGATGGGCTCAGGGTTATGGCTGGGGTGCCAGGGGGCCTGAGAGGGTGGGGCACTGGTGGTAGGGGCACCCCTTTCTAGTGGGACCCACAGATGCCCTCCCTGCCTGGCCCACAGGGCATTCATGATGCAAGTGCCCCGGGGCACAGCACCATAAGCACCACAGATCCCCCAGTGTATAGAAAATCCTCACCAGGGCTCCCTGATAAGGAATTACCAGGCACCCCTGAGCCTCCAGCCGTACTCCTGCCACCAGCTGGATCATAACCTGGTGACAGAAAGAGCTCACATGGTGGAGGCCAGGGTCTCAGCACCCCAGTGAGAGGGCCACCACTGGGGAGATAACTCTCCCAGGGTTTGGAGCTGGGGGAGCAGGGCCCAACTGGGGATATAGTGAGGGATGGAGCTGAGGACCACCTTGGTCCCCAGCTCTTCTAGCTTGAGGGGGACTTACTCACCCTCCACCATGAGTCCCCTCTCCACCACCTTTTGTGCCTGATACAAGAAAAAAGACCCCCCTTGCCATGAAAGCGGGAGGCCACCATGATCTTGGGGACCCCCACTACCTGAGCTAAGGCCTGCACCCAGGTCTCAAAAATGCAGGTTCTCCCACTTGGGCTTCACCCCATGCCTGTGGGCGAGTCCTGGAAAGGGGGCCCCGCTGCCCAAGCTGGAAGGACCAGCGGTGGAGGGTCCAGACTTCCTGGCTTTGAGTCTCCCTGCAGCTTCCTGTGCATAGTTGTGGTTCCCCACCCGAGGGCCTATGTTGGTGGGGCTGGGGCTAGGGCCAGGCTGAGTGGGTGTGCTGGTTGGTGTAGGGCACCTGGTCCCCTCAGGTGCTAGTGGTCTAGGCTTCAGGGCAGGGCCCTTGTACTTCCCACATCCAGCTGTGGAGGAAGCTGAAGAGGAGCCCTTCCCATTGCCCTTGGTCCCTGATGACGGGAGAGGGAGCTTGGGAACCCCTCTGGGGGAGGTGGGGACCCGGTCAGGCCCCCAGGCCCTGTTGGCTCTTTCTGGAGTCCTACCTGCCCCTTCAGTGGAGGTTGCAGGCTTCTCCATCCCTGGAGGAGGTTGGTTGGACTCTGCCTCCAGGGTGGAGGCTGCAGCAACATGCATCCCCTTTGGGGCTTGGCTATGATCCACCTCCATAGTGAGGGCTGCAGGAAGCTCTGTGGGGGCATCTGCCCCCCAGACATTTCCTGCCCTACCATTGTTTCACAAGAGGGCAGGGAAGACTATAAAGAAAAACAAAATATTCTGTGGGGTTGGTGAATCTAGTAGGGGAAGAAGGGGGATAGGGAGGAAGGGGGCTGAAGCTCACTGAGCCACAGCCCCACAGGAAAAAAAAAAAACAGGAAGCCTATGCTTTGAGAATGTGGGGGGAAGGGGAAAACACACACACAAGGGCTGGGGAAACTCAAGCTGGCTTACTCAGCCACACAACAAACACCAGATCAGGGGGAGTGGGCCACAGGACTTACCACACAAGGGCAAAAACACACAAGGAAGGCTGCTGAGGCAGATGTAAAAGATGGCTGGAGCAGTGGGGGACTTTGTTTGCTGAAGATCTGTCCAGAAGCCCCTCACACCTCTAGCTAGTCACTCAGCAGCAGAGCAGTAGGCAGGAAGACAAATCAGGATCAGCTGCAGTGAGGTAGCTTTGGGGGAAGGTAGGAGCAGTCAGTCAATTAGGATGTAATCCAATGCAGGTGTGGTGTCAGGTGGTGCAGCAGGGAATCTCCTTCTCTCCCGAGAGGGAGGAGCAGCAGTGATGGTAGGAGCTGTCCAGTTCATCCACTCAGGGTGTGCTTCTGGTGGAAGTAGAGGTGAAGGTGTGGGGTGGCCTGCCAAGGCAGCTGGGGCAAGCAAGCTTCCTTTAGGCTTTGGCAGTGATGGTGGGGGAGTGGCCTGCAGGCATTGTAGGCTCCCTCCCCAGGTTGTCCTCCAACCACAGCTTGATGGTGGGCTGGGCAGCAGGCCAGAACAGAGGTATAGAAGCTGGAGTGTGGTGCTGGAGTGTAATGCAGTGCAATGGGCCCCTCCCTGAGGTGGGGGGGAGACAGCAGCCTGTAGCAGAGGACCCCTGGGGGGGGGCAGTAGCAGCAGCCCAAGACAGGAAGGGGTGTAGCCAACTCACTCCCAAAAGCTCTGAGAACAAACCAGCAGGAGCTAGAGGCAGGAAAGTGCCTGGCTATTTTCTCCCCAGCAGTTCTTGAGAGCAAGCTTGTAGCAACCAGCAGCAGCTTGGAACAGGAAGGGGCATGGCCATCTTCTTCCCCCAGAAGTTCCTGAGGGTAAGTAGCCCTGAGCTACTTGACAAGGCAGCTTTTTGTATTGGTGGGGCCAGGATAGGGCAGCTTTTTGTACAGCTGGGGACAGCACAGGTGTTGGCTCTGGGCTCTATCTCCCTCTGGCTGCAGATCTGGGAGGAGCCAGGCAGGGTTATTTTGCCACAAGTGGCACAACTTGCTCCACAACAAAGTGCATTCCAAGCACGTGTGCTGAGGCAAAAAGCCTTGGCTCAAATTTGCACCACTTCTATTTGAGCTGCTGCAAGCGCATGTGCTTGTATGTGTGGATGCACCCCCCGAGGGTATTTTTCTTAGTCCAAATTATTTTTAATTAAATAGTAGGTGCCCTGAAGATTGGTCTTTATTTGTCTATATGGTAGCTGTTATATCTAGTGGTTAAGTCTGATAAAGATATTAGACACAGCTGTTGTATACAGTTTCACTATATTTTATCCTCTGTAGTTTCCATATCACAGGGGGTAAGAGTCTTATATTCGTTGAGACTAATGAAGTCTGATAGACAAGATGCTTTTAAATACACAGAGCAGACTATATGCCACCAGCAGGTATTAAGGTTTGGGTGATATTGTCAAGCTACCACTCTGTATCACAGTTCTTTATTTAAATAAGTTCTTTATTTAAACAGTTCTTTTATTTATATTAAATATAGGGAACCTAAATTTGCCCACCACAGGATGCGAATAATTCTTTATATCTACGGTGGGGAAAATCCAGCCTCAGGACTTATATTACTCTTCTTTTTGGGATCCTTAGGGGAAATTACTTTTTGTGCAGTAGTACTGTTTCTCTCCAGAGCCTGTCTCAAATGTACTGGCAAGAGGAGCTTTGCATTTGTCTACTTGATTCTATGACATGATGCTCTTGTTTAAACAAAAGCATGACGGGCAATGAATGAACAAGTGTCCTTTTGCATTTATCTGAACATGATGGAAATATATTATTGAACAAGCACAATAAGCACCTATTAAGACTGAGCAGAGCCTAATGAGGGATGGGGGTTGTGGTTGTGTGGCTTGGTACAGTGATGCTGTTAATCCCGGCATGAGGGAGACTTTAAATATTTCACTAAAGGCATTGCATAATCCTCCAGTGATTCTGTAAAAATCACAACTAAGTGAATATTGTGGCTGAGAGAGAAACATTGCAGTCTCTGTGATGTTAGAGGCCTTTCTCTCTCTCTCTCTCTCTCTCTCCTTATTTTGGCTGTATTCCACATTTTAATGCAAATCCTAAACCAGTTGTCTTAAACCTTTCATGTGATAGAATCCCACCCACCTGCAGTTCATTAATGAGTGGATGTCACCTATCTTATATTGTTTTGTAACATGCCTTGTCACAGCTCCTGCCTTCTCTATTTCTCTTCATTTTATCTGTCCTTGTACTGTCTCACTCTTTGTTCAGTACATACTTTGCGTTTCTTCATAAGCGCTTTCCTTTGTTTTATTCCCATGGTGGACTTTCTTCTCATTGCCATACTTGCTCCCCAAAAGTGTCTTAAATGGTGGTTCTTCTGTAGCATTCCACCAGACTATAAAACTGTCCTTCACTGGAAGGCCATTTTATTCACTGAGGGAAGCAGGAGTACAGTGGAAATGTGTGTTCATGTAATTAAAGACAGCATCATAATGCAAATGCACAAGAGGATTGAATCAAGGTAATAAAAAACCAACCTTTTCATTTGGTTGACTTTGGAACCCTAAAGTTCTCTTAATCTAGTTATTTTAGATATAAACATATATGCTTATATATTTTATCTATATGATGTATATTATATCTATATAATAGTTATGCACACACATGCCCAATAGCTGTGTGCATAAATGCAAAATTATACAGGATATAATTACTACCAAAGAAAAAGTATAGAAACCCAGAGCTTCTTGAGAAAATAAAAGCTTTGCAAAAGAAAACAAGATCATGTAAAGATTTAATACATCTCAAAGCCAACACAATTTGGTTTGATACATGACCCTTTTATCTTGCTGCCTTAAAATGTCTCCCTCCTGCCAGAATCATTTGTTACCTTTTTCCTTGGGGAAATATGCAAAGACATGCAGTTACACTCAGACCTCCCCACTGGAAGGTTTTTATTTCAATCCTATCAGCCTCTATTCTCGCCAGTCATTTTTTTTTTGTTCTCAGTATCCATTGTTTCCAGTAATTCATTTGAGCGACAGTATCCAAAAAATACTGAGAGCCACTGTAATTTAAAGGCAAAAATCTTTGCAGGCGGATTTTGTTTCAAGCAGCAATTTGTGAAAGAGATTGGTTTATAGCCTACAGAAAACTAAATACATCGACTGAAGTTTATTATCACTAATTAATCCATACAGAAAACAGTCTTCTTTTATCCTTGGCAGAAAACATCCTCTGAAGTGTCAGCCCACATTGAGTATAGCTACTTGGTGAGCATTACTATATGGTCTATTTAGTGAACATACAATAGTCACCTGAAGCAGCTGCAATACAATGGTAACAGAGTACAGCAGGGTAGCAAAAGCAAAGGGATGAAATCCTGACCCATTTGAAGGTATAGATAGTTTACTTAACTAGAAGCCAGATTTACCTCGGATCAGAATGTATCTGTCTATGGGTACAAGCAGTTGGAACATCCTATGCCACAACTATAAACTGAAAAATAATTTTTCCTCTCTACAACAAAGGATTGACAAGGATGGTTGCAAATGACGGGCTAGATAAACTGTCTGGCCTACTTTAGTTTAGTTCCAGATTCAAGCAACTGCCATGATCATCTTTCCTCCTACTTCATAGGCAACAGTGTTTATATCTAAGACACCAACACTTCATAGAAAGGAAACTGAAGAAGGTAAAGGTGATAAATCAATCACAAAGAAGTTTTAGAACTGTGAATTTATTCAACCAGTTGTGAAGCTGACTGGTGAGAACCACCAGGGAAAGCTCAGCTGTAATAGTGATTGTACATTTATGGCCTCTTCACTCATAGGGTGCTATTACAGGTTACCTTTAAAATATTTTAAATCTATAGAATGTTATGCCATCATAAAGTTAGAACAGTTTTAGAGTGGTAACAGATTAAGGTTTAATGCCATCTCAGACTTGCACAACTGTGATTTCACATTAGAGGGCCTAGCTAGCAGGGGTGGCTACAGGAGCCAGAACTCTATCCCTCCTCTGGGGTGAGAGGAGGGTGGCATGCAACTTACAGGCAAAGAAACTACCATTGTGGCTGCAGCTCCCCTTGCTCTGCAGCCAGCAGTGGGAGCCACAAGTGGGAGGGGAAAAAATCTTTAAAAAAAGCGAACGAGTAGGATATGAAATCTATGAAAAAAGTAAAGAGAAACAAAGAGAAAGGAGTGAAAGAATAATAATAATAATAATACTACCACCAAAATCTTGCTCGTGTTTCACTGAATTGGGATCAGGTTGGGGGGCCAGGAGGGTTAGTATGCACACCAGGGTAGAGCTGAGACCCAGCAGACTTACTTCATGTTACACCAGGCTAGCACTTAGAGTAGGGCAGAGTGGGCTTTCTACATGCATGCTACACTGGGGATAGGTAGTAGGATTGCTGTTGCTGTTTTCACAGGGATACTAGAGCAAGCAAACCTGGGTGCTCAGAGTGGTTGTTAGGGTGTGCTGCAGTCAGACCCCTCGGGGAAGGAGAGAGTGTTGGCTTTGGACCAGCACTGCCCCCTTTCTCCCCCCCCCCCCCCCCCGACATTAGAGTTCAGGAGGGTTGGAAGTTTGCCCATAGAGCAAAGTCAAGAGGTCTGGGAATAGTACATCCTGGGGTGCTGGATGAATGAAAACAGAACAGACTAACTGGAATGACCTGGGTAAAATGGATCAAAGATATGCTACTACAAGTGAGGGTTAACTTTAAAAAACTTAGGATACTTTTACACATGCTCTGGGGGGGGGGGGGGGGGGGTGCAGCAGCACTTTAATTAGAGCGGCTCAGAACCTCATGCATCAGTGTCCCCGCACTTCAAAATGGAAGTAGGGGCGCTTGAACTAAAGCTTGTAGAATGAGCTTGGATACTACTTTATAACTTGCTCAAATTGTTATGTTAGCTTCCTAAGCAGGACAGGCCAATCAGCACATCACATCCATGCTCTAAATTCTATTCAAGTGGTTACTTATTACATTCTGACTTAATTTTAATGTCTTGATCCTTATCTAAGCAGCACTGAATGTTTTGAACTTGGCCAAGTGAATGATTCTTTCTCTAGAAGCCTTGATGTGAAAACTGGTTCATGAGCATGTTTTCATTCTAAACTATAGCTTTCAGAAACAAAGAGCAGGGATTTCATAGACTCATAGAAAATTAGGGTTGGAAGGGATCTAAGGAGGTCTCTAGTCCAGCCCTCTGCTCAAAGTATGACCATCCCCAACTATGGGGATGAGAAGTTCTTGGCAGAGTAAAGAGTCAACTTAGTATTTTTGGAGAGGCCTAAAAATGACTTTACTACAAAATATAACCAGATCTTTGTTGGTGATCAACACACTACATAGGACCAGACAAAGGATTATGGGGAGAGGTATCAAGGTTATTCCTTGTGACTTAGAATATGGCAGCATCAGTAATGCTGGCATCATTACTAGCTACAGAGGGTATGTGTCCGAGTGGACCAATGCAATGATATCAACCTTATACAGGAACAGGCAGCTAAAAGGAACCTGAGCAATATATTATAGGACCAGGTGACTGCCTATAAGTACATAAGGGGTATACATCAGGATCTGGGGGAACACCTGTTCACCAGAGCGCTCTAAGGGATGACAAGTTCAAACAGTCACAAACTCCTCCAAGACCATTTTAGGCTGGACATAAGGAAAAATGTCTTACTGTCCAAGCCCCCAAGGCCTGAAATAGACTCCCTCCAGAGGTGGTGTAAGCACCTACTCTAGACTCTTAAGAAACATTTGGATGCCTATCTTGCTGGGATCCTTTGACTGTAGCTGACTTCCTGCCCCTGGGCAGGGGGCTGGACTCGATGATATTCCAAGGTCCCTTCCAGCCCTATGTCTATGAAATCTATGAATTAACCTTACCTGAAAATTGGCTGGCTATGTCTATGTTGTGAGGATGGAGCTCAAGAGATAGTGCAAGGTACTCAGGCAGCACAGAGGAGTGTGAAGGTGGATAGTAGGCCTGTGCGAATAGGGAAGTATTCAATTTGGATTCAGAGGACAGTGATTTGATTTGGATCACTGTCCTAAATCTATTTGGCCAAATTGGCTTCAGAAGGTTCTGCGCCCATTTGGAGAGATTAGGCCACAGACTATAATAGGGACATTCTGAAATCCCTATAACTTTGTCATTTTTTGGCTGATTCAGATGAAACTTGCAGGGATGGTAGCCCTTTCTGAGGGAATGAAGTCTGCCAAGATTCAAGGAAATTGAGGTGTAGTTTCCCAGAAGCCTCTGCACCTAACTCCTGAAAGCTAAACATGTGTTGTGTGTGTTAAGACAGATTTGGATGAAAATAGCAGGGATGTACCCCTTCTGAGGGCATGAGGCCTGCCAAGTTTCAAGGAAATAGGTGCAGGTGTTTCTGTGAAACTGCACCTCAAGATGCTGGCAAGCAAAACTTGTGACATGGGTGACACTGTGTGTGTGTGTGTGTGTTAAGGTGTGCCCTTACTGGCACTGGGGCCTCTACACAACACAGTAGTGTGCCCCAATAAGGTCTTCTCCTCACCTACAGCCTCAGCCCGGTCCACCACTTTAAATAACAACAGGTAAGTAAGCAGCACAATAGCACTAGCATCTCAGGCAGCCAAACTGTGACAGAGCCTTTCTTTTCTTTCCTGCAGGAGTTTCTTCTCCAGCAGCTGCCAGAGAACTCTCCCTACCAGTCCCAGCCCTGGGGCTTGGATGTGCCCAGGGCCCTGCCTCCTTCCGGTCAGCTGACTGGGGACAGGTGCTAGGGGTGTAGGTTGTAGCTATGTTGGTCTAAGGACATGGCACTGGCAGACAAGGTTCTTGGGTCAATCTGGTATCTTTAGTAAACCAAATGAATAGTTTGAGAAATGTATCTTAGCAAGCTTTTGGATTGAAAAACCCTTCATCAGGCTGAGGAGGCACCTCCAGTTGGTGTGTGCTCTTCCTGGATGGAAGGAATAGAAAAGAAGCCAGAGACTGGCATGCAATGCAGGCAAGAAAGCCAGTCAGTGAAAATGGAAATGGAGGAGTCAGGGGGTGAGAGAGACAGGCTGGGGTAGAGGGGAAGGGGGATGTAGCCTATGAAGTGGGCTAGGGACCCATGGGAAAGCATTCCCTTCCATCTCTACATAATGGGACTAACCAAATTTCTATGAACATCCATTCTGAAGTACTAATAGACTCTAGCTAGTTTACCTCCCCTTGGGGTCCCTAGCCCACTTCATAGGAGGGTATTATGCCTCTATGCCTTCCTTAAAGGTACAAGTGGAACTGAATTTCCTATTATCTTCTGCTCATTTATATTGGATCAAGTGGATGTAAAATCTGGTATAACTGATGTTTGTGTTGTCTAGGTATAAATGAGAAGGCAGTGAACAAAGCCACAAAGAGATAAGCCACAGGGTTTGATCCAATTTTGCTTAGATGGGTCTCCCTATCCTGGTTTGGTTCAGCCTTGCAAAAAAGGAGACCACCATGTTTGTAAAATGCTTTAAGCACCTCAAATAGGACGTGCTATATAAATGTAAAGGACTGAATCCAGGTTCCAGATCAGAAAAGTTAAGATGCTATATTCCTTCTACCAGCTGGGGCAGTGGTTCTCAAACAGGGCGCCATGGCACCCTGGGGTGCTGCCTGATATTTTGAAGGGTGCTATGAGGTGTGAGGAAATAAGTCAAGTGTTAGGACATAAGCTGATAAACTAAAAAGGCAAATGCAAGCTCAGACTTTCCATGTCTGAATGATCCACCATCCCCACTGCCAGGCCCCTTTGTAAGGAAGCAAGCACTATAATTTATAAATTCATCTTTAGAATTGGGTACCACTCAATTCTTAAGAGTTAAAAAGGGGTGCCTGGATCCAGAAAGGTTGAGCTAGGGATTTAGTTAAATATAGGGGGAACTCATCCTTACTATTGTATAACAACAGCTGCTCAAAATATTTTTAATATTAAAAAAAAATAATAATCAGAAAATGTAGTTTCATTAACAGAAAAATTTTATAGGAATGTTTTAGTTTTGAAAAAAATTTCCAGAGGAAAGTGTCAGAACATTATTTTGACTTTCTCAGTTTGCTTTAACAACATTGAAACATTTGGTTTCCTTCTCTTGTTATATATTTTATATTGTTTTGGCATTATTGAAACAAAATATTCTGATGATTTAAAACACACAAAAAATCATTACAAATGTTGACATTCTCCATAGGATGGGAATTCTTTTTTCAAACTCACTTAACTTTTAAGTGTCAAAATAGTTTTTCTGTTAATATGCAGTTTGTATCCATTTCTTCCCATCCACCTCTTTCCTCAAAAGCTTCATTTTTTATTTTATTTCTACAGTGTGAACAGAGTGCTGCTATTGGCTGTCCTTTGAAGGGGTTCAGAGACCACCCATGGAGTCCACAGGGTCTCAAGTTACTCAGCAATTAAGCTGATGGCTGAGCTCAGCATGAAGGAACAGTAGGAAAAATAACAGAACAAAGATGTTAGCCTTCCTTTTTAAAAAGACAGTTTTATTTTCATTAAATGACTTTTCTTTCTTAAGCTTTTTATACTTGTGGAAAACCTGATGTCTCAATAGTGCTAGGAACTAAAATACTCTATTTATCCATAGACTAGGTAAGGTGCAGTAATGTGTCTCAACCCTGAACTACAGTGATCAGGTTGGGATTTATACAGCTCTAAATCAGGTGCTACAATGCTTAACTTTCAGTTTGCTTGGCCTAAAGAATGGGATCCAAATCTGACTTAGGCACCAACGCTCCCTCTACAGGGCATGGGGAATGTTAGGTACTTCTGAATGGTGCTCCAAAAAAACCTGCACACCTAGCAGAGAGCCAACTACAGCTGGCCAGAGGATGAGAAAAATCCTACCCATGGCAACCTTGAGGCTGAGAGAGAGACAGGAGAGCCCTTCATACACGTGTTGGAGCAAAACAATTTTCTCAGTAAGCAGCAACTCTGAGGAGCCCTAAGGAAAGGCTCCCTGTGAAAGCACAAGGGTGTACATTCTATTTGGTGAAATTAAAAACAAGGATGCAGAGTCAGGCCCACCTCCCTTCATGTATCTCCTTATTAATTGCCCGACACCAGTCCTTCAGACATGGCATTTCTTGTATGGTTAACTTTGTGCTCTGAACCTTCAGGCAACAGACACCACCGATGGCAAATGGAAGAAACCGCAAGGAGAAAGTAGAAAAGCGTGTGGTCACACACAGAAGGGGTATGTCAGAGCAGCAGCAGAGTGGGGGGAGGTGGGGGGAGGCTTGAGAATGAGGAGGGTTCGAGGTGTCTATACAGCAAACACAAAAGAATGCAATAGCCCTTTTCCTCAAGCTCAGTATATCTCCAGACCCCAGCCATGGGACTTTGTGCCAGAAGTCAGCCTAAAACTCTTTAGAACACACCAAAAATAATCTACATCTCATCATTTGAGCCCTGTGGGGTCTATACCTTGGAGTTACTCAAATACCTAATATCCAGAGAAATCATTTGACTCTGGAAGGATGCAGTATCCTACCACAGGGGAAGAAATAGGGCGCCTCACCACAATGTGGCCTAGTCTTCCAGAGCTATGTTACTGTCCCAAGAGAAAAACATCTCATCCAGAATAAACACACTCTTGAGCTAAGATATGGTGAGTTTCTGCATAGTACACTGACCGTGATCAGGAAAACCTATCTATTCCTATCTCCTTTCTAGCCAACCTTCCCTCCATCCCTGTACTTCACAAGACTACCACTCCAATCAGACAGCGCTCTGGGACTACTGTATGACCCAGGTTCCATATACAACACACCCACAGGCAGTTGCCGGGATATGGGGTGGGGGATGGAGAGGGTGGATCCAGGGGCAGCATAGCCAAAGAACCTCTAAAACAAAATTCTCAGTGGCATTCTGACGATCTTGCCAAAACTCATAAACCCCCTTCTATACTAGCTGCACAGTTCTCTATCAGGGATGTGCCAGAAGAGTGCAAATAATGGAAGATACCGCTACAATTTGCAATGCATGCTCCCAGGCAAGCTAGTGGCATGCAAATGATATAGCTTTGTTTCAGAAGTCCTGGGATTTTCCTCTTCCAGGGGTTCAGTTCTAACTCTGGCAGTAGAATCAGTCCCAGGTGGCTAAGCGACACTCATTAGCAAGGGGCCATGCTGCCAAGTAGCTAGTATGACGGCCAAGGAAGGTGCTCACAGTGCTGTGCTAACAGTTCCTGTAGGTGTTTCCTATATTTTACAGGATTCATAAAGGTACCAACATGGGACTGAGGGCCTGTGTGGGGATTTTATGCTGTTTACCTGTGTATTCTCTACTTGGTACCCCTGTGAATGGATGCAACTAGCCTGTTAGTGCTCCTGTGTACAGACAGATTTTACCTCTCTGTGCTTGCATGCTTCAGAGGCAACACCTTGTTAGCACACCTGCCTTGTAATTTGTCCATGGTATGCTCAGCTTCTGAAAGTGCTAGATTAATAAAGAGAAGTCCAAGTCCCTGGTACAGAAAGGTATTCATATGGTTCTGGTGTAAAGTTCACACTGAAGTTTGATAATGATAAGCGTGTGTGTGTGTGTGTGTGTGTGTGAGAGAGAGAGAGAGAGTGTTAATTCATTTCAAATCTCATCATAAAATCTCATTGTGGCATTTTTTGGTAAAGCTCTTGAAAGGAGACTTACAACAACACTGATCTTTGGCTTTTTAAATAGCAACATAATTCTTAAAGGGTTTTTTTAATGTTGAAATGTTTATCAATGCAGTGTTTAAATATACTATGACCTATATAGTAATAACTAAAGCACCAAAGGCAAAGTACAAATTACAAGGCACAAAAATTGTCAGTCCCTTTAATACCTGAAACTCATAGTAAAACAGCAATGATGGCAAAGCAAATCCGAACATATTCACAAGAGGCACATCTACATTTGTAGTAAATTTAGTATGCAGTATATTAATTTAATGAACAGTAAATTCCTGCACATGTAGACAGTGCCACTTTACTGTGCAGTAGATTAGTCTACTGCTCAGAAAAGTCTCTTTGTAGACACAGCCAAGGTGTATGAAATTAATCTTTAGAAAAAAATTAAGGTGTACCGATAAACATTTTCTTGGCCAGTACTGAGCTGATTATTTACCAGGCATATTGGCTGATACTGATCTGATAACTGATTTACAGGAATGCAGCCTGGCAGCATGGAGAGCAGAGCCGTGTAGGTAAGTCTGTGGAGAGGAAGGTGTGTCTGTGTGTGTGTGTGGGGGGGGGGGGAGATTGAGGCCCCCAAGGGTGAGGGAGGGAGTGGGGCAGGGGAAGGGGCTGGGGCAGGGGAATGAGTCAGACCCTAGAGCCGGGGTGGGAGCTGTGGGCGGCTTGTTCAGGGATCAGTGTTCTGGTGCTTAAAAATGGTGGTGGTGGCACTTGAATTAAAGCTCATTCGATGAGTTTTAGTTCAAGCACCCAGCCACCATTTTAAGCGCCACGATGCTGACTCCCTGGACAAGCTGCCCGTGGCTTCTGCCCTGGCACCAGGGTCCCATTCACTACCCTAACCCATCTCCAGGCCTGACCCACTCCCTCCCTCTCATGGTGGGGGCCTCAATCTGCCTCCTCCCTCTCTGCCCCTTCCCCTCAACAGACTTGCCTGCAGGGCTCTGTTCTCCATGCAGCCTGACTGAATTTCTGGCTGTTTGCATGCATGTGGCTTTATGCATGCATGCAGTGTCTGGGGGCTCCAGCCAGAAGGCATGTTATATTTATTGGTACATTATCAGCTACACTAGTCAAAAAAGCCAATAATGTTAATTTTCCTCTTATCACAGGCAATCTGATATGGCACTGATATATTGGTGCACCTCTAAAACAAATGTTCTGGTAGGTCTCTAATGTTACCACTTCTTGCAGTCATGGCAGGAGTAAGGCAGGTAAAGTTATTTGTCATTTTTAGGGCTTCTTAAGACTGGGAAAAGCCTTTGGACCTGGCAGTCAAACACTGTGGGGTGAATAAAACTTTCTGAACAGTAACTACTTATTTCTTCTCTTGCTTTACAATGTCAACCCCACCACTTGGGCCACTCCTCAATGGTGTTAACCACTACCCTATACCTGGCAAACTTGAGGGCAAAGAAAAAGAAAACAGAAGATGTGTTAGGTTGTTGATGCCTCTGAAAAATGTGGCTGGGTGGCTAAGGAATTGAGTGTATCACTGAGACAAAAGGCAAAAGAAAAAAGAACATCATAGTTACTAAGGCTATGCACACATGTTCAAATAATCTGGGAGAATTCTTCCAGTTTTGTTCTCCTGGTAGAGAAATTTAGCCACAGCCACATGTGGGGGGAAAGAGGTGGGAAAGGGTGGGCTGTGCACACCTTTCATTGTGCTCTGCAGGCTCTCACCATTTGCTTGGAAACCAGTGGCAGAAGTATGCATGGCAGCCCTGACTGAGTGACGCACACTGCTCAGCGTTGGCCTGTGTGTCTCTGCAGCACGGTGTAGGGCAGGTGTGGGCAAAATACAGCCTGTGGGCTGGACCCAACCCACCAACTGACTGGATCTGGCGTGTGGCTGTCTTCACAGTGCTCTATGTGGGGCTGAGCCCCACCTGCTGTCACTGGAGCAGCTCGCACTAGCCTGTGCCCTGACCAGCATGCAGCTTCTGCTTGACTGGAGCAGTAGAGTCCAGCTCAAGTCACACTGTCTCCTGTAGAAGTGTGAGAGCAAAGCATCCTGGGATGCTGGAAGATTGTATTGTGGCTTCTCTCAGAAAGCCATGTGTACAGACCTTTATTCTCCCAGGAGAAACATTCTAAGAAAGATTTAACACATCCTACATCTATACACTCATGGTTTCTACTGGGAAAGCAGCAACTCTCCCAGGAGAAACTCAATGTTTGGATGTGACCTAAGAAGTTAGTACAGAAGGAACTTGCAGAAAAAGATCTTGTAGTAAGGCTGTAAAGACAGAAGACAATCAAATGGATATTGAAATAGTGAAGCAGCTCAAGAATATCATGAACAGGCAAAGACTATATTTGTATAATAAGCTCCAATGCTGTCACTCACTCTTACCAGTATCTTACCTCTTATAACTCTTCAACATAGCTAGGACCCACAATGACAGAACATGGTGGCACCTTAGGGACTAAGTGGTTCAGAGAAGCATGAGCTTCCATAGACAACAACTTTGTCAGATACTATGAATTAACTGAATTGAAGGAACTGAATGGTTCCTTACAGAAGCTGAGCTCCTTCACACCTAAATGCTGGCTTGTTATCATCCCATTCCAGACCCTACAATTCTCAATTGGCTTTCAAGGCTAAGTACAAATGTTCAAAAAGACCCTGGTAGAAGCGCTCTAATCACACTTTACTTAAAGGTCTATAAGTTAGATTATGAATGAACTGAACAGAAATTCTCTGATCAGTGGTGGGAGGGGGGCTTGGAGCCTGCCCACACTGGCCACAAGGGGAGCAAAGCAGCAGCAGCATCCCCACCTTGGGGGCTCTGCAGGAGGCTGCTGAAGTGGCCTCTCTCCCTAGCCTGTCTCCATCCCTGCCAGCTGGCACCTGTCAACAGCAGCTAGACCCCTTCCCTCACAGCCCCCCTGGCCAGGCAGCAGCATGCTGTGTGGGTCCAGGGGTTGCTTCAGGGAGAGAGACCCCAGAACCATTCCTCTGTGGCCTCCCTAGCCAGGCAGCCCTCCTGGCCGGCCTAAGGGGCTGTGTGGGAAAGGGGTCTGGGCTTGGTGTCCCCACAGCAACCCTGGCCAGGCAGCAGCATGCTGTGGAGCTGGGGCTGCTGCAGGGACAAAGAGCCCAGACCTCTTCCTCTACAGCCCCCAGCCAGGCAGCAGCGTACTATGCGGCTGGGACTGCTGAAGGGAGAGAGGCCCTGGGCCCCTTTTCTCACAGCCCTTCCAACCAAGCTGCAGTGCACTGTGAGGCCAAGGTAACTACAAGGACAGAGACCCTCCTTCTTCTTCCACCACCCCCTGCCAGCTGTGGCTCTCAGTTGGCAGGAGGCAGAGTTGGGATCAGAGGCTGCCTTTCTAGCACTCAGGCAGGGCAAAAGAACTCTGCATGAGTCTAGAGCACAGTCCTGCACAACACCACCTGGGATGGCAGCAATTATGCTCTGAGTTGCCCCTTGATGGGATCTGGCACAGATGTTTGATAAAGTGGTCTAATCTACCACAACATCCATCGAGGGTTAACTTTTTGAGTGCAATTCAGCATTTAAAAAAAGCGTTCTAAGAATCATGAACATCTGTTCAATTATGGTTGGAGTGCTTTCTGTGTGCTTGAAGTCCAATAGGGGTAATGTCTGTACCTAGCCCAGGAGAAGAGGTGGTTCACTGTGGCTGAGTCGTCTTCTCCCACAGAAGTCTTCAGTTAATTCTACTCATTTCTTTCAAACTCCTCTTCCTGCCCTTGTTTGCCTAGTTCAAAACATTTGAAATGTTCTCAGTGTTTCTGTCTTGAGCTATTGTTCCAATTGAAGGGAAGTCTGTTCCCTTCACATTTTAAGGAAACTTTGGTTTTTTTCCAGTCAGTTAAGTCATTGTTTGTAAAATAAGAACATAAGAATGCACAACAAACCCTAGAAGAGGCAGTGAGACCACCGTGGCCTTCAGACCCTGTCTATGTGAGTGCCTGTGTATGAAAACTAATGGTACATGATGTTTAGAATTCATGAGAGCTTAAGCCATATACAATGAATCCAGCAGATTGCTTAAACATACTCCTCCACAGCTGACTGATAAGACATTCAATTTTAAAATTCATAGAGGTGTACAGAGCATGCAAAACCAGCACCTCATAGCCAAAAATCCATAGACAGCATTCCAATACCATTATGTCCTTTCCTCAAAGCGTGTCCACAAGGCATCTCAGATAACACATCCTTTGTAGATGTTCATTAGGGTATCTCTTTGGCTTCTCAGTCTGGCCTAGCAGCTTCTGAACCTCTACTTCCCAATCCCTGGTTAACCTTGCTCACAAGAATGGCATATAAAACTAGTATGCAGCTATGAAGCAAGCCAGGTATTGCTAAGCTCCCTCAAGCCTCACACTCGCTTCTGCCATCTACATTTGATTTCCCAAAGACAAATACCCTTATAACTTAGTACCTGCTTAGAGGGAAGTTAGTTATTTCCTTTTTATGATCTAAACATCCAATAGAAAACATTGTTAACTAAAGTAGTATTGGGTAAGCAGGGTCTCCTAGGACAAGAGGAGGAACACTGACACCATTAATGCCTCTCAAGCAAACTACCCGTTTTTCATTACTAGAAAAAAAGTTTCTGAAATATTAGCATCATTGATCACTAGGGTGGTCAACCAGGGCTTGCAGCACAATGAAGAATTATCTCCAAAAATTCCAAAGCCTGGTTGAGACTTGGGAGCAGTGTGTTGGGAATGGAGGGGGTGGGGGTTAAAATAATAGAAACTGTAGCAATGCGATTAGTGAAATCTGTGCGCAAAGCACTGTCTGCTGAGGACTGGCAAGCTTTGCAACTTGTAGTAACCACACCTAGTGCCGTAGCAATTAAGTTTCATGCCTGGGGCAAAGCTTGCAGTGGCAGCCCACCCTCTCCCAGTGTGCAGATCTGGGGGGCACATGGCACATGTTTGCCTGGGAGTGCATACAGAGGTGGGAGCCACCCTTCCCCATGCCTCCCAAACAAGCTGCTCATGGCTCCATCCTGTGCCCCACCCTGGCCGAGCTAGGCAGTGCTTGTTGGTGGCCCCTCACTTCAGCACTCGGGGCAGCCGCCCCCCTTACCCCTCGCTATGGCACTGACCACACCTTTATAAATAGTCATGTCCCTCATCTCCTCCCACACAATCATCTCAAAAGTTGTACCCGCAGACACTGAATGGTCAGCAATTTTCCTGTAGCAATTGGGGACTGCAGATTTCCAGATGGTGATGGACATATGATTTCACTGTTTTCAAGCTCGAAATGAGTCGAAACATTGTTGAATCGAAACAGCCAGTGACTTTCCACCAGTCCTAATATGCGCCCAGAATTGGCTAGGGGGTCACACCCAAAGAGTCGTGGTGGATGGGTCGGTCTCGACCTGGAAGGGTGTGGGCAGTGGGGTCCCGCAGGGCTCGGTCCTTGGACCGATACTCTTTAATGTCTTCATCAGTGACTTGTACAAATGTACTCTGTCCAAGTTTGCAGATGACACAAAGCTATGGGGAGAAGTGGACACGCTGGAGGGCAGGGAACAGCTGCAGGCAGACCTGGATAGGTTGGACAAGTGGGCAGAAAACAACAGGATGCAGTTCAACAAGGAGAAATGCAAAGTGCTGCACCTAGGGAGGAAAAATGTCCAGCACACCTACAGCCTAGGGAATGACCTGCTGGGTGGCACAGAGGTGGAAAGGGATCTTGGAGTCCTAGTGGACTCCAAGATGAACATGAGCCGGCAGTGTGACGAAGCCATCAGAAAAGCCAATGGCACTTTATCGTGCATCAGCAGATGCATGACGAATAGGTCCAGGGAGGTGATACTTCCCCTCTATAGGGCGCTGGTCAGACTGCAGTTGGAGTACTGCGTGCAATTCTGGGCGCCACACTTCAAGAAGGATGCGGATAACCTGGAGAGGGTCCAGAGAAGGGCAACTCGTATGGTCAAGGGCCTGCAGACCAAGCCCTATGAGGAGAGACTAGAGAAACTGGACCTTTTCAGCCTCCACAAGAGAAGGTTGAGAGGCGACATTGTGGCTGCCTATAAGTTCATCACGGGGGCACAGAAGGGAATTGGTGAGTATTTATTCACCAAGGCGCCCCCGGGGGTTACAAGAAACAATGGCCACAAGCCAGCAGAGAGCAGATTTAGATTGGACATTAGGAAGAACTTCTTCACAGTTCGAGTGGCCAAGGTCTGGAACGGGCTCCCAAGGGAGGTGGTGCTCTCCCCTACCCTGGGGGTCTTCAAGAGGAGGTTAGATGAGTATCTAGCTGCGGTCATCTAGACCCAGCACTCTTTGCTGCTTATGCAGGGGGTTGGACTCGATGATCTATTGAGGTCCCTTCCGACCCTAACATCTATGAATCTATGATTCAAAATGATAAGGGAGCTCTCATGGTGGTGTGCTTGGGATAGCTCTATGCAGATCATAGAATCATAGAAGTAGGGTCGGAAGGGACCTTGTAGATCTTCAAGTCCGACGCTCTGCCTGGGCAGGAGGAAAACTGGGCTCAAATGACCCCAGTCAGGTAGGCATCAAGCTGCTTCTTAAAGACCCCCAGGGTAGGAGCCAGCACCATTTCCCTTGGAAGTTGGTTCCAGATCCTAGCCGCCCTGACTGTGAAGTAGTTCTTACGGATGTCTAATCTAAACCTACTTTCCAACAACTAGTGGCCGTTATTCCTTGTTATCCCGGGGGGCGCTAGGGGAAACAAGGTCTCCCCCAAACCCTTCTGGTCCCCCCTAGTGAGTTTATAGATGGTCACCAGGTCCTCCCTCAGCCTTCTCTTGTGAAGGCTGAACAGGTTCAGGTCCCGTAGCCTCTCAGTGTAGGGTCTGCCCTGCTGTCCCCGGATCATGCGGGTGGCCCTCCTCTGGACCCTCTCAATGTTGTCCACATCCCTCTTGAAGTGGGGTGCCTAGAACTGGACACAGTACTCCAGCTGTGGCCTGACCAGTGTCACGTAGAGGGGGAGGATCACCTCCTTGGCCCTATTTGAGATGCACCTGTGGATGCACGATAAGGTCCGGTTAGCCCTGCCAACTGTGACCTCGCATTGCCGGCCCATGTTCATCTTGGAGTCGATGGTGACTCCAAGATCTCTTTCTGCCTCCGTGTTCTCAAGAAGGGAGTTTCCCATCTTATAAGTGTGCTGCTGGTTACTACTGCCCAAGTGCAGCACCCTGCACTTGTCAGTATTGAAACGCATCCTGTTTCTGTCAGCCCACCCCTGCAACCTATCCAGGTCTTTCTTCAGTCTTTCCCTCCCTACTAACGTGCCCACCTCACCCTAAATTTTGGTATCATCAGCAAATTTGAACAGGTTGCTTTTCACCCCATCATCCAAATCGCTGATAAAGAAATTGAACAGTGCGGGCCCAAGGACCTAGCCCTGGGGGACTCCACTGCCCACTTCCCTCCAGGTCAAATATGACCCATCCACCACCACCCTCTGAGTACAACCCTTCAGCCAATTCGCAATCCATCTGACTGTGTAGGCATCCATGCCACAGTCGCCTAGTTTTTTAATGAGGATGGGTTGGTCGACAGTGTCAAAGGCCTTGCTGAAGTCCAGAAAGACTACATCCATGGCGACACCTGCATCCAATGCTTTTGTGACCTGATCGTAAAAGGCAATCAGGTTGGTCTGACATGACCTGGCCCTAATGAAACCATGCTGGTTGCCCTTGAGCATCATCCCCGATGCCAGCCCATCAGAGATGTGCTCCTTGATGATCTTCTCAAAGAGTTTCCCCAGGATTGAGGTAAGACTGATGGGCCTATAGTTGCCCGGGTCCTCCTTCCTCCCTTTTTTAAAGATGGGGACCACATTGGCTATCTTCCAATCATCTGGCACCTGGCCCGAGCACCATGAGCGCTCATAAAGCCATGCCAAGGGCCCTGCAATAACCTCTGCTAGCTCCTTCAACACCCTGGGGTGGAGAGAAAGTGCTCTCTTAGTCATTCTGAAGTTCTGCAGCTGCTGCTGATCATCAAAGCTCTTCAACACAGTCCTCTCTTAGAAATTTATTTTTGTTTCTTGAGCTCACAGATGGTGCTGTACAGTGGGAAACTCTTCCAAGACAAGTCCATCCTGAAGCCATGCGCAAGCCTACCTGTTGTCCTTGTCTTTTTTCCTTTTGTCCTTAGGTGTATCTGCTAGTGGGAAAGGAAAGACTATGGTTACTGTTGCCCAAACAGCTCAGTATCATAGATTTGCTTGCGCAGCTGCAGCTGTCTGGAAGTGGCTTGTCAAATAGATTCACACAAACTGTACTGTATTCCCAACTACAGCATTGAGTATGGACAGCAGTCCTGTCCATAGTGGTATTTTAGGAGCCTGCAAATAGTGCTGGTTACTGAAAGAAAGGCAGATACTGAGCTTGCAAGAGGGTAACTGGGGAACTCTGGAGTTTGCCTTCTGATGCAGAGATTAGCAACCACCTTCTCCTACATATGCTATTAATTGTTGCGGGAACAATCTCTCCAGGCATATAGGCTATCGGCAACTCAAAGGAATGTTTAAAGATATCACCTTGATGCCAGGGAGTGAAGACTACAGGGGATAGTTCTTTCCTTGCTCCCCGTGTGAAAGCAAGGACTCATCGTGAAGAAAAAGCAATCTGATTCAATTAAATTATGATGAAATAATTACCATGAGACTTCCAAAAAGATGGTTTTTATCAGGAAGTAAACCTGAAGACAATTCCTTATATTCACCTTTTACACCTAGTTCATTGGTCCTCTTTCTATTCTCAGTTACTGAGTTGTATATCAAGAATATCTGCATTATGATTTAAGAGGATAATAGAATTCACCTGTTGGAAGTCAGATGTTAATGTACTACGGGGTAGGTGTGGCTCATTAGCCTTCTCCAATTATAGGAAATAGGAAGGAACATTACTGTTTGGGATAGCTCGTGAAAGAAGGATCCTTAGGCAAGGTCAAGTAGGAGGAGAACATTTAGGAGGAGGTTTGTAATTATCCTTTGGTTAATTAAACTATACTTCAGGCTGATGACTATTTAAATGTATTATATGCACAGTGAACACTTATGCAATGTCTCAGCCCTTCCAGCATATTTTTAAAGATATACTAAGTCTCCTGTGAGTGTGTAGCTCCATCAGCTTGCAATAGATTTAAAGATAAAAGAAAAATAGTGTAAATAAGAATGAAAGCAAGCCTGTTGCATTTTAGAGCCCTCTGGAAGAATAGATATACTTCATGGTTTTCACAGAAGATAACAGTAGTTTATCTAGCTGAGAAGTTAAGAGTTATTTTTAACTAATGTTCAATTTTTGTTAACTACATGAAAAGCTGCTTGTTTTCAATATGAATTGTCATGTTACAAGGGAGAAAGGGGTTACTAGAATCTCTCCCCATTGTTATACAATAGAAAAATGCAATATCCCAGATTGATAGAAACTGTGCTACAACAACTGAATTGAAAAAAAACCCCTGCTCCACAAAAGGAAGGGGAGGAGAGGGGGGAGAAGTGCTGTTCAGCCACTCTAGATGGGTTTGTAAAGATTTATTGGGCTCAGAGCAATCTGCAGTCTAGTAAATTGGTATTTGAGGGTGTCACAAACAATAATGTACTACATCTTGCCCTACAACATACAGGTGTCCAAAAGCTATTACATTCCAACTACTGCACTAAAATTGTATGAAAGTAATAGCCTGGCCTGTGAGAGTGGTAGCCAAAAAACTTCTATTTTATTTTTCTGTCTTTTTGGTACTATTATCAAAGAGGCCCCTACCCCAATAAAAATCTAGTAAATGGAGAAATTAAATTTTCTGCTCCAGATTCAGAAGCTATTTTGGCCAGTAATAAGTCAATGGGAAAATAATTGTATATTGAAAATATGTTCTGAAACTTTTGGTAGTTATACTATCACAAGCACCTGCAATAGATGGATGATACTGTAAGGACTTGTACTGCTCTGTGGTATTTTAAGTTTGTAGCTTCTCTAAGATGAAAATGTTCCCTCTTTTCATCATGATTGCAGCTGAGTTAATTTGCTTTTTCTGGGGGTATGGACATGTATATTTGGAGCCATTTAAAAGTTGGGGGTCAAGGGGGATGACTTGTGGAACATTACTTTGGCTGTACAACTGATTTTTAAATGTAGAAGCAGAGAATGATATAAATGTAGCAAACCACTCCAATTTTCTGCAGTTTCATCCAGAATTAAAGTTGGATGAGTTTGCTATGTTTGTATCACTGCCAGCTTGTCAACGTAGCTGTTGGAATGTAGCAGATGTTGTGCTCTCCTGGTTAGCAAGAAAGGTTCCCCTTTTGAAACAGCACCAAATGTCTGTGGGTGCATCCACACATGTAGGTACATGCACATGCACTTACAGCAGCACAAGTAGCAGCAGCACAAATTTGTGCCTGAGTTTTGTGGCTCAACACATGTGCCTGAACATACACTTTGGTGTGGGGCAAATTGTGCCACTTGGGGCAAACTGACCCTGCTCAGCTCCACCCAATCCATCATCCTGCCCTTGCAGCCCGCCCAGACACCAAGTGGTGGGACCTGCTTGGTAAGGGCATGGCTGGGGCACCCCAGTGGCTGAGTCTGTACTCCATCCTCATCCCACGAGCCACTGGGGACCTCAGCTGGCAGCTCCTCCATGGAGCTGTTGCCACAGGTGTGTATGTGGTGAGCTTCACAGACACCCCAGTCTCCTGCCCCTTCTGCGGGCAGAGGGAGACCCTGGTACACATGACCCTTGAGTGCGCCAGGCTGCAGCCCCTCCACCTGCACCTCCAGAACCTCCTCCCAAGGTTCTGGTTGAATTTCACCCCCCACCTTTTTGTTTTTGGTCACCCTATCCTTGGCCCCACCAAGTCCCGGGACCTCCTGGTCAACTTCCTTGTGGCCCTGGCCTGGCTCAATGGTGTGCAGCTCCTGCCTGCAGTGCCAGGAGCCCTGGCTGGTGGCAGAAGCTGGCTTGGTCCTGTCTAAAGGTACGTGCTAGTGGGCTGGGATTGCTTTGTGTACCACATATAGTCCCTGGGTCTCAGAAGTTGCTGTGTGCTGCTGGAGGACTCTACCTGCAGTGTGCCATGAGTGATGTGAGGGCCTGCTGCTGGCTGCTGCTGTGGGAGGGAGGGGGGCTGTGCACCATGGGGGGGATGACCCACCCCTCCCACATAGTTTTCCTCACACACACACACACACACACACACACACACACACACACACACACACACACACAGTCCCCCTACCCACACAATTCCCCCACATCCCTGCTTACTGGGTACAAAGTCTGGGTCCAGGCCACTGCTGCCAGCCTTGCCCCAATTCTATTTCCTCCAGCACACTGAGGCAGCATGCTGGAGCAGGAGGGTCATGCAGCAATCATAGAGATACTCTGGCCAGGTGCTAGAGCATCTTCTTGGAGGACTCAGCCTCCAGTTGCTTTGGGACATGCTCCAGGAGCCCATTCTGCGCTGCTTTTTTTCTTCTGTGTTTTCTTTTGATACTGGGATTTCCTGGTATCAAACTTAGAGTCTGTGTTGCATATTTGCCTCACAAGGAACATTTTTTCATTTGTGGCCTCCCTCCCATAGCACCTCAAACTGCTCTGAGACACCACAGCAGGCACATATGTGCTTGTGTGGATGCAGCCTGCAAGTCTATGCCCTCAGATGCAACACAATTATTTATTTAAAGCTAATAAATAAATGATTGGTTGCGATAGAATCATAGAAAATTAGGGCTAGAAGAGACCTCGGGAGCTCATCTAGTCCAACCCTCTGCTTAAAGCAGGACCATCCCCAACTAGATCTTTCCAGCCAGGGTTTTGTTGAGTTGGGCTAGAATAGATTTGGACAAGCATTCTTCTGGTTCCGCATTTGAAAGCTTGTCTAAGTTCATGCCAGTTATGCAGTTGGTTTAATAAAAGATATCACAAAAATCCTTGCCTCTCATTTCCTGGATTCATAGATTCACAGATGTAGGGTCGGAAGGGACCTTGTAGATCATCAAGTCCAACCCCCTGCCTGGGCAGGAGAGAGAACTGGGCTCAAATGACCCCAGCCAGGTAGACGTCAAGCTTCCTCTTAAAGACCCCCAGGGTAGGAGCCAGCACCACTTCCCTTTAGAAGCTGGTTCCAGATCCTTGCCACCCTGACTGTGAAGTAGTGCCTTCAGATGTCTAGTCTAAACCTACTCTCTAACAATTTGTGGCCGTTATTCCTTGTTACCCCAGGGGGTGCTCATTACAGCTACATCAGTCCAACGCTAAATATTTAAATATATGAACATATACATAAATTCCTACGTCTAATTCTTTTTGCTTGCTGTGATAGGGTAGAACTCCCATAGGCGTTTCCATGCCGCTATAGTTGAGTTCCCATAAAGCTCTTGCACTGACACAAGGTAAGACCTGTTGTCATGGCAATCTTCGCTATATCGCATTATGGCATGTTCTCTTCAGGATGCCTTACTTGATACAATCCAGTTGTGTAATCACATTATGTTTCCAGTGCTCCGTAAGTGCTTCTTGTTGCCCATACATCTCCGTCTAGTCTGTGGTAAAATTTCTATTTTACTAAATGTAGTATTTCAATCCACTTAAACTTTTTTTTTTTTTTAAAGGAGTAAAGCAGCGGTCAGCAACCCCCAGCATGCATGACTGAGCATGGCACGTGAGGCCATATTGCTTATCATGCCACCGCCAGCCTGGGCTCTGGGCAGCTGCTGCTGGCCTCAAAGCTCAGGCTGCTTGTAGCAGGTGACAGGATGGTTGCAAGCTCTGCTGCAAGCAGCCTGGGCTCCATGGCAAGCTGTAGCTGCTCGGAGCACAGACCAGCTGTGGCAGGCAGCCAGGAGGCTACAAACAGCTGCACTGGGCTCTGTGCTGGTGACAACTGCATGTACACCTTTGGGCGCTTGGCTGGGAAGGGGCCTGGGGCAGCACAACCCCATGCCTTCTCCTGCCAACCACCTGGAGGTGCATGTGCACCTGCTACCAGTAACCCAGCTGGGCTCTGTGACAGCAGTGGCTACATGCGTGCCTTGGGGTAGACAGCAGGACAGGGGCTGGGGTTGCCCTGCCCCAGGTCCTTTCCCAGGCATCTGCCATGAAGCATGCATGCAGCCACCAGCACGAAGTCCAGGTGTGGGTTGAGCTTGGGGTGTCTTTGGCACTTTGGCGCCAAAAAATGATGCTGATCCCTGGAGTAAAAATTAATTTCTGTTCTGTTGGTTTTAGAGGCATTGAAAAATAATGTGGCAGGTGACAATTGTTTTGGCAGTCAGAACCGTGAGAGACTAGAGAAGCTCTCCATCTGTTTTTGTATTTAAACCCCAATGCTTGCTCATGACCATACTCAGAGCGGGGAATGCAATACCACTTTGGCAATCAAAGAGATGAACAAAAAAAACTATGAGTTAGAAGGCAGGACTGGGACCAAGTGTAGAGCAGCTCTACGCTTGGTCCCAGTCCTGCCTTCTAACTCATATGCCTGCTTGTAGTTTTCCTACAAGGGAAAACTAAAGTGTGATCACTCTCCCTCTCAATGGGCCACAACTATATTACAGTACTGTGATTCAGCTTTCATTACCACCAGGTAAAAACTCAACATATACTGGTACAGTGTGACAGCTGTTCTTCAGGAATTTGTTTCTCTTTTAGCTCACTAGAATATGTGTATGCCTAAACTTTTCTGCTGACTAAAGTGTTGAGGCTTTGCTCCTGAAAACTCCACTAGTAACGTAGCACAGAATCCATGCAGCAGGGGAAAAGGAATGTAGCACAGCATGCAGGGGAAAAGGAAAAAACTGAGTTAGTAGAGGAGACCCAAAATTCTGTACTTTCGCATTGAAAATCCTAGAGAAATCCTTCTTCTAAGATTTTAATATAAACACCTTATACTAGTTCAGGGAATAATGGCAGACTAGAGCAATGAGAGATTTTTGTAGTGCAGGTGTCCACAAAGCTGGTATGTGCTGATATTTAAGATTTTTCCACTGGGGACTAAACTGTTGACTAACAATATTTGTCTCTTAGTGTGAGCTTACTTCCATGGTCCAAGGACTTGCTGCTTATTTTAAAACTAAAAAAGAATGTCTTTGGAGATTAACAGCTGCAGCTTTATATGACTAAAATATAAAGCCAGATTAGCTAGCTTGCTGCGTGTACTACATAATGGCAAATTCTAGCCAGGTTGTGGTGGGGGGGAGGGGAGATCAGTGAGGATTTTATTTGTTAAGCAAAAGCACAAGATAGAAGGAAAGGAGAAAGACTCAAAAAGCTGAAACCTATCTACAAAATGAAGAAACTTAGATATAGTGAGATGTCTATTAGCATACAAAAACAGTGCTTAGTGTCATTCAAGGTTAAGGTAGGCTGGATCTCATACATTAAAACTTTAAAAGAAATTATATAAAGCAGACTGGTACACTTGTTTTCACTTTCATAATTGCTACACTGCATCTACTAATATGCTCCTTAAGGCTTTTACTTCCATCTCCAACAAATGCCCAGAAGTCATAGGAATCCTGTTGTCATCCAAACTGCACTAAAAAAAAGCATTAACAATAACCTCATAAGATTTTATATTCTTTTAGTATCTATTACATCATTAATTCTTTCAAATGTTGCACATTCTATGAACTTGCTGTAGAGGTCGCTGTTTAAAATGTTGCCCTTCTCATGGAGGTGATAGATGCTATTCAGATCACAGCATGTTTACTGTTCAGCAAATGCTTGTTGTGTTTGCTTTGTATGTTTTCTTTTATGGTTAGAAAACTTCAAAATACTCCATAAATAAACATTTGTGATATGGCCAATATTCTAGGAATCAGCCTACAAAGAACAACATTGTGGTCAAGGTATGGATCCCCCAGCATTCAAGACTGATTGCTGGAGGTTTACAAAGAACGTGAGGAAAAAATGGATAGAAAAAATCACCTTAACTCTTATGTTTCTTACTTTCTGTATTAGTTCAATTTCTATAAAGCTCCCATGTAAGATTGAAATGGCACCAAAATATATATTCTTCATTTTTATTTCTTCCAAAAAATGTTTTGTTTTGAGCAAAATAAGGCTTAAAACACCTGTTAAAACTGAACTCTATGTTGTCTAACTTTAATGTTGGTTCCTATTTTTTTTTTTTGTTTGGTCAGTGATGTGGTTCTGAGTAATGTCTTAGCTCAGTCTTAAACTTAAAACAAATTCTTCTCTCACCATAAATGCAAAATTATAATTTGCAAAGTGATGGTAGCTGCCTTAGAAGAGAAGTGGAACTCTAGTTTGCTGCTAAATGGATCTATCCCAGGAGCACCTGTGCAAGAGCCCTGGGTAAGTTGTTTGTTTTTTTTAAAGGAATGCAACATTAAAGATTTAAACAGAAAAAAAGATGGGGAAGGAAAAAACTAGGATACCAACCATTTTTCTCCAGACTTATTGGATTGCAGCCAGAGATAAGGCAAAATGATTGCCCCTTGTTTTCCAGACACATAGTGAATAAAGAAACTTAGACACTTAACTCTGGGAAAATTCAACTGTAAACACTTAAATGGAAGACCATAGACCATGCTAACCCCAGCTATGTCAAATTTGCCTTTAGCCTATTTAAATCATGCATACATTTTGTCTTGTGTCTCTTTCCTTCTGGTTTTTGATCCTTTAGAGTGAACTTAGGAAAACCCTCAAGATTTTATTTGCAAGCACAAGCAGTAGAGTTTTAATTTACAAACTAATTTTCATGTAATCACTTACCTCTTGGAGTTGTACATTTTATATCAAAGGAAGTGGAAACTCGTGATCAGAATTTTGAGTGTCAGCAGGAGTGGAAGATGTCTATTTTGCTGATATTTCAAAGCAAGAGGACAAACATCAGTGCATAAATCCTAACGTTGGAGTGTGGAATGATAATGGGTAGACTGCTGTTGTAGAAGCTGTTGTGGCACTGGGATACAACTATGGAATAGTTTCACACCTGCTCTGAAGCCTGGAGGATATTTTTCCTGCATAAACTAAAACAAAAGATTATATGAAAGAAGAGTTTAGGAGTGACTTGGACCATAGGTTAGCAGTAGTTGTTTCCTATAATAATGTTTAATACTTGTTTCTATAAATATTTAGAATCACAGTCATACGTGCTTAGCTTCCTACCCCACTCAACCAATCTCTGTCCCACTGTAAGTTTTAGTTTTCAGCTGATTTACAGTCCACCAAAACTTCTTTTCGAAAGCTGTTTCAGTGTGTTTGACCACTCACATTTTGTTCAGTTGCTAAGAAAAAATGACTTAATGGGCAGCACAATTGATTCTACCTGCCTTCCTCACAAACCCCTTTTAATTTACTTTGTTCCATAATCATGGTGAAAAGGTATTGTGTATTTGTTTTGTTCTGAAGTTGAGACACCAACCTCACAAGTATTATTTTGGAAGGGTTTCTTGCATTAGTTGTTAAATAAATACAATGTCTACAACTACTAATTTGCTTTCTCATATGCAGTAAAACCCTGAAGATTAAGTTTAGATTTAATTCAATATTATACCAATCAGATGGACTATAAAAGCTGACATAAGTGGTTATTGCCATCAGTTTTTGCTTTGGATCAGAATGACAGCCTTAGAGATTAACAAAGCAGTTTGTGTTTTCATTAGAAACAAAAACAGTCAAATTATGTTTCAGGGTCACATTTTGTGGAAAGAATTTGATGTCTGTTTTATGAGAAATCAACTGAATATTAAAAAATATATAGGCCTAGATTCTCCAGACCAGGGGGTAGGGACAGAAATTATACATAAACTGTTTTAAGTGATCAGAAACTGGTTTAAACCTGTAACAGGACAGATGTTCAGTACACATAAACCAGTTTGAAAATAGCTGAAACCGGTTTGAGGTAAACCTGGTTGAATGTAGTATAAGACTTAACTGGTTTGTGTTGGACCAGTTTATGCAACATCTGTCCCAGACCCCTTCCTGGTTTAAGTTAAATCAGAATCCTCCAGCATCGCAGATGCTTTGCAACTCTGGGCAGGGCTCTGCTCTCTGCTCCAGCAGGGCTGGTCCCTCCCCTCTGCATCCTGGCTGTAACTCCGGCAGAGACTGCAGGTACAACGAGATCTGTCTGGCTTCCTCCTGGTCCCCCCCACTCCTCACCACCCCCTGCTCAAGCAGGGATTCCTCCCTCCCCTCTGCCTTACACAGACACCTCTCAGCATTAGCTAGCATACCACATGTCGACTACAGTCTGTGCTATGGGAGATGGGACAAAGGCAGACCTGTTGCTTTTGGAGCTAATCAACAGGTAGCTGGTAATGTCTCTCCATTCCTTCCTCAGAAAAAGTCTGCAATGTTCTGGGTGGCTTCCGACTGCTGCCCTTGCCCATTCACCATGGGGCAGAGCTGGAGGGCTTGTTTGTGCTCACCAGCTGGCTTCTGCCCCATATCCGGCTTCCAGTGGGGTTTTTGAATCTCCCACAGCGGTGGCCTCAGCTGACGTAATAAGCTGGCCACCACCCAGCTTAATCAACAGCCACTTGAAGAGCCGGTGCAATGTCAGCTCGCGCAGCTCTTTCTCCATCCCAGTCTGCCTCCTAGGTAAGTTTGCAGTGGCGTTGGGGTTCCCATTCCCTTCTCTGGGAGCATTGGGGTCTGGCCCCGGTTCTTCCAGCCCCTGAGGGTGTACCCCACCACTACATACTTAATTCTAAAACAAAGGGCTTTCCCCCCATGTTAAATGAGGGGGGGAGGGGGCAAGAAAAACCTTATTTTAGAATCAAGTACCATATTTACTTGAATACAAGATAAGGGTTTTACCCCGCAATTGGCATGAAGAAAACAGCCCCAACTTACAACCATATACAAGGAAATATCACTGAATACATTGTCTATCATTAAAGTACTTCCAAACACAGCATGTGCTCAGCAATGGAAACCAACTACTAAGTTGATTCAGTGCAGCCAACACAGCATAATTTATAAAACATATAGCCCACATTGGGCAAACACTTACATCAAAAATAGGTTAGTGTAGGTCATGTAATAAGATGTGGTAGTGCTTATTAAGCTCAGTCTCACTCATGGCTGACTTTTTTTCAAAATCATGGTGAGCCACAACACTGTAAACATTTTTACTTCCTCTTTACTCCCACAGCTGAGCTGTGCCTTACTTCCCCATTTCCAATGATTCCTGTTTCTTCACCAACCTTAAATGCCTAGCAAATATCACCAAATGGGGCCCCAAACAGTTTACCCAGAAACCCTCTGTTGCCTCTTCTCTCAGCCTGGTGCATATGCTTAGTGCGCCCCTGCCCTCCATGAGGTGGAGCTGGACCAGATTACCCTGCACCTCATCTGAACATACATTTTTGGAGCATCCCAGGACTTGTGAAAAGAACACCTGGTTCCAGTCATGAGTGGGGGCTAATTAGCACATGGATACTTTGTGTGCAGTATCTGGAGTACACACGCATACTTAGCAGTGCTGAGCAGTAGGGTCACCATGGCTTGAAATGCTGTTGACTCTGGTGGGACCTAGCCTTTTGCTTTGGACTGTTACCATGCATAAGTTGCACTGCATGTAAGTAGATGCTGAAGTGCTGCTTAAAAGTGTATTTATGGAGAATCTGTGTTAAGACTTGCAGCAATTTTTTTTAAAAGGTAACGTACCAATTCTGGATGAATTAAGTGTATGGGTATGGTATGATAATTGGTGCAGCCCTATTTAATTTCAAGATTATTGTTTTCAAACTTGTTTTTCATTTCTTTGGCTCAGGGAGAGCAAGGTCTGATAGTAAGGAGACAGGGGAAGGAACTGCCAGGAGAAGGAGAGAGCAAAGGGGATCCTGGAAACTCCAAATTTATTTTCCCTGCTGTAGCAGTTGGAGTGGGGCAAATTCAAGGCAAACTTCCAATAATTAGATTCTGGACCTGCAAAATTATAAACAATTAAAAATGTTTTCATATATAGAATTGAAGTATTGGGGGCTCTTCTTATAAACAGAATATTCTTCTATTTAAGTAAATATGGTAGTTAATGATAGTGCATTCTTTATGCAGTATGCTTGTTTGCCTAAGACCTGTAATATTACCTGATTGGAAGTTAGAATTTTTTTTTGGAGAACAGTGAATAATAAGCAGCAGAATGTAAAATAGTCATTTCCAAACCCCAAGGCCTGTCTGTAGTTAACTATATGTAAACATGAATACTCACGAATAGCTGAGGAAGAATGTCTTTCACTCAAAAGCTCGTCTAACTCTGTGCCAACTACATATTGGTCCAATAAAAGATATCACCCGTAAGAGATTTTTGCCTGGGGCATCAAACACATTTTGCTCAAAAAGCCACTTGGAATTTGAGCAGTCATTTGTTTGGCAGCATTAACCCACATATTAGGAACTTATTTCAGGATTAAGCTAACGTTACAAAAATGTTCATATAGTGATATAACTTGGTGTAAATAATATATAATATCAATAAATACAAGACATTAATTAACAGCTTTCCTTGCCTATTTTGGGGGGTAAGTTTAAAAGATAATACGCAGCTGGTTAAATGCATGAAGTTCCCATTCCTCTGTTTTTTCTGCTCTATACAGAACACGGTTGTAAACTGGAATCACATTCTGCACCGGACTCTGTATTTAATAGGATTCTAAGGAGCTATGACAGCAGAATTGGGCCCTTTATTCACATCTGGAATAAAAGACAGTGAGTGTGGGTTTGGGTCTTTTTTGTTCCTTCCCTCTCACCCCTCAAAACAATCAATGCTATGACTCTAGAAAATGAAGTGTAATTTGTCAAAACCTAAATCACAATAATCTGTGTTTTTTTTTCTTATGCCTGTAGATTACTGAGGTGCTTATTAAAATGCAGTGTATCAACAACACAGTACAGGAAAGAATTGCTTTAGAGATAGCTAATATTCTAAAGGGATATTTTAGCACTCATAAATGGTAACAAATCAGCAGCCTAGAAACTGCAGTCTGTCCTATTTATAAAACACCTTTGGTACACATTTAGTGGCTCTGAAGTTTCCCAGTGATTCCTCATAACTTTTTGTATCTTTATGGGAATACTTTTAGAGGGGGGAGAAGACTCTAAGCTCCATTCCTATTCAAACCTTTATCTCTCTGTTGAGAAAACCTAGTGGGGTGCCAATTAATTGAGAAATATATGATTGTAGGTGTTTTGAAACCAGACAGAGACCTCCAGCAAACACACAGTCATCATTTGAGGATAACTTTCACATACTTCTAGCCTGGGCCATACTTGAACCAGTGATCCATAAAATTTGTATTCCATTATCCTCCATTTCACTATCCTTACAAATAGTAGAGAGGTGGATCAGATATTGCATACATAACAATCTCATTTGTTTGGATTTGATTATATTGTAACAAATACTTTAAATGATCACGTGAATGTTTACAATGTTAACAGCTTTCTTACCTTTTGTAGATAATTCTTCCCACAGGCCACATCTACATGAGACACTGGCTGTGCAGTAGCTCATTCCTACTGTGCAGTAATGTCATGTGGCATGAAGAGTAATGCGATGCTACCGTGCAGTAGTAATGGGTACTACGCAGTCAGCATTGCTAAAAAGCCATTCAGGGACGTTACTGTACAGTAACTCTGGTTACTGCTCAGTCATTTAATACTGTGTATGCAAATATGAAATGACTGTGCAGTAACAACTGCGCAGTCTGCATCTTATATAGACACAGCCACAGTGTCATAAGCCTTCCCATGTGTGATATGAAACCAAAATTCAAATAATTAGCTTTCCATTAGTGCCTCTTAGCTGTTGGTAAGGGAAAATGAACTCCCCTCTTCCCATCCTTAAATTTGTGAGGCAGATTTGGAGACTGCTCCCTCAGACTATGACAATGGACTGCTTCAGTCTCCTGCTGTTGCAAAGAGACTGACATAGTAGGTCTTTCTATCACAGATACTTCTATGATATTCTGGTAAAACCACAGAATGTTGAGGGTAGTAAAGGCAACTGGAGTGAAAGCAGTTTTGTACCTACAGTTTAACAAAAATAAAGGAACGTTATTACGTGGAGGAGACAGATGAAAAAGAGAATCTGATATCCAATGAAATCTCAAGCTAATTACACTTCCTATCTTGGGAACAAAATTGAGAGAGGGTGTGAAGTCCATATATGAAAAATTTGTATTTTGGATAAACTGAATACCCAGCCACTCATGCTCTGTGTGGATTATTCTTTGGTTGCTCTTTGAAGTTGGATAAAGACAAGAAAATCCTTTTTCCTAGTGATCAGGCGGAGCTTTAATTTTTTTTCTAAAACAATCTGCAATAATTTTTGCAATCAACATCTTCCCTAAGGAAGAATATCAAATTTAATACCTCTTCAACATCATGGACAATATTTTGAAACCTAAAGTTCTGATTCTCAGCATATTTCTGGCTTGATAATTATATGTGCCAAGCACTCAGAAGCTCACCACCTTTGAAGAAGAAAAATTCTGTTGTCTAGATATGAATTTAGGAGTACGGTTAGAAATTAGGATGTGAAAATTTAAGGTGGGCTCTGAGTGTGACCATGCCTATGCTACAAGTTTAGCTAGACTGCTGTTTTTCATATATATATATATATATATATATATATATATATATATATATATATATATAAAATCACACTTCAAGACATTTCTGGGCAGGGGCCGGCTTTATCAGTTAAAGATTACTTTTTTTAGCTTTGTTTTGGGGAGGTGAGGAAGCTGTGCTGGTTGAGAAATTTCATCTGTTGCATGGATTGCCTCACCACAAGGGGGCTCTTGCTGACCCACTAACTAATACCAGTTAGTGTTGCTGACTTAGTGATTTTTGCCACTAGACCTAGTGACTTTTTGCTGTTCCTAGTAATAAGATACATGCATTAAGCATTCTGTTTATGTTATTATGGGTAGGGACCTACCTAAATCATGGGGCTGCCCCCCAGTTTTGGAGATGGAGCATGGTGGACCCTCCCTCACCTCTGATTGGCTGAGGGGCCCCAATGGCCCTGTCCCTTACCACTGATTTGCTATTAGAGCTGCCCATTATGCAGCTCCACTCTTGCTGCCAATTGATGGAGAGGTGCGAGGCCACATGACAGCAGCCCTCCCAGTCAATCAGCAGTGAGGGGCGGGGGTTGCAGTCATCTTGCCCACAGCATTTTGTGTGGGCACTTCCCCCTTCCCCACCCCAGAGAGCTGCCACAGCACTGGGTAAGACTCCCCCCTCCAACGGATTTTGTGAGCATTACCCAGTTTTCACGGGTAATGGCAGATTTTGCAGAATCTGTGAAATCTGTAAAATTGCAAATTTGGTAGGTCCCTAATTATGGGTAATGCTCGGTAAATTGTCTCCTGATATCTTTGATAACTGTAGAACATCTGTTCAGTGCTATATCACAATGGTTTGAGGTTTGACAAATTTCCACTTTCAAAATATGGCAACCTTGATGCTGGCCTACCTATTATGGCAGGGACTCTTCAAATGCAGACAATCCTTACGTTACTCGTCAGCAGTTGTGCCACTTGCTGATATGCTCTCACAGTAGGGGAAGCTTTGTCAGAAAAAAATATGAAGAGATCTTCATTTTCCTAAAGCAGATTCTCTGAGAGACTGTTCAGCTCCTCACTTATATTTACAAAACCCTGCACAAGCCTAACAAACCAGCACTGGGAGAGCACCACCTATTGCTTCCAAAACTTTTTAGAGGAAGAGACCAGTGATTCTACTTGGTGATTGGGTTCAGAGACCCTTTTTGGGGGTTGACTGTTTCTTTCCTTAAAAATATATGGAAGGAGCCTGGATATCATGTGGTCTGATTAGGGGTAATGCCTTAAGTGGCATCTACTCCTTGCACTTTAAAAGGCATTTTAGTGATAGATGCTTGTGGTGGTGAGACCCCCCACAGGCGCTGAGGTTGCCAGGAGCAAACCCAGGCATTCCTGAGGGAAGTGAGAAAACACCCCGTACCCTGGCAAACTTACTGCCAGGACAGGCGGGAACAGAGCAGGAGCTGTGTGAGTCAGCATTGTGCTGGCTCTTCAAGTGGATGCTTTCCAGGCAGGGTGGTGGCCAGCTGATTTTGGAAGCTCATACCGCCACCACAGGGAAATTAAAAACCCCGCCGGAAGCTGGGAGGATGGAGCAGGAAGTCAGCTGGGAGCATGCTGGGCAGGCGGTGGCTCCAGAGGCTGGTTGTGGTGGCCTAGAAGACACTGCTCCACAGCAAAGGAGGGGGAGCACTGTTGGGCATTAGGCTGGGGACAGACAATCCCCAGCCCCACAATTTTGAAGCTTTATAGAGGCATCTCTCTTGAAGGGAGGACACCTGGGGCTCAGCCCCTTGGGATCAGGTACTGAGGCTCCAGAGGTATCAACATCCAAGTGATGGGCCAGGTTGCTGACACTGATGCTGGACTCCATAGTAAAGGGGCTTACGAAGATTGTCAAAGCAATGAGTGGAATACCTGAGAGCTTGGTGAGTGGACAGGTTGGAGGGGAGGCGGAGCCCTGAGGAACACCGTGGCACACTTGTGAGTACCCTGTCTTCAGGTTGATAGGGGAAGAGAACACCTCTGAACCCCCTTCTTCTCTTCACATACTAACAAGTTGTGGTAGGAGAGTTGGGGGACTCTGACCTAGGGGGTGGTGTTGTACTCACAGCACCTACTAGAAGCGTGACAATGTTATATATCAAACTACACCATGTGTGCTGGAGACCTGTCCACCCTGAGGGGTACATACAGATGTTTGGGAAGTTTAGATTGAATTTAAAATGGCCAACTGAGCTAACTTAGTTCTCCCAGGTGCAGACCTTAGACTTAGATCACTAGTTAGGTTGATCTAAGTATGAACTCCACAGAAGTTCAGGGAGGTTGGATTGGTATAAAAATGGCTGACCTGATCGAAGCTTACTGTACCTCTGACATAGTCTAACTTGGATCTGGTATGATGAGATAAATCTAATTGAACTTATGTACAATTCTCAGCAAAGCCCCAGGGCTGAGAGAGCCCAGCCCTGGGGCTGTGCTTTTCCTACCCCCACCCCAAGCACTGTGCTATTTTTAACCCCTTGGCTCCTTACCCCACACTCAAACAAACACCCCCACTCCCTGCAGACCAGCTAGCCCACCTCCAAGCCCACCAAACTCCCCATCTCGCAAGCTGCTCCTGGTGCTGGTTTTTATAAGCATTTGCTGGTACTGGGAGCTAAGGAAGTAATTTGGGTGAGGGGAAGGGTGGTTGGGATGGGGTGAGGCGTGGGCAGCATGGGGGCATGGCTTGGGGCTTGGTGGGGTTAAAAATAGCCCCTGGCTGTGGGGAAGGGTGGGGAGAGAAGCCCCAACCCACCCCACTGCAGATTCTACTAGTCCCCCATGAACGCTGCTTATCTCCCTGATCCCTCCATTAGCCCCTTCCCCATCCTGATTTAACCTAGATTGCCTTATTTTTAACTTGATCTAACCTCCCTGAATGTCTGTACAGGCAACCCCCACTTAATGCCTTTTCGTTTAGCACTTGTTTTTTCAGGAACCAATTAAGAGTGCTAAATGGGGGTTGCCAGTACATATTCTGAGAGAGTATATATGTAATATATATATTGGGCTTGACTTCAGGGCAGTAAAAACAACTGAGAACTGGATCAACACCCTTCTAATTGGTGAGTCTTTCTGATAGCAATCTGATTAGTAAGAGGAACAGAGGAATCCAAACTGCTCAGGGCTTTAAAATATACTTTCTAACTCTTGCACTTGCTACCAAAATACCCCATACTGCTCTCTTGAAGGAGGAGACTGAAACTGAAGTATTTGTGGCTGAATTTTGTTTGATTCCATGCTCTAGTACTTCAAAGGGATGTTTTTTTTCTAGGCCGTTTGCCTGAAGCTCTTGATTCATAGCCAGAAAATATTCAGAAACTACTATCATTCATAAAGAGAAGGGAAGGTAAAAGAAAAGTGAGCTTTCCCTGACTGTAATTGGCTATATGTGCATAGGATTCATATCTGTCCAACCTGATTGCTTTCTATGGTGAGATTACTAGATCTGTAGACATGGGAAGAGCAATGGACATAATATACCTTGACTTCTGCAAGGCTTTTGAAATGGTCTCCCACAACATTCTTGCAAGCAAGCTAAGGAAGTATGAATAGAAAACTGGCTGGATCATCAGGCTCAGAGGGTAGTAAACAATAGCCCAATGTCTAGCTGGCAGCCAGTATCAAGTGAAGTGCCCCAGGGATCAGTCCTGGGGCTGGTTTTGTTCATTATTTTCATCAGTGACCTGGCAGATGAGATGAAGTGCACCTTCAGCAAGTTTGCAGATGACAATAAGCTGAGGAGAAAAATAGATACACTGAAGGGCAGGGCTAGGATTCAGAGAGACCTCAACAAAATGGAGGATTGGACCAAAAGAAATCTTATGAGGTTCAATAAGGACAAGTGCAAAGCCCTGCACTTAAAACAGAATAATCCTATGCACCAGTACAGGCTGGGGACTAACTGGCTGGGCAGCAGCTCTGCAGAAAGGACTTGGGGCTTATAGTAGACAATAAGCTTAATGTGAGTCAACAGTGTACCTTTTCTGCCAAGAAGGCTGATGGCATACTGGGCTGCATTAGTTGGAATGTTGCCAGCAGAACGAGGGAAGTGATTCTTCCTCTCTATTGAGCACTGCTGAGGCCACATCTGGAGTACTGTGGCCAGTTTTGGGCCCCCCACTACAGAAAGGATGTGGGCAAGTTGAAGAGTGTCTAGCAGAGGGCAACAAAAATGGGTAGGGGGCTGGAACATATTATGAGGAGAGGCTGAGGGAACCGGGCTTATTTAGTCTGGAGAAGGTAAGACTGAGAAGGGATTTTAATAACATGACTGTTCTCCATAGTGGCAGATGGCAGAACAAAGAGCAATGGTCTCAAGTTGCAACAAAGCAAGTTTAGGTTAAATATTAGGAAAAACTTTCTCATAAGGAGGGTAGTAAAGCACTGGAAAAGGCTATCCAGGGAGGTTGTAGAATCTCCATCCTTGGAGGTTTTTAAGACCCAGCTAAGACAAAGTCTTGGCTGGGATGATCTAGTTGGGGATGGTCCTGCTTTGAGCACAGAGTTGGACTAGAAGACCTCCTGAGGTCCCTTCCAACCTTAACTTTCTATGATTCTATAGGAGGAGAGAGATTAAAATTTGGGGTTTTTTTAATTTTTCTGTTTTGAAAAATTATTTTCAGTCTTATTTTTCCTTTTGGCGACTCTCACCCTGGAGACAGAACATTCCAGAATTGTTTCCCCTGTGGAGAGAGATACAAAATGAAAGAGCAGAGACCAATCCAAGGCTAGATACAAACATTCAAAGAGCCTGAGGTGGACTCAATCAAAGTTGTGCAGTTTTCTGTAAGTGGTATAGTTTAGATCAGTAATGGACAGAACACACATTCACCCTTTAGTGCAGGAAGGGGCAAATCTTAAACTGGGTTCTGCCACTTTTAAACCAGTTTATGTGTGCTGAACTTCTGTTCAGTTACAGGTATAAGCAGGCTTTGTGTACCAAACTTCTGTTCTGTTACAGGTCTAGACTAGTTTCTGATCATTTACACCAGTAAAAGTGTAATGTCTGCACTTGACCAAAGTAGTTACACTTCAGTTACATATCTGTCTCCTGCTGATGGTAGTCTGTATTCTGCAGTTCTGGACTGGCACAGAGAACATGGTACAGAATAGGATTTTGATTATGTTCTCCATTGTTTGGCCATCATTTTCTTATGAGCAGTTTTGAGACCACATTTGTTACAGCATCAAGTTCTAAACAGAGCTAAGCAAACGAGCAGCTAAGTTTATAGTGTGATTGCCAGAACTCCTTCAGTGATTGTGCAAGCTCCAATAGCAATGTGACCTATAAGCTACAGTCTGCAGAAGTACCTGTGGAATGAAATGTTTTACAAATCAAAATCAGCTTTTTTTTAGCTGTCACCTACTGTGGCTTGAGTGATCCTTATTCACATTTAATCATGCTGACTGCATTACAATTACAAGCATGAGTCAAAGTTGAATGCGAGAGGAAAGATTTTTTGGGAATAAATAATACAAAAGCCCAGTTTATGACTTCCCCACAGTTCTCCCCTTTATTGTGGTGCAAAGAGAAAATGGTTTAAACAGCCACTGTGGATTTACTGGGTGAAGGTAAATATTCTGACATAGATGTATAGCATCCTTTCCCAACCCTCCCTCTGTGCAGTGGGTGTACAAACTGGAAATATTTTGCCCCAACCATCCCAGGATGCCTATTGTCTCCTTAGGAACCATTTCTAGAAGAAGTAACTTAAAGCAACCCAGAGGCTGCTATAAGTGGTGTAACAGTCCTTACTGGTTCCAGGATAGGGGGAGGGCAGGAAAGGTGGCATAATACTAATTTGCCAATTTTCCTCCCGCTCTCTGGTATTGCACAGTTGGAACAGTTCTGAGGATCAGGTCTATAATGGTCTTTGGTGAGCATGTGTAGGACTGTGCTGCTGTTGCCATTCCTTTTTCAGTATTATTTTCTATTTCATGCCTTCCTAGTTGTGTTTGGATTCATTGAACATGAAACCTACATGGCTAAAACTGATGTTGCTGTGTCCTGTAAAGTGGTGTCACTAATTGCTATTAGTGTTGCTAATAGCTAACAAAAGGCTGGTGAGCTTGCAGAAGGGGGAAAAAAAGCAAATTGGATATTTTAACCAGACTAATGTAGAGTAAAACACAGCTAATAAGCCTCATGTGCAATGCTTATATTTAAATTAGAAGTGTCCTTCTTTTTGTGAAAATTAGTATTCCATTTAAAGGACTGTTTGTGACTTTCCATTAGCCACACAGGGGCTATATATTATGTTATTCATGATAATTGTAGAGCAAAGAAAAGAATCACTTTAATGAAAGGCTATTTCTTTATATAGGCTTTGCCCATTTATATCTGTTACAGTATTACAGCTGATATCATTAAAATATTACTACAGGGGTGAAAATTATAATGTTTTCATGTATTTTAGTGAGTCAGCATTTTCTCAGTGATTTTAATAGATTTTTTTCCCTCTACACATTGAAAAAAGGCTATTAATTAAAATGGTGAGTTTACTCTTTAAAAATTGTTTTATAATTGTATTAGTTTGCTTGCAAATTATGAATTCTAGTATATTCTGTATATATAAAGGGCTTACCCCCTCTATCTGTGTGTCTGTCTGTTGGTAATGCTCTTGGAGCACTCTGATTGTGATTGGCTGCCGAGACAAACAATGCTTACTTAAAAAACCAATCAGAGTGGTCCACATAGACAGACATACAGACAGATGGCCAGACATGGGGGGGTGTTGCAGGGCTGGACGTGGAGTGGGGGGAGGATGGGGAGGTCTTGGAACTCTCAGGCTTGGAGGTGGTGGCAGCGTGGCGTGCTGGTGGAGGCAGACTGAGGGAACGGCAGGGATGGAGTGGGACACTAGAGCACTGCCATGATGGTGGGGACAGAGGAGATGGAGAGGATGGAGCGGAGGGCTGGCCAGCACCACTGGCCTCCCCCCTTCCCTCCCCTCAGCCCTGTCTTGAGAGGCGGCAGCGACGTGGGGTGGGCCCTGCCCACCCCCCATCATTCTTGATGGGAAGTTCATTAGTTCTAGATGTAAATGCCTTGACTGCTTCACTTACTTGTGAAAGACACTGGGGGCACAGACAGAAGTTACATTTGTTACATGATCAATCCCTTGAAAGCACTGTCAGGCTGTGCCCTTCTAGAAAAGCAGAGCTCAGCTGGAGCAGCTCAGCTATGCCCGCAGCGCTTTCTTCAGAATAGAAGAGGGAGAAGGGAGGAGAGGGAGTTCTGTCCCCATTGATTGGAGGTTGGGGCTCCAGTTCACCTGCCCGACCCTCCAGAGTATGCTGAGCAAACCCTAGGTCAAGCTCCCTCTCCTCCCTTCCTCCCCTCTCATTCTGAAGACAGCACTGGAGCTGGGGGAGGGGGTTGGATTAGGGGAGAGTGGCTGCAGATACACAGCCACTTGAAACTGAAGCTCACTCCCACAACACCCACAGACCCCACAGTGAATGTCTGTTGGGTCAAGGCGGACACTGTAACTCATGACACTTTCTGCGAAGTGGCATGAGTTACAGTGGGGAGCTGCACATCTGTCAGTGCCCTGGGATTGTTGGTAACTGCATTATCTCCAACATTTAATTCATTAAAAAAAATTGATGTGTTACTTACAGACAATAAAGAGGACTACTGCTAGTTTTAAATGGTCAAAGAAGGTATTTCAGTTACCAAACTCAGATTGTAAAGCAGTTACTGAGATGTCTTTTTCTCATGAAGGGAATCCAAAACACAGCACTCTTGTTAAGACACTTATGAGGTGATTCACCACTATAGCTTGTTTTGCTTTTGTTCATATCCACCTCAGCACCTTCCCTCAGTTATCAATTCCTGATAATTGGCCACTACTGGATAATTCAATAAAATTTTCAGTCCTACAAATTTGAGACTTTTTGAAGTCTCCTGGACTGTCAACAATGCTATCATGTTTAGAATGCCAAAAGCTATTTGTCAAAGTTCCCATTTGTCAAAATGGGGAATACAGTAAAAATGGTATTCATGGGGGGAAATGGGAAGGGGTAATCATTGTTAACAATCAAAGCACTGACTGCCAGCAAATACCAAAAATCCTAGTAAGACATCTCTTACTACAATGTTAATCTGGTTTGGACTTGTCCTCACCTTGAGAACTGACAGATTCTCTCTCCTGTGCTGGCTATCTTGTGATGCTCTGCAGATCTCCCCAGCTGGGCATTCCCCCATTGTAGGGAACCCTCTGCTGGTAGACAGGTCTTGTCCACTCCATCTCCCTCCTAAGCCTTGGACAACCATTGAGGAACAAGTCCCACATATTTGCACCCTGGTTGCTCCCAAGAAGAGGAGATGGCTTAGAGGAGGGGTGTCGAATTTCTAGCCTGTGGGCCAGATCCAGCTGTGGATCCATTCTATCTGGGCTACCAGGCTACTGGAAGTTGTGGGGTGGGATAAGGGTCCTGCTTCAGAATTCAGGGCCCTGATGGATGTGGCCATCAGCAGCAGGCAGGTGAGCAAGGGCTGGTTGAGTCCCATTCATCCTGAAGCTAATTTTCCCATTGCCATTACCAATACTGCAGCAAATGGATGTGTGGCCCATATACTTGCCCTACCTCCTTTGTCAGCCCTGCTGCTGCCTCATGCTGGAGCTGCCCTTACCTCATGTTCCATACCAGAACTGGAGCTACTGCCACCAAATGCCCCAGGTTGAATCTAGCCACAAGGAACCCTGAAGTTTGGATCTGATTTGAAGCGTGACATGAGTTTAACACTCCTGGTTTGGAGGGGTCCTTGAAACAGCTCCATAGTACATGCTCAGGATCCCCCTAAGTCATCATCTCCAACTAATTGGGTGTCAGCATGCACATGGAGGGGCATAAGGAGGTGAAATTTTTTCTTGCTAGTGGTCCTAGGCTTGGGGGGGAGAGAATATAAACATGGTCATAGGTAGCTCCTATATGATCTCTCCTTCCATGTACAACAACATATGGGGCCTTTTTCAGGACCAGAAAAGAGGGTAGCAAAAGAGCATTTGGGGTATTCTCAGCTAGTCAGCTTTGAGGGCAGTGTCAGAACCAGTAAATCTAATATAATGTCTGTACAACACCATTTTACATTTTACAATGTTCATGAATTTTGTAGGATAAGCCTCTGAATTAGCAAGCTGCAAGCAGTTCCTTTGAGCTATTTCTATCCATACCACTTCATGTATAATGAACCATTATAAATTAGGTGCAATGGAGAAGTAACTGAAGACATCCCATCTATAGATTCTAGCAAAACTGGAAATAGGGTGGATAATGAGAGGAAAAATGAATTCAAAAGCATTTTACTTATTAAGCTAATGTTGCAGCAGATGCTCAATGTATGTAAATGCATAGAAATGCACAATAGATCTGGGAGCAGAAAACAGTCAGTGAATATGTGCTATCTGAAAATTTGCTTGATGTGGTACCTGTGGAAATTATGGGCAATGATCCTCTGTACAGTGCAAAATAGTAATGAAAAACTAAGGCATTAGGTTGCACTGAGGTAAAGCTAGAATACAAAACATAACAGGAGATGATGGATAGCATTGCACTTCTTAGACACCAGGTGCAGTACTGTGTGAGGTGCTGGTTACCTACCAACCTAAGGAAATAAAAGGTCCAAATAATCTAATTCAAAGAAAAGATTAAAGGAACTTTTTTTCTTAAGTGGGGGTGGGGGGAAGGCATCAAGGTTGTCTAAGAAAATGCTTCTGAAATTTATGAGAAACTCTTTCTCACTGAATGCAGAAGATGCAACTTTAAAGGTCAGAAATAAGCATGGGAAATGAGTACCAGCGTAAGCTACTGAAATGAAAAATGAAGATTACTACAGTAAGTGTTTTCTAAAGAAAAATAGAAATGCAAGTTATAGAAGAAATGTAAATAGTGGGATTACAGTAAACCCAAATGAGGCATTGGATGATTTGGGGAAGTAGTTATCACAGCCGTTCACATCTAGGGCCAGGTACAGAAGCTACACTTATTGTGCAGTTGGCATCTAGAAAGCACTAGTCAGTTGTAACTGAACAGATGGTCAGGGCCCATAGAGCAATGTAAAAATGGCAGATCCCCTTTAGCAGAGGTTCTCAAACTGTGGTCCGCAGACCACAACTGGTCCAGGAGCTCCACTCAGGTGGTCCGTAGAAAGGTTGCGGAACAATCAAGAATATCTGTACTTGTAAGGTAAGACTACTGATATTAAAATATGAGTTGTGTGCTTTGATTTGTAGAACAAAAAAAGTTTATTAAGTGGTCCACTGAGACCCTCAGCAATTTAAGTGGTCTGCGAAAAAAAAAGTTTGAGAACAACTGCCCTTTAGGATAACTCGGAATGGAAGTGTAGTATCAGACGTCAGCACCGCAAATTAGAGCACCATAACAAACACGTGTACCAGATCCCATCACAACACATTGTAGGTTACATTCCACTGACGTCCCATGGAGCATTGCAGCACACCACTCACACCTCCTTATGAGGTGGCAGTCTAGCCTCAGCCAGAGCTTGTCTCCTCTTCTTGAGTGCCAGGCTGGCTCTGCCCGTGGGCTGTCACTGACAAGAGTTAGTGAAGCCCCTATTTCCAACCCCTCCCACACCCCTTGTTCCCTCCAGCCAGCTATGAGCCACTGTCTGGTATTATTGTTCATTGTGTGGATTCCCCTACCCAGTATGGGCATTTCTAAAGACTGCATCTTTTGAGTAAGTGCTGTGCAGCTTGCTGAACACTGCATTCATAAAGGAGGCTGTCCAAGATGTTAATCTAGTACAGTGTTGAAGCATCTGTATCCTCATCTCTGTCTGCTCAGCTTGACCCACCCTTCTCTGTCAAGGTGTGCCCAATGGGAGATTCATTTGGTGCTGGTATAAAAGCTGTAGGAATACATTTCAGACTGGATTACCCTAAATGATCATTTCATTATCTAAATTTAGCACAACACACAAGGCCACAGTACACAGCCTGCTGGACTCCCAATTTATCCAGAAACCTGGCAGCAGGGGAGTGGTTAGCATAGGCAATGTGTAGGGGGGGCACTGGGGGGCACATGTCCCCCTTTGAAATTGGCCCTCACCAGCTGAGGAGTGGGGAGTGCTGGCCAGTGCCCCCCCCCCCGAGAAGCGCCGGCAGCACTTCTAGTTTTGCCAGCAGCAGTTCTGCTTTGCTGCCAGCATTTCTGGGGTTGGCTATCAGCTGCTGGGGGACCCCGCCCCCCGCATCTACGATTGGCTGCTGGTGCTCCCCCAGAGCCAGGAGGCACCAGTCGCCCATGGTGGTTAGGGTCTGTCTTATACCACTTGGTCTAATGCCTAGAGTACAGGGAATACATCTGTGTGTGTGCAAGTTGTGCAGCCTGTTATGAGTCTTTGTGCATTAAGTATAGTGTTGAGCTCTTTAGTGAGGCAACTTCTGGACCATACAGGAGCAAAATGATCTTCTGGGGGGTGGTGCCATTGGTAGTGCAGTGATTCTGTGCACTTTGAAGTTGGCACACAATGTTGTGCTGGCTAAACCTTTTAAGGCAGCTACCCTTACAGAGACTTTACTGCTGACCTTCTGCATGTGAAGTTTATAGGAGAAGGAATGGTCTAATGTGACTCCTTGGTAGCTTGAGATACGCTCATAGGGAAGGATGTTGCCTACTCTTATATTCAGCCTGCTTTTGGCTTAACGACTGCCCACATGGAAGACTGATGATAATGATTTATTTATGCTCCTCACTGACCACCTCCCCCCATTCCTGTTACCCCCATGCCACTGGCCTGGAACAAATCAAAGGCACCAGGGCTAATGCCTTCTACTGTTGTTGGGGGCTTATCAGTCTGTTACATTGAGTGGAGGCATAAATCTGGGTAATTGACAACAGATTGCCATATCCCTCAATGTCATGTTGCTTTCCTGAGTGAGGCCAGCATGTTTATTAACACTAGCCTTAACCCAAACAGGCCCTGATAAACACTGAAAGCTTTTTGTGAGCCCTGCAGCCAAGGTGTAACCAACGGGCTCTGTGAGTCTTTGCTGGTGGTCCTCTGGGTGCTATTTGACAAGGCAGCTATGAATGAGCACCTCTGCAGGTAAAATGCAGTGGGAAATGAAAATTATCCCTAGCAAAAATCCCCCACTCTCCCTCTCCCTCTTCTCCTGGAGAACTGGAGAAGGCCCATACCTCCAGGTCCTGATGTTTGGGTTTCCCAGTCCTCCTGGCTCCTACAGCAGGGAGATGGGACACACATGTCCAGGTTTTTCCAGATGGGAGGCAGATTGCAGGTGTCCTGTGTCATAGTCAGCATTGGGTTCTGAGCAACTGCATAGGTTCCAGCCCCATGAGGGGAAAATGGTCCAGACAGGGGACTCACAAGAGGTCCCTTGTTGTCTCCCTTGTCTACAAGCTTCACATTTGTGCATGGGAGGCCCACTAATGAGCCCAAGAAGCAGGATCCAGGATGGACAGCTTGACACCTTCAGAGCACTAGAGCCATATGCCTAGATGGCACTGGCAACATGATGACCAAAGGGGACCATTGATGTGTGGGGTTGGAATGGACAGATTGGTGACTGCTTGCACCTGAAGTGCCATAAAACTTAAATGATTAATCCAGGACCAGGAATACATTGTAAAATTCCAAGAATGAGGTCTACAGATGGCCAGTCAGTGTCCGAGGGAGGTCGCATGCACCACTGTGGAGCTGAGAGAGTTGCAGGATTAGGAATTTTTGGATAGGGTCAAATACCACTTGGGATTCAGCTACAACACCCCTGATTGGCATCAGTGCCACCTCCTGTAAGGAGACTGTTTCCTTCCTGGACCTGAGTGGTGGGACAGGCTACTGCCCACCCCTGCCCCCTGCCATACAGAGCCCTTCTTTAGGGAGTCCTTCATAGGGCGATATGGCCAGGAATCCCATGGGGATGGCTCTTGATGGTGGCCATGGGGGAAAGCTCCACACTGTGCATTGTTCATGGGATGCTGGGTGGTTGGGGGCCCCAGAACAGTTGCTATGGCATGTGGGAGCCACATGATCTGAGAAGCCAGGAATGCAGCCAGCAGGGACCATTCCATGGAACAGCAGTGCAGGAGGGAAAGGGGACCAGGTCACCTGAGACCCAATACCAAAGCATTGACTCAGCCCACCTTCCAGGGCCAACTTGCTATGCCCAGCCACTGGCATTTGCTGGTGTAGGTGCAGGGGCCCAAAGAGAATGGGGGCTGTGGGAGGTGCCCCACCAGCCCACTGGGCCAGGCCATTGTAGGTCTGTTTCCCCACTGCAGGCAATTGCAGCCTCCTGGGCACTGGAGCTCAAAGTTTGGCAGCTTCAACATTTGATTAAAATGAGGCATATCTTTTCCTCACACCACATTCCCCTGTGCCTTGTTGAATGCCCCTGGGGGGAGGGGTGGGGAGAAGGGCTAGAGGCAAAAATGGGAAGAAGGACTGTGCTTGGGCAGCCTGGGTTGTAGCCAGTGGTACCTGTGACTCAGGGCCAGAGAAGCCCATGGTAGGAGACTTATGGACCTGTGCCAGGGCATGGGCATTCAAGGTCCTTGGATCCTGCTCATTCAGGGAGGTCTCCTGGTCTGTAGAGGTGAGGAGGCAGTCAGCCTGGTTCTTGTGGATCTGGACAGCCTGCTTGGATGTGGGAGTACAGCTACAAACATCAGCGAGGGACTTGCCCTCTCCACCATCCAGTTTGCCTTCTCCACTGTATGTGCTTGTGGGGCCAGATCCAGTCTGTAGTTGGAAGTACTCCTTCTGGAAGTCCAGCTGCCCCCCATATGGTCTCATGAGCCAGAAAAGGTGAAGGTAGGCCAGGCCGCCAACAAGGATTGGGTGGAGATAATGATCAATGATGAAATTGGGGACCCTGGGAGTGTAGCATCCCCTGTTCATCACCCTAGGCACGCATTATCCTCATCAGCCATGTGAAAGTCAGCAGCCCTGTCATGCCCTGGATGCCTGGTTTGTGTGTGTGTGTGTCCAGGAAGTCTGGGTCCTGTGTGTGTGTGTGTGTGGGGGGGGAGCATCCAAGTGCATGGCTATGATGTCCTTGCTAGCCAATCAGGGTGGTTTAGCCCTTTAGCTCTGCTGTGAAGTCTTCAGCAGCCCAGGGAGCCCATTGAGCACACTGAGAGGCAATGTGAGAGCCCACCTTACCTGCTGTGCTCAGGCTATGCAAGCATGCTCTGAGGCAGGGGTGGGCAAAATATGGCCCGCGGGCCAGATCCGGCCCATGAGGCCATTCTATTCAGCTTGCAAGGCCCCTAAAAAATGTAGAAAATCAATATTTCTCTGCCCTTGGTTCTTGTCAAAAATGACAGGAACCAAGGGCAGTAGGACCCAGGGTAAGCCTGGCAGGCTCCAACAACAGTGGGGCCCGCCCAACCCTGCCCCCCAGCTGGAAGTCCCTGCTGGGGCTTCTGCCTGGGAGCATGTGGCCTCCCTGTCCTGCGCCGGTACCGCAGGTAAGTGTGTGTGGGGGTGAAGGGCAGGGAGATCCTGGGCAGGGAAGGAGAGCGGGGGGGGGGGAGGGGGGGAAGCAGCCCCTTCCATGTCTCATGGCTGGCATCCCGTGCTGCAGCTGCTCGTAGCCCATTTGGGGCTGCCTGTGCCTGCTCCAGATAGCCCCTTGGGCTGCAAGCAGCTGAAGCAGGGAGTGATGGCCATGGGGAGGGGCCACTTTTCCCCCCGCGCTTAGCTTTTCCCTGGGCTCCTTCCCTGTGCAGAGAAAAGCGACCCTTTGCCTGCCCCATGGCTGGCGCTCCCTGCTGCAGGCACTCGCAGCTTGCGCGGGGCTGTCCGGAGCAGGCACAGACAGCCCCACATGGGCTGTGAACAGCTGCAGCATGGGGCACTGGGCATGGGGCTGCTTCCCTCCCCCCATGCTCAGCTCCACCTTGTAACCTGGCCCCACTGCCAGGCTGGTAGCAGGGGCAGGTTACAAACTGGTGCTGAGCGCAGGGAAGAGTGGCCCCTCACTCGCCATGTGGCCGGTGCTCTGCGCTGCAGCCATTCACAGTCGGCCTGGGGCAGCCTATGTCTGTTCCAGACAGCTCCATATAGGTTGCGAGTGGCTACAGCAGGGAACAATGGCCATAGGGCAGGCAAGGGGCCGCTTTTCCCCATGCTCAGCACCAGCTTCTTCCCTGCTGGCAAGCAGGGGGTTGGGGCTGTGCACTACCCCCAGCCTGTACCGCGGGGCTGGGGGGCCAGTGGGAGCATGGGGCATGCACCGCTACCCCTGGGCCAGTGCTGGTGGGGCCCAGAGGAGGGTGGCAGGAGTGTGGGGTCCCAGCCAGCAGGGGATCTATGGAGCTGGACTAGCTCCTCCCTGTCCCTGCTGGTGCAGCCCAGTCCAGCTCCACAACCCCAACCAGCCTGTGCCCTACTTTGGGCTCCACTGGTGCTGGCCCTGGTACATTGGTCCCAAGACATTGGGATATTGGTCCCAAGATGGTGACCAGGGCGTGGGGAACCTGTCAAGGGGTGGGGCTACCCATGAGGCCATCCACAGCCTGCCAAAACTGGGTAAGCGACCCTCCGCCTGAAATAATTGCCTGCCCCTGCTCTGAGGCCTCCCCCCTATCTCCTACAAAGGCTAACATATGTTCTGCATCCTCCCTACCTAAATGGGGGTGCTTATAGTAAAGCTTGAAAGTTAGGGTGCTTCCACTATGGGCTTCTTGAACATTTGTACTTTGCCTAGGGCAGTAATTCAAATGGCGCTCTGATTACCAGTATTTAAGTTGTTATGTCCTGAAAATGAACTATATGAAAAGGGAAGGTGGTCTTGGTTTAGATGCTGCACACTCCAAATATTTCTATTCCACTTAAGAGTGTAAAATAGCAACAGGATGTCTTGTAATTTTTCTAATTCTTAATATTTCTTATGTTTGTTTCCATTATTTGATGGATAGTAGTACTTGTATTATTGTTTTTACTCTTGAAATAGGGACTGGAACAGGTTGCAGGAAACTTGGTCTTTAAATACAATCAATGGAACATGTACAGTACAAGGTAATAGGGTATAATTAACATAATTTAGCTCTTACTGTCTTTCTGTTGTCATTTGCAACATCTTGAACAGAAAGGTCTCTTAAAAATAATTGCTGTATTCTTCAAGTTATGATTTTAAAAATAATTTTGATGTTAGAAACAAGTGAAGTGGTTGTTTTACCAGAGTTAGAAACAGGTGCAAATGAAGCTAAAAGCTACAATTATTACTTCCTGATATTTCAAGAAACACTTGAATAGTTCAGGAGCTTCCTTGCTCTCTTCTTTTCCAAATTAAACTAATAATTTCACATTTGATTTAAATTAAAATCAAGGGCCAAATCACTGTTTGGACTCTAATTGCATCCTTACCATCTACAGGCTAAGTTCTTCCCTTCCACAAAAAGCCTACATTTTCTCTTGCAACATGAGAATTCATGCACATTTTGATAGTTGGTGCGTGCATCTATATATGCTGTTAGGGGCCAGCAATAAACTGCAGAGATTATTGCTCTGCATTTTATTGCTCCTGGGAAACTCCGGGGTGCTCATCTGCATGTGTGCCGAAACCACAGCATACTGAACTGTCACAGCAGCTCTAGCTGGCAGATGGCCTGGAGGGGCTCAATGTGTTATGGACAGGCTGGATGGGGCAGAAGGGTGCTTCAGTGCAGGTCTACACATGCACTACTGCACAAGAAAAAACTCCACAGAAGTGTGGGACTTGTATTTACAAGCCCTACCCTGCTGCAGAGTTTATTATTTTCAAGCCCCTTAATAGGGATGTGTAGACACTGAGAGGTTTATTGCACTGTTAATTGGGCAACTGCGCAGTAAATTTTTCATGTATATTCACCTGGTGTGTGCATTCATTGTTACTGCTAAACTGGCTTTTGCCCTCTCTCCTTAGGTCATCCTTGCCCTGCATCTTGAAATAAAGATAACCAAAAAAAAAATGAAACAACAAGAAATGGAACTCGATCTCTGGTACCACAAATTACTCTTTGAATGGGACTGTTGACAGATTAAGGGTTTGGTTTTTTTAAGTTTTACGCTGCATCTCTTTATAATGCTAAGACTTTTTTTTTCTCTTTTACTGCATGTATAATAACCTTTGTAGTCCTGACTAGTAGTTTTATTCCTGATGGAACAAAGTTTAGAAGCTCTCATCAATCAGAAACAGAGCTGAGTATTTTGTATTATTCAGAGTTTGATTCTCCTTAGAAAACATTATAGATTGGTTTTGGAATAGATTAGCTAGTTCTATGATAGCAGGTCCATTTCAGGAATCCAACTGGGCAATTTCTTTTCTCTCTCTCTTTAAAGCAAATAGTAAATTCATTAAAACAGGGCTTTCATCATCTCCAAGCTATTTGTGAATTCAGATTGAATACACTGAAGAGTTTTCTCTGCAGAAATTGTTTTTAGAGCTAGATTCATACAAGAAGGGAGGGTGGTGAATTCTTTACCCAATAGCTCAGTAGATTGCGTGATCACTCAGGATATGAGAGGCCAGGGTTTAATTCCATTCTCTACTCTGGGGAGTTCAAACCCACATTGCTGGTGAGTGCCTTATAGGGTTGGGGCTGATTCTTTCTTTCTCTTGCTCCCTCTCTCTTTTGCCCCCTTGGTGGTGTTGGGTTTTCTTTTTCTCATTTTGTATAAATTAAGTTGTTGGAATAGGGACTTAAACCCAGTTGTTCTACCTTCTGGATTAATGTCCTCACCAGGGGCAGATCTGGTGGCAAAAGCACAGGAGCAAAGCACTGTGATGTAGTTGCATATTTCACAGCCCTGCAGACTGTTTTTAGCTCTTGCCAGAAGCCTTAATTCAGGCAAGGTAATATTAACTTAGCTGAACATTAACTGAGATGTGGAAATGACTGAAAGTGAGGTGTAGGATATATTGTCAAGATGCTTAAGAAGGCTAGACTTTGTTTTAAAAATCTGAGGAAGAGCTATTCATTTAACTATAATGACTACAAAACTAATAAGACAATTTAATTTTACTTTTTTTTTACCTGTTTTGGTTTTAATTTTTAAACTTTATATAAACATTTAGCAAATTATTGCGCATTTCTATACAGGTTTTTTTGCTTTAATCTTAAACTGAATAATATAGCACTACCCTCTACCATATTACCATAGCTTCTAATTCCTCTTTAATTGGAGAAAAACGTGTGTTGTGCTACATGTGATGATTCACCACACCATCGCCCCCGCCCCTTTTCAAAGTCCTAGATTTGCCCATGGTCCTCAGCACCGCACTAGAGTGTCATATTCTCTCTTGCTCTCTTTCTCAACAACTATTTAAGTATTTCATAGAAAATGGAATAGCTCAGCCAGAGAGACTGAGGAAAACCTACCCTGAATACATTATAGTAGGGCTGTGCGAAGCTTCAGTCACTGATTCAATTCAGTGGAGATTCAGCCTGATTCAGTGGCTGAATCTCAAAATCCAAATCCAATCAGGAGACCCTTTAATCTCTCTGAATTGAATCGGAACCCTCCTAATTGATTCGGAGAGATTCAATTATTTGGTCATAGACACAGCTTTATATGTTTTTTCTACATACCTCAAGGTACCAGGCAGTTCATGAATGCTGAGATGGTGGGGCAGATGGAACATCCCACAGGAGCATGGGGGAGGCCTCAGTGAGCTCAGCGGCAGACCCCGAAGTGGACCAGAAGCGACCACTTCCAGGTCTGCTGTGGAGTGTGTGGGGGACTCCCGCACCTCCCAGCTCAGTGACTGGTGCCTCCTGGGTCCAGGGTGGCACTCGGGGGTCCCCCCCATGGCTGACTGCCAAGTTGGGAGGGTGCATGCTTGGTGGCAGACCTTCTGGTTCTGCCACTGAGCATGCGGGGTCTCCCCCCCCCCCCGCACTCCTGTGGGACTTTCCGTCTGCCCCACCATCTCGGTATTCGCATTTAAAGCTGTTTCTATGGCTGAATCGCTGATTCTCGGAATCAGCATCAAATCTTCAGATTCGGATTCGGCCGAATCGAATTGGGACAGTGAGCAAAGGAGGGATTTAACTTGGGTTTCCTGCAATCTAAATTAGTGATCTAATTGTCAAACTTTTAGGTTAAAGATGGATGACACTACTACCTCTATCAGTTAAGTAAATCTATTCCTTCCTTTCCTTTTGTTATAGGTGCCATTGCAGGTTGAATGAAATGTAATATTTTTAATTGTTTTTTGTCTTGATGATGAAAAAAACACAATACCACAAAAATATTAACATTTATTTTGCTTTCAAACCAATCATTTTTACTTTTTATTGGTTCAGCAGCTCTAAAAAAATCAGTTATCCATTCCAGCTTAATAAGGACTAAGAAAGTGCAATGATGCCTGCCTCACTCAATCTGTCTCATTGTTCTGGGACTTAGTATCATAGAAAGAATGACCAGAAGGGACCTATAAGATCATCAAGTCTGGTCCCCTGCCATTGGCAGGAGGACATTGGGGTCAAACGAGCTCAACACGTTATTTGTCCAGCCTCATCTGAAGGACTGCCAGAGATGGCAACTGCACCACCTCTGTTGGAAGTGTGTTCCAGATTCTAGTTACCTATACAGAAAAAAGTTTTTCCTTATGCCCAGCCAAAACTTTTCCTAGACTAGCTTGTCCATTGGTCTTCATCTTTCCAGGAAGGGAGGGGGGGTGGGCTTTTCTGAAAAGTTGTTCATCTAGGTCCTTGTCTTCTCCCTTGACACTGTAGGTGGCTATCAAGTCACCTCTTAGCCTTTTTTTGCTCAGGCTGAACAGGCCCAGATCGCAAAGTCTGTCCTCATAGGACCTGTCCCCTGGGCCCTTGATCATGCGGGTGGCCTTTCTCTGCACCCTTTCAAGCTTGTCCACATCTTTTTGAAGTGTGGTGCCCAGAACTGGACACAGTACTCCAGCTGTGGCTTCACCAACACTGAATAGAAAGGGAGGAGCACCTCTCTGGATCTGCTGGTGACACATTTGCTGATACACGCCAGAGTTCTATTTGCTCTGTTGATGACTTCATCATACTGGTGGTTCATAGACATCTTCTGTTGATTGTCACCCATAGGTCCCTTTCAAATGCAATGCCAGCCAGTGGACTACCACCCATTGTATACATTTGGTGAGGGTTCTTCCTACCCAGATGAAGGACCTGGCATTTGCCTCTGTTGAAACTCATCTGGTTTTGTTCAGCCTATAGGACCAGCCTGTCAAGGTCATCTTGAATCCTTGACCTGTCCTCTGATGTGTCCGCTTGTCCCCACAGTTTGGTATCATCTGCAAGCTTAAACATTGTACTTTTCACTCCCTCATCCAAGTCAGTAATAAAGATATTAAAAAGCACTTGAAATCCTCCACTTCATAGCTTGTAGAAAGAGGAAGTTAGTCATATTAATTTGTAGTTAAGTACAAGGCAGGGTGGCACCTTGATTAACTCATTCAGAAAGACATGTTTTTTCATAGGTGACAGCTAACTCATCAGATTCATAGCATCTAAGTAGGCTGATGTCTATGAAAATGTATGTGTTTCTGAATGAGTTAGTCTCTAAGGGTATGTATGGACATACAAAGTCAACTTAAAATAAGGCAACTCAACTAAATTGGCTTAACTAAGCCGACTTCAGTTAAGCCATGTCAGAGAGTACAGCTCCTTGACTTGGTAGCAGCCATCTTGGGTACATATACATGTACTAACTTTCTGGCTGTTAAGCTGACTTTTTTTAAAAGTTGACTTAACTGTCAGAGCTTACACATGTATGAGGAATACAGTTGACCTAAATGTGGGGCAAGATAATACAGTTCCAACATTTATTATCTTGAGTTGTATTAGTGAAGTTGACTTAGCTCACAAGATGGTTGCCACCATATCAAGGAGTGTACATTCTGATGTGGTTTAACTTAAGTCACCTTAGTACGTGTGTAAGCACCCCTTTATTTTTTTAAATTTTGATGGAATTGCCTAGGGGAAATAGTTCTGTTGAATTCTTTCTAATGAATATAAGGTGTCATGAATATGTTGGTGCTGATCCTAAAATACTGAAATGCCTGGGCTCTAGACATGGTAGAAAGAATTGATGTTGAATGGCTCCTTTTCTCCCTTTGAAAGTGCTAGTTTTCTTCAAACAGCTTTTTAGTAGCCCTCTGCAGTTTGCCTTCATGTTTAAAGTCTACACTGGCCTATTAGTTGTAACAGTGAGAATATTCGAGCTCCTGGATTAACACTAACCTCATGATGCTCATTTTCTTTGTGTTCTTCTCTGAGAATCTGGATGCTGTCACTTCAATTTTTATTTTGTTAGTACTTAACTAATTTGGAATTGGATAAAATCAAAGGTGACTGCAATTCAGTGCAAATAAATGGAGGGAAGGCTTCAGGAGAAACCATCTGGAGAAGAGGTGATACATTATCGCATGCCTGTAGGGATATATCTGTGTTGAATAAAGAAGATTCACAATGTTAAGGGCCTGAAAGGATCCTGGGCTAACTACTGGATTTATAGAAAAAAGCTACATGAAATAAATATTTATATTAATTTTTGCTTGACAAAAAAACAACTTTGACTTTCAGCTATAAGTTCCATAGATCTCCCTTTAAGATTTTGTTGAAAATCAGGATCTTTTTGGAGAAATATTTGCCGATTTTCAAGCTGTTCTAATTTTAGTTTAAAAACAAAGATAATAAGAAGTCACATTTTTTTTAAAAGTGCAGCTGATTCATTTTGCTACTTTCCAAATGAAATGTAAAAACTTCTCATTTCAAAAGTTTAATTCTGTATATTTCACTCACAAATACAATTGTGCCATGGCCATTTAAAGTTATCAGTCTGAATATATACAGTTGTAATAACCAGATCCTTGGGTCTCTAGCTGGAAGTTACTTAGCCCTTTATTCCAGCAAATCATCAGTGAAGTAGAGCACAAAGGGAATCAAAATAGGCAAACAGTGTTGGGGTGGGGAGAAGGGGGAGGGACAGAAATGAATAATTACAATGAATGCTTATTCAAATGTATAAGAGGTCTGGGTTTTGGCCCATACAGAAGACAGACTCAGTATGGAGACATTGACATCTGTTTTGCTGAAGCAGATTGATGTGCATTTTCAATTCAGTGCAAGAAAATTCCAATTTTTAACATGAAGCCAGCACAGCCCTAGGCTACAATAAATTCAAATATTCAAATTTATATTGCTATAAACTTAAGAGGCATCTGCAAGTGATTATTAAGCATCACTAACCTGACATATATGGAACAGGATTTTGTTGAAAACACCGTAAAAATAAATAGCACTGCCCTGAAGCAGGACCACAAAATAGTAACTTTGCCAACACTACTGAAAAGTGAACCATTCAAATCATAGATTTTCTGTGAAGTGCATATTCCTAATTATAGATGATTGTTTTAGGGAACAAATGGTAAAATTGGCAGTTTTTAAATGAAAGACTGTATCATTTTTCTGGAAAATATATTATCTGCAGAAGTAATGTGGTATTTTGAATAGAACTGCATACTATTGGCCCATAGACCTCCAACAGTTTTTGATCAGGGTCGACTGACATTTATTATTGTTTAGGATGAACCATAAAGCTTGAGGAATACTGGCCATGCAGGGAGGCTAGAAAGCCAGCAGTCCGTCCATGGCATTGGATGTTTGGCAGAACCTCTCAGTGAAATGGTAATGAAACACCACCTGTTCACCTCTGAGGCATGTCTCTTTCCCTTTGCCTCCTCTCAGCTCCAGGCACAGCTGCATCCCCTGTGAGGACTGGTAGTGCACGTCACATCCTTCCTGTGACTGTTGTCAAGCCCATTGTCTTAAAAACAGTCATTCTATTCAAACATAATGGAAATGATTGTATACTGTCTGAGGCAGAACCATGACTTGAAGCCCTCGGTGGCTTTGAACAACACTCACTCCCTGGCTGCAGGATGGAGGCTGAAAGAGATATGAGTGACATGCTGAAGAGATGTTAAGATAAGAATGCACAGCAGCATGTTGAAGCAATTTATGAAGAGAAAAGAGGTTGACTGGAGGACTGAAGAACATAGCTGCTTTTGCTAGAACACTGAAAATGATGCTATACTTGTACAGGCATTTGCCCAGATGGCTAGTGGTAGAGGGCTACTTTCAGCCATATGGTTGTTGAATATCTTGAAGAGCTACTAAAATATTTTAGTATATCCTGGAGGCATCTACATGTGCATTTGCTGTGGCACCAGTTTACTTGAGAGTAAATTAGTCATGAGTAAACGGTGCCAGGCAGGTGTCTACACATGCAGAGAAGTGGAAGCAGATTTGCTGCCAATCTTCAGCTGATTGCTGCCATTCTTCCCAGGGCCCTGCAATGAGATCCTGCTACCACGTGGAGGAGCTCCAGGCTCCAGCTGCAGGGGGCAGCAGCTGGCAGCTCCTTTTCAAAAGGCAACCCCACTCTCTGCTCTTTGGCCAGCCACTTCCTTGGCCAGAAGCCGTGTGCACAGCCCGAGGACAGAATGTGACAGCACTCTTTCTGCCGCCTCTGCCTCTCTGCACCATGGCTACTCCTGCTCCTGCCCCTGGTAGCAATGACCACTGACCAGCACCCCACACCCCTGCTGGCTGCTGTGCTGGCCCTGCTGGCCTGCTGCAGTGACTGCCTGCTGGCCCTTGGCTGTCTGGGCCCTCCCAGCTCCCCCACACACACTGCCTGCCTGCCTGCCGCACACTTCTGCACACCTGCCACCTTGAACCCATCCACCTGACCAGACCCCAGCACGGATGCCAACAACATGCTCCAGGATGCCATTGTTGCTCTCCTGGTTCTCCAGTCCCCCATGGTGGTGGCACATCATCCAGTACACCTGGGAGGATGAGCAGTGGCTGGAGGCCTTCCGTGTGACCCAGGCCACCGTCTGGGATCTCCTGGAGCAGCTCCAGCCACACCTGGAGCCATGTGGCTGCCTCTCATCGTGAACCCCCAGCTGGCCCTTACCAAGCTGGCCATGCCCACCAGCCTGCTTATGTCAACCACCTGCTTGGTGTGGGCAAGGCCACCACAAGGGAAGCCATCCTAGAGGTGTGTGGTACCCTCCAGGGCATGCTGGTGGACACTGTGCTCCAGTGCATGACCACCTGGCACTTTCGGTAGGATTCTGTGCCCCCTGGCAGGGGTGGTGGGGTTCCCCAAGTATATCGGGGCCCTAGATGGGACCCATATCCCTTTCACCTGCCTGTCCCACAGAGACTGACTCTTACAACTGGAAGGATTTTCACTCCCTGGTGCTCCAGGCCATAGTGGACCATGGAGGTGCCTTCACACATGTCAAGGTGGCTCACACATGGCTGCTGGAGGCAGTGCAGGACCACCTCTCAGGCTCAGGTGGGGGCCTACTACTGGTCAGTGGGTGGCTGCCAGGGGACAGGTGGGGTTCAAGAGCTGGGGAGCAGCTGGCATGAAGGCAACCACCAGGGCCAGAATGGTATCCAGTACCTGGTGATCATCATCCATGGCCTGTACTTCCTGGAACAGGATAGTGTTCTGCTCCTGCAGCTCCTCCACCTGCTTATACTCCAGGCCCAAGAGCTGTGCCTAGAACTCCCTGTCTGCTCAGTCACATGCCTCCTCCCACTGGTCTCCTGCCTCCTCACATTGGTCTCACGTGTCCTCACAGGAGACATCCTCCTCCTTCCACTTGTCCTGGTGAACTATGTCCTATGCCCACTAGGCATAATCATCCACCAGCCAATCTTCCAACGCTGTGACCAGGTGGTCCAGGACGGGGGTCCTGTCCAGAATCCTTCTCTGGAGGAGCCAGAGCATCCACAGGTCCCTGGCTGTGGGCAGTGGTGACCCTGAGGCAGCCTCTCCCCCATGTGCAGCTGCAGGCCCTGTAGAACCATGAGAAAGAAACTAGTTGTGTGTTTGCAACATTGCAGAGATATGATGCTCTGTATTGGGGCCATGCAGTGCCCAGCCTCAGATCAGGGGTCAAGCAGGGGGTGGGAGCAGGTACAGAATCTATGCACATGGGCTGGGGTGTGGAGAGCCCTCTTACCAGAGTGGGACTCCACGTGGTCATGGCCATCAGTGACGACACGTGGCTCTGGGCAGTGTCCTTGGATGGCAGGGCATGTCAGGTGAGCTCCTGGCTGGGGGCCCCTTTCCAGGGAAGAGCTTCCACTGCTGGCAGTCAGCTGTGTCATGGCCAGCCACACCTCATGGTGGGGGCTGGGGCTGAAGGGGTGGCACTGCAGGTGCTGACTCAGGCTTCTTGAGCTGGGGAACATATTTCATGATGGAGATTGCATCCAGGGAGCTTGGCAGGATGGTCTACTGGACACCCAACAGGCCCTCCCCAGTGACATGTCACCCTGGGTGCCAGGCCGGGGCAGGGACTCTGGAGGACCACCCGTGCTACTATAGACAGCACAGCTGTGGCCTGGGTCCTGGGATATGAGGATTTCATAGATTTCCTAGACACTAGGGGCTGGAAGGGACCTTGTGAGATCATTGAGTCCTTCCCCCTGCCATAGGCATTAAGCCATCTGGGATCAAATGATCCCAGCAAGAAAAATATTCAGATGTTTTTTGAAAAAATCCAGAGGAGATACTTGAACCACCTCTACAGGAAGTCTGTTCCAGACCCTGGACACTCACTGTAAAGAACTTTTTTCTTATGTCTAGTCAAAATCAGCTTTCCTGGAGTTTATGACCATTAAACCTTGTTATCTCTTGGGGATCTCTGGTGAACAGCTGTTCTCCCAGGTCCTGATGTACCCCTCTTATATAATTGTAGGCTGTTACCAAGTCCCCCCTGAGCCTTCTCTTTTCCAGACTGAAGAGTCCCAAATCCCTCAGCCTTTCCTCATACAGCCTTCTGTCCAGGCCTTGGATCATATGAGTGGCTCTCCTCTGGACTCTCTCAAGCTTTTCGACATCCCTCCTGAAGTGGGGGGCCTAAAACTGGACACAGTACTCCAGCTGTGGCCTCAACAAGGCTGAGTAAAGCAGGAGGATGACATCCCTGGTTTTGCTTGAGATGCATCAGTAGATGCACGCCAGAGCTTGGTTTACTTTACCAGCCACAGTATTGCATTGGTGACTCATATTCATCTTGTGGTCAATCAGGACCCCCAAGTCTCTTTTAGCATAGCACTGCTGAGCTTGTTAGTATGTTGAGAGTTCTTCCTACCAAGGTGCAGCCCTTACACTTCTCAACATTGAAGGCTATCTGGTTTTGGTCAGCCCACCTTGACAGCGTGCCCAAGTTGGCCTGTATCCCCAGCCTGTCCTGCCATTTCGCATCTGACTCCCGACTCCAGATCATTAATGAAGATGTTAAAGAGTACCAGTCCAAGTACCGAGCCTTCAGGGACTCCAGTGGTCACCCTGCATCACGTTGATTTGCTCCCGTCAATTAATACTCATTGGGTCTGACCCCATAGCCAATTACCTAGCCATTGGACTGTAAGGTGATCAAGGCCACAGTTCCACAGCTTAGCCATGAGGACATCGTGGGGAACTAAGTCAAAGGCTTTCTTGAAATCCAGATATATGACATCCACATAAGTTCCCTTGTCCAGGGCTCATGTCACCTGGTCATAGAAGGAGATGAGGTTGATCAGGCAAGACCTGCCAGTCACAAAGCCATGTTGGTTGGCCTTCAGAAGCTTGCCTTCTGTTATTCTGGCGTTGATGGATCCCTTGACAATTTTATCCAGGATTTTTCCAGGGATGGACATCAGACTGATTAGTCTATAATTCCACAGGTCATTCCTCTTCCGTTCCTTAAAGATAGGGACTACGTTGGCTCTTTTCCAGGATTCTGGGACCTCATCTGAGTGCTATGACTTTTCAAATATCTTTGCCACTGGGGGGTGCAATGATGTCTGCCAGCTCCTTCAAGACTCTTGAGTGCATTTCGTATGGGCCTGTGGACTTGTGAATGTCGAGATTCTCAAGGTATTCCTTCACCTGATCCACATCAATTGTGGGTCCGCCACCCCATCCCAGGCTGGTTCGTGTCCTTTCTGACAGTGTGATCCCCTTGGGAGGGTGAAAAACTGATGCAAAAAGTCATTTAGGAGATTGGCCTTTTGTTGGTCAGATGTCAGCTGTCCCATTTGATCTTGCAGGGGCCCAATGCTATCTTTGTTCTTTTTTCGACTTCCCACATATCTGAAGAAGGACTTTTTGCTTTCTGTAGCTCGCCTGAGTTTGGTTTGTGCCTTGGCTTTTCTGGACCGCTCCCTACAGGTGTGGGCATGTGCTGAGTAATCCTCTTTGGTGATGCTTCCCATTTTCCAACTGTAGTAGGCTTCTCTTTTGAGTTTAATGAGGTCCAACAGCATTTTGTTCAGCCAAGGGGGCTTCCTTGCCCATTGATTACATTTCTTGTGAGATGGAATGGCTTTCCACCTCAAAGATTATGTTCTTGAGAGATGACCATTCCTCATGCACTCCCTTATCTAGGAGGCATGGCCTCTAATTGACTGACTAACCAACTTTCTGAGTTTGAGAAATCAGTCTTCTCAAAATTAAGGATTTCTGTTTTACTAAGGGATTTGTCTGCTCTTCAGTGAACTGAGAAGGTGATGAAATCATGGTCACTGTCACCAAGCTTCCCCTCGATCCTCAGATTGCTCACCAGGTCCTTCCCTTTGGCCAGGACCAAATCAAGCAATGCCTCTCCCCTAATCAGCCCACAGACCTCCTGTGTTAGCTAGAGGTCATCAATGCAAGTAAGAAAGCTGCACGACCTGTCAGATTTGGCCATGCGCTCATCCCACAAGATGTCAGGGAAGTTGAAGTCTCCCCATGACGATCATGCATTGGGAGCGTGTGGCCTCAACTAGTTCCCTATTGAATTACCGATCAAGTTCTTCCTCTTGATGGGGAGGTCTATAGTAGACTCCTACAGGTATGTCATCCTCCCCATGTTCTTCCTGTATTTTGACCCAGAGGGTCTCAAGACACCCTTGCTGGTTAGAAAATTCAATTTGCAGGGAAGTGAACTGATCCTTGATGTAGAGAGCAACACCCCTACCCCTCTTCTCAAGATGGTCTCTCCTCTACAAGGTATAACCCTGCAAAACAACAGACCAATCATAGGTAGAGTCCCACCAGGTGTCCGTTATCCCTACAAGGTCATAGTCATTTTCACATAAGAGGAGGGCCAGTTTCTCTTGCTTGTTTCCCAAGATCCTGGCGTTCATGTATAGGCTGTTGAGTCTGCCATGAGAAGCCCCATGCTTCCCTATGGGGTGAGGCAGGTGAGGATGTCTGTACCTTGCCACATAAAGGGCATGGACTTATGGGCACTCCCCAATGATTGTGGTCAGTGATGACAATCCACTGTGCCTGCAAGGCCTTGACTTTTATGTAGCACTGTCATACTGACCAGTTGTGCCCACACTCCCACATCTGGCCTGACAGCCTCATAGATGTGGGCGTTCAAGTGCCCACCACATTTGAACTGGCATTGCACCTCTGCCTCACCCCACAGCACCACGAGGTCACCAGTCTCCTCTGTGGACCAGTTAGGGCTCTGGGAGGTGGGCGCAGGTGTACGCATGGACATCAGTGATGACAAGGCCATTGTGGGTCCCACACTGGCTTTCTGGGTCTCCACACGGCTGTCCCTGTGCTGCTGGGCCTGGGCAGCTGCCTGCAGCATCTAGCACAGAGGCTCAGAGTGGGAATGGTAGCCAGGTGGCAGAAACAATGCCCTGCAGCAACTGCAAGCTCAGGGCAGGCTGCTGGGGGTGGACTGTGGGCAGGTGGAGCTGGCCTCAGTAGGCAGAAGCTGCCTGCAGCTAGGCCTGTGTGCTGGCAGGCCTGTCTGGAGCTTGCAGGAGCCTGGAGCAGCCTGCAGGCCTGGAGGGTGTGGGCCTGGCAGGTGCATGGCACTGCAGTGCCAGGCAGTGGTGCTGGGGTGCAGGCAGGTTGGTAAGGCTAGCCTACAGTTTGCCCAGGGGGACACAGGGCCTGGAGTCACCTCAAGCTTCCTGTTGGTGTGCCCCAGGGCTCAAACTGCCTTCAGGGTTTTAAAGGCCTGAGGCAGGGGCTTTCATAGAGGCAACCTAGCTCTGAGGCAGGAGCGCCTCCCAGCCCGGAGCCCTGGGGCTATCCTGAGGCTAGACCCCTAGTGGCAGGGCTGACCTGGGAGCAAATTTTCTCCTGGGTTGTGTCTACATGCGCATTACTGTGCAGTAACTAATCACGAATAAATATAATAAATTGTGAGTAAATTTGATACCTGCATCAAATTTGATACCTGTGGGTATCAAATTTACTTGTGATTAAGGGTTTTTACTGTACAGTAAGCACGTGCACATGTAGGTGCATGCATTTACTGGGCAGTAAATTACACTACTGCACAGTTAAGAGTCTTGTGTAGACATGCCCCCTGTCACCTACCATTCTGGCCTCCTCAGCATTGCTCCTGCCTCCACTTATACTTTTACTGTGTCCATGCAGGGGGATGCTAACTCCTGAGGTGGCTCCCAACCCTATTATTCTATATCTGCATGTCAATGAATTAGTGGGCCATCAGCAAGATTCTGTTGATGATTGATTGTTCCAGGCTGGACTCCTGTTTTTAATGAAAATGAACTCTCCATTACTGTTTGTTATTGCCAGTCTGCATTTGGCCCTAGCATTTGACTGCATGATGAAAGAAATGCTCATTGCCTCCTCCTCTATTGGACACCTTAGCAGAGGCTGCAACTGTGCCTCTCCTTTGAGGGACATAGGGATTGATGCTACATGAGGCACAAGGTATTTTGAAGGTGATGGCATCGTGGCCCTGACTCCTTTCTGCACTGCCTTGCAGGCATGTTAATAGGCGCAATATACACCCTGTAGAAGAGATGGTGTAGTATGTGGATTCCCACTGGGGAAACAATGCTAGCATTCATGTTTCTCAAACTGCCGTCCCTCTGGATTTCCACACTCTCTCTTTAGAATCTTGAGTAATAAAATTCAGGAACACACACACACATGCACGCATGTGTGCGCACACACACACACACACACACACACACACACTATGTATACATATATTTATATATATGTATTCAGGCATATGGGTTAAGAATGTCCACAAAACAATTATCTTCTTTGGGGAAAAATGTTGAGGATCTGACATTTGGGTTTTTTCTTCACTGGAATGAATGCACGTGTGATGTACCAAATTCAAAACAGGATTATAATTTGTCTTCCTAATCAGTGAGCAATTTCCTGGCTTTAACAACAACTACAACAACACCAACTCATCCTGAGTCTTAGAGACATTTTCACTTGAATCAGGTACTTTTTCCTGAAAAGCTTAGCTTTGGACAAACTAGCATTTTTCAAAGAAAAATATTTTGGATCACCACTGTTGAGGGTAAATCTCTTATTACTCGACTCTAACAGCTTGCTCTAGTGACCTCTATGTTAAACTAAGCTCCACTGTGGCTGACATTTTGGTTAATAATATAGTGTCTTTTAAAAGGACAGATGACGATATCCCCTCTATAAGGGTTTGCATATGTTCCAAAAGATAATAACCATATCTGTATAATATTTGTTTTAATATAAAGTTAAATCGCCGTTAGAGCCCAAATCCTACCAGTCCCAGCATTCTTGGAGTTTCTTCCATAAAATACTTGCTTACTTTCCTTTGTCTTTTAATTAACTGTGAGGAAGGATGTAATTGTCTTATTGGCTCTATCTTTTATCTATTGTATTGTGAATACAACAATTTAATTTTTCATTTGTCTATGACTGCTATCAAATTCTCACCCCTTTGGCCTACATGGTTAGGCAAAAATCTGTGATATTCCAGGTACTTTCTATTAGAAACAAAAACTGATTATATGAGTCAACATTTCTCTGGAACAAACCTATTTATTAAAAAAGGATGTACACAGTCCTGAACACAGTGAATAGAGACAGTAGCAGGCAGTTCCCTTGCTTGCAGTTCCCAAGCTTTCTCTTGTACTCTGCCTCTCTGGCCTTATAACTGCTTGTTTTACTTTCTACCTCCCACACACACTAATGTGCAGACTGCAGCCAAGCAACCCCTTACTCCCTTTGTTGGCAGCCTGTCTTGGGGAAATCTCTCAGCCCTCTGATTGGCATTTCCAGGTGACCCATTGCTTTGGGTGGTGGCTTCCTACTTGTTCAGCTGTCATAACAGAAGGTATTGAACAGTTCCTTCAGTTCAGCCCAAAGAGACAATGAAGGATGAAAACCATATGTGATTGTTTGTAGATCAAACCCCTGCTTGATGATAGCTGTTAACACCTTCAGCATATCATTCCCAACTCTACCCCTGCTGTCTCAACCTAAATTCACTTTATTGCCTCAATCTCCTTTAAGCTTCCCTCACTTTTCATAGTTTCATAGTAGCTAGAGTCAGGAGGGACCTGAACAGGTCATCTAGTCTGACCCCCTGCCACAGGCAGGAATTAATGCTGGGTTCACAAGACCCCAGACAGGTGATCATCTAACTTCTTTTTGAATTTACCCAGGTTAGGGGCAGGGACCACTTCCCTAGGAAGTTGGTTCCAGATTCTGGCCACCCTAACTGTAAAATATTGCCTTCTGATCTCTAACCTAAACCTATTAATCTCTATCAGCTTATTACCATTGTTCCTCATCACCCCAGGCGGTGCTGCGGAGAATAGGGCTCTTCCTATTTGCTGATGATCTCCCTTGATGAGTTTGTAGGCAGCCACCAGGTCCCCCCTCAACCTCCTCTATAGGTTCAGGTCCCTCAGTCTCTCCTCATAGAGTCTGTCCTGCTGCCCTCTCACCAAATGGGTGGCCCTCCTCTGGACTCTCTCCAGGCTGGCCACATCCTTTTTAAAGTGCGGCACCCAGTACTGGATGCAGTACTCCAATTGCAGCCTGACCAATGTCACATAGAAGGGGAAGTATCACCTCTCTGGACCGGCTTGAGATGCACCTTTGGATGAATGACAAGATATGGCTGGCCTTGCTGGCTGTGGTCTGGCATTGGCGGCTCATATTCATCTTGGAGTCAATAATGACTCCGAGATCCCTTTCCACCTCTGTGCTTTCAAGAGGGGAACTCCCCAGCCTGTATGCATGCTGTGGATTCCTTCTCCCAAGGTGCAGCACCCTGCATTTGTCTACGTTGAACCCCATCCTGTTCTCGTCTGCCCACTTTTGTAGTCTGTCTAAATCTAGTTGCAGCCTCTCTCTTCCTTCAAGTGTGTCCACCTCACCTCACATCTTAGTGTCATCAGCCAACTTGGACAGCGTGCTTTCAACCCCCTCGTCCAAGTTGCTGATGAAGATATTAAACAGTGCAGGCCCGAGGACTGAGCCCTGGGGGACCCCACTGCTCACATCTTGCCAGGCTGAGTATGACCTGTCCACCACTACTCTCTGGGTGCGCCCCATCAGCCATTTTTTTTACCCATCCAACTGTGTAAGAATCAATGCCACAGTTGCTTAATTTATTAATGAGAATGGCATGAGAGACAGTGTCAAAGGCCTTCTTAAAGTCTAGAAAGACTATGTCCACAGTGACACCATCATTCAAGGATTTAGTTACCTGGTCATAAAAGGCAATCAGGTTGGTCTGGCAGGACCTGCCTTTGATGAACCCATGCTGGTTGCCCCTGAGCATGATTTCCCCTGCAGGCCCCCCACAGATGTGCTCCTTGATGATTTTCTCCAAGATCTTCCTGAGCACCAAGGTGAGGCTTACAGGCCTATAGTTACCTTCCTCCCTTTCTTAAAAATGGGGACCACATTAGCTAGTTTCCCGATTTCCTTCTAGCAAATGGGATGGCTCATCATCTTGATGGGTGTCTATTGCATATATGGAGTTGGTTAGCTCCAAAAGACTTTGCCCATTCAGTTCCAATTAGGAAATCACTATTGTCATAACTCTTCTAGGGTCAGCTTCCTTGGTTTCATACTGTATTTCTGGAGACAGCCAAGCTGGGATTCTGTTCTGCTGTACCTTCCCAGGTGGTCTTTGTCCATATTGCCCCCTGTGGCAGGGCACTATTTGTGCCTGCCACTTTAAGGGCCAGAAGGCAGCAGTTGGCAGGTGCCTGATTAGGGCAGCCATTTTAGATTCAGGGCTGCCCATAGAGGAGGCAACAACACCGCCTGGCCGGAGGGCTGCTGTATCATCTGGAGGTAAGGGAGGAGCTGTAGGGGATGGTAAGGAGGCTCCTGGTCCTGGGTATGACCTAAAACTGCACCCTGCTGGGAGTGGGTGGCCTAGTGGGGCTGTCAGTGGTGTGAGAGCCCCCAGGAAATGCCAGGCCAGTTACCACCCTGGTGAAATGTGGGTCGGGGTGTCTTAACCCCTAGCCTGCACAACCGGGTGGGTTACCCCTTTGTTCGGAGGGCCCAGAGGGTGGACCCTCAGAGTATGAGAAAAGGGCTATAGACTCAGGCCTGTCTGAGTTTCCCCTCACTGGCCCATGATGGGGCCAGGACTGGAAGGGTCAAAGGGCCGGGGGCCCACCACGAGGAATGCCCAAGAGCTGAGGGCCTGGGGTCCCGACTGGCCTGGAGGTGGGCCAGGGCTAGAGAGCCAAAGGTCCTGGTGGGGGGACCACACCTGAAGGGGGATCAGTTCAGGGAGCTATGCTGCCCAGGATGACAGCGGAAGAGTCTGCCTGAAGGGAGGAATCCAGGTGGGGTTCAATAGTAGGGTTCTGGGGCTCAGTGTGGGGGCCAGTGATGATGAGAGCATCGTGATGCCATCTTCAAGACTTGGGCTGTGGTGTAGGGGAGGAATGGAGCCGCAGATAGCACCCCCTGGCATCGGGGCAGAGAATGGGCAGCCTCCTGCTTATTAACATCTATTTAACTAATTAACAACAAGGCATGGTGGGCAGTTAACCCAGGAACAGGTGGGCGAGCCATGGAGATGGGCCGCGAGCAGGCCTCCTGTTACACCCCCATTCTGTATCATTGGTGCCCCTTATGAAAATATTTTCAAATGATTGAGACTCAGGAAAGGACAATCACAGGGTTCCCTTTAACTCAGAAAATTCTAAATCCCAGACCAGCTACTAAAATGTTTCAGTTTTTTTTCTCTCACAATCTAAGCAATGCTTTCAAATATTGAAAAATATACAAAACCACTTCTCTAGGGGGAGTGAAAACCTACAAAATTCTAACCATGTGTCAAAAACTGGGTCAGGATTTGTCTGCTTTGTCACAGTGCCTGCATTTTGGCTTCCAATTTCCTCTTCATATCATTCTATTGTACATTTTCTGTACAAGCATATTCTAACTAATTCTGCTGGGATGCCCTTGGGATACTTTGTTTTCTTCTAATTCTGTTTTCAGACACTGCCGCTTAGCTATGCCATAAAGTGTCCTTTGATAACCTTCTCTTCGTTAGAATCCTCATCTCATTTGGTCCTGTGTTGTGGTGCTCAGAAATCACCCAGAGCCAAGAAGTCTGTCAGAGGTTTGCTTCATTCCATGTCCGATTTCTAACTGAACAACACAACAAAACATGAACCTCTTCATACCACAAGAGCTGGATCCAAATATTTTTTTTTCAAAGAGCCTTATGCAGTTTTCCTCAGATTGAGCATTAAACCTTTGGGCACTTGTACATGTGACACCATTGCCACATGGCAAAAATGTCCCTTTGTGTGGCTTACTGGTGTCACATTGTACACATGTAGAAGTTTGGGGGGTTTTAAATGAGCTTGCATCATTGCAACCTGAACTACATCGTGATATAATTTAGTTTGCAATGATGTGTTGCAGCTATATTAGTCTCCTCACCTCCCAGCTGTGGGAGGGGTGGGCAGGATCTGTAGAAAAAAAGGACTGGTAGGTTTCAATTAAAAACCCACCATTTCAATTTAAGGGGCACAGAATGCAACCATAAGGACTAAACCCCGTCATGTGTACAAGCACCCTGTTGCACCTTTTGTTTTGGAAGCTAGTCACATTACTTAAGATCTGATCTTCTGGGACTACTGACTTGTTTTCTATCTTTAGTGTCTGTGAATATTATTCTCATAGCTTATCTAAAGTCAGAAAGTCTGGCTATACTTGTTGTTCACTAAACTGTTCTATATAAATTGGCTGGAAAGCTATTTTGATTATTTTCATTTTGATCCCTTGATGTGAGTCAGTAAGCTTTTAGAGCAGTGCTAGTTAGCAAAATCTAACACAACTTGATGACTGTCCTGCTCAACTGAAGAAAAATATTTCATGGATTACACTCTATTTTTGGGGAAAGTGCTCCATTCAGTACCTTCTAAGAAGTATCCATCACTATCTGTTTTCTTATCAGAGGATAAATCATAAATGACATCAATAATGACCAAGACCCAAGCAGAAAGAAACAGATATAGTGTTGCTACTATTATTAACTGGGCTACAGGAATCTGGTCCAAGCTTTAAATATTTATGCAATATGCTATTTTTCAGTAGTGCTAGGATTCTTAAATAATAATAAGGTGTTCTTAAAGAGTTACATCAATACAAGAACCTGTGACTCTCTTGTACAAGCTAAACTTGTTGCTGATAACAGTTCCCTGAGAAAAGTAATATTGTTTCAGTGGGACTTAAAGTTGCATAATTTCAATAAAAAATTATATATATTCCTGTTTCCCTGCTAGTGCATCAGATATTGATATTTTTACAAATATATGTCAAAACAAATGTCACAACTAAAAACAAATATCCCATGCACATACCTCTCCTATTGCTATAACCGTATGTAGGTACTATACTCCATCCCAGGGCAAAAGAAAACTTCCCATAGTTTTGTCAGTATAAGGTTCTTTGGTTCATAACCCCAGGGTGTATCTACACATGCGCTTTACTGCAGAATTGACTAATTAGGTCCTTAGTAAAGCTTCACTGTCTACACATATGCTGGCTTTTAGGTCACAGTAAATTAACTCTGCTATAAGATAGCACTGTTGGGAACAGTACTATCTTATGGTGGAGTAATTAAGTGCAATGAAATTCATGTGTAGACAGTGACGGGGCTGGCTGGGGCACCATGGGAATTTTTACACATGCAAGTGCCGCAGCACCAGGTGCTTTGAAAAGGGCCCAGCGCTGTGATGCTTACAGTTGTATAAGTGGCAAAATGTGAGTCAGTGTTGACAAAATGGCAGCAGCACGCTTTTGAACTAAAACACATTGGAAGTGCCTTAGTTGAAAAGCATACCACCGCCATTTTCTGTGTACTGATTCACATTTCACCACTTATACAACTACATGTGGTGCAGCACAGTTTGCCTCAGCTTGTTCTCAGAGCAGACTTAATTAATTGAGTCTGCTCTGAAGCAGCAGATCTCCGGTGCATTGTGGGACAGAAAAGTATGTGTATAAATGCCCGAAAGTGCTAAAGTGCACAGGCTGCCTGCTCCATGTCTCCACACTTCAGCACTCTCGTGCTCCAGCCAGCCCCTCTGCCGCCCAGCACCACCACTTGGAACCCGAGGCTGAATCCCCAAGCCTGCTGCCAGTCCAGGGTTGCTCTGCCCCAGCTCAACCTGATGCTGTCCCGGGCACATGCAGATGATGCACCTGGGAGTAGTTTACTTTGGCATGAACTACACTGGAGTTCATCACTTCAGCTTGATTGCTCATGTAGATGCACCCAGAGAGACCAACAAGCTTGAGTGGTAGCCTTGCAAATGAAGAGAAAATGCTGCTCCTTTAAATTCATTCAGAAGCCTATTTTACCATGGAAAATCTGAACTGTGGTTGAAAATAAAGTTTTTAATTACAGCTGGCATTTCTGAGACTGCTCCTGGCAATGGCTAGCTTATTAAAATGAGACCCTGTTTGTGACACCATAATAAAAGTAATACAGTGCAAGAAAAGCAGGTTGTATCCTTGCTCAGCCACCCACCAGCTATCCCCTCTCACTCCCCGTTCCACCCAGTTCTCTACTCGCCCACCCAAACATGGTCATCAGTGCCTTCTATTGCATTCTTAGTGACAGTCACAGTCCCATGTCATATAACTCCTGATCTTTTCTGTAACGTAAGCTCACTGCAGGTAACTGGAGGCCTGAATAAGAGTGTGGCATACATTTTAAACCCTCTGTTCCCTGTCACCTGACATATACAGGAAACTGCTGCAAAAAACAGTTATTTTGTGAGGTTGTGTTTGCTGAGCCTTAAACAGATTGGACAGGGAACTATATGTAAATATACTGGCTTTGCCTTAGACACTGGGTACCCAGGGGCAAGGGAAGGAACTCTAACCTAGACAAGAGGCAAAATAAGTTATTTTTTCTCCTTAACAGCAGCATTGTGTTTAAGAGTAGATTGTTGCATTCAGCCACTTTGCCCAGGGCAGAGGTGCTGCAGAACTGTACTGCCAAAGTTTTGGTGAGATTTATTTCAGAGGCAGCAGTCTTGGCACATAATTCTCACTGTGTGGATGGGGTACTGTGCATTCAAAATGGACTGCACATTCAGAGAATAGGTCCTATGTACTTCAGAGTCTAAGGATTTTGACTGGCCTTAGCTATTGGATGAAGCATGCAAAGCATTGTGTATCCCAAAACAGAAGCCTGAAGCCATTTGAATGTTGGCGATATGAGGATGTTGTGGTGATATTTTAAAAGTTGGACTGTAAGGAGGCTCATGGCTGAATACATTAATAGTAGCATTCAGCACTGGCAAGTGAATGGGTCTAAAGACAAAAGCTTATGAAAATGTGACCTATTCATTCCTTCTTCTCCTTCTTATCCCTCATTGCATCATCTGTTTGATTTGAAGCCATTATCTATGAGTTTGTTGATAGTCCATGCTAATGGGGTTCACAAAAGCTGAAAAGCTAACTGGGAAGTTGTTTAAGAAAGCCATGCCAAAGAGAGGGGAAATGTTTAGATTCACTCCCAAGGATAGTTATAGTCCAACTCTGGACTTCAGGGAGAAGCATCATTGGGGTTCATAGCTATGATTCTCTTCAGGTGTTAGGTACTTACATCAGGTCAGCCCTTTCTTGCCAGAAAACTGAGCTGATGGTGGAGGTGTTTATGCCATACCCAATGGTTTACTGGAGATAACATATCTCAGGTGAGCACTAGGCTATTGACTATCTTGGTGGAGTGTCCATTTCCCTCTTTCTTACCACTTCGCTGAATTTTGAAAAGTATTGGGTTTGTCCAGATGCCAAACAGGAAACATTTTGAAAAACTCAAGTAACTGCAGGATGAGAAAGCTACTACGTTTTGTGTCTCATTCTGCTAATTGCGATAGGACTCCTCTGGCATACGATCCGGGCTCTTGTTGTTAATAACACATGGCAGAAGGGTTATATTGCTATTGACATGTAAGCACACTAGGCCAATCCTCAGCAGTTTTCAGGGGAGCTGTGCCAGCTATTACTGGGGAAGAATTAGCTCATTGTGCCCATTTCAGGTGGTGGCTTGCTGGCAATTTCCTAATATGAAAGCAGGATACAAATGTCTTGTGAAAAGGACTCCAATAGAGACCAAGAGAAAAATAAAATATTCATCACAGCCTTCCTTTGTGATCAGATCCATGCTTGGTACCCTTTAAAAATATATAAAAATAACCCAGATTCCTTCTGAGGTAACTCTTGAGGAGCTGCACTACATTAATGAATTAAATAGTAAATTCAGATTCTAAATCCACATATTTTTATCTCAATTTAACACACAGACCTTAATTGTAACCACTCATATTGGTTTAAAAATTCCCATTGATTTTATCAAAAGTTGGTCCAGTGATTTTAAGCTATCTTACTTTAAAACAATTAAACAAACAAACAAATGGATGCTTTGCCACCAAATCTGTTAGGCATAATTAATGGGTCCAATCTAATGCCCTATGAAATCAATGAAACATCTCTCCTTGAATTCAGAGGGCTTTAAATTGATCCCAATCTACAGGAGGACCAATGGCAGCACAGAACTTGGTGATATTTGTTTCATTATGTTTTGTAAGAACAAATCTTAGTTCTAAGACAACTAAAAGGCAGTGAAGGTGATAGGCAGTAGACAAACTGCTCTTAACGCAGAAGAAGAGGCAGATGGAGCAAAACAGAGTTGTAAGTCTTGAAAGGTAATGGCAAAATAAAGTTTTTCCTTACACAGGCCAGTTTGTCTGACTAGATACCATATATTTTGTTGAATTAAGTCGCTTTAATTAATTTGAACTATTTTATGTGTGTTTTTCAGAGTCCTTCAGAATGCTTCAGACAGCGTTTTACTGATCAGTAATAAAGACTCCTAAACAGCAACATTTGCTAAGAGTGTTACATTATATCCTGACATTTGTGTGCTGTTTAAAGAATTGTCCTGTCACAGAAGGACACTAATGACTTAACAACCTAAAGCTTGCCAGTATGTGAAACCTTGGTGTTTAATCGAGATAAATTTCCTAGTTTATGGAGCTGTGTAATCAATGTGGGCAGGAGAGTTATGGTCTTATGCAGCCATTAGTCCTGCTTTGCATAAATATTGTGTTTTATCAGTGAACAAATGTATCATTTTATACAGCAAGGCACCAAATGCAGAAATTTAGAATTTTAAATAAGAACTGTCTGCTATGCTTTTTATGGCATACGGGATGTTTACAGGATGCTGTAAAAAATTGTTACAAAGCCTCATGAATCATTCCAGCTAGTCATTGATTTCATGCAGATCGAAAGATTATTTGGCTTGGGAAGATTTAATCTTTCTCAGCTATAGCTAATTTGTTTACTTTCATAAAATTAGTCCTATGACCAGAAATCTTTCAAACTAGTAGAAGGTTTCTGCATGTTCTGTAAATTTGTCTTATTACATAAATGCACACAATGGTTTAAAAACATTTTTTAGCAGAAGCTATTGGTGAAAGTGTGCTGCAGCTATCTATTACTCTGATCTCAATGGTAGGAAAACCACAAATAGGGCCATAAATAAAAGACCTGGATTTTTCAATCCAGTGTCTTAAATTGTAAAACAAAACTATTTGCATTGGATATGAGTACAGTTACCCACACCTCTTCAGTTTTACTTCAGACTGTAAATAGTTAGATCTCTTTGGACAAAGGAATCTCTGCTGCCAGATATAACACCTATTAGTAGAATATTCAGGACTCCAACATATTCTATAACAATGAACCCAAACATGAGGCAAAAGACATGTTATGGGATACATTTTATATGATTCTATGTTAATGGGGGTTGCAAGGTAGGGCTGTGCAAAGCTTTGGTCCCTGATTTGATTTGGTAGAGATTTGGCTTGATTCGGTGGCCAAATCTCTGAATCCAAATTGAATCAGGAGACCCTTTAATTTCTCTGAATCAAATTGGAACCCTCCAAATTGATTCGGAGAGATTCGGAAAGATTTGATGATTTGGATATAGACACAGCTTTATAAGTTTTTTCTACATACCTCGAGGTACCAGGTGACTCATGAATGCTGTGATGCTGGGGAGGATGGAGCATTTCACAGGAACGTGGAGGGCTCCCCAGTGTGCTCAGCGGCAGACCCAGAAGTGGACCAGAAGCACTTCCGGTCCACTTCCAGGTCCATTGGGGAGTATGCTGGGGGCCCTCCCGTGCTCTCCTGGCTTCGTGACTAGTGTCTCCTGGGTCTGGGGGGGCACCTGGGGTCCCCCTGCAGCTGATCACTCAGCCAGGGGGAGCAGGGCCCAATGCACTCAGTGGCAGACCCAGAAGTGGACCGGAAGTACTTCTGGTCCACTTCCGGGTTCACCGCAGAGCATGTGGGCCACCCCTCCCCCCCCCCCGTGCTTCTGTGGGATGCTCCATTCATCTCAGCATCACAGCATTCACAAGCCATGCCTGGTACCTTGAGGTATGTAGAAAAAACATTTCAAGCTGTGTCTAAATGGCCAAATTGCTAATTCTTTGAATCAGCATCGAATCTTCAGGTTCGGCCAAATCAAATCAGGGACAGCGATTTGAATCAACGAATCAAATCACTGTCCCCAATTCAGGCTGAATTTGAATCCAAATCAAATACGGCTTGTTTCGCACACCCCTATTGCAAGGAGAGAGAAGTGTTTTTTTGAGTGCAAGACACATGCAACATGTGTCTGAAGTGATCATTACTTTGGCCTTCCTGTCTCAATCTCTCTTTCTGCGTGGGACACCAGACCTGTTCTCTACCATGTTTCTAACATAAGACTCATTTGAACCTGGTCCCAAAGCACAATGCCCTTCTCAGGCTAGGGACGAAAATTGCACATAAACTGGTATAAATGATTGGAAACTAGTTCAAATCTGTAACACAACAGAAGTTCAGTGCATGTAAACCTCTTTCAAAATTGCCAAAACCAGTTTAAGATAAACATGGATGGTTGTAGTATCAGACTTATGGGATTTAGGTTAAATTGGTTTATTGAACTTCTATCCCAGATCCCCTCCAAATTCAAGTTAACTCAGTCCCCCAGTATCCCAGGATGCTTCACACCTCCCCCTCAAATTCTCCTCTCACAGGGTGGACAGGCTAGCATTGGCTCAACCTCTCTGACCTAGTTTAGCAGGGAGGAATGCTCTACAGCCCCCCCGCTTCTGGACTGGGCCACTGCAGGCACATAACTGCATTTCCAGAACAAAAAATGAATTTCTCTTCACTTGCTTATGAGTTCAAACTATGCAGCTTAAACTAACCTGTGAAGATTGAATAGATTCAGCCTCAGGCTTTTTGACTCTCTGTACTTAGTCTTATAGATCTGCTGTTTTTTACAGAGACCCTTTTTTCATTTGCTATATCTGACATTTATGCCACTTGCATCATTGTGGTATCTTGTTATAGAAGTATATGTTTTTGTGCATTAAATTACTTTAATTTGTAAGTTTTATTTCAGTGACTTTAATTAGATTGCTGTGTTATACATATTTGCAGGTAGGGTGGGTACAAGTTGGCATCCAGGATAGGGGAAAATCCAAAGATCAGGTAAAGAGCTGAGCCAAGTGTTGGGAACAGCCAAGAGCTGAGCCAAGGATTATGTTTCTTACAAGTTGTTAATGGAGGACTTTAAGTACAAAAGGTAAATTAGAGCTCAGGCTGCTGCTTTGTGTGGATACTACATGTGTGTCCCTCTGTCTCCCCATGTTTAAGGACCAGTAAAGACATGTTCTTAAGCACAGTGTGTTGGGTAACTATTAAAGAGACAGTATGTATTCTTTAAAAATGTGTGGCCCAAGTGAGGGGCTAAAATCCATAAATCATGATCCATTTAATTAAAATATCAGGGACCAGGAGATCCAAGCTATTGGAGCAACAGAGCTGGAACAAAAATAGGTACAGGGAGGATCCAAACAAAAACTGGAAGCTAGACAAATGTTGAGAACCAGGACTAGAGATGTGCATAGTCAGGCAGCTATGTGAGGAGTGACGAATATTGTAGTCGTTTGGGTTGTCATCAAGTTTGTGGATACAGCCAAGCAGGCTAGCCTGCTAAACAGAGGGTGGCTAGCTAAGACAAGGATGGAATTAAATGAGACAACTTTATATAGAGGTGGGCGCAATTCTATTCAATAGAAACATACCCATACTAAGCTGTACAAAGATTACTAAGAAACAGTGTGCATGATTGGGCATTTAAATGCTTAGTTAGGAAATGCACTTAAAGATGCATTTAATTTTATGGATGTAGTGAAGTTCAATTGGACTTCAGAAAATGCTTTAAATTTAAAATGCTTATGTGTATTCTTAAAGCAGGGCAGTAGCTTGTAAAATCTTTGAGCAGGGCCTGTGTGTCTGTTAACATCAGGCAGGGTGATGATGTTATGAAAATACTAACATTAAAGTGCCGGAGTGTTCACTTGTTGCCAAGTACTTTATTCTCTCTATGTTGGTTGCTAAAATAGAGAATAACCACATCTTTGAGTCAGTGACTGCATATTTTTTAAACTGGGCACAATATAGATTCCTGAAGAAATGAGTGCTCATTTAGCAATCACCTAAAATGTCTGGCCGTTCCATTTGTTATGTCTGTTTTTGTTAATGGCCGGGGGGGGGGGGGGGGGGGGGAGGACAGATGGGGAGAGGGACAGTGGGAGGGCAGAAGGGGAAGGTGATTATTTCACTCTTTTCCCCCCACATTTTCTGTTTTCCTTTTCTTAGGAAAAAGCAGATTTAAAATGGGCCTGAAACAAATTTCCTAATAAACAAATTTAATTATGCTGTTCATGTTTATAATCTGTCTGCATATTCTTTTCTTCCAACAAACCCATCACATGCACACATCTTAATTTGGTCTTTTACCGATGTCTTAATTTAGGCATGCCCCAGACTCCTAATTTGGTCTGTCCATCAAAACTAGAAATTTCAAGGGTTTTGCAGTTTGTCACTGTCCAGTTGGTCTCCTCTTATCACCTTTCATTAACATATCCAATCATGTCTCCCTCTGGTTCAGTTGGTTAATGACAAGTTCAGTTAATTTGAGCTAGTAACAAGGCTTACATTTCACACACACAGTGTTGATAACACTGTAACATAAGCTCCTTTTAAAGTAAACTCAAAGTTAGCTGATAGCACAGATACAAAATACAAAAGAAAAGTTCAAATAATAATAAAGCTATATAAACTTAAGCAATAGTTAAATAAGGCTGAATATAAGAAACATTCAAATAATAATATAATTCAGCACTCAACTCACCATTCAGGTGCAACTAAACCTAAATGTGACAGGCTACCCTAACAGGCTCCCAGTCCATGTAGATGAGGAACTACTCAGCCAGAGCTTCATAGATCCAGACAGCCTGCTGCAGTCTGGGGCTGGGGCCACCAATATTGGCATGGATGGGAGGGGGAATACAGGCATCCAGGACACATGAACACACAGATATGAACACACATGCATAGAACCCAGGCATTTGGAACACACACAAACACACTTGGCAGGCACAGGGTGTGCTGGGTGGGCATACATGGGATGGCTGGCTGGTGATCATGACAAGCTGCTGCTGCATCAGAACCAGGTGGGCATCCATAATGTTCCTGTTAGCCAGTAACTCCCTTTCACTCCTCTTTGAAGTCTTCAGCAGCCCAGGGAGCCTAGGGGCATGCTGGTAGGCATATGAGAGCCCCCCTACCTGCTGCGCTCAACTTATGCAGACAAACTCTGAGCCCCCGCTACTGCCCCTCCCACAAGGGCTAATGTGTTTTGTTTCCTCCCAATCTAAACAGGGGCACTTAAAGTAAAGCTTTAAAATTAGGATGCTTCTGCTGAGGGCTTTTTCAAACTTCTGTACATAGCCAGGAACTGCTAATCTGATCCTACATATTATAGAGAAGCATGTGGGGTTTTTTTCCTCTTTTTTCTGCTTACAACAAATATACCACCTATTCTTTTCTTCCAACTTTGTCCTTCTGTAACTGGTAATAGAATGCAGATCAAAGCTGGTTGCTTCTAAGTGCTTTAAAAGTATTTTAAATCCAAATTATTTTCTTTCCAAGCCTTGATCTTTGTTCTCAAGTCCCTAAATATGCCAAGAAAGGCTGAACTTTTTTGTCATTTGTTTTCACCCAGATGCATTAGCAATATTATTTTTCTATCAATTAATTCTGACTCATCTTCTTTTAATTGAACAGATAAGCAATTTTTCCTGTAATTTTCTTAGCTCATTATTTGTGAACTAAGGGACTTGACAACTTGCTATCATGGTTAGACAGTACTGGACACTTTTTAAATTATCTGTCCTTGAAATTATTCATTTGCTCATATTTTAATTTCAAGGATGAAAAGAATGATAGAAAGGGAGGTAATAAAATACGAAACTTATTTATGCTGTTTAAAAGTGAATGACAGCAGCCCCAACATATAGAAGTCTAAATAAGCACACATGTTTTGGTCCAGCAAAGAAAAACTTGGTTTGGAAAAGTATGCCAGCTGAAATATACTCAATCGGATTGAATTAGAAAAACTTTGGAAGCAGTCCTATTCTTTTGTACTATATAGAGATTATGAAACTCCATCTGCCACTTCCTGAGCAAGACCCTTGGTTTGGCAGAACACAGTACACAGTTACAACTTTAGGCAGGTATTGCATAGCTGGTTACTCTGTGTGTGTGTGTGTGTGTGTGTGTGTGTGTGTGTGTGTGTGTGTGTGTGTGTGTCTGCAGTGCCACATACTGCATATTCAGCTGTTTTCTGCACTGCAAGGGAGCAGTGCAGGAGTTTTTTTGACCCTTGGATATTCAGGGATCAAAAAAAACCACACAAAAAGAAAAGCAGATCAGTGCTTGACCACCTGGAGCCATGCAGGGATTGGCAGGACTGCCACAGTTGTAGCCCTAGGATGCTTTCAGGATGCCAGGTAAGGATGCTGGGACCAGTTTAGTGCTGGCCCCAGCCTCCCCTACCCCACCCAGGATAACCTGCCATCTGCAAGAGGGCATGTAGCACAGGCACTACCACTAGCGGTGGCATAAGGACAACTAGCGGTGGCATAAAGTGTGCAAAGTGTGCCACAGCCAGTTGTCCCTGGGGAACCAAATGTCCATGCTCATGTGCATATGGCCTGCATCCCCCAGATGCCTGGACTGTGGTGTACGTGTGTGTACCCAAGTCTTCCACTTTCTGTGTAGGATTTTTTTTTGCCTTCCTCTGTAGCAGAGTCTGGTCCAACTTCCTATGATGAAAATGCTTCCTGGCTGTGGTGTGCATAAGGAGCTGAAGTTAATGTTCTTGTGGACATCTTTGGGAAGATGCTGATTGTGTGGTTGTTTGTGGGGCAGGGACTTGATAAAAAACCAGGGGATCCCTTCTAGCCCTGTTTCTTCTCATCAGTACCAGCAAATTGTCCAATTTCATTGAAGATAATGGGGCAGAAAATTTGAGCACCGTAACCTTGAATTAGCTTCAGTAAATCAGCACCTATCATGGTGCACAATGGAGAAGAATATCCTTTTGTGTTTGTGAACTATAACGCTTGAAGTGGGAAGCAAATAATAGAAATATGTGTTTTCTCTACTGCACCAATGAAATTGGTGGACCCAGGTGGACAAAGCCATTAATAACTGCCTGAGGATTGTCAAGCCTCGTCACAAGATATTTTAGATGATGGTAGATGAGCTTGAATGGTGTATTTCTCAAGATGAATTAGTCAGCAACTACATAGTAGTAATTAAGGTTTGTACATTTTCAAATTGGCAATGGCCAGTGCCTAAGGAAACTCCTATAATGGTGCATTAAGTCCTACACAAATGTCAAGGGAAATCCCCTTTGGCATTCTGAAGTTATTCAGCCACTTCTGGTCATACCAGGCATACAACACAGGTCATAGGATAGAGAAAAAAGAATCATAGGGAGTTTCAAAGTTTGATTTCCAGATGTGGAATACAGTATTCCAGGTACCTTTTCCTATGACACACAGGCATTATGCCCTTGCTTAGGAGAAACTCTCCTTTGCGTGGAAACAGTGACTCGTGGAGCAAAAGGTAGCTATTCACTCAGATGTATTTGGCCAAGCTAGTTCAACTGAAACTTTCGTAATGATGCATTTAACTTTGAAATAAATACCTCCAGCCTCCACAAAGAATGGCTCTTGGAACGCTGTTAACTATTCAGTCCCTCAAATCTTCCTACCTTTTCCAAAATTTACTGCTGCTTTTCCTCAACCTTTAATTTCCCATCCCCTCAAGAAAATAATCTCTGAATTTTGCATTGTACAAAAAGGGTTTTGGTGTTGTTTTCCAGATTCCGTTGCTTTCTTACAATAGAGGATGATTCTCCTTGCTGCAGCATCCTGACTCATGTCAACAGCTCCAATCAAAAAGACTTCTGGGTGAAGATCTTTTTCTAGAGTCTCATTAAAGTGGGTTTGTATATATATCCCTTTCCCTTCCCTTCAGCCTGCATCCACTTGGCTTGTCAGGGAAAGGATGGCAGTGTTAGAATGCATGAGTAAGAGAATTGAGAGTATTTCTTCCCTTTTCTATTGCTCTTTAATACTAAGCATGAGCAATCAGAAAGACAAGAGGTTTTTTGATCTGGAAATATATTAGTGTAAAGGAAATATTTTATGAAATATGTTTTAGAGAGCAAGAAAATGCATAATGGTATATATGAGACATCATGTATGTCATAAAATATGATTATAATACTTTATGTAATATCGTGTTTTAGATACACAGACACATGTACGCCTCATTTAGCAGGACATCTTTGATCTAGTCTTGAGAGATGAGACATTACTTCAAACAAAAAAGCAAACAAAAATTATAAAAGGAAAATGAGTAGACATCTGTGATTTCACTGTGACCTTGATTACAAACAGAAGCCATTTTAAGGGATTCATTTCCAGAATTTCTAAAAGCATATTTTAATTTGTTTTATGAGAGACTTCTAGACAATTTAGAGAGAAATAAGAGCATAACAAAAGCTTATACTATATTATATTAGTAGATTTTATCTCACAGATTTTCAAAGACCATACTGATGAATGCAGGACAAACTTCTTACATCTTTTTTTTCCCCGTAGTAACTGTACTATGCAGCTTTGGGGACATACCTATAAGCATTGTGCCTGACAGCAGTATTTCAAAGAGTGACACCCAAGTGACAGGTTGGCTGATTGGCCGAGTCTCAATAGCATAGACTGGGCAATTTAAATTCTTTACCAATCTCTTCAGGATTCCTCTGAGATACCTGTAACCATGATAATTCAGGGCCATGAACAAGTTACTAGAAAAAGCTGCCTGAAGAAGTTGCCACTAAATACAGTTGCTCATTTCTTTGTCCTTTCTGGAAAAAGTACTGCGGAAAGATGAGGGAGAGAACCTTTACCTTGATCTTTGCTAACATACTACTCAGGCATTAACATGACTGAACCCTTTAAATTGTATCATAGTCTGTCTTTTTCTCATAGAAAAGTAGGGTTGGAAGGGACCTCAGAAGGCTATCTAGTCCACCCCCTGCTTGTAGTAGCACCATCCACAAATATATCATTCCAGCCAGGGCTTTGTCTAGCCAGGCCTTAAAAACCTCCAAGGATGGAGATTCCACCACCTCTCTAGTTAGCCAGTGCTTCACCTATTTTTCCTAATATACAATCTAAACCTCCTTTGCTGCAACTTGAGACCATTGCTCCTTGTTCTGTCATTTGTCACCACTGAGAACAGTTCAATTCCACCCTCTTTGGAACCACCCTTCAGGTAGTTAAAGGCTGTTATCTCATACAATTAAAAAAAATATTTGTGAATTTTTACAGTTATTGTGATGCTCCTTTAAATTATGATTTGAGGTGTGAGGAGGATCCTGTGTTTTCATAGATTTCATAGGCATTAGGGCTGGAAGGGACCTCGTGAGATTAATGGGTTCAGCTTCCTGCCCAAGGGGCAGGAAGTCAGCTGGGGTCGAAGGATCCCAGCAAGATAAGCATCCAAATGTTGGGGGCTTGTCTATGAATTCCACAGGCACAGTCGGCATAATCCAAGTGCCCTAGGATTGGTGCCTGAGGGCTGCCATGGTGCCCCCTGGTGGCCACCCTGATCCTGCCAGGCTCTTGCTTCTGTCTCCCGGGGTCTCACCCTGCTTTCTTGCTGCCATGCTTTATTGTTGAAAGTAATGAGGGGAGGCTGCCCATGGAGACTGCTGAGTCTAGGTGCGCTCTCTCTCAGTGTTCCCAGTGTTTTCTCCCACAGGCCTCACGAGCCTTCAGATCTGCATTTGTGACCTCCTTCCACCCTTACAGCTATGCCCATGCCTCACAGATGTTACTCTGTGCAGAGTCCAATCCTTGTGTAGAGGCCTCAGCCCTCTTGGGTTTAGCTCCCCTTTTCTCTGGCTCTAGGCCTTCAGCCCTGGCCCAATGATCTGGGCCCAGCTCTCTCACCCTCAGCCCTCTCGTTGTCTCTGGTCCTCCAGGCCTCTCAGCCCTGTCTTGTACTTAATCTCAGCCCGCCTTCCCTCCCTCCCAACCAGTGTCTGTGAGCCAGGGAAAGGGTGCTCCCAGTTCAGCTCAGTCCTCGTGATGTCCTTGACCCAGGGCAAGGCTTTACACTGGGTGCCTGTGTGGCACCCCTCTGGGCTTCTTATCATCCCTTATAGCCGTACCCGCTTCTCCGGTTCCATTAAATCACAACATAAATACAAGCCACAGATTCTCAACAGAAAAAAACCCTACCAGCTCTGGGTTGTTACCTCTCCACAGGCCATAAGCTCCCTTTAGCTCTCCTGGCAGCCTTGGTGCCACCTCCCCTTTCTATCAGGTGTCTTCCCCCAGCTCTGCACAGGGGTTTTCCCTGTTCATTTAGAGCGAGCCTGCAGCTGTGGTCCCACAAAGCTGGCTCGGTCTTCTGCTCCCTCTGAAATGGACAGGAGTCCCCTGACTCCCTGTTACAGTCCCCTCTCCTCCCCCTCCATTATACCCAAGCAGCAGGGTTTGAGTTCCCTGTTATACCAAGTAACAACAGGGTATTTGCTCTGAAAAGTCCTACATTTTGAAAGTATCTTGTTTGGTCTGACAGAACCTAAATATTTTAACATCGTGTGTAATGCAATGCTAATTTCTTTCCCTTAAGCATTTCATATGGAGTAGACTTGATAAACTGAGATAACAGGGTGTTAATTTTTTTTTGAGGGGGAAACCAAGTTAATTATGGAGTCATGGATGTTTTGATGATTAAAAAGCTATTCAAATTAGTACCTATGAAGTTAGTAAATTGTTTTATATTTAAAAAGAAAAGTTATACTAGGTCATTTTTAATCCCAGATTTTGTATCCTACATTGAAATATGTTTCTGGCAAAAATCTATTTTTAAAGAGTTAAATTAAGAAACAAAATATATATTTTTATATATTTATATTTATATACAAGAGCACCCTCATGGCTGGAAGCCCACATCAGTTGTGAACTCCCCACCTCAGAGATGCCTAGAGTGCCCCTCTGGCTGAAAGCCCGCATCAGCCATGGACTCCTAGTCACAGGGATGTATGGGGAATCTCTGTGGCTGGGAACTTGAGCTTACTAAAAGCTCTCAGGTTTAAGGGTGCACACAGGCTCCCAGCCAGGAGCCCTAATCAGCTGACAGGCTCCCAGCCACAGGACCCCTTAATTCAATTAGTGGCATGATAGGAATAATCTATAAAGTTATTACACATATTTTGTGGGATAACTTTTTTGCTTATTCTTCCTTTCATCACACCATTAATGCATTGAATGTGTATTCAGGTGACAATTTAAGGCATGATTAACTGATCAATCATATCTTAAGTGTTACATGTAGATGGGGCCTTAGTATTACCTGTTGAACAATTTACCATACTTAACAAATCCTGCCTGTGTTTCAATAGCAATTGATAGCTTTCATTTATTGTTCTTGCCTCTTCTTAAAACTGCCACCGTATTCTCCTCTCATGTTTTTTTTGAAGGGCACAGAAGTGCTGTTCTCCCTTCCTCCACGAGCAGTAAGAACCCTCTAAAATTGTATGACATGGTCAGAATGGAACCAGAATCCACTACAAAATTTGCCATTGGTTTTGACTGATCTTTGATTTGTGATTTTTGTATTTATATGATGAGTGAATGCTGGACAATGGGACTGCTTGAAAATATGAACTATACTGTGTTGTGTTGGGTTTTTTTGGGAAGACCCATTGGGGATTTATAAAGAAGTGTTTTATGACCTCTAAATTATAGTGATGAGGGAGCTTTACCTTTTTTTTCAGGTGGTAGTAGCAGAAGTTGTCTATGGCTTTCTAACACCTACTGAAAACAGGATTATTAAGCAATGCAACTAGACATTACTTAGTTTTAAAATTTAAAAGCAACGATGAGCATAAGATAGTGAAATTTATATTTCACAAAATTCTAGGGGAAAAGAGGGGGTGAATTGTTATAGAGATCTAAAGCAGTGGTCTGCAACCTTTTGCACCTTACGTCCCACTAACCATTTTGTCAAAAAACCCTGGTCTCACCAAAACCTGACAAAATTGCTCTGTTCAAGATATCTGTTGATTCATCTATTTGAAGTGCAAATGACAGATTTTTTCAATTGGGCAATGAGTTGAAGTCCCACCTATACGACCTTCACGTCCCACTGGTTGAGAAACACTCATCTAAAGAAACACAAACACTTAGGATTGAAGGAAATATAGATGGACCATCAGAGTGTAAAAGGAAGAGAAGAAAACACATAACTTGTGGACATTGACTAGGGCTAAGGGAGGTATCTGGAGAATTGAGAGGGATTCTGCACCCAGACATAAGAAGTGTAAGGGAAGCATGAATGGGAATAACCCTGTCTAGCATCAGACGTTGGAGCGCTGAAGGGGCTACGTTTTCTTTGAGTTCCATTATTGTTCAGGGGGCCATCCCACTGGAAGACCAGGTACCTGGACTGCCTATGACCATAGATACTCAGAGAAGGGTGGTGAAGGATATGTATTTTGTCCTGCTCCAGCAAATGAACTGATTGAGTTTGAGTTCTATCTTTGACAAAATTAATTTGATTACAGAACTTTGAGGGGATGCTAACCAGGATCCTGAAAATAAGTTACGGGCATGGACTTTGTTCACCCAGGTTGACAGTCTGAGACTGAAGTTGATAACATAAGGGTTAGGTCTAGACATAACTGGCACCCCTTGGGTATTTCTTTTGGAATTATAATTTAAGACTTTTGATTGAGGGACCAAACCCAAGGCTATTTGGGACAAGAACTGATCCAAGATACAAATTCAATTATTTGAGTTGCGCCAATAAGCAGTCTGTGATAGCAAATGCCATGTTCAGTGACACCTGGCACAAGCAAGCTTGCCATATTGTATGGGTGACCAGTATGTAGACCACTGTTGCATCAGCTAATGTCATTATGCACCATTTTGGTAACATCTGGTTGGCATGTGGAAGGGGTGAAGGGGAGGAGGAGCCCCATGAAACACACTTAAGGACAGCATCCCTAATGTACCACCTGTTGATGGAGCCTCCCTCCCTAGTGTTCTCTTTTCTCCATTGAGTCATGGCAGGTGAGTAAAGAGGGATCTCTCTCAAGGGAAACCCTCCAGATATCCAGCAAGAAGATGGCGTTAGGCACTTGGCCGATGTCAGGCAGTCTCCAACGAGTATGTCACTCTTTGCGCTGCCCTGGCTGGGTACAGGAAGCACTGTTGATGGACGATAAATATCTGTCTTACATATATTTTAGGGGAATGGATGCATCATTAAATGTTAAATCTGTTATTTGATAAATTGAATCTCTTAATAGATAAAGTTAAAAGAAATTATGTAGTTTCATTCTCTTGGTTCTTGTGATATTTTTTCTTACTTTTCATCCATTCATGACTTTCAGGTCCCACGTGTGCTTAAAACCTCTTAAATTGAATTACCTTTATGCTTTATAAGTATGTTAAATTTAAAAAATGTAAAGAAATTAAATGACTTTTATTATTGTGTTGTGTGTCATTTTTTGCCATCTGGCTGTACCTTAATTTTATCCTCCTTGCTGTATGGGGGATACTGTAATTTCTACCCCTGTCCTCAGATGTAATCAGGCCCATCTTTATATCCAGGCAGTCAATCTTCAATGCTTGCATGGAATCCCATTGAACCCAATAGGACTCAACTGTCTGAATAGACCTAGTTTCAGGATCCAGGCTGGTACTGATGAACATTTGCTTATCCTTGTTTATGTTTGGAGCTCATGGGGTGAGATGGTTTTAAAATTGTAAATCAAGGCACAATTAGTGTATGAAATGCGGTCCTCTCAGGACTTTCCCTAATATAGACAAAAGAAACTAAAAAGCCTTCTGCCTATGAATAAATGAATGGAATTGGGCATTTTGGAATAATCACAGTCTATTTCTTTACTTATGGATGAACTTTCTTTGCTTGCTTTAAGTGTGTTTCACCGTGAACCTGTAGTTCTATCTAATCAAGGAACTGCACTGAGATGAGATGATCTAATTTGTTATTTCCATTGAACCAGATTCTGGAAATGGAACAGATTTTCTTTTTCTTTCTTTCATACTCTTTCTTACCTGTTTTTTTAAAAAAGAATCACCACACAAAGAGAATATTGGTTTGAGCAGATTATTCCAGATGTGCTAAAATAGCTCCATCTTGCAGTTTTTATTCATTCTCAAAGTTCAAGTTTAAAAGGCTTTACTGTACAAGATAGAATTCTATCTGAGGCTGCTTCCTCACTTGTAAAGAAGGTCCAATTGCTGAACAATATGTACCATTCATAACCAGGATATTACATTTTTCTAAATAGCTGCTGTTTCATGTCCATATATTACCATTCAATAGTGAATTAATTAAGTTTGAAACTTTTTCAGACTATATTTTGAATATTCCAGGGAACTGATAGATCTATAAATCTTGTTCATTTGGGGTTTCATTATGTGCCTCACAAGCAAAACCTGTTGCCTTAAAAATTTCTTTCCCTCTCCTTTTTAAGTTACTGCAGATGAAACTTTGTAGACATTTAATGGTCTTAAATATGATGAGAATAAATAATGGAGGCAGAGCCTGCGAATTTCATCCATATGCAAATCTTTTATATCTTCTAATGCACAAGAATCACAGGGAAAGTCGAGTTGTCATATTATATACAAACATACACACAAATAACTATATCTTTTGGCAGTGGATTTACCTCTAAGACCATTATGATGCTTGTAAATCCTGGTAATGATGACCTGAGATAAGTTATTAGTAGATCCTGAATCATGAATTTTACAAAGCCACCCATCAAATATCTTCTTTGCTGTATAGCTTCAGTGCTAGACTGTAAAATTTAGAGAAATGAACAGAATGATGGATAGCTGGATGTGACTGAAGACAGCTAATTAAAGGATCATCAAACTCTCTAAAATGTAAAAAAAATCATTACAAGTAGCAAGGTTGAAGGAACAGAAATTTTAATTTCTCATAAATTTTCTTTTGACAATACAGTGGGCAACAGTCATCTGGGCTAAAAAAAAAGCAGCTTTTTGACGATAGAACAACTTGTAACAGTGCTTGAAACCCCTGATGAATTTTATACTACTGGGAACCAACTCTCTCCTGGATCGGTAGGCTCCTGCATCTGGGTTGTTTGATTGATTGACAGTCATATTGATAAAAGAATTTCATGACTCATGTATGATTGATAGGCATCCATCAGGAGGAAACAATGTTCACTTTTTTTTCAGTCACAGAACAAAAGAAGAACTGTTTTTGTCTAGCCTTTAGTTTTAGTCACTGTTCCTATTTGATTTCTCATGTATATAGGCTGGATATATTTACAAAGACAGAAGTCATAAATGAAAAGAAGGTAAACCCCTTTGTTCTGTATATGTCTGTGCTTTTTGTATGGATGCCTCCCTGATCAGCAGAATTGTAACAAACTGTAGCAAAAGAGTAGAGGGACAGGAGAAAAAGAGACAGCTTCAACTATTAATCATTAATGATTCTGAGGAAAGACTACATATCTCAGGTGTCTGAGCCAGAGCTTTTGCTAATAGATCCTGGGATCAAATTTCTGTCAGAGTCAATAACTGCAGAAAGGTGTTGCCAGCTGAGGGTTGTAATTGGGTGCCTGTGAAGCACATAGTATGGCCTCAGCTGAATTCTTAACCTACTTTAGATTAAGAAATCCCACTTCTCTGGTCCACCAACGTGATGTGTACTTTCTAGTAGCCTCATTAGAAGGAAAAGGATGAATGGGCTTGGGGACCAAACTCACTCTTAAAAGTAGGAGCCTTCAAATCAATATAGTTTAAAATCAGTTCAACTAGGGTTTATGGTAAACTTGAAATATCTTTCCCACTTCTACATTGTTGTTTAGCTAGACTGTTTATTAGGGGTGCTAAAAACAGGGAGGCTTGAAGACTAAAATTATTTTTTCTCTCCAATTGAACAGGTACATAGTGAATAAGTACAGAAGTAGCACTGTAGAGCTTGCCCAGCTAGATCTATTAAAATCAAGACATGAAGAGCTGGGTGGAGCTGGCCACTAACTGAGTCCAAGGGCAATGCAACTTCAAATAAATGGCAGCCCAGTCTCAGATAAAGCACCTTGCCTTCAAAGCAGAGAAGAGGATGTGGAGGAAGGAAAAAGAGAGAAATCCCTGTCTATAGATTACTCTCCCCTGTGGAAAGACTTACAACTTCTGTGGACAGAACTGTGGCTAAAGGATTGGACTCTTAAGTCACCTCAAGACTCAATGAGCCATGGCAGAGATCTTTCTCAAACTAAGGGATTGCTACCACTGCTGATTCAAATCAAGAGCTAGTTCCAGTTGGGAAAGTTCTACATTGGTGCTTCTCGCTGGGTGCATCTACACGTGCAGTTAATGTGTCTGAATGTTTTGCACAGAACATTCAGGCTCATTAAAGTGCTCCCCAGTGCATGTCTACATGTGCATCCCTGTGGGAAGCAAAATGAGCCTGCCCCAGCCAAGGGGAGATTGGGCTGGCCTCAAGTGGGGGAGCTGTCCCAGCTGGGTGGGCAGCTGCCTCCCAGTCACATGGAGATCGGGACCCATCCCAATCGCTATGTGGCTGGGAGGCAGAGGCACAGCAGATGCCTTGCAGCAGGGACAGCTTTCCTAGCCACATGGAGAGCCTGAGAGTTTCTGATGTCCACTTGGCTGGGAAGCAGCATGTCACTGATGTGGGGGAGCCTCTGTGGCCCACTGCTGCCTAGACTGACTGGGAGCAATTTGTTCCCAGTCAGCATATACATGTTCAGTACAGTGCATTAGTGAATACACCAATTTTCTAGTACCCAGATCTAGTACAGGTACTAGAAAACCATTCATTAGACTAATATACTGCACAGTAATTGCTGTACATGTGTAGATGGTGACACCTTACTGTGCATTAGATTATTCTAATGTTCAGTAAAACACCTTGTGTAGATGTACCCACTGTGTACCTACCTGTTCTATGGTGAGAAAAGTGACCCTAGCCTGTAAGACTATCCATTTTTAGCCCCTTCAACGAGCAGTCCAGCTAAACAAAAATAGAGGTGGGAAAGGTCTTCCAGATTCTACATACTCTCTAGTTTAAATTGATTCGAAATTTGATTCAAGATGGCACTGGCTTGAAGAAACTTCTCAGGACTCTAGGAAATTTTCTTTATTAGCTGCACTGCTTTGAAAAGTTCACATTTTAAATTTATGAAAGACACGAAGTTAAATGTTAATTAAGCACAACATCTAATCCATGCTATCTAAATCTCAAAATGGTTTGGCTATTTAATTCACTTCTGATAAGGCTTAGCTGGTGAAGGTAAGAGTCTTGCTCTCTCTGGGGAAGGCACGGAACTTATGAAACTCAAAGAAAGCTTATGGCTTGGAAAAGATTACTAATCCTGCTTGGAAGAGAGTGAATTCTTAGCAAAGGTAGAAATTTTTATGCTGAGCAAAATGCCATTTTTAGAACTTTCTCAAACTCCAAAATTATTATGCTCTGATTGAGTCTATGGCTTGTTCAAAATCTTTGAAAAAATAAGTTTTCTTTTGCCTAGTTTACATAAAAGTGTCGTTCTCTCCTTCCTTTGCAATAGACTCCCAGTGTAAGCAGATGCAATTGCTCCGTGCCTCAGTTTTTTCTCTGTAAAATGGAAATAGTACTATTTTTCATAGGTGTATTCTACTTACAAAGAGCTTTGGGACCCTCGATATTTTACACCATATCCAGTTGTATTACTAGACTAGATTCACTACTCTTCTGCAGCTGCATATACTTAACGGGTGCATACAAAAGAACATGCATGTGAATTTCCCTGGGAACAAGAAGCAGCGGCACACCTTGTGCTGTTGCTACTTGTCCCCGATGAACGCCCATGCATGTGCCTTCACTGTGTGGCAGGTTGCTCTGGATGAGATAGGGAAGGCTGGGGCCAGCACCTGGGCTGGCCCCAGCAGCCTTACCTGGGGTTCTGAGGGCCCCTTGGGGCTCCAGCGGTGGTGATCTGGCATGTGGAGCCTGGCCAGCAGGCAGAGCATAGCTCTTGCCAGCCAGGCTCTGGTTTCAGGCAGAGCATGCTGCCACCATGTGCACTGCCCTGCTTTTTATTAGAAAGCAGCTTTTTTGCCACTGGGATCTCCCGGTGTCAAAAAACCCCACCATGATGAAAATTAGCAGCACAGACAATGCCTATGTGTGCAATGCGTGCAGTTTGTGGCACTGCAGATGGGTCTGCAGTGCTACATATTGCATGTGTGCACTCATCTGGATGTGCCCAACTAGGGTGAGGTTGATCTGTATACCCATCTATACAGATAGTCAGGGTGTTTAAATCACCCCCAAAATGGCAGGCCTAATCTGAGTTCACCTAAGTATGTAAACTAACCACAATTGGAATAGATTAACCCAATCTATTGAATGCCTGTGCACATATTGGAGTGTAGCCCTGGGGCTGAGAGCTCCCAGATGCTCACCCCAGCCCCAGGGTTGTGCTTTTCCTACCCTCAAGACCATGACTTGGCTATTTTTAGCCCCCTGACTCTCTTGCCCCCCCAGACAGACAGACAACCCTCCCTGAAGACCCACCAGTTCCCCCTGTCCCCCTCCCCCCGTGATCCTGCCAAACCTTTCCCTGGACCTGCCTATGCCCTTGAGCCCTTCCCTGGATCTACCAGTGCCCTCCCCACACCCTGAGTTACTTATTTTGGTTTCCCCAAAAAGCTCCTGGTACTGGCGAACAGTTATATGTGCCACTCCCGGTCTATGTTCATGTGGCTTATAGCTCTGCAAGCATAGACCAAGTACAGTGAACAGCTGGACGCACCCTGTGTAGCCGCCAAAGCTAAAGTACTCTACTTCTCAGCAGCCCTAATTAGTCCAAGCAGTATATCCATGTGTGCTATCATGGCTATACTGCTTTCAGTACTGACACTGTACTGTGTAGACACACCCAGTAATAAAAAGCATTCCTAGTAGGAACAATTAACTCAGTGGTTCTCAACATTTTTAGGCTCAAGATAGCCATTAGAAAATGCCAGCTCTTGGCTTTTACTTGTTTCTTGACTACAGAAAAATAATAGAGCTATTCTTCTGTTGCAAAGAACTCAGAACGACCACAATGTGGCAGAATGTTTTTGACACTGGATTTCTATTTGAAATCTCTTTGGTTTTTTTGTGAATCATGTTTGCACACCTCACAGTGCTAATATTGCATGGCGCTCCACAATGCCCCTGAAAAGATCTCATGGCACTCCAGGGTAACTCAGCACTCTGGCTGAGAAAGTGAATTAAGTGAAATATCTGAGGAGCTCCTTCTTTTCCTTTCTCAACTTCAGTTTAAACACTAACTTCCTCACACTTCCAAAATTACCTCTATTTCCATCGGGAATGATAGGCATGTGTTGAACATAAGATTAGATTTAGATGCTTGAATTTGTGCATACATGTGCACACATGCTGTCTCTCTAGCTCTCTCGCTCTCTCTCAGATATGGAAAGCCTTTAAATCTTTAGCTTTCTACTGTGAAAAATAGTTGATGACAGAGTCTATAACAATTAAATGATCAAGGCATTAAAAATTATTCTATTTACTTTGTAATTGAAATGACATATTTTCACTGATTGTACTACAAATACATTGTAAATTCTGATGCCTTCAGACCCCTATAATGCCTTGATGGTGGTGCAACCAGACTCCTTTAAAGCAAATGCAGTAAGAGGTGAACCTAGTAGCTTCTTTTTGAGCAAGGCAGGTTTTACAATATCTATTTGGATAATAATTAAATTTCAAAACAAAAGACACTTTTTCCTGACTCATTCATGTAGTTGCTGTGGGCACATTAGTAAAACAGACTATTTGCTGATTTGACTAATAAGTTCTGACCAGGTTCTGTAATAATGGCATGGTGTATTATCACTGTAGTAATGTCTGTTGTGGTTGTAGTAACTGCTAACTCTTATGGCAGTAATGATCTCAGTAAAATACAAAATAACCTTCTGCATTCGGTATCTGTTTTAATCTTGCTTAAATGAATAATTGCAACATGGACTGGAAGTCTGTAGTGCACAACTCTACCTGTATGTTAAGATAAACTGGATATTTAAGCTGTCCAACTTCTAAAAACTTTGGAGAAGGTGAGGTTTGGATGTGAGTCTGAATCCAGAATTATGACCTAGTCAGTAAAAGCACTGGATTGGAACTCAGGAGTGTATCACTTACATTCCCAGTTCTGCTGTTGGTGACTTTGCTCTAGTTGCTTCCCCTCTCTATGCCTTGGTCTTTAATTGGAAATAAAGATACCTATCACTATTGTTCTCTAATTAAAATGAATAGTAATCACATTGCTCTTCTTTCTCTGTTTCTTAAAGGTTAGGAGTAAGAAGGTTTAGTATCAAGAGGGGCCATGTGGAGGAGCTCTCAGAAAAATGTCATTTTTAAAGTCATTTTAAAAAACAACTTGTGGGAAACACAACTGGCACCCAATCAAAACACAACACAATCACAACCAAAATCTCAAATTTCTTTAAAAAAAAATTTTTAAAAACAAAACAGACAAAACACCCCTGCCCCAGCTTTAGGATTTTAAAAGAAAATTATTGAACCTTAAACATTTTATTAAAAAATGCTGTTGTTATTTTTCTAGTTGATTTTTCTACCAGCACAATATCTTTCCATTAAATATTTTGGGGAAAGAAATGTTGACCAGTTCTAGTCACCTGATGTGATAGATTATGGATTTGATTGTAATATATCTTTTAAAAATATGTTTGTTATACTGTTGTGTTCATCCCTAAAGCTAGTGCACTTGGGAAGAACAGGTTAAAGAAATAGTGAAGCCAGAGTTGCCTACTTGCAGGGCCAGGACAAGATGGAGCTTCAGCATCAACACATTTGAATAGCTTTGATGTGTTAAAAAAGGTGGGATGGAGGAGATTGCACTGGAGAAGTTTAAGGACATAAGTATGAAAACAGGCAAGGAAACAGGAGAAGGAGGGTGTCAGCTCCTGACTAAGGGGTCTGAAGACAAAGACCAGCTAAGCAGGAGTTGGGTAGTCTGGAAAGGGAATTGCTGAGAAACATTGGGGTTCTCAGGATTGTGAGGCCTACACTGAGGACAGATTGACGGCTTAAGCCATTTGGAGGGGGCAGGATCTCCTTGCTCTGTGGCCTTTGCCCCAGGAAAAGGTTTTATAGAGCTGTCTTCTTTGCTGCTTGGAACTTTGGGTTGCCTTTGTTCTCCCCGGTGAGGTAAAGTCTCTCAGGAGTGGAACTGAGCATTAGCTTCAATAATCAGGGAAGGTCATGGACCAAAAGTCTCGAGTCTCAGAGTGGGGAGGAGTCAGGAGGAGTCAGGACTCGCCTCCTGTTCTAGAATCCACACCTTGACTGGCTTCTGGAGGCACTCTCAGACAAGTTCAGGGTGGTCTGAAGTAAGTGCCCCCATGACACGTGAATAAGTGTAGTGCAGAGGGGTAGGATGGTGAGAGGGGAAGGAGTAGCACCCAGGAGGAACAGAAATAAGAAGTTGGAGGGCAGACAGGAATATGGAAAATGGTAGGGAGGGAGTTTGGAGAGGCAAAAATTTGGATACTACGGTGAGCATAACCTTTGATAAAGGATTTGGTCCTGGAAACTCTTATGGATATTTCCAATCATGGACTCTTGGGCAGTGATGACCTCGTTAAAACACTAAAATAACTTCATACTCAATTTCCCTGCTGATTTTATTTGTTAAAAAGAGTAACTGGGACACAAAGTGAAAAAGAAAGAGTGCCTTGCTTTAACCTCATTCAAATAGCATACTCAAAATAACACATCAACATCTTGAAAAAAGCTATCCAAGCATCACTTTCCCCTTCTACACCATAGGAAACAGCATGCATATAAGCCACCAGAAGAAACTAAAACCTTTGTGATTCATACAAATATGCCGACCACCAAAACCCTTAAGCATGTTGGACATGATTCACTTTCACTTGGCACCAAATGTAGCTATTTGCATCAATGCAGAGTGGGCATAAATTATTCCCCAGAATAGTGGACCCTTACACTGATTTAAGTGATTACTCAGCAGGTAGTGACAGAGAATCATACATCTTTCCAGTTGCTTTTCTTTCAGTAGAGAGTAAAATATGGATGCAATGAGAATTGGTGATGAACACTGTTCCTTTGCTCTATTTAGTTTTTAATTCACCCACAATTTGCTGTTCTCTGTTGGGAAATGGTCAACCAGTGTTTCAAGTAAATCTTTCATATCTTGCCTCAGGTCCGCTCTGCTTTGATAATCCCACATCCTTTATTTATAAGCAAAGCTAGCAATAAATAATCAGAACGTATAGTTTTATTTTGTAGTACAAAAAATGCAGAGGTGTGTGGGCATGGTTTTGGTAGAGGGAAATTTGTTTCCTTTTTTAAGATGAAGTGCCTTTTTATGGAAATAGTATATGTTGTGATATAGAAATTATGCAAAGAAAGTTGAGAAATGCATCATAAATTGTTTCTTCTGAGTCTTCAGCCCTCTCTTCTCACACAAAAAGGAACTGGTCACCTTTTATTTATAGACTTTAAAAAAGAGTATAAATCTCCCAAAAATGGAGTCATGAAGAAAGGGGGTAGAAGAACAATTCCAGAAATGTATTCAAGAACACAAAAAAATTGTAAAAATGAGTTTGTAATTTACTGCAGCTCAAAGCCAGCAGTAACTAATACACTGGAAATTTACCCATTTTATGCATCTATTTTGCTTACTTTACTACTCTGCTGTTCATAAAAAGAACATTTATTTTTGCAACTGTCATGTCACTTGGCATTTATGTGATCTCTGAGCGATGTGTGAAAATGCACATTTTTCCAGTTCCAATTTTTATTGAAAAGTTATTTATTTTAAAATTGATATCCATGTGATTTGTTCTCCCATCTATCTAGTTTCACCATTCTATTTTTATTATGTTTATTCTTATTACTTGGGAACCTGGATCATATATCATTTGTTTCTGTTTACTTTTAACATCCTTTTTCCTACTTCAGTATGTGTGTTTTGCCATCTTTACATTGGTATCTTAATGCCACTTACCTATTAACTGGGAGCGCAACGTGAGTTCTATTTTACTTTAATCAGCATCTCTGACAAACTATAGTTCAGTAGAAGTTTTCCACTGGCAGCGTCGGTCCATTGCCAGGCTGTCTCCCCTGCTATGGTGCCTTCTCCCTCAACTGTATGCCCCAGTAAAGCAAGCAAAATCATTTGTTTGCATAAGGTAATCATTACCTTAGCAAACTAAATAATCATATGCAACATCCAGTTTTCCCACCATTATTATTATTATACATCTGTATTGTGCTAGCACTTTGGCATCAGCAAAGGGTTAGGGCCTTGTGCTTGGCATTGTTAAAATACACAACAGAGAAATGATCTCTATCCACATAGGGCTTAACATTTTAAGTGTAAGAGCAGAGAAAACAGGCACATATAACAAATACCAGTAGGTGGGGGAAATGCTAGATAATTGTTTCATGAATAAGAATAGTATAAACTATGCTCCAGAAAAATATGACTATGAGTTGACTTTGCAGATGTTTATGGGAAGTATGAGAGAGCATTTGAGTTTTGAATTACTGAGGAATGATTTGCTGCTGCGTGTTGCTGTATTCCACCAGAAATAAAGCAAATGTGTCCTGGAAGCAGTGCTGTAGTAAGGAGGGGGTGAGCAGGCAACCACCCAGGCACTGAAGTGAAGGGGCACCAACCCGGGGCAGGGGCAGAGGACAGAGATGCGAGCAGGTCATTTGCAGGGGCGCAGAGATAGGGGGAGGGCGGCTCCCACTGCTGTGTGCACTCCCAGGCAAGGATGGCAGGGGGAGGAGGGGGGGCATGTGCCCTGTAGATCTGTGCCTGGTGCGAGGGTGGGCTGCCACTGTGGGCTTTGCCCTGGATGCCAAAGTTCCTTGCCACAGCACTGCCTGGAAGGCTGTGTGGCTTCTTGACACCTCACCCATCTTGTCCTCAGGAGCATGCCAGGTGCCTTCCTGGATAGCCAAATGCCTAGATGGCCTGGGACCTCTGGCTTTTGACAGTTTGGGATACCACAGGACCCAAGCTTTTCAGTTCCATGGCAGCCTACTAGATTGCCCTCAAGTCAGGGTTTGCAGCTGTACCAGAAGCAGTATGAGCAGCGCAGTGCAATTTGTGCCATTTTCCAAACTGAAAGCAGTGATCCATCTGTGTGGTGCTGCATATGAGCTAATTAGCTCTCTTTTACCTGCCCCACTCAGCACTGCCCAAACATGGCTACTCAGCTTTCAGTGTGGGAGCGAGTGGGCACAGCATGTTCAAATACAGTTTACAGACTTAACCTTATATAGGTTCTGGATAGAACTGACAGAGGGCTGGAGGTGCCAGGCTGCAGTAACTTTGTTTTTTGTTAAAAATTTAAAATTGTATTTCTCTTCCCCACAACTGGAAGGAAACCAAATACTGGTGTCTCAATATCCTCTACAAAATGTAATTACTGCCTCTGTTCAGGCCTGTTTACAAGCAGTGAACTAACTGCTACCTGCAGATACCAGAAAATTTTCTCCCTTATCCTAGGCGACTTATACATCTAGTAGAGTCTGTAATTCAAGTCCAGTGCAGCTGCATAAGTGCAAAAGGGCAACTCTGTGTGTGACTGCATATATGTTAAGGGTGTAGAAATATGAGAGATCTGAATTAATTTTTAAAAACTCTGGGACTTTACATGGTTCCATAGGTTTCCTATCACCTCATACTCACTTGTACTGGGATTTTTTTATTTTTTGGTGATGAAAGGGTTATGTGGAGTACATGGAACCAATGTATAGGGCACCTGGATGACAGGAATGTTTTCTGTTTGAGTATTAGTTCCCTTTTTCCATATAAAGTACAGTGTTTGCAGTCTGAAGGCAATTTATCTTAATCCTCCCTTGCCAGAAGGCTGACTCCAAATATTTTGGAAGTGTTCTTATGGCAAACAAGGAATCTTTCTGTTCCACCTTGCTTTTCCAATTTGCAAGTTTTTTGTGGAGGCCAGTCCACATAGGACAGAAAGACATATGCTGCTATCAACTGTTGATAGCTCCATTGACTCCAAGTGAGGATGTTTCTTCTCTGTAGAAAAGGATTTACCTTCCCTTTTTTACAGGGAAGTCCCACAGCATCCACAGATGGAAGTATTGTGCTCCTTGATTGGCATTTGAGGTTTTTCTAAGAGAGAAAAGCTTTAGAGCAGAGGTTTCCAAACTTTTGCATACTCCTTTCAGATTTACCAGCTGCCTGCATGCCCCTACCAGCATGTGATTTATATTTTAACTCCTTAAATACCAATTATTATTATAATAAAAATTAAAGGAAAAGAAGGAAAAACTTCTTTACTGTCCAAGTCCTCAAGGCCTGGAACAGACTCCCCCCAGAGGTGGTACAAGCATCTACTCTGGACACTTTCAAGAAATATCTGGATGTTTATCTTGCTGGGATCCTTTGACCCTAGCTGACTTCCTGCCCCTTGGGCAGGGTCTGGATCCAATGATCTTATGAGGTCCCTTCCAGCCCTAATGTCTATGAAATCTATAAATCCACCATTACAGAATTTATCCCATGTATAACCCCCAGAGATGTCTTGCATATCCCCAGGAGTATGTGTACCACAGTTTGGGATCACTACTTTAGAGTCCTTGGTGTAACCAACATGAGTGCCCACTGGAGATGAACCTAGAGCAACCCCAGTGTGATGGTCTGAGTCTGAAGCAATTCAGTGAACTCAGATAGGGGGACATGCTCAGTCCTGTAACATCATCACTACAGTACAGAAAAACACACAGAAACCATCAGTTTGTGAGTGGCTTGAAATGTTTAACCTGCCGGGAGGCAAGGATTTCTTAGGGCAATATCTTTTATTGAACCAATTGTGTAGTTGGGATAGGGTTAGACAAGCTTTCAAATAAAGACATTCTCTTGCATAATTTGTGGACCATCATGGATACAATATCACTCTTTATCCTATGGCATCTTTCTCCTAAGACAGAGAATACACCAAAAATGAACCCACCTCCTACCATCACAAAGCAGAAAGAGAGAGAAAAGTAGCAAACCTTCCTAGACCACAGAAAAAATATGAATTCAGTGAAGCCATTTTGGTCAGTTCATATTTACAACCACACTAGATGTCCTACAATAACAAATGTATTTAAAGGCCTTATACAAAAATGTCACCTGCAGGTTCATTTAACTGCACTTTTATTGTTATTATGTTATGCTGTCAGTTTACATGGCCTCTTTCTGGAGGAAGATTGGCATACAAACAATGCTCTCCCTGCTTACCTCTAATCACAAACTTGAACCATGCAACAAGGCTAAATTCCTCCTCCCAGCTATAAAACCCATTACAGAAATAAGCACCAAACAGCTAGTGACTGGAAAATCTCATCTGTTGCCTTGGCTGTTCCAGTGTATTCAGAATCTGGAAACCCAGATGTGGATTTTCACTGTGCACAGTTGGATTAGGAAAGTACAGGGCCACTCAGTTCTATAAAATATTCAGAGCTTTCCCACTGCACCAGATAATCTAACAGCAACATCTGGGCTAGGTTGCTGTTTGTCTTGGTAGCTTGCAGAATTTGTACTGAATTTGTGAATGAAATGTAATAGGAGAAAGTGTATAAATATTACTACCTTCTCACACCTTTGATTGTCAGTGCAGCTGTAGTCCCTTGGTGAGGAGAGCTGATGTCCAGGGTTGGTGTTTTTCCAACTGTACCCCTCATCTCTGGGAAGAATTTATTGCTCTCATTTGAAGCATTGTGTCAGATGTCTTGAAAATGAACAGTAATTGCATTACTTCCTTTCCATGCTATAAGGATAGGCTGATCACTGACCCATAAAAAAACAAATCCAGAGCTACAATAAATCCATGGAGATATTTGCTCATTTGAAAGGCATTCATGGAAGCTGCACTTATATTTACATGCCACTGCCTGATTTCACAGATCAGGCAGTTGAGATTCTAGGCACAGAGTGCACCTTATAAATAATTGGAGATGATGACTTTTCTATACAAGGTAATAAAATACAGTTTTTAACACCCCTGGTTATGGATGCACCATCTCCATTCACTATCAGTATTTGTTATTAATATGTCTCTCCTTTCATGGAATTTAGGGTATGAAATGAAGACACTGATGCAGACATAAAAGTGTAACAACATAGGATTTGCCAGACCAGAACACTGTTTCATCAAATCTGGTGTTCTGTATTCAGGGGTGGATAATGCCTGATGCTTCAGAGGAAAGTCAAATCCCTCAGTCTGTGCAATGTTGTAAACAGGGAAAAAGTACCCCTCACAGAGCCTGCAGTCATCAGCTTATTCCCTGAAACATGAGATTTGATTATATGTTTGTTTCTTGGGGAGAAGAGCTGAGAGTATTTAAGCCTTTCAGGCTGGAGATCATGTGTTAGATTAACCTGGAGGAATCTGGGGCCTGTATAGAACAGATTGTGGAATTCCCTTGGCAGAAATGAGCAAAGCAGCCATTACTAACATGCTGTCACATTGCTAACTGGAGCCGAATGACAAATTCATCCGGAATTTTGCCTTCATTTCTGTTCATGAATTGTCTGTGGGTGGCTTTGCCTTTTTTTTTTATGCATGTGGCAGCACTATTTGAACATTTTCTGTGGGTAGTGATTTGTTTGCCAACAGTTCATTCTGAGCATTTGATAGTTCAACGTTGAGCCATGATGAGTGTTTAGATTGGACTCATGGGTCACACGATGTTGTTCATTTCCCTAATTGTGCCCTTTAGGGAAGGACTGGAAAGCACAATGTATTTGCTCTGTTCTCCACTGCACCTGGCTCATGTGTCTGCTTTCCCTTCCAGGCAGTAGAAATGAGAATATTTGAGCTGCAATGGTCTATAGTTTTCCAATGTCTTTTTGTTTGCACTAGAATGAACTAATCATTGCAGAAGAAATCATAGTATATAACCTGTGAGATTCCAGTCACAAACAGCTTTGGGTTGCACCAAACTTTGTGAAGGGGCTGAAAAGCTGACTTATGTGGGTCATGAAGGAAGCCATCCTTAAGGGGTTACAGGTGGAAAAAGTGGGGTGGACATGGGATAAATATAAGACTGCTCTGGCTCTCTCTAGATTCCAAAAAAGCCCTTTGGGCTTTGAGTAGCTGAATGAAACTTAAACCAGATGTGAGGATGATCTGAATGCAAAGGTCTCACTATATCTACTGCCCCACTATGAGATCCTGTGCTAGCAGAGCTCCCATGGAATGGATCATTGCTCTTTCAGCCCCTCACATGCCACTGAGTTTATTTAATAGCTGTCAGTGTTCAGTTACACATTACACTTAGCTTCTGATAAAAAACAACCAAATAAAGACATGCGGCCCACAAAATCCCTAGGGTTCAGCAGATTCTACATGCTAAGCAGGAGGCTGACTACTTCGAGCAGTGTTTTCCTGACTAATTTGATTTCCAGTGCATGAGCAATTCAGAGAACCAAAGTTCATCTCAGAGCCCAGCTGTCAGTAAAGGCTGCTTTATTCATGTTTTTAAAAGAAAATATTTCTGAGCAATCATCACTGAGCAATCATCATATTGTAAAATGTCTGAAGGTCCTAGAACATGTCTTCTAAGAGTGGCTCACACTTCAAAATCAGAACGAACAAATTCCTTGTTTTATCTTTTGTAGGCTCTATTTCCAAGGTCAGTACTTGGATTTGCTCACTCCATAGAGATGCTGAGTGAACACTTCCTCAAAAGGTGACAAAGGCTTTTTGGCTTCCAATATGTTGAGGTAGCTGAAAGGTTTTCAATATGTCACAGGGCTGGGTGTTAAGTAAACACTTACTTCTCCCTATTTTTTAATTGAAGGGTAAAGAGGTCTGGCAAGCAAAAACCTTTATTTATATTCAGTTGAACGGGTTCCCAGAACTCTGAAAGCACAGAGTGGCTTTTATTGTCTGGTGAGAAAATTCGGGTCTGTTTTCAAATGGTGACCCAGATTGCATCTGAGTTCTGCCCATGGCAAAAATCCTCTTCGTGTGAATTTTATCCAGTTCCAGCATCAAAGCAGGACTTAGTTACTTCTCTGGCATCATCTTTGTACCAGACCCTGTCAAGACCTTTTGCTTGGTTTTAATGTGACACAGAAAAGACTGCAGGCTACCAAGGATGGGATAAGACTAAAGTCGATGCAGCCTTTCTATACAGATGGATTTTCTGAGGCAAACCTTTTGTGCAAATCCACTGGGGCTGTGCCAGCAGAAAACTGGGTACATACTGGATGCCAACTTCCATATGAATCATCCTAGTTTCTCAGTGTAGGTTTTACTCCAACAGTCTTGGTTTGTAATGGTCCCAATACAATTTACGAGCAATTTTTTTTTGCCTGCTAAACACAATCAACATTTTGACTTCAGTAACAGCAAAAACCTGTGACAGAAAATAAGTAGAAAATGTATTATCTCCAAAGCAACTCTTTTTTCCTTTTACTGTAGCTCTTTGGAGTCATACAAGTGATATGCCTGCTTTGTTGACAAGCTGTTTTTGTTCTTGCAACATCAGGACTGTTTATTTCCATAGAAACTTGATTTTGTTGGAATGCATATACAAATGAAGCAATAAAATGGAATCAAACTTTTTAAAAATGTTATTCTCTGCAAAGCAATTACTTTTCCTGTCAGCAAGGACGAAATTTACTATGTTGGAAAAGCATAAAAAGTCAAACTTCTTGTTGTAAAATGCCGTGTAAGCTAAATATAAATGAACCACACCTTCCAAGACATGTCATCTTTCATTTGTTAAAGGCTAAAGCATGTGAAGAAATCCTAACTATGTGCTGATCTACTATGGCAAAGCACAGAAAAGAGCAGTCCAGTTTTATGCATTTTGAACCTATGAATCAAGATTTTCAATTACAATCCTCATTTTTTAATTTTCAGGTAATTTAGGTTTCTTTACAAAAATTAACTTTTGTTTAACATATCTATACACACACACATGTACACACATAACCACACATATATAAATAGAAATCTCTTAATGATTTACAATTAAAAATAAATTAAATTGTCATGTAACAAAAGGTTTTCAAGCATTCCATTCCTGCTGGAGCTGGTAGCCAAAAGGCAACTCTTCAGTGGAATTGAAAAGAGAAACTGATCTTATATGAGTGAAATGAGGGCCTTATTACACAGTAATTTTGGACCTTCCTGGAGCGCTTAACCCCTGGATTGTCCATACATTGACACCTGTCTGAAACTAGTTTTAAACACTCATTAAGCAGCTCAAAATTATACCCCCCATGGCAGGATTATCTCTGATCTGTGTTACTCAACTTCTGTTAAGGTTACATCAGGGGTCGGCAACCCCTGGTATGCATTGCCAAGCATGGCACCTGCTCAGCACGCCATGGCCAGCCCCAGCTCTGGGCAGCTGCTGCCAGTGACAGAGCCCAGGCTGCTCCCAGCAGGGCTTGCAGAGTCCCAGCTGCCTGCTGGGAGCAGCCCAGGCTCCCAGCTGGCACCAGCTACCCAGAGCCGGGGCTGGCTGCAGCCGGGAGATTCCAAACAGCTGCGCTGGGCTCCAGGCTCCAGCATGAACTCCGTACGGGCACATGCACCCGCACCTCAGAGCAGGCGGTGGGGGAGGGGCCTGAGGCAGCGCAGCCCCGCTCTCTCCCCCACTCCTGGCACAGAGGTGATGGTGGGGCTCCACAGCCTGGTGCAGCTGTTTGTAGCCAGCCTGGGCTCTGGGTCAGGCTGCAAACAGCTGCACCGGGCTCCAAAGCTCCAGCATCAGCTCCGTGCTGGTGGTGACTGAGTGTGCATCTCAGGGCAGACAGCAGGGCAGTGAAGCCCGCCCCAAGGTGCCTGTGCAGTTGCTGCCAGCACGGAGCTGATGACAGAGCTGTGGAACCTGGCACAGTTGTTTGCAGCCTGTCCACTGCCTGCTGCAGCTGCCCGGAGGCCAGGCTGGCTACAAACAGCTGCATTGGGCTCTGGAGCCCCAACATCATCTCTGTGCTGGGAGTGGGGGAGAGACCGGGGCTGCACTGCCTCAGGCCCCTCCCCCACCAACTGCTCTGAGGTACACATGCATGCGCCTGTACGGAGCTAATGCTGGAGCCCGGAGCCTGGCACAGCTGTTCGGAGCCTTCTGGCTGCAGCTGGACCTGGCTTTGGGTAGTTGCTTCCACCCAGGAGCCTGTCTGCTCCCAGCAGGCAGCTGGAACGCTGCAAGCCCTGCTGGGAGCAGCCCAGGCTTCAGCAGCTACCCAGAGCCAGGGTAGCTGCTGATAGCCACAGAGTCCAGGCTGCAGGGAAAGGGCTTTGGGTGGGGGGCATAGGGCAGTAGGGCTGGGGGGCAGGGGCTTTGGCTGGGGGGCAAGGGGCACAAGCAGGGCATCCTGCCATGTATCCCTTGCCCTCATTTTGTTTTTCTGGCATGCCGGCACTCCGGCACCTTCCAAGGTAGGCGTTGTGTTTTTTGACAGGCTGACTGCTTGCCACTGATCCTCTGTGCCAGTGGCTGGATCCAGTCACTCTGGGGGCCAAATTCCGCCTATGAGCTCTTGGTTGAGCACCACTGGTCTAAAGAATTATCAGTGAGCTAATAGACTTGTTTAATATATATGGGATCAAATCCTCCTTCCACTTCAGTGATACATATTGAGTTGCCAGCTTTTGTAAGAAGTGTCTTTAAAACCCCTTCTGATTTCCTGGAGGAAGTGTTGTAAACTTTGTAAAATGGCCAAAGTCTTCCATTACTTGAATCTCACTGAAGCCAGGCAGTTGTCCACTAACATGGCTCCCATTGCCTTAACCTTTCCTTATGGAAGAATTTTTTAGTATTGGGCTGGTTTGTTATCAATTCTTAGCCTTGGAAGTCCATGGTGGTACCTCACTGAATTCATGGGAGTGGATGGAGCAAAGCTGAACTCACTTTGTTCTCTGGATCACTGCATTTTAGCACACAGTTACTTTTATCATTAGGGTTAATTTTCCAAATGCTATTAAATCACAGCATACTTAGCATTCGACACCACTTTTATAAGACTTACTATTAACACGTTGTTGACTGTGCTGAAGCTGTTACTCAGTATCTTGGGCCTTATTTGTTTCCCTCAGGAGAAGAAATTGATGATATGAGTCAGATATTTCTTTGCAGTAGTGTTTCAGTGGCAAAAACAGTAGGCAGTTTTCCTGCTTACAGTTTCCAAGCCAATTTCCAGCTATCTTGCTCTACAAAAGAGCTTAATTGCTCCTTCCAGTTATCCCAAATGAAGAGTGGCTAGCACACCCATCAGTTTTAACAAGGTCTGTGATTGCCTGTATATCAAAGACACGCTTGATGGCAGCTATTAGCACCTTCTGGCATAACAATAAAGTAAGGCTAGTCTGTGTCTGGAAGCCAGTGAGCAAAAGGTTCTGAATAGCCGTGTCAGGCACATGTTAGCAGATTGCTTGATCTTTGAGTTAAAATTAAATGTTCTCAGACATTTCCATTGCATTCACAAAACTGAAAGGGCTCTGCCTAGTCGCTTATTATGCCTCACTATTTCCCATCTATTTTCCCCTGGTATTAGATTGTCAGTGTAATTATAAAATTTCTTCTCTTTGAAAGGATACCTAATAAAAATATTTCACGTATCTTAGAAGCCCAGAGTTGAAAAGCACAGCACATTTATACAAAAGACTGAATATGGAAAGGCGGGCTATTTAAATGGTCACAATTATACAAGGGAAAGTTAAGACTAATTTTTCCAAATCCCTTTAAAAGCAGATCACATAATTAACCCTTTTCTATTATGCAATATGGCTAAATTATATCATTTCCATTCTTTAGGATATTGTAATTTTTTTAAATGGCTAATTATGGGCCAGATTCTGCAAACCTTATTCACAAGAAATAGTACCTTACTATTGGACTTATTCAGGTCAGTTATATTCACCAAAGCAGTTAAATATATATTATCGTCAGTGGGAAATGAGCATAAACTTGAGGCTTAGCATTTGCTTAAGTAGTTTGCTAGAACAGTGATGTGATTTAAAAACATGCTTAAATCACTTACTGAATTGGAAGGGTGTGTGAAAATCAGTATATTACTAATGGTGATGAAAATGGAAGAATTGAAACCTATGTTACTTGCTAATTGTATTGGTAGAGTTTGCAAAGAAAGACCACACCTCAAGGTTATTGCAGAGTTTCAGACAAGTAGTTTCTACATGCACATTTAATAATCTGTTTTGTGGTTGCATTGGAAGCAATATTGATACAGCATAACGTTACTCTAGAATCAACTATAGTAAAATCAAAGTTTGGAGTCTGTGATTTGAGATAATCCCCAATCTTTGCTTCCAAACTTCTTTTTTCTAATTTATAGACTATCTTGACCTTCCTTAGATTATCCATTGACTTCTTCTACCATTTACCTTCTTTGGCTCACAAACTTCTTATTCACTAGAAATGTCAATAGTAATTCAGTTTCATTGTCTGAGTTCCTAATAAAAAACAAAACTGATGATACTTCACATTCCCTTAGACTTCTACAAAGCAAGCAAAAAATGTTACTATCCAACCCAAATGTATTTTTATGTTCATGTTGCATTAATGGGAAAGTCTACAGAAGGTTCAAGACTGAAGAAATAGGACTTTACTGTGTTATTTGCAAAATCATTATTCTTTCATGTTTATGGATTTTTTTAATTTCTGCAAAACAGATCTTTTGAAAACATAAAAGAATGATATTAACATACAAATAGAGATGAGTTATATGCGAGCAATGGATAGAAAACTTCTGAAATGTTTTGCATGATAAGCTTTCTCTTGAATTGAATGTCTAGCCTAAATTATACTATATAATTATTAACCCCCTAGATCCAAACTAGAATAGCAGAACAGCTTAGAATCAAGTTCATATGATTTATGCTGCTTATTTTCCTTCACACTGATTTTGCTATTAGTTTTTTTCTGAAGCTACTTCCGTAGCTCCTATGTGGAACCTGATCCAATGCCTAATGCAGTCAGATGCTGATACGTCTAGCATTTACCAATAATGAATATCCATCAGAGGTGCATTTTAGTTATGGTGTTAGCCCTAAGTCTTTGATTAAAATAATCTTTAGTTATTAACATTAAACCAGTTCTTTTGTCTATTAAATATATTCTTACTTCCTTATTTTGTTTTTTCCTGATCATTGCCACATCAATTTTTTCTCTCAGAAATGCATACAGATAGCAACAGATGGATATAAAGTATTTCTCTGCAATTTGTGGCATTCCTTTAATTCTTTTACCTTCTGTTATTTTATTTAAAGCATTTTAATACAGCTCTTGCACCTCTGTTTTGTAATTTTTAAAATATTTTTCTGTGTTGTAATTGGCCTCCTAAAATTGAGCTTTTATTTTATAAAGACTATTATTTTGTACACTGACCAGGTAGAAAAAGGCATGGAGTTTCTGGTAGTGAAATTTAAAATGGTGCATTCCTGTATTAGCTTGCAAGAGAAAAGAGGGAAATATTGTAATATTCTAAATTGGCTAGGTGTTGTAGGCAGGAACAACTCAATGTCAACATATTTACTTATATAGGTATTAAATATACACTATAATACAGTCCAAGCTCCCCCCACCCATGTACCCTGTATGAAACAACCAAAATTTCATGTCTACACTCCCACTGCTTGAAGACTTTAATGTGATATACAAGAAGAAGCAGTCTGAGGGTGGCTGTAGACATACGGGGACACAGCTCTAACATTGTAACATCAGAGCAGACTTGATTAATCGAGTCTGCTGGACCATGCTAATTAGCGTGCTCCAGGAGCCTCCACCTCTTGTTTATTCAGTGTCCCTGTGCTTCAAAACGGTGGTGGAGGTGCCTTAACTAAAGTTCGTTGACTTAGTTTTAGTTAAAGTGACCCTGCTGCCATTTTGAAGAGCAGAATGCTGAATACATGAGATGCTGCTGGCACTGTTATTGGAGCGGCTTTCAGAGCTGCTCTAATTAAAGCGTCTCCCCCACTCCACATCCAGAGTACAAGTAAAGATGTCCTAAATGAAAAATAAAATGTTATAAATCATCATAAACTAGTTGATAAAGAATAAAATAGTCCAAGAATAGTCTCTAATATACTTGTGCAAAATGTTCAGTAAACAACTTGGAAGAATCAACAAATTCAAACCAACCAAAGTTTTCTAGCAAAATAAATAAATAAATATAAACCGGCAGAAGCTTCATCAACTCAGAGAGCAGTAGTTAGGATATTATACTATTATATTCTTTCTTAAAAGGTTTCCTTCATATTCAAGGTCCTGTTTCAACAGACATCCCTCAATATAAGTATGTCACATATAAATACACTCAAATTAGTATAGATAAGGTGAGTCAGAAAATCTACCTAGGGAGAGATGGCAAACGATATAATTACTATTACAGATGATGGGAGGTGGCTATACTAGTCATACTTCTGTCACATTAATGAGAGAAAGTGATTGGAAAACTAAATTAAGCAGCTTCTCAATAGTCTTAGAAACTGTAAAAGCTAACAATCCCATCAGGGAAATCAGCAGCCAGAACCTTGTAGTAAACATAAGAATAAAGTTGGGACATTTAGGTTGCAATATCTTCTCTACCACAGGTGAGAAATAATGAGCCTATGCTAAATTGGATCTTAAAATGTAAGCAACTATGCTGAATTAGCAGGAAACAACCACTCATCCTTCCAAAGGATAGGATGTATTAGTAGCTAATCTTTTCAGAGGAAAACAGGCTGTGGGCCTGTGATATGCACAATCCAAGGATGATGACCTTTTCAAGGTGAATTTCAGACCTAGACAGCCCAAAGGCCTATATACTACTTAAATCCCCCTTAAACCCTCAAAACAGGCCTTTAGTTTAGGTGCATGAAATATATAGTGTGTGCAGGAATGCCTGTGCTTTACTAAGTAGCTTGCATTTATGTGAAAATGTGCACTTCTAGCTCTCTGGTAAAATATCAGTGATGCATGGGTATGCTAGCACTGGCTGCCTTTTGCTTTAGAGAGGGCAGCTAAGTACAGCTACACCTAGCTGTTCCCCCTTGCCATGAGTCACACCCAGAAATGCCCCAGTAACTGCTGTGGGGATACAGTCCATTGTTCTATATTAGGCAAGGAAGGGTGACAGAGAGGACGGTGCCACCAGGGACATAGATAGGACTTTTGTATCCTGGGCAGTTATGGTGCATGTGCCAGCATCAGTGACTGTGCTAGTAGTGGTGGTCAGGACAGCAGTGAAACAACTGCTATTTTTATGCCTGTCTCCTTTTACACCCTCCCCAACACAGCTCCTGGTTACCCCAACTCATGTCCTGGTTACACCCCATAGCTACGTTATTGGGTGTGCCATTTTTGTGTTTGGCCTGTGCAGAGCTGGAGCTAGTTGGTGGAGCTTTCAGCAGCAGCCCTGTGTATGCTGGGGAAGAAATGTAGACATACCAGCAGTAACTTAGGGATCTATGGCCCACTCCACAGGGTACTCTGAAACTGGATTAAGCAGGGTAGGTCCAACTGGGGAGACGCACTTACTCATTCTGAAAGCCAGGTATAAATCTCCTGTAAGTCTGTTCTTCCTGTAACTTGACACAAAAGCCAATCTAATTTAGTTTGCAGTGATGTGTGAGATTAGATAGGACTAATTAAATGTGTAGGCTGCTTGTTGTTTTTAAATTTGCTTTTCTTTAACGCTTTCTTCCAATTACTAAATAAAATACATTTTTTAAAGAATGTACTGGGGCTAGATCCACAAAAACAGTGAGGTCTCTATTCCTACCTAACTATCCCTGTAGGTACCTAAGTCCAAAATTTATATTCTCCAAATCTCTCGCTAAAAAACATTAACTCTTGGACATGTTCAGAATTGCCTAAGTCTTGACAGTGCTGAGCAGCACTGCTATAGTATTTAACACCCCAGCAGGATGTACATTCCCTTGAGTATTTTACCTACAGGACATAATCCTCAGAGCACGGTCACTGGAATCTCACAAAAGCACTGCTCCACCTTTTTTTCTAACAGCTAGGTAGCTATGGCACTCACTGGGATGACAGGACAAACAGGTTCAATTTCCTCTTTTGTTTCAGGAGACTTGAACCCACCTCTTCCACTTCACAATGAGTACTCTAGGTGTGAGGCTCTCAATTTTACATGGAACAATTAAATGTTCATTGGGCCAGAGAGAATAACTTTATACCCTAGTGGTTAAAACATTTACCGGCAGTGGAAACAAGTGTTCTAGTCCCAGACTCCAAGGGTGCCTGCACACATGCGGTACACACGTGGAGCAGACTTGATTAATCATGTTCTAATTAGAACACTCCAGCAGCCTCAGCATCATTTGTATTCAGTTTCCCTGCATTTCAAAATGGCAGTGGGGGCTCTTTAACTAAAGCTCATCAAACAAGCTTTAGTTAAAGTACCCTTACTGCTATTTTGAAGAGCAGCACACTGAGGGTGTTTTAATTATAGCAGCTCCCAAGAGCCACTGTAATTAAGATGCACTTCCCCCACCCTGGAGAACATGTAAAGATGCCCCAAGATTGCAGCCTTGAATCTGAGACCCACGCCTGCCACCCCATAGCTGGCTACCCAGACAGAACAAGGCTTATCTGAAGCCTACAGTAGGGAATAATTCTTCACCCACTCCCTGTCACTGGAGTGACTGGCCAGGGCCAGCTGATCATCCCCTATAAAATCCCTGAGCAGGAATAGGAAGTGTCTAGGCAGTAGGGTTCAACCTGCCTTAAAACTGCTTTCTGGGGTCTTCAGCTTGCTTTCTGGCTCTGCACTCTCAGCTTCTTGACCCAGATTACTCTGACTCTTCTTCATGCTTGACCTTCTGGCTTCCTGACTTGGATCACACCTGAACACTGCTTTTGACTGACCTAGTTTTTTTTCTCCTGGATTCTGCTTGCCTCTCCTGATCCTGGTCAGCACACTCATCTCCAAGAAGCCTCAGACCTGGCCGCCCATATCCTGGTGTGACATTAGTTACAATATTTGAGCATAAAGAGTGACTGGAAACAAGGTATACCCTTTTCATCCCCCAGAGGAATGCCCTATCCCTTAGGCTGGGAGCATCAAACACCCAGTCTGGATGTGGCCCATGGAGGTGGGTTATCTGGCCTGCAGGGCTTCTCTCAGTCCAGAAGACCCACCACCAGATCTGGCCCACTGGGTCAGGAATTCTGCAGCTTTGTCACTGGAGGTGGGTTGTTCAGCTTGCAAAAAGGTCCAAGGTCCAGATTTGGCCCATCAACCAAATTAGTTTGACACCCCGGCTCTATGTGATAGATTGAGAATTTACCACCCTAGAATACCTGCTAGTTCAATGACTAGAACGTTTACTTGGAACATTCAAGTGTGCTCAGGCAGAGGACAGAAGCAAATCTATATCTCCCATATCATGGGTGGAGTTTCTAACAAATTTCTCTATTAGGAAAAGGGTGAGAAGCATAATGTCTGAAAGACCATGGGATGTCTTTTAAAAGAAAAGACAGATATCACTTAATGGTACCTAAGTGATACCTAATCCAGGCAAGGGTACTGAGCTGTGACTCCCAAGTGGGTGAAGGCACTTCCTTGAAACCAAGTGCTTAAGTCTTGGCAAGGGGTAGATGACCTTCTTCTCAGTATGTTCTTAGATGACTCCCAACTCACTACACTGGCTGTTGAGGATCCCATTTTAGGTTCCTAATTCTTCCAAGTTGTAGTATGGAGCATGTGGATGCATGCAAATCTCACCACAGGGAATAAACTTAAGTGCCACAACTGCCAGAACTGTGACACCTTTGTACACCTAGCTTTCAGTATGCTTATTTATCACAAGCTGTTAAAGGAAACAGTTGCAGGGGGCCAAAACTAATTCAGACTTGTGATACGTTAAGTTGTTGGTATAAACCAGACAATGCTCCTAGACCCCTGTCTAAAAGTGGAAGATTCATGCAGTTGCTCACCAAGACAAGTAAAGGCAAGAGACCAGTTGACTGAGGTATACACAGGGGAGACAGAGAAGCATCTAACCATGGTAGATTCATAAGTTACTTAGCAATAGAAGAAGACAGCAAAACTTTTGAAAATGCCAGTTATTGGACCCCCGCTGGTGATATGGTTCACAGTTATGATCTCTGTGTTTAATACCACTCAAGATAAAGGGAATTTTCCAGATTTTAAAGTGATTTTATCTTTTATTCAAGAATATTTTGTCTCTTCTCCAGTTAAATTATCTAATTTATAATTATGTATTTGAGAGCTACTGTGACAAAGTGAAGTAGTAAAGAGTTCTCTGTGTTATGAGTAAAGGTCAAGGGCAGGCACTTGCTATTATTGTTTCCAACACCCAGCAATGCTGAGTGATTTCAAGTGGGGAAAGACACTGAAAGGTACACCAAAAAAAATAAAGTTCGCAGTGCCAATAGCTGTAACCCATCTTCTACTTCACAGCAAATAAGTTGGGCCCAGAGAGTGGTAGTTGACGAAATCGAATCTACATGGCACTCAGTGATTAGTGGCATCCCTCAAGACTCTGTTCTCGGAGAAATGCAAGGTGCTCCACCTCAGGAATAAAAACCCACAACACGCTTATATGCTCAGCAATGCTATAACTCGATAGCAACATGACCGAAAGAGACTTGAGGGTCATGATTGACCACAAGATTAATATGAGCCACCAGTGCAATACCATAGCTGGCAAAGCAAATAAAACTCTGGCTTGTATCTACTAATGCATCATAAGCAAGACCCAGGAAGTCATCCTTCCACTGTACTTGGCCTTGGTGAGGCAGCAGCTGGAGTACTGCATCCAGTTCTGCACTCCACAATTTAGGAAGGATGTGGAGAAGCTTGAAAGAGTCCAGAGGAGTGTCATGCACATGATCAGAGGGCAAGAGAACAGGCCTTATGAAGAGAGGCTGAGAGCTATGGGACTCTTAAGCCTGGAGAAATGCAGGCTCAGGGGTGACTTGGTAGCAGCCTGTAAGTACGTAAAGGGTATACATCAGGGTCTGGGGGAACACCTGTTCACCAGAGCACCCCAGGGGATGACAAAGTCCAACAGCCACAAACTCCTGCAAGACCGTTTTAGGCTGGATATAAGGAAAAACTTCTTTACTGTCCAAGTCCCCAAGGCCTGGAACCTACTCTGGACACTTTCAAGAAACATTTGGACATTTATCTTGCTGGGATCCTTTGACCTTAGCTGACTTCCTGCCCTTTGGGGCAAGGGGCTGGACCCAATGATCTAATAAGGTCCCTTCTAGCTCTAATGTCTATGGAATCTGTGAAATCTGTGAAATTTAGAAAGAAGTACAAAAAAGTCACACTGGTTTAGACAATATAAAAACCAGACAATCAAAGTAACTTTATTACTTGCCTTTAACACAGGCAAGAGCAGAGTCTATTAATATATTTTGAAAGGAAAAAATTGTGAAAAATGACACAGAAAATTTTGCTGGTCACTAAAGAACAAAACAACTACAAGACATAAAGATGACGTTTAAATTTCAGAGCTATTGGCCATAAAAAAATCATACATTTGCATTTATAACAGAATATAGGACTACATTTAAGCACTGGATTTGGTTTCCATTAAAACTACCATATTTACTTGATTCCAAGATGAGGATTTTTTGTCTCATTTAGCCTTGGGGAAAAAAAAGGCCTTCATCTTAGAATTGAGTATGAAGTGGCAGGGTGGCAGGTAGCTGCTGTGGCTCTGGCTCTGCCCTGGTCCCAACCTTGTGTTGGAGCCAGAGCAGCAGCTGCTGCCTGCTTCCCCACCCCTGTGACTTCTGTAGCCCCTTCCCCTCCCCTCTGCCTCCCCCTACCACCTACCTCCCCACTACCTGCTACCCTACCAGTGCTTTCCCTGCTTCATGGGTGGTGGAGATTAATTTAAGACAATCCTCCAATAGTTAGGTTCTGTACATGGAACATTTTAAACTAAATGTATAACTTTTCCATCTATAAAATAATTATGGGGGAGTCATTTTAAATTCAAGGTTGTCTTGGATTCAGGTAAATATGGTATAATACACAATATCAGCAGTTCAGTACTATACTTACTGCAGGTACTGTAAGATCCAGACTCAAACTTGGTGATATAATACCAAGTTTACATTCTTCAGACATTGCTGAAATGTTCTTTTTAATAACCAATGGTGCCTTTGCTTACCAACAAGGAGTTCTTGAAGGATATGCAAAATTAGGGTTTAAGCACAAAATTAGAATACTGTTGCGTTAAACAAAGCCAACATCTGGAAACCTGTATGATTTGATTTGTAAAATGTGGTTTAAGATGGACCAAATTTAAAAAGTCAAGATGTCCACCCAAAATGATGCACTGATACACAAGGCACTGCTTACTGTGGGTGGCAAATAAGAAAGTCACCCCAGAAATTGTATGCTGTTGGCATAGATTAATGGTGCCCTCACTGTTACATTAACATAATTTTCTCAGAACCATTATAGAACCATATTATAGGATAACAACTTGGTCACAATCTTAATAGTAAGTATGGGTAAAAATGCTAATTTGGTAATTGTGGATGATGAGAGTGTCTCACAGTCAAATCTTTGCAGGAACCCAAATCTACTCCTTCAAATTTATACCTGCAATTTTGTGTGTTCTCAGCCCTGGTTGGTTGAATACTTATTCCAGAAACTGGGATTTGAGTGCAAAACATTCCATGTTCTCTTGAAAAAATGTACCCTCAAAACCTGAAATTTGAACTCATAAGCCATAAAAAAACTCTTATGCTTAAAATGTGATGGATGCCTTAGAAAAGTTTGGGAATCTTTCTTTTCTATTTTTTATAATCCTGTTTGTTGTTTTATTATCACAAGGATATTTGCAGGGAGATGAGATCTGAGTTTGCTAATGACTCATTTGCTTCTTCTCCCTCTATAAATACTAACATTGGCTTATAAGTATATTCTCAAGGCATACACAGCTGCTTTGACAACTTGAAATGCAAGCTGAGTGTTTTGAAATGACCAAGGACTTTATTGCTGGCCAAAAAATGTGCTAGAGACTATGGAAGATTGGATTAACAGCCTCCCTGGTGACAACCATAGTCACAGAATCCCAGCTGGGTGGACTGTATAGTCTTTGTGTATCCACACTCCCATTTGAATGCACTGAACAGGTAGTTTATAATAGAAATATTTTGGGGAGAAACTTTTGTGGTGGAATTCTGTATCTTTATAGTCTACTTTGGGAGCCCCGTCATCCACATCGTAATTATGCAGTAATTGTCAAAAATAGATTTTCAAAAGAAAAACATTCAAATAGAACCCATTATTTTGTAATGACATAGCCTTTGAATATTTTTATCCCACTAGTACTATCCTTAGTCCTTTACAGTAAAATGTCCTTTCTTCTTCTTGTTTACACACTAACCTGGCCTAGCTCTCTTCCCCTGTATGAATGAGCACTTTGCACTGACTGGACCTAACTTAAATCTCATGAACTGCTAAGCACACTTTGAAACCACGTAGGGGCAGGAGTGCTTCTGGTAATGATCTTGTGATGCCCTCCATCAGAGTTGTGCCATGCAGTCCAGCTTAGTCTTTGAAACAAGTGCCCAAGACTTCCTGAGTACCTCATAGTTTATTTATGCTCCCCATATATACCTTACTGCGCTGTGAGTTTCACAATAATGTCTAAAATAGAGTGGTTATGTTGGGGCCAAAGTATTTTTCAATAAACACTGGATGTCCTAATCCAATGTGGACATTGCAATGCAATGAATGGTGGAATACAAATTGAGTCCACAGCTTGAAACACCATATCCCCAGTTTGCCACAAATTTAGATTCATCACATATTTATTAATTGTACTTAGCATTTCACTTCATACCTTTAAAACTATTTAAGTAGCAATGGTAATGCTGATCTGATGGTAATTTGAGAGTCACATGGATTGAATCTCAAGAGAAAGAGGTGAAATATGATAAGTTATCCATTGTTGCTATGTAGAGGAACAGGGTTAAATTGGCAGAATTTGAAGTGTATCTTCAGCTGGACCAAGAAAGGATCCACAACATATTCCAAGTTGATTAGTCACCTGGGAAGATGTGGGTGAAAGCAGGCAGCAAGGCTGCACTGTTTAGGATCCTGTTAAAAAAACCTAAAGTTAGAGGTTATAAGGAACAGAAGTCTAAGCAGATAGAGACATAACTTATTTTAATCAGCCTGTGCACACATTTTGGCTCCAGAGAGAAGGAATAGACTTTTTACTGAAACTTAGACAACATTACAGAGTTTTGCAGACAGAACACCAGCTCTGGAAAACCTTGGGCAAGTCAGCCTCCAAAGTTTTTTTGCAGCAGTAAAAACTGCCTTTCTGCCAGCAGATATTTTCCCATCTCTGCTGAGCTGAGTAAGGCTTCTGCCGTTGCCCTGCTCCTAGAAAAAGGTATATGCAGCTACTCCTGTATCTTCTGCAAATTGTCATAATTCCTTCAGCAGCTCATACCTGGGCATGCCTCCACACTCAAGCAGCATAGGTACATGGAGCTATCAAATGAGCCTGACGTGTACATGCTCAGCCAGCTTGGCAATGGCAGCTCTTGTCCATCTTCAGGACTTGTAGGATCAGGGTGGGGTTAATGTAGACAAGGAGTGAATTTTAGCTGGCAATAGCAGGGAACTGAGATACATCTGTAACAGCTGCTGCTGGATTTGCAGAAGAGCTCAGGATCCCTGCAAAGGCAGAGCAGGAAAGTTTGCAGGAAGTGGCAGAAAGTTGTTGCTTGCAGGACCATACACATGTTTTTGATTGGCTCCTGAGGCAGGAGAAGGGAGGGAACTCAGCCCCAGGGACTCAGCCAGGCTCAGAGAAGGGAGGGAGCCCCAGGACCACAGAGCGTGGGGAGGACCCACTTTGCAACCTGCCTGTGAAGGGAACCTGCCCTTAGTGACAGGGAGAAGACAACCTGGTATCCTTTTTCCCTCTGTGAGGCAGAGGGGCATGTGTGAAGGGGAAAGGGTGGTAGGTAGACTTGCCTAGGAGGGCAGGGTGTTGATCTGGGAAGGCTCTGGGGAGAGTTAACTGAGAAACAGCCTGGGGTCAGATGGATGATAAACCCAGAATTGTTTCAGTTAACAGCACAAGTGACCATGTCTGGGAACTGGAGAAAGGTGCTTTTGGGGAGGAGAGACAGCGTGTGTTTCTTTGCAGATACCACAGAGAGCTGGAGCAGAGGAGAGCTCCTCTTCCCCATGTAGGCTCTAGCAGAGAGCAGGACTTTTGAAGCAGCAGCACCAGCCGTGGTTATTGTGCTGCCAATGTGGAGGAGATCTGATGTTTGTGTTGACCCTGTGTGTTCCTGAAATTCACTGGAGTCCCAAGGTTTAAGTTGGGGAGTTGTACTGAGGGTGTCTTTGATTCAGTTTGTATAGAGTGTTTTAGTTCACTGATATCTGCCTTTGACAATTAGATTATTGATACCCTGTTCTGCTGTTAATCTCATTCATATGTTGACTATTTTCTAAATAATAAATTGTGTAAATAGTTAGCTTGTATGTACTCCAGCGTGTGGAGAAACCACAAGGAAGCACTCCACGGAGAGGTGACCCCAGCCTAAGGGGCTAGGGGCTGACTGAGGCTACTTGACACCCCAGGACCCTGAATCTGGACATGACCCTGAATCTGGACACTGTGGCTAGGGTTATGTATCATTCTGTAGCTGGCAGGAACCATGACAAAAGCTATTGATGGAATCATGTCAATGACTTCGTAATTTTTTTTTTTTTTGCTTTGCAATCTGAACCTTCCCTCCCTTTTACTGACTGGCTTTTTGCTCTCAGACCCTTTCTTTCCTGCTTTTTAACTCCAGCTTCACTCTATCTGTCTCCCATGCTACTTTTTTTTTCTAACCTCCATGTATCCCTCTCCACCCTTTAATATTTCTTGTTCTTGCTTTTTCTCTTCCCCCTCTATCCAGGTCCCCACTCCCCCAAGAAAAATCAGTGTACACATGGTGGCATTTATGTTCTGTTTACAGCGATCCCTCTGCTCATGAGTTATCTCCCTTCCCCCAATGCTTTTTCTGTCCTGTCTATTTAGATTGTAACTTTTTTGTGATTAGGATTGTTTCTTATTCTTAGGCAGTACCTAGCTCAGTAGGCAAAGCATCTTAGTTGAGTTCCCACATACTACCATAGTACAAAGAATACAGGGTACAAAAAAGTTTCAGGGCAGCATTCCAAGAGAAAAGAGATCTTGGGCTTCTTTTCCAATAAGATGCAAAATCAGTCACTGAACCTGATCAAAACTATTTTCAGAGGAAAGACTAATATTTAGAACTACCCTAAGGAGGAGAGTTAGATTATAGGGTTGAAAAATCTAGAATGTACGATATCTACCTGAATCCATGATAACTGCAAATTTAAGATGACCCCCCACCCAATAATTAGATTCCAGACAAAACCATAAATCTAATCTATTGCTGCAGTAGGAAAGTAGTGGCAGAAGGCAGCCAAATGCAGATGTGAAGGGGGTGAGCAGTGTAGAAATTAGGAAGAGGCAGTGGGGGAGGTAGTAGAGCTGTGTGAAGCTTCGGTTACTGATTTGATTGGGAGGGGATTCGACGGCTGAATCTCTGAATTATGCTGAGGGGAAACCAGCACAGGTTCGTAGCAGGCAGATCGTGCCTGACTAATCTAGTCTCCTTTTATGACCAGGTTACGAAACGCCTGGACACAGGAGGAGGGGTGGATGTCGTATACTTAGACTTCAGGAAGGCCTTCGATACGGTATCCCACCCCATACTGATGAACAAGTTAAGAGGCTGTGATTTGGATGACTACACAGTCCGGTGGGTAGCGAATTGGCTAGAGGGTTGCACCCAGAGAGTCGTGGTGGATGGGTTGGTTTCGACCCGGAAGGGTGTGGGCAGTGGGGTCCCACAGGGCTCGGTCCTTGGACCGATACTCTTTAATGTCTTCATCAGTGACTTGGACGAGGGAGTGAAATGTACTCTGTCCAAGTTTGCGGATGACACAAAGCTATGGGGAGAAGTGGACATGCCGGAGGGCAGGGAACAGCTGCTAGCAGACCTGGACAGGTTGGACAAGTGGGCAGAAAACAACAGAATGCAGTTCAACAAGGAGAAATGCAAAGTGCTGCACCTAGGGAGGAAAAATGTCCAGCACACCTACAGCCTAGGGAGTGACCTGCTGGGTGGCACGGAAGTGGAAAGGGATCTTGGAGTCCTAGTGGACTCCAAGATGAACATGAGTCAGCAGTGTGACGAAGCCATCAGAAAAGCCAATGGCACTTTATCGTGCATCAGCAGATGCATGACAAATAGATCCAAGGAGGTGATACTTCCCCTCTATCGGTGCTGGTCAGACTGCAGTTGGAGTACTGCATGCAATTCTGTGCACCACACTTCAAGAAGGATGCAGATAACCTGAAGAGGGTCCAGAGAATGGCCACTCGTATGGTTAAGGGCTTGCAGGCCAAGCCCTACGAGGAGAGACTAGAGAACCTGGACCTTTTCAGCCTCTACAAGAGAAGGTTGAGAGGCGACCTTGTGGTTGCCTATAAGTTCATCACGGGGGCACAGAAGGGAATTGGTGAGGTTTTATTCACCAAGGTGCCCTCGGGGGTTACAAGAAATAATGGCCACAAGCTAGCAGAGAGCAGATTTAGATTGGACATTAGGAAGAACTTCTTCACAGTTCGAGTGGCCAAGGTTTGGAACGGGTTCCCAAGGGAGGTGGTGCTCTCCCCTACCCTGGGGGTCTTCAAGAGGAGGTTAGATAAGCATCTGGCTGGGGTCATCTAGACCCAGCACTCTTTCCTGCCTATGCAGGGGATCGGACTCGATGATCTATTGAGGTCCCTTCCGACCCTAACATCTATGAATCTATGAATTTGAATTGAATCAGGAGACCCATTAATTCTCCAAGTCGAATCGGAGGCCTCTTGATTTGATGCAGAGAGATTTAGCGATTTGGCCATAGACACAGCTTTATATGTTTTTCTACATACCTCAAGGTACCAGGCGGCTCATGAATGCTTAGATGGTGGGGCAGATGGAGCATCCCATGGGAGCATGGGGGGTCCCCAGTCTGCTTGGCGGCAGACACAGAAGTGGACCAGAAGTACTTCTGGTCAACTTCCAGGTCCACTGTGGAGCGCACAGGGGACCCCTGCCCCCCAGCTCAGCGACTGGTGCCTCCTGGGTCTGGGGGGGCACCTGGGCTCCCCCCACGGCTGATCACTGAGGCATGGGGGCAGTCCCCTGCATGCTCTGCTGTGGACCGGAAGTACTTCCGGTCCACTTCTGGGTCTGCTGCCGAACACACAGGGGGCTCCCCCGTGCTCCTGTGAGATGCTCCATCTGCCCTACTATCACAGCGTTCATGAGCCACACCTGATATCTCGAGGTATGTAGCAAAAACATATAAAGCTGTGTCTATGACTGAATTGCTGATTCTTTGAATCAGATTTGAATCTTCAGATTCGGATTCAGCTGAATTGAATCAGAACAGTGACCTGAATCAGCAAATCGAATCACTGTCCTTTGAACTGGGCTGAATCTGAATCAGATACGGCCTGCTTTGCACACCCAAAGAAGGTAGCAGTGATGGAAGAAAGGGGCCAGGCAGTGGGGAAAGCAGAGGCAGGGTAGATGGTGGGAGGTAAGTGGCTTGGGGAGCAGGCAGACTGGCTCCTGCTCCCTTGGTGCCTGTTCCCTGGCACTTGCCTCCCCACTTGTCCTTTCCTTCTGCTGCTTTCTCAGTGCAGGAGAAGCCCCAGAGCCACTCCTGACCTGCTTCTACCCAATACTGCAAAGAGCATCTGTTCAGGGAGCCGGGCTTGGCTGGAGACATTGGGGGCATTGTGCAGGTTCCTTCTTCCCTCCCTGACTTCCCACCCCTGTTTCCCTTGCTGGCTGGGAACAGGCTGAAAGGAGGAACCTGCACACTGTCATAGATGCTCCCTGCACATGTCAGGAGCAGCTGTGGGCCTCCCCTCTGTGCCTGTGTCGGCTAGACCATTTCAGCTGAGAGCTGCGGGGATCAGCAGTGCAGGAGGTCTGGCTTATTTGGGGACCGCAGCAGCAGCAAGCAGGTTCCTCCTTCCCTGCCCTGCTGCCTGACAGATAGGAAGATGAGGGGAGGGGAGGGGAGCAGGCAGTGAACAGATGCTGTATGCCTCTGATGCTCTTCCTAGGTGAGCTGGGCTCCCTGCACAACCACTCCCCATGGTTTCCAGCTGAAGTGGTCAGACACTTGGTTCTCAGATGAGGCTTGGTTTTTGCCATGATGAATGGGGTGGGGGAACCTGTCCTGGAATTAAATAAATATGGTAATATCCAATTTCTTCATTTCACATCTCTCTATGCATTTCAGGGTTCAAAGTGGGAAGCTATAGAAATGAAAAAATCTGAAGACTGCAATGGTGTTCAGTGATCCAAACTGATTTACTAGTGGAGAAGAGGTGTCACTTCAATCTTGTGAAATGACATTACTCAAATCCAGATGCAGAAAATGATGAGAGAGAGTACGACACACAGCAAAGCTAGTGAAAGTGATTACAGATTACCTACAGAAGGGCTGTTTCAGTGCCTAGTGCAAGAGTCAGTCCCTTTGCACTAGGATGAAAGATGTTAGTGAGAACAGACAAAACAGGCACTAGACTGCTAATTCTCTGCATAATAAAATCAAACAAAAAATCCTCCAGGGACAGCTGGTAATTAGAAAATCTCAGAAAGGCTGGTTCATTAAGTCATTTGCTGGGCAAATAAAAAAATCTGAACAGAGAAAAGGAAATTACAGTCCGTGTTTTAAATGTCATTATATGTTTCAAATGTCATTACAACCAGCTAAAAGAGCTAATGGTGGTAGAAATAGTGCCTGCATCTCTGTGGGAAAAGCAGGCACAGACTGAGTTCATTATACAGTAAGTGGAATGGCCATTTGTTAGCTATGGATTATTATTCCAGCTTTCTGAGACTGCCGTGCTGTCAAGTGCAACATGTATTTCATGTGTTTATTACAGCACTTTTCAGAGGCTGCATGTGGAATTCTGGAAACAGCAGCCATGTGTGAGGCAATTGATTGCTCCATTGCATAATGCAAAATATATGCTCATACCAATACGTAAATTTTATCAGCAGCAGTCTATATTGTTTCCTTAAGTAAATGGCAAAGAAGAAATGAGGCTGCAGTTATTCCTCTCTTCTCTGAGATGCTTACTATAAAAATTGTGTCATATGTATGTTCTGTGTGTACCTGTTACAAAGAGAAATATAAAAATATAGTGCCTCTTGTGCTGTGGGCAGATCAACCCCAGCTTAGCAGGGGGAGTGTTGGTGAATGCTATAATTAAAATTGTTTGATTGGCTTGGAGAGTGTTTTCCCTAATCGAAAGTGACAGACAGAAAAGTGCACCTGTTTAAGTCTGAAAGACCATATGACTCATCTTTCTTCTTTAGGATAAAGGATTTTAGAAGAAGTATTTGTAACTATAGTATTGCTGTCACCTGGTTATCCTGAATAATTTTCATAGGTACAAGAGAAAAAGCAGAATCCTAATTGCTGTCATTATAAGGGAGTTCTATAAAAAAAAGGAAAGTAGAATTAAACAAGAGCTGAATTCCCCATTGGCGAAGCTGCAAAGATACCTACTAGCTCTTCTGCCTTTGAAACATTATGTATCTATGAGAGAAAATCCCCTGAGTTTTTAAACTTCAGTTTTGCACAGCCCTTACACAGGCAGTACAATCGAATGGAGATTTTCCCCTTCTTCTGTGCCTGCCTCTATGCTCATATACTGGGTTGCACAGAAAATGGCACATGACAGGGAAAAGGGGAGTGAGGCTGGCTGAAAACTAAGATTTCCCTTCTCCTAAAATGGGGCCATTTCAATACCTGTTTCCATTCCTGTGGGGAACACAAGTAAGACCTTTGGCTATATATTTCTTTTTCATTCCAAAACAGTCAATTGGCTGGGTGTCCCTTGTCTGCCTGAACAGATTCAGGACTTGACCCTGGGTCTGTCCCATCCCAGCAAGTGCTGTTGCTAGCAGGCATTTGATTTTTCAGAGGTGGGTTTATCTGCCTGTGTTCCCCCGCCCCCTTTTGCTAAAAAGAATAAGCAAGTTTCCAATAAAACCTCATTGAAAAGTTCCTGACTAGCTGTAATGCTGAGGTCAGGAAAACATTCTGAATGGTTCCTATAGCTAACTGTGGGGCAGTTTGTAAACTCAGGGAAACACCTCGAGAGATCATGTGTCAATATGATACACCAGAAAGCAGAAGAGAGAACCAAGATATGGTTTCCCCTTGATGAATTCGAGTTTTATTCTAGAGTAGACAAAATAGTTTGTCAAACTATTTTAATGAAAAATAGTTTTCATAGAGGCCGCGTCTACATGACGTGCTGACTGTGTGGGCATTTAGCACATATATATATATGACTGCACAGTAACTGGAGTGAGTGCACAGTTGTATTGCCAAGTGGCATTTAGGTGATGCTGACTGCACAGTAGCTTGTTACTACTGCACAGTAGCATTGTGTCACACTTCTTGCCATGCAACACTACTGTGCAGTAGTAACGAGCTACTGTGCAGTCAACGTCTCATATAGACACAGCGAGCGCGTCCAGACAAGTATGCATGTGCCTTTTGCAGCATCTCAAACCCCTTTGAGATGCTGCAAGAGGCACGTGCGGGAATAAAAAAAGTTCCCTGCACTGCAAACTTGCAGTTCCCTGCATTCATTCCCCCCAACCCTCCTCCCCTCCCCACCCGCCACTCACTGGCAGTAGCAGAGAAGGAGCAGGAGGCAGGAGAGAGACAAGACCCTGGAGATAAGCTGGAGACTTTCCCTGCTCTCTCCAGCCTCCTGCTCCTTCTCTGCTACTGCTGGTGAGTGTGAGGGGGGTGGGGGGAACAAATGGGGGGGTAGGGGCAATGAGCATCCTGCTCATTGTCCTATTCTCTCCAGCCTCCTGTTTGTTCTCTTGCTCATCTCCAGCCTCCAGAGGCTGGAGAGGAGGGAGGAAATGAGCAGGGGGCTGGAGACCAGCAGGGGCTGGGGGGAGCTGTAGCCCTTGGGAGGGGCTGGGGCCCTGCAGGTAGGGTAGTCCATGTGCAGGGGGGGCTCTACCCTAGGGGGCAGGGGACCATTGGTGACCCATAGGGGGTGCAAGCAGGTACATGTGCACCCCCTGAGCATGGCGGTGCACCCCCTCAGAAAAGATGCCACCGTCACTGTCGACAGTGCCTGCAGGCAGTTGCTGCTTTCCACCCCCCCCACCAGCGGTGGCGGCCAGTGGGTTGGCGCTCGATATCCCCCTCTACTGGCGGCATCTGCAGGAGCTTCCCGCTTACCACCACGCTCCCACCACTGCCAGAGCCGCCGTGGCCCCCCAGCAGCCAGGGGCACATGGCATTCCTGCAGGGGACCCATCACTCCTGAGCAGCCCCCATACCTACCCACCCACTGACTCACATCCCCCCATATCCCTCCTCACACACACACATACCCATCCACATCCTTCCCACCCCCTCCTGCAAACTCCACGTTCCCCCATCACACACCCACCATGTGATAAGGAAACTCAAAGCAAACATTAAAACATATAAATGTTTAGGGTTTATTTTATTATGATGCTGGTAAGCCTCCAAATTTCTTTAACATTGTAAGTATACCAATAAAACATTGCCCATCTGATCAATCCCTCTCTTTATCTCTCTTCTGTTCTAATTGTACAAGAATGTGGATTGGGGTATTTTAAAAAGTGAATTTTGGATGCTGCTTCAGCAGTTTAGGTGACACAAGGGGCTAGTGTCCCCAGATACCAAGTGGATGGGCCTCTGAGGATCCTGAAGGTAAGTAGCCCTGAACTGCTGGTCAAGGCAGGTTTTTATACTGCTGGGACCAGCACAGGTTCTGGCCCCAGGCTCTAGCTCCCCCTGGCTGCAGATCTGGGAGGAGCCAGGTGGCACAATTTGCTCCACAACAAAATGCATGTCCAGGCACATGCGCTGAGGCAAAAAACCCTGGTTCAAATTTGCACTGCTTCTATTTGAGCTGCTGCAAGTGCACACGTTTGCATGTGTGGACGTGCCCAGCCGGTATCTATGTTACACATAACATTCTGTTTTTAATGAAGCAATGCCAGAAAACTAAAATATTTTGGCTGAAAATATTTGATTTTGGTGTGGCATCATAGCCTCAGAAGGGAAGTTGCATTTTGGTTGCTTCATATTCCCAGTCAGTTGTAGACTGGTCTACATTTCCCACAGAGCTTAAGGCCAGAAGACAGCATTTGATTAAACAACCTGCTCCTCTATATCATAGGCCATGTAGTTTCATCCATCATGTAAGTCCAAAAATTTGGATTGGACTAATCCATTTCAGCCCTTGGGAGACTAAACTGTTGTATGTCACTTCAGGAGAGACAGAGGTGCTACCAATGGCTAAAATCTCACAGTGACAAAGAACTGATTAGTTGAGATGTGCCGAGTTGATCCTGGTAGGTGACCCATTAACATTTCTGTATAGAAGAATGGAAAGCCCTCAAATATGGTAATGATCTCTGACCTGTGGGCAAAATTCCTTCCAGACCCCAAATGTTCCTAAGAGGTTGATCCTAAGTGGAGTTGGAAGTAATGTCCCTCATTAAGGTTGCCTGAGACTTCCCATTATAAACCTGTAAACATCTTCCACGCTGGGCTTGTGTTCTGGTGTAGAATTTAAATAATTTAAACTTAAATAAAATCACTGTCTAGTTCATTTTTATATTTTCAAGTAGAGGTGTGTATTCTTTAATCCACCTGTGTAAATTACTTTTGTCGGTTCTCAAAACTAAAGGTATGGGTAAACAAACAAATTACACTCATTTAAGTTGGGAGTTACTGCAAGCAGCAAACATGTGGGCAGCTGCTTTGTGTATCTGCTTCCATCCCATGGTAAGTGAAAGCTAACCCAGGGTAACTATTTTATTCAGGGGTAAGTTGTTGCAGTTTAATTTGCATTTATTAGGAGTGAAGAGTAGAGAGATGAGACACTTACTGCAGAGCAGCTGATAAAAAGCACACTTCACCTCTTTTTAACCCACTTTTAAACTTGTTTGCTCATATCTTACAATCCTCTGTCCAATGCAGTAACTGACAGGACCTGTGCACTGCTAATAGGAGGCCCCCACAGACCTGCAGGAGACCTCAGCTGAAAAATGAGCCACACATAGAACTGCCCATACAGATCACAGGGAAGGACTGAGTTATAGTCAGTCCAGGACACACCCATGTTACTAGACTAGGCTGAGAGAGAAGGCATATCCTGGGCGTGTCTACATGTGCATTTATGTGCATTAGTTAGTAACTTTAATATGAGGTATTTGTACAAAAAGGACAAGTGCAGAGTGCTGCACCTAGGGCGCAAAAATATCCAGCACGCCTACTGGCAGCACAGAAGCAGAAAGGGATCTCGGAGTCATAGTGGACTCCGAGATGAACATGAGTTGTCAGTGTGACGAAATCATCAGCAAAGCTAACCACATTTTATCATGCATCAGCAGATGCATGACAAATAGAACCAAGGAGGTGATAATTCCCCTCTATGCGGCATTGGTCAGATCGCAGTTGGAGTACTGTGTCCAGTTTTGGGCACCGTACTTCAAGAAAGATGTTGATAGACTCAAGTGGGTCCAGAGGCAGGCCGCTCGTATGGTTAGGGGCTTACAGGAGAAGCCCTATGAGGAGAGACTGAGGGACCTGGACCTCTTCAGCTTCCGCAAGAGAAAGACGAGAGGTGATTTTGTGGCCACCTACAAACTCATTAGGGGGATGCAGCAAGGGATTGGAGATGCTCTGTTCACCAGGGCGCCTTTTGGGGTAACAAGGAAAAATGGTCACAAACTGACAGAGAGCAGATTTAGGCTAGATATCAGGAAAAATTTCATGGTAAGGGTGGCCAAAATTTGGAATGGACTTCCAACAGAGGTGGTGCTCTCCTCTACCTTGGGGGTCTTTAAGAGAAGGTGGGATAGGCATCTGGCTGGGGTCATCTGAAGGTGGGATAGGCATCTATGAATCTATGAGGTACTAACTAAATGTGCCAGTGCTACTGCGCAATAATAAAGGCACGAAGTCTTTTTGTGATGCTTAATGCTCAGTAGACTAATTCTACTGCACATTAGCACAGCTTTTGCTGTGATGTGCTAATGAGCAGTAGAATTAGTTGACTGTGCATTAATGCCAGGAAAGCCAGGGTTGCCATTTAACATGAGAATCCACCTTGTGTGCTACCTGTGGCTCCACTATGATGAGCTGACACCCATGGACAAGTCTGTAATTGCCATCACTATTGACACACTTCTGACCCCATGACTCAACCTCAGAAGAGGTTCCCCAGACACCAGCTGCCTAAGAAAAGTCCTGCCATCCACTGCCATTGGCTTTCCAGCACCGTTCTACTTTGAATACTCCAGGAAGGCATGGGATTAGGGGTTCCTTTGCTTTCAGGGATTGAGGTTGGGAAGGATGGTAGGGGTGCAATTGCAAGAGGAGGAGTAGGGGTTGCCTTGAGGGGTTGGTACTATGACTGCCTGTGCCATGAGACTTAGTCATCTGGCACTCATGGACTTTTTCCAGGGATTGGATCAGAGGAGATGGGGGAAAGTGCTGGAGTTCCACTTCCAAACCTCTCCAGGTGTACAACTTGGGAGTCACCCAGGCAGTGGGACTGGATCAGCTGATATCATAGTTCCCACGTGGGACTCCTGCCATCACATTTATGCTTTTCTTGAACTGGGAGAGAGGGAGGAAGGGAGGGAGGGGGATTGTTTAGCAAGGCGGATTTTTTCTCATTTCTGCTGTACTGCAATGCCAGTGGTTCTCACAGATAGATGCATGTTACTTCCTGTCCCCAACCTCGGTGTCCCTTCTGCCACCTGGGTCTGTGGTGCTGACAACTGGGTGGTGCATCAAGTGCTGGCACTTGTATCCTTTTTAATATTTTATCTGCAGAGCTTAATAAACTCTTTTAGTGCCTTTCTGTAAGTGCAAGGGAGAGGCGAGGGCTGTTTCATCACTATGCTTTTGCCACCTGGGAGAAGGCTTGGCTTCTCCCATTACCTGAGCATGGCCCTGAGATATAGGATAGGGAGTGTGAATGAGGCAGATTTATGTTCCCATAGAAAGGGAGATGGGCTACTAACTGCTCATGGCTGGGGCAGGGAGCCTGGTGCCCTGGCTGCAATCTAAAACAGAGAGGAGGAGAGGGGATGGGAGGTGACTGGTCTGCCCAGTGCTGAAAGACAGAAACTTCTTGATCATTTAGCAGTCTAGGAATCTGTGCTTTGAGCAGTCTAGGAAGGGTGAATTGGGGCAATTCACCCGTCCACCACACCCCTCCATTCCTCCACTGGCTTCCCTCCCAAGCCCTTCTGGGCTTCTTGGCCACAGTGGCCTGAGAGACAGCTGTGATTGCAGGGATGACTTGTAGCAGCTGTGGCTCCCTCTGGGCATTTAGTCAGAGCAGCTGAGAGCACACCTCCCTGTAAGGGATGAGTAGCAAAGGCCACAAAGATGACTGGGATGCTGGGGGACAGCAATCTCACTTGAATTGATAGAAGTTCAATGCACCAGTCTAACCTAGATCAATCTCATTTAAGTGTACCTCAAACCAAGTCTATCTTAGACCACTTATGCCATTTTTAGACCAGTCTACATACACTGAACTTCTTTACAGTTACAGGTTTAGATCAATTTCTGATCACCTAGTAAGTGTAACGTCTGTACGTGGCCCATGAGTTAGCATTGTCTCATAGGAGTTTTTCCCAGCCTGCTCCCCTGATTGCTAATTCTTTAAATCTGGAAGAGGAGGGAAGCTTCCTCCTCCTATGGTGGCTATTTTGTATGAGTGTTGAAGGCTGCACTTTTCTCTTATCAGGTAAGACTTCTTTGTTTTCATGAAATGTTCGCTTTTTTGTTCCTGGTGGGGAGTTGGCATGTT